>NC_058368.1:57499285-58763214 GCF_018350175.1 Felis catus | reverse complement strand
AAAGAAAATACCAAAAAAGGGAAAGATGGGGTAACCAGAGTAGAAAGAAGATAAGACTATTGTAAATAAAAACAAAGGCATGATTTCGAAAGATAAATTCTAGAAATCAGAAACCCTAAATAAATGATTTAGGAATGGGTAAGTCATGGAGTATCTCAGCGTTTCTGATTATTTTGTCCTCTATTTAAAGGCAATAAATCAACTAACTAAATTCAGCATCCACGCATACATTATAAATGAGATAGGTAGGCCTTATTGCTGTCACATTTTAGTGCCTGAAATGTATAGCTACTCTATTATTCCAAAATTACACCATATTATTTTAGAAAAGGAATTTCTTGAGTTATTTATATAACAAGCAGGTGTGGGTTTTCCTTCATATTTTAAATATAACAGAAAACTCTTTATATGAAAAAAATAGGAGTCATTCTTCCTTGTTTAATCAAAACCTCTTTAAAATGGGAAATCAAAAATGTAATATAAATATGCAGTTACTCTTTTATTTTAACCTAAATATGAAAGGCTACTTAACAGTCATTGAATACAGGGCTTTATTTACTACCATCCTTTCAATTCTGGTCATCTGAACTAGTTTTGTAAGACATGGTCTACACCATTTAGTTTCAATTTTCTTCATGAGCAATAGGAATATGAAGTACTTATCCTCCTTGATATTACATTCCCACCTACCCCACTGTGACTTCCTTCATAGCTAATAGAAAAATGGGTTGTTATCATTGTTGAGGCATGTGAAACTACTTGGTATATCAATGAATTCCCAGTTGGACAGTCTTTTTGTTGTTGTTGTTAATAGAAGCAATAAAAATGAGCATCCTGTATGCTTTAAGGGGTGAGTGTGGAGTGGCAGTTACTCTGGTAAGTCTAATAAACTGCTGGTGAAAACGGCCGACTAGAGTCACTTTCATTTTCTCTTCATTGTGAAGAGACACAATGCACTTGAATGTAGAAATTACCTACATATTAAAACAATTTGCCCTTAAAGGTACTTAAATACCATATCTTTAATGGATAAATATGATATGATAAATATTTCCTGCCAATTTATATAGAAATCTTATGGGTCTACTTGGCTAACACTCTAAGAGTGCAATTTCCTGTATGTGTAGCATATAATAATGAAACCGTATTTGATTTTCAAATACCTCAAGAGAATTATAAAATTCTGTGGTGAGAGTACAACATTAAGACTGAAAACATCTCAATACTACTATTATTAGCTGGGATTTGATTGGTTGTTCTTGTTATCATCATTTGCTTATTTGTTTTAGTATTGATACATTTGCAGAAGACTTATAGTATACAAAAAATGTTCCTAATGTTTATTTATTTTTGAGAAAGAGAGACAGAGTGCGAGCAGGGGAGGGGCAGAGAGAGAGGATAGACACAGAATCCGAAGTAGGCTCCAGGCTTTGAGCTGTCAGCACAGAGCCAACGTGAGGCTTGAACTGATGACCCGTGAGATCATGACCTGAGCCAAAGTCAGACGCTTAACTGACTGAGCCACCCAGGGATCCCTACCAAAAAAAAAAAAAAAAAAAAAAAAAATTAATGCCTAACTTATTTGGTTTATTGTTTTGATTTTGTTTTGTTCTGTCTCCTGTTCTAAAATAAACTCCAGAGATCTGTAAATTCACATACTCTAGGACCCAGAAGACAGTTAATGAAAAACAAACAAAAAGATCAAACAAGGGTTATTGGATGTCTCGTTCATTTAGGCTATTATTTTCCAGAACTCTCTAAGTATTGCCAAGTTGGCACACTTATAATTCATTTATTTTTTTTTAATTTTTTAAAATGTTTTTATTATTTATTTTTGAGACAGAGAGAGACAGAGCATGAACAGGGGAGGGGTAGAGAGAGAGTGAGACACAGAATCTGAAGCAGGCTCTAGGCTCTGAGCTGTCAGCATAGAGCCCAATGCGGGGCTCGAACTCACGGACAGTGAAATCATGACCTGAGAGGAAGTTGGACACTTAACCGACTGAGCCACCCAGGCACCCCCTTACAATTCATTTATTTTTAAATTACATATTATTCTTTCAAAAATCGCTTATTGTTACTCAATATTTATTATGTGCTAGATATTGTCCTCAGGAGCTTAAGTATATTAATACATTTAATAGTCTTAACCTTGCTATGTCAAATAAGTACTACTTTCTTTTTTTTTAATTTTTTTAACATTTATTTATATTTGGGAGACAGAGAGAGACAGAGCATAAGTTGGGGAGGGGCAGAGAGAGAAGACACGGAATCTGAAGCAGGCTCCAGGCTCTTGAGCTGTCAGCTCAGAACCAGACGTGGGGCTTGAACTCATAAACCATAATATCCTGACCTGAGTGGAAGTTGGACGCTTATCTGATTGAGCCATCCAGGTGCCCCAAACAGGTACTATTTTCATCTTCATTTTGAAAATGTGGAAATTTAGGCAAAGAACAGTTAAGTGACTTGGTCAAATAATGAGAAAATGATGGAATTAAGGTTCATACTCTGCTAGTCTGTCCTTAGAACAAACAAAATATTCTTATAATCACAAAGTTGGCCTCCATTTTTGGTGAGAATAAATGAAAATATTTCAATATTAAAATTGTCAACTTCTAATAAAGTGCACTGCCATATATAACCTGCTGAGTACAATACTTAGATGTTTATGGCCTGCTTTGCAGAAAACAAAACAAAACAAAAACAACCAACCAGTTGTTATGTGTTTGTCTTCTCAGCAGAAAAACTATTTGGAAAACTGCATTAAAAATAAATCTTAACCAATACCACACTGAATACCATTAATCATGTAAAACCTCAATTAATCTAATTTCCAGTTATAAAACTCTTCCATTATTTAGAAATTTGCTGTACCTTTCTTTTAAGAGGGGAAAAAAATGAAGCAAGAATATAACCTCATATCAGAAGTTTTGGCTTAATAATGAAAGTCAGCAAGACTATGTTGTTCACAGAACAAAGGTATAAAAATCAAAAGCCCCAGGCTTTTGTCCTGTTTATTTGAGAATGGTGTTTAACTCACCCAAACTCCAGAAGCCTCATCTATAATATGAGGATATTCATACCAGAGAAATCTTCTTTTTTAAGCTTTTTAACATGCATAATATATTAAACATATGTTCATATGACTTATTACAAAAGCAATTAAAGCTAATATCATTTTTTATTTTTACAAAATAATTCTATAAAAATAAATATAAATATTTGAATTCTGTAATAAGATTTTAACTAATTAATTATCCTATTGTCAATAAATTCATATTTATGTAAACTTTAATATATTGGTACAATATTTTCAATGAAATCAGTACTTCAAACATGTGAATCAATCATGAAGATTTTGATTTTCAGTACTCCTAAAATCCTAAATATTTAATTATCCCTCATTCTAGGAAAGAATTTAACTCATTTAATTAATTAATTATATTATATTTCTTGTAATTGGCTTAAGGCAGAAGGTACATCAGCAATTACCCTAGTTCGTTAATTAATAATTATACATTTAATTTATTGTGTAAGAGAGACATTAGGAGGATAGAGATTTAGATAATTTCTCCTCAGCAGAGAAAGAAATGACACCACATATTTTTCTAATTTATAGAACAGTCTTTTACATATCAGGTTAAGGACAAAACATAGATTTCTACAACATAGAACTACTGAAAGATTCTATAATTTAGTTGACTTCAAATCCCTTTAATCAATACTCCAACTTCATTATCCATATAATATGCAACTTTGCTATATTAACGGGATTATATAGTTCAGAACAATGGAGATGAAAGCAATTTTCTGTTGCATGTGGGTCAGACTAAACCTGCATCATCCTTCCTTCAAATTGTCTCACTAGAAGAAGAATGATAGTAAAGTAAAGCATGCTCAGTGACAGCAGCAAGGCTCATGTGGGAGCTTGAATGCACATCATGAAGTATGATGGACGCTCTCATATGGAAGAGTATGTTTGTGTTCTGTGTGGCACCAGATAAATGTGCAAATGAGTAGAAGTTCGGGGAAGGATATCCTCTGATCAGTCCCTTCTCGAGCTCAGCTCTGCCCATTGAAGAATTGCAGTCGATTCATGAACAAATTAAGACACTTTATTTATCTGCTTCTTTGCTCATAGAATAAAGAAAATAAAAAGTGGAGTAACATACACAGTAGAAAGAAGGAGAAATACCCAGCAGAACATTGGGAAGTACTGACAGTGTCAGGGCAAATCTGTGATGCTAAACAGATGTTTTGATGTTTAAATGACAGGGATAATAAGCCTAAGCAGCTTTGCTGATCAGTAGACATTACTCTGTATAATAGAAGGGTGTCATTGGTGCCAAACAGATTCCACTGAAACTGATAAACAGAGGGTTGGGCAACCAAAAACAAGAACCTTGTCTGTAAGTACCAGTTCAGTACCACTGGGACATTCCAGCAATTCTTGGAGTGAGGATGTATTCGTTTCTTATTGTTACTTTAACAAATTACCACAAACTTGGTGGCTTAAAACAAAACCCAGAAGTCAGAAGTCTAAACTGGACTGGCAGCACTTTAGTTCTTCTGGAGGCTCTCAAGGAGAATCCATTTCCAAGACTTTTCCAGTTTCTAGAGCCTGCCCACATTCCTTGGCTCAAATCCCTTCGAAACTCAGGCCTCTACTCCCATTCTCTCATTTCCTTCTCTAACTCTGATTTTTTGACTTTCCTTCTTTCACTTATAAGGATTCTTATGATTACTCTGAGCCCCTAGATAAGCCAGAATTAGCTCACCATCTCAGGATCCTTGACCACATCTGCAAAGTCCCTTTTGCCACGTGAGATAAGATATTGACAGCTTTCTGGCATCAGGACATGACATCATTGCGAAACCATCTTTCTGTATACCACAAGGGATACATTTTTATCAATGTTAGGATAGATTTTCCTATTAGCAAATGCAGCAAGATCTTATGATTTGAAATTCTTAAAAAAATATTTGCATGGAAAAACAACAAGAAGGATAGAAGTATTTTTCAAAAAATCTGACAAAATAAAACTTGCACAAATACAGTTATAGAATAAATATACATTAATCCAGTTTATTTCTTCAACTTAATTATATTTACCTCATGCAAATATCATTAAAATGAAATTTGCCTATCTGAAGCTATTTGTTTTAAACCAGTCTAGCTATAAATCCTAGTCAAATTAAGTTACTGATAATGTGAACAATGTCATAAATACTACTTTTAGTTAATCCATTCTCTATGTATGGAAGGGGGAGCTGGACTACATAAGGGAAAGTCAGGTATTAAGATGAAATTAAGAAAAAGAAGATAAAACTGCATTCTCATACTTGTTGAGAAAAATCCACAGCAAGTAGGAAAAAGTAAATTGCTTACAGATTAACTTCTGAGAAGGATTTTCACAAGGGACATGCTATATTGAAATTTAAAAAGTTACCTATCTGTTGCTGTTTAAATCAGTCTATATAGTGGAAACAACTGTATGAAATCCACCATTGATGTCTACTATTAAACCCTGGCATGAGCTTTCATAGGACATCATAGAATCTATTTCTCTATTAGTATCTTGGCTCATTAGAATTCATTTTGGAAAGAAATAAACTAGGGTCATATGGATCAGAACAATAGATTTCTAAAACACACACACACACACACACACACACACACAAGCTGGAGGAAATGGTTTGCCTAAGCCATCATATTTTGAAAAAGGAAGTGGGGCTTTTGAGCCTCGACATTTAATGATTACATAAACAATAGAGCTGAAACTACTAACCCAAAACCCTCAACCAAGAAACTGAGTGTAGGAAAATGTCTGATACTAATGATGAGCAAATCCCTCTCCAATACTCCTTTCCATTTGTTGTTTTATCTAAATATTGTTGTGTTAGGTCAATTCCAATCCAATTAGGCTGTGTTTTTTAGGTCTTTTAGGCTGAAGCTAATTGACTCGAATGTGGAAGGTGATATTACAACACTTGTCCCTATGTGACAGTCAATTCATGTCACGAACAGCGTCATATGCTTTCATTAAAAAGAAAAATGAATCACATGAAACAAGTTCATTAACCCATAGGTGATGGTATTATAGACTATCTTTCTATTTAATAAGCACATTTTAAGAGCGGGATAGGTACTTGTATCAAACTTTATTTGGACCATTTCAAAATCCTTTGGCAATATCTTTTTCTCCAGCAACTGATAAAGACACCGGTTTCACACAGACTTTACAGATGAAATCAGGCAGCACCTAAGGCCAACGCAGCCTTGGAGCTTCTCTGATGCGGACATGTTGCTATCTTGAAAACTGCTCCACACGCACACTGACGCAACTTAGAAGTGACCCAGCAATTAATTCCATGAGGTCATCCTTGAAAAGGTGAGGAGGAGACAGTGATAAGTGCTTTCCCCTTCCGTTCTAGTCAGCCTGTGCCAGGACATATTTTATAAATGCCTGAGAAATTCCCAAAGGATGCAGCATCCCTCACTCATTTTACTGCTTATGTAAATACTATGTCTTATTACTGACTTTTTCTTATTCATTGTTTTCTCTCCTAGACCCTAACTCCTATTTGCTGAAATTCATTTCTAAATAAGCTGCTTGCAGTGAAAACCTTTGTCTCATGCTATGCTTTGAAAAAACTAAGGTTAAAATAGTATTTCTCTGTCTGAAATGATTTAGCTAGAATAGAGTAAAGCAGAGTGCATGGCTTCCTAATAGCAAGTTAAGTTCTACCAATTTGTGACCTTGGTCTTAATATGCTCATATATCAAATGGCTTTTCAGCTATGCCTTAGATATATGTGCAGGACCTGAAGGGAAGCCAAACAGAAAATACATGCTAGTTGATAAATATGAAAGATGCTTGATGACTGTAAAAAAGAAAAAAAATAACCCCCCACCCCATATTTCTGAATTTCCTAAGCATTTATGCTTAAAGGAAAAAAAAATGCAATTTATATATCAGATACCTGATTCAGAGTTTTATTACTAAATCCCTTTTAATAATGAACTCTTTAAGTGTACCACAAGTATAATAACCTCATAAGCAATATGTTTTAATATAATATCAAGAATTTCTCTAAAACAAGAAGCTTTCATTCAGAAATACTTCCATTCACTCTCTTTTTAAAGATTTTACATTTTTTAATATTTTTGAGAGAGAGAGAGAGAGGCAGAGAGAGAGGGAGACATAGAATCTGAAGCAGGCTCCAGGTCCTGAGCTATCAGCAGAGAGCCCCACATGGGGCTTAAACTCACAAACCACGAGATCATGACCCGAGCTGAGGTTGGACACTCATTTAACTGAGCCACCCAGTCGCCTTTTTAATATATATTTTTGAAGTTTATTTTATTTTGAGAGAGAGAGTGCGAGGAAGTGAAATAGAATCCCGAGCAGGGATTCCAAGGGCTGTCAGCACAGAGCTCCATGCAGGGCTCGAACCCAGAAACTCAAGAGATCATGACCTGAGCCAAAGCCAAGAGTTGGACACTTAACTGACTGAGCCACCCAGGTGCCCCTAAATATTATTTTTAAAAGGATTGGTCAGGGGTGCCTGGGTGGCTCAGTCAGTTGCATGCTTGACCCTTGATTTCAACTCAGGCCATGATTCCAGGATCATGAGATCAGGCTCCATTTCAGGCTCCATATCAGCATGGAGCCTGTTGCTTGCTTGGGATCCTCTCTCTCTTTCTCTGTCTCCCTCTGCCCCTCTCCCACACTTGTACTCTCTCTCTCTTTCTTCTTTCTCTCTCTAAAAAAAACAAAACAAAACAACAACAACAACAACAACAAAAACCCAGGATTGGACACAGAAGATTGATAATCTAATTTATAAACTGAATTTATTCATAATAATATTATTCTTCAAAGGGCTAATTATTTGTCTTGGCAAGATTCTATGACTTTTCATCTAGCTTACTATAACAGATTATAAAATATTACTACAACAATGTAACAAGAGTAGTTTTCTAATACAAGGAAATCAAAATACATTGTCTACTAATAGTATTTGAATATTTTTAGTCAGATTTAGAAATATGTGGTCATATGAGGTAAAAATAGGAGAACATGGCTGATGTCATTGGTGAAGCTTCACAATTGTAGGCACATGTAAAATCTAAGATACCTTTCAAATTATCCAATAATTCACTGGATTGTACTTTCAAGAGCAGATGGGGAGTGGCAAGGATACGGACTTTTTATTCTGAAACTAAAATTTAACATTATATACTTTCTGTAGGACTTGTCTGGGGAACCCCACTATCAGGAGACACACATTATCTTATTTAATCTTTAGAACAACCATATAAATTGAGTATTATTATTCCTATTACATGTATGAAGACATGGAATGACTTACCCTCTGTCATACAGGTAGTCAGTGGCAGAGCCTTGGCTCAAACCCAGAACTTCCAGACTCTGAAAACAATGTTCTTAATCATGATGTCCATTGAAGAACCTGGCAATACAGTATGTACATAAGACATAATTGATTGAAGCCACTTATGAACAGTGACCATTCTCACAAAGAAATATTATACACTATACACAACTCTGTAATGGATTTCGTTTTAATGTTCAATTTCTCATTTTCTGCACCATGACAATAGCATGTTAATTCCAAAAATTTGTGTTTTTGAGTTTCATGTACATGTTATTTTAAACTGTATTTTTCACACTTCAAAAATAGTATTCTTTAAATTAAAAAATCAAATAAATTTGTTTAATTAATAAAAAGGAGATACTACCATTATTTGTTCACGATTATTAACTAAATACCTAAATAAAATAGCTTCCAAAATTATCACCCCATGTGATGCTAAATCAGTTCATAATAGCAATTTATATCAATTTCTCAATAAACGTTCATATGGACAACAGGTGTTATGCTAAATGTACAGTCATAGGGCTTTCACAACATTTTGAAAAGTAAATTAAAACCATATATACTAATGAGAACAATAAGGTTTAGATTCAGTTGCTTTGTTGAAGAGCAAATTGGAAATTATTGCTTTGTTTATTAGTTTATGTACATTGTTTCTTTACACAGAACTTTTGAGACAGATTAAAGCAAAAGATTTAATTAGGCAGTAAAAAAAAAAAAAATCAATAGAAGTAGCAAATCAGGAGAAAGGGAAATGTGCCTGAATCTCACATTTGGCTTTGATCTTCTTAGAGGAAAAGGAAAATTAAAGGAAGCCTATTATTTATATGGTTCATTTGATCTTAAAGGAGGAAGTACACCAGTGCTTTAGAGAATATAAACTTTTTTTTTAAGAACTGCAAAATACTGGAAAGTAAATATGTCACAAAGATTTTATATAATGAACATTGACTGAAGTAACAAATAATCTCTTCAAAAATAGCTTTACATTAACCAGAGTGGTGAATATTGTGTTACTGGATATTGTGAAATCCCTTAACAAAAGCTAAGGGAATAGTAAAACACGTCTTAAAGTGAAATTGTGAGGGATTAAATGAATGTGATCAAAACTGGTCCAAATATAAAATGTAAAATTGTGGGTATCTTAGGTAATCTTCAATCTTTAAAAGTTATCAATTCTTCTACTCTGGTTTACTTAGGAATAGGATAACTGGCAGTTCCTGCTGACACCTGGATGGCTGGCATTCTGCATTGAAAGGGCACACACATGCTTTGGAAACCAGATCACAATGTTGGCATGAAAAGCCTACCCAGTATTCTCAACTGAATGGAAAACTACCCTCTCTCGCTTCCCAGACACCGTAGTTTCAGAGTGAAGCAAAATTTGTCTTGGGGGCGGGGGGGGGGGGGCGCTTTGGACTTATTCAAATAGAGAGACATGCAGAGTTCTCGTAATTCTAAAAATTATAGGAAGGAAGACATAATTTTTTTCTCAGAATATTTCGGAGGGGAGCGCCTGTGTGGCTCGGTTAAGCGTCTGACTGGTTCAGGTCATGATCTCGCCATGAGTGAGTTTGCGCCCACATTCGGCTCTGTGCTGACAGTGGGAAGTCTGCTTGGGATTCTCTCTCGCTCCCTCTCTTTCTGCCTCCTTCCCCATCTGTGCTCTTTTCTCAAAATAAATAAATAAACTTAAAAAAAAGAAAATTTCAGAGGGCCATTCAAACATTCAACAAATAGATAACATTTATATATTAAGCGCTCCAAAATATACTGTGCTTGGTACTCAGGAAGCTCAGGATTTGGTGGGAGATAGATAGGCCCACAGTCATAATGGCGGTGTGGATTGCAACCTTAGAAAATGAAGAGTACTGTCAGAGCAGAGAGAAAAGATAGGGATTTAATGCCCCATTAGTGTCTTAAGTATTTAAATGCTTTATAAGAGGATAAGAAATTAATGTAAACAAGAGAAAAGATGGCTAAAATGATATAACATTCTATAATACTGTCTAACAATCTTTTTCAAGAATGACCTTCTAAATTTGCTTAACTTATTTTCAGAAAATAAATCTATGGCCATTATAAAGCAAAATAGAACAAAAATTGAAAAATCATATTGTCTGAGATTATTGTGAAAACCTACCACTACATTTATCATATTTAATAATGCCAAAACCTGTCCAGAAGGATGATCTTGCAAAATACAAGATTCTATCATTTTCTCCTACAAGATAAACTTGGAACCTCATGTTTTTGTGGTTCTCACAGCAAAACATTTCAGAATTGCTTTGTGAGGATTGCTGACAATTATTCCCATTGGCAAGAAAAATTCCTTCAACAGTGCCTTGAGCCTCTTTTTTTTTTTTTTCTTTCGTATTTGTGCGTGTATGTATGTTTGTGTGTGTTGTGTTGTTGGGATGAGTCTGAGGAACTTATAGACTGGGGAAACTTGCCTGGAAAATATAAAGAACAATGGCAATTTAATCGGTGTGATTATGTAATTATAGGAAGCAGTCAAAACAAGCAAGAAGAGATCTGCTACTACATAGTTTTAGGTTTGCATAATTAAGGAGTTAATCAATAACATGTACAAATTACATCATTAATTTTTTTTGTTGTTTTTGAGGGAGAGAGAGTGTGTGCATGACAGTGGGGAGGGGCAGAGGGAGAGGGAGAGAAAGAATCTTAAGCAGGCTCCAGCCCAGAGTGGAGCCCAACTCTGGGCTCACTGGATCTCAGGACCCTGAGATCGTGACCTGAGCCGAAATCAAGAATCGGTCGCTCAACCCACTGATGTATCCAGGCACCCCTCATCAATCTTTCTAAATAGAGTACACCTTCACATTCAGGAGAACTTTGGACTTTGCACATATTAATGTAAATTTTCCATTTTAGGCACAAGAAAGCACAATATGCATTGAGAAGATAGAAATATTCATCTCTCTTCCCCTTCACAGGAATAACAAGGTTCCAAAATTCATGTGGATGATTATATGTTCCAGGGCATGGTGCTTTCTGGGGATAGAGCTTTCACAACTGCCTTGTGGGGGCAAGGGCATGAAAACAATTTGCTCTCATTTGCCTGTCTAAATTTCTCATAGATTGCTCTATGAGACCAATCGTTAAATATTTATTCACTATGTTCTTAATTAATATCATATATTTATTTTTTAAATTTTTTAATGTTTATTTAATTTTTGAAGGAGAGAGGATAGAGCATGAGTGGGGGAGGGGTAGAAAGAGAGGGAGACACAGAATCTGAAGCAGGCTCCAAGCTCTGAGCTGTCAGCACAGAGCCGGACCCGGGGCTCGAATTTATGGACCACGAGATCATGACCGGAGCTGAAGTCGGACGCTTAACTGACTGAACCACCCAGGCACCCCTGATATCATATATTTATTTGTTTAAAACACACAATTTTAGGAAACCTGATTTTGGAGAGCAGTATGTAACCCCACATGCTCTTGCCTATGCCCCACATTCTAAATGATGATGTAATGGAAAAATAACGTTGCAGATCCAGTGAGACCTGGTTTTGATTTGTAGATCTGGACAACTGATAATTGTGTCACCTGGAAAACAATAATTACCATGTATGAACCTAATCTTTTCTCAGAATTAAGTCAATACAAGAATGTCTATCTTATGTAACGTTTGCACTATTGTATAAAGCATATCATTTTATGCAGCTAGCACCTGCATGCTAGGTATGCCTGCTACCTAGAAGGTCATAAGGAATTCTAGTTTTTTTCCATTCTGCTTTCTCTCCCTTGACCCCACTCCTATAAGCAGAACAGTAAAATGAACCAGACCATGTAGCAATTTCCAAAAGGCAGCTTCAGGTGGACAGACATTCCCAGGATAGGAGAGAAGTGGTCCATGTCACATCAGAATAACCCATGTGTGGAAGTATGTCCCGTCTTCAACTCAGCGATCTATTCTGTGTCACAGTTTACATACAGACATTCTTTCAAACAGAGGTGAGTAGGCATGACTTACTCTGATACTATTTAAAGAATGATAAAATTCCCTTTACAATTCAAGGGCCCTAAAGAAAATGGAAATGGTATGAAAGTAAAGAAGAAGCAGAGTCATTCTGAAGGAAGACAAATAAGAGATATAAAAAATCAGCACTGAATTTCTGTGAAAAAGAAAAAGGAAGATATTGACATCCTTATTTCTACCAGGATTCAAGGGCTATGATTTGATGAAGCAAATTGGTAGAGGTGGTTCAATTATGATACATGGCCTGTGATCTCTGGGTTTGCTCATACAGTCTCCCTTTCCCATTGTGAAATGCAAATATAATTACTTTATCTCTTTAATCTCTTTCCTTGGGTTATTGGGAATATGCCTGATATGGTCAGGATAATGTGTCTAATGTTGAACAGTATATACTACCAGGGCATCAGTTTATGTGTTAAAGAGGGAAAGAAAGAAAGAAAATACAGACTGCATAATGTCCATCAAAGTACTTTTTTCTTTAGGGATTCTAACAACACTTGCAAGAATTTACCCAAATACACTGTTTCTTTGTTTATTTGCTTGTTTGTGTTTTTTAGTTTTTAAAACTTTTTAAAAAAAATGTGATAGTTAAGGTTGTATTAAAGATAAATTCTACCTTGGTTTCAAGTAACATGTAATAAAATTTATATTTCAAATGAACAAGAACAATTATAATTGTTCCATTGAATGACATAAATATGTGATGGATATACAGTTTTAAGTGTTCTTAAAAATATTAAACAAATACTCTCTGTGTGATTTATATCTATATAATTGAGGCAACTTTTTTCTCAATTGGAAGCAAGCTACTAATCTCTACTACTGGCTTTTTTCATAAAGTATATATTCTCTGCTTCTTTAATGCAGAAAAATGTTATATTCTTAAGTATGACTTTATTTACTTTTTGAAAAAAATTATATGTTTAAAGTAAAAATGCAAAACAAACTATTGTAGTCTAGGTAGCCTAAAGCAAAGCTATCATGTCCTTGAAATCTATTTTGATTGTATAAATTCAAGTGCAATCTACGGTCATTGTTTGATTCACCTCTAGTTTCAAATAGCTCATATTATAGTTTCTTTCACATAAAAGAGGAAAACTACCATGATTATAGCAACACAAGCCTCATTTGCAAAGCAGATATTCCATATGAACAGGCAAAGGTTTTCCAGAAGTCATAATAACCATATGTTTTCATTTTAGTATCAAAGAAAAGTGTTATTTTCAAATGTGAAAGTAGATTTAAATTAAATTATGCGTTGGAACTAGATCTAAATTTCCAAACCCTTTGGGGTGTCACCATGAAATGTTTACTCTACATTAATTCCTTGATTTAATATGAATGTGTGTATTTACATAGATGACATATAAGATAATATGGACTACATGCACACAACAACAACAAAAAAGGAATTTTGTCCACGGTGCTTGGGTATAGGTATCTGTGGAGTCCTGTAGGAATTGATTTATCTTGTGTATTATAACATATTTGCTTTTTCTCCTATACACATGAGTCAAAGGCTCATTTTCAGTCAGGTGAAATGGTGAAAATCTGAGTGACTGCCATTACGTGAAGTTGAGTATGTATAAACCGCATATGTACACACATGTGATATGTGAGCATAGACATTGATGCTCAGAATTAAATAAATACACATTGATTTAGTATATCTGTGAGTCACTCTGGCTTTTAGTTTAGCATATACAAACACTTGCCTCAATGTGTGACTAACAAATGTAAGGCATGCAAATATTGATCTGCATGCTCCTTCATAAGTAAAGATAAATTACACATGCTTTTGCACTTAACATTTCAACAAACCTTCAGCATTTCCTATCCTTTCAAAACTCTCAGCTGATGGCTTTACTTTCTATTTTCCTGAGAAAAGAGACAAAACCTGTCTCCTTACCCTGCCTTTTCTCCAGTTTCCAAGAACAGCCTATCCTTGCTTCTTGTAAATGTGAAAATTTCAATATGTGGATGGTGTCAATATCATCTTCCCTTATTCTCTTGCATCTTTCTTTTTCCACTTTCTTCTCTGTTTTCCCAAATGTCTTACACATATGCTAGTATTTATTTTGTTTAAAAAAATCAGCCAGATGATAAAGGTTAATCAGTCAGGTAATTGGGTTCACGTATGCAGTAACAGGCCATGTGGAAAATATGCACCATTGGTGTGAGGAATGAAAATGGCACTTGATCTCCGTGGTATTTCTCTCAAAGTTCAGCAACCAAATCTAATCATGAGAGAAACAACAGACAAATCCTGAATTGACATTCCATGAAATACCTAACCAGGACTCTTGAAAATTATCAAGGTCATCAAAAACAAGAAAAATGTGAGAAACAGCTCATAGGAGCTTAAGGAGACATGACAACAAAATGCAACATGGTATCCAGCAACAGAAAAAAAATAGGTAAAAACTTGGGAAATCTGGGTAACATATGCCTTTAGTGAATTATTTATTAATATTTGCTCATTAATGGTAGCAAATACACCATAGTGATTTAAGATAGATACTAACATATGGGAAAATTGGATGTTGAATATTTGAGAATTTCTTGGCTTATCTTTTAAAAAAATATTTATTTACTTTGAGAGGGAGAGAGTGGGGGGGAGGGGCAGAGAGAGAGGGAGATATAGAATCTCTCTCAGTGAAAAATATTCCTGTTTCTGCTGCCTGAAAATCTCCCCTCACCCGCATATCCATACTGCATACTTGTCTACTTCGTCTTTTTTTTTTTTTATTTTTTTTATTTTTTAGTATAGCTGACACATGTTCCATTAATTTCAGGAATCCCAAGCAGGCTCCCCACTGTCAGCACAGAGCCTGATGCCACCCACAACATGGCTCTATCTCACATGAGATCATGACATGAGCCAAAATCAAGAGTCATCCACTTAACTGACCGAGCCACCCAGGCGCCCATTTTTTCAAATCTTTATTCAACTCATGCTTTTTCAGTGAGGCATTCCCCACCACAGTATTTTAGTTTGGTTTAGTTCAGTTTAGTTTAATTTAGTTTTATTAATTTTATTTATGTTAAAGATTGTGCCAAATATTTATCTCCTCAGTTAGCAAATAACAATGGGTTAACATTACAACGTTTAGTAAAATACACTTAAACATTTTGAGCTTAGAAATTTAAATTCCGTAGACAGCATGTCTTCTTTTAGGAGCCAAGTGTCATGCATTTTTATCTATGTCTGTATTATATAATATTCTATACTTTACTTGAGCTAAGTTACTATTCTGATGCAAATTTTTAAAATTAGCCTTAGGGTACTTTGAACTGCTCTCTGCCAAATATTATTTTTCTCTGGTCATATATGGGTCTTCATCATTAATGTTTGCTATAGTTTTGTTTTGTTTTGTTTTGTTTTTTAATTTTAGTTCCAGTATAGTTAACATAGTGTTAATTTAGTTTCAGGTATATAATATAGTGATTCAACATTTCTATACATTACTCAATGCTCATCATGATAAGAGTACTCTTAATACCCATTACCTATTTAACCTATCCTCCTACCCACCTCCCTTCTGTTAACCATCTGTTTGTTCTGTATAGTTAAGAGTCTGTTTTTTGCTTTGTCTCTCTTTTCCTTTGTTTCCTCTGTTTCTAAAATTCCACATATCAGTAAAATCATATGGTATTCGTCTTTCTCTTACTTCACTTAACATTATATCCTCTAGATCTATCCACGTAGTTGCAAATTACAAGATTTCATTTTTTCTTACAGCTGAGTAATATCCCTTTATATATACACACCACATCTTCTTTATCCATTTATCTATCAATGGACACTTGAGTTACTTCCATAATTTGGCTTTTGTAAATAATGCTGCAATAAACATAGGAGTGTATAAAACTTTTTATATTAGTGTTTTCATATTCTTTGGGTAAATACCCAGTAGTGTAATTACTGGATCAAATGGTGATTTTATTTTTAATTTTTTAAGGAACCTCCACACTGTTTGTGGCTGCACCAGTTTGTATTCCCACCAACAACGGAATTCTATTTTTTCCTACATCCTTGTCCATGCCAACACTTATTTCTTGTGTTCTTCTTTTTAGCCATTCTGACAGGTGTGAGATGTTATCTTACTGTACTTTTAACTTGCATTTACCTGATGATGAGCGATGTTGAAAATCTTTTCATGTGTCTGTCAGACATATGTATGTCTTCTTTGAAGAAATGTCTGTTCATGTCTTCTCATTTTTAATTGGACTTTTTGTTTTTTGGGTGTTGAGTTTAAAGATCTTCATATATTTTGGATACTAACCCTATATCAGATATGTCATTTGCAAATATCTTTTCCTATTCAGTGGGTTGTCTTTTAGTTTCATTGATTATTTCATTTGCTGTGCAGAAGATTTTTATTTTGATGTAGTCCTGTAGTTTATTTTTGCTTCAGTTTCTCTTGCCTCAGGAGACATATCTAAAAAATGTTGCTACAGTTGATGTCAGAGAAATTACTGCCTGTGCCCTCTCCTAGGATTATTATGGTTACAGGTCTAACATTAGGTCCTTAATCCATTTTGAATTTACTTTAGTGTATTGTGTAGAAAGTGGTCCAGTTTCATTCTTTTTCATGTATCTGTCCAGTTTACCCAGCACTTTTTATTGAAGAAATGTCTTTTCCCGATTGTATATTCTTGCCCCCTTTGTCGTACATTAATCGGTCACATAATCGTGGATTTATTTTTGGGCTCTCTATTCTGTTCTATTGATTGATGTGTTTATTTACCAGTATCATACTGTTTTGATCATAACAGTTTATAGTGTATCTTGATATCTGGGATTGTGATACCCCCAGTTTTATTCTTTTTCATGATTGTTTAGGCTATTTAGGGTCTTTTGTCATTCCATAAAAATTTTAGGATTATTTGTTCTAGTTCTGTGAAAAATGCTGTTTGTATTTGGTAGGGATTACATTAAATCTGTAGATTGCTTTGGATAGTATGGGCATTTTAGCCATATTTGTTCTTTTAATCCTTGATCACAGGAATATCTTTCCATGTGTTTGTGTAATCTTCAGTTTTTTTCATCAGTGTTTCATAGTTTTCAGAGTACAAGTCTTTCATTCTTTGGTCAAGTTTATTCCTAGGAATTTTATTATGTGGGGAAGATTTTAAATGGAATTTTCTTAACTTCCCCTTCTGCTGCTTCATTAATAGTATGCAGAAATGCAACAGATTTCTGTACATTGATTTTGTATCTTGCTACCTTACTGAATTCACTTATCAGTTCTACTAGTTTTTTGGTGGAATCTTTAGAGTTTTTTTCTGTAGTATTATGTCATCTGCAAATAGTGGAAGTTGTATTTCTTCATTACCAATTTGGATGTCTTTTATACCTTTTTTCTTGTCTAATAGCTGTGGCTACGACTTCTAATACTATGGTGAATACAAGTGGTGAGAGTGGGCATCCTTGTCTTGTTCCTCATCTTATAAGAAAGGCTCTCAGTTTTTCTACATTGAGTATGATTTTTCATATATGGCTTTTATTACATTCAGGTGTGTTCCCTCTAAACCTCATTTTTGAGACTTTTTATCATAAATGGATATTGCATTTTGTCAAATGATTTCTCTGCATCTATTAAAACGGTCATATGTTTCTTATCCTTTCTCTTCTTGATGTGATATATCACATTGATTTCTGAATATCAAACCACCTTCACATTCCAGGAATAAGTCCCACTTGATCATGGTGAATTAATTTTTAATATATTGTTGGATTAAATTTGCTAATATTTTGGGGGGGATTTTTGCATCTGTGTTCCTCAGAAATATTGGCTGTAGTTCTCTTTTTTGAAGTGTCTTTATCTGGTTTCAGTATCAGGGTATTGCTGGTCTCATAGAATGAATTTGGAAGCTTTTCTTCCTCTTGTATTTTTTGGAATAGTTTGAGAAGAATATGCATTAAGTCACTTTTAATTGTTTGGTAGAATTCACCTGTGAAGACATCTAATTTCAGACTTTTGTTTGCTGGGAGTCTTTTGATTGCTGATTCAATTTCACTGCTGGTATTAATCTGCCCAAATTTTCTATTTCTTCCTGATTAAGTTTTGGGAGGTTATATGTTTTCAACATTTATTTATTTTTTTTTGGGACAGAGAGAGACAGAGCATGAATGCGGGAGGGGCAGAGAGAGAGGGAGACACAGAATCGGAAACAGGCTCCAGGCTCTGAGCCATCAGCCCAGAGCCTGATGCGGGGCTCGAACTCACGGACCGCGAGATCGTGACCTGGCTGAAGTCGGACGCTTAACCGACTGCGCCACCCAGGTGCCCCGGAGGTTATATGTTTTTAAGAATTTGTTTATTTCTTCTAAGTTGTCCAATTTGTAGGCATAAAATTTTTCATAACATTCTCTTATAATCCTTTGTATTTCACTCGTGTTGATTGCTATTTCTCTTCTTTCTCTTCTGGTTTTATTTGAGTCTGCCCACCCTCTCTTTATGAATCTTGCTAAAGATTTATCAATTTTGTTGGTCTTTTCAAAGAACCAACTCCTGGTTTATGGCTCTGTTCTATTGTTTTGTTTGTTTGTTTTCTATTTCATTTACTTCTGCTCTAACCTTTATTATTCCTTCCTTCTACTGGTTTTAGGTTTGTTTGTTCTTATTTTTTCTATCTGCTTTAGGTATAAGGTTAGGTTATTTGATATTTTTCTTGTTTCTTGAGGGAGACCTGTACTGCTATAAACTGCCTTCTTAGAACTGCTTTTGATGCATCTCAAGGTTTTGGACCATTGTGTTTTCATTTGTATACATGTATTTTTTAACTTCCTCTTTGAAATTTTGCTTGTCCAATTCATTGTTTAGTAGCATATTATTTATCCTCCATCTATTGTGTTATTTCTAGATTTTTTCTTGTGCTTTATTTCTAATTTCATAGTGTTGTGGTCAGAAAAGATATATGACATGACTTTGATCTTTTTCAGATTGTTGAGACTTTCTCTATGGACAAACATGTGATTTATTCTGGGGAATGTCCCATGTGCACTTGCAAAGAATATGTATTCTGCTGTTTTAGGATGGAATGTTCTGATTATATCTGTTAGATCCAGTGGGTCCAATGTGTCACTTAAAGCCAGTGATTTCTTATTGAGTTTCTATTGGAGAATCTATCCATTGATGAGAGTGGGGTGTTAAAGTTCTCTACTATTGATTGCCTCCTTTATGTTTGTTATTAGATGCTTTATGTATTTGGGTGTTTCCACACTGGGTCCACAAATATTTACAATGTTAGCTCTTCTTGTTGGATTATTCTCTTTATCATTTTATAGTGTCCTTCTGTATCTCTTGTTACAGTTTTTGCTTTATTGTCCATTTTTTCATGTATAATATTGCTACCCTGGCTTTCTTTTCACTTTCATTTGCAGGAGAAATGCTTTTTTATCCTTTCACTTTCAATTTGCATGTCTTTAGGTCTGGAATGAGTTTCTTGTATGCAGCATATAGATTGGTCTTTTTTCTTTTTTTGCTTGTTTGTTTTATTTTGTTTTTCCATTCCTCACCCTGTCTTTTTATTTAATGTTTATTTATTTTTGAGAGAGAAAGAGAGAGAGAGAGAGAGAGAGAGAGAGAGAGAACAAGCAGGGGAGGGGCAGAGAGAGATAGGGAAACACAGAATCCAAAGCAGTCTCCAGGCTCTGAGCTGTCAGCACAGAGCCCAATGTGGGTCTTGAACCCACAAACCACAGGCTCATGACCTGAGCAGAAGTTGGAACCTAACAGACTGAGCCACCCAGGCTACCCTCTAGGTCTTTTTATTTAGTCTATTTACATTCAAAGTAATTATTGATAGATATGCACTTCCTGCCATTTTGTTACTTGTTTTATGGTTGTTTTTGTGGTTGATCCATGTTCCTTCTCTTGCTCTCTTCTCTCATAGTTTGCTGGATTTGTTTAGAGATATACTTGGATTCCATATTTATTAGCAATTTTTGATTTGTGGTTGCTGTTAGGCTTATCTATAATATCTTATGCATATAGCAATCTATGTCAAGTTTAATTATGAACCCATTCTCTACTCCTCTCCCCATGTTTTATGTATGTAGTGTCATCCTTTACATCCTTTTATTTTGTGAATCCCTTGACTGAGTTTTATAGATATGCTTGATTTTATTGCCCTTGTGCTTCCTACATTTCTACCCCTGGTTATGGTCTTTCTTTTCCACTCAAAGAATCCCTTTACCATTTCTTGTAGGGCTGGCTTTGTGGTGACAAATTCCTTTAACTTTCGTTTGTCTGGGAAGTTCTTTATTTCTACTTCTATTCTGAATGATAGCCTTGTTGGATAAAGTATACTCGGTTACATGTTTTTTCTTTCAATACTTTGAATATATCTTGACACTCCCTCTGGCCTGCAAAGCTTCTGCTGAAAACTCCGCTGATAGTCTTATGGGGTTTCCCTTATCTGTAACTGTTTTCTTTTCTCTTGCTCCTTTTAAAACTTCTTTATCACTACTTTTTGCCTTTTTAATTAGTATGTGTCTTGGTGTGGACCTCCTTGCACTGATTTTGTTGAAGGCTCTCTGTACCTCTTGGATCTGGATTTCCCAGATTCAAGAAGATTTCAACTATTATTTCTTCAAATAAATTTTCTGTACCCTTTTCTCTTTCTTCTCCTTTTGGTGTCCTATAATGCAATGTTATTATGAGTGTTGATGAGTCCCTTAGCCTGTTTTTGTTTTTATTTATTATTTATTACTCTTTCCTGTCCAGCTTGATTGCTTTCCATTATTCTGTCCTCCAAGATGCTTATCTGTTCTTCTGCTTCATCTAGTCTACTATTTTTTCCATCTATTTTTTTAATTTCAGTTATTAAGTTCTTTATTCCTGATTGCCTCTTTTTTGTTTTCTAAATTATCTATCAGATTTTGATTCATTTTTTCATTTAGGACATAGTAATCTGTCTTCTCATTTCATCTTTGTGTCTGTATCTGTTAGGAAAGTCAGCTACATCTCCTGCTTTTGAAAGTAGTGGCTTTATGAAGAGGCCTTGTAGTGCCTTGCAGTGCAGTGTCTGCAATTCACCCTAATCTGGTGACTCAGGGATGTCTCTTACATGTATTCAGTGCTCCCTACTGTTGTGGCTAAGCTATGTTTGCTTCTAGTCCAGTTATCTGCAACAGATCTCTTTCCCTATTGTGAACAGTGTTTGCTTCCTATATTGTGGGTGGGCCAATCTGGGTCCACTTAGGTTTGAGATGTGTCAGACCAATAGTTTGCCAGCAGTGTAGTAGCACAGAACTGAAGGGTGTTTTTCCTACATTATTTCCCGAGATGCTTTCATTAGGGGACAGAGCCTATAGTCAGACCAGATGTCTGCCCCAGGCCCATTGTTGAGCCACAGTCAGACTGGTGTGTACGGTTATTTCCCCCTCTTCCCCGTGCAGAAGTCACTTTGCAGTGGTGCTGGCCCCTCCTGGGGCTGCTTGTGCACTGTGAGGCTTGTGACACCACTTTAGATGGGCTTTCTCCAAGGGCATATTGGAGGAGCACAGGTCTATAGGAGAATGCAATGGGTGTGGCATTCGGTGTGAGCAAGATCAGCACTAGTCTGCTGTGGGAGGGGACCTACAGCAGCCTGGGAAAACTCCTGCTGAGGCCAGCTGGGCTGGAGAGAGTGGATCTCCATAAGCTTGCAGGGGCAGGGCAGGCTGTAAGGAAGCTTACTTCAGTAAATAAGTAAAACAGGTCAGGTGGATAAACATGAATACTGTATGATGCCACTTATATCTGGAATCGAAAAAGGATTATTATAGGAGCAGAGAGTAGTACAGTAGTTGCCAGGGTGATGGGGAGTAGGGGAAATGGGGAGATGCTAGTCAAACTTTCTAAGATAAATAAGTTCTGGAACTCTACAGCATAGTGGTTATAATTAATAATATGGTATTGTACACTTGAAATTGCTAAGACAGTAGAGCTAAATTGTTCTCTGGATACACAAAAAGGATAGCTATGTGAGGTGATGGATGTATTGATTATCTTGTTCGTGGTAATCATTTCACAATGTCTGCTTACATCAAGTCATCACATTGTTCACTAAATATATACTTTTTTTAATCTATCAATTAAGCTTTAATAAAGCTGGAAAAAAATCAACAGCTAGTATTAAAAACTCAAAAGACACGTTTAACAGCAGTTTAGAAACAGAAAAACAGCTGAAAACTGTACTGAAAAATAGATTATAGAATATATCCAAATTAGAGCATGAAAAGAAAAATGTGTTTTGATCAAAAGTAAAATATTCAATCATTTACACAGTTTACAAGAACATATTCAAAATATAGAACAACAACAAAAAACAACAAAAATATACATTGGGCACATAAAAATTGCTATTTTGGAAAGACAAAAAATAGAAAAGGGAATGGGGATTAAACAGAAAACAAACTAAAGAAGATTAAATTTCCACTCTAAATCGAAGGGTATTCTACAAAATATCTCACCAGTAATCCCTAAAACGGTCAAGGTCATCTATGGAGAGTTTAGTTAAGCTACTCCATAGTATTGCTACCTTGGTATCCATTTTGTTTGGCCAATTGGCCTGCTGGGACCTTAAATGGGCTAGCCTGTGAGGCATGTTTCTGCCTTTAATAGCAGCTTCAGAGTCACAAGAAAATATAAGTCCCTAATAAGACATGCCCACCATCCTTTAAGCTCAAGAGTCTCCCTTGTCACCCAACACTTTCCCTTTATATGCCTTGCCTTATATGCTCCTTATATAACCCTCTTCCCCAACCTGGGGCTTACCAAAATCCTGCTCTCCTGGTTTAAATTGAAAAATCTGGACTTAGCCTGAGAACGACCCCAAAAAGCGTGTGCCGCAGGTTCTGTCTTCACTTCCCAGGGTGGAAGCTCAAGGTATGCAGAACACTCTCTGGAGTACCTGGGAGTAATAAACTACTCTATGTCAATTTCTTTTGTGGTCTGTTGTTAACCCCTAGATCATCATCCAACACCCTACTGTTCCACTTAACGAATGTTAATTTGGCAAACATACAACTTCATCAAAAACATAGGAAAGCCTGAGAAACTGTGATGACCACGAGGAACCAAAGGAGACATGTCTATTAAATGTAATGTGGTATCATAAGGGGAAAGAAAAGACATTAGGGCAAACCTGAGAAAATATGAATAGAGTATGGACTTTAGAGAAAAAAAATGCTGAGATAAAACAAAATAAAATTTATATGCATATAAATGTACTGATTTACATACACATAGAACTGCTTGGAGATGAGTTTGTGTTTCTGGGTGGGGGGATGCCTATAATCCCACACTCTTTGATTCCAAGTTTATTGACAGTTTTACCAAGGTGTAATCCAAGATAAGCTAATGGGGAACAAGACCTGACCTTGTGCAGTCTCTAATGGGAAAGAAAAGCTTGTTCTGGTGATTATTTTTTTAGGTAAATTATATGGCAGGAGCTATTAGTGGGCACGTTGTGACATGTAGAACAAGAATTCTATAAATAAAATCAACACAGAGCCTCTAAGCAAAATGCTCTAGGTAGACTTGCTGAGATCCCTCTCTACATAATTAAAGAAGGGGTCAGAAAAGATGCCTACACAGACAGATGGGGCTGCCCTGGGAGGGCCAGGCTTTCACATTCGGTGTGAGCAGGAAGAGTGAAGATGATAGACTGTTGGTAGGGAGCACCCAGTACATCCACATTACCTGGAGTACGAGTGAGTTAACACAGAATTTTATCAAGCCAGCACATGCAAAGAGAAAAATAATGAGCACATTATAACATGACTAAGTATAAAATAGAATGAAAAAATAAAATTGCACCCTTACTGGGGCACCTGGGTGGCTCAGTCAGTTAAGCGTCCAACTTCTGCTTAGAGGTCACGATCTTGCAGTTCCTGAGTTCAAGACTACTTCGGGCTCTGTGCTGACAGCTGGGAGCCTGGAACCTGCTTTGGATTCTGTGTCTCCCTCTCTCTCTGTGCCTCCCCCACTCATGCTCTGTCTCTTTCTCAAAAAAATAAATAAATAAATAAATAAACATTTAAAAAATCGCACTCATTACTATCATAAATTTATGAATGTTTTGAGAGAGATTTCTTCTCATGCCCAGTGTCCAGTTTGAGTCTTCTCCTTTGGTAATTGAATATTACAGCTGGACAGATGGTCCCCCAACTCCACACTGAATTCTCCATTCATCTTTGTTGATAGATGGTGACAAGTGAGGTATAAGTGGACAGATTTATGCAATTTCTAGGTCAAAAATTTTAAACCTCAATTACTAATTTCCTAACAGGAAATAGAAAATACTTAAGAATATACCATATTATTAAACATTAAATATTACTAGACTTAAATGAAGTTTGTTTTTCGAAAAAATATTATAAATATCTATTCAGTTTTTATAAACATGTGATTTGTACCAATTGAGGATTTTCCAAGTGATAGACACCCTGAAAACACTTGAATTATATTCAATATTAAATTATATTATATTATTTTAATCCTCATGGTAGTATAGGGTATTCATTAATTGTCACATTTTATATGTGACAAAACTGAGATTAAGAAGGAACTTTCCAAAAATTAAACAGTTACTCCATGGCTCAAATGGCAGACTTCAGATACAAACTCTCTCCATAGCACTTCAAAATCTATAATTTGCTCTACATTCTCCAGAATTACCTATTTTAAAGAAAAATAATTGTTATTTTAATAAAGAGAAAGACAGATACCATATGTTTTCACTGTTATGTGGATCCTGAGAAACTTAACAGAAGACCATGAGGGAGAGGAAGGGAAAAAAAAAGTTAGGGAGGGAGCCAAACCATAAGAGACTCTTAAAAACTGAGAATAAACTGAAGGTTGATGGGGAGTGAGAGGGGAGGAGGGTGGGTGATGGGTATTGAGGAGGGCACCTGTTGGGACGAGCACTGGGTGTTGCATAGAAGCCCATTTGACAATAAATTTCATACTAAAAAAAAAAAAAAGAAAAAAGAATTGTTATTTTAAAGAAAGATAAAAGTCAGGGAATGGCAAACAAAAAAAATACTTAAAATCAACTTCTTATTGAATGATAATTTTGATGCTTAGACATATTTCTCCTTCATTTTATACTGAAATCAGAAAGAAAAAGAAGGATGCCAATTTGGATGTGAGTTGCATAACTCAACCTGATTTCTCCTGTATCATTAAACTGAGGAGGTAAGTATGTGGCAGCTGTCTTTGAAGCTGCCACATTTATTTCATTTAATTCATTTAATTCATTTATTTCATAAAAATAATTGATGCACAAGGAGCTTAAGAAACATTCAGTAAATCACTAGTTATTACTCTAGTTTTACTTCAGTTAGAATGTAAGCCAATTGATTGAATGCTTTCCACTAGAAAAAAATCTAGGCCTCACTGAAATTTAAAAAATCACAGAAGTATATGGGAGGCCTGTGTTTGCATTGACAGAAAGGATGTGAATTACTATTCACAAAATGGCATAAAAACATTAAGATACAAAGACTCTGTATAATCAGCAACTCCATTTTCCAAACACATTTTTTTACAGAGCAGAAAAAAACATACAGTATTAACTATAGAAAATAATTTGTGCCAGATAATTAAGAGTCCGTGATTTAAGAGCTTGAAAGACTTTCATACACGAGAACACATTTGTGAGGCTACATCACTTCCAGTGGAATTATAGATACAGTAATTTAATTCAATTTTCTTTAAATAAATTAGATAATTATTAACTTCTATTCATATCCTTGATACTTACTTTACTTAATTTTGTTTAATTTTGTTTAATTCTGAGCAAAACTGGTATCAGAAAAATGTTACAGGACTATAAAATATATGTATATGATAATTTGTTGTTGATCCCTAAAGCATATTAGAGTTAAGATGTTATTGTTCTTGTAGAATTGTGCTAAGGAAAACATTCTTAACAGCATAATGTAATTCCTCTTTTTCCATTTCTTCTCTACTATTATTTCTCTGGTATCATTTTAATGTTAATGTTATTAACTTCATTCTTTTTTTATAAACATCAAGGCAAAAATTACAAAATACAATGAAATGAACAGATTGCAAAGGTGGTCATGTTCTGTTGAGTGATAAAGAAATCAACTTCACTTGTAAAAGTATTTCCTGAACCAAGAACATTCACATTTTTCATAGGTTCTGCTTTGCACTTTAAGTTTTACTCCTTTTTTCAAGTATAGAGACATAGTATTTGTTCAATTACTTAGTATCTAAATCCCAGTGTAAACATGACTGCCACCTGAGGAAGCTTTACGTTTATGTAATTGACCTAAGGACACATGTTTGGGATTAATTTACTTACCAAAGTGATAGAACAAATACAGTGTCTCCATACTTGATACAATATCTTCTGCAAAAGGGAAAACATTTTTTTTTTCAACAAAATCCACATAAGAGTCTAAACAACAAATTCAGAAATGTTCCATTATTTTGATAAATATTTATTAAGTACTTTAAAATGCTCTTCTAAATAAAAGCCATCACAAGAATGCTTATTATTCTTAGAATGTTTAAAATTCAGCAAAATAACAAGTATATAAAATTGACTGAAATCCAACATCAAAATAGTTGTAGGGGAAGAATTTAAAAAAATCTACTCAACAAAAGGGATAAACCAATGAATTGTGTCTAGGGAAGTTAGTTTCACAGAGATGACATTTGAAAATATGTCTTCATTCAATAAAGGGGTATGTAACCAGCCAATAGAGAAAACTGAATGCTTAAATCACTCATCTGTTGTCAAATTGAATAAGTGGTCCTACAGTTTATCTTGAAAAACTATGAGAGAAAAGATAATACTTGTATCATTATGATAAAGAGTTTTAATCTGTTCTATTAAATCAATGTTTTAAAATGATTAACATTCTATTCAAAGAAAATATTGAATATTCTAGTCAAAGAAAATATCCTATCTGTGTGATAGAAAAAATGATCCAAGAAATCACCTCAGACCTCATAAACCTTTGCTGTTTGTTCGTGCATACTGTGTTCGTGTGTGTGTGTGTGCATGTATGTATATGTAGATATGTATCTGGTCGTGTCCTGCAGGTGCTTGTAGGTGCATGTCTGCAAATGTGTATGTGCAAGAGTATGTGTGTTACAGTCAGTGAACGTGATCATGTATGTAACTGTGAGTGGGTAGACGTGAGTATGTGTGTCTGCCAGTGTGTACATTGTATGTGTATGGGGTACCTGTGACATATGTAGGATTGTATGTATGTGGGTATGCATGTGAGTGTGCATGTGTATTTGTAAGTTGTGTGGGTGCTGAGTCTGAACTAAGAACCTCTGTGGAATACTATAGACCTACAAATCAGAATAGGATTAATAATGATGTGAGAAAGGGAAATCAATCAAGAAATGTAACCTAGGAATTGGGATTTTAGGGTCTGTTTATCAAGTACCTCTAAAGGAAAAATACAGAGTAAAAGACTGAAAATATGAAAACGTGGAGGCATGAGATGATGCAATCCAGAAATATCGAAATGTTATTAAGGATTAACAAAATTATATAAATGTAAGGAATAACATAAACGTAATTAAAATGTAAATGTGGAAGAACGGTGTCTCATATTTTACATATTTTGTTACAGGATAAGGGAGTTTGAAAATATGAAAAATCCAGTTATTTGTTATAATAGTTCAAAGGGATACTAGTCTGCACATAATGGGTCACCATTCACTCCTTTCTCTGGTAGGTTTTTATGCACATCTGGCCATACTCCTCAAAGTAAGGTGTAAACACATCTGCACTGTATGATATTGTGCCAATGGATATAAATAGTAAAGACAGAAAATGAAGCATGGATTTTATGTAAAGTTCAAGAAAGCTTTAACATTCTTGAACTTCTTACCTAGAGTTCTTAAAACTTAGAAAATAAATAAAAACTATTCATACAAAAATACATGTTAACTCATTTGTGGTCACAAATATTGAAAAAGTGGTCAGTAAGCAGGTGTTGCCAGATATAAACCAATAGAAGGCAAAATGTAAATGAGTGCCAATTTCATGATGCGTATGTAGGAAGAATCGTTTATTAATCCACAACTGTATGCGAGGCAATGCCAACACACTCGAACCATGTTGTATAAATAATTCCCTTCCCTGAGGGAACTTTTTCACCTTGCATCTTGGGTCTGATTTGTTACTTTTTAATGAATAGGCACTGGACTTCTCATAAAAAGCAGCTCTGGGACTCTTCTGCCTTCCATGGGTTTTTTTTTTTTAGGTCCATCAAAATGGATCAACCCATGTCCTGGGACTTTTGTCTCATCTTGCCGCTTGATCTCACTTTCTTTTCCTGAAAAAAGGCTCCACACAATCTTCTCTGTAATGACTCTGACTGCTTCCTTCCACTACAATACCTCTGGACTCCTCTGATCTAAGTGTCTCCTGGATCTACTGGGTTAAAACACCTCAATTCAGGGGCACCTCTGTTGGCTCAGTTGGTTGAGCACCTGACTTTTGATTTCTGCTCAGGTCATGATCCCAGGATCGTGGGATCCAGCCTTGCGTTGGTGTCCATGCTGAGTGTGGAGCCCTGCTTAAGATTCTCTCTCTCCCTTTGCCCCTCTCCCCTGCTTCCCTGATCTCTCTCTCTCTCTCTTTCAAAACAAAAATCTCAATTCAAATACCGCCCTCAGCCCAGTCCTGCTAATTGAAATCAGATGGCAAAATGTTTTATATATAAATCTTTTCCTTTATATTTTATTCAGGCTAAGATTGGTTAAAATTTTACTTTTGCAATACAACTAAAATATATTAATACCCACTGTGTAGAAAGAAAAGTTACCTATATTTTTACACAATTTCTAGGAAATAAATGTCATTATGAAGTGCTTATTATGTTTGTTATAACCATCCATGGATTTTTAAATAAAACAAAAATTTTGAGTTTTCTGATAATATATTTAGCATTACTGTTGTGGGGATACAATTATCCATAAAAATTAAATTTTCTAAAACTCTGGCTTTCTAATCTTTTCACAGTAAATAGAGATATTTTTTAAAAGTACATACTTTACATTTTGATACATATTGAAACATTTTATAATATAGGAATACTCTTTCTATTTTTTCATACATTCAAATTAGTTCTTGAGTTCTCTAAATAGAATAAAGTACCATCTGTCTATATACTATGTATATAAACTCTTTCTAAGTCATCTGACTCCCAACAGTCACATCTACATCTAAACAGTCATGCCATGAAGAACTTGAGAAAGAGAGAGCAGATTCCTTCCATATACACTGGAACATGACTCAGCACAAAATGTAGGCCATGAGAAAATAATGAAGATGTGACTGTCTGCTCATGACACTTTTGGTGTTTAATGCCAATCTGTGCATATTTATCACATAATTGTAAAGCTTAATTTCCCCTCATAACTCTACTCCCTTTACTGTAGTTTATTTATTTATTTTTTGGGACATAATTATGTTTCTTCTTGACTAATTTAGCAAAGTTATGCTGAATTCTAACTCTATTCAGGATGGATTGTGCATGACCTGATAAATTATTTTTCAGGTATATTCACTGCACAATATCATAGAGTTATGTCTAAAAAAAATTGTAAAAAGATAAGGATCTCTTAGGAATCTTTTAGATCACTGTGGTTGAATGCCTGTGAGCATTAATTATTCCCTTCATGCGATTAAAATTCCCTTCATGTGATTCCCTTAAAATCACAATGTTTAAATAGCTAATAGAATTAATTTCCTATAACTATTAATCATCATAAAATGGAATATTTGCTATTTCTTTTATCATCCCCTTGATTTTCTATTAAATATTAATTTTCAGAATTTTATAAATAATCATGTAATTGGCTGATATATGTAAGGCTTTCCTTTTCTGTTTACAAAGGACAAAGAGAGGATAAGACATTGTGATGTGGTGAGAAAGCCCTAGAATAAAAGTGGGAATTCCTGAGAACACTACTTGCTTTTGTAAAGCTCCTGGACCATAGGAAACTGTCTAGGACCAGTTGGTTAGCTGAGAATTTTTATGCACATTATACTAGGGTTATCTATACGATAGCTTGTTCCTATGTAGCAGAGTGGAAAGAGGCAGATACAATGGAAAATCTCTCAGATTTTTCAATTTCCTTTTCTGGAATATGGAACCAATGCTGCCTAACTCAAAGGGACTTAATTAGAACTGAGTAGACTATCATCCGTGAAATATACAGTACATTCTGTGGCACGTAGTAGGGACTATATATATATATATATATATATATATATATATTCTACTTCTCATTATAATTTTGGCAGTTTGGAGGTTTTTGTTATTATTGCTGTTGTGCATTGTTTCTGTTCATCATATTTAACCAGACTTCTTTGGAAGAATCATTGTTTTCTATAAATTCATTACTCTGTAAATTTTATGGGAAGAATGGGAGGCCTCAAGGATATTTTGGTAAGGAAATCCAGGGGATGGATACTACATGAAGAACGGGGTTGAAATAAGTGGAATTCAGGTGGTGCTCTGATAGAAATCTAGTGTAGTTTCAGAGGTGCTGAATATGGAATATTTTTTCCAGATAAATGCTGTGCACTGTGCAATGTAATATTTCCCTGTAACCTTATGAAACATCAGTAATAAGAAAGACATTATAAAATACTTACAAGGCAACATTGGCATTTCTTTTTTTAAATGCTTATTTTTGAGAGAGAGAGAGAGTGGGGGGGGAGGGGCAAAGAGAAAGGGAGATAGAGGATCTGAAGTAGTCTCTGTACTGACACCAGAGAGGGCATGGCGAGGCTCGAACTCATGAACCATGAGATCATGACCTGAGCTGAACTCTAAAGCTAATCCGACTGAGCCACCCAGACACCCTTAGATTGGCATTTCTTAAGGAGACTAAGTAAGGACTAAATTCTAAGCATTTTGGTACAAACCACATAGACACATGATGACTAAATAACTTTTATTGATGTTATTCGGTATACTAAAAGGACATCTCATTACTCGGAGGACTTGCATGACTCTTTCTTCCGGGGTGTCTTAGGGTTTATTTGATTGGAAAGTGTATAGTGTACAACAGCATGGTTAAGAACATGAATACTGGGACACCTGCTTGGAATTCTCTCTCTCCCTCTTTCTCTGCCCCTCCCTTGTGCTTGTGTGCACTGGTGTGCTCTCTATCTCAAAAATAAATAAATATACACTAAAAATAATGAATACTAAGGGGAAATTGTGAGGCAGGAGGATGGGGAAGCGGTATGTTAATTCTTGGCTCTGTCATTTGCTTACTGACATCCGTTAACCATGCTGTTCATAAACTCCTTTGCTTTCAGTTCAGTTCTCTTTTGTTCCATCTGCAAAACTGGGATAATGAGGATCAAATGTGCAAATATGCATACAGCCCTTAGTAAAATAACCCATGTATATCAGGTACTCAAAGGGTCTATTTACTGAGAAAAATCTATTATTAACAACGTCCGTACATATACCAAATTCTCATGGAAATATGGAAAACACGGACATCAATGACTACATAAAAAGATTGCTGAGTGTAAATATGGCCATAAATATATATAGTAGTGGATTTGAGAAATTTAGAATGATAAACATAATAGGAGTAGAGTTTTCAAACCTTGGAGAAAAAATAATAATATTTGTTTATTTATTTACCAGTGCAATTTGGCTCTCTAACTGCACCTGATATTTTCCAGACTTTTAATTTTTTTTTTTCAACGTTTATTTATTTTTGGGACAGAGCGAGACAGAGCATGAACGGGGGAGGGGCAGACAGAGAGGGAGACACAGAATCGGAAACAGGCTCCAGGCTCTGAGCCATCAGCCCAGAGCCTGACGCGGGGCTCGAACTCAGGGACCGCGAGATCGTGACCTGGCTGAAGTCGGACGCTTAACCAACTGCGCCACCCAGGCGCCCCTATTTTCCAGACTTTTAGACAATCTTTCAATAGCAGCCTGAATGAAGGTACAGCAGTATGCTAAAGAATAATGAAGTAGATTGAAAATAAATGGCAATCTCATTCTTTGAATTCAGAAGCAGACTCTGAAACAGAATTTGAGTTCAGACGACTTATTTTGGATTTATGAAACAGCAGGAAAAGAATGGGGAAATGAAAAAGGGAAGGGGTCAATACAACACACTGCAGAGAGAAAGTCACTGTTGCAGGTAATTGAGGCTCCATCTCACTGGGGACTTCTAGAAGTCTTCTCACTGGGGCATTTAGAAGCCAACTTAGTGCTGTCCCATATTAAGAGGTGAAAGCTCTTTAGGTATCTATCAAGTTCATTCCATCAATGTTGCCCTGTGGTAATTCCCCTGCACCTCAACCTGCCTCAATTAGAGCCAGACCTGCCCCTGGATCAAGAGATGTCCTCAGGCAGAGTTTTCTATTCTGGAATGAGGAGCTTTGCTCCTTGTTCTTAGATCCAAGCAAGATGGATGCCCCACCCTGCAGGTAAGACTGCATAGCAGGAATTCCTGAACACAAAGACTTATATTTCCCCTGTTGGGAGCCCATATTAAAAGTTTTTGCAACTTGGGTAATCAATAAGCATGTGAGATTTTTGTAGAAGGCAGTGTAAGTGGAACTGAATCTTCTGTGTGATGAGATATAAAACTAAGAGCACAGAATAAATGCGCAGAAGAACAACAGAGAGTCTCTGTGAAACCGAAGAGTAGGGATGGCTGCTTTGTTGGACAACAAGTAAAATAATAATAATTGAAATAGCAGGGAAGAAGTTACCAGGTTCCAGCAAATACCTAGGTAAGAAGAAAAGTATTTGTGGGAAGAGGAAATCTGTTATTAGTACTTGGGAACTTGAACATAGAGAGGAGTAGCTCCTATTTGGCCTAGATGTGTTGGGAAAGGATCAATTTTGCCTAATAATTGCGGTAGGACATATTTGAGAAGTTTTAAAGTTTAGTGTTGGAAGTGACTGGAAGTCTCTAAGCCAAGAAAATAATGGATCTTTTAAAGAAAGGACAGATGATGGGAGAGAAGGGAAAAAAAACATGAGATGTAGTTATGGAGTGTGTTGCCCAAAGAACTATGCATTTGGAAGTCAAAGTGACATTAAGAATAGTTCCAGTAATAAAAAATAATTTGAAAAGTTTTATTCTCTGTAGAATTCAAAGAATTAGAGATTAATTTCTGAGATTTAAGTGGCACTAATATAAGACAGTTGGGATTGAACAAAGAATTGTGTAGATATCTGCCAGAAGAAAATGTAAATTTGGAGTTAGAGGTGGAGTGTACTGACGATTCTTGCAGGAGCTGAAGTTGGAAGGGCTGAGTTGGTGGGAACAGGGCTTAGAGCCAGAAGAAAAGCAAGACACAAGCCAGAGCTAAAAGAAGAGTGGAAACAAGCCAGACTATTAAGGATATAGGAGAATGGAAGTTTCAGAGAGATAGGAAGCAAAGAGAAATGGGACCCACATGTGGCATTAGAGACCACAGAATGGGAAGAGGGGGTGGGAAACAACAAGATCCTGCCTCTCAGTCCTAAGAGCTTTGTTTTTCCTATAAATAGAACTTCAAGATACATATCACAAAAATAAAAAAGACAGATTTTCCATTATTATATAAACTAGGCATGCAGTGCCCAAATGTAGAAGAAAGGCTCTCAGTTCATTTGTTTATCATAGCTTTATTCTCAATATTATCATGATTTCATGCTTATTTTCTCATTATGTTTTATTTTTTCAATAGCAAACAGTTTTTCGAACTTGGATTATATCTTTAAGTCTGCAATATCACTATGGTTAAATGAAAAGAAATGTAAAAATATGTACTGGATTATAGTACAGTGGATTATCAGTTTACGGGGGAAAATATGGAGGCTTTTAATCCTGCCACTCATCCTTCCTCACATAGAGATTGTGTTCCTCAGGAATTGGACACATCTGGGTGAAAAATGAAAGGAAAGAACAAGTGCCAGTTTATAGATAGTTAGCAAGCACCTAAATACTTGTGTCACTTTTGAGAAAGTTTGATTTGAAAAATGGACAGAGTTCAAGATACTTAGATGAGGGTTATTACTATTTATTCTGAATCCAAGTTACCAGTTATATAGAGAAGGTCCATAGAACTTGTCTTGAAAATCTGGGTAAGATGTGAAGAATCTAAAGGAGAAGGTGAAGTCAAGATAACTGACTCCATGGGAGAATCATCAGTGAACCAGTGAAATGTGGTCCGGATAGTAGCCTAATAGTGAAACAATCATTTGAAAACTTGACTTCCTTTGGGGGAGGTGGTAGGCATTTGAGGGAGAAGGCAGAGCTTGACCAGATGTGGGAAAGAATGTAGGAGCTTAAAATCCAACAATAGGTTATTCATCCATTCACTTATTTATTCATTTAATAAATATTTATGGAGTATTTTTATGTGCCAAGCATTTCTTAAGTACTGAGGATAGATGCTGTGGAAGCCAAGACAGAAGCAGTCTCTATGTTGAAGAAGTTTCAACTCTAATGGAGACAACAAAAAATAACTAACAGGAAAATATCAGGAATTGGTTTGTGCTATGTAGAAAATGATTTGCTAGGATCAAAGAGTGATGAATGAACTTCAAGTAGAACAGACACATAGCCTAATCTGAGGACGTGGAGGTTCAGCAGAGGCCTGAATGCTAAGCCAGCGATGGCATACACGTGGAGAGAATATTATTCCAGTCAGAATGAAAAGCAGATTTAAATATGTTGTAGTGAAGAAGTAAGATGAGTTTTAGAAAAAAGAAAGAGAGCCAGGGCAAAAGCTATCCAGTGTCTAAGGAACGAGTCACACAGCATGATTTTATTAGACAAGTTGGAGCCATGTAGGGCCCAGTAGAAAAGGGTAGCTGTTTTCTATTTCATTCTAAGTTCAATAGGGAACATTTTTAAGCAGGTAAACAACATGGACTGGCATTTATAAAAATTTGAGCATGTGGCCCCAATCTAGCTAATAAATTCATCAAACAGACAGATTTTTTATTTAAAAAAAGGGTGCGTGGGTGGCCCAGTGGGTTAAGTGTCTGACTTCGGCTCAGGTCATGATCTCACGTTTCTGCGTTTGAGCTTTGCATCCGGGTCTGTGCTGACAGATCAGAGCGCAGAGCCTGCTTCAGTTTCTGTGTCACCCTCTCTCTCTACCCTTCTCCTGCTCATGCTCTGTCTCTCTATCTCTCTCTCTCAAAAATAAATAAACATTAAAAAAATTTTTTTTTAAAGGACACAATTCACTTCAGAGCATGTATTGACTCTATAACAGTATTAACAAAATGGAAATCAATGTCATCAACAATTTTAGGAAATGAAAAGAGACCTCGTATTTGCTTTGAGACCTCGTATTTCTCCCCCATCACTCCTTCATGTCAAGGGTTGACCCTTCATAACCATTTTTCCTGGTTCCCTGGTCAACTAGCTTGCAGTTAAATTCTACACGTGAAAGGATCTGGCAGAAATTGTGATGACAGAACATGAGCAGAAGCCAAGGCTCTCCCCACCCTCCACTTCAGGTGGCAACTCTGGCAGTGACTTTATGTCCCCTCTGAGGACCCCCCATATGACTGTAGAATCCATGAGGAAGCTACTCCTGTGTTATGGTAACATCTACACCTCCCTTTGAACGCTGAGTTCTCTGTGTGCAATACTTGGGACTGTTGCTAATTGCCTCACCATCGTTTCCATCTTTTTTACAACTGTTGTCATTATTGCTATATTTTTAGAGAGCATTTACACTATTGTTAACTTACATAAGGAGTTTTTGTTTTATTTATTTTTTAAAAATGTTTTATTTATTTATTCTCAGAGAGACAGAGACAGCGTGGATGGGGGAGAGGCAGAGAGAGGGAGAGAGAGACAGAGAGAACCTCAAGCAGGCTCCATGCTTCCAGAACAGAGCCTGATGTGGGGCTTAAACTCATGAACCATGAGATCATGACCTGAGACAAAATCAAGAGTTAGATGTTTAACCAACTGAGCCACCCAGGCACCCCATGGAGTTTTTGTTTTATTTAATCCATTTTTATTTGTAGTATTTACAGTGACAAGTACTGTAAAATAAAGTTTTTAGATATCCAATGAATTAGAGACAGAACTTTCAGATATGGGAGTCTATGGTTTCTCTGATTTGAGTCAATAATTTTGAGATGGAAATGAAAGTAGGAAGGGAAGTGAGCTGCTGAACTATAATGATCAAGATGAAGAAATACCCACTCTTTAGATAAATCCCCTGAAATATAACCATAATTTTGCTATAGCAAATGAGTCCTTTAATATATAAACAAATATGGAAAAATCTAAAACTTTAAGACACACTTTTGATTATTCATAACTTAGTAGATTTTATCAGATATTCTTCCACTATTTAAACCACAGCAGTTAAATGGGAATGGGGTTTTGAGTGGGTTCAGGATTTGAGTGGGCTGGTCATAGCATGAAAGTAAGAGGTATTTTGAGGCTAGTAGGAAGCATTAAAACACAGAGTGTGACCACATTAAAAAAACAACATGATAGAAGACAAAAGGAGATTGGGTGAACACTTAAGACAATGCATGCTCAAATGGCATTCGTGTACATATTCAAGTCACATCTGTCATCATTAACTTCACTTCAGCCTCTCCTCACAGGCTCTGAGGCAGGTATCATGAATCATTTAGCTTTTTACCACCAGCTCCTAGTATAGGGGCAGACTTATGGTAGCCTGAAATAACTTTCCTGAATGAATTAAGAAAGTAGACAATTTATTTTTTTATGCTTCCTCCCTCCCTCCTTCTTTTCTTCTCTCATCTAGTTGTAAATGAATGCCAAATAAAGTGTCAGTTGCAAATGTTTAAGATATCATTTATGTTAAGTAGGTAATATTTTCCTAGGAGTCTCTAGAAATATATTGAAGGATAAATATTTTAAAACTTCAACATAAATAAATAAAACAAAATCTTTATTGATTGAAAGAATAAATAAAATCTTTAACGATTGAAGTATAGACTCCTTGAAAGATCATGTTTGGGGATGAAGATCCAGTCCTATGACATTCAAATAAGACCACATTTGTGATGATGATGTGGTTGTTTATGTGTGCATTTGAATATCCAAATTATCCATGGATACCAAAAGTTTAGAAAAACTTTAAGCTTCAAACTTTAAAAGTTGAGAATATTGTTGTATTGCAGAAAACAAGTTTCAATTAATAAGATTGAGTATTTGCAGAATGCAAAGACAGAAAATGTTTAGTTTTTTTTTTTTAATTTTTCAAGTACTCAGCTAATAGATCATTTTTTCCAGTGGGATTATTACTTGTTTAAAATTTTTTATAAATATTTGGAATTATTCTGGCATATAAACAACATTTTCTATGTGTAATGTAAGTTATTCAATTACTTCATTAGATAATTGTGATAATTGCAATGGAAGTTGGTATTTTAAGGTCATAAAATGTCTTTCAACTCATAATTATTACAAAAAGAACTTAGTAAGCTTTGCATATTCTTATAAATTCACTGAGCCAATCTTGACCCTTAAATTATTTTCTTCAATATGAGTGGATTTACCAAAGTCCTCTTTTTTTCACAAACCATATAGTTGATGTCATCGAGAAGACCATCCCTTTTCATTGAAATATTTCATAATAATGTTTATATTTTGAAAAATGTAATCAGTCTAAATGTGTATGATTAAATTTTCATAAAAACTGCCCCCATTCACCTCAGGAAAATACTCCTCTCCCATAGTAATATGGTTTTAAATAAATTTTTAAATATATTTATTTATTTTTGAGAGAGAGAGAGAGAGAGGTACAGTATGAGCAGGGAAGGGTCAGAAAAAAATGGGAGACAGAGGATCCTCTGTGCTGACAGCAGCAAACCCCATGTGGGACTCGAACTCATGAACCTGAGCCGAAGTCGGACACTCAACTAACTGAGCCATCCAGAAGCCTCAGTTTTAAATAAATTTTTTAAAATTCAGTGTAGCTATTAAAGATACAATATTTCCAAACGTTTAATTCTTATTTAACAAAAATTTTCTGTTTTTAATAAAAACTAATTCCTCGTGGTTAATATGGTGCTCTGACAGACCTGTGTTCTTTTGCCAGGTTTATCTTAAGATTGCTGTATACACTACTAAAGGAACATTTGAGTCCCCATTTATAAAGGCTTCTACTTTTTGGCTCAGGTTCTGAGTTTGTGCATTTTAAAAATAGAAGTGCTTTATAAAGTCCTTTGATATCTTTTCATCAAAGAAACTAAGGAAGACCTATTTCATTTTTATTTTTACTTTGACTTGTATTTTTCAGCATTAAAACTGGGTTAAGCTCCTTGTCATGTTATATAACAGGAATATCTTGTCATATCCTGACATCTTGTCACCTAAACAATGACTCATGGTCCTGGTGAGCTTGCAGAGAAAGGTTCTGGCAATTATCAAATGTTTTAGCTCTTCCTTTGGCATTTCACAAAGCTAAAAATCCATTTGATATATAGTCTGCATTTTGCAGAAAGTATTGCCCTAGACACTCATTCTAAGCCTATCTGAGGGTTTCCATATGCTTACATAATATGAAAATAATATACAATATTCCATATGCTTCCTATTAAAACACATATTTAAAATCAGAATATAGTTTGACTACTTTCTTAAAGATTAAGGCACTGTCTTCCGTAAATGGAAAGCACTAAACTGAGAAGTAAGAGAGTAAGGTGCAAGAATACCTAGAGAGAGAGCATTCCAGAAGTGACCATTGCATGGTTTATTCAATGATAAATAGTAGGGCCGATATGGCTGAAGCAGAGTGAATAAGGTAGTAATGAGGTTAGAGAGTTAGCAGAGGGCCAGAACACGTAGGTCATCATACAGAGAAAAAGCACTGTGTATTTCATTCCTAGTGAGATGAGGAGTCATTAGAAGAATTTAGTGTTGTGCTTCCACTCATTTGTTCAACAAATATTTATTGGGCATCTTAATGCACATCAGATGCTGATCTACATCCTGAGGATAGAGTAATAAACACACATAAATGGTTTCCTCATATGGCTTATGTTATTTTATTTGTTTATTTATTTATTCATTTATTTATTGGATAGGAGCACAAAAATTGGTTAGATAGCCAATACACCAATGCTGAGTAAACATCTCCCATATTAGAAAGTGTTAAGTGCTGTGGAGAAAATGAAGACAAGATTAAATGGCCAGATTGGTAACTCTGTGGTGACAGGTTGCTGCTGTTTTGTGTAAGTTTGTGATATTTTTGCATCATTCCATGTGCTATTTGGTGGGGGGATTTTAGGGCGGCATGATTAGAAGCAGGAGAACCTATTAGGGGGCATTCCAATAATGAAGGGAAGTGGTGAGTTAGGCTTTCACCTTGGAGGTGGAGGTAAAGATGGCAAAAGTTGTGAGATTCTGAATTAATTTCAGAGGGTTATTCGTCAACATGGTTAATTGCTAGGTTGCATAGTAGGATGAGATAGATGTAGGAGTGAGGAAGACTCTGAGAATTTCACCTAAGAAACTGAACAAATGAAGTCTCCTGAGATGAATAACTTTGGGTTGAATGGTAGGCTGAGGAAGTGAAAGTCAGTTTGGATTCAGGGTGGCACATAGAAATTACCATAGAACCTTTGGCAGAAAGAGACTTGGGGTGACTGGGTGACTCAGTCGGTTAAGCCTCCCTCTCTCTCTCTCTCTGTCCCTCCCCCGCTCACGCTCTCTCTCTCTCACTTTCTCAAAATAAATAAATAAAAGTAAAAAACAAAAAAGAAAAGAGACTTAATAGGAAAGTAGGTAAGTACATTGCAAGAGCTTCAGTAGTAAGTTCTAGATTGGGCCTCCACTAATAATTTCTAGAATCCTTGAGAAACAACCTAAATAAGGTTGCTTCTAGGAGTTCTTTTTCACAACATCACTGGAATAAAAAAAATCTGCCACTAATTCTATTAGCACAACCATGTCTGAATACCAAGGAAGCTGGAGATAGACACACATAGATACAATACAGCCATTCGGAAGCCAGCCAGAGGAGGCCACTGCCATCACTGCTGGCATATCTGCTTTTGCCCACTTTCATGAAGCTGAAGAATAGCATATTGAGGGTAAGAAACTCATGTTTTAATAACCCTCTTTGGGAACAGAAAGAGCAAGCAGTGGTGTAAAAAAGGGACTTATCAAAAGCTGTTTTGTACTCAGAAGCTAATGATATCTAGCTTTTCACTTTCCCAAAGGGGGGAAAAATGATTGCATGAAAGCTGTGGGAATCAATTCAACCTATTTTCACCATGTGGTTGTTAAGTAGAGTGGAATATGGGATATTTGGAACGTGTTAAGTTTGAGTTGGCTGTCTGACACCTTTTTAGATATTTCAAATAGAGCTTATGTATACACAAATCTGATAGTCAAAGAAATGGAAGAATCTTAGGTATATATTAGGGAAAGATAATTCAAAGATGATGTTTAAAATCATGAGACAGGATGAAGTGACTTATGAAATGAATAAACTTAGGGACGAGAAAAGCTGACCCACCCATTCGTGTGTTTCACAATTGGTAAGGTTGTATACACCTTAATGCTAATTAGTAATTGACCCTTAAAACACTTTTCCTAGTGCCACAATACAGAGGAAAGTGATGTCATGTACAATAAAGGGAGCACACTTCACAAAGATAACTCAGATACAAAGACTGTTAAGATCAAAGAGAAAGCTGTGTCACTTCATAATAACAATTGAATATATATATATATATATATATATATATATATATATATATTCAAGAGAAAATCAAAGCCTTCTATAGAAACCAATTCATAAAAGTTGTGCTGGTAAATTCATTTGTGGAGAGTAGGAGTTGATAAAAATTGCCATGTCACTTATTGTTTCTGTCTTAGCGATTACCTCAAAATTTAGCAGCTTAAAATAACAAACATCTATTTTCTCAGTTTCTGTGAATTGGCAGCAACTTAACTCGGTGGTTATTGCAGAAAATTTCATGTGATTGTCATCAGGTTGTTGGTCAGGTCAGGGCTCCAGTCCGATCTGAAGACACAACTGGGAAGGATTTGCTTATAAGCTCATTTATGCTGTTGCTGTCAGTTCTTAATCCCTCAATGGCTATTAGCTGGAAATGTCAGTTCCTTACACACAAGGTCACCGTAGAGCTGCTTACAACATAATATCTTATTTTCCCAAAGTGAATCATACATTAGAGAGAGAGAGTACATGAGCTTGTCTAAGGCAAAAGCTGCAGTCTTTTATAGCCTATTCTTGGGATTGCTATACCATTACCCATCTCATAGTCTATGGGTCACAAAGAAAGCCCTGGTGCAGTGAGGGAGGGGGGCCACACGAAGGTGCAACTATCAGGAAACACTGAGGATCCTCTTGGAGGATGGCTACCACAATCGACCTTTTTTTTTTTTTTGATGTGTGCAATTATGAGAGCTAGTTAAGCAATCTAATAAGCTTGCTGTGTTCACATGTGATGCTAACGTTTGAAATTTTTGAGCAATCAGTTTAGAAGAGAATGCAGCTATAAAAAGAGAGAGATCAAGAACAGGTTGGAACCCACAAGCTCACACTGAAACTCATGTGGAGGGACTCAAACTTATCTGTTTTTCTGCTTCTGACATTGGTGGTGGGGTGACCTCAGCAGCCCAGGCCTTTCATCACAGAGCTAAACACACACTCGGGCCCAAGACTCAACGATGAAAGAGGTTCTCAGGGAAGGTAGAACTATTGCAAACCTAGCTGCTGCCCCACAAAAACAAGATGAGCCAGCACTCAAACTTCAATATGTGTGTGCTGTCAATGGCTCTGCTTCACTTCCAAGCCCCAAATCTGCAAGAATCTCACTGGAAGCCCATGTTAACCAAAATCATATGGAGAAAGGAATTCTGCGAAACGTAGGTCAGGCTAAAATATTTTTGTATTACAAAGCCACCATAGATCATGAAACAAAAGCAAAATTCTCAGTCCCTGTACAGAACAATATTAATTTGAAAAGCATACAGGAGTGTCTAGGCTAAATAAAAATATTTTTTATAGTCACACTGACTAAAAGTTTTCCCTAATTCCTTTGTAAGAAGGAATTCACAATAAATTTTATAATTGCATATCACATATTCCTTATTACTATTACATATAATTTATATAGTATATAAAATTACATTATTATATTATAATATCAAATATATATAAAATATTCAGACTATTGATGACTAATATTTATCAACATCCTATTTTTCTTTTTTTTTTTAATTTTTTTTTCAACGTTTATTTATTTTTGGGACAGAGAGAGACAGAGCATGAACGGGCGAGGGGCAGAGAGAGAGGGAGACACAGAATCGGAAACAGGCTCCAGGCTCTGAGCCATCAGCCCAGAGCCCGACGCGGGGCTCAAACTCACGGACCGCGAGATCGTGACCTGGCTGAAGTCGGACGCTCAACCGACTGCGCCACCCAGGCGCCCCCTTTTTTTTTTTTTTTAATTTTTTTCTATTTTTCTTAATTAAAGGTATTATTGTATATTCTGTAATACACAGATACCTGGAAAATGTGTATGAAGCTCAGTATTAGAGCCAAATTTCAATATCCACAATGGGGAGAAGCGGCTGAATCAACACCCATCTCCTTACTCCAAGCACTCAATTCTAACAAGGTTTATTTCTATTTGGGTGGGCAGCATGTGATTATTTTAATTCTTAACCTCTCTCCATAGTGATGTGAAAATAAATATTCATATTTATTAATTTTAGTTTTATAAAGAAAATAAAACAGATATTATGATAGACTCATGTATATTTTTGTGCTTCCTTTTGTCTCCTTTCATATGTTTAAGTATTTGGAAAGTAGAGACAGGGGGACGATTTTGCCCCATAGCCCTAAAACTCTGACATTGAATAGGCAGGTCGAGCTGAGGTATGATAATTCAAAAAGGACTCCCAATTTCAGTTAAAATCACCTTTGTTTCATTCTCTTCCAATGTATGCTTTCTAAAGCTTTGAGTTAGTGTGGAGGGGGAAGGGAAGTCACATGACAAAAACTACATAACAATTGAAATGTTGGAATACAGACTAACGAATTGTATAATAAAACTCCCTTTACTAGCGTTTCCCTCTACGAAAAGTCACAGCGATTTTACATAATACCTTCCACTTCCTTGTGTAGAAATATTCCAGATCAATGAACATAATTTACAATGAAATAAGGAGCTGCAAAGTGCTTTTCTGCCAGATAACCCAGCTCTTAATGTTTTCTTCTGGGTTCTATTTTCAAACTACACACAGTGAATTAAAACATTTGTTATGTGTGTCAGTTAACATTTTATTTTGGCTAGCAGAGACATTTGTGAAGAAAGATTCCTACTATGCCTGAAATAATTGGTTTGACACAGCAGAGAAAAGTAGAGGCCTAGAAATATGTCTGAATTAGGCATTATTTGATGTATTAATCCTAATTGGGTTCACCTCCTGCTTCTGCTTACCGGCTTCAGAGTTTCCTGAATTTCAGCAACTTTTAAAAAGTTTCAAAGAGTTTTCAAATGTAAATATTCTTCTTTATTTGGCAACTTAGTTTCTGGGAGAAACATGATGCTCATATTTCAGGTTTTGCACATGAAGAAGAGAGAGCTAGGGCATCTCAGAAAGAATAATGATCAGATAATCCTGTGCAAAGACATCATTCAGATACTGTAGACAATGAATGGAATCGGATGGATAATAGTCCTCCTATTTTCTTTTTAAGGCTGCCAAAGACATATTATATTTTATTTCTCTCCTATCTAGTATGGAATATTCCAACAGTACATAAAGTATTAAGCATGAAGAATGACACTATTCACAATCTTTTTCTATAATTTTATGTTATGGAGAATTGTAACCAATTCAAAGTTAGATTTGAAATGAGAAGGGACATGGCTGGAGGAGAATCAAAGGCAAAATGCTAAATTATTGCAATCTCTTTCGCTTCTTTTCCATTTGCAGAGAATATTTATGGAATCTCTGTAAACAAACATATTAAAAAATATCAGAAGTCTATTTCAAAGATATTCTGTTGCCTAAAATGCCATCATGTTAAAAGTAGACCAAAGAAAATGAAGGAAACATACCTATCATTTCTTGAAAGACACCAATTTATTCATTTTTGTTCAGGTAAACTCAACATTTTTTTCATGTCTACTTCATGCAAGCACACAATGTTGTATAAATTGGCCTCTGCTCCTGATAAGGTTCTGTCACCCTTCAAAACCATATAAGGGTATGTCTGAGAACATCCTTTATTGGTGCTGCTTAGTCTGATTCCACTAACATTTGGCACATTCCAGTCACCTACCAAAACATTATAGTTGGTGCCCTGTTCCTGTTCTCTTTATTACTCAGGGTTTTTTTAAACCATGTACCATGTTTTTGCTAAAAGCTTGAAATTTAAAATATAAAATATAAATGCTAAGTTTATTGTGTATCTAGTTTAGAATGTGACAATAGCCCATAGTAGTTTGGGTTTTCATCCTCAGGCCTGTACAACATCAGCAATTCCCCATCTACAAAACTATTTTATTCTTTGCAGCTCTCTCACCACTTTGAATTTGATGGTTTAATTACTTCTTTCTTTTTTTACCATCATTCTGTGAACTCCAGTTCTATAAACCAAAGCCATGGCAAGGACCTCCTTAGAGGAATTACCTTAATTAATTCCTTCTAAACTTATTTTTACTGACCAGATTCTCAGCTAACAAGCCAAGTGGCTGCCTAGCCTGCTTTAATTGATAACTCTTCCTACAACTATTCTAAATCAGATGCAATAATTATGGACTTGCTGCTTTCAACAGAAATTAGGTTGCTCTTCCGCTGCTCCCATAGATCAGGCTGGGTCACACTCTTATCTAAACTGACTTTATTTTAAAAAGCAAAGTGCTAGGGCTTCCACTGTTATTGTTTCTTCTATTCTGACTATGGGCAATTTTCTCACAAACCATGCTAATCCAACACTGTCAGCTTCAGAATTCTATTGAACTGGCTTGTCTCTGCAACGTGCAATGTAAGTGAACAGCTGGCTACACAATGAAGAAGCACAGGCAATAGCAATAACAGAAGAGGAAATGACCTAAAGGAACAGGCAGAACATTGTCTTCTGATTGGTTTCATCTTAGAGAGTTAGTATATAAATTTCACATTTCTGACAATGAAACAAATGCAGAAATATTTAATAATAAAGGCTAACATTAACGAACACTATAATTTATTTTCCCTCAGATATATTCACAAACTTTCCTTTGATCTAGAAAAGAACAAGAGCATTACTAAAATAACCACTGAAATGTTAAAAACACATGAAATTGGTGTTCTCACAGCCTGGAGAGACATCATCATTTCCTTGTCAACTTCCTCAGAGCCTCTCCTTGAGAGTGAAATCTCTGTAGGTGAATTCAGTCTTAATGCTAGCTGGTCTCCTGGATCTCCATGTCACTAGTCCCTCAACATGCCTTATCCCTTGATCACACACACACACACACACACACACACACACACACACAGATAATGGAATGGCCACGATCAATTAAAACATGTCAAATGTGGACATAGAAATTTAGAGCTCCTTGGGATATACATGGGCTCAGGTACAGAGTTAACATCATCAATAAAATGCCAGGACCTTGCCAGGGGTGGAAAAGATTGACAATCCTATCAGTCATTTTGCATAGAATCAGTAACCATGACTTTAAGAATAAAGTATAAAGGTTCTCAGTTTAGAGAATAATCTTCCATTCAGGCATGCTTGTAAAAATGACATGACTGTTAGAAGTAAACTTTTGAAAGTTGAAAATAACTCTACAACTTTGCAGTCCAATACAGTAGCCAATAGCCATATGTAGCTATTTCCACTTATTTTTTAATGTTTATTTACTCATTTTTTGGGGGGAGGCGAGAGGGAAAGAGAGGGAGGGGCAGAGAAGGAAGGAGAAAGAAAATCCCAACCAGGTTCTGTACTGTCAGAGTAGAGCCTGACAAGGGGCTCAAACTCATGAGCCATGAGATCATGACCTGAGCCAAAACCAAGAGTCAGACTCTCAACCAACTGAACCACCCAGGCACCCCTCAACTTATTTTTTTTTTACTTAAAATTAAATACAATTTAAAACTTAATTTCTTGGTCACGCTAGGCCCATTTCAACTGCTCAATATCTACATGTAAATAGTAACTACCATCTTGGACAGCAGGGGTAGAGAACATTTCTGTCACCTTAGAAAGTTCTACTGGACAGCACTGCTGTAGAAGATTAATTTGAAAAAAATAACTAGAAAGCCTGATCTTTCTAATGCCTAGCATCAAGACTATGATGTTACAAGCTCTGAGTGGGAAATAGTGTGCTACCAGTTCTAGAATTTTAACTTCTGTATTTTTTGGCTGACCAGCTGAGATGCTAAAAGCTGGGGTGGCTGGAAGATTCTTTGTAGTGTGATGATTCATGGTTTGTGTTCCTACTGTCTTCTTTTGCACCAAGATCCCTGAGAGGGAGACTGAAATGCTCCACAGTAAACAAGTACCACTTTTCACCATTTGTGAACTTAAGAATTCAAGAAGAGAATAAAAGCTTTGCAACACCCTATCAAAAAGCCTAATATAATAAATTATTTGGTAGCATAATAAAATTGTAAAACATAATTTTCTTACACAAGTAGTAATAAAAGTACTGAAGAAGTATCTGCTTAAGAAGAAACAGTCAGTTTATGAGAACCAATAAAGACAATTTGTAGAACCATATAAAAGAAGAAAATGGACTGACACAGATCTGGGAAACCATGTAATAACAATTAATTGCTATTGTAATTGCTATAATATATTGAGATCTTACAATAGACAAGGTCTTATGCCATTTACCTTTCACAATGATCAGTGAAGGAGGCATAGTATTATTTGTATTTTACAGGTGAGAAGGTAGATATTAAAATTTAAGTAATTTTCCCAGTGTAAAATAGCTAAGAGTGGAATTAGAAACCAAATAGTATGGCTACAGAGAATAAGACACATGTACCAAAACAAAATCTTTGTTACCAATTCCTGTACTATGCCCCCCAAAAATTACCTAAATATTAGCTCTACAGCTATGAGATTTAGTCTCTCCTTATTCACCTATAAATATAGAAAATCAATAATGTGCTCCAGACTTCTTTTGCACTATTATTTGATCTATTTTTATGGACCAAAATTTGGTGTTTTTATGACTTCCCAAAATGACTTCCCTCATACTGCAAAAAACCTACATTTTTACATCCATGAATTAATGTATTGTAGTAATAAATATAACCTGGATCACATAATTTTTATTTGAATTATCAAAAATTAACTTGTTTTGTCTTAATTTTTGCTTACTTTGTTCCATCATTAAACAAATATATTCTACAATTTAAAAAAATAACAGAAATCCAAAGCATCCTCCTCATTCTTACACACCCTTTCTTTCACTCCTTTAAAGCCAATCCTTTTTTTTAAGCCACTTTATTGAGGTATGATTGACATACAAATTATTGTACATATTTAATGTACACAACTTGATGAATTTAGAGATAGGGGAAACCATCACCATAATCTGTGTCATACAGGTATCCATCACTTCCAAAAATGTCCTCCCACCTTCTTTATGTATTTGTTATAATTTTGAGATAGAAACACTTAACATAGGATTTATCTTCTTGGAAGTATATGATGCAGTATTATTAATGACAGGCACTATGCTATACAGTAGATCTTGGGATTTACTCATCTTGCATAACTGAAACTTACTATGGTCAACAGTAGAGTCAATCTTCTTGGAAGTGTCCTTAGTGTTTTTATCTCATTGCTATTCACTTTTCAATCCACAGCAGTGTGGTTTCCAATTTATGTGCTATGGAATTCACCCTGCCCAAACCATTAATAAAACCGTACATGTAAAAAAAGTGACCTAATATTGTCATATGTGACCTAATATTAGACATTATATTATGTTCATCATTAATAAAACTTTCTTCTCCATTAGTTTCAGTGGTATCAACCATCAACTTAATAATCCAGGATACCTGATTTCCAAGTCTAATTGAATCTCACAATTTTAATAGTAAAATCTGACCCTTCTAAGGTTGTCTTCATTTTACAATCCACTTGCCACAAATTTAAATAAGGTTTGAATCAACCTTTACTTCTCTGTCTTCTCTCCTTAGTCCTTCATTCATACTCATGTTCTGAGTATGATCGATGCTATGTCTACCATATCTGAAGCGTTTGTGCCCCTTTTTTTATCCCTCTTTTACAGTCTAGTTATGCTTATGAATAAATTTAGGCTAGATTATTGAAATACCTTGCATCCAATGCATTCTACACATCTATCAGGATTTTCTTAAACAATAATTTTTACTATGTCACTCACTTGCTTGAAATTTTTTGGTAATATTTCAGATAAATCTAACTGATCAACTTGGCATTTAAGATCCATTATGCTTTGGTCTAAGTCTATTTAATCTATTAAGCTTTCTGTCTAGATGTTACATCTCTAACCCAGTATCCATGATCTTCACACACTGAATTATTTACACTTCCTAAAATTGGAAATTCTCTAACAATTTCTGCTCTTGATATAAGTTGTCATCTTTATCTACCTGGGATTTCCCTTCTATATTATCTTACTTACCTGGAAATGTCTTTTGTTGGTGTAAAATACTATTCAGATGTTTACTTATGTGGGAAGCCTGCATGCTTCTTATTTTGAACCCATCAATTTTGGTGTGTATTTCTAGCTTCACTTTATACTTTGCTTATTTATGCTCTAATACTTATCTGATATATGAGCTTATTTCTTAAACACACATGTCTTTATTTTTTTTTAATTTTTTTAACGTTTATTTATTTTTGAGACAGAGAGAGACAGAGCATGAACAGGGGAGGGGCAGAGAGAGAAGGAGACACAGAATCTGAAACGGGCTGCAGGCTCTGAGCTGTCAGCACAGAGCCTGACGCGGGGCTCGAACTCACAAACCGCGAGATCATGACCTGAGCCGAAGTTGGACGCTTAACCGACTGACCCACCCAGGCGCCCCATACATGTCTTTAGATAGACTATGATCAGGCTAGGGAATATAGATTGCCTTGGGATCAACTAAACTCAATGTGTGAGGTATTTTGGCTTTAGTATTATTTGGACCACTGTGTAATTTCTTAAGCATGTATATAAGTTAAAATGAGAAGATAGCAGCAGAGATTTATATTTCAAAGGAATAATTTTTAAAAAGGACAAAATTTAAAGCTAATGATGCAAACTTTGATGATAAAAAGAATAACAAAATAAACCTAAGAATGTGTAAACAAGAAGTTAATAAAAACAAAATCTGAAACCAGTGAAGTGGGGAAAAAATATAACAAAATATCAATAAATCTATCTTTTTCTTAGAAAAACATAACAAAACAAACATATCTCTGATAAGCCTAAATAAGAAGAGGGTGGGTGCAGAAATACATATTGTTAAGAGTAAAAAGAAATGTAGCTACATTTGAAGAAGATATTTAAAACAAATTACTGTAAAAGTAATGTCAGTGAATTAAAAACGGACACCTTCCAAAATTTCTTTAACTTAGCCAAATTTGGCCCAAATAGAAAAAGCATAAAGAATCCCACAATCGACAAGTTAAGGCAATGAAGAAGTTGTTAAAAATCTTGAACCAAACAAACTTTGTGACCATGAAGTTTTCTAAGCAAGTTCTGTCTGCCAAGAAACATATTATTCCTATCTTATGAAAGTTTTTTCAGAAGCATTTTTCAGAGACACTTCTAACAGAAAAATAAAGAATACTGCCCAACTCATTCAACAACGACAGTATAATTTTGATCCTAAAATGCCAAGCATGATATGAAAAAAGAAAGTTAAATTCGATATTGCTTTTAATATGGGTAAAAGGCTAAAAAGTATGAGAAAAGCAAATGCAAAAAATATATTAAAAAGATAATTACTTTAACAAAGTTAGGTTTCTTCATGTCAATCAATGATAATATAATAAAATCTGAAAAATGTTAATGTCATTTACTTCTTTTATGAAAATGTCATATGATCTCAATAGATACAGAGAAGATATTTGATAACATTTAACATAATTGTATGACAAAAACTCTGTAAGTTAAGAATTAAATAGAACTTTCTTTATCCAGTAGATGTTAACAACAATAAGCATATTAAAAATGTCATTCTAAATGACAAAATGATGAACTCATTCTCCTTAAAATCAGGAAAAAGAAAAAGAAATTAATTTACCACTAAGCACATTTAACATTATACTGGATGTCCTGTAAGTGTAATTAAAACAACAACAACAAATGCTTATGGATTAGAAAGTGAAAAAAAAAAACAATTTGAAGAATATTTATTTATATAAATAGGACAAGATAAACTACCGAAAACTATGAGAAACAATAGAAAAGTTTAACAAGGTAGTAATCATTCATATTCAAAACTCTTTCCAGAACTTATCTAACATCATTCTTTTCCTTCCTCATTCCTTTCTAGTCACATTTGCCTTCTCGCTGTTCCACAAACATGCAAAGCCCACTGCCACATCAATGTCTTTGTGTATGTTTTTTATTCTACCTTGATGTGCCCAAGATATTACATGGCTCCCCCTTCCACTTTCTACAGGTCTTTACTAAAATATGTTCTTCCCAGTGAGATCTCTCTGGCCACTCTGTTTACTATGGATGCCCTGACCCTACCATCTCCTGGGAGACCATTCTCCATGGGCTTCTCATTTCTCTACACAAGTTGTAACAGAGACACTAAAAGATTTTGCTCCAGACTACTTTTGTAAGAATGTTTGTAAATTAAACAGCCTTGAAAGATATAATGTTTCCTTCTAAAATCAAGGACAGATTTGTTTACAGCCATGGAGGATATATGATCTACTAAGAAATAAAACAGAGAAATATATATACTACCTCTCTCAATAAATTTTAAGGTTTAATATTTACTTTATTCACATTGCTCTCAAATATTACAATCCTGCTTCATAATCCAGACTATGAATTTGACTCTATTACTTTCTCTGAATTTCACATGTATTTTCCCACTTCAATACTTTATACAAGCATTCCAAGTCTCAGATGGCATCATGTCTTGACCTCTTTATTCTGTTTCTCACTGAGAGTTGTACTCTTTCCCTCTTCCTAACTCCAAACTCTGAATTAAAATTACCCATCCTTTCATGGACAGAATAGAACAATTACAGGTCTACCCTAAATCTTTAAGGGTTGACTATGTAATAGCAGATAGGGTAAGCTTTTACATCTTGAAGATAAACCCCCAAAAGAGAAAAAAAGGACATGTTAAATGGACACCCCCAAAATTCACTATTTAGGTAACTTGATTATGACATGTATAGAAGTTTGTGTGAAAAGCAAGGAAAAAGATTCCTTGAAGTCTAGATGCCAAGAGGATAGTCCTCTTAACATGTGGCATTGGGTTAGTGCCTTATCTCACTTTTCATGTTTTAAGACTGTGGATGATACAAACACTTCTTTTTCCTAGCATCTCCAACAACATTCATCACATAAATTATTATGTTATTTATATGTACAACATGAACTTAATAAGAATGGGTGAGGGGTGCCTGGGTGGCTCAGTCTATTAAGCGTCCAACTCTGGCTCAGGTCATGATCTATCTCACAGTTCTCGAGTTCAAGCCCCACAACAGGCTCTATGCTGACAGCTCAGAACCTGGACCCTGCTTCGAAATCTGTGTCTCCCTCTCTGTCCTACCCCCACTAGTACTCTGTTTCTCCCTCTCTCTCTCAAAAACAAATAAAGCATTAAAATTTTTTTTAAAAAAGAATGAGTGATTTGACCAATTAATAAATCAATTTTGAACACAGCTGTCAATTCTAATATTATTTTTACTCAAAATCACATTAGCCTACCCCTTGTGTTTATTTGCAAGACTTTAATTTTTAACCAATCAGTTTTGTCTTCTATTCATTCTATTCATAAAATATTAAATTCATACAGAGTTGATTTGTTTGGATTTTTTTTTTTACACACATCTTTTTCTAATTTTAATCTGGCACATATTTATCAGTGGGACTTTCAAACCTTAAATTAGATTTGGTTTACATGTCATTCTTAGGAATGTTATGAATTCAAATCTTGATCACATTTTAGTGCTAACTTTTACATGCTAAAACTTTCAGATAACATGTGAATTGTTTGTAATACTTTCAATCCATACATATTTTCTTGATACTTTGAAAAAACTGTATATATATGTTATCTGGTTTGAAAATATTTTCAGTCCATTTTCATTCAGATGATAAAACATGTTCAAGTGTTTAAGCATACTAAAAAATGGCGAATGAATTTTCAATGAAGTGAAAGAAATAAATTTTCTTGCCTTCCATAAGTAGAAATATAGTATTACTTATTAATAAATAATATAATGTTAAACAACTTGATAGTAGTTAGAAATTCAGTTGTTACAAAGGACAGCATCAATATATGAGGACAGGAATTCTCTGTAAAATAAATCATTATTATTTATAAATCACAAATTATAAATTAATCTTACTGTCTAGAGAATGTGTTAAAGTCTCAGAGGTATAGGATTCAAGAAGTTCTAAACTGAAAAACAAAATCCTATTTTTCCAAGACATAGATAGTTCAAAATGAATACTAGGATTTAACCTAAATAATGCATTTTATAATGATGTTAACTGTTTTTGATAAGTCTAGACTTTAGCTTCTCCATTTTATACATTCATGAAATTCATATTTGGAAAGAATTATTAAAAGTACTAGCTACACATAATCTAGGAAATGAGATTCAAAACATATACATATATCTGATGGTTACTTAAGATCATAGGAGTTCAGAACAGAGAAAGAAATTCCAGTAACCATGTCAGTTATTAACACAAAACATCTGATTAGGAGATCTATTATGTGGTGCTTTTGCAATAATTGTTCAATAAAATAAATTCAATGCGGACAGGATATTTGTGTTTTATCACTATATAACCAACAAATAATACAACACTGAAATAAGGTAGATACCAAAGAAATGACTTGAAAGAATAGTGAAAAATGGATGACTGATAATGGAGCTATTAAAAGAGTTGTAAATATTCTATTGGAAAAAAGAATAATCACTATTTTTGTTGTATTTTTTACATTAAATATGTCTAAATTTGTGCAACACAGCTGTACTTAATGGGCTGAGAGGAGGGTTTCAAACTCAAAGACACCAACATTTTCCATATTACTCCCTGTATAAGCTCCACATGAACTATGCATTGAGATTATTGACCTGAGCTGTCACTGAGTATATGTTTTGAAATCTAAAATCCTTATTATTAGACATCTGATTTCTAGAAAGGATTCTCTTTCCTCTTCCAAGCAAGATAAACAAAATGCAAACATGACAAGGCAAAGGATTGGATTTAGAATCCAATTGGATTTAGAATATATAGGATTCTATATTGTCATCCAGAATCAAAGGTTAGAGCATCATTTTTTTCTTAGTCAGTTGTCTTTCCAATGCTTTTTGTTTTGTAACAAAGCCGTAAATATAGCTGGGAAAGATATTGGGTTCTTTATTACTAGGTCTGATGAGATAATACCCTATTCCTCTCACAGATAATATGTCTATTGTAAAAGAGGAAATATCTGTCTACTACCTTGCCAGTGTGTCAAACTAAGTATTAACAGTAATCCACTCTCTTTACCTGAGAGAGAAAATGCTGTTTTGCTGGAATGGTACAGTGGAACAATAGTATCGCAGTGATAATCTAACATTTTTAATGGTCTCTAATGAAAAGCCAAAGATATTATTGGTGTATAAGATTGAGAGAATTTGCCTGTGTTTGGCATTTGGGCCTGTAATACAGGAAAGATTTAAAAAATGTGAGATAGTAAATAGACTGTATTGTTGAAGTGATGAAAAACTGAAAAAAAATCAGTGGAGTGTCCAAAACTGCCAGCTGGAAAGGAGACAGAGGGATATCAACAGTCTGCATTCAGAAGGAATCCTGATGTGTTGATGTAATAGCCTGATAATGAAATGATTTGCCTGCCTCGACTTACAAAGAACTCTTTGATTCTTTGAAGTGGGATGCTTTGGAGATCACATAAACATGGCCCAACATAAAAATTGTGTGTTTAAGTGTATTATATCTTCTCCAAAAACATCAATTCAAGCAAATCAGTTACAAAGGTTTATGTATTTATTACACATATTAGAATTGAAGCTTGTTTAATATCTGCCACTTGCTCTGCATTAAAATCAAACTGCACTTAGAGACACTCTTTGGGAAAACAACAATAACTCAAAACTGAGTAACAACCCTGTCTAGACTCAAGTAAATACATCGTCACCCAATTTCATGAATAGATAATAGGGTACTTGTTAGAAGCATGTGATAGACACATCAGAGTAAAACTTTGCCAGATCTGGAAAATGTAGAAATAGCTTCCTTGAGTCCTTTGAGGAACTCAGAAGAATATGAAAAAAGTGGAAAGAGAGGGAAGGACAAAAGAGAGAAAACAAGAATATAAATTTCAAAATGAGTGGAGTCAGAAAATGATTAAGCCTAAATTATGAAATGAGAGATATCCTCAAATGCTCCCAATACAGCGTGCGATTCAAATTAGTGTTCTTCATCAATTATCCAATGAATTTAACTAAATATTTGCCGTTATAATCCTTTCTCAGCCACTTACCAGCTGTGTGACATTGAACAGTTTTCTGACGTCTCATTATTAAATGCCTAGTGTATGTCAGGCCATGGCACTAAGGATACAAGTAAATAAGAGCAGAATGGTCCTTGCAATTACGTAGCTTACACTCCTGTGGGGAGAAATAAATGACAAACAAATAAAAACAATGAAATAATTGCAGGGAATTATACATTTTGTAAAGAAAAATAAAACTGGAATAGAGAACGGCTGGTGAGGTGAGGAGGGTAGTTTATTACATGGCTAACACTGTTTGAAATAGCAATCTGAAGCGGTGCATCAGTTTTCATTAAATGGGGATGTGCACCAAGGTATCCCTGGAGGGGTCATTAATGTCCCAACAGCCATTCCAGATATGCCAAAATGCCTGAGTAGTAAGAAAAGGTGACTCCTGCCTTCGTACTCTTTCAATTTAAATCCATCTCTAATAAGTGGAACACTTTGAAACAACTTTAAAAAATGACTTGTTATTAATAGAGGCAGTAGAAACCTTATTATAAATGGTATCAAGCACTACAAATACTTTTTGAAATTTTTGCTTTGCAAACAGCTCCAATTCTCTTTTAACCACCAATCCAAATGCCACATTCCACATGATACTCTTCTTTTAAAAAAAAATTTTTTTTTCAACGTTTATTTATTTTTGGGACAGAGAGAGACAGAGCATGAACGGGGGAGGGGCAGAGAGAGAGGGAGACACACAGAATCGGAAACAGGCTCCAGGCTCTGAGCCATCAGCCCAGAGCCTGACGCGGGGCTCGAACTCACGGACCGCGAGATCGTGACCTGGCTGAAGTCGGACGCTTAACCGACTGCGACACCCAGGAGCCCCCCCCCACATGATACTCTTCTTGACACACAACTCTTAGATGCTACAAATACTATGAAATAGAGATTGTGTGCTGCATTGATTAAAAACAATCTCTCCAGGAGTGCCTAGGTGGCAAGTTGGTTAAGCATCTGACTCTGGATTTTGGCTCAGGTCATGATCTCTAGTTAGTGACTTCTAGCCCCACATTGGGCTCTCTGCGGAAGGCGTGGAGTCTGCTTGAGATTCTCTCTCTCTCTTTCTTTCTCTGCCCCTCCCCTGCTTGAATGCACACTCTCTCTCAAAAGTAAATAAATACACATTAAAAGAAAAATCTCTCCAAAGAAACTAATTTTAGGATTTGCACCAATCACACTAGAAAATACTTAAAAATTGTATTATTTACATTCTATGTAGGCAATAATGGAGGGTGGATAAGGTCATAATTCTTCTGTGGGAGTGGAAAATAGTGTAGGCCTTTAAAAATTCCCTTACCAACATAATGGAAATAAAAATAAAGCCCAACTATTGTGTCCTTGTCCGCTTTAATATAGATAATCCATCTAAAATGTCAGTGTCTGGCACATAGTAAGTGTACAGAAACGTGTTAGCCATTATTTTTATTAAAATGCCTATTGTTTAGAATTTGTTTTAATTCAGTAAAAGATTTAGACATTTTTTTTCTTTTCTACATTAGTAAGTCTGTGTTTTGGAGGTATATGTCATACGTAAATGAGTGATAATTAGAACAAAAACACACACAAGCGTCTATCTCAGCATGCAACACACTTTCTTTCTGGATCTTGAGAAACTTAACAGAAGACCATGGGGGAAGGGAAAAGGAAAATATAGTTACAAACAGGGAAGGAGGGAGGCAAACCATAAGAGACTCTTAAATATGGAGAACACACTGAGGGTTGATGGGGAGAGAGGGGAAACTGGGTGATGGGCATTGAGGAGGGCACTTGTTGAGATGAGCACTGGGTGTTGTATGCAAGCGATGAACCACGGGAATCAACCCCCAAAAAACAAGAGCACGCTTTACACACTGTATGTTAGCCAATTGACAATTCATTATATTAAAAATAAATAAATAAATAAATAAATAAATAAATAAATAAACAAATAATAAAAATTTAAGTAATAAAAAAAAGAAAATTGTCTTTTTTATCCATCCTAAATCTTTGTATCACTTTCTGCTATAGAAAACAAAAGATGTGGAATAATACGTTTCACTTTTTCTCTAATTTCAGTATGAAGAGTTTTGACAATTTTATGGTACCTCTAAGATTCACTGTATATCTAATATTCTCAACTTATGACTCAGATAGTAAATTCATTGGAAAAAGCATTCTTAGAAATGTCAGAATATTTCTCCATATAAAATTGATACAGTATCATTTATTTTCTTATCACATAAAAACAAAATGCAAAAATGGTGTTATTATCATGGTGACTGAGTGGAGGCTTTTATAATGATATATAGTTGTGAACTATGTGAACTGTGCCATAGAGACAGTTTAATCCAGAATGTGATAATTACTACCCTGTCTATTGAAACATGGTTCAAAGGAATATCAGAGTAGAGCTAACCCCAAATCACAGACTTGCTTCTGACCATGCAGTGACATTGCAGTTAACCACTGTGTTAGGACTGATTTCCCCGAATGACAAGGGACACTTTCGCTGCCAATGGTTATTGACCATCATGTGTGGTTAGAAATAAAGACTTCATCTACAAGGATATACTGTTCCTACAATGATGTTGGTGGAAAATATCATCTCTACAGCTAATCTTGGAAATTCCTCTTGATATATTTTGGAAAATACAATCACTTTGAAGATACACAGAAGTTTCCATATATATATATATATATCTTGCATTCAAGAACAAAGTTATTCTAAATTTTGAGATTTCAGAATAACAATATCTGATTTCTTCAGCTTGGAAATTTTCTTGCTCCACTGTACAAATGCAGTGTTACAACTATAAAATTAAAGAATGTATATAATTCAGCAATTGGACAAATAAATAGTTAACTAGATCAAAGAGTTGTAAACATTTTTTAGTAATCAGATATTAGAAATGAGTTTAAAAGGACAAACAGAAGTTTACATAAAAAAGGGAAGAGTGGAGTGTTGTTTGGAGATGTAGATAAAAGTAAGGACAGTGGCCTGGTGGAGATTTCAGGGAAAAGAAAGATCCAATGGATAAGGCCACTTAACCAGTACAGGAGACATCAGAAAGTATCCATAAATTGTTGAAGACCCTGTGCATATATACGCAACTTGGTTAATACACGATGGAGCAATCATACGGAAATTACAGGCTTATTTACTATTTACTATCAAAGATGAATAAACTTTGGATAACAATTCTTTCCCAAAGTTTGAAATGACTACTTCTGGAATATTAACAGACAATTCACTGTTTTTAAACACTAATAAACATCCAAATAAACTCTATATGTTTCAAATTCATCTCCAAACACAAACATAGAAGCAGTCAGTGAAATACGTGGTAATAAAAATGGAGAACATAGATGGTTAAAACAATAAAACAATTACTTTGCATGGGCACCTTATATGCTGGCATTAAAAGCAAAAGGTCTTGTTTGTTGAAACATCCTAGAGGACATTATATGAAGTGAAATAAGCCAGGCATGAGAGAAAAAGACCCCACAGCCTCACTTATATTTGGAATCGTAGCGTCAAATACATAAAAGCAGAAAGTAGAATGGCGGTTACCAGCAGTTGGGAGGTGGGGGAAATGAGATGTTGGTCAACATGAACAAAGTTACAGTTATGCAGGATGAGTAAGTCTAGACATTTAATGTGTAGCATGATGTTTATCATTAATAATGCTGTATTGAATACTGGAAATTTGCTAAGAAAGCACATTTCAGCTGCTCTCATCACAGACAAAAATGGTAGCTTTATGAGGAAATGACACGTTAATTAGGTTGACTGCAGTAATTATTTCATTAAGCATATTAAAACATCATATACACTTTAAATAAATAAGATCTTTATTAAAAAACACAAAAGATGTATATATATGTTGAATACATATATATTATATGAATATATATTATAGTACTAATTATGTATACTAATTGTTAATATGTATTATATTATATTAACATATATTATTATATTATTATTGTATTATATTATATTATTATATATTATTGCTAGTGACCTTACATCATTCAGTACCAAATTTTCTCTGGATTGAGTTAACATTTTAACTATTAATTATTAGCTATACACAACTGTTTATAAATTTTGTAAAATATTATATGTAAATTACAAAATACTATTAGTTAATTTTTTAAGAAAGAAAATTAAGGAGGATGTTAGGAGATATCAAAAGTATAGAAAATGATGTAAGGAAAGTCCAATTAATTCTCAAAATGGTAGTTTTTTATAAGAAAAATCAGATGATTTTAACATTTCACATCCTAGGAATATCTACTTTTATTAATGTATAGAATTCCATAATAGAAACTTAAATTCCAAGGAAAGTAGTTCAGAGTTAAGCAAAAACCTGAGCAATGTGAGCTAAACTGATTATCTGCATTAGTTCACTAAGGAACCCTAAACATTTCAAACATGCAAAATGAGATGGATGTATTCTGAGATTATTTTTGAAAAAGTGAACATAATAATGGTAAAACTTAAATATTGATAATAATTTCAAAATACATTGCAAATATTCATTAGCTCAATGGTGAGCTTTTGGAAAAGATGAATGATCGCACAGTGACTAATTACTAGTCTTTATTTAGAAACACTTTTAAGTTAAAAAATATATATACATTTTTTCAGGGACAATGGTGATATTTAGACCACATCTAAGTAAGTTAGATAACAATTAACTATACGTCTTATAGTGCTTGGGCTGCCATAACAAAAAATATAGCCTGAGTGGCTTAAACAACAGAAATTTATCACAGTTGTGAAAGCTGGGAAGTCCAAGATCAATGTCTGAAACCCTATCCTTGTAACCCCAGTTACCCTTTATCATCTCCTCAAAGGACTTGTGTCTAAATATAGTCACATTGGGGATTGGGATTTCAACATATGAATTTAGGAGGATGGACACAAATGTTCAGTCCTTAACACTATAGGGTTTAAATACTCCTCTTACCACTTTATTATGCTCAAAATTTTTCTTAATTGCTAGCAAAAATAACATATGACTGCTAATTTTGAAAATGTAGTGCATGTTATTTATAGTCATGTTAGCTTTAATGGTTTTCTTTCACTTCTTCCTGAAAAAGAGAGGAAATATGTGACTCTTCATTTTTTGTTTTCATTATCATTTAAATATTGGTATTAAAAAGAGATGAATATGCTAGACATCATCTCTATTCAATTCTAAATTTTAAAACTGGATAAATGCTTTGGGATTAAGTGAGAAATACTGTAAATGAAATGCATCGTTATCATGAGTCTCATTTCAGTAATTTTCCTGAGGGAAGTAAATGTAAGCATATGTTGCTTGGTCAAAGGTGAATTTGTTTGCATAATAAAGACAGGGTAGTTGCAAAAGTTGGATGAATTAGATAAAACTTTTTTTTTCTTGGTTTTAAATAGAACCTTTAAATAAATTTTTTTTTAATTTTTTTTAACGTTTATTTATTTTCGAGACAGAGAGAGACAGAGCATGAACAGGGGAGGGGCAGAGAGAGAGGGAGACACAGAATCCGAAACAGGCTCCAAGCTGTCAGCACAGAGCCTGACGCGGGGCTCGAACTCACGAACTGTGAGATCATGACCTGAGCTGAAGTCGGACGCTTAACCGATCGAGCCACCCAGGCGCCCCTAAATAAATATTTTCAATGAAAAGTAAAAATTAGCCTGGCTCTCAAACCATAAAAGAGACTCTTAACTATAGAGAAGAAACTGAGTGTTGCCGAAGGGGATGTGGACAGAAGGATGGGTTAAACAGGTGATGGGCATTAAGGAGGGCACTTGTGATGAACACTGTGTATTGTATGTAAGTGATCGATAACAAAATTCTACTCCTAAAACTAATATTGCATCATATGCTAGCTAACTGGAATTTAAGTAAAAAATTGGGGAAAAAAGTAATGAAAGAAAAAAAAATTATCCTGGCTTTGCCCTGTGAGTTTGTATTATTGATATCATACTTGATGGTCTAAAAACATGATTTGGGAAAAATACTTTTTTTTTAATGTTTACTCTATTTTATTTTTGAGACAGTGCAAGCAGGGGAGGGGCAGAGAGAGGGGGACAGAAATTCCAAAGCAAGCTCAGCGCTGACAGCAGTAAGCCCCCTGTGGGGCTCGAAGTCACCAACCATGAGATCATAACCTAACTTGAAGTCCGATCCTCAAACAACTGAGCCACCCAGGTGCCCTGTGAAAAATGCTTTTTAAAGAGAACTCTTGACAACCATTGTCAAGAAAAGGACTTGTCAGATGATCTGCAGGCTGATGTCAATACTTTACACATGATTTTTCATATGTAATTAACTGAAGGAGCTAATAATATACTTCAGATATTTAATATAAAACCGATCATATTAAATCAGTTGTCTCTTCAAAAAAAGACATTTCTTAAAGTTTTAAAATGGAAAGATTATTTTATTTTCGTAAGTCCTGCAAAACGTAATGCATCTGTGGTTTGTCCATGGGATCTATTGCTTCTCCAAGGTGGTCTATAAAATTAAAAACCAACCAACCAAACAAACAAACAATAAAAAAACAAAATGAAAAAATCAAATAGTTATAAATAATTTTTAAGCCACTCTGCAGAAGTCAGGGCAAAATGTAGCACTCACATTACACATCTCTGCCAAAGGCTTTATGTTTCTACATACTAATAAGAAAATGGCCCAGGGGCAGTCATGGAAGCATGCCAGTCAATTCTAAGTGAGAAATTCCCAATAAACTATGAGAACTACATTTAGCCAACAGCTTTCCAGCTGCAGTGCCTTCAGGACTTGCCAGTACATTTGATCAGAGGCCATGCTTTTCTGAGGTACCTCCAGTCTACGTGTGACCGTTTCTGCTCAATATGTGATCTTCTATGGGCAAACTTTGCACCTGTGTTCCAGTTGAGCTGGCCAAGACTTTCTCAGAGCCGTGTTGTAGTCTGATGCTCACCTGCTCAGCCACCCAGTTGTCCTTCCTCATTCCTTGCAAAGATGTCAGACTTGCATGATTTATGAGGGCTTTACCTGCTAACTCCTGCTCTACCTTTTATCTTTTCATAGATGTTATCCCTATTAAATCTGCTGTACTTCTATTTCTTGGTATCAACTTTCTAGAACAAGACCTTTGATGGAAAAAAGATCCATAATTTTGGCCAAATTCATAAAAGAATAATTCTTATTATTTTATTATTGTACTTTATTTTATTCCTCACTTAATAAAAATGTAGCAATAAGCAAATTTATAAATTTCATAAATCATTTTCTGCCTCTCTCTCTCTCTTTCTATATATATATATATATATATATGCTATAGAATACTAAAAAGATTTTTTGTTCCACTACATTTGAAAGTCTGTCACTTAACATTAATGCATTTCCTGAACTAAATGTTATACAATTTTTAATACCAGACATCTTTCTGTGGATTTGTGTAATACACAATGTGTGTGATGCATTTGTTTCTCTGTCTCCAAAACCAGTGAATGTGCTGGGTAGAAACCAGCCTGGGCAGAAGGTTAGATACTTGGAATTTTACACTTTTTTTTTTAATATTTATTTATTTATTTATTTATTTATTTATTTATGGGGGGGGGGGGCAGAAAGAGAAAGAGAGGGAGAGAGAGAAGAGGGGAGGAGCAAAGAGCGAGGGACAAAGAATCTCAAGCAGGGTCTGAGCTGTCAGCACAGAGCCTGATGCGGGGCTCAATCTCAGGAACCATGAGATCATGACCTGAGGTGAAACCAAGAGTCAGACACAACTGACTGAGCCATCCAGGCACCCCTAGAATTTCATATCTTGATTCCAATATTACCTTAATACAATCACAAATTATACTAGCAGATGACAGCAGCATAATTACAAGATTTAGACTTTTTAACAATTACAAGCTTGAAAATATTTGAAAGCTTATATTCAAGTTATAATGAGTTACTCACATTTTGTTACAAAATTGCATTAGGGTTCTTCTGGTGCATGTTGCCAAATTTAGGAGTTTTTGCGGATCTGATAGGTGAGAAATGAAATTCTAGTGTAGTTTTAATTTGTGTATGCCTTTTGATGACATAGGTTAAACACTTTGTACATGAACCATATTTTGAGCTCACAATAAATAACACTTGCAGAATTAAAACCAGATTATAGTCCATCTGTAGGGGGTTATCCAAACTTCTTTTGGTTGTATTATTAGAAAATATAATTGCTATGTTAAGAAATTAAATCATAAATATCAAACTTAATATTATGAAATAATAAAATTGGTTATTTATTAAAATGCCAAAATTTAGACTGTTTTCAGACAATTTGGTTTTGAATTACTCAGCACATTTAGTACAATTAGTGAAGTAAGAAAATATTTAAGATCTATCTTTGTGATTCTTTAGTGATAGATGAGTCTTAAAAAGTTTAATGATTTAGGTTAAATCACTCTGCCTCACTCTGTGTTCAGCAATTATTAAATCTATTGAAATTGGAAAGTCTTAAAATAGGAAGGAAAAATCCAGGAGTGTTTTGCATTCAACAATTCCTTATGACAAGGAACATTAATAATCACATGTCAAGGCTTTTAAAATGTGTTTTTGTATATTTTGACAGAAGCAATTTATATTACTATGTTTTAAAATTCATCTGTAGGAGAAAGTACTGCTGTCCTTCACTTTAAGACATTCTGAGCATTTTTACTTTGCCACCAATTTCATAAAAAACAGTTTTCTTGGGACTCCTGGGTGGCTCAGTCGGTTGAGCATCCAACTTCTGCTGGGGTCATGATCTTGCAGTCCGTGAGTTTGAGCCCTCTGGAGCCTGCCTCAGATTCTGTATCTCCCTCCATCACTCTCTGCCCCATCCCCCACTCACACTCTATCTCTTTCTGTCTCTCAAAAAATGAATAAATGTAATTTAAAAAATAAAGTTTTCTTTTTTTTAAAATTTATTGATGTTTATTTTTGAAAGAGACAGACAGAATGTGAGCAGGGGGGGCGGGTAGAGAGAGAGAGAGACACAGAATCTTTAGCAGGCTCCAGGCTCTGAGCTGTCAGCACAGAGCCTGATGCGGGGCTCAAACTCATGAACCGGTGATATCATAACCTGAACTGAAATTAGATGCCTCACTGACTGAAACACTCAGGTGCCCCCCAAAAAGTTTTCTTTTTTTTTTTTTTTATTTTTTTTCAACGTTTTTTATTTATTTTTGGGACAGAGAGAGACAGAGCATGAACGGGGGAGGGGCAGAGAGAGAGGGAGACACAGAATCGGAAACAGGCTCCAGGCTCTGAGCCATCAGCCCAGAGCCCGACGCGGGGCTCGAACTCCCGGACCGCGAGATCGTGACCTGGCTGAAGTCGGACGCTTAACCGACTGCGCCACCCAGGCGCCCCACCAAAAAGTTTTCTTTATCACTGCATTCTTCTCTTCTTGTGTGTTGTCTACGGCCATTCCACCCTGAACATGACCGATCCCGTCTTCTCATCTTGTGTAGTTTATTATTATAATAGAAGTATACATTTCTGATGTTATATTGTGGACATTTTTCTTATGAATTCATTGCATAAAATTCAATGATTTTATGTTTTACCTAAAAATATCAATGTATCAATTATACTTTATTTGCATTGATTATTTATTTGAAATGGTATGTATATTAAATAATGCATAATACAATTTTTGCTAAATTTTAGAGATTTTAGCATTTCATTTGACATTCCAGAAATCTAACTTTAGCAAAGCATGTTTTCTGAAAATACCTACATTACTTTATTACCTCTTTGATTCTGAGATACACATTATAAACCAAATTTATTTAGCTAATGTAGAGGATGACTATTCATTGTCTTTCACTGAAATTACATTATTGAATAAAACATATGTCAATATCTTAATAAATAATCAAAGGTTGGTTCCAAGGGGGAAAGTGATTAAACATTATGTGCTCTGTAGACTTTGCTTCTATTTCTATACAACAAAACTTATAGTTGCTGTGAAAATGGTTGCCTTTTTTTTTTAAAGCAGTTTTTTTTTAATTTTTTTTTAACGTTTATTTATTTTTGAGACAGAGAGAGACAGAGCATGAACAGGGGAGGGTCAGAGAGAGGGAGACACAGAATCTGAAACAGGCTCCAGGCTCTGAGCGGTCAGCACAGAGCCCGACGCGGGGCTCGAACTCACGGACCGCGAGATCGTGACCTGAGCCGAAGTCGGCCACTTAACCCACTGAGCCACCCAGGCGCCCCAGCAGTTTTTCATTTATACATTGAGGCCACTAAATGAATGTGACCTAAGAAGTTAATTTCTCATTTTAATCATGTACATTCTATTTACAAGACATATTGAACCTATTAAACCATTTCCAAATTATGTCTTTTATCCCACTGTTTTTCTTTGTTCAGCCATTGACTATTTTAATGTAATTTTCTTCATTATAGATATATTTGTATTGAACTTAAATATATATTTAGGTTACAGGATTCTGTGCAATGTCTGGTGTACAATTTTTTTGCCATTAATTTAAGGTGAATTGTTTAATGTTTATTTATTTTTGAGGGAGAGAGAGAGCATGAACAGAGGAGGGGCAGAGAGAGAGGGGGATAGAGGATCCAAAGCAGGTTCTGTGCTAACAGCAGAGAGCCTGATATGGGGCTTGAACTCATGAACCGTGAGATCATGACCTGAGCCAAAGTCATACACTCAACCAACTGAGCCACCCAGGCACACCTAAGGTGATTTTGATGTATCTGTTTCTGCTCTTTCTTTGTAATTTTTATTTTTATTTATTTATTTATTTATTTATTTATTTATTTATTTAATATGACATTTATTGTCAAATTGGTTTCCATACAACACCCAGTGCTCATCCCAACAGGTGCCCTCCCCAATGCCCATCACCCAGCCTCCCCTCCCTCCCACTCCCCATCAACCCTCAGTTTGTTCTCAGTTTTTAATCTTTGCAATTTTTAAACTATGTAAGTGAAAATACAGGTGTTGATAATCATAATAAGAGAGAATTGATTGATTGATTGTCTTCGTGTGTGTGTGCACATTGCAGAAGGGCTTTGGGTGTTGTTACGCTATTTAAGAATAGTAATCATTTCTTTTCTGTCTCCTTTATGCTTACGTGCCGTTTTGTTTATTTGTTTATTTTTGTTTTTTGTCTTTTAACGTGGGAGAGAAAGGGAAAGAGAGAGAGATCCCTTTAGTTGAATGTGATAAACCACAAGATGAAGCAGTATCAAGTATCAAGTCTTCAGTGTGCCATTTGCTACCTCAGGTCACTTGGTAGTTTTACATCAGGACATTTTGCCCTGAGAATGAAAGTAGTGCAATGCAGATGAAGTGTTAATGACTCTTTCTGGATTATGACCCATCTGTGCTTGCCTCCTGCCAAGGAACCTGATAAAAGGGCAAGACTGGGTTTGGAGAAGCCACATCAGCATGAAACAGAGTTCATAGCCTCCCACTCAATTCCAACTCCTGAAACAAAGTGCCTAAATCAGTATTCTCTCTTCTCTCAAAGTTGCTACATCAGGATTAGGGGTTTATCCATTATTGGAATATTGGTTCCTAAATTGTGGACAGAAAATGTCTACTCTTCTATTTAAAACTGGCTCCACAGTTTATCTTCACAAGTTTGTTTGTTTTTTTTTTCCCAAAATTAAATCGTTCTTTAGGCAAAGTGGTACTAGCAAGGGCAAAGCTATATACGGTAAACTTTAAGCTAAAACATACTCATTATCTTCAGTTTAAAGACATTCAGTATGCCTTTTTAAATATCTTTTTTTGGGGGGGGGGTACAGAGAGAGACAGAGCATGAACGGGGGAGGGGCAGAGAGAGAGGGAGACACAGAATCGGAAACAGGCTCCAGGCTCCCAGCCATCAGCCCAGAGCCTGACGCGGGGCTCGAACTCATGGACCGCGAGATCGTGACCTGGCTGAAATCGGACGCTTAACCGACTGTGCCACCCAGGCGCCCCTTAAATATCTTTTTTCAAGAAGAGAAAAAGATTAAAATACTCTGTATAAAATTTCCTAAAATATAGTCAGTTACTAATTCGACGAGGCTAATTACAAAAGAGTTTTAAGAAATTTGTTTTATATTATGTATCTACACATCTATGCAATTGTATGGAGTATAATATAGTTACTGTTCAATTTTATCTTAACGAAAAGGGTATTTATACAGTTCCTAAGACTGTCATGAATTATGTGATTTTACCTCAGTTGACTTTGTGTAGGCGTGTAGTCCTAGGAGGTTTCCCTTATCTTTGTTCACAACACCACGCTTAAGTAATTGATCACTCCTAATTTGCACATTGTACTTTCCATAGACCAATTAGGGTATGTGAAACAAACAAAAAAAATTACATTCTTCAATGAGCAATTTATTTTCTCAAAAAAAAAAAAAGAAAACTAGAATAATGCTTATGTTATTTTTTATTTTGAGTAAACAGTTTTTGCTTACTTTCAAGAAAATAATTTCTCAACTATATATGAACAAGGGTAGATTTTAACTTTTGTAATAATTACTTTTAGGAAAAAGTGGGTATATGTAAAACTAGAGAACTAAAGACATTTCAAACTTAACATTCATTTATTCTACTAACATTTATTATGTGCCACATTCCAGGAATCAGGATAATGCAATTTTTGTCAGTAGGAATTCAAACAAATAAAAGAAATAGATGAGTTTTTAAAATTTACATTGCAATAAATTGGATTTGAGTACAGTAATTAGAAATACTTCCTAGAAAAGATAACACCTGAGTTAACACTTGAAAGAAATGAAGGATAAAGAGGATTTAAATAAATATAAAATAAAAATAAAGAATAATGGAATTCCAGGCAGATCAGACAAAAATGAATTAAATGTGTGAGAGAGTTTGAGAAAATGTATAGAAAAATACTAACAGTTCTGACCAATAGGAAATTATGTTAAAGGCCTCAACAAGCACAGTAAGATTGAAATCAAACCATGTATATTTTCAGACCAAAAAGCTATGAAGCTTGATGTCAATCAACCACAAGAAAAAATTTGGAAACACCACAAATACATGGAAGTTAAAGATCATTAATCCCACTAAAAAATAAATGAGTTAACCAGGAAATTAAAGGAGAAATAAAAATGTATATATATGGAAGTAAGTGAAAATGAAAACATGACAGTCCAAACCCTTTGGGAAGAAGCAAAATTGGTCATAAGAGTATACAGCAATATCGGCCTACATGAAGAAACAAGAACAGTCTCAACCACAGAACCTAACACCCAAAGAAGTTTTGATAGGAATAGCAAATAAAGCCTAAAGCCAGCAGAAGAAGGGAAATGATAAAGATTATAGAATAAATAAATGATACAGAAACAAACAAAAAACAGTAAGATAGATCAATGAAACTAGGACTTGGTTCTTTGAAAGAATTAAAGAAATTGATAAACTCCTAGCCAGACTTATCAAAAAGAAAAGAGAAAGGACCCAAATAAATAAAATCACAAATGAAAAAGGAGAAATTACAATTAATACCACAAAAATACAAACAATTATAAGAAAATATGAAATATTATATGTCATAACATTGGGCAATCTAGAAGAAAATGACAAATTCCTAAAGACATGCAAATTACCAAAACTGAAACAGGAAAAAATAGAAAATTTAAACAGACCCATAACCAGTACAGAAATTGAATCAGTAATCAAAAATCTCCCAACAACAAGAGTCCAGGCTGGATAACTTCCAAGGAGAATTCTACCAAACATTTATTTTTTTTAAATTTTTTTTCAACGTTTTTTATTTATTTTGGGGACAGAGAGAGACAAAGCATGAATGGGGGAGAGGCAGAGAGAGAGGGAGACACAGAATCGGAAACAGGCTCCAGGCTCTGAGCCATGAGCCCAGAGCCTGACGTGGGCTCGAACCCACGGACCGCGAGATCGTGACCTGGCTGAAGTCGGACACTTAACCGACTGCGCCACCCAGCCGCCCCTCTACCAAACATTTAAAGAAGAATTAATATCTATTCTTTTTGAACTGTTCCAAAAAATAGAAATGGAAGAAAACTTCCAAACTCATTTTATGAGAACAGCATTACCTTGATTCCAAAGCTAAACAAAGATGCCACTAAAAAGGAAAAATACAGACCAATATCCTTGATGAACATCAATGTGAACATTCTCAACAAGATACTAGAAAATTGAATCCAGCAGTATATTAAAAGGAATTATTCACCATGATCAAGTGAGATTTATTTCTGGACTGCAGGAATGGTTTAGTATTTGCAAATCAATCAGTGTGATACACCACATTAATAAAAGAAAGGATAATAACCAAATGACTCTGTCAATACATGCAGAAAACGCATTTGACAAAATATAGGATCCATTCTTGATAAAAGCCCTCAAGAAGGTAGAGATAGATGGAACATACCTTAACATTATAAAGGCCATATATGAAAAACCCACAGCTAATATTATCCTCAATGGGGAAAAATTCTCAGTCTTAAGATCAGGAACACAACAAAGATGTCCATTCTCACCACTGTAGTTCAATATAGTACTGGAAGTCCTAGACTCAGTAATCAGACAACAAACAGAAATAAAAGGAATCCAAATCAGCAAGGAAGAAGTCAAATTTTCACTAATCACGGAGAACATGATAACTCTATGTAGGAAACCTGAAAGACTCCACCAAAAAATTGCGAGAACTGGTACACGAATTGAGCAAAGTCACAGGATACAAAATCAGCATCCAGATATCTGTAGCATTTCTTTTTACTTAAGATTTTTTTTTTATCTTTAAGTAATCTCTACCCCCCAGGTGGGACCCAAACTCCTGACCTCATATCAAGACTCATATGCTCCACTGACTGAACCAGCCAGGTGCTCCTCTGTTGCATTTCTATACACCAATAATAATAAAGCAGCAGAAAGAGAAATCAAGGAATTAATCCCATTTACAACTGTACCAAAAACCATAGGATACCTAGGAATAAACCTAACAAAAGAGATAAAAGATGTGTACCCTGGAAATGATAGAACACTTATGAACTTATGAAAGAAATTGAAGATGATACAAAGAAATGGAAAAACACTCCATGCTCGTGGATTAGAAGAACATATATTGTTAAAATGTCTATGCTACCCAAAGCAATCTACATATTCAATGAAATCTCTATCAAAATACCACCAGCATTTTTCACAGAACTAGAGCAATCCTAAAGTTTGTATGGAACCAGGAAATACCCTAAATAACCAAAGCAATCTTGAAAAACAAAGCTAGAGGCATTACAATCCTCGATTTCAAGCTATGTTACAGAGCTGTAGTGATCATTACAGTATGGTACTGGCACGAAAACAGACACATAGATCAATGGAACAGAAAAGAAAACCCAGAACTAGACCTACAACTATGTGGTCAACTCATCTTCAACAAAGCAGGAAAGAATATCCAATGGAAAAAAAAACTCTTCATCAAATGGTGTTGGGTAAACTGGCACAATGACATGCAGAAGAATGAAACTGGACCACTTGCTTACAAAATTCAAAATAGATGAAACACCTAAAAGTGAGACAGGAAACCATCAAAATCCTAGAGAAGAAAACAGTAACTTTTTGACCTTGGCCAGAATAACTTCTTATTAGACATGTCTCTGTAGACAAGGGAAATAAAAGTAAACATGAACTGTTGGGGCTTCATCAAGACAAAAAGCTCCTGTGCAGTGAAGGAAATAATCAACAAAACTGAAAGGCAACTTATGGAAACTGGCTCAAGCAATCTTTCTCTCATTTGCATGGATTTTGGACTAGTAGATTCAAATACTCATTTAAAGTGAAAATTTTAAAGCTTTAATGTTCTGACTTTCAGCTCAATTCTTACCCTACTTGTTGAAAAGTCACTGCCCTCTGCCTCTGTTGCCCAACCAAAGTGTAAGGTGCCACCTAGTATATTACACACCAAATCACCTTGACTAGAGCCCTCAGAAGCTAGATGCCTGGCTTAGCATCATCAAATGATGGCATGGGTAGCCTGGAGGTTATTGAATCTTACATTATCTTTGTTTTCCTAAAGTATTCTGAATTGATAAAATAAATTTCAGAGTAGTAGCTCCAAATTTCTCAAAATATCTATGTATAATTGAATTTCTTATAATTCCCATAAAAATGAACTATGCAAAGAAGTTGAATGGTGTGCTGTACTTATATTGCATTGCAGTAAGTGGATCACCATATTTAACAAGTTGGGTCAAGATAGCTACTATATCAATGATCCATCAAAAAATAAAATGATATGTTTTGATGTTTTAAAATTTGAAACATTAAATGCATTACCTATAAGAAATATACTGTCTTCATAATGTTTTTAACAATATAAGAGATTATAAAGAGAAAAATCTTAACCTTTCACATAGCCAAGAAGATATAAGCCATTGTATACATGCTCTCAAAATAAATCCTAGATCATAGATATCAGTTATTTACTCTGCATATAGACTATATGAATTTTGGTAATAAAAAAAAGTGTCTTTTACGCTAATAGAGAGTAGATATTTATCTTAATCTTATTATTTCCTTCTTTTCAAAATAAGAGGATGGCAAGACTATATTGGTAACCTCCACTATTTTCCTTCAAATTTTGTTGATTTATATACTAAAAACCTTTCAAATACAGACATACCAGTATTATCTATTCCCATCTAGTATTTACAGGGAGAAAAGAGGTATACTTCATTAATATCATGGATAAGCTCAAATAATTCTTATTTCTTGTATTATTTATTGTTATTCATTTTATCTTATTTATTCTGTAAGGAAAAATAAAAATAAAAGGCTTAATTCTCTCTGTTGATAATATATAACTTACTGTGAGAAAACATAATTTTTTAAACCTAAACCTAGACAATCTTTTTATTCCAATTTGCCCCAATATCAGATGAGTTTGAGTGCTAAAAATAATCAAAAGTGATAAGATTATATGTGCTAGGCCTATTATCATAGAGCTGATGAAAATCAGCCAGCAGTTCTTCACCATCAGAATCATTCTTATGTGGTAAAAACAAAACAAACAAAAAAGATTCCATGTTTTAAACTGTTGTTTGATTTTTGGTATCAAAACATATTGATCAAAATGTATTTATTGAAACGAGAAATAAAGGTACAGGTACACTCCACTCTTCAAAAGTTTGTGTTATGGTACTGCGCTTTCATGAAAGGACTACGTTAGTACCTGTTTTTGCCAACTGAGAGAAATCTGAAGAGGATTTTTGCTTTTACAAAAAAAGGTGAAAAGTGAAAATAGTGATTAGCATTCATTTTCAGTGAGCCTTTACACAGGGACCATGAGCAGCCAGAGTGGCACCACTAAGCCCTTTCCCTGAGAATACACTCAGCAGCTCAGCTTCGAGAACTCTGTCTATGAGCATCTGTGCTTCATCTCAGTTTATTCTATGTATCTGTTAGCAAGATGTGTCCTAAGGTATCACAAAAGCCTCAGAGAGATTGCTTTTTAGATCTGGGAAAGATCAAAAATTTTTCCACATAAATTAATGGTAATTGCTTGTTCCCTTTAAGTGATTTGGCTTATGGAAGGTTTGATAAGAATCTTCTACTTTTGGATACTAGGGGAAACTTGTATAGCAAATAGCCAAGATAAAGAAAACCGTGGATTTAAGGAGCTTTGTTGTTGTTAATTTTGCTAACATTGTTTTCAGTCCTCTTATTTGGTACTGGATCTTCATTTTTGGAAACTCCCTGTCTTCTTCATGGGGCAATAAAACATGTCATTCTTGCCTCCCTCTTCTAGACATTGGAGTAGAAGTCTAGGATCATCATAATATTTCATCATTAAGTGACTGAGGATGAGACAATCGTAAGAGGTTGTTTCTAATTCTACTTCCTCTCTTTTCCCCCCATTCTGTGGCCCCCATCTGAAGTGGATGTAGATTTCTCTTTAGAACAAGGAGCTACTTTAAGGATCCCAATATCTACAGTCACACCAACAAGGACTATTTGTTTTTCTTAAAAACTTAAAAATAATAGAAACTTGATTGCTAGTTTGGGGATTTAACTAACAAAACACATTAAAAGCTAAGGTAGCTGCCGGTATTTTTAACTCCTGGCAATTTACAGGGTAGTGAACAACATGAGATTTCTTACAAATAATAATCTTATAAACTAGAGCCCTTTCTTGTGGCTTACATCTCTGACCAATAGGTCTTCGTGCTCTCTCCCTTATACTTCTAATCAATCACTCAGTGGCTTCCATCTTTGTTTTGGGTGGCTCTAAATGAGAGTTAACTTTCCTGATGACACAAAAATGCATCCTATTCAGTTAAACTTACAAAAGAGTTTATATTTATTGCTTCCCTCAGGGAGAAAGCAAACTGTTTCATATGGGTTTTCATGTGACAAAATATTCTTTATTACCTTGAAAATGTTTGAGTCCCAATTTTATTGATTATTAAGTTTTTATTGTGGCAGGCTGGCTATAAAAGGAATAACCTCTCACAACAAAATTATATGCTTTACACTTTATGTCTCAAATGGACAAGTGTGAATCTAGTTTTTTCTCATACTTACTTACTTACTGAATGTCCCTAGATATGACCAACAAAATTTAGCATCTTGACATTTTTCTACTGAATGTCAAGAGCTCCACATTTGGTAGGCATACAGTCTAAATTACAAGGCACAACTGATTGATTGTTTACCCAACTGCTTTGCAATAATTGCAACTTCTCAGCAAGGCATAGTATAACCCTTACAATCCATCCTAACTTAATTCAACCAATTCCAAAATTTATAGTATAGTAATTGGACATTTCACTGTTAATAAACAGTTCTGTAACTGTGAAGCTGTTTGGGGCTTCTGATGATAGTACGTAATAACCTAATTTTTTGATGGGAAATACATTGGCTATTGACAAGAAAGAAATGGGTTTAGATTTTCAGATATTGCTGAAAGTGAACCCCGAACAATAGCACAAGAATTCTCTTTGCACTTTCTGTTTCTTTTTTCTGCTTGTTGTTGCTTTTCTCTGTATTTTGCTTTTATTTTATTATGATGTAGATTTTCTATTTGTCAACAAAACAGACAAATTCTTATAATTTCAATGTTAAAAGGAAGAGACATTTATATTTCCATCTCCAAAAGGTACAATATTAGAAAATCCTGTCTGGCTTTGATTGGATCATGTCCCTGCTGATTGGATTATATATTTGCTATTTAACTCAATGACTAAGCTCAAAGAGATATAGTAATATGATTGGCCCACTCCACTCCAAAAGCTCAAGACCCCTGAAAACATGATAAGCCATCCCATTAGGACATAGAATGAATAATGAGTTTCCCAAAAGATAGTGGTAAAGACATAAGTTGTATAGGCAAAGTACTTAAAGCAAAAATAAATATATATACATACATGCACAAATTCTTACATAGAGAAAAAAACACTAGTCTTTGATTAACTTTCATTAGTCACACAATGTACTATTTCTGTATCTACCATCTTGACACTGTTTTCTTTCTTGATGATATTTTAAGATTTAGTAGCATACCAGGTCATAACACATACCTCAAACACAGTGAGTGTGTTATCACATCATGTCTCTCACAGACTGCCTGATTTCCCACATCTGCTCATCGTGTGCTTAAACACACAAAGTATGCTTCTGAAGCAATTTGTCTCTCAGAGACAGATCATAAGAGCTTTACAGCCATCTCTTCAAACAAGCTAGGTAGGCATGGAAACCACCCAAGGGTACAGGAGGCGACTAGTGTCAGAAATAATGTGCTTACTGCCTCCTGTAAAAATAAGTGGATTCTAAAATTAATGTAAACTGACTAAAAGTGATGTAGCTACCAGGAAAGTGCCTTTCTCTTTGAGCGGCATCTCTCTTCCTGCTTTCCTATATACAAACCACATTTTAATAAGCATCTTCCAAAAGCATCTAAAATTCAGAAACAGAAGAAAACAATTATCTTCTGCTTATATGTTAAAAAAATACAGATCAATTAGACAATAGATGATATTTAGTGATTTACATGTCATGAATATTTTTAAAAACATGGAAAACAAAATGCATACCCCTAAATCTACATGAGCAACACACTGACTTATACAGTTCTTGTATAAATAGCTACATCTTGTGTGGAAAGAGTAAAAACTGACACAGTATTAAGATTAAAGTTAATAAATTTTTTAAAAAATTATCATGATTTCATATTATTTATGAATGGCTAAATGAAATAAAAATTAACATTAAGATATTTCAAATGGGGTCCCTAGGTGGCTTAGTCAGTTAAGCCTCTGACTGCAGCTCAGGTCATGATCTCACAGTTGGTGAGTTCGAGCCCCACATCAGGCTCAGTGCTGACAGCTCAGAGCCTGGAGCCTGATTCTGATTCTGTGTGTCCTTCTCTCTCTTCCTCTTTCCCACTCATGCTCTGTCTCTCTCTGTCTCTCAAAAATAAATAAATGTTGAAAAAAATTAGACAGATATTTTAACCATTTTCTTACCAAAGATAAATCATATCAAATCTAAAAGCAAAAAAAGGAAAATTAAGAAGAATATATTTTAAAAAAAATTTTAATGTTTATTTTTGAGAGAGAGAGAGAGAGAGAGAAAGAGAGAGAGAGAGCATGAGCAGGGGAGGGGCAGAGAGGGGAGACACAGAATCTGAAGCAGACTCCAGGCTCTGAGCTGTCAGCACAGAGCCTGATGCGGGGCTCGAACCCACGAAACGTGAGATCATGACCTGAACCTAAGTCGGATGCTTAACGGACTGAGCCACCCAGGTGTCCCAAGAAGAATATTATTTTAATGATTGAATAGATCCTGTGATATTTTCTATTCAAAAGGAAAAATAAAAAAACACAAGCCTACACATTTTTAGACAAAATTCTTTACTTAAGATGTTCATGCATTATTTAAGAAAATAAGTTTGTGGGTTATAGAATAACAAAATTTAGTTACAATGGAGAGACTGTCTGTCCCTTTTTGTTTGATAGATTAAAAATTTGCATAAATGAAGTGATCACCAAAAAGGACTAAAGGCCATGCACAACTGTAGGTACAATTCCCAGGAATGGGTTAACCCTTTTTATTTTGTTTAAGAATGATATTTCTAATTATACTGAAAACATAAACACATTGTTTACATTTTCCATTCCTTTACTTGTCTTATCAAAATAAATCATATATACAATCAAATTTTGAGATGATAGCAAAAACAATTTGAAAGTGTTTATAACATTTAGGAAAGAGATGAGTGTGAGGAATCAGATACTAAACCGAAAGACAATAAATATAGGATCTGTGTGAAATGTGTACAAAAGTGAACATTTGAACCCACAGACATATGGAACCATATGACTTTTTTTCTTTCTTTAAGAATCCTTGTTGATAGTATAGTGACTATCAACAGATTCCTTGATAAAATTATGCCAGAAGTGTAAAGAAAAACCTTGAATTGCTCTCAAATTGTATTGCATTTGTGACTATGCTATGAAGAACAAAAGCATACATGTTTTCTTTTTCATCCATATTAGTTATATTATATAACTCTATCTTATCATAGTTTGGTAAAATGTTCTAAAATATAATCAGATGTTTCTACCAATAATAACAATTGCAAATATGTCTCTAGTATGTATACCACAGAAGTTAAAATACTAAATTTCAAAAGCATAAATTAGCCAATTTTTAATGTATTTTATAATAAACTTGTTGATCCTAAAAAGAAATTGGAGGTGATAAATATATACATATATACTCATATGTATAGATATTCTTATATATAACTATAAACATATATAAATGTGTGTGTTTAATGTTATAAAAATGAATAATGGAATATGAAGTTAATGTGCATGGAGATGTTAATTATTAGAGCTCCAGAATTCACAGATGATCTTTGCTTGACAAGACTCTCCCGTCTTATGTGAAAAAAATTTTTTTTGCTATCTCTAGGATTGCCACTCAGTGGGAATCAAGTAACTTCTTTAGTTAGAGTAAGTTTTTAGCCAACTAGATAACAATAGTTGTATTTTCCTGGTAGCAAAAATAGTGCTCAAAATGAGCAGTGAAAATATATAATTATTCAAGACTTAATAGTCCCTGAGCCAGCATTATATGTTTTTAGTGAATCAGAATATATATACACAGAAAGAAACCTAGAGATAATAATGCAATATTCTATGAATCTCTTCAGTAATCATCTGTGATAGGCAAATAATTACCCCTTCTAAAGATATGTGCGCCCTCATCCTGGTAACCTGTGTATCTGTTACCTTACATGGCAACAAGACACTGGAGATGTGATTGAGTTAAGGACCTTGAATAGAGAACAATATCTTTAATGACCTGTCAGGTTTGGCGGTGGAGGAAGGGAGTCACAAGCCAAGAATCATGGGCACCCTCTAGAAGCTGAACTAGGCAAGGCAATGAATTCTCCCCTAGAGCTTCCAGACAGAAGTGCAGCTTTGCTGACATCTTGATTTTAGCCCAAGGAGACTTGGGCTAGAACTGTAACACATCCAGAACTGTAACACAATAAATTTGTGGTGCTTTAAATCACCGAATTTATGGTAATTTGTTACAGCGACAATAGGAAATTAATTCACCATCAGCCCTGGGGCACTGGGCAAACAAATCCTTCTAAAGTGCTTCACTTTAGTCTGCCTTCTTTATCTACAGGGTAGGCAACCAGGGTTATAATACATTGTTAGCATGTGGAATACATACACAAAACCCAAAACTAGATATACAAGCTATTGATTTTTACCTTTTCATGAATTTTCAAAGAGCTTATCAAGAACTTAAAATATAAATATTTTTAAGAGTCATCCTATTTTATTTAACATCTCTGAATATCAATGAGCCAATTCCATTCAACTACATTCCTTAATGCTAAGTCAGTTTGGTATCCCTATCTAATTCAGCAAGCTCAACAACCTCTAATTCAGTAATTTCTTGATTGCACATTATCCAGTTTCTAAATATGGCAGAAATCATTATTAGCAAATGACATGTGAAATGCCAGAAATGAAAGACGGTACACTAAACCCTGAATCCAAAACTCAATTTTCTGGTCCTTCCAGCTCATTGCCCATCTCTGCATTGTATGGAAGGAGAAAATGTTCTCACTTTAAGACTTTAGTGATTATTGTAGTTCTGTTACACAAGGCACTCATGTGACTATTTAAGCTCTGAAATATCACTATAAACCAGTAAATATTAGTAATCAGATATAATAGAGTCATATAAAATAGAAATTTTTTTCTACTTCACATAAAAAATCAGAAGTAGAAAATCCAGGATTATGTTTCTTTTTGTTCCACAAATGCTCAGGGATGTCCCACCAATTCCAGAGTATAGCTTTAATTACCCGTTCCAAAATAGTGGGACAAGATCCAATATCACATCCACATTCTAGTCAAAAGAACAGAATAAGGACTAAGAAGTAAAGGAGACAAAACTTGTACATCAACTATATTTTATGGAAAATTTTCAGGAGTTCCTGCATGGCACTCAACTTACATTCCATTATTCAAAACCCAGACATATGACCATAAGTCATTGAAAGGGAACTTGGAAATTTTGTCTGTATCCTGGATAAATATATACAACTAAAACCTGGAATTTCCACCACCATGAGAAAAGGGAGGAACAGATATTGGAAGAGGCTACCAGTCTTTGCCACATTGTTCTTGGAGAGAGAGACAGAAACAGAGAGGAGAGCATGAGAGAAAGTGAGAGAATGAAAGAAGAGAGATAAGTAGATAAATATGTTGAAAGATAGTTAATCACATTTTACTCTCATAAAAGTCTTATGCGGTAGAAAATATTACATTTCTCATTTATCAATGAGAACACTCAAGCATACAGAGGTTATTATGAATGTTTAAGATTATATAGCTAGGAGGTGATGAAAAAGAATTTGAACCTACTTTTGCCTGAATCAGTATCATCTGTCCTTAAACAGTAAGTGATACTATAAAATTTTATAATAATCCAAGCAATTAAACTGAACCTATTTCAGATTATTTTATTTTAATAGGTATAGGTTTATTTTTAACTCTATTTGTAGAATGCCTTAAAATCCTTTATTATTTTTAGAAGTCTAATCCTTTTATTAAGATTTTAGGATATTTTTTGCTACAGAAGGATGTTTAAATAACATTTAAAAGGACGCCTGACAATCAAAAAGAATGAAATATTGCCATTCGCAACTATGTGGATGGAACTAGAGGGTATTATGCTAAGCAAAATTAGTCAGACAAATATCTGTCTTAGAGAATGACAAATATCATATGACTTCACTCATATGAGGACTTTAAGATACAAAACAGATGAATATAAGGGAAGGGAAGCAAAAATAATATAAAAACAGGGAGGGGGACAAAAACATAAAAGACTCTTAAATATGGAGAACAAACAGAGGATTTCTGGAGAGGTTGTGGAGGGGGGGGGATTGGCTAAATGTGTAAGGGGCATTAAGGAATCTACTCCCGAAATCATTGTTGCACTATATGATAACTAACTTGGATGTAAATTAAAAAAATAAACTAAATAAAAATTAAAAAAAAAAAAAGCAAGCCTAAGTGGCTTAGTCAGTTAAGCGTCCTACTCTTGATTTCGGCTCAGTTCATGATCTCACAGTTCATGGGATTGAGCACTGTGTCGAGCTCTGTGCTAACAGTGCAGAGCCTCTTGGAATTCTCTCTCTCTCCCTCTCTCTCCCTCTCTGCCTATAAAATAAATAAATAAACTTTAAAAATAACATTTAAATATATAGCTAATTTAGAGAAAAATTACATTATTTATTTAAAATAAAATGGATTAAAGACCTAAATGTGAGGCTTGTTACCATAAAAATCCTAGAAAAGAGCACAGGCAGTAATCTCTTTGACATCAGTTGTAGCATCTTCTTTCCAGAGATGTCTCCTGAGGCAAAGGAAACAAAACAAAAAATATACTATTGGGACTACATCAAAATAAAATGCTTCTGCACAACGAAGGAAATGATCAACTAACCCTAAAAGGTAACCTACAGAATGGGAGGAGATATTTGCAAATGACATACCCGATAGGGTTAGTATCCAAAATATATAAAGAACTTATAAAACTCAACACTCAAAAAAACAAATAATCCAATTACAAAATGAGCAGAAGACATGAACAGACATTTCTCCAAAGAAGACATACAGATGGCCAAAGGACACATATGAAAAGATATTCATCATCACTTATCATCAGCGAAATGGAAATCAAAACTACAATGAGATATCACCTCACATCTATCAAAATAGCTAAAATCAAAAACACAAAAAACAGCATGTGTTGGTGAAGATGTGGAGAAAAAGGAACCCCCTTGTAGGGTTGGTAGGAATGCAAACTGGCATAGTCGTTCTGGAAAATAGTATGGATGTTCTTCAAAAAGTTAAAAATGTTTAAAAAGTTAAACATAGAACTACCCTGTGATCCAATTGAACTACTGGATATTACTCAAAGAATACAAAAACATTAATTCAAAGGGATATGTGCACCCATATTTTTATAGCAGCATTATTTACAATAACCAGGTTATGGGAGCATCCCAAGTATCCATATATTGATGAATGGATTAAAAGGATATAGAATATATGTATGTATATGTGTATACACACATACACATACACAATGCAATATTAAACCATAAAAAATAATGGGATCTTGCCATTTGTAATGACATGAATGGAGCTAAAGAGTATAATGCCAAGTGAAATAAGTCAGAGAAAGACAAAATACCATATGACTTCTCTCATATGTAGAATATAAGAAACAAAACAAGTGAGCAAAGGGATTTAAAAAAAGAGAGACAAATCAAGAAAAAGACTTATAGAGAACAAACTGATGGTTACCAGAGGGGAGTAAGATGGGGGGATGGGTTAAATAGGTGACGAGGATTAAGGAGTACACTTGTGATGAGCACTGGGTGATGCATTAATTGTTGAATCACTATACTGTGCACCTGAAACTAATGTAACACTGTATATTAACAGACTGGAATTAAAATAAAAACTTTAAAAGCTAAATAAATAAATAGATATATAAATAAAATAAACTTGTCCTGAGACTGCTTCCATATCATTGGTGCTTGTTGAATAAGCATTATAAGCAAACATAACTGATATCAGGAAATAAAAGATCATATATAATTAGTAGTTTCATCAACTACTACCATTTCAAGTATTTTTATTTCCTTATATATTAACAGAAACATACAGAATATATCTTTCTGTAGATAATTGTTATAAATTCTAGAAAAGTAAAAGATTAAGCAAACTTTAAACAATACTTATTAAAAAGACTAAGTGAATGATGAGCAATGGAAAATCCATGGAAGTATTTTATTAGCTTGTCCAAGATGCTTATAAAAAAAAATGTTTACAAAGTAAACACATTTTAAACACTTATATTATGTCTATCTCATCACTTAGTACAGTCTACCAATCTGGAGATAAAGTGTTAAAGATGAATTAGGACTGAAACATGATGTATCACCAGGTAAAGAGAAGATTTTAGAGTATAAATATTGAATAAATTTGTTGTACTGAAAATTACTTGATTTTTTTGCTAAAAATACTTCCATGAAATTTTCGAGACAATGGATGATTATCTCAAATATTCCAATAACACGAATAATACAAAAATCAAGAAGCCTGCTTAAAAAAATAAAATGTTATTTAAAACCATATTGGGTCAAAAGATAAAAACCACATTTAAAAGGTGACTTTAAATTTACATGATCTGTATTCCTCTGTGTTTGTGTGGAATCACTCCCGTCAATTACAATTATACTTTTTCAAGGATTCTCAAGCAATAGTTGGGCAGAAATAAACTTTAGGATGGGGTAAAGATAGGGTTTAAAAGTCCTCTTCTCCAAATGTCTATCTAATATGCTCTTCTTTACCTGCTGATAACAAGATCTCTTGATTAATAGAAAGGTGTACATGTATTTCTTGTCATGTTCCTTAACCTCATTTCTCTTAGTTGTATTTTTATGTCTTCACTTTATATGACACCTATTTGTAAGTCTCATTTATTCACCAAGTAAAATTTGTAATCCTTATGGAACTAATTAATATCTAGTTTATATCCAAGAAAAAGACAAAAGAATCACCTTGCACATGAGATGTTTGAAATATATATTGCACCATTAATGTTTTCAACCATCTCCTAATTTCCTGTATCTACCAAAGCCCCCAGAAGACTGTCTAAATGGTTAACAGGTATAACAGTCATCTGGGACTCTACCTCTAAACTAAGCTAATAATATAACATCATTATACAACTAAGTCCCGTCATAATAATTGTTTCCATTAATTGATTGTCTTCTATGTGTCAGCTACTCCATTAGGTACATTTTACATATGCTAGCTAATTCTCAGGGCAACACTGCAAGCTAAGTAACCTACCCAAGATTACACAGCTAGCAAACAAAAGAAATTCTTCCTAATCTCATAATGCAGCCACTTTCCAATATTTGATGCATTATATGTGATAATTACAAACACTTTCTTTTGCAGAAGATATACTATTAAATTCATATTCAAAGAATGAAATCGCATTGCAGTAAATGAAAATTTATTGATAATAACATTAGCTCAATTATGATTATGACAAATATGGGAAAATTCATTTATGATATGTTTATGCTTTTAAACAAGATTCACTGTCCACGCCTTGTACAGATGGGAAAGTTATGAGATACGAAAGCTGTAAATCCATCATATAACAAGGACAGACTCTGTTCCACATTGAAGCCTAAGAGGAATTGACACTAGAAGCTTTTAGAAAATGATTGTCTGCATCTGTAGGCATTAACTTTCTGCCAAGTTTTTAAATTCTTTTGTTTACCAAGGATACATTTAAAAGTTAAACATCTTGAGAACTGGCGCCAGAGTTTGTGACATATAGCAGCACTTTAACATTCTTTCGGTTTCACAAAGAAACTGCTTATCTGCAATTTAGTAAACAAAATAGCATGAAATCATATTTTACTGGTTTATTTAATAATCCTGCTGTCAATGTTAAACATACAGATTCTAAGCCAAAAGCTTGCTTTTCAGGGGTTTTCATAAATAGTTAACAGCAAGTGGGTATTTTGATATTGAAAAGAATTTTCTATTCAGTGTTCACTTGCATATTTCCTTTTTCCTACTTGATGATGATATGAAAATAAGTTGGCAATGATAATGTCAAGAGGTCAGTTCATTATCATCGTCAATAAGCTTTTTTTTTTTTTAACTCTGATTTAGTTTGCGTTTATACAGAGGACTCATTTATACTTTCTTTCATTTATGGAGTTCATTAAGCACATCCTATGTTTCGAATATATAGATTTCTTGCTAGAAAGGTTACATAGGGGGTATCAAATGGAGTCAGATATGTAGGCATTGTGATTGGATGAGATACCCCATAGAGAATGAATGAGTAGATTTTGGTTCTCAACTTTGGTTGAATATCAATGACTTAATGGGGCTTTTGGAACTCTACTTCTTGGAGCACTATCCAAAAGCTACTAAATAAAAATCTCTGAGAATGAGGATCAAGCAAATTACTTGAAAAATTCTATAGAGAATAGTGTTTCCAGAAAATATTAAGGATAACTGCATAAAGAAAAACAAGAAGAGAGAAAAGATTACTACATTCCAAAACACCAGTATTTAACTGGATGATTGTATGATGAGCCAACAAAACAGACTGGAGAGAATGGTCAACTGGAAGAAAGAGGACTAGAGAGAATAAAACCTAAAAGTGAGGTCAAAAGTTTGAAGAATGAAAGGAGGTAAAAAATGTACCTTGAAGAGAATCCAAGAATTATGAGAATTACATAAAAGCTAAGGTGCTTGTACTTTCTGAAATAATGGATGATATTTTTCAGTGAAATCATTTGAAATTCTAGACTGAGAAAAAAAAAGAACAAGGAACATGTAGGAAATTTGCACATACAGGTTTTATTTTGATACAGATAGTTTTGTAAGTATAAAAGGAGAATCTCAGGCAAGCACACAATTAATAGCCTCATTTTTTCTATGAGATTTTAGGCAGGCAAAATGCTGAATCAAACTTAAAGATAATCTGGTAACTACTTCTGGTTACTACTTTGTTAATAATTATTACCAATGTAAAAACATGGCAATAATGACAAAAATAATAGCAGTATTATTAATAGTTATGATATTCTTTTTATACCAGATGGAGAATGTTATATATGTTATTATTTAATCATTAAGTTAATTAACATGTCCATTTCTCACCATTACTGTGCACCCGAGATCTACTCTCTAAGAAAATTTCCTGTGTAGAACTCCTTTCACCATGTCATGCCTTAGATCTCTGAATGTATTCATCCTACATAACTAAAATATTGTACTCTTTGACACATATCTCCATTTTTCTCACCTCCCCATCCCTGGAAACCACCATTCTACTCTCTGCTTCTATGAATTTGACTTTTTCAGATTACACATATAAATGAGATCAGGTAATATTTTTATTCTGTATCTGGCTAATTTCACTTAGCATAATGCCCTCCAGCTTCATCTGTGTTGAACCCTTGGACACACACTGTTGGTGGAATGTAACTTGGTTCAGATATTATGGAAAATAGTGTGGAGGTTTTTTTTTTTTTAATTTGTTTTAAAAATTTTAAATTTTCATTTATTTTTGAGAGACAGAGAGAGACAGCATGAGCAGGAGAGGGACAGGGAGAGGGAGACCCAGACTATGAAGCAAGCTCCAGGCTCTGAGCTGTCAGCACAGAGCCCAAGGCAGGGCTCCAACTCACGAGCCATGAGATCATTAACTGAGCCGAAGTCCAATGCTCAACCAACTGAGCCACCCGGGTGCCCCTACTGTGGAGGTTGTTTAAAAAACAAGTTAACTACCATATACATGATCCAGCATTCCCTCTTCTGGGTATATAACCAAAGGAAATGAATCCATACCTCAGAGTGGTATCTATGTTCCTGTGTTCATTGCAGCATTATTTATAATAGTCAAGATATGGAAACAATGGGGGCACCTGGGTGGCTCAGTCGGTTGAACCTCTGACTTCAACTCAGGTCATAAGCTCACAGTTCTTGAGTTGGAGCCCTGCATCTGGCTCGCTACTGTCAGGGAAGAGCTCATTTCAGATCCTCTGTCTCCCTCTCTTTCTGCCCCTCCCCCACTAATGCTCGCTCTCTCTCTCTCTCTCTCTCTCTCTCTCTCAAAAATAAATAAAACATTAAAAAGAAAAGATATGGAAACAACCTAAGTGTCTTTCAATGGAGAAGTGTATGCATGCCAGATTCTTTACCAGGAAAAGATTATACAGCCAGATAGCTTAAGACAGAAAATTGCTTATTCTTCTGCTATTGCTGTCCTGTGTTTTGCTGTATCAAAAAGGTCCTTACATAGACTATTACTTCTAGTTTTGGCAAAGTTGTCATTTTTCAGTGAGCAGGTGCCCTCAATTACACACTATGACAAACTGCATACACCTTAATTTGTGGTCTGGTATCTCTTGAGTTGTTATTCCCTCAGTTTGTCTTTCTGACATTTTAAGTCTTCTCAGTCTAATCAACTAACTATAATTTCAGAGCCCATGCAGAAAGAAAGCATAATGACAGTGTTAACCAATCCCTGTCACTTGTTTATTCCATAAATACTAGATTGCACGAGTAGAAGGCTTTCACCAGAAGCATTATATTTCCAAGGACTCTTTAAATGAAATAACACACAATTTGATTGACAGTGGAAAATGCATATTTAGCAACAGTGTTTTTTTTTTAAGAACTCTATACACCCAACATGGGGCTCAAATTCACGACCCCAAGATCAACAGTCACATCATTTTCCAACTGAGGCTGCCAGGTACCCCATATTCAGCAATAGTTCTAAAGCTAGAAAACTATAGTACAACCTTGGTTTAATCTTCTAATTTTGCACAAAGACTAGAACCTATTTAGCAATAAATTTGCTCTGTATTCATTTAAGCTGTTTAATGAAATTAAACCTTTTTACCTAATCTATAGCCTTCCAGAGTTTTGGATTCTAAGCCTTTAAGTACATTAAGTAAAACTTCATTTTAACATATACTCATGATTATTAAAAAAACAATGTGAAAGAATAGAGCAGTGTTTTAATTTCCTGATTGAATCATAGCGCCATGGTTGGGTAAGGAACTGCATCTCCAATACCCACAGCGACCTGTGTATATCTTTATCATTAGCGTTATAACTTCTAATAATGCCTTGTATTTATGTAACTATTTCATCTACCTATTAAGTTGTTAAAAAACAGAAGCCACCTGACAATAATGGTAAAACTAAGAAACAAAAGCCTATGTCCTATGTAGAAAGTTTAATAAACACCAAGAAATTTGTTCCAGTGAGGAGGTGGTAAGGAATACAAAATAAGATGTCATTTAATAAATTGACTTCAAATAAGATTTCAACTTGATTTTAATAATTTCAAACTTACAGAATTAACAGCAGGTTAATAAATCCAGGTAAACAAAATAGTAAAGTAAAATAATTTGACTTTTTTTCCTCCCAAGATTTTATTTAAATTCAAGTTAGTTAACATAGAGTGTAGTATTGGTTTCAGAAGTAGAATTTAGTGATTTATCACTTATATGTAACACCCAGTGCTCATCCGAACAAGTGCCCTCCCTAATGCCCATCACTCATTTAATCCATTCCCTCACCCTCCTCTCCTCCAGCAACCCTTAGTTTGTTCTCTATAGTTAAGAGTCTCTTACATTTTGCCCCTCTCTCTGTCTTTATCTTATTTTTCCTTCCTTTCCTGTATGTTTATCTGTTTTGTTTCTTAAATTCAAAATATGAGTGAAATCATATGGCATTTTTCTTTCTCTGACTTATTTCATTTAACATAATACATTCATATTCTATGCACATTGTTGTAAATGGCAAGATTTCATTCTTTTTGATGGCTGAATAATATTCTATTATATATATATTTTTTCCATTATATATATATATGACTTATATTCCATTCCATATTTCCATTTTATCTCACTAATTTGCTTATTATTGATAGTGCTGCTATAAACATGGGGGTTCATGTGCTCCTTTGAATCAGTACTTTTTTATCCTTTGTATGAATACCTAGTACTGCAATTGCTGGATCATAGGGTAGTGCTATTTCTAACTTTCTAAGGAACCTCCACACTGCTTTCCAGAGTGGCTACACCAGCTTGCATTCCCACCAACACTGTAAGAGGGTTCCCCTTTCTCCACATCTTTGCCAACATCTGTTGTTTCAGGAATTGTTAAAGTTAGCCATTCTGACAGGTGTGAGGTGGTATTACATTATGGTTTTGATTTGTATTTCCCTGATGAATGATGTTAAAGATATTTTCATGACTCTGCTAGCCATCTATATGTCTTCTTTGGAGGAGTGTCTATTCAAGTTTTCTCACTATTTCTTAACTGGATTATTTATTTTGAGGATGTTGAGTTTGATAAGTTCTTTACAGATTTTGAATACTAACACTTTATCCTATGTATCATTTGCAAATATATTTGCCCATTCCATCAGTTGCCTTTTAGTTTTGTTGATTGTTTCCTTCCCCATGCAGATGTTTTTTACCTTGATGAAGCCCCAATAATTCATTTTTGCTTTGGTTTCCCTTGCCTCTAGAGATATGTCTAGTAAGAAGTTGCTACAGCTGAGGTCAAAGAAGTTGTTTCTTATATTCTCCTCTAGGATTTTGATGGTTTCCTGTCTCACATTGAGGTCTTTCATCCACTTTGAATTTATTTTTGTGTATAGTGTTAAGAAAGTGGTCCATTTTCATTCTTCTCCATGTTGCTGTCCAATTTTCCCAACATCATTTGTTGAAAAGGCTATTTTCCATTGGATATTCTTTCCTGCTTTGTCAAAGATGAGTTGAATCCCATATAGTTGTGGCTCCATTGCATTAAGTGTGTAGATTGCTATGGGTAATATAGACATTTTCACAATAGTTGTTCTTCCAATCCACGAGCATGGAAAGTTTTTCTGTTTCTTTGTGTCTCCTTCAATTTCTTATATAAGTGTTCTATAGTTTCCAGAATACAGATCTTTTACCTCTTTGCTTAGTTTTATTCCTAGGTATCTCATGGCTTTTGTTACAGTTGTAAATGGGATCAATTCCTTGACTTCTCTTTCTGCTGCTTTATTATTGGTGTATAGAAATGCAACAGATTTCTGCACATTGATTTTATATCCTCTGTGACTTTGTTAATTTGTGAATTAGTTCTAGCAATTTTTTGGTGGAATCTTTTGGTTTTCCATGTATTGTGTCATTTGTAAATAGCTAAGTTTGACTTCTTCCTTGCTGATTTGGAGGACTTTTATTTCTTTTTGCTGTCTGATCGCTGAGGCTGGGACTTCCATTACTATGTTGAACAACAGTGGTGAGAGTGGACATCCCTCTATTGTTCCTGACCTTAGGGGAAAAGCTCTCAGTTTTTCCCCATTGTGGATGATATTAGCTGTGGGCCTTTCATATATGACTTTTATGATGTTAGGTATGTTCCTTTTATTCCTAGTTTTTTGAAGGTTTTTATCAAGAAAGGATGCTGTATTTTGTCAAATGCTTTTTCTGCATCTATTAAGAGAATCATATGTTTTTATCTTTTCTTTCATTAATGTGGTTTATCAGGTTGTTTGATTTTGCAAATATTGAACCATCCCTGTAGTCCAGGAATAAATCCCACTTGATCATGGTGCATAATTCTTTTTAATGCATTGTTGGATTTGATTTGCTAGTATCTCATTGAGAATGTTTACATAGATGTTCATCAGGGATATTGGTCTGTAATTCTCCTTTTTAGTAGGGTCTTTGTCTAGTTTTGGAATCAAGGTAATGCTGGCTTCATAAAATGAGTTCAAAAGTTTCCATTTCTATTTTTTGGAAAAGTTAAAAAACATTAGGTATTAATTCTTTATATTTTTTGGTAGAATTTCTCTGGGAAGCCATCGACCCTGGACTCTTGTTGGTTGGGAGACTTTTGATTATTGATTCAATTTCGTTAATGGTTATGATTCTGTTCAAATACTCTATTTCTTCCTGTTTCAGTTTTGGTAATTTATATATTCCTATAAATTTACTCATTTTTTTTCTTGATTGCCCAATTTGTTGTCATATAATTGCTCATAATATTCTTTTATAATTGTACTTCCGTGGTGTTTATTGTAATCCCTTCTCTTTCATTGGTGACTTTATTTGGGTCCTTTCTCTTTTATTTTTGATAAGTCTGACAAGGGGTTTATCAATTTTGTTAATTCTTTCAAAGAATCAGCTCCTAGTTTCATTGATCTGTTCTACTGGTTTTTTTTTATATCATTTATTTCTACTCTAATCTTTATTATTTCCTTTCTGCTGGCTTTAGGCTTTACTTGCTGTTCTTTTTCCAGCTCCTTCAGGTGTAAGTTTAGGTTGTGTATTTGAGACTTTTCTCTGCTTCCTGGGGAAATCCTGAATTGCTAAATACTTTCCTCTTATGACCGCCTTTGCTGTCATAAGGTTTTGGACTGTCATGTTTTTATTTTCATTGACTTCCATGTTTTTTTTTTAATTTATTCTTTAATTTCCTGATTAACCTATTCATTCTTTAATAGGATGTTCTTTAATCTCCATGTATTGGTGATCTTTACAAATTTTTTCTTGTGGTTGACTTCAAGTTTCATAGTGTTGTCGTCTGAAAATATGCATGGTATGATCTCAATCTTTTTATTCTGGTTGAGGCCTGATTTGTGACCCAGTTTGTGATTTATTCTGGAGAATGTTCTGTGTGCACTTGAAAAGAATGTGTATACTGCTGATTTAGGATGAAATTCTCTGACTATAACTGTTAAGTCCATCCAGTCCAGTGTGTCATTCAAAGCCATTGTTTTTGTGTCGATCTTATGCTTAGATGATCTGTACATTGCTGTAAATGAGGTGTTAAAGTCCCTTACAATTGTATTATTATGGAAGAGTTTCTTTAAGTTTGTTATTAATTGATTTTTATATTTGTCATCTTCCAATTTGGGGGCATAAATATTTACAATTGTTAGATTATCTTGTTGGATGGACCCCTTTATTATCATATAGTGCCCTTATTCATCTCATTGCATTCTTTGTTTTAAAATCTAGTTTGTCTGGGGCACCTGGGTGGCCAGTTAGGCATCCAACTTCATCCCCTTCTCACAGTTTGTGAGTTCAAGCCCCACATCAGGCTCTGTGCTGACAGCATGCAGTCTGGAGCCTACTTCGAGTTCTGTGTCTCTCCCTCTCTCTCTGCGCCTCCCCTGCCCCTGCTCACACTCTGTCTCTCTCTTTCTCTCAAAAATAAACAAACACTAAAGAAATTAAAAAATAAAATCTGGTTGGTCTAAGTATGGTTGCTCCAGCTTTCTTTTGATGTTCATTAACATGATAAATGGTTCTCCACTTTCAATCTGGAGGTGTCTTTGGGTCTAAAATGATAATTTTATCAGTAGCATATTGATGGGTCTTTTTTCTGATACCCTCTGTCTTTTGATTGGAGCATTTAGTCCATTAACATTCAGAGTAAAGTCCATTAACATTCAGATAATTATTGACAGATATGAATTTAGTGCCATTGTGTACCTGGGTAAAGTCACTGTTACTGTAAATTGTCTCTGTTCCTTTCTAGTCTTTGTTGCTTTTAGTCTTTCTTTCCTGCTCAAAGCGTCCCCTTTAATAATTCTTGCAGAGCTGGTTTAGTGTTCATGAAGTCTTTTAGTTTTTGATTGTCTTGGAAACTCTTTATCTCTCCTTCTATTCTGAATGACAGCCTTGCTGGATAAAGGATCCTTGGCTGCATATTTTTTTTTTCCATTTAGCACGCTGAATATATCATGTCACTCACTCCGGTTTGCCAAGTTTCTGTGGACACATCTGCTGCTAACCTTGTGCATCTACCCTTATAGGTTAAGGAGCTTTTGTCCCTACCTGTTTTCAGAATTCTCTCTTTATCTTTGTATCTTTCAAGTTTCACTATGATATGTCTTGGTGTTGACTATTTTTATTGATTTTTAGGAAAGTTCTCTGTGCCTCTTGGACTTGAATGCCTGTTTCCTTCCCCAGATTAGGAAGTTTTCAGCTATAATCTCTTCAAATAAACATTCTGTATCTTTTTCCCGCTCTTCTTCTGACACTCCTGTGATATGGTTATTATTGCACATTATAGAATCACTGATTTTCCTAAGTCAGTATTTTTGACACAATATTTTCTTTCCTTCTCCTTCCCAGTTCCATTATTTTCCACAATTTTATTTTCTATATCACCCATTTGATCCTGTGTTTCTTCCATCTTCCTTGTAATTACATCCAATTAGATCAATTTTGTATCTCAGTTATAGCATTTTTTATTTTGGCCTGACTAGTTCTTAGGTCTTCTATTTCTGTAGCCAGGGTTTTTCTGGAGTCTTTTATGCTTTTTTCAAGCTAAGCTAGTATTCTGATGACTGTTGTTCCAAATTCTTGTTCAGATATATTACTTACATTTCCTTTGAGCAAATCCCTGCCTGTGGTTTTTTCTTAATCTTTCTTTCGGGGAGAATTCCTCCATCTTGTCATTTTGTCTAGCTTGCTTTCTTTTGCATATCATGAAAACTTGTGATGTTTCCTGCTTCTTTTTTTTTTTTTAATGTTTATTTTAGAGACAGAGAGACTGAGTGCATGGGTGGGGGGAGTGGCAGAGAGAGGAGACACAGAATCCAATGCAAGCTTCAGGCTCTGAGTGCTCAGGACAGAACCCAACACGAGGCTCAAACTTATGAACTACAAGATCATGAACTGAGCTGAAGTTGGACACTCAACTGACTGAGCCATCCAGGCACCCCTATGTTTCCTGCTTCTGAGTGTAATGCTACTTAAGAAGGGGTTAAATATACACTGTTCAGGGCCTGGAACTTCAGGAAGTGTTTCTAATGTATTCTGTGTCTGCACTCTACTGCTGTTGTAATTTGCCTGCTCTATCCCCAGTTAGTTCTATGCAGAGTTCCTCCTAGCCTGCAGTGAGGAGTGTTTAGACCTTTAACTAGGTGTGCTTTGATCTGTATGTTAAAATAAGCCTGATTTAAACAAACAAACAAACAAACAAACAGTCTTGATCCAAATAAAAGAAAAAGAAAATGGAACAAAAAACAACCAAATGGACATACTGAAAATTATAAGCCTGATCCCCCCCCAAAAAAAGAAAGCAAAACAGAAGACAAGAACAAAAGAAAGAAAGGAAAAAAAAAACCCAATCTAAAAAAAAAGAAAACAAAACAAAACAAAACAAAAACAAATGAATTAAAAACTGTAAGCCTGATAAAAAAAAAAAACAAAAACAAGCAACAAACAAACAAAACACAAAGAAAAAGAAAGAAAAACAAACAAACAAACAAACAAACAACAACAACAACAAAAACAAGCCTGGTCCTATTTCCACCAGAACTGAAGCTGATGCTTTGAAGCACTCTGTGATGAATAGACTTGATGCATGGGGGCAGGGAGGGACTGTGTTGGCTTTCTGGGGGAGAGTTCCACTGGCTGGTTCACAATCAGACCTGCCCTTGTAAAGATGTCCCTGAGAGTGCAGGAGGGTGAGGTTTGGTGTAAGCAGCTCCAGCCTCGACCTGGGCACTGTGCTGTTTGCTGGAGTCTGACTGCTCTGGTGGGTGGGAGAAGATGGCATCAACCCACTCTCTCACTGCTGGGTAGGGGACCTGGCGCCTGCTGCTGTTCAGGTATCCCTCACAGACAAGCAATCTCCACTCCTGTGTCCCAGGTTTCCATTAGATCCCTGCCTTCAACCTTTCTGTGCCTGGGCCATTGACATGCTCAGCACCACAGCTTTCCTGTGTTTTATCTCTGGCGTACCACTGGAATTTAAAACTCCAAATCTTAAAGAGTCTGGCAAGGCATGGACCCACTCCCCTCCTCTGGAGGAGAGCCTCTCAGCGCTGTGCCTGGGCTATTCTGTCCCAGAAAAGCAGTCTCATGGCCATGAAGGTGCCTGGAGTTTATGAAGAAGCACAGTGAAAAACTGTAACCACTTTATCTGCCCTCTGCTCATGCCTCTGTCCCTTGTTGTTGAACAGCCACTCAAAGGAACCAGCTGGATCTTTTGTCCTTAGAGAGGCAATATATCCTTCTCCAAATGCACTCCAAGAAGGGGACCTTTCTCTCCCAGTGCCACCCAAGGGATCCCCACACCATGCTGTCTATCCACTCCAGGTTTCCTCTCCTTCTCCCTAGGAGTATTGCTGCCCCCACTCCCCAGGTTGCACTCCAATGAATAATACAGACTACCAAACACTCAGAATTTCAGCTCCAGTGTTTGCAAAAACTTGCAGTAGTCACTTCTTTATGATGCCCCCATTAATGGTTTTGTGAGAGTATTTCCCTTGTGTGAACCCAATGTGCTGCTCTCTCTCCCCCTTGTGCCTTCTCTACACAAAAAGGACTTCCACCCCTTTGTGACGCCGGGGCTTTTTTCTCTCCCAAATCCCCTGTCCACACCGTGTACCTGCCACATTCTCTCCTTCAAATTATTCAGAATGTTCTCTTCATCTTCATATTGATTTCCTAGGTGTTCAAAGTGATTTGATGTTGATCTAGCTGTGTTCCAGGAATGAGAGTAGCCCAAGGTCCCCTTACTGCAATGCCCTCCTAACTCTTCCCTTAAATTTGTCTTTTTAAACTTCCTCCAGTGTGGTGCTTGTACAAAAGCTACTAGTGACCAGATTAGGCTTTCTTCACATCTCTGTTTTCCTAGTGGGACCTGCTCTTCCAAAGAGATATCCCGGATTCCTCTTCTACTTTGCATCTCAGACTCAGTAGTCCTGGATTTTAATTCCAGTTCTAAATTTTACCGACTATATGAGTTTAAGGCAATTAACTTTTCTGAACCATCATCTGTAAGGGTGATAATAATGGTACTTATTTTACAGGATTACTTTGAGGATTAATCAAATTGAAGCTTTCATATCTTAGTAGCTGAGCATAGAAAGTATTCAAGTAATTATACTTAAAAATATATTATATACAAATAACTGTGCTTACTCAGACTTCCTAGAAATGAGTTTTTTGTTGCCATAAAGTAGATGGACATATAAGATCCCCTTTAAGTGAAGTGGCATGGGTAGATTAAGGCACAGTCCAACATCATGAAAATTGTATTTTTTTCTGGAAATTCTGGCTGCCTTACTAGAGAAAGTCTCTAGGAAAGAGCACTTGCTTACTAACAGATAAGGACACCAAGAGGATCTTGGAAGCTAATCTCCTAGGTGGTACTGTCCTTAAATACTAGAGATGCTGAGTGATTTATTGATGGCTCCTCAATTTTTATTGTCAAAGGCAATAATTGGTTTCAACTGATCCATACCTAGTCTCAGTTGAGTCTTTACAAAAGAGAATTAAGGGTTGTGGTGTCATTGTGCAAAATTAACATAATTAAAGTCTGTGAAATCCCATCAGATTCCCAAACCAAATTGACTGGGATTGACATTTACCTTCCATGCCTTAAGACACTGAAGTTTATGTGACAAGCAGGTAAAAGACATTGAGCCATGCCTTATATAGACAAAACTTCTATTCGAATAGAATTTGACGATTACATAAAGTATGGCCAAACTTCTTGAAAGTCTTCCAAACACTCACAAGTTATATCATAGAAGCATACATTGAAATGGAGTGGATGGTGTAGGCATGACAGTGTCCTGTGGGAAACAGTGCCTGAGGGGTAGGCGAGGCACCCTGAGAATCTACTTGCGACCCTTCCACTCTGACTCAAGATGCCTAAACCAATCAAGAATGTGCTTGTCTGGCACAAAAACAGACACATAGACCAATGGAATAGAATAGAAACCCCAGAACTAGACCCACAAACGTATGGCCAACTAATCTTTGACAAAGCAGGAAAGAACATCCAATGGAAAAAAGACAGCCTCTTTAACAAATGGTGCTGGGAGAACTGGACAACAACATGCAGAAGGTTGAAAGTATACCACTTTCTCACACCGTTCACAAAAATAAACTCAAAATGGATAAAGGACCTAAATGTGAGACAGGAAACCATCAAAACCTTAGAGGAGAAAGCAGGAAAAGACCTCTCTGACCTCAGCCGTAGCAATCTCTTACTCGACACATCCCCAAAGGCAAGGGAATTAAAAGCAAAAGTGAATTACTGGGACCTTATGAAGATAAAAAGCTTCTGCACAGCAAAGGAAACAACCAACAAAACTAAAAGGCAACCAACGGAATGGGAAAAGATATTCGCAAATGACATATCGGACAAAGGGCTAGTATCCAAAATCTATAAAGAGCTCACCAAACTCCACACCCGAAAAACAAATAACCCAGTGAAGAAATGGGCAGAAAACATGAATAGACACTTCTCTAAAGAAGACATCCGGATGGCCAATAGGCACATGAAAAGATGTTCAGCGTCGCTCCTTATCAGGGAAATACAAATCAAAACCACACTCAGGTATCACCTCACGCCAGTCAGAGTGGCCAAAATGAACAAATCAGGAGACTATAGATGCTGGAGAGGATGTGGAGAAACGGGAACCCTCTTGCACTGTTGGTGGGAATGCAAATTGGTGCAGCCGCTCTGGAAAGCAGTGTGGAGGTTCCTCAGAAAATTAAAAATAGACCTACCCTATGACCCAGCAATAGCACTGGTAGGAATTTATCCAAGGGATACAGGAGTACTGATGCATAGGGCCACTTGTACCCCAATGTTCATAGCAGCACTCTCAACAATAGCCAAATTATGGAAAGAGCCTAAATGTCCATCAACTGATGAATGGATAAAGAAATTGTGGTTTATATACACAATGGAGTACTACGTGGCAATGAGAAAAAATGAAATATGGCCTTTTGTAGCAACGTGGATGGAACTGGAGAGTGTGATGCTAAGTGAAATAAGCCATACAGAGAAAGACAGATACCATATGGTTTCACTCTTATGTGGACCCTGAGAAACTTAACAGGAACCCATGGGGGAGGGGAAGGAAAAAAAAAGAAAAAAAAAAAAAAAACGTCAGAGTGGGAGAGAGCCAAAGCATAAGAGACTGTTAAAAACTGAGAACAAACTGAGGGTTGATGGGGGGTGGGAGGGAGGAGAGGGTGGGTGATGGGCATTGAGGAGGGCACCTTTTGGGATGAGCACTGGGTGTTGTATGGAAACCAATTTGTCAATAAATTTCATAAAAAAAAAAAAAGAATGTGCTTGTCTTCTCCATTGGCTTTTTTCACAATCTGTTTTTGCCCAAAGCACAGTTTTGCTTTGGATTAAAACACCCCACAGGAATAATAAAACTTCCCTTTACAGGTTTAGGAAAGTGAAAAATGATATTCAAAACGATTCACGATATATAAGTCATATATACATAAAGGTTAAATTAGTAATAGGTCATGAATTTATTGGAGATCGAAAATAAAAATTGTATCTCCAGTTCCTTGGTAATATTTCATAGAACAAAAAGGGAAGTTTGTCAACCACACTAAAATCATGAATAGCCCTAATCCATTGTGGGTTTGTTTTACCAATTCAGCTTAAAATTCCTGGAGTCCTTTTCATTATATATTCTGTTAAAATACCTGGCTTTACTGTAGTGCATCTATAGATCTAACTTTGGACTATTTGCTGAAAATGAAAAATGATTGGTCAATTCTAATGTGGAATTTTAAAAAATGTGTTCCAATTTAATTACTCAATTAACCATGCCAGTACCTCTTTGAGGGCTAAAATCTATGAGGTTATAAGTTTCCTAACCACTGGCTAAAAAAAAAATTTTCATTTCAGGAGTATACGTGAGTAAAATGAAAAAGATCATGCTTTTCATTTATGAAACAGTTTGGAGATTATTAATCTGTATTAAATTAAAGGGGAACAATTCTCTCAAAATCTTTTAAAATATTATAAGATATATTTTTATAATTAATCATTCTCATTTATTTAAAAAAAACAGTAACTCGTCTAAAACTTGTCTCCAAATGACTACAGGAAAACCACACAAGACTGAGAGCATTGAGCACTTGTCATTGTCTAGTTGAGAGTTATTATTTCACTAGTTGTAGTTGTTGCGGAGCCAGATGGGCACCATATCAATTTTTGATTGTGTTTTGAAAGAGAGAAAATAAAAGTTCCATTTTTGTTTTTAATGCTTTAAAGCAATATTTCTGAATGAGAGTGTGTTGAAATCTTTCAAAGGGTAATTTTTCACTGTCACATGCATTGCATGATGTTTCACACCCCTATAATCTCTCCATTAACTGTTGATAGTTGATTTTCAGTTTTTAAGAAAAAAATTTTTCAAATGCCTCCAGACATTTCCAAATGTCCCTAGGGGGGTTGAGAACTTCTTTACCAAGTATTGCACCCATCTGTTCCCAATGAATGAAAAATTTGCAGAGCGAAATGGGCCATGCGACCCTTGGTCTCACAGCTAAGGCATTTTGGCCATTATCCATCTGAGTATTTTTTTTGTTCATCTGGGAAAAACTGGGCTTGGAAAGCTACCATTGGGAGGGAATTGTATAGAAGGCAGAGGCCATTCAATTCCCAAGGGAGAGAGGAAAATGTGGGGAGCAGTTCTTTATATTTCATAACTTGTTATACAACATGTAATAATATGTCTCTGAGAGATCATGGGGAAGCAGCCTCACGGTATCCCAAACTGGAACAAACACATATTTGGGTACCACCACCACTGTCAATCATTTCACGGTTAGAGAAGGAGACAGATTACCTCATATCACCTTAAGTAGGTGTTGACAACTTTTTTTTTGATTCTATAAAAGACTATATACTATTTTAAGCTTTGTGGGACAAACCTTCTCTGTCATAACTATTCAACTCTGCCATTCTAATGGATAGCAGCTAGAGATGCTACATAAGTGAATGGCATGGCTGGGTTCCAAAAAAACTTTATTTATGGACACTGAAAGTTGAATTTTATATATTTTTGCACATATCACAAAATATTATTCCTTAACTTTTCAATTTTTTTTTAAATTTAAACCATCTTTATTTTACTGTCTCCACCCTATATACAAAAGCAGGCAACAGGTTAGATATGTCCCTTAAACCATAGCTTCATGATACCTGACCTTCAATAAAAAATAAGAGAAACTTTGTGGACAAATTCAAATGTCTCTTAAAGTTAGGAATCTTAACATACTCAGAAAAATATCCAGTTTCTATAGTACCTGTGAAAGAAAAATGTCTCATCAGTGTTTTGTCCAAAAATTCAAGTGACATATCGTAGTACAAAGGCTTAATTTCAAGTGAAATGCTATTTTATGTTTGCTGACTCAGATCTATATTGATCAAGACAACTTCTCTCCAAAATGTCTGGTCTTCTTTAATTTATTTTTTTAATATTTATATTTTATTCTTAGGGGCAACAACATTCTATAAAAATTCTACTTCAAAACTGTAAGAATTATAATACTGATACCAATTTTCAGGAGGTTAAGATAATAGATAAGAGAAAAAGAAAGCAAGAGAGAAGGAAAGATATAAGAGGGAGGGATGATATAAACACACACATACACACACATGCAGGGTAGGGGAGAGAGAAATCAAGCTCAGTAAAATTTTTAAAAATGTTGAATCTGATTACATCAGAATATCTATACTAATTTTGCTGTTTTTCTATAAGTTTTAAATGATTTTAATGTAAAAAAAAGCTTCTGAAAATAACAGTATGGTCACTTTGTTTTTTTCCCCCCTTATCCTTTATAGAGTCATTCATTAAATATTGTCAATTTTGGCTTAAATTTGCATAATTATGTCATGAATTACACCAAAGTACTAGGGATTCCTGCATTTTTATCTTTATTTACACTCTTCTTTTGATATTTATGTTGTATGTTACACTAATTTTCTTTAAATATTGCATCCAGGTTGACATGCCCATTTAAATCCTTAGTTATAAACCCACACTAAGCCTCACTACCAATCACACTTACCTGCCTGTTTATAAATGCATCAATGTCATTATCAATGCCCCATTACTTGTCTTATGTTGTTCCTTTTCTTAGAATATATTCTTCCTATCACCCTCTTGACCTAAATGTTTCTTACCTATGTATCCAAGCTCAATTCAAATTCTAACTCTTAAATGAAGCCTTCCATTAAGTTCAAAGATCTATATTTTAAGGATAAGATCATGACTCTATTTCAAATATAAAATGACTACAGAACAAAAATTTTATATGCTTATTATTTACTGAGGGTACCAATAAGATCTAAACTACTTTATAGGAGAATTCAAAGAACAGACACACATGTAATCAAAAATCCTAAAATCATTTTGTTAATAAAATTCAATATTCATAAGGCAATAATCAATCATAAAAACACAAGACAAAGTTAATTTCTTTCAGCAGGAGTTATTTGCATTGTTGTCAATTCTCTCTGACATAGAGTCTTATAAAGTATCTCAATGGCAGTGAACATTTGCATACCCTATACAATCATCTAACCCAGAGGGCTTTGTTAATAGAATACCCAGTAGTTTATTTCTGTATGTGCCCATTTCAAAGTCTTTTACAATTTTTCCCAACACTGAGGGCTTACATCTGGCACTCTCCCCCTTTTTTAAAATGCCTGTAACATTTACAGCAGTTATGGTCAATCTCCTTAATACATCAAGCATGTTCCAAGGTCAGCAGAAGTAACATCGTTTGGAAGATGGTTAGAAAAACACACAATTTCAGGCTTTACCCAGTCCTCCTGAATCAAAACCTTCATTGTAACAAGATTCCCAGGTGATTTATAAGCACATCAACATTTTTGAAGAACTGATCTATACAACATAAAAAAACAGTAGTATAAACTGTCTTGTTGTTTACTGTGTGGGTACTCTACCTTAATAAAATCCTTTTTTTCCCAAATTCTTTAAGTTACACTTTTAAACAAATAAAGGAATTGATTCAAATAATCAAAAATTATTTTCTCGGGCCAAGATGGCAGAGAAGTAGGGGGATCCGTACTTCCCATGTCTCTCAAAAAAAAAAAAGTGCTGAAGGCAAAGTACTTTGAACCCCAGAGTCTGGGAGGAAAAGAGACTGAATCTGCCAGGAAGAAAATGGGAAAACTGGAGAAAAGATAGGGCTACTCCAAGGAACAAATCAAAGCACACCTGGTGGAGGGTCCAAAATATCACTATGAGTAGGGTAATAAAATAACCAAAGTCAGAACAAATGAGAGAAAGTAACAATTCCAAGAAAACACCTCCTGAGGGGCCAGGCTCCAGACGGTGTATGATCCCCCTTTAATATAGCAGTGCTCACAGGTGCAGAGCACACAACAAGCTTTTAAAACACATAAGGGACAGACAACTAGCCAATATGATGAAACGGAAGAACTCTCAAAAGAAACCCCAGGAAGTAGTGATAGCTAACGAATTGATCAAAACCGACTTAAGCAATATAACTGAACAAAAATTTAGAATAATAGTTATAAAATTAATTGCTGGGCTTGAAAAAAGCAGAGAATCTATTGCTACAGAGATCAAGGGACCAAAAAATAGTCATGATGAATTTAAAAATGCTATAAATGAGGTACAAAATTAAACGGAGGTGGCTACAGCACAGATTGAAGAGGCAGAGGGGAGAATAGGAGAATTAGAAGATAAAACTATGGAAAAAGAGGAAGCTAAGAAAAAGAGAGATAAAAAAATCCAGGAGTAAGAGGGGAGAATTAGAGAATGAAGTGATGCAATCAAATGGAATAATATCAGTATCATAGGAATTCCAGAAGAAGAGAGAGAGAAAGGGCTGAAGGTGTACTTGAACAAATCATAGGTGAGAACTTCCCCAATCTGGGGAAGGAAACAGGCATTGAAATCCAAGAAGCACAGAGAACTCCCTTCAGATATAACTTGAATTGATCTTCTGCATGACATATCATAGTGAAACTGGCAAAATACAAGGATAAATGGAGAATTCTGAATGCAGCTAGGGATAAACAGGCCTTCACATACAAAGGTAGACACATAAGGGTAGTAGCAGGCCTATCTACTGAAACTTGGCATGCCAGAAAGGAATGATAGGAAATCTTCAAAGTGATGAACAGGAAAAATATGCAGTCAAGAATCCTTTATTTAGCAAGTCTGTCATTCAGAATAGAAGGAAGGATAAAGGTTTTCCCTAACAAACAAAAACTGAAAGAATTAATAACCACTAAACCAGCCCTACAAGAGATCCTAAGGGGACTCTGTGAGTGAAATGTTGCAAGGACCACAGAGTACCAGAAACATCACTACAAGTGTGAAACCTACAGATACCACAATGACTCTAAACCCATTATCTTTCAAAAATAACACTGAATGTACATGGACTAAATGCTCCAATCAAAAGACATACGGTATCGGAATGGATAAAAAAACAACAACAACAACAAAAAAAAACAAGACCCATCTATTTGCTGTCTACAAGAGACTCATTTTAGACCTGAGGACACCTTCAGATTGAAAGTGAGGGGATGGAGAACTATGTGTCATGCTACTGGAAGTCAAAAGAAAACTGGAGTAGCCATACTTATATCAGACAAACTAGACTTTAAATTAAAGGCTGTAACAAGAGATGAAGAAGGGCATTGTATAATTACAGGGTCTATCCATCAGGAAAAGCTAACAATTATACATGTCTATGCACCAAATTTGGTAGCCCCCAAATATATAAAATAATTAATCACAAACATAAGCAACCTTATTGATAAGAATGTGGTAATTGCAGGGGACTTTAACACCCCACTTACAACAATGGATAGATCATCTAGACAGAGAATCAGTAAAGAAACAATGGCCCTGAATGATACATTGGACCAGATGGACTTGACAGATATATTTAGAATTCTGCATCCCAAAGCAACAGAATATACTTTCTTCTCAAGTGCACATGGAACATTCTCCAAGATAGATCACATACTGGGTCACAAACAGCCCTTAATAGGTATAAAAGAATTGAGATCATACCATGCACACTTTCAGATCACAATGCTATGAAACTTGAAAACAACCACAGGAAAAAGTCTGGAAAACTTCCAAAAGCATGGAGGTTAAAGAATATCCTCTAAAGAATGAATGGGTCAACCAGGCAATTAGAGAAGAAATTTAAAAATATATGGAAACAAATGAAAATTAAAATACAATAATCCAAATGCTTTGGGATGCAGCAAAGGCAGTCCTGAGAGGAAAGTACATTGCAGTCCAGGCCTATCTCAAGAAACAAGAAAAATCCCAAATACAAAATCTAACAGCACACCTAAAGGAACTAGGAAGAGAACAGCAAAGACACCCCAAACCCAGTAGAAGAAGAGAAATAACAAAGATCAGAGCAGAAAAAAACAATGTAGATTAAAAAATAAAAAACAAACACACAGTAGAGCAGATCAATGAAACCAAGAGTTGGTTTTTTGAAAAAGAAACAAAATTGATAAACCTCTAGTCAGGTTTCTCAAAAAGAAAAGAGAGAGGACCCAAATAGATAAAATCATGAATTAAAATGAAATTATTACAACCAATTCCTCAGAAATACAAGCAATTATCAGGGAATACTATGAAAAATTATATGCCAACAAACTGGACAACCTGGAAGAAATGTACAGATTCCTAAATTACCACACACTTCCAAAACTCAAATGGGAAGAAATAGAAAATTTGAACAGACCCATAACTAGTGAGGAAATTGAATCAGTTATCAAAAGCCTCCGAACAAATAAGAGTCCAGGACCAGATGGCTTCCCTGAGGAATTCTAGCAGACATTTAAAGCAGAGATAATACTTATCCTTCTCAAGGTGTTCCAAAAAATAGAAAGGGAAGGAAAGCTTCCAGACTCATTCTATGAAGCCAGCATTACTTTGATTCCCAAATCAGATAGAGACCCAGCAAAAAAAGAGAACTATAGGCCAATATCCCTAATGAATATGGATGCAAAAATTCTCAACAATATACTAACAAATAGAATTCAACAGCATATAAAAAGAATTATTCACCATGATCAAGTGTGGATTCATTCCTGGACTGCAGGGCTGGTTCAGTATTTGCAAATAAATCAATGTGATACATCACATTAATAAAAGAAAAGATAAGAACCATATGATCCTGTCAATTGAGGCAGAAAAAGCATTTGACAAAATTCAGCATCCTTTCTTAATAAAAACCCTCAAGAAAGTCGGGATAGAAGGAACATATTTAAACATCATAAAAGCCATTTATGAAAAGCCCACAACTAATATCATCCTCAATGAGGAAAAACTGAGAACCTTCCCCCTGAGATCAGGAACATGACAGGGATGGCCACTCTCACCACTGTTGCTTAACATAGTGTTGGAAGTCCTAGCATCAGCAATCAGACAACAAAATTAAATCAAAGGCATCAAAATTGGCAAGGATGAAGTCAAACTTTCACTATTTGCAGATGACATGATACTCTACACAGAAAACCTGACAAATTCCACCAAGAGTCTACTAGAACTGATACATGAATTTAGCAAAATTGCAGGGTACAAAATCAATATACAGAAATCGGTTGCATTTTTATACACCAATAATGAGCAATATAAAGAGAGGTAAAAAATCTGGTCCCATTCACAATTGCACCAAGAATCATAAAATACCTAGGAATAAACCTAACCAAAGATGCAAAAGATCTGTATGCTGAAAACTATAGAAAGCTTATGAAGAAAATTGAAGATAAAAGAAATGGAAAAACAATCCATGCTCATGGATTGGAAGAATAAATATTGTTAAAATTTCAATACAACCCAAAACAATCTACACATTCAATGCAATCCCCATCAAATTTGCACCAGCATTCTTCTCAAAGCTAGAACAAGCAATCCTAAGATTTGTATGGAACCACAAAAGACATCGAATAGCAAGGTAATATTGAAGAAGAAAACCAAAGCGGGAGGCATCACAACCCCAGACTCTAGCCTCTACTAAAAAGCTGTAATCATCAAGACAGTATGGTATTGACACAAAAACAGACACATAGACCAATGGAAAATAATAGAGGCCCCAGAATTTGACCCAGAAATGTACGGCCAACTAATCTTTGACAAAGCAGGAAACAAATTGTGCTGGGAGAACTTGACAGCAACATGCAGAAGAATGAAACTAGACCACTTTCTTACACCATTCACAAAAATAAGCTCAAAATGGATGAAGGACCTGAATGTGAAACAGGAAACCATTAAAACCCTAGAGGAGAAAGCAGGAAAAAACCTCTTTGACCTCAGCTGCAGCAATTTCTTACTCGACATATCTCCAAGGCAAGGGAATTAAAAGCAAAAATGAACTATTGGGATCTCATGAAGTTAATAAGCTTCTGCACTGCATAAGAAACAATCAACCAAACTAAAAGGCAACTGATGGAATGGGAAAAGATATTTACAAATGACATATCAGACAAAGGGCTAGTATCCAAAATCTATAAAGAACTCACCAAACTCCACACCCAAAAAACAAATAATCCAGTGAAGAAATGGGCAGAAGACATGAATAGACACTTCTTTTAGAGAAGACATCCAGACGTCCAAAAGACACATGAAAAGATGCTCAACGTCACTCATCATCAGGGAAATACAAATCAAAACCACACTGAGAATCAAATCAAATACAAATCAAAACCACTTCCACAGTGAAAGTGGCTAAAATGAACAAATCAGGAAATTATAGACGCTGGAGAGGATGTGGAGAAACGGGAACCCTCTTGAACTGTTGGTGGAAATGCAAACTGGTGCAGCCACTCTGGAAAACAATGTGGAGGTTCCTCAAAAAATTAAAAATAGATCTACCCTATGACCCAGAATAGCACAACTAGGAATTGACCCAAGGGATACAAGAGTGCTGATGCATAGGGTACATGTACCCCAATGTTTATAGCAGCACTTTCAACAACAGATAAATTATGGAAGGAATCTAAGTGTCCATCAACTGATGAATGGATAAAGAAGATGTGGTTTATATATACAATGGAATACTGCTTGGTAATGAGAAATAATGAAATCTGGTCATTTGCAGCAACATGGATGGAACTGGAGGATATTATGCTAAGTGAAATAAGGCAGAGAAAGACAGTTAACATATGTTTTCACTCATATGTGGATTCTGAGAAACTTAACAGAGAACCACAGGGGAGTGGAAGGGGGAAAAATTTAGAGAGGGAGGAAGGCAAACCATAAGAGACTTAAATACTGAGAACAAACTGAGGGTTGATGGGGAGGGGCAGAGGGGAAAGTGGGTGATAGGCATTGAGGAGGGCACCTGTTGGGATGAGCACTGGGTGTTGTTTGGAAACCAATCTGACAATAAATTATATTTAATATGAATGAATGAATGAATGAATGAATAAATAAATAAATAAAACTTTAACCAAAAAAAAATTAGTTTCTGAAAGTGGGGTAGCCACTGCCGCATTTTTCTTACCAGGCATTCTTAATTGACTTTAAAATTTACACAGAGATGTGCAAATCAGAAAATCAGAGCTGAGCTCATTTTGTACAGGAAAAAATATCAGAACTATGGAAAGGAACTCTTTTTCTACTTCTGCAAAGGTTTAAAGAGTATGTTATAAGGATTCCTGGGTGGCTCAGTTAAGTGTCTGAGTTCAGCTCAGGTCATGATCTCACTGTTCATGAGTTCAAGCCTGACGTTGGGCTCTGTGCTGACTACTTGGATCCTGGAACCTGGTTTGGATTCTGTGTCTCCTTTTCTGTCTGCCCATCCCCCACTTGTGTGCGCTCTCTCCCTCTCTCTCTCTCTCTCAAAAATACATAAACATTTAAAAAAACTTTAAAAAATATGTTACAGCACACTTACAGATAAATAAAAAACAAATATCAGGCATCAAGGGAAGGCCAATCAGTAGTTAATTTGCTAATTAAAATTCTCAAAGAAGAGAAATAGTGTCTGTTTTACTTAATCTATATGATGTTTTCAACAGTGCAATATTTCTGAAGATATCGAACAAATAGTTTTGATATCCCAGTCTTGGTTAGTCTGAATTGAGTAATTTCAACAAATGTAATTTAAAAAGAGATTCACAATAACAAGTATTGGTGAGAATGTGGAGAAAAGAGAACCGTCTTGTACTGTTAGTGCAAATGTAAATTGGTCCAACTACTGTAAAAAGCAGTATGGAGTTTCCTCCAAAAAATAAAATAAAATAAAAAAGAAATAACCATACAAACTAGTAATTCCATTACCAGATATTTACCTAAAAAAAAAAAAACCCACACAATTTGAAATGATAAACGCACTCATATGTTTTCAGTTGGTTAAGCCTCTCACTTCAGCTCGGGTCATGATCTCACAGTTCGTGGGTTTGAATCCCAAGTCAGGCTGTATGTTGACAGATCAGAGTCTGGAGACTGCTTCAGATTCTGTGTCTCCCTCTCTCTGACCTTTCCATACTCATACTCTGTCTCTCTCTCTCTCACTTAAAAATAAACATCAAAAAAATTAGAAAAAAAAAGAAGAAGATCTTGCTATGTGGGACAACATGGATATACCTAGCAGGTATTATGCTAAGTCAAATAAGTCAGAAAGAGAAAGACAAATTTCACTTGTATGTGGAATTTAAAAAACAAGACGAATTAACACAAAAACCAAAAATACTCATAAATACAAAGAACAAACTGGTAGTTGCCAAGAGGAAGGGATTGTGGGCTTGGATGAAATAGATGAAGGGGATTAAGAGGTACAAACTTCTAGTTATAAAATAAATAAGTCACATAGATGAAAATTATAGCATAGGAAATATAGTCAATATATTGTAACAACATTGCATACTGACAGATGATGACTACATTTATAGTAGGAAGCATTGTTAATGTATAGAATTGTCAAATCACTATGTTACACCTGAAACTAATATAACATGCACTTTAGCTATAGTTTAATAATAGAATTTTAAATAAATAAAAAAAGAAATTCACAAAGCAAATACAATTCTCAAATCCACCCCAATTTTTTTAGTTTGTTATTAGACTTACATATAATATTATTTCAGCTAATTATATAAGCAAAAATGTGTTATAGAGTTAAATATAAAATATTTTCATACAGGAACACATAATTTGTTGTGTTTTTTTTAATTAAGTAATTCGTACCATGAAAAACATACATTTATTTTTCATGAATCAGAGATTCACCTGAACGTTCCCTCTTATGTCATTTTTTAATTAGTAATAAAGCAATTTTACCTTATTTTTAAATGTTTATTTATTTATTTTGAGGGAGAGAGAAAGAGGCAGACTCCCTGCCCAAGTCTTGAATTTCTATTGACATGAAATACGTAGATCTATAAATGTGTATGGTATTCAAGCATCATAAATTAAATCTCTAAAGTTCATCTTTAGAGATTATTATACAGCTGAGAGAAAATTCCATCAAGTCTCACTCCAATTTTTACTTTTTTTTTTCAAAATAAATACTAAACAATCCAAACCATTAGGGTCACTAATAAAGAGCTTTCCAATTTTCAAAACTTTTGATACTTTTTTCTGACTTGCATAGTTTTACATCTTACCCTTAGGGAAGCTTTTCTTGAATTGTTTTCTTAAAGATCAAGCTTCTGCTAGTTTTGGTTTGCCGTTGAGCAAGGCACTTCCTCTCTTGCCCAGTCTTGTTTTGGAGTCTAATTTTGTGTTTGAGGGTTGGATTAACCCAACATCCTGTTTTATAATCTTCTGACTCACCAGGAGAGGAGAATGACTTTTGAATCTCATGTCTGCAGTTTTACTCTACCAATGTACATTTAAAAAATTAGCTTAACTTTTGATAGATTTGATTTTCTTAATCTGCATTTTTACAATAGTTATCTTTTTAGGCAGGAATGAAAAGAAAATCTGATATGATGGTAATGATGATGATGATGACGTTATCTTTACCTACAGTGTTTAAGGCACAACTAAAAGATAGAAGTCTAGTTACAAAAGCAGTTAAATGTTGAGATTTTACTAACAACAAAGATATTTACTTAAAAATTTTTTAGAGGTAAATAATTCCCAAGCTGAAAGTATAATCTCCTTTCCTCATTTCTCTACCAATCTTGTCTCTCCAATTGGGTTTCCTCATTCAGTAATTTGTGCCTCTTTATCCACTTAAAATTGTATATCCAAATCAAGACAGTATATTGGACACATGCCTTAGAGATATAAGACATTCACCACAGGGAGAGAAAGCAAGGTTAAAATTTATATAATGTGTTTTCAATTATATCATTCAACACAACAGCTCTCTCCCCTTCTCTCTCCCCCTTTCTCCCTCCTCCTCTGCCCCTTCTTTCTCCCTCTTCCAAAGCATCCTGCCCATGAGGCAGGAACATTAAGACCCTCTTGGTCTGTTCCTATTTTAGTTTTAAATGTCAGAATTCTTAAGCCTGTAATTGTTCTATTAGATCATACTGTATCCTCTCCTTCCCCTCAGGAAAGGAGGGGGCTGCAGTATTAAGGATATAAACACATGAAATGTCATTTGATAATTTTATCTTTTAGATTTAACTTCAGAATCAATGTTTTTCTTAATAATGGGAGAAAAGGAATCAAATTCCTTATGAAGGGCATAAACATTTGAAAAATGAATTTGTGGAAGCAAGATGATCCTAGAGTATGGAATTCTATAAAAACATTACTAGCTTCAAGAGGAAGTCAACATGGGAAACAACTGTGCAGAAAAATAGACATTCTGAAATACTTACTTAAATACAAAATCTAACTTACTAAAATAAAACAAATATATTTATTGCATCATAAAGGAAAGGGTTATTTATCTAAGGAATGCCATCTCCTGGGTGCTATTATCATTTAAGCAAGGAAATAAAAGGTTTGATTTTTATACTTGAATCTCATCCATTAACTCCCCTATCTAAACTTGAAATTAGATGTGTGTTGTTTCCATGGTCATCAGAACTAAACATTCCTTTTCCTTGGTAAAAATGATGTTTTTTACAGAAAAGGTAATTTGAAAGAAATTTCCCATCTGTCTTCAGAGAAATTAAGTTCCCATAAGAATGTGCACACAAGTTTCACCTTTATCCTCTATAATCCATTCTATTTTTCTGCTCGTCTTCTGAGGATCCATCTATTAACTTCTAGAACTGAAGAGGAAGGACACTGAAAGGTTTGTTCTCTTCAGTTAAACACTGTCACTGTTTAACGCTTGTGTCATGTTAATATTTGATTCAAGTGTTGCAAAATGATGAAGTCAACTAATTCAAGTGAAGCAAGTACATTGCAAGCACAAAGATACCAAAGCACATTGCTGTGTCTCACTCCAAACTGCTATTCAATATTATTAACACTGAAGCCTATAGCAGAGCAAAGCAAATCTAAACACACTTGTTATTAGTCCTTTCCTGGTTATCCACTTTTATAATTGGCTTTCAAACAGAATTACCCACATTATCCACATTCCAAAATAAGATTTTGGAGACTTTCTTACTGTGGTTCAGAGGATCCCTTGTTTCTACTCCTTTCACAGACATAAGGGTTTAGGTTTGCAAATGTATAAGACATGGCAGAGTTTCAAAGGCGAACGTTTATGCTCTTCACATGCTTACTTTTTGCCTTCAGTTACCATCTAGATTTAGAAAAATGAGTTACGGGTACCTGGGTGGCTCTGTTGGTTGAGTGTCCAACTCTTGATTTCAGCTCAGGTCATGATCCCAGGGTCATGGGATTGAGCCCTGTGTCAGGCACTGAGCTGACAGTGGAGCTCTCTCTCTCTCCCTCAGTCTGCTTGAGATTCTCTCCCTTTCTCCACTGTCCCTCTCCCGCACTGTGCTCTCTCTCTAAAAAAAGAAAAGGGGAAAATGATTTAACAGAATTTTTCTATTAGGCAATTCAGGAAAATACATTCACATGATTGTTAAAAAATTAACTTTTGTTTATATTTTGAGATATTATTATATAGAATGAAAGATGAGCCTAGCAAAGTTGGTTCAGTGGGTAGGCAAATTTAGTATCTGAAGCATAATAACAAATAGAAAATCCAAAATTATATAAAATAGTCTAAGAAATTAGAAAGGATTAAATATAATAAAATTTGTTGGGAAAAAACCCAAAATGTGTTTCATACCTATAAATAGGTAAAACTTTAGAAATACAAACAAATTATATAGAAATGGTCTGCCACACATTTGAAACACAATATATAAAGAACAAACTTCCCTATATCAGTCAGCCCTTAGGCAACCATGTAAAGTGGAGTGTAATGATGCCATTTTATAAAAGAGGAAAAGAGGCTGAAAGATGATAAGAAGCAGGTCTAACACCACCCCACTCATGGATGGCAAGCCCAATATTCAAACCCAGATCTCCCTTACTCCAAATTCCTCAGATCTTTTCTCCCCCAAGTCATGGGGAAATGACTCTTCATCAGGGAATATAAGGGACGGAGCCACAGTGAAGCGATTAGTCAAATGGCATCTTGAAGAGCCTATAGTACCATGAAGAGATAGGGCAAGTATATATTCCAGAAAGAAGAAAGAATGAGCAAAGTAAGAAATAAACTGGCACAAGGAAGGTGCCAAAAGTTAGCTCCTCTAATACTATTGACACATTCCGTTGAGAAGAGCAAGCTGAGCTTACTGGTTTCAGCAGTAAAGGAAAACACTGTCCTGTTTTAGTACTTTTCCAGGTCAAAATTAGGATATTTATGAGATTTGAATGTTAAATTTGATGTGTGGTTTTCAATGTTTAGTTAGGATTAGGAAACAATTATGATATAATAGTTTGAGACTGAGAGACACAGTGAAGGTATGCTTTGATGCAAGGGATCCATGGAGTGTTGGGATGCAATCTGTCCTTTAATAGTTTCTATTTAAGATTTCATGGGTCTTTTGGAAAGTTCCTGGGGAAGAGGTGGCCTTCTCCTCTTTTTGTCAATACAGCTTTATTAGAACACACCCACTGATTTACTCATTGTCTTTGGTTATTTTTGCACTACAAAGGTAGAGTTGAGTAGCTGCAACAGAGACTCTTTGGCCTCTAACTTATAAAGTATTTAGAATCTAGCCTTTCAGTCTCTCTCACTCACACACACACATGAAATTGTGACACTTGGTACAGATGATTTCAGTTCTCATAAATAGTTTGGTTTGTCTCAGCACTGAGAATTAAACAGTCTTGTATCTTCAACTTGTTTATTTTTTAATGTTTTTAAAATATAATTTATTGTCAAGTTAGCTAACCTACAGTGTGTACAGTGTCCTCTTGGCTTTGGGAGTAGATTCCCATGATTCATCACTTACATACAACATCCAGTGCTCATTCCAAAAAGTGCCGTCCACAATGCCCATCACCCATTTCCCCTTCTCCCCAGCTCCCTCCCATCAACCCTCAGTTTGTTCTCTGTATTTAAGAGTCTCATATGGTTTGTCTTCCTCTCTGTTTGAAACTATTTTTCCCCTTCCCTTCCTCCATGGTCTTCTGTTAAGTTTCTCAAATTCCACATATGAGTGAAAACATATGATACCTGTCTTTCTCTGACTGACTTATTTCACTTACATAATACCCTCCAGTTCCATCCACGTTGTTGCAAGTGGAAAATTTCATTCTTTCTCATTGTCAAGTAGTATATCAATGTATATATAAACCACATCTTCTTTATCCACTCATCAGTTGACGGACATTTAAGCTCTTTTCATAATTTGGCTATTGTGGAAAGTGCTGCTATAAACATTGGGGTATAAGTGTTCCTATGCATCAGCACTCCTGTATCCCTTGGGTAGATTCCTAGCAGTGCTATTGCTGGGTCATAGGGTAGTTCTAGTTTTAATTTTTTGAGGAAACTCCACACTGTTTTCCGGAGTGACTGTGCCGGATTACATTCCTGCCAACAGTGCAAGTGGATCCCCTCTTCAACCTGTAGGTTAGGAGACAGAATCTTATTCTTCTCACTCCATATTGGTGCCTCCCTACCATCAGTATTCCCCAACCAATTAAAATTTTATTGGAGAAGGAGAAGAAGGAGAAGGAGAAGGAGGAGGAGAAGGAGGAGGAGGAGGAGGAGGAGGAGGAGGAGGAGGAGGAGAAGGAGGAGGAGGAGGAGAAGGAGGAGGAGGAGGAGGAGGAGGAGGAGGAGGAGAAGGAGGAGGAGAAGGAGGAGGAGGAGGGGGAGGAGGAGGAGGAGGAGAAGGAGAAGGAGAAGAAGGGATGAAGAGAGGAAGGGAAGAAGGGAGGAAGGAGTCAAGTCAGAAAGAAATTTCAATTAAAAGAGCAAAATTTAACCAAAGTGGCTGGTCAAGAGCACAGGTGAAAGTGAGGTCTATAGTTATCTATCTGATTTTCTTACTGTCTATTTTTTTGCTTCTTTCCCAGTTTTACCTACAGTATAGTAGTTTATTACAATTTATAATTACCTAAGTAAAAACTAATAATAAAAATCAAGCCCCAAATTTAATTTCCTTGACTTTGTCTTTCCCTTTTAATTGCACACTGCCACATTTCATACAGTTGACCATCGTCTTATTCTGGCAATTCTCCCTTTTTTTTTGTTACATTGTTCTTTTCTGATTTCTTCTCATACTCCTGGGCCTCTTCTCCACGGATCTCACTAATTTCTGTACTTTTTTTGAGGTTTGGGTAGGAATTCCCAAGCTCTGCTCTTTGTTCTCATTTTCTTTCTCATTAATTTTTAATTTTAATGTTATTCACTCCATTGAGGAGTGGTTGAAAGTACAGCCTATGGTGTCAGACGGACTGGGTTTGAATTCCAAGCTTTTATAGAAATACCTGTGTAACCTTGAGGAAATTGACCTAACCACTCTGGGGGGCATTTTCTGCTTCAGTAAAATGGAGCCAATTCTATCTCATAATCAGTTAATAACGTCAAACAAACTTCTCTAGGTTAACACTGTTATTGGTACATCCAATCTAATATTCACAAAATCAAACCAATCACTTAATAATATCAATTTTTCCTGCCTCTATTTCTGTTTCAGCTACCAAAATCCTACTAATGTTATAGATTAAACATTTCAGACTTGTTTGAACTACTTCTCCAGCTCTTATCTAATTTTCATGTACTGTACTGCTTCTCTGTCTTTGTTTTGTCATCTACATCTATTATTCCCTTCCCACTGCTTTTGCAAACATACTTAAAACTCTTGAATTACACTGCATAAACTTTAATAAGATTCCCGTGCTAAAGAACTTTTTTCTTAAAACACTGCTACTTGAATCCCCTGATTAGTCTTAATTTAGTGACATTTTTCTTACTTTGTGACTTTATATTATACAGGAGTAAGAAAAAACCTGATGAAATATGTTTAAGTAAAATATGATAGTATCTGTGTGAAGTGTGAAGATGTTCTAAAGATGCTCTGAACATTTTTTTTAATTCACAATGTAACAAAAGATAAACTGAGAATTTGTTAACATAAGATTGATTCTAGAAAATACATCATTCCTAAAATTTTGTGTATTAAATCACTTAACCCTTTTTGACATATTAAAATGTGTTTTGCTCTGCCTTTAAATTCAATAACAGGAAAGTTGACCTTCCATATATTAAGTATATGAATATAATTTATTCAGATGCACAGATTTATAATAATAGAAATATTATTTACAAATATTAAGAAAATTCAGCATCCATAGACATGGTAACTAAATTATATATATATATATATATATATATATATATATATATATAATTTGGGTATATATAAGCTGATGAGTCTTGTCAAAATGCTTTTATTTGTTCTAAATAAATCTAAATTTGTATTAAATCACTTAACCCTTTTTGACATATTAAAATGTGTTTTGCTCTGCCTTTAAATTCAATAACAGGAAAGTTGACCTTCCATATATTAAGTATATGAATACAATTTATTCAGATGCACAGATTTATAATAATAGAAATATTATTTACAAATATTAAGAATATTCAGCATCAATAGACATGGTAACTAAATTATATATATATATATATATGTATATATATATATATACATATATATATATGTATATATATATATATACATATATATATAATAGGGTATAATTTGGGTATATATAAGCTGATGAGTCTTGTCAAAATGCTTTTATTTGTTCTGTGGAAGTATGTGACTAAAAGTCAACAATCAAATTTGTGATTTTCAGAATATTTTATTGACTGAGAGGCTTACAACTGTTTCAGAAAAATAAAGTGGGTAAAAATAGCATCCAAAAAAGTTGAATTATAGTTTATAAACAGAAAAATTAGAAAAATCTTATTTTCCTATAGGAAGAAGATATGATCTCACTTTTCTAGAGTTAATAATCACAACATAAATAATATGGACAAAACAAGTAAACCTCATAAGAACTTCTAATCAGCAAATGAAACAGTTATCATCATTTATTTAAATTTTAAAGGATAATTTAGACTATGCTTATATTTTATAAACTAACTTTATCAGTGTGGAATAAACTGCTATGTCTAGATTTGAGTAATAGTGTTTGTCTCTATTTATTTTTTTAAGTTTATTTATTTTGAAAGAGAGAGAGAGAATGCAGGAGGGGCAGAGAGACAGGGAGAGAGAGAGAATCCTAAGCAGGTTCCTCATTGTCAGCATAAGGCCCAATGTGGGTCTCAAACTCATGAACCATGAGATCAAAACCAAGAGTTGGAGGCTTAACCTACTTAGCCACCAATGTACCTCTGTCTCTATTTCAATGTAAGTCTTTCTCATTTTCTTTAGAAATTTTATAACATATTTGTCAATCTAATTAGTTTTGCTACACTAACAAGTTTTTATTTTTATTTTTTTAACATTGAAAACACATGTTCATAGTTACAGAGACCTACTTTCCTAAGACTTTGGCCAGTATTCATTATAATCAGACTTCTGAGGAAATGTATAATGATAAGGTTGCATCACAGATAACTCAATTCCCCATGAGTTTAAAAATGAGGATGCAGACAAGAAGCTTCTACCATATTTAGCCATGTGTATTTCTATTTTTTGATGTACAAAAATCATTTGTTTCTGAATTTATAGTAGGAAAAAGTTATGTTAACAAAAGTCCAATGAGAGAATTTACTATTGAATTGCATTCCATTGTTTTTTATTTGTTTGATTGTTATGAGGTAGAGCAAGCAGCAGCTTGTAGAAAGAAGAAAGAACATGTAAAATCTCTGTACTAAAACACACAGGGCATACCAAACACACCAGATCAAACAGACAGAGAATATGTCCCCAGAAGACCATCACATATTCATTCCCTCACAAACTGAGATCCTGTTGTGCTAGGATGAATCATTTAGGGCCCTTACTTTTACAAAGTCCATGATTTAATCAGTGAGACAGATACAGGACAGAAAATGATGTCGTGTTGTGACAACTATAATGATAGTAATTTTTACAGGCAGATAAGTGCAGAGATAAGAAGCTCCTAGGTGAGCCTAATGGGAAGTGGGAAGAGGTCAAGAAAAGGTTTCTAGACAGAGGAAACTATAATGTATTATTTAAAAAAAAAGTTCAAATATTGTTAATAACAATATTGATAAAAAGATATTGTAAACCAAGGGACATAAGAAAAACAAAGAGGTGAGAGAGTCCATAAGTCTGTAATGCATATGGAAACATGTAAGCAGTTTAGTGACACGGGAAACATTAGTGAAGGAGTAAACAGGGACTGAAAGGTAGGCAGAAATCAGATCAGAGAAAGCGTTGCATGTCCTATTTAAAAACTTTATTTCTATTGAATCGGCACTCTGGTGCCACTGAAGAGTTTGAAGCAAGTAATGTAAATGTGAAAGTCGAATTTTAGGCAGACTATTCTGGTGATTCAGTGCAAGATAGATTTGAAAAGTACCAAGGAAAAAACAAGATGCTCTGACAGTTTTCTGAGTTAGAAACATAATAACCGGTAGAGGTCATAAAAGTGGAGCAGAAGATTAATGTTTGAGGATTATTTCAGAAACATAAACAGTGAGATTTGCTCAGGTAATGCAAGTGACAAGACCAGGAAAGACTATCAGCTTTTGTTGGCAACTGGCTACAAGACATTGCTAGAAACAAAGATAGAGTAACAGCTGATAAGTAACCAGGAAATGTGTACAGATGCCATGTTGATTTTGAGATGTCTCTAATGTACACAGATAAAGATTTTGAATAAGTAGTTGGATAATGAATTTGGAGTTCAGAAGACGGGTCTGTGCTAGAGAAGCAATTTAGAGATCCTTTAGCATATCCACAATAATTAAAAGAGAGAAATTAGGTCACTCAAAGAGAGGACTAAATGAATAAGAGCCTCAAAGAACCAAGGATGAATCCCAGGGTTTTATTAAATAAGAGGACAGAAAACTAAGTAAGTACAGAAATGAGGGACATTCTCAGAAAGGTTAGAGATCTGATCACACAGCATCCACATGCTGGAGAGTACAGGTTGCAATTTTACTGTAGTTTACTCTAAGGTTATCCATTTAAGGACTGGATAGAAAATGAAAGACAAATCTGGATTTGAAATAATAGAGCCGTGGAGTTAGAGAAATATACATTGAGAATGATCAAGGGAAATGAGTTTGCATTAGTTTTTGACTGCTGCTATAACGATTTCCATAAACAAAATGGTTTATAACAACACAGATTTGTTATCTTGCAGTTCTATGAATTAGAAGTCCCACATAGTTCTCAGTGAGCTAACATCAAAATGTTGGTCAAGCTGAGTTTCTTCTGGAGGCTTTTGGGAGAGATCTATTCCACTGCCCTTTCCAACTTCTAGCAACTGCCCACATTCTTTGGTTTATGGTTCCCTCCTTCCAACTTCAAAGCCAGGAACATTGCATCTCTTTGACCATTTCTTTTGTAGTCATATCTCAACCTGCCTCTCTCTTCCATTTTAGGGACCCTTGTGATTACATTGGATTTACCGAGTTAATCTAGCATAATTTCCCCCTTTTCAAAGTCCTTACTTAAATTGAACAAACAGAGTCCCTTTTAACATTAATACTTTCTGTTTCTAGTAATTAAAGCATAGACATCTTTTGGGGCAGACAGACATCATTCTTATTCTGCTTACCACACTCTTACAACCATACAAGGTTCTAGTGCGTGTCTGTGGGTCTTTGTGTGTGTGTATGCACACACATGATTCACATTATTTGTGGTACTTATGTTCCATGGAGTAGCTGAAAATGCTGAATTAGAGAACACAAAGCCATTGCTGTTTGGAGAAAATAGACATAGGTTCCTGTGAGCCACTGGTCATACATTTTGGTTGACTGATCAATAAGTAACCTTGTTTTATGTGTATTTGCTTAAAGACACCTTTTTAAATATATACTGTTGACTCGTTAGCATTGAACTAACAGCCAATAGCACTATAACTCATGTCTGAGCAAGGCTTATCTAACACAAATATTTTGTCTGTAAAGCATATCACAGCCTTCTTGCTCTTAGGAACAGGAAAAAGCATTTTACCTCTATGCTTAGGTATCATTTTAAACAGTGATATCAACAAAAAGCATGAAAAGTGAAAAATATGACAATAAATACACCATAAAACGATACTTGTTTACAATATGAGAGCTGAAACAAAAAGACAGAGCTATGCCTTGTTAGACCTCATCTGGCTGTGTGTGTGCTAGGCAACTCAAAGTTTTCACTCTTCTGTGCATGTTCATATCCACGAGTGACCACAAAAATGCCACAAGTATTGGTTTTCAGATTAAAAATACATTTTAGTGTGTTGGCAAATTTGGAAATTTAGAATTTATGAATAATGACAATAATGATGATTGACTACATATCCACATACATATACACACATATATGAAATTCTTGGGGCGCATGGGTGGCTCAGTCGGTTAAGTGTCCAACTTCCTCTCAGGTCATGATCTCACAGTCCATGAGTTTGAGCCCCGCATCAGGTTCTGTGCTGACAGCTCAGAGCCTGAAGCCTGCTTCAGATTCTGTGTCTCCCTTTTTCTCTGCCCTCCCCTGCTCATGCTCTGTCTCTCTGTCTCTCTGTTTCTCTCTCTCAAAAATAAACATTAAAAAATTGTATGAAATTCTTCACAAAAGATAAAGTGCAATGTAATTCATATATTTTTTAGTTTAGAGAAATATGTTAACATCTTAAAAATCTCCCTTGACTAAAATTATCAAGATTCATGATGGTGATATTACTTTTCACTTTTCAAAATCTTTTCCTGAATCCTCTATTATCTCTTCCCAACATTGTTCCTTCCTTGTCAAATTCACTAAAAAATAAAACCAAAAAGTAGAAAAAATTAATAAAATGCAAAAGGTAACCTTAAAAATAGACAAAGACAGTTGTTCTGCTGTTCTAAAAGACCACAAAAAATTACATGCATGGAAGATGGGAGGAGCAGGATTCCAATACAGCAGCACAGAAAAGAGTTGAGCTGCTCCATTGTTTTGGAGTTAGGTAAATTCATGAGAAAAAGGCTGTGGGCCAGGAAAGAAATACAGAAATAGACACAATTATTTTAAAAGGATGAAACATGTTTTATGCTTACATCAATTTACAAACAAGGAAAATTACACTCTGGTCCTCAGGAGGATGAAATGAGCCAAGAGCTGAAAAAATACCACCCATGCATCTGAAGACCGTATGGAAATATGGAAAAGAAGATTCTTTATGTGCCTTTCTAAATTAAAATTAGGCAACAAGCAACCAAGTTAAATCTTACTGAAATTACAAATGTACTTCCCTAGTTTTCTTTTTCTAATGGAGTCAACATGTTCTGGCATGTACTGAGTGAAAGCTCCATGAGGATACACGTATGTTTTGTGTTTGTGTGCAAATATCTGTGTCTCTGTGTGAGTCTACATCTGTGTCTATGTAGATGCAAAACTTAGCAATTAGCGACAATTTAACACTGTCTAAAGTTCTTGTCATCTGAAAGCCCAAAACAAGTAACTAAAAATGCTGCACCTCCTCCTGAGTTGCAGACTTCATCACCCACATGTGAAAAACAGAGCTCTTGAGTTTATACCAGTAAAGATGCAAACTTGCTCCCAAATCCTAATATTCCTCACATGAGAAAATCATATGCATCAAATCGTTCAAGCCAAAACAGTAAGAATCATCTTCCATTTCTCTCTTTACTTTACCACCCACATCCAAACCATCATCAGATCTCAATTCTAACTTTAAGCATACCTTGACCTACCCATTTCTTCCCATCTTTACCTCTACAACCTTATTTCCAGCTCTTTTTTCTTTCTGGGTTATTTCAACCCCCCTCAATTGGTTTCCCAGGTTTTACTTTACAAGGAGATAATTTTTTTTTTCAAATATCATTCATGTCACATTACTTGTTGCTTGATACTCTATGGTTACTTTCTATTTATAATCTAAATTACTAAGTAGTTGACCAGGTTTTACATAATCTGGCCCCTGTTGATTTGCAACAACTGATACCAACTCCTCAAAACCTACCTACAGTTTTCCTGGCCTTATTTTGACCAAACTCAACCTCATGTTGGGATCTCTGCCCTAGTCTCTTTGTAAAGTCTGACAACTTCAGACACTTTCACTTTCTATGTTTTTTATGGTTTCCTAACACTTAAGCTATTTTAAGTAACATCTGTCTTTAATTTAAATATTCCTTTTTTCTTTTCCATGTTCAATAGAGTAAGAACTACAAAGAATGGGGAATTATTTGTCCTTTCCTATACTCTTGGGTGTAACCTAGTCCCTGGCATCTAGGAAGGTTTAACTGAATATGCATTGAACTCATATAACTACTGTTATAGGACATAACAAAATGGGGGCACCTGGGTGGTTCAGTCGGTTAAGTGTCCAACTTCAGCTCAGGTCATGATCTCACAGTTTGTGGGTTCAAGCCCTACATTGGGCTCTGTGCTGATAGCTCAGAGCCTAGAGCCTGCTTCAGATTTTGTGTCTCCCTCTCTTTCTGCCCTTCCCCTGCTCACACTCTGTCTCTCTCTCTCTCAAAAATAAAACATTAAAAAAAGAAAAAAAATTAAAAAATAACAAAATGTCATATTTAATATTAATTGAAAAGAATTAAGAAACAGTACAAAAAAGGCCAAGCGATGGTGTATGTTGTGTATAGTATCATCCATTCATTTACTCATTCATTCAGTTACTTATTTAGTCATTGTTTTTCAATTTTAGATGAATTGCAAATAATATTTATCATAGATATCTCTTTTCAACAAATCATATTCACCCAATTTTTATTAACATCCACTACTTTTGCTAGACAGTGATAATATGAAAATGTAAACATTCTCCAAATTGCTCTTAGTGTGAATGGGTTGCAGAAGATTTGTTAGTCAAGGCTTAGGAAAGAAATTCACACCAAATGTTAACACATGCAAGTATTTTCAATTTTATGTAAAAATTCAAAGTAACCTTAAATGTACTCCTTTTGTACCTCTGAGATATTATTCATTTAAGAGTATAAATGCACTACAAATGGAAAAGAATACAAAAGGAATATAAGTTATAAGAGAACAAATACTTTCCTAAAAGCATATATAAGGGGTAGGGATGAAAAAAAAATGGAGCTTAAACCAGTAAATAGAATATTTTAACATTTCAGATAATTGAAAAGTATTGAAGTGTCTTGATTATGGACAAGCCACATCCCTGGGTATACTTAGAGGAAACTGCACAGAAGTTAGAAAGTGACCTATTGGTTGGGATTGGAGATATCCTGGCTTCCAAGGTATAACCAAGTATTGCCAGGTATTGCAACGTATGACCACGTATTGCCAAGGTCAAGAGTAAATACTGAAGTTCAAGAGGTGAGAATGGCTTGAAAATGCATGATCATAAATGGAAAAAATATATTTGGATTTCACCCAAGATATTCTCAAGCTACCAATTCAGAGAATATTTTGGCAAATCATGTATCTGATAATGGACTTATATTTTATGCAGAATATGAAAAGACCTCTCAAAATAACTATGTTCAGTGAAAGAATCCAGACCAGAGAGTGAGTGAGAGTGAGAAGGAGGGAGGGAGAGAAGAGAAGAGAGAGAGAGAGAGAGAGAGCATATCATGTAATTCCAATAGATGTAAAATTCTAGAAAATTCAAGTTAATTATATAGTGACAGAAAACAAGTCAGTGGTTGCTTGTGTAGGGAGGAAATGGAGATTACACAGATTGTCATAAGGTAACTTTTGCAAAAAACTTTTAGAAGAGAAGAGTATGTTCACTATACTGATTGTGGTGCTATCTTCATAGGTGTATGCAAGTGTAAAAACTTACCAAATCATATGTATTAACTTTAAATATGTGCTGTATGTGACACCTCAATTCTACCTCAATAAAGCTGTTAAAACCAAAACATGGCAAAAATTAAAACAAACTAAAGACTTGATTGGCCCTTTCTAGTCCATGTGTGCCAAAAAGCTGTCACCTATTATTTTTCCCAAGACATATTTCATGTTATTTTTCTCTAGAGAACATAGATGCAATTTACAGAGAAAACTAATTTTCCTCTGGATGACTCTGCCATAGATTAAAATAGAGGGCCTCTGTCAGAGGCCTGTCTTGCTCCAAAAAAGCCTATAGTCAAATTTACCACTGATAAAACAATCTTACCTACCGTCAGATCAAACCCATCTAAGTTATGAGCATTATGTGTCCTAAGCAATATTCTGTGTCCTAAGTCAATAAAGGGCCAGCAACCATTTGCAGGGAATGAGAAACATGGGTAAAATTAATAAAGAAAACAAACAAACAGAAAAGAATAAAAACAATACCAAGCTAATTATAATACTAAGACATACAAGAATATACATATTACATAACTAAAACAACACAAGATAAAAAAGAATCTCTATAATTATTATACTCAGAGATATTTGTGAAGAAACTTTAGTTATTAAACAAAGGAAAATACTACAGAAATGGAAAAATCAAGGATTAAGACTGAACTCTTAAATGTTAAAGCATTATGTTGAAATATCGTTGAAATATAATAAGAACACAAAGACTAAATACATTGAAAATCAAGAAACCTCCAAGATTATGGAACAAAATGAAAAATAAAGAGAAAATTATGAGGGAAAAGACATGTAAAAATAAATGGAGAGGTCTAAGGTTTGTATAATATAAGTCTAAGAGGAAAAGAAAAGTGTGAAACAGGAAATAATGAAAAAATAATGGTCAGTAATTTTCTAGAATGGGAGAAAAATTGACTCTGTTTAAAAGGGTTCAGTGACAAGAACTGATGAAAAATAACTTACATATAATGGTTTGAATGCTTCTAGATATCAAAAAAACATAAAGGAATAAGAATCAGAATGACATTGAACTAGATTAGATATCAGCAATAATAGATGCAAGAGACAACTGAGTACTTCCTTGGACATTCTGAAGAAAATGATTTAGAACAAAGATTGCACTATATGTTATTGTGTGCATGAAGAATAAAAACTGTTCAGAATGCTTAACTCCTATAGACTTCTGTTAAGAATTTCCTTGGGGCACAATTCTGTTAAGAATTTCCTCAGGAAAATGGGGAAGGAAGAGAAGATAGAAGATCTGGGGAAAGTGTTACCTAAATCCAGAAAAGTAACCAACAAATGGAAATCTAGCCATAGTGGATGGGCCTGGGTGAAGGATTTTTCCAGGAAGGAAAGAGACTTGATAGGAGGAAAAACAAATATCTATCAATAGATATAGATAGATATAGATATAGATGTTATAGATAGATATGGATATAGATAGATGTAGATATAGATATAGACATAGATGATATAGATATAGGTAGATGTTTTTACCATCCATATGATATGATATGTATATCTTATAATATGGATATGGATAGAAGTGTGGGAAAAGGAAGATGCAGGATATAACACAACAAATGACATTGGAAAATGCAGGGAATAAAAAAGCAATAAAGGCACAATCAAGCTATGAAATGATTGAAAATATGTCAATATTTAAAGTGAGTGAATGGCTGTAAGAGAACTAATTAAATGTTGGTGCCCAGGATAAACCAAGAGATCCTACATTAGACTTAAAGAAAAGGAAATTAATAAGACACAGAATTTAGTTCAGTATTAAAAAAATATTTACATGGCAATGATAACCTGAGGACAGGTTAAAAAACATTGTTTTTTAATTTTTAAATTAAACATATAGACAAAATACAGAATATATCTTTATGATTACAGAATATAGCTGTTAATAACATTATAGCTAAATTTCAGTAACTGTAAAATCAAAGGTAGAGCTGAAAGAAGGTGGAATGGGGAGGAAGTTTGAAAAAAAACAGGGAAGCTAATATCTTGGGGAATAAAGAGATGGAAAACTGAACTGAGTTTTAAGTATATTATGTCAAGTCAGAAAAGCAGTCAATGAAAAACCTAAAAGCAACATAAATACCAGATGTTGACAAAAGAAGAGGTGGCAAAAAGGATGGTACAATCGATCTAGATCCATACATTTTGTATTGGGTGGTCAAAAATAGTCTGCAATTATTAACCCAAGGATAGAACCATAAGCATGTCAGAGTAATAAAGCTAAATATAAAAAAAAAAAACCCTTTAGAAACAAAAACACTAAAAAGTTGTATCTAGGAGAGGGACCAAGGATGGAGCAGAAGGAAACAAGAGACAACTGCTATTCAATATGAGGGATTCTGTGATTTTGATACCGACTACATCCATCACTCTATTAAATGTAACAGTGGTTTAAAAATCAATTAATATTAAATATTATATTTTTAAAATTAATTTATTTTTTTTATTTAGATTCAAGTTAGTTAACATACAGTGTTGTCTTGGCTTCAGGAGTAGAACCCAGGGACTCCTCTCTTACATATGACACCCAGTGCTCTTCCCAAAAAGTGCCCTTCTATTTTTAAATTTCAACGAATAGTGGGTGACCATTTCATTGTCGTATTTATATAAAAACCAATCCCTATGCTTTACACAATTCTGCTTGATTGTTTTTTTCCTGTCCAGTCACTAATGACAGCCTGTAGTATTAGCAAATTCTGGAGTTAGTGGTCAAGACTCCACAGAAGACAGCAAGTCACACATACCCCTCCCTGCTACTTTCCTTTATTTCACTCCCTTTAACCCCTCTCATGGATATGAACCTCTTTCTTTTTCCAAAGTTTCCTCCAGAACTCACAGGGTTCACTGCCGATTAATATTTGAATCCTCAACTCTTGAAGGTCAAAACAGTAGCAGAAACAATAATGGTAACAAAAATTCCTGTTATCTTAAATAAAGAAAGTCATGGTAATTTTATCTGTTTATGTGTTCTGGGTTTTAGATTTTCCCAAACAGATTCCAAAACTATATTTTACATTTTCCAACAGTTTCCAGCAGAACTTAGGGTTTTTACAGCAAAATAGATGTACTAGGGATCACATGGGGAAAAAAAGTATTTAAAAATATTTTTTTTAAATCTTTCCCAATGTGGAAAACCTCAGAAAATGAATGTTTTGAAATGGCAGGTTCTAACTTACTTGTGTTTTCTTGTTATTACTAGTATCACGTGTCTTCTGGGAATGTTATAAGTCAGAAGTTCAGGAAAGACCACAACCCTGAAATACAACCACAGCTTCTTGTTCAAATCCAAACACCAAACACTTGTATTCAATTTCCTCCATCTATCAGCCTCATTGCAGCTACCTGACCTCATCTTTCTTTTTTTTAAATTTCATTTTATTCAGTAAGCATGTATTTATATCCTAGTTTAACTTCACTGTTCCCAAGGCTTTTAACAGAGTGGTTTGTTCTCAAGTAAACATGAAGTGAATTGTTTTCCATTAGTTAAACTCACAGGAATATCCTAAATGCTTTCTTTGCCAGTCAGAAAGAGCTCAGACATGCTACCTTCATTAAAGAGACTTAAATTAGTTCCTCAGGCAACCTCCAAACCCCATGGAACAGAATTCTTAAATTCTAGACCCTCCATTCTCTTTAGGAGACTCTGACCAACCACAGAAGTCACAAAAAGCTTCAGGAGATAATCTTAAAAGAAAATGTTTAATGTTTATTTTTGTTACAAACCATTGTTATTGATGTGTTTATAATTTCTTTTAAGTAGTTTGTAAATACATATATGTAACAAATGATTTGTTATGTTGTTTTGCTAATACACACATCTTTTAGACCAAACTCAAATGCCTTTAAGAGCCAGGAAAGATAAATAACAATCTATAAAGTAACCATTTATACACTATGCTTCATCGTATCTAAGGCTTCCTGGCTATAAGACAAACATTATTTATATTACATTAAGGAAAACACATGCTGCCGATTAAACTATAATAAAATACTTACACATTATTTAGAGTACATACTTGATACTTATTTTTAAAAAACGATTGAGCCAAATTTAAATGTATTTCTATCAAATACCTTTGTTCATTTATAAAAATAAAATATAAAAAATAATAGTAGATACAGATTCTTACAACATCTTCCCATTTAGGATCTCTCAATCTTTTCTCAGCTTGGAGTCACCCAGGTCCATAGTTTATTGCACAATATCATCATCTGTATATTAAGAATATTGGTAATGGAACTTATCTTAAAATGGTGCTCTACACTGGTCTCTTGACATTTTCATCCAAGCCACTGCTTCCTATTCTGCAAATCTTGATGTCATCACATCTTTGACCTTTCTAGAAAATCTAAGCAGGATTTCAGACAACAGTCAAACTTCTATTATTTCCTCAAGTACTCTTAAACAGCTTTGCTGACTGAAACATCAAGGATTTGAGTTGTCCTATCAGGCTACTTAGGATTCCAACCAGTCTGTGTAGCCATTTGAATGGTGCTGCCCAACAACATTTGAATAATGGCATCAGTCTTAAGACCCACCCAATGTCTGGGGCACCTGAGTGGTTCAGTTTGTTGAACTCTTGATTTTGGCTCAAATCATGATATCACAGTTTATGGGCTTGAGCCCTGTGTCAGCTCACACTGACAATGTGGAGCCTGCTTGGGATTCTTTCTCTCCCCCTCTCTCTCCTTCCCACCCCTAATAAATAAATAAATAAATAAATAAATAAATAAATAAATATAAATAAGACCCACCTCATTTTAGAAACCTCATGTGACAAAATGTCCATACTGAAAACAAAGGAACGTATTAAATACACAGTAGGGTTTGTTGAAAACTAGATAGTGCTTGCAGAATTAAAAGACATATACATTCACGAATTCTATTTTTTTTTTAAGATCTAGATGGTCATAATAAAGTAAATGTGAGATCCAAATTCAAATAGTAGGCTTCAAGTTCACAATCACTTCTTTAGCCTGAAAATATTGAGCAAACAAAGAAACATACTATTTGCATAGATTATCTGCTTCTTCACAACTCTACATCTATTTAGGTTACTTATCTATGTCATTTTCCCATTTGTCTCCAATATTAAAACTCTTTTTTTAAGGTTCACTTATTTATTTTGAGAAAGAGAGAGAGAGAGAAAGAGGGAGAGAGAGGAAGGGGCAGAAGGAGAGGAAGACAGAAAATCCCACGCAGACTCCATGCTGTCAACACAGAGCCCACCTAGGGTTGATCCCACTAACCACAAGATCATGACCTGAGCCGAGATCAAGAGCCAGACACTTAACCAGCTGAGCCACCCAGGCACCCTTTAAAACTTTTTTTAAGTTAAAAAATAGAACCACAAATCATGGTTAATTAAAACATGGTTTTAATTAGTGAATAATTTAAGTTTAAATAGCTAACAACAAAAAATTTTAGTTTAAATAGGTAACAACAAAAAATTTTAGTTCACTCATATTCTTAAATGAATTTGTTTATCCCTTTGTTTTAACATCTAAAGTATATTTATCACACTTATTTAAAGTATAGCAGGTTAATTATCTAGGGCTTTATAATAAATTATTTCAAAACATAGTATCTTAAAACAATAAAATTATTTCTCAGTCTCAATGGATCAGGGATCCACTTACAGTTTAGCTGGATGCCTTTGGTTCAATGTCTCTCATTAAGTTGTATCCCAACATCAGCTACACATACAGGCTCATCTGAGAAAGGCTCAGCTTGTGTGGTCATTGGCATGGCTTGCCACAAAAGCTATTTCTCCCAAGGGTTGCCTCAGGACATGCCAACTGGCTTCTTTCAGATCAAGTGATCCAAAAGAGAGCAAAAGATAACACCCAAGGCAGAAGCCACAGTCACTTTATAACATAATCTTAGAGTTGACATCAATAATTTCTGCCCTATTCTATTTGTGAATACCAGGACGTGCAGGTCATTGGAGCCATCTCAGAGGTCACCTACCACATACAGCTATACCTGATGCCTGAGGAAAAGTTGGACAATTAAATTTCATCATCCATCCTTTTCTTATCTGTTTATTCCATAAATATTTATTGAGTTGCTACTAAGAACCAGTCATTATGCTTGCTGCTGAGGTTGCAATGCTTAAACAAAAAAGAATGATAAGGGTGCCTGGGTGGCACAGTCATTTAAGCATCTGGCTCTTGATTTTGAGTCAAGTCACGATCTCACGGTTTGTGGGCTTGAGCCCCATGTCTGTGCTGTCAGCAGAGAGCTTACTTGGGATTCTCTCTCCCCCTCCCTCTCTCTCTGCCCCTCCCCTGCTCACACTCTCTCCCCCTCTCTCTTTTTTTTCTCAAAATAAATAAATATGTTTAAAAAAGAATGATAATTGGAAGCCAATAAAGGCATAAAGCATAGAATATTTTGAAAGATGACTATATTTTAGTAAGCTGGAAAAGTCCAGGTTTAGGAAATAATAGCAAAGTCATGGATGAATGAAATGGCATGGCTAATATTGGCAATTGTAAATCACTGGCACTACCTGTGAAAGAGTGAAATGGATAGTCATCAGACATGATTTTGAAAAGCAGAACGAATCCATAAAGGATCTTAAAGGATCATAAAGGATCATAAAGGACTAGTTTAAAGGATCTGTCTATTACCACTTAAGATGTGGGAAAACACTGTAGCTGTTATTAACATAATCATGGTAATGTTCTAGAAAGACTATGCTCACAATGTCAAAGATTAATTTTAGGAATGCTAGAGCCAGGAAAATTATTTATATAAAGCTCCTAGTTGAGATAGGATATGATTAAATTAGCACTGGAGGTAGAGTCTGAGGACAGATTCAAAAGTTATTTAGGAGCTATAATTAATGAGATACAATCCTCACTTGAATATGGTAGGGAAATGGAGGACAGGGTCAACACTGAAATGAATTCAGGCTATTATTGGTTTTGGTAAAAATTGGCATCATTTAAAATTATAAGATATGCAGTGTAAGAAACATGTTTTGTGGCAATTTAAATAATGTAATCCTGACATTTAATTTGTGGTACCTGTGGCCATAAAGCATAGTTTCTGAAAGCATAGGCTTTATTTATTTATTTTTTTAACGTTTATTTATTTTTCAGACAGAGAGAGACAGAGCATGAACGGGGGAGGGGCAGAGAGAGAGACAGAGCATGAACGGGGGAGGGGCAGAGAGAGAGGGAGACACAGAATCGGAAGCAGGCTCCAGGCTCTGAGCCATCAGTCCAGAGGCCGATGCGGGGCTCGAGCGCGCGGACTACGAGATTGTGACCTGAGCTGAAGTCGGACGCTTAACCGACTGAGCCACCCAGGCGCCCCAGCATAGGCTTTAAAGAAAGAAATGTATGCATTGCAATACTATTGGAGTCTACAATGTAAACGTGACAGGTTTTTAACTTCTTAAAGTAGACACACGAATCTCTCTACAGGCTTGGGAAAAAAAAAAGAGTACTTTGACACATAAATCTTATAAAAGTAAAATTTTACTTCAATAGCTGGAAAGATATATTATTAGCAGAGGGATGCATAGTGTATCTGGCCAGGGTTATTCAGTGAGAGGATTACCCTGAGTATCTGCATATTATCTCAGGAAATCCTCAGGTAGGTGGCATTGGTACTCTGCAGCCAAGCCCTGAGTGGGATATTACAGAATTTCTTCTGCCCCTTTTATATCACAACTGCATTTACCTTTAGCAAGCTTCACCTCGTCAATCCAGGTTGGGGTAAAATATCTTCTTCTGTCTCATCAGGGTCAATTTGCTACATTATTCTCATGTTTTATGATGATGACTGAGTATCATGCATGCATGGGTCCAATTCAACTGTAAGAGTATAATCTGTATGTGGGTATGAGGTTACAAGAACTGGGACAAACATAGCCCAGCAGGGCTGTCCAAAGCATGTCACATTCCAATCGCTGGTTGTGGACTTCAGTGCTGCTCTCTTGTTTCCTGTCCAAACTTAGTAACCAAGAACTACATGGTGCATGTGGTAGTTCTTTCTACCTTGTTATGAAACATGTTATTGCTAACTTAATAAATATTGCAAGGTGCACTGTCTTATATTCAATAAGCGAACAGTGTACTGTTCTCATCCTCAGACACCAATTGGAACTATTTTTGAACCAATTTCAATTCCAGTTGGCTTGTTTTAAGAGACAGACACTAAAACATCCCTGCACTCTTAAAGTTTCTTTTTTTCTGAAATCCCTGACGGATTTATGTACACAGAATATATTTCACAGAGTGCATAAATTCTTCAAACTTCAAACAGGAAGTTGAGGAACAAGTGATTTAGTATTAGAATTTCATAAATTCTGTCAACTAACTTCTTGTTGAAATGTCATTTGTTTTCTTGTAATGATGTCACCAATAATTTCTGCGGTGGTGAAAATATTAGAAATCATACTTTTCAATTCCCATTCTCTTATTTCTGGAGAGCTTATGATCATATTTTGAGAGATAATACCCTACACTATGCAGATCCCAACTGGTTCAGTAGCTCTCTGAACTACTGAGATAAATTGCTGTGGAAGGTGGCAAGGTATGGCACGTGCCACTACCGTCATCCCTTCTCCAATAAAAGGGAATATTTTATATAAACCTATGGGTCAGCCAGTCAGTAATATCACTTTAGTAGGGTAAATCACTAGTATTTAAATTTTATTGTAGTATTAGTATGGATTGTAGCTATCTGTAAATTGTGACAACTTTCAATCTATTTCCCCCATTGTGGTGGCCTCTGGAATGAGGACATTCTGCTTGTACTCTGGGGAAATTTTGCACAGTTAATACCATGCTTGCTCCTGCATCCTCATAGCCATCATTACAGAAACATTAAATGTACATTCTTCCCTTTCTAGATTGTTTTAGATTCGTTGGTTACAATGACTCTTTTAGCTAGATATAGAGTTACAGTTGGCCGGGGCATTGTTCCACCTTTTAGTGCTGGTTAGGTAAGTGAGAAGTCCATGGCTTACTACTATTCTTTTCCTGTTCCCTCATTACTGTGGCTGTAAAATTATTTTCTTGGTTACTGGTATCATTTTGGTTATGAATAATCTTACTTTTTACTTATTTATAAATTATTATACTCATGGTTGTTAAATGTGATTAATGAGGATGGTAATGGTTATAGTTGCTATAATCATAGTCTCTCTAGATCTGGAGAAATAATTTGGTGCAGATTAAGGGATATTTTTTACCTTGAGCGATGATAAAAGTAGTAAAGATCCTGTTAGTCCATTCACCAAATGTGTGCTTCCTATGTCCCATGGGGAACAGTTTCTGATGCTATTGTTGTGGAGTTTCCTTGCTGGCCCAACAGTTGTCTGAATGCTTGCTTCATTTTTGGTTAGTAGCACCAAGTGTTTTCCAGCCCACAGGATAGCATCCAGCCAGCCTAACCATGCTACATGTGAGTCCAGGCACAGTTTCAGCCATCTGTGTAAGTAGGTCTATTTTGGAATTCGAAAATGTAGGTGAAGAACTTCTCCTTTGATGAGTATTTATATTTTGCATGTTGGGAGATTTGTGCTATTTCTACTCAAACAAAGCCCCTCGCTTCAAAATATTGATCCATAAATGAATCAGTTTTTGATGGACCATTCTGCCAAACCCATTACAATTTCATAAGCCTTTGTATATAACTGCCCAAGGTATATGGTTACAGTAAACCTTGTTGAACATCATCCAGGCTGTATTCAGTGCTGCTTACGTTGAGCAGGTGGACCAAGTCAGCTGTCAATGGTGCCAAATCATCTGTCTTCCAATTTCTACACAAAGTATATCAGCTATCTGAGACAGTAAATCTAAACTAAACATATATGTAAGATACATTCAACTTGGATATCCAGGATACAAGAGCTTCTGAATAGGAGGCCCAGACACTCATAGGCTCTTTCACTATGGCAAATCCTCTCTTTTCAGGTAGTATACCAACCCAGTAGAGCAGCTGGTCATATTTCTGGATAAACCACTTTTATTTGAGGTTTGATGATTGACATATCGTGTTACATTGATTCTGTTCGGTCCACTATCCTGCAATGTCAATCCTGATACGTGTATTTCTGGATTCTAGATGACAGTATGTTCCATCATATCTATTTCAGTAGCCTCCAGGATACCATGGCATGTAAACAGTTTGGGATCTTTTCCTCAAATATTCTATAACATTGGTGAGTATAAGGGAATATGGAATAGAACAAAAGAAGCTAATTAAAGTCTACATGAGCTGTATTCAATTTGGGTGAGACTAAGACAATAATATTATAAATTCTTAAGCATTATGTAGCCCAGGCTTCTTTAATTCATTCTAGGATCTGGGCTTGCTGTTCTTTTATTGCATTTAAAATAACTTTAGGGGGCGCCTGGGTGGCGCAGTCGGTTAAGCGACCGACTTCAGCCAGGTCACGATCTCGCGGTCCGTGAGTTCGAGCCCCGCGTCAGGTTCTGGGCTGATGGCTCAGAGCCTGGAGCCTGTTTCCGATTCTGTGTCTCCCTCTCTCTCTGCCCCTCCCCCGTTCATGCTCTGTCTCTCTCTGTCCCAAAAATAAAAATAAACGTTGAAAAAAAAATTTAAAATAACTTTAGAAGGTACACCAGAAAGTCCCCAATATGAAGAATATGGGCTCAGCTATGGACTGAAGAAATGTCGATCCTTTTACTTCATGCTGGGTGGGATGATTTCAACAACTTTTGGCAAACTTTATTAATAAATTTTACCATCATGGGGAGCCCCTGCATTTTCTCAGTATTGATTTTCCCATCTCAATGCAGCCAAGATGGGTCTTTACCTTGCTAAATATACAATCTGGTGGAATTCAACTTTACTTCATCAAATCAGTTTTGGCCAACTCTTCCGTAGGTTTGCAAATACTGTCCTTAGTTGCCATACATCATTCTAGTGACATATTTGATGAAATAGAGGTTTCCAAAGATGTAACACCTATAGTCTTTATTACTTATCTCTTCTTTGTTGATTATTAGCCATGCTGCAATTTAGGGGCAGTATCCTGGAGTACCTAGGAACATAGACTATAAAGCCAGGCTGCCTGGGTACCAGTCCTGGCTCTACTGTTTTCCAGATATAGAAAATTCTCAAAAATACAGATCAAAATAGTACCCACCTTAAACACTGGGTTGTAGTAAGGGTTAGAAGTGAACAAATGCAGCATATATTTTCTAACAGTGTCTGGCACAAAGTAACTACCCCGATAGTGTGAACCATTGGTTAAAATTAACTGGGAAGACACAGTTACCAGGCATTTCCTGCCTGAGGAAATGCCTTGTGCCATCTTTTGGTGATGAAAATGGCCCCCCAGTACATTCAGTTTTGTCATACGTAGATAGGACTAGAAAAATAAGGATTTCTTCTTCATGGGACACTCCTCACCAGATTGTTTCTTATCCATCCAGCTTTATTCTTTCTCAGCAGCATAAATTTAACTAACAAAAGAAACTTGTGCATGTTTGGAGTATGCCTGTGGGCTCCAACCTCTCTACACTTGAGTAGTAATTAAATCAATCAAAGTCTTCCTCTACTATGATTCCAAGTGCTTTCAGAATGTGCAAGTGCCTGAAGCAACTTCTCCCCTTCTGCTTTCAATTAACTTATCTCTGCCCCCACCTGCCCAGTGAATTGAGAGAAAAGGTAGAGTATGTCTTCCAAGAAGTCTTGTCCATTCCTATGCCTTGTGCTTCCTGACTGACGCAGATACCCACTGGAACTTCCTTCCTGCCAGACTGCCCGGGATCTTTCACAGGACCCCATACTGAGCTGTAAGCAGGTACAATATTGCTGGCTATCCCTGTAGAGAAGAGTCTATTCCCTCATTAGGATTTTAAGACTCAAACTAGGTCATTTTTACTAAAGCATATATTTTGTGTCCAGAAAAGTAGAATGCTGGTGAAAACTGAGCACTTTTAGGTGGGAAAAATTTTAGGAAGCACTGTGAGGGCAGGATGGACTCGGCTGAGAGGGGTCAGTCAGCATGTGCCAGTTCTTTTATGCTCAGTGCAGTGGTGTTAGGCACTGACGTTTGAGGCATTCCCTGTAGTCCAGGGAAGATCCTGCCAGGCTGCAGGAGCTCCGAGCATATCCTTGAGAACTCTCAAACCTATCACTGTGAGATTCCAACATAATGACTTTATATCAATATGAAAACTACCTTTTTAGCCTGGATTTAACTTTTGCATTCTGGTTACAATTTTTATTGTCACTAGAATTGTCATGTCATACTGCCTACAGGAATTCACAGTGACTAGGAAACACATGTTTACTCATAATAACAGCTACACGACCATGGTCAGTATGTACACAGTACATGCACATTGTCAAAGGACCCTGAAGAGCCAGTCTCCTCGGCTCTCTGTCACTTGGTAGTGGAGAGCTGTTAAACAATGTACTTAATGTTTCTGTACTGTAATTTCCTTCACTGTTAAATATGGATAGTAATATGCTAAGATACTTGAGATGATTAATGGCATTAATTCATATAACCTAGAGTGATTAGTTCTACTGTTATTGTTATTACTATTGTCACTATGACTGTTAACATACTTCTTAGCATGTAAGATTTTTGTTTCCTTATCTAATAATGATAAGCATATATTAAGCTTATACTCTGTAAATTTCTATGCTACATAAATTGTACGAATCTTTTTTCTAATGTTTTATAACAATGTACAAAGTAAGCCTTATTCATAATCTCATTTGCAGGTAAGTAAATTGAAGGGCAGCAAGTTTAAATAGTTTACCAAGAGTCATTCAACAATAAAAAAACTTTACATCTTGCTATTTCTTCCCTCTCTACCTTCTACCTTCCTTCCTTTCTTCCATCCCTTTTCTTTCCATCCTTCCTTCCTTTCTTCCTTCTTTCCTTCCTTCCTTCCATCCCTTCTTCTTTCCTTCCTCCCCTCCTTCATATTTTCCTTCCTTCCTTCCTTCCTTCCTTCCTTCCTTCCTTCCTTCCTTCTTTTCTTCTTCCCTTTTTAATATATACTGCCTTGTAATTTTGCCTTAATCTAACTGGGTTTGGTAATTTTCACAAATATGGAAACCTATCTTGGCTTCTTTCTCACCCCTTCAATACCAAGTATAATCATAAGCATGCTCAGCAAATTTCAGGAGGCTATGCATGTGGGTAATAGAGTATGGCCTATGGAAGAAAGCTGAGTTACAACAGAAGAGAAGGAACATAGTGAATTAGGTGGACTGCACAAAATTGTTGAACATCTCAGGACTTTAGTTCATTCATCTGCATTCATTAAATTATTTTAGTTGGTTTTGAGGTAACATATTGTCTATCATTAAAGGTAGTGACTGGCATTCAAGAACTGTTCAACAAATACTAATTAATACCCTCCAAATCATTTACTTCAAGCATATATTTGTTATTAGACTTTGAACATTTTATTTTTTTAATGTTTATTTTGAGAGAAAGAGTACAAGTGGGGAGGGGCAGAGAGAGAGGGAGAGAAAGAATCCCAAGCCCCTAGCGCAGAGCCCAGCATGGGTCTCCATCTCACGAAATGTGAGATCATGACTTGATCCGAAATCTGTTCTGATGCTTAACCAACTAAGCCACCCAGGCGTCCCTAGACTTTGAATATTTATATGACCATTTAACCTCAGCATAATTTAATATTGTTTCTTATACCAATACTGCAATAATTCCATGTGGATAAAGATATTAGGCATTTGGGTTTTCTCGGTTACAATATTGGGTGGGTTTATTTAGTTTAATACTTCAAAGTGGAATCAAGATATATTTATTTCTAAAAAATCCCAATAGTGAGTAGCTATTCTTTCTTGAGAGAAGGGATGGGATGGGGAAGAATGTTTTGGTTTTAATAAATCTTAGTCTATCATCTAGGAAGAAGGTTGTCCTGTATTTGAGATACCAGAAACAACTGGGATCTGTGGTAGACATCATGATTAATGTTGGGAATTCAGTCTAGTGTAAGGACTGTTCATAATTAAAATGAACATAGGAATGTAAAGTATTTCAGTGTAAGAACTGTTTAAATAAGTGGTCTCTGAGGTAGAGCTGGCAAATGAGGTGAGAAACAGCCTCTAAAATCTTGCTTTAAGCAGCATTTTCTTGCTTATTAATTTGACAGCTTTCTCTGCTGCTCTCAAGCTAACTACAGCAGTTTTAATCAGAAAGGGAACATGTTGTCAAACTGCTGTGAATCCAAGCCCATCAAGAGTGTGGAATGCCTTCAGGATTTAAAAGAACCTTGAGGGGTCAAAGCTCTTACTCCCTATTTACTATGTCTAATGCCATCAACTTCCGTGAACGTAACCAAGGAATTAAAACACTGATAATGACTGTCTTCTGCTTTCCTTCGTCTACTTCACCTATTCTGTAGGATTGTGCCAAAGTTATGTCTCCACTCACAGGAGATGTTATCTTAGTAATTACTGCAAATTTTGGTGCTATCTCATACAGAGTGTGCTGTATTTAAATGCTATGACATAAAGTCAGTTACAGAAAAATAAGCACTGATCATACTGCTGCATTAGTCTTTGATTTTTTTCTTATGTCACCTGTGAATATTTTCCTGGAATGGCACAGATGATAGAAACCATCTCTGCTTTGTAGTGCACTCTGTTTAATTAAAACACATGTATACTGGAAACAAACCATCACTGCACACAGTTCCATGGAAACCAAATATGGGAAATATCTCTGAAGTTCCCAGCTTACAATTCTTTCTTGTATATATAGAGTTAATTTAGGAAAATATTATTGGGTATCAGAAATACTTTATTACTTTTGACTTCTTTTAATGAATTTCATTCAATATGTCGCTCATTTTCTGACTCAGCACCCTTCCATAGTTAACTTTATCTATCACCCTCTCTCCCTACCAACTGTCAACAGCTGAACTGAGCTAGAGAGTGCTGAGCTGCCAGATGTCAAGTGGTCAGTTAAGACAGTCAAAATGAAAGTAACAGTCAAGCCTTTAATCACTTATTGTGATAATATAAGTAGCATAAACAGGAAAAAGCATGAGCTCCCTTGGTGTTCTATTTTTCCCCATGGAACAGCACTGAGTGAGGGGCTGGTGGCTCAGTGCAGATGTGGGTATTTTCTCAGTGCTTGGGGAGCCCTAAACTAAAAGCTTCTGCCCTTTTACTGACCCAGGGGCCAAGCAAGGGAGGGGGAAGCTGTTAGCAGTGAAAACATACTGAGTCTGAGTCGAGTGGAGAACAGTGTCTCTAAAGCATGCCTATAATTATGGAGGAGTCTTGGCAGAGGTGCTCGAGAGAGGCCGGTGAATAGAGCTGCCTAGGCTAGAATGCATATGTGCATGTGCATCAAAGCATAGCCAGCCAGGTGGGTCTGGGTCCCTGAGCTCCCTTCACAGAGCACAGTGTCCTGGCTGTGCACCTGGCTTGGTGTGACATGTGCCAGGTAAGCCTTCATAAAAGCTTATGGTCTGGCTTGAGAGAGCACACATAGGATTTTGGCCTGGAGCCAGACTCCTCCCCAGTGTGTTCATTGTTCAAAGTTAACATAGACTAGTAGGGTTGTTCATGTTGTTAAAAGATGTCTCTCTAGATGAGAGCACATGGGTGGGTAAGAAGTGGTGCCAGTGTTAGGGGTGCCTGGGTGGCTCAGACGGTAAGCGTCCAACTTCAGCTCAGGTCACGATCTGAGGGTTTGTGAGTTCAACCCTCCCATCGGGCTCTGTGCTGACAGCTCAGAGCCTGGAGCCTGCTTCAGATTCTGTGTCTCCCTCTCTCTCTGCTTCTCCCCCCACTCATACTCTGTCTCTCTCTCAAAAATAAATAAACATTAAAAAAAAAAAAAGAAGTGGGGCGCCTGGGTGGCGCAGTCGGTTAAGCGTCCGACTTCAGCCAGGTCACGATCTCGCGGTCCGTGAGTTCGAGCCCCGCGTCAGGCTCTGGGCTGATGGCTCGGAGCCTGGAGCCTGTTTCCGATTCTGTGTCTCCCTCTCTTTCTGCCCCTCCCCCGTTCATGCTCTGTCTCTCTCTGTCCCAAAAAGAAAAAAAAAAAAAAAAAGAAATAAAAAAAAAAGAAGTGTTGCTAGTGTTTGCTGATCTTGGAAAATTGAAGCCCTTTATTATTCACACACTACTAATAATTTTCTACTGAAGGAAAAGGCAAAGAATCCCTTGAGCATATTAGAAGTTTTCTATGTGGAAAAGCAAACTATTAGATATGAGATATGGGCAATAGAAATCTGTCTAAGCATTTCTAAAATATACAAATTAAACTGTAAAATCTTTAAGAATGTGGACCATGGTATTTATATGTGCCATGGCATTAAGTGCATAGTAGACCAAATAATTTTTACCTGACATTTTCAGTTTGACTATATGGAAAATTATAGTCAGATTTCAAGGTCAATAATAGCAAAACTCAGCCCATCTTATATCTATACATATGGTGTTTCCTTTTCCTTTCATTTATAGAAAAAAGAATTCTTTATACAAGAAGTATCTAAAAATGTAAAGATTTCTGATTTATAATTATAAAGGAAAGGACAGTGGAATATCATACATATATATTTATATATATCTATGATATGCAAATTTAAAAACATATTTGTACATAAATAGAAAATATTTTCAAGTATATAATAGGAAATATTATATTTGTATACATATACACATATATACTCTGTTCCAGAAATTTAAATTTTTATGTAAATTTTCCTATTGGCTTATTCTGCTTATTTTTCACCACGTAAAATCCAAATTCTATCTTTTTCACAGAATTTTATAATTGCAAATATTATGGCCATTTGCTAAATATTTTTCTATCATATCACTAACATGCATATTGCCAAATTCTTTTTTAAAAATTGTTTAATGTTTATTTAGTTTTGACAGACAGAGAGAGAGAGAGAGAGAGAGGGGGAGAGAGAGAGAGTATGTGAGTGGGGGAGGGGCAGAGAGAGAGGGAGACACAGAATCTGAAGCAGGCTCCAGGCTCTTAGCTGTCAGCACAGAGCCCAACACGGGGCTTGAACCCATGAACAGGGAGATCATGACCTGAGCCAAAGTCAGACTCTTAACTGACTGAGCCACCAGGCACCCCCACCCCATACTGGCAAATTCTTAAATCCCTTATATCAGTCCTATTATGTCAGTACCATTATCAGTCCTAATTTAGAGATGAGTAAAGTAAAGCTTCGGATATTAAGCAACTTGTCTAAGACAGCATGGTTAGAAAACAGAGCCAAGGTTTGGAAGACAATGACTGATTTCAAACTGTTGACCTTAAATGCTTTTCTGTGGCCTTCATCCTAATTTAATGGTTGTCTGAAAAGTGTGAAACTAATATTATTAAATAATGTAATTAGTAATGTGTCATCATGTGTATGCATGCGTATATGTGCACGCACACGTATTGATTCTTATTCTTTATGTAAACGATACATCTAGTATTAGTATGGGCTAATTAGTATGGCTAATACATCTAGTATTAGTATGAACTAGATTTCTAAAATAGGTTTAGACAATTTACATTTTAGCCAGAATTAAGTTAGAGACCCTATTAGATGACCTATTGCTGCCATATAATGTGGTGACCATTCTATTACTTTATTTTGAGCCACACAATATTGTCTCTGGAGGACAGAAATGACTCTCAGTCAATGCAAGCTTTGGACACTAATAGAGGTCACTGGAGAAACAGAGTAAACAGGAGGCAAATATATTTGACACCATGTTAGTAATTCCTGAGGGTATGACTTCATGGTTGTGTTAGATGTCATCATCATAAACAAAACTCATAAAAATCACTTTATAAAGTGCCTTGGTAAGTGGTAGTCACATAGTCACAATAGATAGTTCTAGTTACGCAAATGGATACTTCCAACATGGGATGAAATTTCAATGACAGCACCATACATGGATTATAAACAGATGTTTTACTTTAGACCACTTAGAAACATGTGAGATGGTGTACTTTGGAAAACTGTTTAATAATTCAAAAAGTGGCCTCATTCATGATGAAGAATCTGCAACAGAATATTTATGCCACTAATTTGAATGTCTTTTGTTTTCATAAAATGTAACAATAGAAAACAGTTCTATTTCTAAAAATAAAATGTATTGGTCCATGTAATATGTAATTTTAAGCATGTACTATCAAATGAATAAATTAAATACAAGTATCTATTTGACCACAGATTTCCAGTTTGTCTCATCAGGGACATAGGAAGTCTTCTTATATTCACAGTTGCTTTATATATTTCATGACAGATACATGTTAAAATTTCTGTTTAACATTGTGTTTGAGCCTAATACAAAATCACTAGATGAAAGGACAAAACCCTCACTATGTTAAAGTGAACTTTATTTAAAACACCATTTTATTAAAATGGATAAAATAAGCTTTTCAATTTTACCCTCAGAAGGGACTGTTCAATCACAAAACCAGTATCTACTTAGAACACGTTTTGATTTTGTCAGGAGGAAGGCACCCTATTTTGTACAAGGTGATACTGACCAACTGAATCATTCATGCCCTTGTTTTTCTGGCACAGGAACAAAAGCTTGTTGGCATTATTTACACAAGTTTTGAAATAAAGAAGGAGAAGGAATCCCTATTCCAATTTTTTTTTCCTAATTCCCTGCTTTTGGCTGAGCCTCATGTAAACATATTGCCTTATGTAATGTCTTATACCAACAAATCTAAAGAGTTCTTTCTACCTTTGATTATACGGGTAAGAACTTTTACAGGACATTTTGTTTTTACCCCTTTCTATATCTACTTGCACGCTTTTTTTTGGCCTAAGATCTACTGAGATGTCTGTTGTCTGGCCAGGAGGCCCAGCAGAAGGACTAGCCTCTCGGGTAGCTGATACTATTGTAGCTGTTTTTCCAATTGCCAGTAAATGATATAAATTGTAGGAGACTGGAAAGGTCACCTCTGCAACAATCCTACTTAAACCGGCTCAGCAATCACTAACCTGCAGCTATACAAAGAATCTCAAGCCTGGAACACACAAGTGACCCTGCCAGCTGAGGCAGCAGGTTGGTGCCTTGATCCCACCTTCGTTTTCTCCTGGAAAAAAGATAAATAAAATAATAATAATCAAAGCACTGTTGCTGCTAAAACTGACTTAATTGTGCATGTGGAGATTAAATATTTGTCCTGGTGTCTTATTTATTTACAGTATTTAACTATGCACTTTTTGTCACTTCAATAAGTCAATAATAACATACAAGGTAAAAAGAAAACTAATTTCAAAATGTATTAAACTAAACTTAATACATATGTAATACATGTACATATGTAGATAATATCTGCTTAAGTGTAAAACTGGTCTGATCATTCTGTTAGGGTTCCCTAGAATTTTATCAAAATATGAGTATACATGTAACATCTTCCTTTTTAATTTAAGACAATACGTAGGACTATATAGTATTGAATACAGAGTTTACTTCTGAGTCAGACTGCTTGGGTATAAATTCCAGCTATTACAGGCTGAATTGCTTAATTACTCTGTACCTCAGTTTACACAACTACAAAAATGAGCATAATCAGAGGCACTTCACATCCAGTATGGCAAGCAGTGTCTGTGCCATTTTTAGCAAATTTTGGTAGCTTTTTGCTGAGGCAGCTATGAGCCCTTTAGTTGCTAGAATATGGAGGATAGAGGAAATTTCTGAGAGGTTGGGATGGCCAGGGTGGAAGGGGAGAAGTATCAGCATAAAACTATTTCAAGATTTTAGCATCAGTTGTGAGAACACTGAAGTATACTGGCCGTTTTTGTGAACATGGAGTAAATTAATAAGAAAATGCTTTAGATGGCACTAGGCGTATAAATTCTCAAAAAAAAAAAAAAACCTATTTTAAATCTGTATACCCAAAAGATTATAATTTGATCTTAGAAGCCTAAAGGAAACATTGCGTATTTTGTTATCTCCAAAGAAGCCTCTAGTGTTCTGTGTACACTTAGACTTCATTCAGTTGAATAGAACAGATTATAAGACAGAAATTTCCTTCTAAAAATGTGGGTTGATGGAGATATGGTCACAAATAATATTCCTAGAGAAGTTCCAGTAATGGAAATAAAATACACATACACTACACAATCAAAATAAATTCTGTTAAGTTTGTGATAATTTCTGAAGTGATTAATTTGCTAGTTTATGAAGTACAATGCCTATTTTCTGATGATACAAGGATAAGAAATAATGCATTATAGTAGGGGGGAGATGTTTTGAAGTTGCACTGTGTTTAAATTGTGGTACATACACTTACTGAAATCAAAAATATAAAGCATACAACCCGAGTTCTAGGAGCCCATACACATACAAACACACTTAAATCACAAGCCATACTAGTACTTAATACTTGGGTTTTAATACATTTGACATTCCTTTAGAAATGTTCTAAAGGATTTTAGTACTTATCAATTCCTTAGTAGAAAAACTAGGAAGGAAAATCAAATTTTACCACATATATATACATATATATGTTTTATATATATGTATATATATATATACACATATATGTTTTATATATATGTATATATATACATATATGTTTTATATATATGTATATATATATATATATATATATACACACACACATGCACACACACATATATATGAAGAATCTGAAGATTATTAATTGCATATTACTGAAACAAGTTGTATGCATATTGAGCAATTTCATTAATAGGAAATATATACATAGAATTACTGAAACAAAAGTACACAAAAAATTTTAGTCGGTAATGAGTTATTAGAATATAGTATTATAAATATTATGTTAGAGAAAACAGAGAGATGTATACTTGCATGCAATAGAAATACAAACCTAGGCTAGAAAAACTGATCTGGCTCTTTTCTTCTTCTACACTCCCTCTTCTGTCTTTGGAAACACTTGTGAGTAGATCTCATTGCCAACAGAATCTGGCAGCCTAATTTTGAAGCACAGTTCCTTTCTCAGCCCTTGTGATGATTTTGTAAGCACCAAACTCCCTGAAATAAATATCTTTCTGCTTGAAAAGCCTAAAGAGGTTTCTGGGCGTTTTACATTACACTTTGACCGACACAGAAGACTTCTTAGAGTAAATAAGTGTGTCTCAGCAGAACATGGATGTCAACCAAGATATATTTAATTATGTTATCATATGGTGAAAATCAAGCATTTTTTCTTATAAAATTTCAGATTTAATCCCTATGAAAAGCTAATCTTGATAGCTAAATTTTTAAGGAATCGTTTTTAAGTTTAGCATTCATTCTTTTGATGGAAAACATAATACAATGCAACTGATATTCCCTATTGAATGCATCAGTTTCCTGTTGCTTTCTAACAGATTACCACAAATATAGCTGCTTAAAACAACAAAAGCTTATTATCTTCTGTTTTCCCGAGGTAAAGATGCCAAGTCCAGGTTAACTTTATCTCCTAGTCAGGGGATGGATAGTCTAAAACTGAGGTGTTAGTTTGGGTTACAATCTTACCTAAGAAAGGTCCCAGCTCCTCTTCCAATCTCACCATTTCTTGACAGACCTCAGTTCAGTGTGGTCATAAGACCCTATTTCCCTGCAGGTTGCCAGGAGATCACCTCCATAGGCAACTCGCAGTGTCTGCTTCTTCAAGATTAACTGGAGAATTTCCTCATGTGAAAACTCTCTGACTTCTTCTTAACTGCTCACTTGGTTAGATGGGGCCCGCTGAAGCTAATCTCACTTTCTATTACTTCAAAGTCAACTGATTAGGGACATGAATTTTACCTGAAAAATTCCTTCACATTTGCTCTGTAATGTTAACATGAAGAGTGTTATCCTATATAATGTAATGTTAACATGAGAGTGGTCTTCTGTCGTATCCACATGTTCTGCTCACAAAGGATGGGGATTACACAAGGTCAGTAGTACACCAAAGAACAGGAATCTGTGGGTTCACCTTAGCATTCTGCTCATAACAATGGAGATTAAGTTATCAAGAAATTAGTAACATTTTATGAACATAATTGCTGAAAATTACTTATTACCCCACTCAAGATATTAGTCAATGACTACTTAAAGGAATCAATCTTTGCATGTAGAATAATATGTTTAAGTACTGTAACTTACACACACGCAAATAATTTCATGAAAAATGTATATATAATTTTTGATATTAATTAGAATTGGAATCAAAAAGACTATAAAGACTATAAAGCCTTTTTTGCTTTTATTCTGCATAGCCATATTTTCTGGACTAAAGCAGACATTCTTTGCTAAGGAGTATAATTGTAGAAAAGCAGTGATTTTGATGCTGCAGAGGAAGTAGAGACTTTTTAAAATTTATCAGACTGATAAGAAAACTGTCTTCCTTCATAGCAAAGAGCAAAAACAAATGCCCTTGTAAAAAGGGAGTGATATTTTTTCCTCTCTTTTACTTATTTTTTCTTTTATTTCCTTTTTTTGTTTTTTTTTGGTTTGTTTTGTGTATGTGGTTCAATGAAAAGTTTATTTCAGGCCTCAGGCAATATTTAACTTAGCCATTAATTTATTTATATGAAAAATACCCCATGAAATCTTGAAGTTTAATATATTATGGATTACAATCATACATTTTAATGACAAACATTTAAAAAAATAGTTAAGTGCCCTGTGATATTTTGAAAGACCAAAACTGAACTTCCAATAAAAAAGTTCAGGGTTACTATATTCAGAATAAGGTTTTATTACTTGATATTTTGTCAACATTTTTATTAATTTTTCTGTTATAGAATGACAGCTTAAGGCAAAACTAAAAATTCTTCTTTGAAAATTGCACTGGTATATTATCTGTGTTGACATAATTCTGTGAATATTGAAGGCATTCATGATCTGTACTCATATTGAAGTTTTTCTATGAGTCTTAATTTTTCCGAGCCAAGAAACCCAAGGGTTCCTCTAGGGCAGAAACAATAACAACAAAAATGATCTGTTTTTAGGGAAATATATATGAAATTGCTTAGATGACCAGCTGTATGTTTGCATGGACCTCATGTTTCTGGAATTGTGTTGATCAGATAGGGTTAAGAGATATGCTGTTTCTGGGTGGATATTTGTAAAATACATAAGGCTTTAAATAAGTCATGTCTATCACTTCATATATAGAGATATTAATTTGATTGACATATGCAACTTTTTAGATTAAATATTTATAAGAAGCTCCAATTTTCTAGACTTGCTTAATTATTCCAGGTTTTTCAAGTAAGACATCAAATATTTATTTGGTCTCTATTATATGTTCTCTCATGGTAGCACTTTGGAAAGAATATTTTCCATGCTACAGTCAGAACAGGTTCAATGCAGGCTCTCTCATTAGCTAGGTGAACCTGGGGCAATAGAGATTTTAAGTTCTGTGAGCTTTAGTTTACTCATGTGATAAAATGCAGCTCTGATAACTAACAGAGAAATTAACCTAAAATCATTGCGCTATTTTTCATGGTAAATGAGGTAACTACCTGGAATATTTTTCCTTGTTTACCTCACCTCACTTATCTAGCTAACTCCAATTAGTCATTATTCAGCTGCCAGTTCAGACCTCAAGTCTTGCGGAAAAACTCCCATGGCATTGCCTTCTTCTCCTCCTTCCACCGATGGAAGTAGTTGCTTCTGCTCTCCTTCTCTGATAGCACCTTTCACTGCTTTTCTCTTACTTTTCTATCCATAGCACTTACAGGAGTGCATAGAAGCATTAAATATTTGTTGAAAACATCAAACATTAGTAAAAATTGTACCTATATATTTTACTTAGCCCTGATAGTACAACTCAGTGAATTGATTTGCATTGGTTGCTCTCTTAAAGATGGGGAAACTCAAGTTTAGTGAATTTAAGTGGTTTTTCTGGATTCCCCATTTGAATGTCAATCCATAGCCCATAGGTGTTGTATGTTTCTGTATGGTTAGTTACACTTAGTAAGAAATATGTGTACTTAATTTGAAAAATTAATTATCAATAAATAATAATACTTAGTGCCCATAACATAATTAAGTATTTATAATGTTTCCACAAATTCCCTTTCTTACAATTCTGGGAATCTTATTTATTTATTTATTTATTTACTTATTTAGTAATTGACTTTGTACTTGAGATATTAATACTTTGGATACTATATATGAGAGATAAAAATACAAGTGCTTATTTAACTAGTAAAATAAATAAATTGCATGGTTGCCTCTAGAGAATACAGATATTGATATAGATTTATGTAATACAGAAATTGGAAGAGTTAAACTAGAGTTTTGCCTTGAAAGCCAGAATCATAAACACACAAAAAAAGAAAGAACATTTTAGGAAGGAGATCTAAATTGCACAAAAGCATAGAAGCTATAAAAATAAAACTGCAACAATAATAAAATCATAACTCCATGTAAATATAAATAAATATATAGCCAAAATATAAAAATAATAGAACAATAGAATTATACCAAACAAATTTTTGTTGGACAAAAGTAAAAAACAATTTAGATAAGTCTAGAGTGAAGCTGAATAAGCAAAGACCATTTCTAAAGCACTACATAGGCAATGTATTAAATAGTATACAATTGTGATTATTGGTACAAGTTCTGTTGTGGAAAATAAATTACCAAAATCTGATTCCAAAATCTGATTGCTAATATATTTCTAATTTTTTTATATAGGCTGCTGTTATTTGTAAATTAACTTGCAATTAAACTTAATAAAATTTGTGTCATCATTAACACATCCACAGATTTATAGAAGTGACTTTCAGAATGATGCCATTTATATTCATTTTCATTTTTTGTTAAGTAATGTAAATCTTGCATGTGGGAACATTTTTAAGTGTAACTCATGGGAGCGATCTTATTCTAGGATCCTCTATGGGAAATAATTGTTAATATATATAACATGAGAATGACCTAGTTTCCAGGAGTTTCTCAAAATTACAGCTAAATATATATTGGACCATAGCCTGAAATCCTTGGCAACCTTTATTGCTCACTGCTAACAAATATAGTTGCTTGAATGAATGAACTACTTCTCAGTAGTAATTAACATGAATGGAACAAACAGTTCCATAAAGAGTTAGACAAAATTCTATTCTGGTATAAAAAAGATTTTGCAACAAAAACCAAGCACTTAGAAATATACATTATTATGTTGGTGCTAATATCTTTACATCCAAGATGAGCACTGTATCTCAAATGATTCCTCTGTATTGTCTTAGTTGTTTTTTTTTCTTATATAGTGCATAAAGAAAAAACATTTTTTCACTTGACAATCTGTTACTTGTCAACTCTAATTTGGTCCTCTTGTCTTGAGTTGGTAAAACAAGAGAATAGCACTGAGGAAAAAGAACAAGTTTTTCTCCAAATCCTTTACAAATAACATAAAATGTTTTCTAAAATAATGATAACTTAAAGAAAGTCTTATCTTTTTGTGATACATGTTAAAATTTTGTGTCTAGTTATAGGGCATAAAGTAGGAGACAAAGAGTTTGAAACTTAATAAATATGAAAACAACAAATTAAATTTTATCCTAATCTTATCTCCTAATACATATCCTAATATTCTAATAATCTCTTATCTCCTAATGACAGGGATATGTGGTTATTTTATTGGCTTTATATAAAATCCTTTACAATTTGTATCTTACACTTCTTAAATTGTGTATGTTCTAAATGATAAACTTTTTGTAAACTATTTTAATGTATTTTTATTTCTCAATTTGGGGAATAAGTCAATGTATCACTAATTTTCCAACTGTAAAATTTTCAATTCGTAGAGAAGTGCATGCTATGAACAAAAGGAAATTCTATTGCCTTGATTGCCTTGCTTGATCTCAAGGTCATTATTTAGGTCAAAGGTCTAAATATAATTGGCTGTAATTTAGTCAATAGGGCTACATTTCATCACACCAGAGATTATTCTGTTGATGTCAAAGATCACTAAACTCTACCCAGAATTAGTCTGATGTAAATCTAAATGGGATTCAGTCAAAGAGCTTAGGGTAATTTTCTGAAACAGGTCAAACCTCCAAAATTCCCTAGCTTTAATGGAATAAGCTGTGCATAGCAGAAAGGAAATGACATTTTAAGTATTCTTTTTTTTTTTTTTAACACTTAGAGCAGTAGTGAATGCTTAGTAAGAAATTGACAGATGATCTCATTAGATAAAATGACTATTAAGGAGAGTCATTATTGATAAAATGCAGGGTGCTACCCACAACCAGCTAGTGAGTTACAAAAATGCAATTCTGCACTATTGTTGTTTTGATGGTTGTGATGGTTTTACTATGAATTTTTCAAGTCCTGGAAAGTCATCTCTTATATGTGAATATCACATAATAAATTCTGAAGCAAACTCATCTCCATTACAGGAAAGAAATATTAAAATTTCATTCACTCATGAAAGATGAAGAATATTTTATACATAATAGACAAAATATATGAAACTTAATTTAAAAAGTTTTGGCACATTTCAAAATATGAAGAAGGCAGGTACCCCAACTGTAGATAGAATTCAGTCCAGGACACACATTTATGTGTCACATGGACCAACTGCCCATGTATTATGGAGGCCATCTTATCCCTTGATAGTGTGGAATTTGTGTCTTGCAGATGTGTTCCAGAATAAACATTTTTTTTAATACTCAAATGACCTCTTTTAACATTTCTATATCTTTGCTGATGGAAGAACAAGTTAAATTTCAAAAAGACAACTTTTGATTCTGTTTATTTGGACAAACAATAAAATCCAATGGCATGACTATTGAAAATTGCGGGCAGAATATTTGGAATGATATCAATTTAATTCCCTGCTCAGAAGAGTGCCAGCAAAGTTCTCTTAGAGGCGGGGAGAGAACCGTTTTAATCCCCCTAAGTATAGGTTTGCTATAGCCTGAGATACATGCTCCAATTTACAAACTAGATGACAAGACCATTGTGTGGTACAGGGATGCTAGGATATGGCGCTGAGTGGCACTGCCTCAGCCAGACTCCAGTAATGTGAGTATCAGTGTCTTCATTAAATGTTACTTACTGCTGAGTGGATGAAATAGGGCCTTGGCCAAATAATAGGGACATACTGTAAATAGTGTTTTCAAATGATTATGTGTGTCTTTGTGTGTACGTGTGTGCACCCGTGTGCATGTTCAAGATTCTTAATGATAAATCTAAAGTGAAATTTCAGAAAAGCTGGTATAAAGAATTTTAGAGAAATACATTCTTTAATCTCTCTTCCCCATTGAACTCCGTCTTAAAGTTGTATATGTTTCTAATCTTTTTGTGATGCAATTTCTTTAGTTACAAAATAGGTTAGTAATGGTACCTTCTTATAAAGTTGTTACACACAGTTCACATGTTTGTATCTCTAAAGTGGCTATCTCATAATAAACACTATATAACTCTTTAGAAAAAAAACAAAGAGAAATTGAATAGAAAGCTTTCCCTAGATTTAGAGTCACTTATTCATTTCCCAGGTAAATGATCTAAATTATACCTGTTTTATAATTTTGGTAGACTTTTTTAGACCATATTTTTAACAGGGCCAGAAATAAGTGTTAAACTACCTATATTAACACATCTTCACAACATTAGGGGAAAGAAAGAAAAAGAAAAATTCATAGCCACTGATCAGAAAATGATTCTGACTCTTTCATTGCCAAAATACATTGCCATCATAAAAATATACCATCTATATGTAAAATAAGATAACTTGATATTCAATAATTTTTGACTCAGGCAATGATAGTAATCATAAACTCCCATTCTATAGTATCCTAGCTTCATGTAAAAATATAAATAATATTTAAGTATATTTTTTATTCCCTTGTGGGAATGTAGTAGAATAATCTCTTGGTAGGAGATAATTTGGTTATATACAAAACTCGAAAGAAATCTTAAGAACTAAAGGAAATATAACTTAAAGCTCAATTCAGATGAATAATACAAATAAAGAAGTTACTGAAACTCATGTGAACTAAAAGCCAGTGAATTTCACATTCTCCAAATTAGGTCATCTCTCAAGAAAACTAATCTTCAAGAAACTAATGATTATTAGTGACATTTTAAAAGGCTGAATGTTGGAATGCAATGCCTTATAATGAAAAATATGTTTATAAATTTATATTCAGCTAAATTAAAAATTTTTTAAATATTTTAAAAAATATCTCTGGGTAGGTCCAAAATTAAGACACATCTGCTAAATTAGTGTACAGAATGAACCAGAATATAAAAGAAACAATTTCTAATTTTAAATTAATCACAATGATGGTTAGGGCAGAAGTTTTATTGTTTCTCATTCAGAATACATTTGTAACCCATTTGTAATCCATACCACATTTTTTTCAAATGTATGTGATTAATGGATAGAATACAAATAAACAAAAAATCCTAAAATGTAAAAAAAAAAAAAAGTCTTAAAAAAAACAGCTAAAAAGAGTCATTACTTTCCACTTTAACAAGGCATTGGTTATTTACTGGCTGAAGTGGTTTCACTTATTGTGAACTACTTTTGCCTATCTTATGTGAACATCCGGATGACAATGACATTTAAATGAGAGTCCAAGTGCATTCATTACTGTATATGAATGGAAAGGTTACATTTGGTAAAGCAACCTCTCTGCAGCCTTAGTAATTGAGGAACAATTTACACATCAAAGAGTGAGCTACCCAAACAGATTAGAGCTTTTCAATAAACCCTTATTAAAGAGGTGATTTAATCCTCTAAACCAGTGTTAATGCTATTCTGATCTTGAAAAAAAAGCAAAGTCTGTCTATAAGGATAAAGTAATTTTATCATATTTTTTGAGAACATAAAGAATGGGATTTGAATGGGAATGCATATGAATGGGAATATGTGTAAGGATTTATTCTCATGTACCTAAAAACAAAACAGGCGCGGCTCACTTGGCATTTATCAAACCTTCACATGGAAAAGATGACTTAATGCTCAGAATGAAAAGTCCTTCCCTGGCCCCCTTTTCACTTCCTCTCTGACAGCCAGATATCTAAGATCTCCCAGCCATACTACAAAGAAGAAGGAATGAAAACAAAGATCAGAACTCATTCCCTGGTGATGTACAGGATATTAGCTTTTTTTTTTTTTTAAGTTTCTTCGACTCAACATTTGAATGCAGACAAGAGGGTGGAAAAGGATAGATGCTGTGTTATTTGGGGTAAGAATGCAGAAGAGCAAAACTAGCCCTTTCAACCCTATCCATGAATTCCTATTCATCAGTGAAACTTTATGGACCAGAATTTATGAATGTGTAATCTTTGCCTTTTATTTTCTTCTTTTCTATTTGCCTCACACAGAGAAAGGAACTTTATAATCTCCATGGAGATGCTTTCAGCATATGTAATTGATATAAAATAAAGCAGAACAAAAATAATTTATATGAAGCTATAGGTTCAAGTACCAATTGAACTCAAAAGTTACTTAACTTTTCCAAGTTTCAATTTTTTCTTCTGTAAGCAAAGATAAAAACATCTTCCCTACTTGCCTCATAGCATTTTGGGGAAAATAAGAAGAGATGATACAGGTGAAAACATTTAACAGAGAGTATGAGATCATATACATTTCTCATGGCCACCATACTTTTGTGCCTGTTTCTTTTCCTAACAATGAAAATTCTTTTTTTTTTAGGTTTATTTATTTTGATAGAGCATGCACAAGTTTCAGAGGGGCAGAGAGAGAGCAAGAGAGAGAAAGAATCCCAAGCAGACTCTGGACTTTCAGCACAGAGCCCGATGAGGGCTCGAACTCACAAACTGAGATTATGATCTGAGCTGAAACTGAGTGGGATGCTTAACTGAGCCACCCGGCTCCCTTAACAGTGAGAGTTCTACTGAAAGATAGTTGACGTAAACAACTCAACTGAATATATACAAAGCAAATTTTATTTAGAAGAAGCTGTAGAACATGAGATTGAAGAACAGCCTGGATTTGAACCCTGATTCAGGCACATTTTATTGCATGATTTTCAACAAGTTAATTAATATCCTGTAGTCTCTATCTCTTCATTTGTAAAAAGTGTAAAAAATAATTATCATTGATATGATAAATAAATTACTATATTTAAAATGCTTGTCATTAAATTATAATTATCACTGAGTGTGTCTTCGGCACCCACCAGGTACATGTCACATTGCCAGTGCACAGATGAAAAATTTGAGACTGCGAAATGTTGGATGTCTTATCCAGAGGGAAAGAGTTAATAAGTGTTCAAATAGAGATGAAAACCAGAATCACTTACATCAAACTCTGGACAATTTTTATTTAAAATGCTTGTTTTTTTCTTTTCTTTTTTTTATTTAAAGGCCATCTAAATTCAAACACAATGGTCTCATTATAGGAAAATTCTTACAACTTCTAAAGAATTTAATAGCAGATACCATGTTTAAAGAGGTTATGATTAGAATCCAAAAACGTGGTATTGACTACTTTACAACTAGTATACCTGGACCTTGTGATATAAAGAGAAATCTGGAAATTAAACATAAACTTTAAAAATATTTTGATTGTTCTGGTTTTTATTAAAAGGAAAATTCAATAAAACATCCTTTAAGTAAAAATAAGCTATTGAATAGCATGTGGTTTCAGGAATATGTTTTATGGATAATGCGTGCTTGTGCATGTATGTGCGTTTTTGAAGGTGACAAAATACTCTGAATTATATGTATGTGGGGTGTGGCTATGATGGAAATCATAAAGCAAAACAAATTTTCTACACTACACAAATTTAAACATGCCTTATTTGGTGGCCTTAGTTTTGTTCTCAGAAGCACTTTTGTGAGATTTAGCATTGCTTTCAAACTAAAATATAATATAGAAAGTACTAGTGACTCATCTAGGGGGTTAGGAAACAGGTACAGGCTGTGAGAAGAATTTCCCAAGAGTAGGGTTGCCAGATTTAGCAATACATACATACATACACATACACATACATATATACATACATAGATTCAGTATACCCAGTAAATTCAAATTTGAGATTAAGAAATATGTATTTATTGGGGCACCTGGGTGGCTCAGTTGGTTAAGTGTCCGACTTCAGCTCAAGTCATGATCTCATGACTTGTGAGTTCAAGCCCTGCGTCGGGCTCTGTGCTGGGCTGACAGCTTGGAGCCTGGAGCCTGCTTCAGATTCTGTGTCTCTCTTTCTCTCTGCCCCTCCCCTGCTCATACTCTCTCTCTCTCAAAAATAAACATTAAGAAAACATTTTTAAATAAAATAAGAAAGAATTATGTATGTATGTATGTATGTATGTATGTATTTGTAAAATTTATTTTAGAAAGAACATGCAAGCTGGAGTTGGAGTAGAGGGGCAGAAGGGAAGGGAGAAAGAGAGAGAGAGAGAGAGAGACCCCAGCAGTTTCTGCACTCAGCATGGAGCTTGACATGGGGCTCAATCCCATGACCCTGGAATCATGACCTAAGCCAAAATCAAGAGTTGGACACTTAACTGACTGAGCCACCCAGGCTCCAAGCAAGTAATTATTTTATGTAAATATTCTCCAAATATTTTGTGGGACATACTTGAAACATATTAGACTTATTAGAAAACATTTTTTCTCAAACTTAAATTTGAATGGGTGTATACATTTTCCATGCTGCATAATAAATTACTACACATTTAGTATCTTAAAAAATTACCAACTTATTATCCTACAATTTCTGTTGGTCACATGTCAAAGAACTTCTGATCTACAGCTGGGTTTTTTCCTCAGAGTCACATAAGCTTGAAATCAAGGGGTCACCTGGGTTGTAGTCTCATCTGGAAGCTCAATTAAAGAAGGATTCACTTCCAAATTTCTGCAGGTTGCTCAGTACATTTAATTTCTTTAGATTGTATAGTTTGTGATTGCCTGCTTCTTCAAAACCAAAAATGGATATAAAATTCTCCATTGTGTTGATTCACTGCCTTCAGGAAAGGTCTAGTTACTTTTTTAAAGGTTCAGATGATTTCATCAGACCTACCTAGCATAATCTCTCCATTGATTAGGTCAATGTCAACTGATTAGGGACCTTAATTACCATTGGAAAAATCTCTTCACCTTTGTCATATAATCTAACAGAATATCCCATCACCTTCACCATGTATACTGGGTTTCTACAGTCACAGTTCTGCCCACATTCAAGGTAAGGAGATTACACAAGGGTGTGTTTCATTTAAGGTCAACCTAAGGGTGTCTACTATACTGAAGATTCTATAATTTACTTAGCAAGATTCTATAATTTACCTACCCAAGAAAGCATATGGTTTGATAGTACATTATCAACTATACTTAGAGATGGTAAATCTAGACAAATTATTTTTTAAGTGGTATGAATAGAAAATAACACAAGAATCAAAGATTGTAGGGGAATAATGTGGTTTAGAACTTTCTACCAGGTGCCTCGATATTGCTGTTATTTCCAAGATTCATCAGATTATACCCAACTCAATGAAGACTGGTAAACCTTAGCATCTCATCTATTATAAGGGATTTGTCAAGCTTTTGAATTACTGTAACATAATCATCATTTTTTGCTTGTTAATTCTACAACCATTGATTGGGTTCCCATTATAACAAAAAAAATTGCTTTGCTTCAGCAATATAAAGATGAACAATATCCCACTCATCCCCTAAAATAACCTGTAGTCTAGCAAAACTGAGACATACATATTCAGATAAGTGAGACTTCCAAATTATAAAGCAGAAAACAATTGGTTAAAGACTGCTTCACTTAACTTTTCATTTGTGAAAAAGATCATAGAAAAGTTCTGCAATCATATAAGTTTTGGACATATCAAAAGGCTGAATCCCATTATCAGTTCCTTAAAGATACATAATGAACATCGACATAGAAGCCTTTGAAATATCTTACATAAAGAGCTTAAATTTGTATAATCTGGTTTTTCACAATAATTTCAAACTGTTGAAAGAGATATTTATGTAAAATGTAGTCACATCCTAACATTGGTTGGATCCCATAGAATTCTATCAAATTCTCTTTTGAATATTCAAAGGTAGTAGGCTGGTTTGGGGGAGGAACAGGCTACTGGTATGGGAGGTTTGAAATGATATATTATAGTCAGCATGTACCTATATTTGGATTCACCATATATAGTGAATCCTTCACCATATATCCTTCACCATATATAGTTTGGATTCACCATCTAAACATTTGCCTAAGTACCAAATCTTGGGAGTTTTTCTGAAATTCTCCTTTTTTTTCTCTGCCTCAGTTCCTCTTACTTAGTAAACCCTGTCCATTCTGGTTTCTAAATGTGCCAATGCTCAAGGATATCTCACTGGCCATTACAGCAGTTCTGGAAGAGAAACTTCTTGGAGACAGATTTCAGCAAAGGTCAGTTTGGGAAGTTATTAAAACTGTTTTCAGGAATGGAGATGTCTCATATCTGTGTGCATCTCAGTGAAAGAAAAAGACAAGAGTAACGTCAGCCCAGGCTCTTTCCTCCCTTCTTTCATTTTACTGTCTGCAAATTTGATAGCTGTTCTGAAATGTCTCATAGCAGTACACCTGGATGGAAAATGAATGAATTTCATTTGCATATTTCAACAATTAAAGGTGCTAAATCTCACTAATTGTGCATAATTACAATTTAGTGATTATACTAAGCAAACTATAATTTACAATTTAAGTGATTACTCTGTAATTCATTACTAAGCTATGTGACTCAGCAAAAGACATTTTTTGGAGGGCTATCTTTCAAAAGATTCAATGTCAATGTTTTTCTAGGATTTTGGTTGAAAACAAACTTAGTTGCAATGCAATCCATGGAGGATATCTGTAAACTGTTAGTCACCAGCTATGACCACTGCTTGCAGGACCTGTCATTGTACGGGGTTCTGCCTCTGCCCCAAGGACTACATGACATTTTTGCACAAATGGAGCTTTCCCTATTCAGCAGCTCACATGCTAGTATAGTTTTTTTTTCCTTCTTTCCCTGCTGTCACTTCTCAGCCATCAGCAATGTTTCACAGTGCTTCAACTTGCCAAATAATGGGGTTTTGTGATGTTTTCTCTGCCTGACTTGTTTGTGATCACCCTGCTTGGAACCATCAGTCAGTATGTGGTTTGGCTGCTTGTCATTCACCCAGTATGGCAGGCTAGCCCCATAAAGCTGAATTGTAATGAGTGTGACTCGATCGCCACTAGGCTCACAGTGTATTACAACTGAGGAATTGTTTGAGAATTTGATTTTAAATGGAAAGTATGAGCTGAAAGCCACAGGACAATATGCTATCTGTTAGTATGCCAAAGATGTGCTCACTTGTCCTCATTAACTTTTCTAGATCATCTCTCAGCACACCATTTGATTGGTGTTTTGCTCAACTAATATACTTTCATAATCAATTTTGGCTGAGAATTTTCAGACCCCTGTTTTAACTGGTATTGGATCTTCATAATAGTGGATAATGCCTAGGATGTCTTCAAGGCAGATAGTTCACCTAAAGCATTCCTAAAATTGTGCATTTACTACTGCATATTGCTGCACAGTAATTCTTAAGGAAATATCTTAAGGAATTTGGCAATAACACCGGCTGCTAAAGGAAAAGAAGTTTATAAAGGACTGAAGACATTATAAACCAGTCAAGGAAATAGCAGGTGGCCCAGTCATTAGTGGTGACTAAGTTTGAAATTGATTATGTGGTAACCTGAGGAAAAACAGACTTATGTTTGGGAAGGTGAATGAGTGCGGATTGTCAAGGCCTTTTCCCACAGGCATAGCTGCATACCTCACTATTTACTCCCAAATGATAAATAACATGTGTTTATTCCCAAACAATAAATAACATAATGGCATTAACTGTCTAGATCCATCTGGTCTGACATTATTGGTATCTAGTGTTGTCAAAACACTCTGTATTTTTGTAGCCCTACTTTAAGTCTTTCTTTTTCTTTAAATTATTTTGATAAAGACAAGTTTTCTACTTTATATAACTGGTAAAATAATAAATATCTTGTAAAAAAGGGATAGTAAAAAGTACAAATCTATAGAAAATAAATTAATCAAAAATTTCCTCACACAAGGACAATCATTATTTATATTTTGTCATTTTATTCTCAATTCTTTATTACTATCTATGTGATTAAAATAGAAAAGAAGCAATTGCTATTTTTACCATTGGCAGAAAATCCATATCATCATTTTTCTGTGAGCCTTCCCAAATATATTGTTAAAAGTTGTATGCCACTCTTTTCTGAGAAAGCATTTCACTGTCTATAAATAGCTACACACACACACACACACACACACAACCACAAAAAACCTAAGAACACTTGAAAGTTAGATTAATGTTGTCTTCTTAGAAATAATAATATTTTTGGAAACAAAATTAGTAACTAAACCAGGGGTACTTGGCATTAGTTCTCTACTATGTTGTTTCTCTTCCTTTTTTGGGGGATAAACCTTTTAATCTTCGTCTAAGGGATACTTGTATCATGAAGCATCAACATTATCATTCAGAAAAAAAAAAAAACAATTATCATTAGCGAAATGTACTTTGCTATGGTCTTGAGACCCCATACATAAAAGTGTACATCATCAAAATGGTTCATCCCAATTTCCTTCTTGAAAATAAGCTGACCTCAATATTTCAAATGGGACTTTTAATAAATGACAAAGAAATCAACGTGAGATGTTAATAACAGACAAAATAAATAACTTTAAAAAGTGACCCAAGGTCCAGAGATTTCATATTATTTACTGTGTCTGAAAGTAGAGTAATGGTATTCAGGCCATGATGGGATCAAACATTGGTTACTGAGATCACCACTGCTCCCAGGGTTAAGTTGATTGCCTGGTTTCTCCTTCAGTGTGGTGGGACTCATACAACCTGGTAATTGGTATGAAATGATTCTGCTGTTCTGACTTCTGTTCTTTTTGATGTAATGTATTTCCTTTTTCACAATGTTTTTCTCCAGACATGGTTATAACTGCATTATTCTGTGAGTTCTCTATATTAGTTTTATTCTTAAATGGTGTTCTGGAAATTCCAGAAACTCGTGATATTAACTAAGCTTACAGGAAAAGAATTCAATGAACAAATACATTTTAAAAAAGGAACTCACATTCAGCAAAATTACCAGATTTCTTTAACTTGGAACTTCTTAGAGACTTTAAATTTTTTTTTTCAACATTTATTTATTTTTGGGACAGAGAGAGACAGAGCATGAACGGGGGAGGGGCAGAGAGAGAGGGAGACACAGAATCGGAAACAGGCTCCAGGCTCTAAGCCATCAGCCCAGAGCCCAACGCGGGGCTCGAACTCACAGACCACGAGATCGTGACCTGGCTAAAGTCGGACGCTTAACCGACTGCGCCACCCAGGCGTCCCAAGAGACTTTAATGTGCTAATATGTTTTCTGAATTTCTCTGATAATATGCATGATTTACCAAATGTATTTGCCCACAGATGTCTTATTGAAGGCATCTTGGCATCTTGTAGAATACTTTTTCTTTGGAATGTTTTGGCAAAATCCTGCCTTAAGTAATTAACTGTAAATCCTCTGGGTCTCCTTCTTAATCTAGGCAATGATTATAATTTTCATTGGAAGATACAGGATCAACTTAAAATCAGCTCCTTCTGGATATTGAGAGCTGGACTCAGAATTCTGTTTTTTGTTTGTTTGTTTGGTTGGTTGGTTGTTTTTTCTCCATTCAGAGTAGAATGTTTCCAGTAAAAATAAGTTTCTGTTTTGGCCTATAAAGGAGCTATAATCTAGTACCAGGCAGGGCTGCTAAAATCTATTCAGTGTTTGTGTTTACTCCTACTTTCAACCAAAGAAACAAACGCCCTCTGAGAAAGACTATTTGTTCATGTCTAGCATAACTTGCTATAAATTTTTATTTACTTTTGTCAGGCACTTAAAAGGTTTGGTTAAGTTCACTGTATTCTCATGTGGTAAGCTATAGCAACAAACAATCTCGCTCTTACTCATTTAACACCACAGAAGTCTGTTTCCTGCTTATGTGTATCTAACAATGAACTCTGCAGTATTTAAGAGCTATTTAATTCATGTGGCAATCAGTGATTGCAGACTGTTCTACCATGCCACCACAAGGCCTCAATGTTGGTTACTGAAAGAGAAAAGAAAGCATAAAGAATGAAGTGGGTATTTACACTGCCTCTTCTGAGAGAATTTCTTCAATTCTCCTGAGTGAAAAAAAGAGAAAGTTTAACATAGAACCCATCCACTAGTTAAGCTTTTCCTCACCTATATTATTTTTTGACTGGTACTCATAGTCTATGGATCCCTTATCTAGAAGATTTTTTAAACAATGCATTTCTGCTGGTAACAATTGTTAGTATTTGTCCTAAATTGTTTTCTCACACTTACAGGGCTTTATTTTTCATTTGATTATTTGCCATGTGCAATTCCTATGTTATGAAATATGCATGATCTATTTTATGTGTAGTCCTCTAACTATTCAGGATACAGGAAGGGCTTCGTTAGGAAAGGAAAGTCAACTCTACTTTCAGTTTCCAACAGGAAAAACAGTCACAATTAGAAGTACATATAAACAAATCTACTAAACTATCAGACAGTGTGACCATATTCTATAACATATGTTGCTTTTGTCAACAAACAGGCCAAGATTGCCATAAAATTATGTAAGAAAAGAATATGGTCTTTGGTTCTCCTCCCTCTGCACACATTTTTTACTCTTTTTTTAAAAAAAATTATTATTTATTTTTAGGGTGGAGGGGCAGAGACAGAGAGAGAGAGAGAGAGAGAATGAATCCCAAGCAATCTCCACTCTCAGTGCAGAGCTCAATAAGGGGCTGGATCTCATGACCACGAGATCATGACCTAAGCTGAAATCAGGTTATCTGTCGCTCAACCAACTGAGCCACCCAGGTGCCCCACATATTTTTACTTTTGATTCCTATCCTTTCAATTTTATTAAATATCCTCACGGCGTGTATTAGAAGCTGAATGCAAAGCAATACCTACAGCATTTTCACCACAAGAGTTACTACTACTCCAATAGAGAAAGTAAAATACTGAGTGACTATAACTCTAAGAACAGACAACAGGTCCTGTTTATTCCACAGCAGATATAGGTCAGTTAATATTAGTTCTAATTCATATATCAGTTCTAATATATTTGCCATTGTGTGATTATGAGAATGTCATAAAACCTCTCATTATAGTATCTTTTCTTAAACAAAGAAATTAGATCTTATTTATTTCAAAATTCTCAGCTCAAAAATTCTTCTCAGCTGTTATCATGCTTTATTATTTCTAACAGCTTTTTCCCACTTACTAGAGTAGAAACTCTATTTTATTTTTACATTTTTTTGTTTTTTTTTCTTGTTTTTTTTGAGAGAGAGGGAGGAAGAGAGAGAGAGTGAGAGAGAGCATGCAAGCAGGTTGAGGCAGAGAGAGAGGGTAAAAGAGAGAATCCCAAGCAGGCTCTGCACTGTCAGCACAGAGCCCCATGCAGGGCTCCAATTCATGAACTGTGAGATCTTCACCTGAGCTGAGATTAAGAGTTCAAGGCCTAACCAATTGAGTTGCTATACACAACTCAATATGCACATATTGAGTTTGTGTAATATGCACATACACTACTACTAATTAATAATACTACATTTTCTTTTTTAAAAGGATGCACGGAGGGGTGCTTTGTAACTCAGCCAGTTAAGCAGCAGACTCTTGATTTCGGCTCAGGTCATGATTCCACGGTCATGAGACAGAGCCCTGCATCAGGCTCCATGCTGAGTGTGGAGTCTGCTTTAGATTCTCTCTCTTTCTCCTTCTGCCCCTCTCCTGTGTGCATGCTCTCTCTCTCTCTTTAAAAAATAAATAAGTAAATAAATAAATAAAAAATAAAAAATAAATAAAATAATAAAATCAGAATAAAATAAGATAAAATAAAAGGATGCATGGAGGCATATCCTAATAACAATTGCCCAAAAGTCGGGCAGTTTATAGACTAGATTTTTGGAGCTTTTAGAGAGCCTGTGATAATGTCACACGTGAAATGTGACCTGTGGTTAGGACATAGTTTTTCTTATAGGTGTGGCCCACAGAATGGACAAACAAGGCAGCCATGGAAACTGTGGTATCAAATACTAGATAGCTGCCCATAAGAAAAAAGCCAGATTTTTCTATGGCTGTATAGCAAGTTCCCTTTAATCAAGCATTCTTAGTTTGAGAAAATATATATAAACATGGCAGGCGTGATATAAATACACTGTAATGTAAAAAGGATGTGTAGCTTGTATGCTCGCCAAAGAGAATGAAGGTCATTGAGAAAATATTCCCAGTTAGTTTTGCATGGTACTTATTATTCAACATAAATAATTATATTTGAATTTTAATTATCCTTAATACTAGAGAGCAGAAAAAATTACTGAGAACACAGAGGTTTCTTATAATAACTTTCAACCTCTTACAGCCAGGGGTCTACACAGACATACTAAAAGTACAAAATATTTTATAACCAAATATGCATCTACAAAAGTAAACTAATTATAAATATTTTTACTTTAACTTCACAAGTGAATCTTACTGAGATTGTAATAGCTAGCTGTCTGAGTGAAAAAATAAAAATAAAATCAGTCAGAGATACATGTAAATCAATGAGTAAAACAAATTTAAGCAATTTTCTTAATTGTAAGGTTTTTTTCATCACTTTTAATATGCTGGTTTTTGATTTTTTAGAGAGGGTATATATATTGATATACATATAAATATATCACCATTAAGTTAGTTTTTACCATAGTGTATATTTAATTCTGTATAAGAATATGTACTATACTATTCCAAAGAGATTGAGAATTTTTTAAAATGTTGATATTTATTTGTATGATTTCAAATCATAAACTCTGGATATGGTCCGTTTATTTCTGCCACGTTCATATGACTATAATAAAAGATCAGCATTTTTGAAAAGTCATGAGAACATGTACTTTGCATATTTGTCCTCAAAATTTCTCTAGCACCACCCACCTTGAGCCTTCTGCTTTGTCTTTCCTTCTTGTGGCTTCTTGACAAAATAAGGGAAAAAATGAAAGAAGGAAAGAGGAAGCCAGGATGCTTCTGTGCTTTCCTCAGCCTTTCTCGCTGCTTAGTTGGCATTTGTTCTATTTTTCAAAGGCAGTTCTGAAGCTACTGAAAAGTGAAAAAATGTATATTATGGGAGTCCCATACTCTTTCTGTTCAGCTTTCAACCTCTGGTTTGACTTTATCACTCCTGAATCTTTTTGTTTTATATTTTTAAATTTTTTAAAGTTTATTTATTTTGAGAGAGAGACAGAGAGCATGAGCAGGGGAGGAGCAGAGGGAGAGAGAGAGAGAGAGAGAGAGAGAGAGAAAGAGAAAGAGAGAAAATCCCAAGCAGGCTCCACATCAATGCAGAGCTTGATGCAGAGCTCAAACTCACGAACTGGGAAATCATGACCTGAGCCGAAACCAACAGTCAGATTCTTAACCGACTGAGCCATCCAGATGCCCCATCACCCTTGTATCTTTTAATGTAATTGTTTACACTAAATATGAAATGCCATATTACGTGTTTGTTGAAGTATCAATAAAACCTTAATATATCATGTTTGCAGCGGAAATTCATATTGTTCAAATCATGTTACAAATCTCCAAATTTCATTATTTCCCACATCTAAATGTTGCCTATGTAAGTTCACATACTCTTTCATTCTTTTTTGTTTAAGTTTATTTATTTATTTTAAGAGAGAGAGTGCACTGGCATTCAGGGGAGGGGCAGAGGGAGAGGGAGAGAGAGAATCCCAAGCAGGCTCTGTAATGTCAACGCAGAGTTCAACTCAGGGCTTGAACTCATGAACCCTGAGATCATGACCTGAGCTGAAATCACGAGTCTGACACTTAACCCACCCAGGCACCCCTACCCTTTCATTCTTATAGTTCGTCTTTATATTTAGCATCTGCATGGATCTGTGGGAGAGGAGGAAGCTAATTATTTTATTTACATCTTAAAGGCATTAATTGAGGGTCTTATACTTAAATTAATGTATTAAATATAGGAAAGATGACAGGCAGCTAGGACATAGCATATATGGGCCAAGACAAGGGAATTTAGCATTTTCTACAAATGGCATTGATAATACTTGGTTTACCGTTACTAATAATGACCAGAGCTATCCCAGGCCTCCAGCTACAAACACCTCCAGAAGATTTGCCTGGGATGGGGTTGGGGAGAATGTAAATGTTCTCCGCTTTCAAGAGTCTCCTTTTCTTTCTGTGTTTTTCCATCTACATATGCACACTTCTTACACTGCATTTTTGTGCTGCTTTTAGCTAATTGCTTCATCTAATAGAGCTAATAAAGCATTTTCTATAGTTTTAAATTTTTAATTTAATATTTTTTAAGTATTTATGGAAGAACTACTTTATTGGCTTACTAAGTAAAGTGGCTGCAGTGCAGTCTCTGGTTCTTTCCTGTTTCAAAATTTTCAAAAACAATTAAACAAATGTGAGCTTATGTATCACTAGTATATTACACTATCTTTATGGTAGAATTAACCTAGATAGAGAAGTAAAGCTATGTCAGCAGATATCTGCCAGTTTGGCAAAGCAATAAATAGAGTAGGTGAATTTAATTTTTAAAGATCTAAAGGACCTTCATAATACAGAATTTTAAAGAACACTATGTTTACTATAATGTCCATATCTCACTTACTTAACTTTAAAATTATTTGAATTGCATTGCTTGAAACAAAAAAATCATAATAGTTATTCATAAAGGAATGCTTATCTATGTCTACAGATTTTCTAAACTTTCACTTCACACATGTGCATTAGTATTTTCATCAATAAAATGTTTATATCCTCTTTGAAAACAATTATTTTTTTACTTTAAAAATTTTATATCTATGAATTTAATAACTATGAAAATACTTTAATCTCAAAAGTCACCTTTCATCAAAAGAAATAAAATTCACCTAATATTCATTGAATTCTGTGGTGCTTTGGAAGGAAAAATATCCAGAATGTCAAAATCTACAGAAAAGTCATTCTACAGTATTTTTTAACTGCTGTGTTGTAAGGTCTACTTATTGTTAATGCTGGCTCAAAGAAGTTCATTTCCAATTACCTCCCACAAGTTTTTTGTTTTTTTGCTTTTTGTTTTTTGGGTGCTTTTTTTCCTATTGAGGGCCTCAATTGACTGACACATTAAATTATGCATGATCAACTGAAAAGGATCAGTTCAAATTTTGGCACTCAGTCACCATCTGTGCTTTGTACATTGACATATCTCACATCACTTTCATGTTTGTTTTATAAATGGTGTGACAGGTTTTCATAACATTTGATGTTCCATAAAATTAATTCTAGTGATGGTCATATTTTAAGAAAATAAAGCTCCATTCAGAAACTGTGAAGAATTTTGAAAATAAAAACCACTATTAGGGCAGTGACTTAATTTCTAACATTTCTCATGGCAATCAATCCAGGTGTACATAGAACCAAAAGTTTTTCTTTTTTTTTTTTTAACTTTTTTTTATTTATTTTTTTTGAGACAGAGAGAGACAGAGCATGAACTGGGGAGTAGCAGAGAGAGAGAGGGAGACACAGAATCTGAAACAGGCTCCAGGCTCTGAGCTGTCAGCACAGAGCCCGACGCGGGGCTCGAACTCACCAACCGTACGATCATGACCTGAGCCGAAGTCGGACGCCTAACCGACGAAGCCACCCAGGCGCCCCCAAAAGTTTTTCAATAACATATGATATTGGGACCTAAGCTGCAATGCAACTTCCTTCAAAAAAGCAACCAGTGGGATTTCCCCTGTTATAAGTGTGCATAGTTCAAACTTTAAAGCAAACAAAACCAAAATCAATTCTCCAAATAATCAATTTCTTTTACAATTACTATCATTTTGCTAAACTTAAAAAAAAAACAGATAACATCACACACTCACAATTGGAAGATATATTGAACAATGAATTCAAATATAGTACATGTAGTGCATTAGAAAACAATCTTTGGGGGGCCTGGGTGGCTCAGTTGGTTGGGCGACCAACTTCGGCTCAGGTCATGATCTCACAGTTTGTGAGTTCAAGTCCCTCTTCAGGCTCTGTGCTGACAGCTCAGAGCCTGGAACCTGCTTCAGATTCTGAGTGTCCTTCTCTCTCTCTCTCTCTCCCTCTCCCCCACTTGCGTTCTGTCCCACTCTCTCTCAAAAATAAATAAATGTTAAAAATTAAAAAAAAATCTTAAAGATTATAAATAAAGTATTTGGATATATGCATTGAAATAATAAGTAGATTATTTTATTATTATTGTGTACCCTGAGATAGCGTAGACCTAAATCTTGGGCACATATGTTCTACTCTAACCTCCACCCCAACTATTTCCCCAAAACTTATAGTAAATTTAATTTCTATAATATTTGTCTATAATGGCCACAATTTCTATAAAATGGAGTGAAATTCTGTGAATTATTCTTGTTTACTCCTATTACCTGTCTTATTTGGGTATTCAAAGGAATGATTTGTCTTTTGTTTTTCAACTACAACTGTACAAGGCAATCCTTTCATATCAAATAAATAAAAACACATTTTCGCCTCTATAAGCTGTCATACTGTTCACAAAGGACTTTCCATAATCCAAAGATAACTTGTAGAAATTTGTGTACGTTATTTTCTGGTACTACTAAGCTTAAAGTTTTATACTTTTAATATTTGCTTCATTAGATTCAGGGGAAATATGGCCAAAAGTTCTTGCTAGCAAAAAAGGTTCTACTGTCGAAATGCTTCCAGAGAAAAGGAGAGGCACAAAGTCACAAGGAAGAAACATGAGCTCATTTTCTTGGCAATCAAATGACTATTTGGAACCAAGGATTAAATGGAGTAAAATTTTAGTTACACCTCCTTTCTTTTCCTGAAAGTAAATACACACTGAACTATTTTTAAGCTGTTACAAAAGCAAAGGTTATAAAAGTTTCACTTCTTCACCTTGACATTTTGAATATAGACATTTCTTACTGATAGTAACTTTGAAAAAAAAATAGTTCTGTCTTTCAAATATACAACACCTTGTTAAGATTATATGATTTAAAGTAGACAGAAAACTGACCATCTCAAAGATAAGTACTTTTTTCCGATATTCTTTCTTATGTTTCTTTTAGAAACATTGTATTTAATATTTTCTTTTTATCCAGGTACTCACTATGCTAACTTCCTAATAGCCAGTTTTTGGTTTTGTTTTGTTTTGTTTTGTTTTGTTTTGTTTTGTTTTCCACCAGATACATTTGCTCTGTTTCCCTTAAATGTTTGATCTTTACTCAGGATTCTGCCTTTGACTCACATGCTTTCTTACTCACTGAAAGATTCATCTAACCATATCTTTCTCTAACAACTACCTATAGAATATCAACTGTATACTTCTACCATGGATCTTGTTATAGACTCATGACCACTGTATCTCCATCTAGATATTTTGTCACTTGTGAGAGCAGATATTTGTACAAAATGTTACATGCCGGGGGAGTATGACAGCTTCAAACCATAATCCTGTGTATTTACCCAACCACACAGAATTAGCTATTGGAATGTGCCTTTGGCAAATAATAATATTATTCAATGTTAACCAATGTTTCTCAAAGATCTGGTGCTATTCTAAACACCACCTTTCTTATATTATTTAACCCTCAAATCAACTAATCAGTAAGTAACATTATTGTCCCATTTTACATTGGCTGGAACTTCAGACAGAAAAATCAAGTAATTTGTCAAAAGTGACACAGTGGAAGGCTTGCTACTCTTGTTAATCTGATAGTTGTTTTATTATAAACTCTGTAATTTACACTTGCACTAGAATGACTGGCATAGCCCCTGAATTCAGTCTAATAAAAATAGACACTTACGTCTTCCTCACCACCATCTTGCTGTCCTATATTTTAAAATTTTTATTACTAACACCATGAAAATAATGCTAACATTAAACATGGCCTACCTCTATCTTATATTTTTTATATATTCTGTCAGTATTCTCCTAAATATTCTCTCCTAAATTGTCTTGTTGCCAATATTAGAAGCCCCTTCTAACCTGCCTTATACTCTGTGAATCCAAACATTTAAAAATCTGATAAAAGCATTTTACTAAATTATTCTAACATTTGAGTACTTTTTCATCTCATATAATTTTATAGGAGCAATATGACTTTCTCCGTCATATCATTTCAAATACAGAGCCTGTTGTTAACCATTCTGTTTGTCATAACAAATTATGTAGACTTAACTAAATGAAATATCCTATTCCATGACCCAGACTTTTGCACATGCTGGTGTCTCTTCAAACTGGAATGAACGTCTATAGTTAGGGTGCATCTACTAATCTAATTACATGCTTTCTTACTCACTGAAAGATTAATCTAAGCATATATTTCTCTAACAACTACCTACAGAATATCAAATATGGATCTTTTTACAGACTCATAGATGCATAGACTATATCTCCATCTAGATATTTTGTCACTTAGAGTGAGAACAGACTGTATTCTGTATTCTGGTATCCTTGATCATAATTTCATTTATAATTAATCGTTTTCACATTTGTTTATCATTGTATCTTTATGCCAACCATTATTAGGTGCTATATTTTTATATGTGTGGGCACTCATATATATAACATATATATATCTCAATTATAGTACTTAAGATAATCTATTGCCATAATTAGTTAATATATCTCCCATTTGAATATGAACTACATTTGCGAAGTGCAATCATAGGACTTACTATGGAGAGCAAAGAAAATGATAAATTTAACAACAACTCTCAGGATTACAAGTCTGGATGACTAGTTGTCACCGAAATTATTTAGGATAGTAAAAAGAGGCAGAAAAACAAATTTGGAGGATTTTTAATTTTACTTAAATGTCATCTTGTTCTGACATATTGCTGAAGTTTTACTATAACTACTAACTAGCCCAAAACCAATTTTCATTGTAATAGGGTACAAAACACAAAATCATTGTATACTTTAACAGACACCTGAGTGGTACAGTCAGGTTAGCATCCAACTCTTGATTTTGGCTCAGTTCATGATCTCATGAATTGTTCAAAACCTGCATCAGGCTCTGCGCTGACAGTGCTTTCTGTCTCCCCTCCCTCTTTCTCTTTCTCTCTCTCCCTCTCAAAATAAATAAACTTTAAAAAATAAAAAAAAAATCATCTGTATACTTTGATTAAAACTACATTATAAAAAACATACTTGAGGGAAAAAAAGACTAAAATTAAATTTTAGAAGATTCATATATTTGAAACTTTCCACATGTAGTTGAATTGTCTATGCAAGAAGTGGTTATTGAAAATTACTCATACAGGGGCGCCTGGGTGGCGCAGTCAGTTAAGCGTCCGACTTCAGCCAGGTCATGATCTCGCGGTCCGTGAGTTCGAGCCCCGCGTCAGGCTCTGGGCTAATGGCTCAGAGCCTGGAGCTTGTTTCTGATTCTGTGTCTCCCTCTCTCTCTGCCCCTCCCCCGTTCATGCTCTGTCTCTCTCTGTCCCAAAAATAAATAAACGTTGAAAAAAAATTTTTTTTTAAAAAGAAAATTACTCATACAATAGGCATTAGATGAAGAAAATATAAATTTAGACAAAAAGAAGGAAAAAAAATCATTGTTTTTAAAATGTCACCATACATGTCATTCATATATGTATGGTTTTGAAATAATATTCAACCACATAAAATATTGTTTTGGTATGGTTGTCTTATGAAGGCCACTTTCATAACAATCATTTCATTATACACTTAGTAAGGGGACACAATCTAGAATTAGTAATCAAATTTTAATCAATTTTTCAACTTTACTAAATTTACAAATGAAAGAAGGCAAGGGGGTGAAAATATAAAGGATACATTTAAATAATAATAATAGTTTAAAATTCCTCAGAATGGACCTAAAACATAATTTTAAGATTTAGAGAAGTTCATTGAATTTCAAGTAGGAAAATTACAAAATAAATCATGATTAAGAACATTGTAGGCAAACCGCCACAAAGAAAAATGAGCTATTAGAGAAACGACATTTTCTAGTCAGAGCCTGATTTTTATGACCACAAACTTCTTCTCATCAAAAAGTTGGAACAACACTTTTAAAGTTATGAAAGGAAAAATACTACTGTTAACCTAGAGTTCTATAGCTAGTAAAAACATCCTTAAAAAAAACAAGAGAAATAAAGACTTTGCAACTAAACAAAAAATGAAAAACAAAAATTAAGAGAATCTGTGGCCAGTAGAACTACAAAATATATTATCATGTCAAATGATAGCATATGAAAATTAAGATATTAGGGAAAGATTCAAAAGCTTATAAATGGTAAATATTTCGGTAAAATCTATTTTGCCTTACTTTTAACCTTTTAAATACATATGGCCATTTAAAATAAAAAGTTTACTACCTTGTAGATTTATAATGATAAAATTCATAACAGTAATTATAGCATAAAGGTAGAGGGGTAACAGACTTACACAGTTGTAGGTTTTCTGCATTTTAGGCAAAGTAGTACAAAAATAACTGAGTAGATTGTGAAAAGTTAAGAATGTAAATTGTAGTTTCTAGAACAACCAGTAAAACAAATAACACAAAATGGTAAAGTAAAAATTCCTTAGGTAAATTAAAATCAATTTCTAAAAATTATTTAAAAACTAACAAGAGTCACCTGAGGAAAATGTAAGTAAATTGAAGGAGTTGTTTTTTTCTCTTCTTAGCATCTTGTATATTAACCACATAATACTTCCTTTTCCCTAATTATATCTAAAAGCAAAACAAGCAAACAAAAAAACGACTACAACCATATCCAAGAAAAAAAATGGACAAAGTCCCATGTGAGTACTTAAAAGCCACATGCTTTCATTCTGTGAACCTGGTATAGTTTCTTCCATGATCCCCAAATCCCACTGCCCCTCACTGACCCTCCACACACAAATCACCAACTTGAAAGACTCTGTAACTAGGTGTGTGTTGTGGTGGAAAGATAATGGAGAACTCTTAGATGACACCAGCTTATAGAAAATAATTGTGTGCAAATGCACAGCTGAATTTATAGTCTGGGAAGTTTTAAATTTTGAGATGTGTTAGAGAATTCTGAGATAACCAAATATATATCTTGTATCTTCAATTCTATAATTAGAGTTTTTCTGTTATTTGTGAAGCTTTCTTGGTCTCTTTGAGTTTCATAAAGATTCAAAATGTACTTAAAGGAGGATTAATAACTATGAGTAAACAAATGGCATAACAGTCAAAAAATCACAAAGACCCAACAATCCAGAACATTTGCTTTGCAATCTTAATCACCCTAGCTTCTTTATTATTTTTTTTAATCTTTATTTATTTTTGACAGAGAGAGGGGAGGGGTGAGAGAATGTGAGCTGGGGAGGAACAAAGAAGGAGACACAATATAAAGCAGGCTCCAGGCTCTGAACTGTCAGCACAGAGCCTGACATGGGGCTCAAACTCACCAACAGAGAGTTCGTGACCTGAGTCAAAGTCTGATGCTTAACCGCTTAACCGACTGAGCCACCCAGGCATCCCCACCCTAGCTTCTTAAAACAGTTTCCACATCTATAAAATGAAGGACCAAATCAGATGGTAGTAAAAGTATTTTAGTCCTGTAATTTCATTATTATGATAATAGACACCATTTCTGGAGCATAAGCCAAGTGTTTCACATACATTACTTAATTTAAGCTTCATTACAAACTGTAAGAGAGATATCATTATCCCTATATTAAAAACAGAAAACTACATTTTAGAAAGTTTTCTCCCCAAATAAGAGCAAGAATCTAAACAAAATCAGACTTTGAAGCTGTAAGCCTTGTTTAAGAAATTGTAAGTTACTGAGGTATAGAATACTGAGTCAAAATGATAAAGTATTCAGGTAGAATAGAGTCAAAATCTATGTAGTGACCCAATCAACATTTATTAAATACTTAATATGAGGATGCTACCAATTTTAGTCTAAACTAATAAAATATTTTAAAACCTTGTATCAAGTTATTTTCATTATTATTTTATTGTTATATTTTTAAAACTTTTTTGCTATTTAAAAGTATTTTACATAACTACAGAATGCATAAAGATCATGTCTGAATAAGTATTCATTAATAACACACATCCACAAAATAGCAATTGATCAGATGAATGTAAAATACATATAATGATTTTTTATTATCATTTTAAGCCAGTAACATAATATCCTGAAGTGGGAAACAGAAGCAGTGGAGTGGGAAACAGAAGCAAAATCTTTTTTTCTTGATTCTGCTTCTAAACTCAAGCAAGTTACTTTACTTGTTGGCAATTATTTTTTTCTCTCACATATGATAAAGGGATTAGAGTATATTATCACTGATATTTCTATAGATTCTTAGATCTTAAGGACACAAAATAGTGTTCTAGGGGGAGCAATGATGCCTAAGATGTTTGAGTTATTTCAAGGATATTTATTTCATGGTGGAAAAAGTTTAGAGTTATGAAAAATTCAGAGTTATGAAGTCAACATTTCTAAAGCCTTTTTTTGTTCTAAAGTGACTGTGACTGTCATAGAAGATGAAGCAGAAAATTTTTCTCAAGATGAATGATCTAGAGACACACTTTAGCAAATGATGTTTCTAATTCCTCTCTTCTTTAGCTAATTAGTACAGATAAGGAACAGAAAGATGGCATGCCAAATTATACAACAAATTTGAAGGAGATGTGTAAAATTTTTTGAATTTAATTAAATTTACATGTTGTATGGAATTATGTTCACTCCCAGATTAAATACTTTAAATGAGTCTAAGAAGAGTGAACTATATTAAAACTCATCACAACTAAAAGCCAACACTCACTTTTTTTTTTTTTTTTTAGAAAAGATAGATACAATTTAACAAGCTTTTTAGGTAAACTTATGAATATCTTGGAAGAAATAATAATGGCAACATTTACTGACTCTGAGAAGGTGTTTTTTTTATGAAGAATTAAGGTAAGCATAACTCATATTTTGGTAGACAAAACATAATGAAAAAGAAACCTACTAGTAACACTAGAAAGGATTAGATGCTTTATATTTTATTCCTCAGCCATCAGTCATTTACATTTTTTTATTTTTAACTTTTGAAGTTTTGGATCAATGTTCCTGAATCTCATGTCAGCTAGCTTACTACAGTTTCCTTCCCTTCAAGCATAGTAGATCAGTAATAATTGTATCTTTGCAAAGCATGCAGTGTTTTATGTAAGTGAATGTAAACTGATTCCTTAGGTCAAAAAGAAATTCTCTTATTAAAGGTATGTATAGAGAAAAAATAGATAAGAGCCACAGTCCAAATCGATTCAGAGTTAAATATAATTTTAATAAGGTGCAATGTTTAAATCCCATGTAAATATTTCTCATTAATCCTAACGTGCATACACTATGTGAGTACTACCTAGAAATAATTTACTTATGTAATTTTATGAAATGGAACTTCTATAAGCTGCTTTTGAAACGAAAACATTGGTCATATTTTGATGACATTACTTCATTACACTTCGATTAGCATTGTATAAATCATGTAAGGTTTATAAAACAAGTTAATAATTTAATCCTGGAAGACAAATTTTTGTACTACATTGTGACATTACTTATCATGCTGCTTTAATTAAAACCTATTTCACAGTTTATTTGTTCAAATACCAGTTTTATGCTGTATATAAGTCCTCATAAACAGGAAGGGTTTAGGGTTTTTTCCATTCTTTCACTAGCCAAAAATAAAGTACAAACAGTATATCACCAAAGACTTTTGACTCTATTATGTGTTCTTGGGTTGATGACAGAGTAATAACAATAATAATAATAATTGTAATATATAATTGCCATAACAATTTTCTCCAATTAGAAGTTACACATATTTTTTTCAGATTGAAAATATCCAGCCAACTGTATTTTCCATATACCAACCCAGTGTTAAATAACCAAGAAGAGAAATATCATAAAGTTTACTGAAAAAAATTTGTGAAATTATTATTGTAAAGATGTCATCATCACAGAGCAGTTCTGGAAAGCTAAATAAACAATAGGATACACTCTTTGAATTGAAAAATATATGTCCAGTAAGGTGCCCAATAATTACAGAAAAGATATCATGGTGATAGTCCTTAGTGAATGTGGGGGAGGAAATCCGAGTAAGCTATAGAAGGAAAGAGGAATACAATGGAGAGAGAAATAACATGGTGGCAGTTCTTGTATGGGAGAGTGTGAAAACTTTAAGAAGGCAGAGTGATAAAATTAGTGACAGAATAAAATCTGGGGTCTGTAGGTACCTAGATCTCTAGTAGGTATTGGATATATCAAAGTAAAGGTCTGTGAAAGAAAATGTAGAACAGTTGGCCGTGTATTTTTAAACAAAATATTAAAAGGTGAAGCTTATGGAGAGGGAGAACAGGCTTGCGTGAGAAGCAGCAATCTAAAAAATTTCCAAGGGAGATTTCATGTTTTAACAAAGTTTTCAGATTAATTGTTATCTTTTAAAAGACTCTGAAATCTTCTTGGGGTCAGTATTCTTTTCTGAAAATCTCAAAATTATCTTTGGAGGCAAATGTGTTTATTTAGCTTTACATATAGCTTTCATGTTGGCACTCACTTGCTCAAATATCTTCAAAGATTAGTGCTTCCTGAAAGAGTAAAATTTCTCTAACATATGTTTGAATGTCCCAATAACTGGCTCAATGTCATATTTTTAAAGAGCACATTTTCTTTTTTATGAGCCTTTCAACCAAACTGAACTCACTAGATGCAGTTCAACCAACATTCCTTATACATTTCCTTTCCAGACCATGCAGAATGCCCTCCCTCTGCTTGTTTCATTTCCATTCATCCTTCAGATTCTTTAACATTATTTAGTCTTCCTTGATTATTCCAAGGTACACTGAGCTCTTCTTTTTCAAAAATTTAATAGTGCTTATCTAGACTAGAGAAGCATGTAAGATTTGCAAGCTGTCATATTTTAATGGTTATATTTTATGCATTTTTTTCCAACAGCATAACAACAATGCTGTGGCTTATTTATTGTAATATATTATCACTTATAAATTCAATCTGAAGATTATAGAATGCTCCCTTTGGTCCTGATTTTACCACCACACCAACAGGGCGCCAATATAATAACAAGAATTATAGCTGAGTTGCAAGGCAGACTTTCTCTGAAGAAGAGTAATTAACAGAAGCGTAAAGTCAAAAGTAGAGACAAAAATATTAATCACAGTTGAATTTCTATCCAGATTAAGATAAATCCTCACATTTAGTTCCTAGAACCAGATGAAGGACCATAAGGCAAGCTGAGGGCCAAGCACAATACAGCACAACCCCATTCCCCACCCCCAACCCCCTCATGGGATATATGTGATATTCCTTAGGCTTCCCAAGAACAAAGGAAAGGACAGAAAACAAATGGTTGAACTGATAGGGTCTCCATCACTTTACAAATATCTTAGTATTATTACAAGAAAAGGGCAATCTTATCAATAGCTTAATCTCCAGGAACTCCTTACTGTCTTAATGATAACGCTTTGTTAGAGGGAAAAACAACCTTAGCTTGACAATAGTTGGGCCACCAGTAATCTAACCTGTGAGTCTTCTTTAGCATATGGAAATCCCTTTAAGAAACTTCCTCTTGACTTTACCTCCCCCAACTCCACAGTATATAAGCAGTCACTTTTCACAACCCCAGTGCAGCTCTTTCTGTCCATAGATCCTGTTCCCGTGCTTTAATAAAATTACCTTTTTGCACCAAAGATGTCTTCAAGAATTCTTTCTTGGCCATCAACTCCGAACCCCCACCATCACTCCAAAACCCCATCGGGAGATATATATATATATATATACATATATATATATATATATATATATATATATATATGTCATAAAAGGCAGGAAAAACCATAGTTTGAGGAGACAAATCATGAGTAGTACACTCAGACATTACACAGATATTAGATCAGAGAAGTTTAAAGGACTGTGATTAATATGTTAATGGGCTCTGATGGAAATAGCAGACAATATGCAAGAGATAATCTAAAGACATGGAAAGTTTAAGAAAGAATAGAAGACAACTGCTCAGAATAAAAAACAAAGTGACAAAACGAGGAATACTTTCAATAGGCACATCAGTAGATTTGATACAACGAAGGAAAGAACCAGTGAATATGAAGAAACTTCTGAAAATAATGGTATTATTTGGTCTCTGTCCCCTTTTCTGGCACACAGTTCCTAAAACTTGGAATTTCCTAAGTGAGGAGAGCGGTAATGGTGTTTCTGTTATGTGAATGCCCCACCTCAGGAGGTAAGCACACTGGAAGAGCTAACCCCTGTGATTAGAGGGTTGGAACTTTTAGTCTCACCCCTGACTTCTGGGGAAGGAAAGGGGTTGAAGGTTGAGTCAATCACCAGCACTCAATGATTAAATCTGTCATGCCTATGTAATACAGCCTCCATAAAAAAACAAAAAAACAAAAACAAAACAAAAACTGAGTTTGGAAAGTTTCCAGGTTGGTGAACTCATGGAGGTGCTAGGAGAATGGTGCCATGGAGAAGGCACAGAAGCTCTACCACTCTTTCCCTACACTATGCCCTATGCATCTCTTCCATCTGGGTCTTCCTAACTGGTCCTTTTATGCTAAACTGGAAATATAGTTAGTAAAACATTTCTGAGTTCTGTGAGCCACTGTAGCAAATTAATCTACACAAGGAGGACGTCATGGGAACAGAAGCACACCTAACAGGCTGAGCCTCAGACTGGCATCCAAAGTTGAGTGGTAAGCAGTCTTGTAGGACTGAGCCTTCAACCTGTATGATGCTGTCCTTCTGTAGATAGTGTCAGAATTCAAGTGAATTCTTGAACACTCTGCTGGTATCCAAGAATTGTTTGGTGTTGCATGGCATCCACTCCCTCCACCCCACCCCCACCCATCCACCACACACACACATGTTGGAACTGAGTCCAAGAACCCATAATATTAAGAAACAGAACATAACTAACATTCCAGTAGTTCCTGTGATAATCCCATCTAGGTACTATCCTCTGCAAGACTAACTACTATCCTGACACCTAAAATTGTAAACAAGACTTTTTCCTTCTCTTTTGATCAGCTGTGTTAAGTGGTACTATTTTTAGGCTTTGGTTTATTTTACCGAACATATCAAATTTTTTGATTCAATAAAGTTTTATAGCGTTAACATTTGATTTTAAACGTTTATTTATTTTTGAGACAGAGAGAGACAGAGCATGAACAGGGGAGGGGCAGAGAGAGAGAGAGACACAGAATCTGAAACAGGCTCCAGGCTCTGAGCGGTCAGCACAGAGCCTGACGCGGGGCTTGAACTCACGGACTGTGAGATCATGACCTGAGCCTAAATCGGACACCCAACCGACCGAGCCACCCAGGCGCCCCATATAGCGTTAACATTTTTGATACCTCTGTGATCTATGTTGATATATTCTTCTCTATTTCTAATATTAGTAATTTGTGTTCTCTCTCTCTTTTTTTTTTTTTGCATAAGTTCTAGCTAAACTTCATAAATTCATTTTACAGAAAAGGATCCCATACGATGAAAATGATCTCACGTGGTTTATGAATTTTGTTAATTTTTCAAAATACCAACATTTAAATTTTGATTTCTTTAGTGTATCTTGGTTCTCCATATGATAGAATTATTCTGTTACTCTTTATCATATATATTTTTAATGTCTTTTAAGTTTTATTTTATTTTTCTTTCTTTCATTCTTTTTTTCCCCCTTTTTTTCTTTGTACTCATAATAATGGCAGCTTAAATCATTGAATTTTAGCTGGTCTTCCTTTTACTATGTTCATTTAGGGCTAAACATTTTCTTCTAAACACTACTTAAAAAATTTTTATTAATGTTCATTTATTTTTAGGAGAGAGAGAGAGACAGAGCAAGGGAGCAGGGGAGGGGTAGAGAGAGGGAGACAGAATCTGAAGCAAGCAAGATCTAGACTCTGAGCTGTCAGCACAGAGTTGGATGCTGAGCTTGAACCCATGAACCATGAGATCATGGCCTGAGCCCAAAGTCAGATGCTTAACTGACTGAGCCACCCACCCAGGCACCCCTCTATACACTACTTTAGCTATATTTCATAAGAATTGATATGCCATATCTTCCTTATCTCTCAGCTAAAATATGATATTTCTAGTATGATCTTGTCTTTGACCTTGGGTTTTTAGAAATGTGTTACTTCGTTTTCAAATTGTTAACATTTTTCTAGCTTTATTTTATTATTTAATATTAATGTTACTATGGTCAGAGAATATATTCTTAATAATTTTAATCATTTTTAACTTGTTTCCTACTTGATGTATGAACTAGAACTTTATGAATATTGAAGGCATTCTTGAACATGTACTCTGCAGTTGTTGAATGCTGCATTGCATCTATTATGTCATATTTATTTTGTCATTTATATTAACTCGAAATTTATTTTTATATACTTGTTCTTTTGGCTTTTGAGAGAGAGGTATGTTAAAGTTGTCTACTATGCTTTATAATTTGTTTACTTATTCTTTTAGTCCTGTTGATTATTGCCCTGTACAATTTTTAACCTAACTTAAGTATATAAAGATTTATAGAAGTTGCATTTTCCTCCCTCATTATACATTTCATATTTCCTTCTCCTCTGGATAAGGTTCTTTACCATGGTACAGCACCAATCTTTTTTCTTGAAATAAACGACCCTTCATTACCTTCCTATATTATGTTGGTTCAGAATTATCACTATGAGAGCAGTCCTAAAAAGTGTTCTCAGGGGTCAGTGAACACATACACCTTCTGACCAATACTGTTTTGCACCAGCTCTTTTCCCTTTTAAAATTGTGATCTAGTTCATATAATAATTCCTTTTTTTTTTTTCTTGTTTGTTCTGGATCATAGGAAGCCCAAAATGGCTAGGTGACATTTTGAAATGTACAATATATTGAAAATGTTGTTAAGCCCCCTAGTAGAAACTTTTCTTTTAGAAATCAAGATTCTAGACAAAGGCTCAAGGTATAGAGGAATAGAGGATGGAAATAAAGATTTTGCAAGTTTGTAGTTATGAGAAGTAACACTCCCACTTCTACCTTTTACTCTTTAGTTTCTGGACCCACATGTTATAGCAATGGGAGAAACAACACTAAGAAATGTTTAATACATCAAAGCATATACCAAATCCTATGGTACAGCCGTTTAAAGTTGCAAACTTTGTCTCCCAGCTGGCTCCCTGAGTCTTGTAGGGTCCATTCCATTCGCTCTGAGACCTGTTGTTACTTTTCCATGAGAAATATGACAAAATCAATTAATCTTCTCATGAGATCATTTCATTGTGTGGGATCCTTTTCTGCAAAATGAATTTATTGTTCAGAAACAAAACTCATGGTACTCAATGGAAATTAAGAAGATATTCTGTGATTTCATGGTGATGCTAATGTCAAAAGTATGGTGGGCAGAGATAGTATATCCATCTCCAGTACAAGCATTTATTCCAGTGAAGACATATTGTCATATACACCACGATGCATATGGTCCAATGGAATGTATTATACACTATTATTATATAGATGCTATATCAGGTATAGAACATTGTTTCCAGTGCACTGACCACCCTGCACTGAGCTATAATTTACAGGAGCCCATTATTGCCTGTTGTCAATATAACATTCAGAATTACCTTTAAATCATGCTCAAAATTTTGTTATTCAATGAGCTGGATATTGAGAATAACCCACAGGCTGTTAATGTGAATAGAGGCAAAAGTGACAGTTCAGTGAAGAGCAGGAGCACTGGGAAATGAGTCACCAGCTCAAATAATTATTTGTGCTTTCAGAACCTGCTTGAAGGATCTAATTTTTGAAGGATCTAATGTTTTAGAAGTTTTCCAACTTCCAACTAGCACTTTCCAACTAAGTGCTATTGTCCGACAGAAGGTAGATCAGACAATACCCAGTTTCTGACAATGTTTTAGTAATCATAGTCATTTGATGTCCCAAGTTCAAATATTAAACTTGTGCTAGATCTCAGTAGCAAGCCAAGATCTATTTCTGTGAGAATTATTTCCTAAAGTGTATATGGATTTGCTCCAAAAGCCTGGGTGCCTGCAATGTTTTTTTTCCTATTGATACTTGACATATTCTCCAATATTCCCCAAGATAAATATTATCTTGATCTGAGGAAAGATCATGATTATGACCAGGAGGTTATAAAGAAGGTTGCAATGCTTCTTGCCTTGCAGCAGAGACCAACTAGATAATGTTACCTTTTGTTGATGGAAAGTTAGGAGGCCCTTGGCAGCTTTACATGTTATTCAGCAATAGGTTCCAGAAGCACACCTAAATGTGTATCACCACATTCCATGGGATCCGAGTGTCCCACTTTTTACTCCTGAGTAGCTTATTAATACCTCACATTGAAACAGATCAGATCATCAAAATTAGTTTCTTTTTTTTATTGATACTTACAACCTATAGTTATTCTGGGTGCTCATTTTTTACGGATTTATTTTAACCAGAGTACAAAACATTTGCATTCTATAAATTAAATGCCTTTCAGAATAATTTAGAAGGTTGAAAATAAATATTACTTTGATCTTTCAGAGTTGACTCAACATATGAAACAGAATAAACAAACAGCACTGTAGAACCAGGTTATCAAGCAGTCTGCTACTACTTTTGCGGCCGGGTCCATGATCCCATCCCCACTTCTATAGTCAGGAACTACTACTAAGAGAAAGATGTCACGATGAAGACACTCTCATTGCTGGAGACAGAAGTATACCTCACCTGCTAGAATCAGCTGCAGCAAAAGGAAGCCCTGTGATAGTGCTTTCCAGTGGATATATCAGAGTCGGAACAAGTATGCCTTGTGTCTCACTGTTGCCTTCTAAATGCAGCTAGAGTTCATTTGATCGAAGGAATTTATATCATATCTAGAATTCAGTAGATCTAATGATGCTGAAAATGTTGATTTTAGCTTTCCAGTAGTATAGTAAGGCATAGTTCATGCATACATACAAAACATATTCTCTACAATAGTATTTGCTGGTACAATTTTAAGGGGATTACAGAAATAAGCAATGTAAATTACATTATAAAATGTAAGATTTACCGATCCCTTAAAACATGTATTTAAATTGAGACTAAGCTTCTAGTCTAGAAATTTGGAAAAAACATAAACAATGTTTAATATTTTAATAGCTTTAGTTTATAATGGACATCTAATGTCAAAATAACTATACTAATTCATGTGACTTGATCCTTTTGTTGTTGTTTACGTGACTTGATCTTATATCTTATCCATGTCCCAACAGTATAATGGAATAGAATATATTGTTCTTGAATACCATATTAATAGATACTTATTTTAATTCAGGTTTGTAAAGTTTCTAACAGTTTTTATTTTATTTATTTATTTTGAGAAAGAGAGAGAGAGAGAGAGAGCAGGAGAGAGGCAGAGAGAAAAGGAGAGAGAAAATCCCAAGCAGGCTCCGTACTGTCAGCACAGAGCCAAATGCAAGGCTCGAACTCATGAACAGTGAGATCATGACCTGAGCCAAAATCAAGAGCTGGACACTTAACTGATGAGCCAACCCAGATGCCCCTCTAACAGTTTTTTTAAGTTACATTTGAGGTAATGCGTTCCCTCTTTATTAAGTGTCATACAATGGTAATTAAGACACTACTTTTTAATGATAAAAAGCAAGAGTGAAAGACAAAATTTATTGAAGTTAAAAAATGTGTATAAAAGGGATTCTTTGACTTCATTTACAGAGGTAGGTTCTATTACCATTCTATGAAAGTGCTGGGCAGGAACTTGCAGCTGCCTCCAAGCCTGGCTCACTGTTCCCTAAGGATGTTACTAATCTGATGAGCAAAACTCTTGCATCACCATTTCCTATACCATTCACTTGTTTTACCAGTGGGTTTGGTCACTGTCTTAAATGCAATTGCTTGTGCTTGCAGACTCTCTCCTGCCTTCTTGAGATATCTCTTTCCCTGTGACTCATCTTCCTGCTATTTGTCTCCATGGATGAAGCAAATCAGGCAGGACCCATCTTTGGTAGACCCATAAAGGGTATCATATGCTCTTTGTTAAGTCTACTCAGTTGTTTTCAGTGAGCTGCAGTTAAAAAGAAAGCAATTAAAAATATTCTGTATTGGGGCGCCTGGGTGGCGCAGTCGGTTAAGCGTCCGACTTCAGCCAGGTCACGATCTCGCGGTCCGTGAGTTCGAGCCCCGCGTCGGGCTCTGGGCTGATGGTTCGGAGCCTAGAGCCTGCTTCCGATTCTGTGTCTCCCTCTCTCTCTGCCCCTCCCCCGTTCATGCTCTGTCTCTCTCTGTCCCAAAAATAAATAAACGTTGAAAAAAAATTAAAAAAAATATTCTGTATTTTCCACTTTACTTTTTAAAATTTTAATTTATTTATTTTGAGAGACACAGAGAGAGGCAGAGAGACAGTTAGTGTGGAGCTCAGTAACAACCATGAGATCATGACCTGAGCCGAAATCAAGAATCAGACACTTTAATGGACTGAGCCACTCAGGCGCCCCTTTATTTTTCACTATAGTTTTTCAAGTTTCCCTGTAATATGGGATTTACTGCACAATTCTCTGGCCCAGTAATAAAGCTTAGTGTTTTATTGTCATTTAGCTGTTGACTACTTGCATATATCAGTAGGTACATGAATGAAATCTCGAATAATAGGGAATGCATGCAAATACTGCCTATATTAAAAATATGTGTGGATTTCACTTTGGCTTTGGTTTCTAATTTTCAATGATTTATCAGGAATATCTTCCACTATCAATCATACACTACCCATTCTTTTACCTCTGATGAGAAATACTTTCATAGAAGCACAAAGTAATATTTCCAGTATTTTAATCAGAATAAAATTGGCTTTTAACTTTTACAACTATAGTTTTAAGCTTTGGGACTTATCAGTAAATGTAATGAAGACAGCAATTCTATATGAAAAAGAGCAACAGCAAGCATATAAATCAGAAAAGAACATTTTTGCTAATTTAGAATTTAACTGTGGTATACTTGTTTCTTCTGTTCTTTTAAATGATTTACATTAATTCATGAATGGCTGATGTGTTGTTTTATTTAAGCTATATTTTTAGAGAAATGACACATCAAAGCACTGACTTTTTCATGAAAACTTGACAAATTAGTGGCACTCATGATAATGTCTAAGATTTAGCTCTCGTTATGAGAAAAGAAGATTATGCATTTTTCAAGCTGTATCCAAATGAAAGTGCTAATTGCTCACAACTGTATAATTTGTTTTCTATAATATGTTACATAGCTAATATAAAACAGGTTTTCTAATATGTTGTATATTATAGAAAGTGCCCTGATATTAATACATAAAATTGTTTTAATTTTGAGTTTTACTTTGTAGTGTGGCCTTATGCAAACTTTCTTATTTTAATTTCCACCATGATAAAGGAATATATCATCATAAAGATCTGAAAGATCCATAATACTGAAATCATGCTAATGCCTTATTAAAAAAAACCACACACATTCTGTCATTAATCCATTCAACTGATTTACACTAGGCAATTTCTGACTTTTAGACATTAAGAAAGAGGATAAATTAGAAATAAAGTAAAACTTTTAGATATCTTTTTTAACGTACATAAAATAGGCAAAATGTGACCTCTGCAATTATGAAAATAATTATTCATAAAGAAAATTTTCCTGTGATCAAGAAACTAACTTGTTTTATGCAGTAAGGTTTGTATCAACCAATGTTATATATTCCTACAGGTTTCTGGCTTAAAATTTGTGTCAAATTCTATGCTATTTCAATGAAAGTTGCTGTTGATTCTAATTCTTAATACATTAGAATTCTATGTTTATAGTATCAGATTTGATAAGGAAAAGAAAAGGAGAAAAAAGGAAAGGGAGAGAATAAGGAAAGAAAAATGAGAGACAGAGACATAGAAAATTCAGAATCCTTTGTATTCCCATTGATTTTCCAGCCTCTGATGCATGTTCTACTTCTGTGCCTAGAAAGAAAGTCTTATAATTTTATGTAAAATACTTCGGCCTATTTGAAATAATTTTTGGTTATTTACAACTAAAGAAATATTAACATAATATTTATAATTTATATAATACATCATACAATATAATACAGTATAATATACAATGTAATTAATATAATACATTAAAACAATGTATTTATAATAAATTTTAAAGTAATATTTATATATGTATTTTTTAAATGTTGGCAATATGTGAGTAGATGAGGCAAATGTATTTTTGATGTGTTACTTACATTGAAACAATTCTTATGGTTACAACTCCAAAGGAGAAAGATAAATGTACCAATGAGACCATATATCAGAATGTAGATATAAGTTGAAATGTATTTGCACAGATAGAAAGGTATTAAGGAGAGCTGGAGTCCATTATCATTTTCCATATTGCTTTGAATACAGAAAACTAATTCAGTACAGGAACCACGGAATGAGGAAAGTGCCAGACCTGTCTGCTGAGCAGACATTCCCTGAGTGTGGCTTCACTCTTTGGACTGAATTGAATCGTATTCTCCTGGTGAGAGTGGCAGGTTCTTATTAAATTATCAACTTTATAACTTATTGAGAAGACTGTTTTAAACCCAAAAGCAAACATATAAGGAGTAAAAATGAATCAGTGATCTTTTCTTTTTGTAAATTAACCCTCTGTGGCTCACTAATCTTGCATTTCCAAGATGACAGAATAACGATGTCTTTCACAGCCATCATTTATTTTCATCCTTAATCTTTTAGAATAATACAAGAGGTCAGTTTCAGTTAGATATTAGCCACTTTTGTGAAGATATTTTATAGTAATGACCCATGGGGTTTTACTGCTAAAGTTGCAAGATAACAAAAGAAGCCATACTCTGTTAAGACTCAGCAATAAGAGAATATACATGAGATAAGGCATTGATACTAGCTGGAATGTATTTCTTTTTCTATAAAGAATCTCCTAGGTTAACATACTTCCAAATAAAGAAATGTATTCTGTAAGAAAATGTGTAAAATGATGCAAAGAATAATCTCTTATAATAAGATATAATAAGATAATTTTATATTAATTGATATACTCTATTATAATATTATAATAAAAGGGTGCTTGAAAGTCCGTCACTGTTAGTATCATGGTTTTTAAATCAGTGCCCACTGATATAAGTCAGACCTTTCATTTATCTTTAATCTTGAGAAGGACATCTTCCCTTTGTCAAAGGCTATTTAAATATTAGTCAATCCTACGTTGGAGAATCAGATTTAGAGCTACAGTCCATCCATTGTGCTTAATTTCAAAGTACCCGTGTTCCATTCAACAAGAAATCTCTTCCATTTTAAATTTCTACAAGGAAACGTATATATACAAGCTATTTTTACAGATCAGTTTCTTGTAATTTACAAATTTCTGGGCAGGAAATTCTATATAGTGAATGCAGACACTACGGTGTCAGAGGTTCAAATATTCATTTCTAGATATGTCATACTCTTGGCCTTCTTCCAAAGGCATTGACTTCATGAAAGAAAATGCTTTTATCTGTTTTAGGCATAATAATACATTCTTTCTCAAATGGATAGCTCCCTACTGGTATTGATATTATTTTGGAAAATATACATTTGCTTCTTAGAATATAAAATAATATACTCTGCTTTGCACTAAATGTGTTAAATATCTTTACCTAAAATAAAACGTATTCATGAAAAAATAATTGGCAAACATTAAAACTTATTCTGTTACACATTTCATCCTCTCTATGTAATTTTTAAAGGAGTCATTAAAGTTTATGTACTAAAAGGCAATGTAGTGAAAAGATCTTTTTAAGTAAAAATAGTCTATTAACTAATGACATTTAAACAATTTTTATATTTTATAATATTAAATGAAAATATAAAGAAGCAAAAAAAGCAATGCAAGCAGCTTTCGTTACATATAAGAAAGTTACAAACAAAATAAGCAAGATTTTCCACTTACATTGAATGTGAAGACAAGCAACCATTTTTTAATTTTAATTTAATTGTATTATTATTTATTTTATTTTCCAGAAAATTTATAGCAATATACTTCATCAATTTAAGAAACACTTCTTGACTTTTTTGAAAATGCCTAATACAAGATGGCCCTTGCAACCTGCCGGAACAAAAGTAGTTCCTTGTGTAAGTTGAATTTAGTATGGGTTTGTACTTTGTTCTTATCAAAGCCATGTTTGATGTGGCAGCATCTACCTCTCCTGTTGTAGCCTCTAGAAGTGCTGCTTTCCTGAATATTATCCCAAGAACTTTAAATCTATTTTGAGTGAAAGGAGATAGAAACTAGGAAGAAAGGGAAGGGTACAGGTAGCAAGAGTGAGTGCCCAGAAATCAACCCTCAAAACTTCCTTCAACTCTTCTTGCCTACTATTTGCATAGTGCTGAATTGATGACAAAGACTTTCACATATTTCAGCCATTTTCAAGAGCCTGTGTCAATATCATTGTGGACATTGTTGTACAATGAAAGCTGAGGCTCAGAGATGCCACATAATGTTTCCCATGTAATATACCCAGAACATTGCAGAATTGGGATCTGGCCTAGGTCTGAAGACTCCTAGCCTCTAACTACTTCTTTTCTCTCTCTGAGTTGCCACATTTCCAGTGTGGAGGCCCTCCAAAGTTAAAGCATTTCATCCTCTTGTGGGGTTTCTCTGCAGCATTTCATCAAACCCTTGGGCACTGGAACTAAAAGGTCAATAACTTAGTCTTTCAAAGATTTCACATGGCCTTTTTGTTTGGATTATTCCAGGAGTCTAATAATCTTCCAATAGAGTTTTAAAGATGTTTGTGGAAATGAAAGTCATAGCTTTTACAAAAGCAATATGTCATATCTTTCCAAGAATCTAATTTTCTCAAGCATATGGATTAAGCTATTCTGTTGTTTTTTTTTTTTAATTTATCTCATCCCCATCCGTACGGTAGTTACTAGCATATTCTACCTAGAGAGAGAGCTTTGGAATGTTAATTCCTCAGTGATACTAATATCCAAACTTTCATTTAGCTCTAAGACTTTATAACTCTATGGGTCTATACAATGGAAAATAAATTTATAATATTACACATACTGCATTCTATGTCAGAAACTTAATTACATGTATATGCAAGCATACTTTGGATGCAATCACCCTTCCAAAATTTCCATATTTTTCTATAATAAATATAATCTTCATATAATGTGATATATCTATATCTATGTCTATATCTATATCTATATCTATCTATATACAGGTGTTTGTGTGTGAATATGTTTTGTGTGTGTACATGTGTTCCAATTGTACACATCAACTCCTCACTGTATCACATCAGACATTCTCAATATTGGTGGTGGTAGGCTGGATCACTTGATTAAAGCCAGTTATTCTCATTAGCTTAAAAAATATGATCATATTTACAATGATTCCTGTTTTTCATCCTAGTTATTAATGATGTGAAGATAGTTATCTTTAGTCCTGGGCCATTGCTAGAATTTGTTTCCGCATCCTTATTGAGATACAATATTGTATAAGTTTAATGTGTCCACTTGATACACTTATATATTGAAAAATTATTACCACCATAGTGTTAGTTAATACCTCTCTTATATCATTACTGCCATGATCACGATGGATTGCAAGCTGATTTTGTGATGTCACTAAATGTAGAATTCGCAAAAGATATGTCCAGTTGATTTTCACAAGCATAAAGAGCAATTTCCACAACACAATTTGAAAGAACTTATGTTTAATTTTTTAATTTTTACTTTTTTTCCTTAGAGAGAGTATACAAATGGGAAAGGGGCAGAGAGAAATGGAGAAAGAGAATCTCAAGCAGGCTCTATGCCCCTCGCAGAGCATGACACGGGGCTTGATCCCAGAATTGTGAGGTTATGGCCTGAGCCAAAATCAAGAGTGGGATGTTCAAACAACTGAGCCACTCAGGTGCCCCAGAGATTTTTTTTTTTTAAAGTAAAACTGAATTCAAATAAGAGAATATTATTAAGTAATATTAAGTAATATTTGAAAAGAAAAAATATATAATTCATATTTGATTTAGACCCTGTATTGTATTCTGATCCTTTAGCTAAAAAGAGGTGTGGTGTGTGTGTGTGTGTGTGTGTGTGTGTGTGTGTGTGTGTATGAAAATATTTATCACTATTCTCAAGAACTAGGAAGGGTTTGAAAATTAAACCAATTTACAGGTTAATAAACTAGTCTGTCACAATTTCATGGATACTGGCAGAAGACATGTACCTCTTGGACCAGATACAATGGACCTTTTGTAATACTTAAGAAGTGACATCAGTGTTTTATTTAGAGGAAGGATAGTGATTATGAATATAGCCACACAAATGATCCTACCTGTGAAAATAGAATATTAAAACTAACTTATTATATTTTAAATATAGCAATTTAAAAATTATACACTTTTCATAGTAGCTTTTCATTATGTTAATCATATATTTTTGCTTTTTAAAAATTTTCTTTTTTTTTAAATGATTTTTTGATAGCAAAGATAATTCTAGAATCGATTGGAAATATTGTCCATGGGACCAATGATTTTTAAAGATAATAGTAAAAATGACAAACAATCTATATTCTGTATAGTTAACATGATAGAAAACAGTGACTAATTAGCTATCAATTCAATGCTTCTCAACACTGATATAAATAATTAGATTTGTTAGCACAAAGTTAGTAGTTAAGCCCCAGAAATGCATGAGATCCTCAAAAAAAGCTTCTTAGATAAAAAGAGAAGATAGATCTACAAACAGGGAGACATTCATGAGCCAGGTAGAAGAGGAAAAGCCAACAAGAGAGGAAATAAGAAGCCAGAGAGCCAAAAAAGACAAAACAAAACAAAAACATTTGAAAAAAATACATGTGTTATACCATGGAAGCTTAAGTTTAAGGAAGTTAAAGAGTTAAAGAAGGATGAAATTCTTAAATATGTAGAATACTGCTAACAATCAAATAAGATGAAAGTTAGCCTACTGGCAACCTAGAGGTCACAACTACATTAGGTTTAGTTGGAGTGACTGGATTTGGATGGGGTGGAAGAAGAAATTAGAGATTGAGGGATGAATGATGTCACAATAATAAACACAATGTTTAGACTTAATTCTCTGGTCAGCCTCTCCGAGTCTATGAAGTGGTTCAGACATTTTTAAATCTATCTATCTACCTATCTGTATCTTTCATAACCTGAATTGTTGTAGATGCAGGATAAATGAGATAGAATAAAGATTCTGACAACCAATATTTCAATCAACTTTACAATTATCTTTTTTTATTCCTTAAAAAGGAAAATGGAAAAAGAACACGAAAATTTAAAAAAGGAAAAATAAATTATTAATATAATGAAAGGCTAAAATGATAAAAGCATACTTTTTCAATATTAAAATAATTATTGCAAGTTAGTTTTAGTATTCAATTTTCACAATTAGGATCATTTGTATGGCTATATTCATGTTCACCATTTTTACTCTAAATATAATACTGATGTCACTGTTAGAGCAGAAGAAAATTGTACAAAATGTAAAAGTCAAGTTATAGACTAATTTATTTAAGTAAAATATTTGATAGTACTATCTATAACGAGAAAAAAGATAAAAATTTTAGTAGGTACGTATGCTTTATTAATATTCATGCAATTACCTACAAGAGTTTGCAAAGTGTCTATGATTAAATGTGTGGATGTGAGTTAAGCCAAATAATTTTAAAACTGAAATTATATCTTTGAGACAGGTCATTAATTCTTATAGACTAACTGAATGTAGTTACACTAAAACAAAGATCCCCTACTCTTTCTAGGAAATAATAAGGCTATTTAGAACTAGGAAAGATCTTAGATTTTAGCATAATCCAGAATATGACTTTAAATTTACCCTAGTAAGAGGACTGTAATGATATAAATATGGACAGTTAAATAATGATTGGATTATAATCACAACTTTGCACGCATTTATAAAATGAGATCAGCATTTTTACATAAAAGTGTGATGGTATCATCCATCTTTTATATTTATAGACATGAATAATTATGTGATCGTATCACATGCAATGAAAATTCATCTATTCATTACAGAATGATTATAGCTTTTTATATATTTCTATTGGGAAAAATATTGTTCAGTCTGGACATAAATAATGACAAGTTTACTAGTAAAGTGTTCACATAGAAATTACTTTTATTTGTGGCCCTTCTGAATATGAATAGAAAGGTTAAGTTTCACCATAATTAAAGATATACTGCTTTCTGAAGTAATGATGATTTTAGTGCCCATGCTATTATTCCAAAAACCAACTCATTTGAAGTGCTATAATAAATAATGTAGAAAAATTTAAACTATATATACCAATATCATATGGCTCAATTTTCTTCCTCTAGTATTAAAAGATAGTGCTACTGGGGATGGGAACAGAATATTTTTCCAGATTTGTTTGTTTGTTCCTTTGTTTGTTTTAGCATGTATTTTGTGCTAAATAGCATGCAAAAACAAAGAATACATTTAATGAAAGAAATGGTCACTGTTCCTGGAAGTATAATCTGAAGGAATATTTTCAATACATTATCATTTAAACAATAAATGAGGTATTTATAAAATGGAACGAGAGGTAGAAGAGTGAATATACCTAAATTCATAAGCAATGGAGAATTTAGTTTTAAATGGGAGGGTATTCAAATGTTCAACCACTGGATATCCAATGGATATTACTCAGCAATGAAAAAGAATGAAAGCTTGCCATTTGCAACAATGTGGATGGAACTAGAGTATATTATGCTAAGTGAAATATGTCAGTCAGAGAAAGCAAATATCATATGATTTCACTCATATGTGGAATTTAAGATACAAAACTGGTGATAATAAGGGAAGGGAAGCAAAATTAATATAAAAACAGAGAGGAAGACAAACCATAAGAGACTCCTAAATACAGAAGACAAACTGAGGATTGCTGGTGGGTGTTGGGTTGGGGTAAGGGCTAAAGGGGTGAGGAGCATTAAGGAGGACACCAGTTGGGATGAGCCCTGGGTGTTATATGTAAGTGATAAATCACTACATTCTATTCCAGAAAAAAAAAAAATATATATATATATATATAGAAAGGTAGATAGATTAAAAATATAAAAATAAAATAAATAAAATGGGAGGGTATTTTTGTGATTAAGCTAAAAAATACTTTCCTAATCATATTATGAGCATCCTGATAATAAGTATATGAATAAGAACAGTACTTACAATTAAAACAAGTTCTAAATGATTAGCGTTGGTGAAAATATACAATTTGGGCTTTGGATATTTAGAGAAATTTTCACAAAATGGGAAAATGTGCTGGTTTTTCTACTAAGAAGTGAGATCAAGAGGACATTAGCTACAGGTATACCTCATTTTACTATTTTTCACTTTATTGTGCTTCACAGATACTGCATTTTTTGGAACACAACTGTTTGTGGCAACCAAGCATCCAGTCTATTGGCTCTATTTTTCCAACATCATTTGCTTACTTTGTGTCTCTATGACACGTTTTCATAATTTCACAGTATTTCAAACCTTTTTATCATTACTATATTTTTATGGTTATCTATGATCAATAATTATGACTCACTGAAAGCTCATATGACAGTATTTACCAATAAAGTATTTTTAATTAAGATATGTGCATTGTTTTTTTAAGACATAATGATATTGCACACTTAATAAGCTACAGTATAGTGTGTTGTAGACCATGGGTCTAGAGTTCTTTCTTGTCCAACAAGAAAGTGGGACGCGGAATTAAAATGGGAGAGTTAACTAATGTCAGGGAGAAGACAAGAGCCCCAATTAAGGGTCCTTGCTCCGTTTTTATTAGGATCAGAAGGCTTACAAACATGGTGATGAATGTGCACAAAGAGACAATAAATCTGTGAACATTAACTTATGGGTGTGAGGGAAAGGGGGTTTTGAAGATATATGGTGTTAGGGATTTGGGTCAATGTAAAACAAAATCCTGGCGCTGGGCAGATGGTTGTTAACAGCAGACAGGAGGCCCCCTGTCTGTTTATCTTAGCTAGCCTAGGGGATAAGAAAGATAAAGCATGCTACCTCAGGGTCAACCAGGCACCTTTCTTTTGCTAACTAGCTCTGCTCTGGGCAACTTCACCCTGCAGCAGTCCACAGCCCTACTTACCTGTTTACTAAATTTGGTCCTTCCTTCCTGTGAAAGCAGCTTTCTGCTATAGTACTAAATTGGGGGGTGTTTTTGCCCCAAATACCTAATCTTCTTTACCTCATATACCTTAGTATTGGGGCCTTTGCCCCACCCTCTCTATACTGGGGCCTTTGCCCTGCCCTCTCAATACCTATGTAACTAATCTTATTTACCCAAAATTGGGTGTGAGCATCCTATGGCTTTGTAATTCTTTTATTTATTTATTTATTTAAATTTTTTAATGTTTATTTATTATTGAGAGACAGAGAGAGACAGAGCATGAGCATGGGGCCGGGGGGGGGGGGCAGGGAGAGGAGGAGACACAGAATCCTAACCAGGCTCCAGGCTCCTAGCTGCCAACACAAAGCCCAATGCAGGGCTGGAACTCAAAAACTGCGAGATCAAGACCTGAGCCAAAATCGGACACTTAACTGACTGAACCACCCAGGCACCCCGGCTTTGCAATTCTTTATGCCTTGTTAACCCATAGGTGCAAGCCCAGGGAATTCCTAAACTTATTCCCCACAATAGTGCAAGCATAACTTTTACATGCACTGGGAAACCAAAAAGTTATTTGACTCATTTTATTGCAGTGTTTGTTTAATGTCAGTGGTCTGGAACCAAGCAGTCAATGTGTCAGAAGTATGCCTGTCTTTCCAAATATATGTAGAAATATGCAGGAGTGTGTTGAGAATGAATATCAGACAGGAATAAAGATAACTGAATGGAATGAAAAATTTAAAAGAACAAGATGAGGTGTATCTGAATAGCAATCAATTGTGTGGGCCCTGGAATACCAGGTTAAGAAACCCATTGCTTTTATACAGTAGGTAATAAGGTGCTGGTACATATTGAAATCAGAAAATGTGACATGATGAGGAGGAGTTTTAGAAACATCAACCCAGTGGTGGCTGAGGAAATAAATTATATTACTATTTACAAAAAAAAGAAAAAAAGAATTAAAATAGGGTGCCTGGGTGGCTCAGTCAGTTAAGTTACCAACTCCTGATTTCCACACAGGTCATGATCTCACAGTTTGAGATTGAGCCCTGCATCAGGCTCAGTGCTGAAAGCACTGGGCCTACTTGGGACTCTTTCTCTACTTCTGTCTCTTCCCCTCCCCCACTCTTGCATGCATGCATCTGATCTCTCTAAAAGTAAATACACAAATTAAAAAAAAAAAAGAATTAAAATATAGATCCCTGTAGACTATGAAGAGATTGGAGAATAGAAAAGATTTAAGAGTGACAATATAGAGTGCACTATAATTGGAAATCAACACTTGCAAAGCCTACAAGCTTTTTCATGTATGGCCTTGATAATTATGTACTGGGAGGTTGTCACAGAGGAAATAATTTCAGAAATTTTAAAAAGAATAGACATTGCTTTGGGGGAATTTTTCAAGGAGAGTTGTTAAAATAATAAGAAACTTGTAATCCCTAAAAGACAAAACATGTTTGTCTTGTTGGCACAGATAGTGTATACAAACAATAAAATATCTACATATATCTGTCATTCTAGACTGATAACTAGCTACATTAACTTGGAATTCTATTCACGTATTAGGTCTATACATTCTTTGGAGGTTTGACTAGGTCACTATTCAATTCTGATAATACATAAAATGTCTATGTTACCTTACATAGATTCCTTTCTATATTCTTTGATTTTCATTTGCTATTACTCTACTTTCTTAATAACTTTTTCCTTTACTTCACAATGATTAATAGAAAGAAACATGGTCTTTAAAAAGGAAAGTCAAACCCACATCTCCAAAGGAAAGGGGATTAAAAACAAAAATGAACCATTGGCACCTCATAAAGATAAAAAGCTTCTGCACTACAAAGGAAGCAACAAAACTAAAAGGCAACCAATGGAATGGGAAAAGATATTTGCAAGTGACATATGGGATAAAGGCTAGTATCCAGAATCTATAAAGAACTCACCAAACTCCATACCCAAAAAACAAATAATCCAGTGAAGAAATGGGCAGAAGACATGAATAGACCCTTCTCCAGAGAAGACATCCAGATGGCCAACAGACACATGAAAAAATGCTTAATGTCACTCATCATCAGGGAAATACAAATCAAAACAACACTGAGATACCACCTCATGCCAGTTAGAGTGGCTAAAATGAACAAATCAGGAGACTATAAATGCTGGAGAGGATGTGGAGAAATGGGAACCCTCTTGCACTGTTAGTGGGAATGCAAGCTGGTGCAGCTGCTCTGGAAAACAGTGTGGAGGTTCCTCAAAAAATTCAAAATAGATCTACCCTATGACCCAGAATAGCACTGCTAGGAATTTACCCAAGGGATACAGGAGTGCTGATGCATAGGGACAATTGTACCCCAATGTTTACAGCAGCACTTTCAACAGTAGCCAAATTATGAAAAGAGCCTAAATGTCCATCAACTGACAAATGGATAAAGAAGATGTGGTTTATATATACAATGGAATATGGCAATGAGAAAGAATGAAATATGGCCATTTGTAGCAATGTAGATGGAACTGGAGGATGAGTCATACTGAGAAAGAGAGATACCATATGTTTTCACTCATGTATGGATCTTGAGAAACTTAACAGAAGACCATGGGGGAGCGGGAGGGGGAAAAAGTTACTTTTTGGATACTGAAAACAAACTGAGGGTTGATGGGGGATGTGGGAGAGAGAAAAGTAGGTGATGGGCATTGAGGAGGGCACTTGTTGGGATGAGCACTTGGTGTTGTATGGAAACCAATTTGACAATAAATTATATTTAAAAAAAAAGAAAAGGAAAGTCAAACCAACTACTTACAATGTTAAATAACTACTTTTTTAATTGAGTACCATAAAAATGCAATCTCTGATTAACATATACTATTTCAACTCTTGTAAATCTCTCTTTTTAGGAACTTTACAGAAATTCTGCACAGCAAATGACATATAAGTGCTCAATTATTGGACTTAACTAACTTATGGGTATATCATAAAATATAGAAGAAATAGGGAATAGTATTTTAGTACCAAAGTTGCTGATATGTAACAATATTGAAAGGATTAAAAAGCAATTGTTATACTTTTTCTCCATTTCAAATACACATACTAAAGTAACTATGTTTTATTATAATTTATTTTTATAATTTATTTTATTTTATAATAATTACATAATTATCCCCTATTAAATTAAAATTTCATCAAGTTTAAGTTGAATGCATTTCAGACTTATAGATTACTGAACATCTATCATCTCTATGCTTCACCAAAATTTACTAAATTTTAATAGTTTTTCATAGTCTCTACACAAAATACACACATAAACACACAGACACACACACAACTTTTTGATAATTCAGGCTCTATATTTATATATGTAATTACATACATATGTACATATGTATAATTATATACATATATGTAATTTATATACATAGATATATAATTTAAAAGTAAATTGTAGAATTTATGGCCTTAACCATAAATACTTCAGTATGAGTTTTTTAACCGTGAGACTATTTTCTTAAACAGCCATAGTAGCATACGCTATGTAAGAAAATTATCTGTAATTCTATAAAAAATTAACAATGGTGCTGGGCATCTAATATGCCTTTTATAGCAGCACCTGTTGCTCCTCTTTTTCATCCTCATCCTCTTCCTCTTTCTCACTCTATTTTTTTTAATGCATGAACCAAACAAAGCCTGCCCATTGCACTGGCTTTATTTATCTTTAATGCCTTTTGATATAGATTAGTCCCCTAGCTTTCTAGTTATAAATAATAATCTATTAAATATTAATATTTCATATTTAATTAAATATTTAATATTATATAGTTTAGTTTAATAAATTTAATAAATAAATAAAGTTATATAAATAGTTTAATAAAATATTTAATATTAATCTATTAAAGAGGCCAGACCAGGTATCTTGAAATATATTCCATATTCAGAAGTATCAGATTGTTTCTTTATGATGAGATACAGGCTGAAAAATTTTGTGCGGCAAGGACATTTTATGAGGCACACAGTGCCAGGGTTTACCATTATTATTGACAAACATGGTTACTTAGATGAGAGGTTGAGTAGCAGGTCTCTTCATTCTGAAGGTGTATTCTCCCCCTGATATTAATAAGTAATCACTCAAAGGATATCCTTAAAACCACGAAAATAACTTATTTCCCTTACAACATTTTCTCCAATGGTTTTAGCATCTACTGATGATTCTGGCTAGATTCAATTTTATTACCTGGGATTGGAAAATGGTCCTTTTCTAATTCAACATTTTCTACATTTAGCCAGCAATTTTCTCTAAAGCTTTTGTTTTTGTTTTTGTCTCTTCCTTTATTTCTTGAAAGTCAGGGTGTTATACTTCATTATTGCCATTATTTTTTTAATATATAAGTAGTCTCAACTTTGACCAGTAGTAGCCTCTTCAAAACACCTCTTTGAGCATATGAGTGGAGCTATTTCATACATATTTGGATGAAGAACATTCTCAATATAGATTTAGTTGCAATTCAAATTAATAAAAATAAGGGGTTTACCTTAGATCATGGACATTGATTTTATTACTGACCAGCACACTATATTTGGATAAGTCAGTAATATTGCAGTCCAATAATTTGTGTCATGAGACTTTTCATGAAGAACTTAGTATTTCAAAGACATTCAACCTAAGTGGTTATTTAATCTGCTCCAGGTGTTTTCTGAAACCTTCCTTAACCAATGCTGCCTATCCTGATGCTACAGTGATGTTGCTGAAGTTTATCAGCAACAGCAGTAATATCATTAACACAGGTTTTAGTGGGTGATTAAAAATAATTTTAATAAACTAAGTTTAACAAAGATTTTGGAATTACATAGCAAACTCCCTTCCGAACAAACTTTTTTGAAAGACTTACGTCTTGTAACAATCAAGTCACTGGAACCTTAGGAGACCAAAGAATTTTGAGTTCCAAAGAAATTTCCAGTCTAAGTCCAAAGCAAAATTTTTGCTTTTTCATTAGCCAATTATTTTGCTTACTATAACACCTTCCCCTTTTCCCTCACAGAAATCTTTAAAACATACAAAATAACTAAATAGAAGAGTGTAACAGTATAATGCCAACCTTACATATATGCTTTACCACAATTTATTAAATTTTTATATTTTATCTGTGTCTCTCACTGTATATATATATATATATATATATATATATATATCTTATATATAACATGCATCATATATATAGCATGTATTATATATGACATATATATAATATAGTCATATTAGAAAAATGGATTATGTACTCAGGCTTTAGTAAATGTCTTTACCTGTCCCTAGCTAGTGATATTCCATTTGCTAAACTTTGTTTTTCACCAGACACCTGGAAAACGTCATTTTCATATCTCACTTTATATATGCTTTTGGAAAACAAAGTAGGTTCTCTAATTTTGCATAAAGTATGAAGGAAGTGGTATGAAAATCAGGTTTCCAGGTCCCAGCACCTAAATTATATTTTCATTAATGTTTTCTCATTTTCTTAGCCCATTTGATTACGTCCCAGTAAAGGTACACACTGTTAAGATTATTTTCAGAATTTTCATTATGGCCTTAAACAGATGTCTAGAATTGTGGTGACAGGCAGCTTACCTATTTGTACATCTCTCACTTCTGTCAGAGTATGCAATTTTGATTTGCTATATCTTTGTAGATGAGGCAGTTTTCTGTTTATTGTTTATTCTGATTATTGTTAATCTAAATTTAATGTTAATTAAATACTGATTGTAATCCTAAAAATGTTCATGATATATTTTATTCTTTGGTTATTTTCCAAATATTTTTTATAATTTAGGTTATCCTCTAAATATAATAAGTATTAGACACACGTTAGTTTTTTATTACTAGAATATCTTCACATAAATTTGTGTTTGAACATTGATTTTATTTATCTAAAGTCTTAAATTTCCAAATCTCCTCTAAGTCAGAGCTAATCTTCAGTTACCCAGGATAGCATGGGATTGTCGAGGCAGTGCTGAAGCATGTTTTTTGCATTTAGTATTGAAATATCTAATAGTACTAAAGTTTCGGGTATTTTAAAAATAAGTAACAAGGTGAGGAGGTAACTATGTCAAAGGTAGAAAACTGCCTTGGATCCCCCTAGTTAGCACTTTTCTTTCACTCTTCTGGATGCCTCCATCTTGACCAGAAGCCAGACTTCCACTCAAACCACGAATTAAGAAAACAAAACTGCTGTAACCTTAAATGATGTATAGACTTTTGCCATTTATATCCCATGCATCCATTACTTTAGAAAGGTTATTGGTTTAGGGGAACCTGGGTGGCTCAATCCGTTAGGCATCTGACTTCAGCTCAAGTCATGATCTCGGGGTTTATGAGTTTGAGCCCCACATGGGGCTCTATGCTGACAGCTCAGAGCCTGGAGCCTGCTTTGGATTCTGTGTCCCCAACTCTCTCTGTCTCTCCCTACTTGCGCTCTCTCTCAAAAATAAATTTAAAAACCTAAAAAAATTAAAAATAAAAAATATTAAACTCTAAAAAAAGAGTTATTGGTTTAAATATAAAAGAGCTAAAATGTGAGAGTGTAATAATGAAACAACTGTAAACAATTATCAAATGAAAAAATTGTAAATGGTACTAAAATGTCCAGAATATACAGTGATTATATAAAAAGTTTGTGAAGGCAGTATCTGAATCAATGCATTTTGTAAGAGATGTGTCTGCTTTTAAGTGAGTTTTTTGGTGAGTGTGTCGTCAATAGAATGTGATTCTTTCTTTATAGGAGATAAATTTTATCAGGTATTTATAACCATATTTTAAGATTCTTTGTTAGGTTAGAAACGCTAAGTCTAATTTAGCAAATTGAGGTAAACAAACTTTATTAACTTTACTAGATACAGCACACTGATATTAGTTTAGTTGACTTTCTTAGAAAGGTCTCTCGTATATCAGTTTGACAAAAAATTGCTTACTATCTTTAAATTCTGACCCTTTCAAACTATTTCAGAAATTATTTCTTTTTTAAACTTTAAGTATAGATGTTTAAGGAAAGAGACATTTATAACACACACAGAGATACACAGTTTTTCTTTCCTTGGATTTCCTGACTATTTTGTAGAAGGGAGAAATAATTTATCTGTTATAAGCATAGGCATATGACTAGCTTTACCATGAATAAACTTACTAGCAATATTTCCTTCTGTATCTTGGCTAATCACATTTTTCATGTTCCAACAAGGCAGGCAATATTTTACTTTAGCTTTGAATAAAATCTTAGACACTTGGAAATAAGGAAAAATTATTTTTTTAGGAAGTGTATGCAGACCCTGTCATGTATTTTTAACCTCCATGGACCATCTTACATATTTTAATATTTCTCCTTCTTAGTAAATATTATCATAAATCAAAATTATGCTGTAAGATCCTAACTTTACTGTAAACCAGGACACTTTAAAATTAAAGGTGCTCCAGCAGTCAAGTATAAGCAGTTGTTAAAATCCTCCAGGAGAACCCTTATAGAAGGAGACACATTCATATTTCTTCCATATGGGATCACTCACCCCTAAAGGGATTTAAATTTAATGGGAGTTTTTTTAATAAAATAATTTTGCATTTCTTTTTGTCTGACTGCTTTTTCTTTTGTTTTTCTTCAAGATGGAGACATGCCTATTTTATTTTTTACAACATATTCACATTCTTTCCTACAGTCATTTCTTTTCCAATTCATTTAATTCATTCCTAAAGGAATTCAACGCTAGACATGACTTGTTCGTGAGTAAACACCCAGTTTTTAAAGGAGTTATGCAAAACCCTGAGTAATTTTCCATACGTGATGGAAGGATGTTGAAGTATATGTGATTTTGTGTATACACAAGCAAATTTTTCTGCTACTCATGTTTCTCTAAATATGACTAGTTACATGGGATAAGAAGAGGGGCATAAAAAAAGGAGCATTAGTTCCAAAGTTATTAATCTCGAGCATTTCCTTTAAATATAGTATTCATAAGATTTCCAAACAACTGTCATGAGTTCGTTGGCATTCCTTGTTCTCTAGTTAATTGCATCTCCTTCTGTTGACCTTTATATTGCTTGGAGAGTCGAATTACACATTTGTCTTTGGCAAAATGTCTTTAGCATTGTTGAATTTTTATGAAGGCATCTATATCCATAAAATCAAAACAAAAATGATGTAAAATACCAATAAAACTATGAGATTTTTTTCGGGATGATGCACTGAACATCTTTTTCTCCCAACATATTCTATTATTGTTTCTCTCTTAGTAATTCAAGCCAATGCATAGTCTCACAATTATAGGAAAACTACTCAAGGAAAGGCCAACTGGCTCAAAGGTTATACTGGAAAAACTAAGAATTCTACCATTGCTTTGTCCATTTGTACTTTCCAGCAAGTGTCAGCTACATAATTTGTAGGTCCCAGTAAAGAAAATGAAAACATTGGGCCCCCTGAGCATAAAGTATTTTAAAGTGATATGATTAATATAAAGCTTTCAACTCTTCTTTTTTTTTTAATTTGTTTTTAATTTTTATTTATTTTTGAGAGAGAGAGAGAGAGAGAGTCACAGTGCAAGCGGGAGATATTAGAAACAGAGGGAGACACAGAATCCAAAGCAGGCTCCAGGCTCTGAGCTGTCAGCACAGAGCCAGATGCAGGGCTCAAACTCACAAACCGTGAGATCATGACCTGGGCAGAAGTCAGATCAGACGTTTAATTGATTGAGCCACCAAGATGCCCCAAGTTTTCGATTCTTCTAAAGTCTCTCTCAAGTTGTTGTGGTGTTTTTATTTGCTATTTAATGCCCTTCTAAGTAAAGAAAAATGCAATTTTATGTTATTAGCATATGTTTACTGTTTATATCATGCCAGATTTTTTTATGTGACTACAAGAGCATTTAACTCATCTGCAATAACTGAAATTATGCCAGTTGTATTTCATAGCTTGCACATGCATATACATTTCTCTCTTACCTGAACAGTGGAAGCACAATATGGAAATAAATCAACAGTTTTTACTTCACTTACTGATATGTGTACATTCTATAACACTGTAACTCTATAACTTTGGCTTACTGATGAGTAATGGACTGAGAGGAGAAAGAATGTGAGTTGCTCTATCTTTTCCCCTCCTTCTAGGACAATATTTTCAATTGAAGTTGTTGGCTAGGGAGGTAACATGAGTAAGAAAAGATATGAGAGAGTCTCTTGGAGGGTCTGTGTTTCCTCGAATGAAACTGCCTTCTTTCTGCATTTGAAGCGAGTTTGGGTTCTAACAGAAAACACGTCTCTTGGAGAGCTGTTGGTATCCCATTCACTCAGCCATAGACATAACACACTCATTTTGTACTCCTTTGCTGTTTTGCTGAACTTACTGTGCATTGTGAGTCCTTTGGAATTTGGTGCTCCTGGAGCATCACAGAAGCTACATGTAAAAGGGTTGGCACAGAACACAGGATGCAAATATTATAAATGTCACCTCTGCCTATACACTTGTGTTATTGGCCCATTGGATTTCACTTACAAATCACAAGTTCAGAAATAAATTAAGTATTTCAAGAAGGCACAGCAACACATTAGAGCAAATTCAGGGCCTCCTGAACTTCAGACCCTTTGCAACTGTATTAATTATATGCCCATAGAGCTGAGCCTGACTAGTAAACAGGACGTGTCTTCTATGTCACATGACTTGCTTTCTGGAGCCCATGTTTTCTCACTTCGTGGGCAGTCCATTTTAGAGAGTTTCCCCCTCTATGTTTGTAAGATTACAATAATTGTGGCAGCTAATCTGTGATCTGTGTCGGAGAAAGCAGCTTTGCTATGGCAAGTCACCTGCACCACCATCTCTATCTGGTGCCACTGGGTACAAAGCCTCTTTTGTTTCTTAAAATGTGATCCTCCTATCTTTTTAAAAGGCAAGTTTGAAAGTAAGCATCTGACTGTGAAGTCTGAGGGGAAAAAGGTTTTCTTATATAAACAATTGAAAAATACACGTATTTTAAGTCTGTCCCATATCTTTGACTTCAGAATAATAAGTGCCAATGTGGCTGAGTCTTTCTGGACTTCTATAATTTAAATTGACTCATTCTCAGTAACATCCGTCCCCCAGTAGGTAGATATGTTTAAGCTGCTATGTCAGTTATGATTCAATAAATGCCTTTCATCTTTAGCATATTGCTGATTTCTTTAACTGCATTCCTTTCCTTCATGGTTTTATGACCTTAATATCTTCTACAACTTTAATTATTCTTCTACTATGAGGTTGAAGTAATATTTGAATGCAAGTTTTTTGTTAGCTTGTTTTTGCTTTTGTAATATGCTTTCTGACAGCCTCCCTGAAACCAAATTGTGAAAATATGAAAAATATTGTAAAGACCACTGATGCTTTCTCTCTGCAGAAAATGTTTGGCAGATCTCCTTTTTTTTTTTTTTTTTTTTTTTTTTTTTACATTAGAAAGCAAAGCATATAAAAATTCAAACAAAGACTATCAGTTTGAACATCTTGAGAGGGAATTTCCAGTGACACTCACGTTTGAACATTTTCTCTTGCTGTGACACTATGATTTCATCTTTTGTAAACTTACTATCTTTTTTTTTCCTTGAAATTCCTTTAAAAGGATCTTTTATGTTTGATCTAATTATCTGATGAAGATTAAATTTAAAGGATCCATAAAATTTTGAGTTTATAAAATGAATTCATTACAATATGTAAATAGGTATTATCAATATTAATTATATCAAAACATCACTGATTTTTGGTTCCGATATGATTTATTTTTTTTTTAATTTTTTTTTCAACGTTTTTATTTATTTTTGGGACAGAGAGAGACAGAGCATGAACGGGGGAGGGGCAGAGAGAGAGGGAGACACAGAATCAGAAACAAGCTCCAGGCTCTGAGCCATCAGCCCCAGAGCCCGACGAGGGGCTCGAACTCACGGACCGCGAGATCGTGACCTGGCCGAAGTCGGACGCTTAACCGACTGCGCCACCCAGGCGCCCCAGTTCCAATATGATTTAAAATGTAATAGAAATTTAATATTCATGTAGGCAAAATATTTAGTTGTATAATTGCAACTTGTATATGAAGACACATTCTGGAGGCATTTATCAGTTTAGTAGAACACATATCATGCTACAAACCTGTTTAATTTTGCTTTCCAAAATTATGCTCCTTTTTTTCAAATATTGTACGTTGACTTCTCTGCTCAATCATGGCATCTTTGCCACCTCATAACTTTTAAAAAATTTTTATGTTGTTTGTTTTGAGAGAGAGTGAAAGAGAGAGAGAGAGAGAGAGTGAGAGAGAGAGAGAACAAGTGGGGGAGGGGCAAAGAGAGAGGAAGAGAGAGAGAGTCACAAGCAGGCTCTGAGCTGTCAGTGCAGAGACTAATGTGGGGTTTGAACTCACAAACTGTGAGATAATGACCTAAACTGAAACGAAGAGTTGTATGCTTAACTGATTGAGCCACCCAGGTGCCCTGCTGCCTTATAACTTTGAATTGCAATTGGTTAGGTCTAGCTTCAATCATACATGATATTAATTCAGCTCTTCACAATCAAGTAAATAAATCCATATTCCTGATGGAGGTAAGATAATGTCAGTGGTCTGAGGTTCATGGATCCAATAGGATCAGTTCTATAGTATAGTCATAATCCTCAAAAGGTATGGTTGTGGGCAATATTCTTAGAAGGGGATGTGAGGATGGACCAGTTAAAGGCATTCATAGTACACACGTTACAAGAGTTTGCAGAGTGGAGCTATCTGCAATGTGCAATGTGAGACATGAGAAGGGTTGGGGTTCAGTTAACTTAGAATTTGAAGTAAGCTTCACCTACTGGACAGCAGTAGAGTGAAACTTACACATAAGCATTTATGTTTATCCTATAATCATTTATAATAGCCAAAATACAGAAGAAACCTGTGCTCATCAATAAATAAATGGTTAAAGAAGTGGTATATGTATACAATGAAATACTACTCAGCCATAAAAAAGAATAATTCCTTGCCATTTGTGACAACATGCATAGACCTAGATGGTATTATGCTAGGTGGAGTAAGTAAGACAGAGAGGGGCAAACACTGTAAGATTTCACTTATATGTAGAATCTAAAAAAGAAAACACCAAAAAGCAGAAAAAATCCTATAAATACAGAGAACAAACTGATGTTGCCACAGGGGAGGAGATTGAGGGATGGGCAAAATGAATGAAGGGGAGTGGTGGATACAAGCCTTCAGTTTTGGAATGAAGAAATTATAGGGATTAAAGTGCAGCATAGGAAATACAATCAACGGTATTGTAATATTGTTGCATGGTGATAGATGGTAGCTATACTTATGGTAAGCTTAGCACAACATATGCAGTTGTATACTATGTTGTGCACCTGAAACTAATGTAACATATTGTGTTAACTATAATTTTAAAAGTTTTTTTTTAAACAAAAAATCTCATAGGATTTAAATGTGAAAAAAAGAACTGAAATACAAAAGTAGTTGATGAAATTCCAAAAATAAGGGTAGAATATGCAGATGCCATAATAGTGTGATATGACTTGGAAATAGCAAGTTTAATATTATTTCTGGAGTTTTACGTTAAGAACAGAAGTAGTCATTTAGTAGGAATTGCAGATTCCTAGGTAGTCCACATTCATTTGCAAAGTACAGAGAAATTTTGAGAATTATAATCAGAAGATGATGATCAAATTTATTTACTCATAAGTCATATCTCTTAAAAATTCACACAAGAAATTTAAATTGAGAAAGTAGCTATTAGATTTAGGTAAATCATAGATTTGGAAACAAACGACTCATTTAAAAAATGTTCTAGTACTTCTCTGGAAGTAGCATCACGTACTTGGTGTTATGAATTTACAAACAGCCTTCACATATATTTGACTAGAAGCTGAAAATCAACGTGCTGGTTTCAGTATAAAGGCAATAAATTTCTCTACTCAATGAGATGCACAAATATAATAATTACACCAAAACTGGAATAGGTGCTTTTTGGTTGCTTTTTTGTTTGTTTGTGTTTTTTCTTCATTATGAAAGCTAAACTTTTAAGAAATTTTTCCTTATATTTCAGGCACTCCATGGCTATTTATATTCATTATATCATGTTACTGTTACAATCCTTCAAACATCAACCTTTTTTATTTATTTTTTATTTTTTTAATATCTATTTATTTTGAAAGAGAGAGTACAAGCAGAGAGAGAGGGAGAGAGAGAATCCCAAGCAGACCCTGCATTGCTAGCACAGAGCCGGATGCAAGGCTCGAACCCAAAACCATGAGATCCTGACTTGAGCCAAAACCAAGAGTCGGACACTTAACTGACTAAGCCACCCAGGTGCCCCAAACGTCAACTTTTTTTAAAGACCAAAGTAGTCATTGATCCAATTTTGAATTTGTAGTTTTCATATTTGGTTGCATTACCTCAGAGCCTAACTAATTCATTTTAATTTAGGTTCAATATTTCAAGAACTCCTTTCTAATTTTCTCCCAACACTTTCAGTTCTGTACATTACCATTCACTGTTACTACTGGAAATAGTAATTACTTATATAACAAATATAGTAGGTATTTTTATGGCGAGAAGGCTGACAATCTATTTCCTATTAGTGCACAGCTGTCATTGGTGTACAAAGATTTTGAGAGTTTGATACAAAGTTTTAAGCTATTATAATACAGATCTGTAAGTTATGATACAGTAATGAAGAAGGATAAGCTATGATGACAGGGCAATTTTCAATCTTGTTCCTAAAAACATAAAAAATTTAACAATATCGAATGTCAACTATGCCCCAGGCATAGTAAGTCCTTGGCTTTGAAGATATAATAATGAACCAAAGTGTCCCTGACTTCAAGGAGTGTATAATAAAGTGGAGGATACATACAATAAATAGAAAAATAGATTAAAAAAATAGCAATAAGACTGGCATCACAACTTATTTTTTACTAGAGTTTCATAAACAGCATGCAATTACTAAATGTTTTTGAGTGCATGACTTACATCTAATAATGTTCTCCAATTTGCAAATTATACTTCCTTGGAAATGCCATTATATTTTGGAGAACACTATATAACAAAATTATCAACTATTGTAATGCACTTTAAAAGATACCTTAGTTATATTAGAATAAATGGGCTTTTAGGAAGCTCATTTTAAAGTCAGGGAGGTGAGGATAGTTAAATATTATTCTTACATTATTCAGCTATACTTAATACCAAATTTGATCCAGATAATGAAAGACAAAATAGTCTTGATTCAGTTAAAGTGTTCCTACTAGACCTTTTATAATTCTGGGAGAGGTAAAAATAAAGTGTTTGCACAGATAACAAGGTCATATTCAGAGATGTCAGGCATTTGATGTCCAACATAGAACATTGGTAGAACTTTGATTGCCACCAATTTTCTTTGTTTATGACATCTGCTTCCTGTGGTATGGAAAGTGGGGACAGATACAGAAGCAAAGAGTAGGACAAATATTAATTGTGACAATCAGTGTTCCTGAGGTTTTGAAACAACAATTTAAAAAAGTCAGCAAATGATCTTAGATAGTAACTCAATCTGCTAAAACAGATAAGTTGATAAAACAAAGAAACCCTTGGTATAAATATGTGAACTTTAAAATTTCAAATGAAAACTCATGGAAAGTTTATGGATAGTTAAATCATAATGAAATTACTTATATTTATAATTTCACATGGTTTCAAGTGAAATAGTGTGACTAATTAAAAAATGAGAAAAAGAGAATTTATTAGTTAATATGCAAACAACTGTGGTACTTCTCTTAGAATTTTCCTTATAATTCTATATTATATGTAGAATATATGATTTTATATTAATCATTGTTAAGTAAGCAACAATTACTACTCAGTATTCGAGTGTCTGAATGAAAACATCTATTGATCTTTTAAGAATGCAGAATTCAGGTCCAGGTGGATTGGTTAGACACATGCAGGGACAAAGGGTCAACAAGGCTGTCCCCTTAGCAGTTTGGGAACATTTATTTATGTTTTTCACCACTGTCTTTTAGCTTTATGTGCAGAGACACTATGAACTTTATAATATTGTTGCGGAGAGAGATGAGATAGTATTTATATATTTATATTTATAAATATAAAACATAACAAAATAATACAAAAATACAACTGGCATTGAATATGCCAGTTTAATAAATGTTCACTGAAGAAGAAATAAATGTACTGTTTTTACAGATGAAAGAGGAGGCAGTTTTAGTCTGATAATGACTGAACTTCTCTTTCAAGATTCTAAAGTGGGGATGTTTTGTTAATTCAAACACATTCACTAATAGAATAAGACAATGTGCAATCATTAGATTTGCAATTAAGACTTAAGAGACGGACAAATAGAAGCAGTATTTTCTGGTAACTAAGAAAACTTGATATTGTACATTGTCCTCATACTAGGACTATGTGTACCTATGTTTTGAACTATACATGGCACAAGTGCAGATTTCTAATGAGGAGCTACTTCACAGACAACATTTTAATATGGTATTGAGAGACTTTTGACCCTGGTATGTTTTTCTATTTCGGAAAAATACCTCATGCAATTTTCATCCTCCAAGCAGATGTAGCACATGATGAACTATGTCCAGATGAACATTCTTTATCTATCTATCTATCTATCTATCTATCTTTAATTTTTAATTTTTTTATTTTGAGAAAGAGAGAGAGTGCACATGCACAAGTGGGGTTGGGGTAGAAGGAGCAGGAGAAAGAATCTCAAGCAGGCTCCATGCTCAGTACAAAGCCCTATGTGGGGCTGGATCCCACGACCATGAGATCATGACTTGAGCTGAAACTTTAAAAATTGATGTTTAAACTACTGAGCCACCCAGACACACTTAGATGAACATTCCTTTTAATGAACTTTGTGTTAATTGAACGAAGTGAATTCTGAATGATTATTGCAGTCTATCAGGTGTAACCTCCATTCCATAAATTGTCCTTCTCCAGTACATCTCATTGCACATTAATCAATGATATATTTTCCATTCAGGGTTAGTGCATTTACTCTACAAAGCATGGAGTCATGGTGAGCCTCTAAACATGTACATAACAGAGTAGAGAAAAATGATATTTGGTCAAATGATAGTGATACAGAGTAGAATGTAATAAGGATGGTAATAAAGTTTAAATCTTTCTGGAAAGTAACATTTACTGAATAACTACCATCTATGACACTTTTTTTGCTTGATTTTTAACATACACAGCCTCAGTCTTACTTGATTTTCCCTAAACATTGTGAAGTCAACGGGCACCTGGATGGCTCAGTCGGTTAAGCTTCTGACTTTGGCTCAGGTCATGATCTCACAGTTTGTGGATTTGAGCCCCGTGTTGGGCTCTGTGCTGATAGCTCAGAGCCTGGAGCCTGCTTCAGATTCTGTCTCCCTCTCTCTCTGCCCCTTCCCCACTCACGCTCTGTCTCTCTCTCTCTCTCAAGTATAAATAAACATTTAAAAACTTAAAAAAAAACATTGTGAAATCAACATAATCATTTTATAGATAACAGAAAAAAAACTGAAGTTAGTAGAGGCTAAGATATTTCTTATAATTCTACCTCAATATACCTTATTCTATATATACATCATATTACTTAGTATCTATACAGCACCCTAAAAATCTACAGTCTCTCATCTCCCTTTCCCATGCCTCCTGTCAGACACTGACATCAGCTCTTACAACCTTTCACCTGGACTACTCCTAGTTAATTCTATGCCTCCAGGTTTAAATATTTCCCCTCTCCTTCCCACATATCAGTAAGGTCTGCTCTTGTTACTTTTCTGTATAAAATCTTTCAGGGATTCCCTGTTGTGTGAGGACGTGACAAATGTTCTCTGCAGGATACACTAAGCCTTCTTTGAGCTGCATTCTCCTGTTCCACTGAACTTCTCCCCTGCAGCTCTTCCCCCGGAATCTGATGTTCCTTCTTACCAAGTGAGTTGTAGTTTTTGATCTGATTGTGCACAATCATGTCTCTGAGCACATTTTTCCTCGGTTTGGATTTCCATATTCATTCTTTAAGTTCCAAGTCAAGTATCACCTCCTCTATAAAGCATGTCAGACTAAGATACTTATTCTTGAGATTGTCAATACCATGTACCATATAAGTCCCCAAAATATGAAAGTATGGTAAGTTTTTTTTCCCCAAAATATGCCTCAAAAATTATTCAAATTATTCAAATGACAATTATTCAAATTATATTTGAATTTCTTATATTACAGGACTCTTTCCAGTTTCCTAATTACTTAATTACTATTTTGGATAAAAAAATTAAGGAAGAAACAATTATCTGACACAGTTTTAATTATTTTTGACTTTAGGTGCTTTTTTAGGCAACGTAATAAGACTTGTAAAATTTTGGTTTTTGTTTTGAACATATGACAGATTGAGATAGATTAGTAGTTATTCAAAAGTTTAGGGCTTCACAACTACCAGTGTTGGATACTAAGAAAAGTGATTTTGCAATAGCTCTTTTTATGGCTCCTTTACTTTGCAATAACTTTTATTGGTCTCTTTTCTTTAAGATGCCACCAATTCCTTGATGAGGAGAGAATGTAAGCTGCAAAGGCAAAGGCTGTTTTGTCAGTAAATGGCATTATCACCAGAATTTTTAACAGTTCTGAGCTCAGAGTGTGCACTTAATAAATAATGCTAGAAGAGATCACCCAGTCACTCTATCTTCAGCCATTTCAGTGTTTGGCATGCAGTAAGCAATTAATTATGTTTTCTAGTAGGAATGCATTATTGTAATGATACTGAATAAATGGATATCATACAGTGGCTGCTGAGCAGGGGAATTCTGAATCAAACCAGATTTGTCTTATGCTAAATCTCACAGTGTTTCCATTGCCTCTGGAAAACCAGAAAATGGGTAGATTATTTCCATCTTTGAGTTAGGGGTGGTAGCTTGATATGAAACACATTATGAATTCATTAAGGTTGAACTGAAATTTCCCACAGTCATTTTATAATGTCTCACTTATATATAAATTTTATTTACTAATTTAGTAACTTTTATTTACTAAATTAGTAAATTTTATTTACTAATTTATATTTACCAATTTTTAGGTCAAGAATTCTTAGCTGAGTGAACATTCCCAGCAGCATATGTTGACTTCCAGGTGGAAGTTGTCATTCATTGCTTGAGGCTGAATAACTAGTTTTTACTCTGCTGGGAAGAGTCCACAAAGGTCTTGTAAAAGCAGAAATTTTTATCCTGTAGATAGCCAGAATAAAGGGTCTTTATGTAAAGAACGTTATTAAAACACCCATTTTATTCAACCATTCCCTCTGTAGCTTCACCTACAAGACTGGCAAATTGCTGACACTGAAAACACTGATCCAGCCCTATTCTGTCCCTTTGGAAATAGGGATGCCTTGATTAGACCCAGGTATCCAATGTCAACTCTATTAAGACTCACCACAGTCTGCATCCAGTCTTTTTGATTCTCCGAAGCAAACCAACGTATCCCAGACTCTTTGTATGCTGGAGACAAGTCAAAAGAAAGACTTTTGCTGAGTCATTATATTAAATCTTACAGCTATTAAGAAAAATCTAATTATTTCCTAAAAGTGTTTTATACTTATAATGCCCTACTTGATACTACCCTACCTTTTGTCCATGCATCTATGTGTCTATATGATTCCTCTAAAAAATAAAACAAAACAAAAACCTTGAGTTCTCTTTGAAGCTTAAAACCTATAAAGATGTCTCCTTCCTCCAAAGTCATGATAACAACTGTTTGTCTCTCATGACATGATCATTCAATGCCACATAAAGATGTCTCCTTCCTCCAAAATCATGATAACAACTGTTTGTCTCTCATGACATGATCATTCAATGCCACATCCTTTATATCCCATTATTTGATAGTTAATTTCCATATATTACAAATAATAAGATGGTAAAAGAACTGTGCTCATTTAATTACCTCTCCTTACTAAGCAATTAGTAAATTATTCTTCATCTGAATTACTAGAGCTTATCAGATGTCTTTCATTATACTTTTTCCTTATGCTTGGCCTATGGAGTCGACTGCAAAAGACTCTGCATTTGGTTCATTTATGTTTATACTGATTAAAATACAGGGTCTGCTATCATTTTTTGCTGGTGGCAGTATCTTACTGTCTCTTTGTTGTTCTTTGAACATGTTGCCTATTCCTTATAATGGTCTTGATTTATCTTTCCTTAATTGGGGTCCCCATGATATCAGTTACTCAAGGAATGTCTCATTCTCAGAGTTCTTGGATTTTAAGAACATTGCCCTTCCTTAATTAAAATGCTGTGTAGTCAAGCGGCTCAGAGTTGGGATTTGGGAAAAAAAAGATACTCATAAATTGTGGCAGAACATGTGAATTTTTACATGCTTGCTTTCTTTGTCAAAGACTGTTTTCTTCATCTAACATAATGATATCCTTCCCAAACATAGAACATACTTAACTATCCCTCAGGGAGACAATGTGAGTCCCACTCAGTCATTTTGTCTAGCTCAAAGTTTAGGCTCTCTGCATGATGTAAGAGCTTTATCAAGTCTTGGAGTTCCCTTTGGTACACAGACATATGTACTAAAATTGTTTTCTGTCCTCTATTCCAAACTTATAGGCCCAATATGTAATCATGTTATAGGGTCAAAACTTCCCTTCTCATTAGGAGAAAGGACAAATTAAAGACAAAGATGTCACTGATTTGAAGTAATTATGAAATCTCAAGAGAAGGAGAATATCACTCATGATTTTACCAATCACCTTCAAATAATCTCTAATTTATGGAACTGCCACATCAACTATACATGAATATGTATAGTTTCACTCAGTGTGAAGATTTTTTTCATATTAGTTTAGATTATGGTTTTTTATATACTTTTGAAAATTGAGTATCCATTTTGATGAATTATCTGTTTATTGATCTTTGTAATAAAGAAAAAGTTAAGTCGTGCAAATTTAAAGGTGAAATTTATATTAGATTTAATTTTTTAAACAACACTGAGATTAGTAGTTCTGAAGTGCAGAGATGAAGCTAGATTTTCTGGTGTTTACACATTTTTATTTGGATGCTAAAACTTTTAACTGTATTCTCAAGTGTATTGTTCATTTCATGGTCACATGGATTCAGTTGAATCTGGAACTAACTAAGCCTTTGAAATAAATAAAGGAAATTGATCTGTAAAATAACACTTTTCTCTTGGATTAAGTTTGTAAACAACACAATTTTGCATGTTATATTATTACCTAAATTCTCAAAGTTTCATTTAATATTTTGGCAAAAAGAAAAAAAAGTAAATATTCCACTGTCAGGAATAATGCCTTGAATTATTATTTCAGCAACAGCTATCTCATTACAAGAAACACAATTGAATGTGTGTTCCCTGATTTAACATCTAATCTAATATTTTGATACAGATGCATGAATGCTGAAATCAGTAAATACAAGTTAATATGTATAATATAAAAACACAAGGAAATAAATGGATGCCTGTCAAACAGATAATTAGATAAATCAATATCCTGGGATACATTATTACATTAAGAAGCTTTAAAGAGCAACAAACATTTGCCAAGATTTTTTAAGTGTAAAGAATCTTTATAGTGCCCTTTAAAATACATCAGAGAAATACCACTATAACCACAATGCATTTATAAAAACATAATGGTCATTTTCCTTAGTATTTACTTGAGGGTGAAGCAGAGGTAATGAAGACCAGAGTTTCTTCTACTTATTTTATAGCCATTTATTTCCATCATAATAGAACTAAAAGATTGATACTATCCAGGTTGCTTAGGTCAGCTTGACTTTGAAGCTCTTTTTTCTGCACAGAACTTTAAAGTAAACTAAAGAGCTAAAATGTCTTAAGTGCCCATCACAATATTCTGTGGTTGAAAACTAAATGAGAAACATTAAAGTTAGGGTCAGATACCTTGATATGATGCAGTGATGTTGGTTCAGTCAATGAGCTTGGTGTGATTAAAAACTATTAGTTGATAATAGTATAAATAAATAGTACAAATTACTATTAATTTACCTTAATAACTGTCTTCAACTATAAAATAAGGATAAAGAATAAATTTCAGGGATTAAGTGTATGGAATGCTACATATGTATTTTCAACTGCCATGGAAGAGATTTAGTAATTGCAAGCTATTATGCTTGGTCTGCAAAGGAGTATGTGCATTAACCTATAGTCAAGCAAAAGCAATAAAAAGATTGTCAGAAAAAAAAAGTATTTTAAAGGAGGTAGTTTAGGATGAATTAAATGTAGAATAGAATAGAATAGTTTAAAATCAGAGGCAGAGAGGACAGTTAAATGTTACAAAATTGTCCCAAATGTCTGATAATACACTGAGCCAGGGTGAATGGAAACAAAATATATGAATATAGTTCTGATTTTTTAAGGAGTTACAGATATTTAGAGCTAAACTATGTAATTTTACTCAAAATGTATATAAATATACATATGTAATACTTGCTATAGCGTGGCCTTGTATATTTTCTTTAATTCTGAAAAGAAAGCTCCAGAAATATTAGCAAAACTTTAAATGCACTAGCTTAATTTTTTAAGAGAAAATTGAAACTTAGAGTACGATATATTATTTAGCAACAATTAAATGCACTATCTTAAATTTTTTAAAGAACACATTGCACTTCAGAACCAAAATTTAACAAAAATAATCTGAAAAAATGTTAATATGTTGGGACTTCTTCAGTAATATATGTGAGGTGGGAAAAAACAAACAAACAGAATTTTGTCTCAATTAATTCTGTGTCTATCCAACTCTTCTAATGCTATCTTTGCAGCAATTTTAGGACTAAACAATCAACAACCTTACTAATAATTATAATTAATCTCTGACAAAAAAGCTCTATTCTAAACTTTAAAGTATGGATACAGTTTTTTATGTATGATACCTTTCATACAATGAAACATTATCAGGCACATTACTAAACAAGACACAACTGATGTAAAAAACAAAGAAATAACAGAAAATAACAGGCCTATGGGGAAATATAACAGAGCTATCAAAAATGGGCTTAAAAATAACTTTCAGGGAAGGGAATGCAAGACATGTTTTGGCAGAGAACTAAAAACAAACAAAAAACAAAAAACAAAAAAAAAGGAAATAAGGAAACCACCTATTGGAAATAAAAATTAAAGTACTATAACTGAAATTAATGATCTTGCATATGTGTTTCCTAGCATATTAACCACATTTGAAGGGAAAATTTTGACCTGAGGTGTGTGTATGTGTGTGTGTGTGTGTGTGTGTGTGTGTATTCAGAATAAAGCAAACAAAAAAGAAATGATTAATATACAAAAAAAAAAAAAACCATGAGACAAGGGATATAGTTAAAAGGTACAACAATCATATAATTAAAATCTAAGAATTCTAAGAGATAATGATATCCAAGATATAATACCTAAGAGATATAAAATATATAATGGCTGACTCTTTTAAATAAAATGTAAAAAGACACCAATAAAGGATTAATATCCAAAATACATAAAGAACTGATACAACTTAATACCCAAAGAACAAATAATCCAATTAAAAAATTGGCAGAAGGAATGAATAGACATTTGTGCAAAGAAGGTACACAGATGGGCAACAAACACATGAAAAGATGCTTCACATCACTAATCACTAGGGAAATACAAATCAAAACTACAATGACATAGCACCTCACACCTATCATAATGGATAAAATAAAAAACATAAGAAAAAACAGGTGTTGGTAAGGATGTGTAGAAAAAGGAACCCTCTTGCACTGTTGGTGGGAATGCCAATTGGTGCAGCCATTGTGGAGAACAGTATGAAGCTTCCTCAACAAATTAAAAATAGAACTACCCTATGATACAGGAATTGCTCTCCTGTGTAATTACCCCCAAAATACAAAAACATTAATTCAAAGGGATACATGCACCCTATATTTACTGCAACATTATTTACAGTAGCCAATCTACAGAAGCAGCCTAATTGTCTATTGATAAATGAATGGATAAAGAAGCAGTAGTATATACATACCATGGAATATTATTCAGCCATAAAAAACAATGAAATCTTGCCATTTACAACAAGATGGATAGAGCTAGAGAGTAAAATGTAAGTGAAATAAGTCAGTCAGAGAAAGATATATAGCATATGATCTCACTCATATGTGGAATTTAAGAAACAAAACAAATGAGCAAAGGGGAAAAGAGAGAGAGAGAGAGAGAGAGAAACCAAGAAATTAACTATAAAGAACAAACTGATAGCTACCAGAGAGGAGGTAGGTGGAAGGGGGTGGGGGTAAATAGGAGATAGGGATTAAAAAGTTCACTTATCATGATGAAATAAAATAAAATTATTTTTAAAAGACATAAAAAGACATAATTCAATGTATTTTTCAACATAGAGGGCCACATATTATTTGTAATTCACTGTTCACCTGGGAGATAGTTCAGCTATTTCAGATATTTGGATCTAGGTCAAGTTACAGTATACATTTCTTAGGAGAAAAATCTTGAGAAAATTTTTCTTAATCCAACTTGATAAACCATATTGCAAGTGGCCATTCTCCAAGATTTTGATGAAAGTGGAAGATGAAAGAATCTGAATTTCAACTTGATATTTCTTACAGTCCATCTAAGACTTTCCAGAAGCACTGAGGACGGATACTAATTGGTAGGTTCACGGTCACAGCCTATTCCTAAGGCACCCAGGAAAAGTGAGATAACAGGAAAAGAATTTTCACAATAGAATGTAAGTTGGAAATTACAACACAAGTAAACTTTGAAAAGCAACAGAGACTTCTATTACAAAATAAAGTAATAAAATAAAATTAATACAATTAAATTAAATTAAAAAATGCCAAGCCACAATGCCAAAAGCCTTTCTGAACCCCAAACAGAATAAAGTAGAAAGTTATACAAATTAAAAATGATCTTTTAAAAATCAGCCAAAGTAGGAGTCAAGGAAGTGAAGAACTTATTTCAAAGGAGCACCCATAAGATAGATAGCTGACTTATCAAAAAATAAATAAATAAAAAGAAAAAAAAAAGAAAAAGGAAAAAGAAAAAATGCCAAAAGATAATGGGATGACATCTTTGACAAGCTGGAAGAAAATAATTGCAAATCTAGAATTCAATGCCAAGTGAAAACATCCTTAAAAAATGAATATTTAATGCATTCATTTTCAGGTAATGAAAATTTGATAGAATTTGTCACCTGCAAACCTATGATGAAAGAAATACTAAAGGATTTTTTTTAGACAAGGGGAAGATGATTTCACAGGTACACAAGGACCCTCAGAATTTCAGATTAATGAATAACATGATAGGTATAAACCTAGCTATGTATAATGAATGGAGTTGTACTAGACAGTATTTTCATATCTCGTGTAACTAAAGATATATATTTAAAGTACATAAAATAACATGATTGGAGAAGGCAAAAGAAGTTGAAGTGATCTAAATTCTAAGATGTTTCTGTATTATCCAAAGAGAAGTAAAAGTAATTTACTTACTGTTAGAATTTGATATGCCAAGGAAAACTTGTCATAAAATCTTACTTATCTTCTAAAAGAATTTCAGTAAACAAATATAAATAATGTGTACCTACCAAGATAATACAGGGGAAAATAGAATAATAAATATTAACCAATTATAAGCTAACCAAAAGAACAGGAGACTAGTGTCTGAGGTCAATCTTAATAATTTATTTTAAACAAGCTAAACCAAATCAAACTATTTAAAGGTGTTTTCAATATCTTCTTACTATTTTTATTTATTTGTGGGATCTGTAGGAATGTCTGCTTTTTTATTCTTGGTATTGGTTCTTCTCTCTCTCTTTTTTCTGATTCTCTTTTCAAAGAACCACTTTTAGCTTTGGTGGTCTCCTTTAATAGAGGTTTTAAAACATATTTTATTATTTTTTGCTTTTATATTTATTATTACTTTTAGTTTATCTTCTGAAATTCAGACACCTATGTGGTCCAAAGGACACTGTTGAGAAAGTGAAAATACAACCCACAAAATGGAGAAAATGTTTGTAAATCAAGTATCTGATAAGAGATGTATATTCAGAATATATAAAGAATTCAGATGTATATTCAGAATATATTTAAAAATTTATATATTAATATATATGTTAAATTTGTAATATATAAATATTTTGTATACTTAATTTATAGTGTATATTTGTATATATTAATATATATATTAAATTTATACATTTAACAATGCCTTCCCACAAATTAAAATTCAGGATCAAATGACTTCAGTAGTGAATCCTACCAAATATTTAATTAAATAACTGACATCAATGTTATACAAGATTTTATAATGCAACTAAACAGGATTCACTGAAGGGGAATGTGATAATAGTTTAACCTTCAAGCTTCAATCGATTTAATTCATTATGTTAATAGAATTTAAAAATCACATAATCATTTTTATCAACATATTAAACTTAATAAAATTAAATATCCATCATTTAAAAACTTTAACAAACCATTTATTAATAAACTAATGAATAGTTTATACAATTTGAGTTGTACATTTGTGATTTGTGAAGTTTTGTGTGTGCAATATGCTTCAGTAAAAAGGTATAAACACATTACATAGAACAATAAAATATTTTTCAATTTTGCTTCACTAAACTTTTAGTTTCTGCAAGTGTTTTTTTTACATTTTTTTAAATGTTTTATTTATTTTTGAGAGAGATAGAGCATGAGAGGGGGAGGGACATAGAGAGAGGGAGACACAGAATCCCCTCTCTGAGCTGTCTGCTCAGAGCCTGATGTAGGGCTGGAACCCAGGAACCCTGAGATCATGACCTGAGCTGAAGTCAGACGCTCAAGCGTCCTAGTCTCCAAGGGGCCCCTAGTTTCTGCAAGTTTTTAAGTCCGTGCACGTTAAAAACAGATTGCTACACTCTCTGCTTTACATTATTTTGCGTTTTATTTCTCTAGAGAGATACAGGTTTTATTAGCTTACATAAAAATCAATGTAAAAAATCAAATCAAAAAGCAGAAAAGAAATAGCATACTTACAATCTAAAGGAAGTTTAATTATATATTGAATGTTTATACAAATTAAATAAGAATATTCTTCCAAAAACCTCTCATAAAAGGCAGGTGTTTTTAGGACTGACACTGGTACATGTTGGTTTAAATAGATTTCACCAAATTAGAATAGATTAAGAAATGAGTTTTACTGGAGAGAAATAAAAAGGAAGCTCACCAGTGTAGAGATGCATCTGGGTTCTCATGCTCCACATTATCTTGTGGAAATATGTTTCAGGTCAGGATTTCTGTTGCGTATGCGAGAGTTTAGCTGTAGAGAAAACTCTCCTTCCGTGCATCTTCCTCCAATAAAGCAACAGGAGGAAAAGGTCCTGTCAATGTAGAAATATGCAAGGTGCTTTGTACCGGCAAGTCTAGGCATGGATGTCAACGCTTCTAAAGTTATGTGGAAAGCTAGTGCCCAGCACTGGAAATGCTGGGATAGCTGGAGTTTGGGGGATTTGGGGATGTTACATTCCCCCTGTGTGAAGAGAGAAAGCCATGGCCCTCATAAAAAACAAAACATGGCTTTATTTTCTCTTATTGGGAGAAGAAGGCTTAGGGCTAACTTTATCCTGGCAATTGATGGTGAGTTTTCAGCTTAATTTTCAGACAATTTGCTCCTAGAATAAAAACAATGTGCCCCCAATGCTCTTTTAGTAATGTATTAAAACATAACACTTAGTACACAGTAGGCACTCAATAAATATTTGCAGAATAAATAAATGCATCTTTTTTTTTTTCTTTTCCTGAGGAAGAGAGAACCTGATAGGAATCATACCTTGTTACAAAGGAGTTACTTGTTACTTCTTTCTACCCAGGAATTTGGTCCTTTGTGAATTTAATAAAATTGAATTAAATAGTATAATGTCAACAGAAATACTGAGAAAAATTTATTCCTTCTATATCAGAAATGAAATAAAAAGGAATAATTGTCCATATTTACTTTTTTTTGCTCAGGAGCAAACATACTGTATATAGGATTCTTAGGTTCCTAATTATATAAATTAATTAAAACAAAAGGAAAAATGATAAAAAGCAAATGAACAAGAAACTACTATAGAATTTCCACATGCCTTAAAGCCTAACACTACATTTTATTGTTCTTTTTATTTATATATTTCCATTTCTACTCTAATACAGAGAAAACTTAAAAATCAAGGCAAATATGAACAAAATTGTGTTCCAATTTAAGAATTTCTTCTTTCAAAGGAAAAATAAAAAGGTTAAGTGATAAATATTGTTAAGTCAGCTTGGAATACTATGTGCCTAAAATTGATGTGTGATAATAAGAAGAAATCAACTAAGAAACTTACTAAGAAGTAAGAGCTAAAACACAGGCCTAATGACTGAGTTGTATTTATTCCATCTAAACGTAACTTCACTATTTTACTTTGCCTACCTGCTAAGGATATGCCTTAGCCCTTTATCTTGCAAAGTCAGTGAAAATTAAAGGAGCAGCCTTCCCTGAACACTAGAAAGGATCTTAACTTACTAAGAATTTAGCATGACTGGACTAATGTTGCCAAATAAAATAGAAAATGAATTAAATTTGAAAATCAGATAGATGGGTATATTCTTGGGAGAAGCATGTCTCAAATATTACATCATTCATTCTTAGGCTGAATATTAACTAACTGCAAATTTAATTGAGCATTCCACATTTTTAACTGCAAATCTGGCCACAAACTAGAGACAAACAAAACAAAACAACAACAACAACAAAACAAAGCCCTGAGGGCATCAGCTATGGGAACTTTAGTAAAAGTGAAAGAAAAAATTTCCAAGACTACTTTTACTCTCCCTTCTGAGAAAACCTTCAACAAACCTATATTGTGTTGGGTAGATTCTGTTTTTTGAAAAGTTGTAAAAGTCTTATTTAACCCTTGAGGGACAAACAGTTAAATTGAAATAAATAATTTAAAAATATATTTATGCATTTCTTTCTTTTTACTTGAACTGATCAATATCACCAAAGTAATAGGAAATATAAAAGCAGATAAAATGATTTTTTTTTCTCTGTTGGCTTTTATAGTTCTACTTTGGTTTTTGTTGTTGTTGTTGTTGTTGTTGTTGTTGGGAGTATTTTACTTTAAATTTGTTTTCATTTGCATGTTAAAGCTGTGACAAGCCCTTTTCTTAGTAAATAGAAGTTTCCTTTGTGTTGCTTATTTTTCCAATGTGGCTGCTAAAATGATAAGTTCTTAAGCTACTCAAAGGGATTTAAAATGAAGTCCTCTGACTACCTGAAAAGTATTAAGGGGTTTGTTGTAACTGAAATTTGAATTAACTACTGTCTAACTTTGTTAAGCCAAGAGCTTTCTCTATCTCCTTCTTTAAAAGCTGAATTTTATTATCAGTAGGCCCAAATAAACTAGATTTTAATTAATCTCATTTCTTTCTCTTTTTAGCTGTGCATTCTAGACAGCATTACATATCAAGGAGCTTAGAAATCTCAACAAATATGACAGAAAAATACTTGATATTTTGCTAGTTGAATATAAAATATAACCTTCTCTCCTTTTGAATTTTCTTCTGTTTAAATGTGGTAATTGAAGGAATTTTACTTTGGTGCCTACATCTTCCATTAATCTTAAAGCACTTATAAAACTCCAGAAAACTTAACTAATACATTTTTCAAGGTTTTTCTTTTTGTGGTATCAATTTGCATTTGTAAAAGCAATGATTAATTTATAGAAGATATATGTAGAAAGCATCAGGATTCAAATAATGTTTTAAAAATAAAAAAAAAGAAACTCATTCTTGGTAGTTGGAAGCCTTTATCCCCAACTAAGCCAACAACTCTTGGCTAGAAAAAAGTCTGAAAGAAGATGGACTAACTTCCAGGATTTAAAAGCATTTTCAAATCCTAATTGTCTTGGAACATAAATGCAGTCATAAGAAATAAAATTGGTTTGACAGGAAAGTTTCTTAAATCAGCAGGTCAAGCAAATCACAGTATTTTTTTTTTCCAGTAAGATATAGTTCCCTGAAAATTTTTGAAACATGAAAAAAATAGTTCAATGTTACTTATCTTTCATATTTTAGTATTATATTTTACTGATTACCAATTTTTGTCAATCTCCATCCTAGGTGTTCTTAAGTATTGATTTATCATTTCCAAGATTATTTATTGAATGCCTAGATATATACTGTTATTATTTTGCAGATGAAGTAAATTATAATTGAAGAGCTTAAGTAATTTTTTCACTGCTAGGAAACAGCAGGGTGAGCAATGAACTTTCAGATTTATATAAAGACTATGAACATTACTTGATGTCACACTGTCTGTTATATAAGCACTTTGTCTCTAACTCATCTACCCTTCTAAGTATCTATTGTAATTTCATGTATAGTTGTAAAAATGAAAGAAAAACATGATTATTTGAAGTGATTGGTCCTAGAAAAGGAATATACAAATGGCTCTCTTTAGGCAAGAATACATTTTAGCTATAAAGAGTAGTCTCATGCATCTAAGTTATTTTATAGTCTTCTGTTTCTGATCCCCTAAATTCATAGCAGCACAGTCATAGCTATTTTTAAAGTTGATCTTATGATTTGAATCTGAGAAACAACAAAGGTATATTTTAAACCACATATTTAAAAAATGTAATAAAATAGTTTGTACTCCCTTACAACATAGATATTTCCATTAGGAGAATACGAATACATTTTTTAAACTTTAAAATTATAAATACATTTTCCTGATCATTCATCATTTGTTTTGTTTTTTTTCTGTGATTTTGTATAGGTTAATAATTCCATTTCATGTGGAAACTATGGAGTCTGGAGCTGTGCAAATCTGCTCTTGATTTCAGCTACAAGGTATTGAACAGATTAATCCTGGGTCTCAGTTTTCTCATCTGAAAAGTGAAGATAATAACAATTGCCTCTTGAATATTATTGTAAAGGTTTAAGGAGATCACGGATATAAAATAACAATGACAGAGAAAATGCTTAGATAATAGCATAGATAAGAATGATAAAGCATAAAGGAATGAATGAAAGATGACTAAATCAGACTATCTAAAGCAGAAGTCAGAAGGTATCTGAAGAATATTTAAAACATGGAAGATTACATGTGTTTTAGATCTCTTAGAGGTTAAAGAACTACTATATTAAGAGAACTTAATTAAGTGAATCAGAAGGATAAGAATTGGTAGTTGGAAATTAGAATGCTTTTTTTAACTAAATTATATTTTTGGATTGTTTCATAAATAACATGAGCTCTGACTGATTATAGCTAGTGTTAGAACTTGATAATTGACACAGTAGTTGAAGTGGAGCAAAGGAAAGGAGATAAGGAGATCAAGGAACCTAGCAACCAGGTACCTCTTTTGATGTAAATTCATGTACATGAATTTCTGCAAAATGTGTTTGTTCACCTGTAATTTAAATGATGCACATCTCTCCAACCATATTCTTCTGTATGCATTTGCTAAATAGGGCTATCGGCATTATTCTTTTAATTTTTTATTGCTATTTATTTACTTTTTTTGAAAGAGAAAGGGAGTGAGCACGGAAAGGGCAGAGAGAGAGAGAGATGGAAAAAGAATTTCAAGCAGACTCCATGCTGTTAGCACAGAGCCTGATGTTGGGCTTGACCTCACCAACCATAAAATTATGACATAAGCCCAAACTCAGAGTCAGACGGTTTGGAATTTGGATGAGTTCTGTATGAAATTGGCCTGTAAAAACATCAGAAAATGATTTTGAAAGTTTTAACTGACTGAGTCACCCAGGTGCTCCTATTATTTTAAATAAAATAGGTAGAAATTGGGAAAATAATATTTTTCTTATTGGGATCATTAAATTGACAAGATTGGGATCATTAAATTGGCAAACTGTCACTATTATCTTAACCACATGAACATATTCTGTCAATAGGAAAGATGAAAAAAATGACAAATAGAAATGGATACAAGGATGGATGGATGGATGGATGGATGAATGGATGGAGAGTCTTAGTGGAGCTAACCCCAATTTCAGTAACCCAATATCTTTCTCTCTAGAATTTAGTATTTGTTTCTTAAACTTATCCTAACATAATAAAAATTCCCAAACTGATATGCCAGGAATCCAAGATATTCTTTTCTTAAGCTAGTCTAGGCATTTCTTTCTCTTGCTTCTGAAAATACCCCAATGCTAATGTAAAAGAATATAGCCAATAAACTCTCATCCTCAGATCCACTCCCCAACATTTTCTATTTTGCATTTCCTTGTGTTGTAGACCACAATCAAGCTGTCTTTAGAATCGGACATTGGAATCAACCAACTGAAGGGAGAGATGTGCTGGATCTTTCCTCACCATGCTTCTGTCTTCATAAAACAATCCTTCCTGTCAGACAATCTTCTCTTGGGTGGAAGTCTAGAGCGCTCCTGTATGTGTAACTACTGATCTACCTTACTACTTCCAGCTTACAGGTGATAATGGCATTTTTTTCTTTTGCTACATCAGGGTGTTTCACTATTCTCAGTTGATTTCTATTATTCTTCCCTACACTTTTGCAAATATTCTCCTTATTAAAATATCTTCAACTACCTCTTTTGTATGTCTATTTCTTGATGGCACAATGACTGTTACATATATTTAATTATTATTATAAATACACACATGTATGTGTTTTTAATTCTGATGATATATGTGAATATATATCCATTTGGAAATAAATAATATAAACACAGCAATAAAAAAAGGTAGAATAATTGATTTATTTAAATATTCTGAAATACATTTTATTTTAAAATTTTATCCTCAGTTCAAATGCTTTTTTCATTAATCACAGTCACTGATTTTGACGTTTTTACAGGCCAATTTCATACAGAACTCATCCAAATTCTAAAGATAAAATGACTTGTTACTTCAAACTCCTTGGTAAGTCTAGTTAAGTGCAACACTGTCAAAAAACTGAAGAATAGGGCTCTAGATTCGTAGATATATAAATTCAGAATGACATTCCCAAGTTTTATTTGACGTTTCTTGTATAATGTCAAAGAAAAAATATATTGGGTTGAAAATTTTCATCACTTCTCCATTAATTAGTAAAATCATAAAAGAAAATTGCCTTTTACCTTATAACTTTGGGTATTTTTGTTTGAAAGCAAATATTTGCAATCATAAGGACTCTTAGAAATCACACATACATATGAGTGAGGAATTTGTTTGTACCTGTTTGAATTTACAAGACTTTTTTCTATTTCACCATGCAATGATATGTTATTTTTTCCCTAAAAGTGATTTCAAAGTATTATACTATCATCTATATTAATCGTGATAGTAAAAAAACATTACTATCACAACAATAGTTTCTACTGTGCCAATATGACAACTTATTATTTATTCTTGTCTATAATACAAGGCAATATAATATGCCTTTTCTGCATTAAAATATAATTTTTGGCAATATACAAAGCAGAGACTAAATATCATAAAAGGCCATTTCTGGGACTAGCACTTGGTAAAATTCTGAAAAATTGGGATATGTGTACATAGTTGTTTGTTCAGTTAGTCACATAATGAATCCATTAAAGTAATTTTCTGATTTTCTAAAACAAGGACATTTCAACAAACAATAGATAATTGTAAACATTTTTAAAAATAATTTTAGGGGCGCCTGGGTGGCGCAGTCGGTTAAGCGTCCGACTTCAGCCAGGTCACGATCTCGCGGTCCGGGAGTTCGAGCCCCGCGTCAGGCTCTGGGCTGATGGCTCAGAGCCTGGAGCCTGTTTCCGATTCTGTGTCTCCCTCTCTCTCTGCCCCTCCCCCGTTCATGCTCTGTCTCTCTCTGTCCCAAAAATAAATAAACGTTGAAAAAAAAATTAAAAAAAAATAATTTTAAGTAGCTCTTTTGAAAAATAATTCATGTAAGTGACATCCTCAACAGAGCCATTTCATTAAAGCACATTTTAATGGTAGTGTCTGAAGTAGTGTTAAAGAGACTTATAGGTTTAATTTCCAGGATGATTTGCTAAAATATTCCACTATAGGTAAATGGACAACCTGCTATAATGATCAGTCACTAAAACTTACTCATTGTCTATTTAAGATTGCACTTGACAAATTGATATTTTTATTCATCATACAGTTTCTTAATGACAGAAAAGCTAGGGAATATCATAAAAGGTTATTCTCTTGAGTAAAATTATCTCATCTAAACTGAGGCCAGGTTGTTCTGGGGTAGCAGGATTCTGTTTAAAAAAGTAAACTGATTCAGCAATTTATGAAATAATGCTATATATAAAATAAGCCCATAGCATTTGACCACTGAAACCATCAATCTGCTTTATTTAAAAAGTTGTAAAATGTAATGCTTTCTAAAAAGTCATTTTGTTACTCCTGGATATGGTCAGTGACAATAAAGCTAAAATTCTCATTGAAATAAATAATTCAGAAAGGATTAGGAGACGCTTTTCAAATGGGTAATTGTGACAGAGACTGCCTGTTCCTTACCCCATCATAGGATATTCCTTTCTCTCTTTGAAATAACATCAGAGATTTCCAGGTGACATTTAATGGTCTAAACTAACATATCTCCCAGCAATTTATATGTGTAAATTTATATGTGTAAGAGAAATAAAATATATGTGCCCTGGTTAATGGAAATGTCATTTTAAAAGTGTCTTTTTTTCACTTAAAAATTCTGCTGGTTGGATGGTAGATGTGATGGTTGGAACTCAAGCAGGCATTTTATTATTATTTTTTTAATTTTAAAAAATTTTTTATTTCAAAAGAGAGAACGCGTGCATGCAAGTGGGGGAGGGGCGGAAAGAGAGGGAGACAAGAGAATCTCAAGCAGGCTCTGCGCTGTCAGTGTCAACCAAAGACAGGTTTCAAACTCAGGAACAATGAGATCATAAGCTGAGCCAAAATCAAGAGTCTGGTCCTTTAACCAACTGAGCCATGAAGGTGCCCTGTGGCATTTTAAATAATAAGAGAAAAAATTCATGAATTGTGAATTTTGGAACAAGGAATTAAGGACACTAGTTCTTTTGTGCTTATGAAACAGCAAAATTAAAGTTAAAAAGACGTAAGTAAGATAATTAGAACATCTCATTTTTAGTTTTGCTCATCTAGCAAATTTCTGGTAAAAGATGTTCTTGACAAGAATCCAGTTAGGTTTTGTGAATGTTGTTATTGGAAATGGTATAGGTTACTTTCCAAATACTGGTATAAGTGAATTGACAGGCAGGCAGTTGCCCAGATCTCCAGACCAAACGTAAATAGACATTTCGTTTGACAGTTACCAGGAAGAATTTATAAGAACTGCTTCTTCTCTTAGAAACTTGAATTAGATCTAGTTGAACAGTTGAAATAATCTGTAGATTATGTGGTAATATATTCTCTTCTTTCATGAGTGTGAAGTCTTTATTCTGAAAGTAAAATCTTGACTACTTTTTTGAAAGTGAAAGAGTTAATAGTTAAGGAATAATTAGTTTTAAAAAGAGCTAGTAGATCAGCTGGAATAAATAATTCAGTAAATATGAGTAAAATAAAAAGAACGTAAGTTTCTAAAAATCTGAATAAGTGAGAGAGTATGGCAAGTAATGAAAAGAAGACATCACACAAGTTAGCCCAACTGAAACTAGTTAATTTGTGAAAGATAATCTCAGATATCCCACCAAAGAACAATTACCCCAGGCCCCTATTTTATTCATTTTTGAGTTTCAAATGAATAGAAAACATCACTGATATAAAAATCAATCCAACTATCTCTCTGCCCTTAATTAGATATATGTAGCTCAAATATCAGTACCCCACGAAGTCATGTATGGCATGTGCATAGATATAGATATATAAACATTCATAGAGATAGAGATAAAGGGAGAGAAAGACAGAACATAAATATGTCAGGGAATAAATACATAAAAAATATCAATTAGTTCAGAAGCTTCGGCTCCTGAGTTGGACAGGGTAGTTTAGCTTTTACTACACCAAAAATCCCTTTTAAAAATGTCTGGATAAAATACAGGGACTGTATGTTCAGAGGCTTCAGACAGTGTTGAGACAATGAGAAGTGCTGGGGCTAAGAATCTGAAGAGAGAAGCTCAGGGATATTTGGCAGTCTTAAGAAGAGACTAAGATAAAAAGTTTTGGATGTTCTGATGCAATGAATATTTCAGGACTTCTCTTTTGCTGTTGAAGGTCCTGAAGTGAGAGGCATGAAAGGGAGGTTGACCTAACATTATTAGGTTTTGAAACCAGCCTCGGCTCACACAATTGCCAATTGACACACACACTTCAAAAATACCATACAGAAAAAGTTATTTGGCATGCAGAAGAAAGTACAACAGGTCCAAAAAACAAGAGAAAAATAGACCATAGAAACAGACCGATAACGATGGGAGGTATTGGAATTGACTGATAAGAATTTAAAAGAAAGAATGTATTTTTAAAATATTCAATATAGAAAACATAGATGTAATAAATAAATAAAAAGTTCATAGTGGAATTAAACTCTATAAAAATATTTCAGGTGAAACAGGGAGAGGATAAGATGTTCACTATCAAATGAGGTTCAAATTCAAAAAACTTCATGTATGAAATGGCATTTTAGCTGAGTTTGGAAGAGTAAGCTGACAAGTATGGATGTCAGTAAAGAAAGGATTATTAATGTAATTGAAACTTCTCTAGGCATTTAAAGTAAGTTCAATATCAAAACCCACACAAAATACACCCCCAAATGATTGTGGAGCCTGTTTTTCATCAATGAGAAGTAGAAGATTAGAAGAGAGTCAAAAACACAAATAGTAGACTAATCTCTTTTTCCAAAGTTGAGAAAGGTTGATTCTATACTCTGTAAACAAGTAACCATAGAAATAATTTTAGCAATATACAGAGTAAATATTGCATAGGCAATTTGAGTGATGATTCGGGGCCAAAATAATTCAACTCATGCCAAATTTTATTGGTTTCTTTCTCTTTTTTTTCCCCTAAAAAATTTTTTTTCTTGAGTTGCTAAATTCAAAGATGAGGGTCATACTATACACGTAATTTCGCTTGGTTTCTACCAAACATGTGAGAAAAAAACCTGCCATTTTTAAGTGTGGACCCAATGGCAGGGTTACAAAATGGATTGAAAATCAGTTAGCCAATAAATGCAAATAATTTTGATGGTCTGGGTCAGTCTGGACTTCCTCTTAGACTTTCCCTGTCGCCAGTCTTCTTATTTTAAATGAATTATTAAATAAAAATCCATATATTATATTTGAAGAAGATACAAATGTAATACCATATATTATATTTGAAGAAGACACAAATGTACAAGAGATGAAGCAATAAATCTTATTTTTTTCAATTCAAAGTAATCACAATAGGCTAAAATAGATGTCTGAAGTGAAAATGATAAACTTCTGTAATAATAAATGTAAAATAGTGTTTCTAAGTTCAAATATTCAATCAAACAGAAGCAGGTTTTGGAAATAAGGCTTGTACAATAGTTCACATAAGTGTGTACTACATTTGGTTGACCAAAACATCATTATAAATCCAGGTAGATAGAATATTGTATAAGCTGAATATAATTTTACACCATGTTAGAATAACAACAGATTGTGTAGTAATATTGTGGTTCATTATGAGCATTCTGTGCAAGAGGGCTAATGGTTAACTAGAAAACATTCAGAGGCATTTGACTGGAAAAATGAATGAAGGAAATTCACAATAGGAAAAAATATCAAAAGCATTAGTATCAAAAAGGGTTTGATATCAATTAAAAATAATTTTTTAAGTTTATTTATTTATTTTGAGAGACAGAGAGAACGAGCAAGGAAGGGGCAGAGGGAGAGGGAGAAAAGGAGAATTCCAAGCAGGCTCCACACTGTCAGCACAGGGTCCCACATGGGTCTGGAACTCATAAACTATGAGATCACGACTTGAGCTGAAATCAAGAGTCAGACACTTAACCAACTGAGCCACCCAGGTGCCCCATCAATTAAAAATATTTTGTCAAAGTATTTAAAAATATAATAAGCTCTGTTAAATTTTACCAATTAGATGAAATAATCATTAAATGTTTTTTGTATTCTGATTTTGCTGTCAATAGAAATTATTTTCTCTCTCTCTCACATATATATAGACTCATATATGTGTATATGCATATACACATAAATATCCATATAATGTATATAATATCTATCTATCTATCTATCTATCTATCTATCTTTCTATCTAATGAGCAGGATGTTGGTATATGGCCATCACAATTTTAAAGTTTATGAATCTAAGTGTTGAACATAAATATCTTTTGTTAGATTACTTTCTTTTTTTCAATTTGTCTTATAAAGAATTGTTAAAATATGTCACTAGTAGAATCTATACTGAGAAGCCTGTCTGTGTCAATCTGTTCCAATTTTATGATTAAAAATATTATTAGTTATGACTTAGTAGGCTAAAAAGAGAAGAAAATTGTGTAGTTTACCTTCGCTGAAATAGATTCTACAGTAAAATGTGCACCCATTAGTTTTATGTCTGGGTTTTAGGAGATATTAGAACCTGAAATTATTCCTTTTCTGTTTTCAGATCTTCTACTGAGTTCATCTCTGCAATTCATGTCAAATTTTCTCTCCTGTAAATTTTAAAAGATCTTATATGTTTTGCCCATTTGACCCAGTTCTTGATTCTACACTCTAGTCTACTGTTCTTTCTTCAGAATCAGAATTTTGGGATTAAATGTCTTTAAGAATAACTGATATCCTCAGTGTTGTAATTGGGGAAATTGAATCTCAGGTATGTAAAATATCTTGTACAGAATCACATGCCTGATTGGCCATGAGCTGATGTGATGAAGTCACAATAAAAAGTCAGACTTAGTTTGTCTTTTTTTTTTTTTTTTACCTTAACACTGCTTCCTTATTTTAGACATGTCAATCTTTTCTATAGAATCTCTAAGCTCTTTAGAAATACCAATGATGTTAATAAAATGCTGAACCTACAGTAGGTATTAAATGCATGTAGATTTGTTGACTGAGTTGCAATTTGCTCTTTAAAAAAAAATAAGCACAAAGGAAATCTGGTTTAATTCCACAGAAAAATAACGTTATAACCTACGTTAAAAACAAACTTTTAGAAACTTCAATATATTATAATGTGGCTCTGGGTCAAAGGAAACATATTCTTTAATGTAATGGTATAAATTTAGTTATTGATTTTCTTAAGACAAAAAAATGGGACTTTGAAATTGATTTTAAATACTTTCTCATAGAAGAAATCTATCATTTTTATTTTTTTTAATTTTTTATTTTAGAGATAGAAAGCAAGTGAGGGACAGAGGTACAGGTGGAGATAGAGAGAGAAAGAGAATCTTAAGCAGGCTCCATGCATAGAGTGAGCCCGATATGGGGTTTGATCCCACCACCTGGGATCATGACCTGAGCCAAAATTAACAGTCTGATGTTCAAATGACTGAGCCACCCAGGTGCCCCAAGAAAGCTATCATTTTATCTTAAAATAATACATGTATACACTAAATGAAATACATGTGCAGTGATATATAAATAGTGCTATACATGTATAGATGTGCATATGATTAGTTCCTCAGGAATGGAGATACATAGGTGGATGATGAATGAGATGACAAGTGAGAGAGAGAGACTTTGTTAGTAATTATATTCTTCAGTTCTCTGCAACCAAAGGATCAGGCAATTTTTTTTGGAAGGTGGTCACATTTCACTACCACCAAGAATCACTCCTGGATAACCCAGAACTAAACAGTTGAGAACAAGCAACACTGCTGTTTGGGATGGTGCCTAATTATAGAAAAGCCACATCCCAAATGAAAGTTCAAAACTTTTCAGGGGCGCCTGTGGCTCAGTTGGTTGAGTGTGTATAACTCTCGATTTCTGCTCAGGTCATGATCCCAGGATCATGGGATTGGGCCCCATGTTGGTGTCTGCATTGAACATGGAGCTTGCTTAAGATTCTCTCTCTCTATCTCCCAGTGCCCTTCCACTGTTACTGCTCTCTCTCTCTCTCTCTCTCTCTCTCTCTCTCTCTGAAATAAATAAAATGAAAAAAAAAACAAAAACAAAAAGAGAAAGTTCAAAACTTTACCCTCTTTCCCATATTAAAACGAACTATCTTTCACTTAATGTTGTCTTTGTTTCAAACATATTTATTTCAGGTAAGATAATTAGTAACATCTCCAAAGGAAAAGAAGTGATATTTTACTTTGGCTAATTAGTCATTACACATTATTTTTTTCTAAGTTCTAGTTCCTATGAGCATTATATGACTTTATCTAATTTGAATTCTTGTCACATTATTTCTGGAAAGCATATCATTATAAAATTAAAGTTTAGTAATTCAATATTCCTGTTTTATATGTCAACTCCTCAGAATCCGATTATTGTTGTTGTTGTTATCTGAGGAGGATCTATTAGAGAAAATCCTTTAGTGTGATTCTTAGATATGATTCTAAGAGATTGGCATGAGGAGGAAGAGGGTGACCCTACAGATCTACTGTCAGTGGCAAAGTAAGTAAGATTAGTGATCGGCCCTATGAGGCTTGACAAGAGCAGTGAGTAAGAAATAATACATAGATGGTACTAAAACCTGTAACATATGTCGTAAAGTTGCTTTAATCCAGAAAGAAGGGTAGAAGTGAAGTAGATCTTGAGCAAGACAGAAGTTATGAGTGAACCTACAGGAACTTCTAAGGTCTTGACAACTCAGAGAGGAAAAGAAAATTCAGAGTGGCTAAAGCCAGAGCACAGGAAGCAAATGGACTGATGGCCTGAAGTTCTGATGTTGTAAATGCAAAACTGGTCTCTTTTTTGTTTGTTTTTTCCAATAAAAATCACTAACCTTCAGCTTTCATTGTGAGCTATAGTAACTGAGTTTAATGAGAGCTAGAAGTTTACTAGGGTCTACTAGAAAGTTAGATAGGAAAATTATTTTCTTTTTATTTATTTATTTATTTTGAGAGAGACAGAGAGAAGGAGAGAGAGAGAGGAAGAGAGGGTGTGAGTTGGGGAGGAACAGAGAGAGAGAGGGAGAGATAAAATCCCAAACAGGCTCTGTCAGAGCCCTATGTGAGGCTCCATCTCATGAGATCATGACCTGAGCCAAAAATCAAGAGTTGGTTAACAGACAGAGCCACCAAGACACCCAAGAAAATTACTTCCTAATAAGTCATATCTTCCCTGGTAAAAGCTGTATCTCAATCAGAGAAACAATTTTAATAATAGTAAGTACTACCAAAAACTTGGAAGAAATTACAAGGATGATGGAGCTGAGACCCATTTCTACCCCAAACACTTATTCTCAGATCTCTATCAAAAAATGCATCCATTTATTATTGTTGAAATTTTTTCTTTTAACTATTTTCTCTGCTTATTAAGTTTTATGTTTTATATAATGTTTTATTTCAGCACTAAATTCTCTTCTTAAAATATTATAAGAATATGTGATGTTAAGTGATTTTTCTTAAACTGATTTAAGCTTTTTACTCTTAATCAAAGGACTTTGTCAGGTTAAAATGAGCTAGGTAATAACACTAGCCTAGAAAAGATGATGCTTAATGGTTTATTAATAAGAAAAAATGTGTAGTGGTAAATTTGGGATGAAATCTGTTCTGATTAAAAACTATGTTTATCAGAGGGTTAATAAATTTACATGTTTACTAAAATTGCATATGTTGTAACTCCAGGGTTTGGATAAATAAGTCTAAATTTTATTTTTCATAAATGCATAGTGGGTTGACAAAAAAAAAAAGCCCTTTCTATAGATCTAAAAGTTCAGTAAGATGTATTTTGATTCTAAAGTCAAGAAAATGAAAAAAAGACCCAAAAATAGTGTGGTTCTCTTCCATCACATTGTTCATCAAATGTGAACATAGAGCTCATATGTATGTGAACATACAGCTCACATTGTTGAACATCAAAGTTCAAATTGTCATTTGTGGTTATAACTTATATTTTGTTGTTGAAAATGGACTAGAAAAGTGACAAATCATGATTTCATTTTCTGATATCAGAAATGACAAAAAGTACAAAAGTTCTAGATATGCTTCATTGTGAAGGTACAGCAGAAATGGGCCAAATTGTAATGAACTTTTAAAATCCTTTTTACAAATGATACTCTGCAGGAAAATATCTGCTTTGAATATCATAGAATAAAAAAAAAAAAAGAATAATGTCCTGTAGTAATGTAAAAATAATTACTTATGTGTTTTTTTTTCCTTCTTCTTAGGTTCTACTTTATTTGGCAAAACTCAGAACTGACAATTCATATCTCTCCAATTTTCCAGAGACAAAAGGGCCATAGATTGGGGATCATCCACCACCATCTCCAGGTTTTATACTCAGGCACTTAGACATGGTTTAACTGATAACCTGACAAAATATTTACTACTCCAGCAATTCATAAGTAAACCGTATCTACATGAATGTAGATTTTGTTACTCATCTCTGGTACAAAGGTAAGATTCATAGTTGTCCCCACCTTAGTAATGAACAATCAGATCATTATTTAATACGTATTTGTTTTACTTTTTTGAATTGCCAGTGTATTTCGTAAGTTTTCTTTTCTGAACCATACTAATACAAGTTCCATCTTTCATACCTATTCTATCGAAATCTTGACGTGTCCTCAGCTCTCTGCATGAATAGCACTCTTCTTTGCCACATTCTTTTGTCAAGATTTTACTAAGAAATTTTTGAAGGTTGTTATAGTCTGTGCCTTTAAATTGGTAACTTAGGGAAAAATCACATTTGAAACTTTGTTTCTGATTCAAGAACTGAAAAGTTTACAGTAAGTTGAAATCACTATGGTATTAGCAAGGCCTGAATATAATGGGAATCCAGTAATTGTAAAAAGGTTTAATTTTCAATAAATTTATCAAGTGCTGACTGGATTATATGCCAGACAGACTGTATATACGCTAGCTGAGATCCTTGTCTTCACAGCACTTATAATTTATATTAAAATGTTGAAAAGTATTATAAATATGAGAGTTAATAAATTGTACTAAAGCTACTGAAATGAATATTAGAAAACATGCACTGTTAGTGATTTTCTTTCACTGAGTTAAGCTCTCTGTTATCAAGTGAAAAACTTTCAAGTGAAAATGAACTATTACAGCTTATATATCTTACTCAGACCTACCAGGCTATCATAAGGGTATGCCAGCAAAGAAGACACTTATTGATTTATCAACAAGGTAAAATATCAAAGGGTTGATTTAGGAATTTTAATATTTCTAATATTTCTAATAATATTTCTAATATTATTATTAAATTATTATTATTATTAAATATTTATTAAATATCTGATCCATTTGGTGGTAGAAAGTGTCCCTCAATAAATATTAAAATTGTGAATTGCAAAGATGAGTAAAAACAGAAATACAGTTAATACAGAAATAAGAGCTTTCAAAACCAAATATCAAAAGTGGAAGAGATTGTTGCTAAAATTAAGCCAACACTAGTGATGTTATCCTGTACAGAGTAAACCATTTTTTTTTTTGAAGGAGTGTTACTGCCATGCTATTTGGTGTTTATTATTGTTTTTTCATTGTGACAGCATTAAAGTACATTAAGTATCCTGGTCCCTTCTCATTTATTTGCCTATCCAGTATATATTTCATGATCCACAATTTTTATGTTTTCAACTCTTTGTATCATTATTGTTCTGTTGTGCCCACACAAGGAAAAACACACCTAGAATTAGGTCAGATATTTGCTTCTTTAGCTCATTCATCCACCTAGGAAGAATTACTTGAAAAATGCTATAGTTCTGCCTCCCAGTAACACTATTAATTCTTATTCTTCAGCCTTCAGTCAGTCCTTCAATGTATCCTTAGTCAATGCACTCTGCTTCCTGGGCAGTGGATATTTAAAGCCCTTCCACTTTATTTTTAAAGTTCCTTGGGGGATCATCCCATCACTCTCGATCATAATCTCCTTTTCCACTTCACAGACAAAATAGAAACTAATAGACCTTAATTGCTTGGCATTTCCCCCTCTCAACCACTGTATCTTTTTCAGTATACACAAATCATTTCCTAATTTGTGCCCTCTATACATGAGAGTAAGTTTTTGTATGTCAAGACCATTTCCTGACATACGACTGGCATTATTTTCTCAAAACACTGAATTTCTCCCCCCCACCAATGTTTTATTACCTGTACAATATAACCTCTCTAACCACTTTTTTTCTACTGTGTTTTCTCATGCAGCATTTAACTGTGTTCAAGTTTACCCATTTTGGAACAAAATAAGAAATAAAAAAAAAACTTCTTTCTGGAACCATGCATCCCTCCAGACCCATCCTCTCCTTCAGCTATGCAATTCATCTCCCCTCCATGTCATAAGGGACTCTCTTGAAAATAAGCTTACTCTGCTATCTATCAGTAATCCCTTTATTCCTCAACACACCAAATCTGGTTTCAATCAGCTTTATTTCTTCAATAATCATCAGAAAACTTCACTAAAATTTCTCTGATAACCATGGAAAAAAATAACACAGCACTACTGTTTTGTTACTATTTACAATGTACCCTTTATGACTCTCATTGCATTTTTGTTCCTCATCTGAAACTATGGACAACTCTCTCTTCCTTGAAATACCTTCCTCTTTTATCTTCCACTCCTTTACACTCCCCGGTAATTCCCTACATTTCTGTCCACATGCATAATTTCACTTTCTTTCAATGTCATTGTTATTTCTCATTTATTTTTTTTCAAATATTTTAATGTTTATTTTTGAGGGAGAGAGAGAGAGAGAGACAGAACGTGAGTGGGGGAGGGGCAGAGAGAGAGAGAGAGAGAGGGAGAAACGAAATCTGAAACAGGCTCCAGACTCTAAGCTGTCAGAACAGAGCCCTTTGCAGGGCTGGAACTCACAAATTGCAAGATCATGACCTAAGCTGAAGTCGGACGCTTAACCCACTGAGCCAGCCAGGTACTCCTTCTCCTCATTTTATTTTAAAATTGATGTTCATCTTGGATCCTTTTTATGTATGTTTGTTGATTAATCTCATCAACTCCATGGATTAATGTTCCATTTAGAAAATATATTTTTGCAGTCTTGACGTTTAATCATTTATTTTTGTGCAAACTTAATCATCTTTTATGTTTATAAATATTCCCTGAACCCACCAATATACACTTAGAATGTCTCTGTGAGGGGGGAAAGAAAAATTTAGAGAAGGAAAGATGTTAAAGAGTTTGCTTAGAATCTGTAAACAAATTAACATATACATAGAATCAGCATTATTTCAATTTTTCAATGTTTGTGTTGCAGAAAAATAATAAACATTACATAAACCCTTCTCTTCTCCACCACAGTTCCTAAATTATGGTTACATGTTTCAGTTGATACTATGGCATAGATGCTCACAATGCCTATTAGCATCATGACAAAAAGAATGAGGACGCCCTTGTTATTAATACTCAGCAATCAACTAGATGTATGACTTTAGTTAAATCATTTAGTCTTGCCAACTTTCTCTCTAAAAGAAGGACTAAGAATCAGATGCTTCCTAAGGTAGTTTAAAGATTGTAAATAATTCAACTAATCCTTACCACTTTTACATTTTCTAAGCAGAAGAGCTATTGTTTACTTTATGGCTCTTCATATTTACATCAACACTGCAGGAGTGCTGAAGAGCTTCTAAGAGCTGGCAAAGAAACATGTGGATGCAAGTCCCAGAGTCCATTAACCTCAACTGAGTAGGCTTATTCTCAGCTGCAAGTTTGTGTCCAGACATTTCATTATCTCCTCCTTTACTGTCAGCTGCCAGGATGCTTTTGTGGTCATTTGCATAATTTAAACTGCTGTCACTGACAATCTAAGTGTTGCTTTAGTCTATCTCTTGACTCTAATGTATACACAGTCATATACGTTAATATTAGGCTCAAATTAAGTGGAGTCTAATTCTATCAAAAGTGTGCAAATATTTAGTGTCTCCTTCAAATTCCTTATTTCTGAGAAAACTAAAGGAATGAAGAAAACCTAACTACTTGAGCACAAATGACTGACTTTTTTGAAATATGTGGTCAAAGTGCTATAATGATTAAATTTATTTTTCAGGTTCTTCATCTCCACCTCAGATATAACAATAATTTAAGAAGTGTCATGTTCCTAGTTTGCTTTGGGTCATCTTTAAAGTATAATTTAAAATAATCTTTATGGTGCAAATGTATTAAGAAGAAGCACATATCAGGAGAACATCTTGTGTTACGCGTTGGGGTAATTTACCTGAATGCAGGACACCTTGCCCCAAAAGGCAGGATAAATCACCTGTCGTTCTACTTTAATTCTTATTCTTCTCAATATCACTTCTTCTCCTTCTAGAGGCTGATTCCATTTCTGGAATCCATTAAGAATTTTATATTCCATTTACTAGTACCTGCTTCTTTTCATATAATCTAAATTAACCCAACTCCACTTGACAGTTGAGCTTCTAAGAAAAAGCTCAGTTCATCATTATAAAGCTGACCCAAAGGAATGGATAAAAAGGCTTTTATATAATAAAACACCGAGCTCTGGCAATCACAACTTTTATTAACTGGCATACTCTAAAGAGCCTAAGCAAACACATTTGAGAAATTGATTTCCCTAGGTAATATCCCTGGATGCCCTAAGTAAAATCCTTTGCTGAATAGTTAAGTTGGAAAAGACAGAAATAAAATAAACTTTTAATGTGTAACCACTCCAATCATCATTTTTGGCTTTAAAAAAATTTTGTAGGAGTCAAGAAGATAATTTTGCAATTTATAAATGATGTTTGGCAAGCAAATTTAGGTTTGTCTCTGTCTTGATTTAAAGGGTTTGTGAGGTTTGTTTAGTTGTTTTTTTCTCTTTTAAAAAATTTCCCAAAGTTTAGACTACAGGGGTCTTCGTATGTGTTTCTATTTTATCTTGGGCTTAAACTCTATGATAGGCATCACTGTATGGTACTATAATATGCTATTTATTTTTGGTTCTTGAGAGGAGGAATTCAGCCGTACTAGTTTTTATATTCTTAATGTCTTGCCTGACAGTTTATTTTGAAACTGAAAAAAGAAAGAGCTTTGTATTTTTTCCTTAGTATATGAATATTTGCTTATATTTTGCAATTTACAAAACACTTTTGGCTACATTATCCCAACCATGTGCTCAGGAGATCCTGACATTTTGGAATTTGTCAAGAAAAAAAGAGGAAGAAAGAAAGAAAGAAAGAAAGAAAGAAAGAAAGAAAGAAAGAAGAAAGAAGAAAGAAAAGAAAATCCAAGTAGTCAGATATATGTGCCAAATAGTCATATAAGAATTTTGCAATTAGTTTCAATAAGCAAGAGAAGATTAATTTATTGTTTACCAAGAGATGCCTCAAAGATTTGAAGAAAACAAAGAATAAAGTCCCAAATTAAATTAATCTGGCATCAAATGCATTCAATTTCCAAAATGCTTCATGTACTTTGCTTTTGACGAAACAATAGCACTACTTTTTTTTTTAATCATGGAAGGTTGCATTCATAAAATAGTCACATATTAGAGGGTAAAGAATGCTCCCAATACTATCCATAACTAATATGCATCATACTAGATAATGGATATTATTTTCCCTTATAAAAATATTTGTGACATTTATTAAGAGATTCAGTAAGTAAAGGTTGAACAAATGCTAGTAGGAGAGCTTCTCAGAGTGCTGCCTCTGGAGTGTGAACATTCTAATGCAATGCCAGAAGTTCACCACTGACTATGCATCCTTGATTAGACAGTTATCAGCACCTAGGTTATAGTTCAACCTGAAAAGCACACACATAAACATTACACATGCTGAAATGTTTTTAAGTAAACTAATATTTTAAAAATTTGGAAAAATATATTAAAGACAGAATTGAATAAATTATGATTCCAGGTAAAATATGATGATAGCTCAGGAGTAAGTACTATCCTTCTCTCATACATTACTTTGTGAGTATAAGAAAAACTCTCCTGGCTCATTCAATCTTTGCTTACTGCCTTAGGATAATGGGTAAACCCACAGCCAAGAAAAAGAGTAATAACAATAGGAAATTTGGTGTCAGACCTGGGGTCTAATTTCTTAGTTCTGCCACTTACTTGCTACATGAATGTGGAAAAATTAACCTTTCCTCTACAGCACAAGTCCTTACTCTGTACAATGGTTACCCAACTATGATCATCTCAGATAGATGTTAACTTATTCATTCTGTATTATTTTAAAATAGTATCTCTCAGGTTTCTCCTCTTCGTCAAGGATTTATGAGAGGATAATAAATCATATCCTATCTTTCTTGGTGCTTCTATTCAAATGAGTAAAATGATGAAACAGATAATAAAAAATGCATATATATGTCATATAGTGGTGGGGTGAAGCATGAAGTAAAGTAACAGTGGAGGGGATAGGTATAGGAGCACCATTTTATGTAGAGGCATATTTAATCACTGAAATCTGATGTAAGAATATTCCAGCAGAGAGAAGTGCTAAGGCCACAAAAAGCCTGTGTATTCTAGGATTCAAAAGAAGTCCAGCATGTTATAATACAAATAAACAAGATTCAAGGTTCAAGGATATGAGGCCAAAGAAGGAAAGAGATGACTGACCAGTTGGATTGCGTGAGAATCAAATGAGGTAATAGTATAGTGCAGTCCTAGGCATATAGTAAGTGCTAAATAAATGTAACACATTTAATCTCAGAATCAATCCTACTGGGAGAGAGACTGCTACCTAAAATATGCTGCACTGGGATAGCAACAGGAGTTGATTAACAGCAGTTTATGGAAAAAGCAGTGATTGAAAATTGTGGCCCTAGACAAACATCTAATCTAACAAACAGCCTAATCTAGGGGTTTGCCAAAGACAGACTCTTTTGGATGTGTTTATCCATTTAATTCTAAGTCTTTCTATAGTAAATACTGTCAATCAAGGATTACCGTAAAAGGTCTTGCTCACAAATGCAAACAAATGTCACTGCTTGTAAATATTGAAACACCACATAGACTGAGTTGGTTCCAAGTGTTGTAATTGGTATCACTAGAGGCTGATCATTTTTAGGTTGTCTTATTCATATTTTTCTATTGGATGGTTGAAAAGTTACAGTTGATTAACAATAGCAAAATAACCAAGGGGCTAATAAAAAGGAAGAAAAAATTAAATAAAAGAAACATCAATGTGTTCTTAAGCAAATTGTTTTTAACAGACAGACACACAATTTTTGAGTAGATGTGTTAACATGTCAATAGAAATATAGAAACATTCAATATCTTATTAGCACCTCTTGTGCAACAATTATCTCCTTCATAGCATTGATTTTTATTGATTCCTTAGAAATAATTACTGAATAGTTATTCAGATTATTTGAGTGCCAATAAAATTCATATATTTATGCTTTAAAATTTGTGAGGACAATATTCATATAAAATTGTTTTTGAGTGACAAAATAAAAAAAAAACAGCTGTAGCTATTAAGTGAATATACTGTTTAAGGCATTTCATGTCTTAATAGTTGAATCTTCCTGTGGTACATAAAGATAAAAGTGTAATACTGCATAGACTATATACTTCAAAGATATGTACAGCTGGTCCCACTCTCAGATGGGTCTGAGAGAAGTAAAGGAAATTTCCATTAAGACTGTGTGTGGTAGGTTTTCCTACATTTTCGGGAACTTTCAGGGTTTACTATTTCATCTAATAGTACTGGTGGTTCGTAAATAATTCTCAAATGGTTACCTGCCAAGGAAGCTCACTAGTTTTCAAACTGATTGACGTGACTCGTGATAAAAGACTCTCTGCCAAAGTAATGTTCAGATGAAATTATTATATTGATGGATCTCAGACATTTCTTTCAGTCAATTTGTTCAGGATAGGTTTAGGATTTTCATTGGATAATGCCATAATTGAAATACTACTGCTTCAGAGAAGAATTTTAAAAAAGCAAATTGAAGGATTTAGTAAGTTAAAAATTTTACTTATGAAAAAGGAACATATTCTTAAACACTTAGTGTAAGAGAGGCTCAAGCCCTACAAATTAAGAACATAAAATGATAAAATTGGTGAGTAGTTTGTTGTGTTTATTAGAGTTCCTGGTTGGGGGAGGGACTAACAAAATATATATAAAGTAAAAGTAGATTCTTTAATCCCAGAAAGAACAGGATGTTTTTAGATTTTAATACTTAAAGCATCATTGTTATATTCGAGCATTATTGCATACTTAACATTTTCTCTGGCCCAGATACAATTTCTTTCTTTTCTTTTCTTTTTTAAGATTTGACTTGAACAGCAAAACAAGCTATCTGAAATCAAACCCATTCTCGCATTTCTATTTCCTTTATTTAGATTCTGTAGGGAGAAAGGAGAGCTCTATCTTGGTTTGGACAGAAAACTAGAGAACAACAGGTAGAGGACTCTATTTTCTTCAAAGTTGTGCTAATAGAACTCTTTTTTATTCACTTCTTTCAAAGGGATAGATAGTTCTTTTGGGAAGTACAAGACAAAATATTTGAATTCTAAATTTAGTCTGCTACTATATTACTTATAAGGATGTTGGATAACTTAAGGAACAATTAAGTTGTACACTGCAAGGGCCTCAAGAAAAACTGAAACCACAACTTCGCATGAGGTAGCTGGATCTTCTCTTTCTTCCCCAACGCCCTGCCATTTTCTCTCTCCCTCACTGATTGTTTTTACACCTTTTCTTCAAGTAAGAAAATATGGGCACTATCAGCAAACAAAATTTATATGTTAAAGCTTTAACTAAGAGAAATATTCTGATTCATTTACTGAGATTCCAAATCATAAATGGAGAAAACTTTTAAATGGTCTGTTTTTTGTCTTATATTCACATATAAACTAATTAATTGTAACTCGAGGGCCAAAATCATGCCACAGTAATGGCGACTTCTGTGTATCCATCTGGATGGAGAGTTCCCGAACTAAGGTTAGTGTATGTTGAGCATAATACCATAAATATCTTCTACAGAGTATGCAGATACCACTAACAGAAATACATTTGTATTACTGAATGTATAAAGTAATTTACCTTAGTCATTTAATTATGAATTCTCCAAAAAATCAACTTTCTCTGTTATCTTAAGCTCGCAAAGATCCTGAGAGACTTACAAGCACTACTATCTTAGTGAGGTTGACGTAAGACCCAGCCATTTTAATGTTGTAAGTAGGGGCAAGAATAGACATGGCCCAGAAAATAGAATTTACAGATACTATTAAGAACAGGTCAAGATTCTAATCTGATTAAAGAGATAGGAAGAGTGATTCAACAGAAGATTTCTCATTCAAAAAACCAACGGAGAATATCTAAGAACTTGCATTCTGATGTCAAGCTTCCTTGATTCTAACTTAATTGCTATCACTCTGGGTAAGTAAAATAATTTTTCTAAACTTTAATTACCAAATCTGTAAAATAAGTATAGTAATAAAATCTATCTACTAAGCTATTAATAAATGGATTGCGCCATGAGAAAAATTTAGAAAACTGCCAACCACGTAGTATGGACTTTGTACATGCTAGCCATTATTATAATTTTGTTACTCTGTGGAAGGAAAGTTGAATAAAACTTGTGTAAATTTTTCTTAAACCAATATGTGAGTAAAAATATTGAAAAATAAATCACAAAATTTAAAAAGTATAGAAAATAGAAACTATTCCTTTCATTGAATGGGAGTTTAAAATAAACACTAAGGAGTTATCTGAATTTTATATTCTATAATTTTACTGATAATTATATTTTAAAATATGATGCTTTTGAAATATCTTTTTCTGGAATGTGATTTTTTTACTTACCTCCTTTTCCCTACAATTGTGGGTTTTTGGGTATGTATGTATGTATTCGTGTAAAAATAAAAAAAAATATATAAGTGATTTTAAAGCCTATTACTGAAACTTTGAGCTATGTATATAAATTTTCTATTGTACTCTTTTGCATTTATGAACATAGGGTAATTGCTCCTGTTCCACTATTGTTCTTCATACATTGAAAACTGGGTGTAAATAGAAAATGAACAAAACGATATGAGTACACTCAGTACTAATTTTAGTACACTTAGATTCTAGACTGTTTTAATAGAATTCTCCTAAAAGTTCACAGGGAAAAGATCAGTTTCTTAAAAGAGTACCATTGATAGGTAAGTATTCTTAAATTTGATCTATCTCATATCATTCAATAGCAACCTAAGTGTTTCAAAGCACTGTGATCAGTTTCTTAAAAGAGTACCATTGATAGGTAAGTATTCTTAAATTTGATCTATCTCATATCATTCAATAGCAACCTAAGTGTTTCAAAGCACTGTGATAAATAACTTGGCATACAAAATAAATAGAAAAAGTCAAAGTAGTTTGATTATAATAGTCACTTAGGAAGAATCTTCCTAAGATATTTAAATTTCTGGATCTTGCTCTAGACCAGGGTTCAGCAAACATTTTCTGTAAAGTGCCAGATAATAAATATTTTCCACACTGTGGGCCATATAATCTCTTTCACAAATACTCCACATTGCCACTGAGATAAGACAGTGGCCACACAAAATAGGGAAGATGATGAGTATTTATTGTATTTTAAAACTACAAAAAACACCATGGTCTGGATTTAGCTGGAGCTGGAGAGTGATAGGTTTTCAGACTAATTGAATCAATCCCTGGGACCTTTGAATAAAGATTTTAAATAAGTAGCATAGGTGGATTGTCCTGATCAGACATATGTGGGGAACATAAGGACACATATTGCAGGTGGCATGTGCATTTTATTAGATCTCAGTTTATAAAGATATTATATTCCTGAGATTTGTAGTTAAGCTCCACAGAGACTAAATGGAACAGGTAAGAGAGTTGTACATGTGATTGAACATGTGATTCTTTAACTCTATTTATTTGGATAGAATATAAAGCATTTAAGCTCTTCAAAAAGGTCATAATGGAGAGAAAGGAGTGCCACAAACACCATTTAAATATTTATGTATATATATCTATATACACACACATATATATTTTTTTTTTTCATGTGAGTGAGTTCCTTTGTCAATTTTAAGCAGTATAATCAAGCTTGAAGGTCACTCTAGATTTTCGGTTTCCCTTGAAAAAACTGACATATTTGACATTCTCTATGTCATCCTGTTTTGCATTTTTAAAAGCCAAAGCTCACCTGGAACTGAATATTGCATCCCCCTTTTAGTAAAAACATGTTTTTTTCATGATTCACGCAATCCTCACCTGGCGTACTTAACTCATTAGGGTTAGTTGAATGTCCTAGCAGGTATTTAATTTTAGACTCTTGCTTTACAGTTATTGTGTATACATTTCACTCATCAGGAAGAGAACAGAGGATCCTAGAGGGATTTCTTTAGGGGAAATGAAAATTGCCTGCTAATGGGTAGAAAGATTTAAAGGTTACCAAATGTATAATCCATTTCCAGAAAGTACCCATTTATCAATTCAGACTGATTATATATCAGCATAATTTGAATACTTTAATGTATGCATGCTTAGTATTAAATTTTCCTATTACACATATTCTAGAGTAATCTGATAAAGACTAAAATAAAACAAAACTGAACCACTTTCCCAAGGCAGGTTAAATGAACACTGCATTAAACTTATGTAAATGTAAATATCTCTATGTCTTTTAGACATTCTGTTTCTTATTAAAACTAATAAATGAGATTAACTTTGAAGATATTTTAAACATTTTTGTAATGTTACATTTGTAAGGTAAAATGAGGTAAAAAGCTGTTTGGGATTCAAGGCCATGAGACACAAACCTCAAAAATATAAGGTAATGAATTTTAGGAGTAATAAACAAGTAAAAAATTGTTTTTTGTTTTACTATTTATTTTTGAGAGAGAGAGAAAGAGACAGAGAGAGACAGAGAGAGTGCAAGTGAGGGAGAAACAGAGAGAGAGGGAGACACGGAATCCAAAGCAGGCTCCAGGCTCTGAGCTGTCAGCACAGAGCCCTACCCAGGGCTTGAACTCACGAACTGTGAGATCATGACCTTAGCCTAAATCAGACACTTAACTGACTGAGCCACCCAGGTACTCTGAGTAATAAACACTTAAAATGTCAGTATATGAAAATAATCTCTTAACATTTGACTTTATAGTCTCATATTGTTTCCCTGAGTTTGAGTTGTGGTATTTTAAATTCTGCCTGCCAATCTTACTGGAATTTCTTTCATCTCCCAACATCTACCTAATAAACCAAGTAGGATAGGATAACTCTACGGAGGAGGCACTTATTTTGTTTCTTTTTCAGACAAAGGGACTGAACTGTAGAGAGACTCATCTTTTCAAGTCACCTACTGCAAGTTTCAAGGATCCCATAATCCCATCATCTTTCATGGGACATTGCCTCCAAAGACAGGGATATACAACAGTGGATGAGGAAATTATGCTTTACAGATCACAGTCCAACATAGGGCTTGTTGCTGTCTAACTTTGCATAATCTTCATAATCTCTGAGTATTGATATGTGAGGAAGTGATATCTAGAGTGTAGCTCAGGAGAGAAGCTAGCCAACTAGGAGAATGGATAACAGAAAGATATGAGGAGCTTATAAAACAAAAACAAAAACAAAAACCTAGGTCCTTGAATGTCTCTTCAAGCTGCTGGATTAACCCACTGCCTTATCTCAAAATTTTTGTCATATGAGATACTAAATATCCATAGAACTTAAGTCACCAACAGTTGTGTTGTATGTTCTTTGCTACCACAAGCACACTAACATGAGGAGAATATGACACATGGTGTTATCCCATGCAAAAACTGATAATTGATAATTGAGTACACTTACACTACTGCATGTATTAAGAACAGTAAAAAGTTTAGAATTATAAATTAACTTAAAAAGCAAGTGGCTTAATATTGTTCTAAATTTATGTATCATAACTATAATAGACAGTAGAGTTTAAAGCCAGCCCTCATTTTTAAAATAGTTCCAAATATTCATGTTAAGTGTTTTGAGTAACCTTATTATTTATGACCTACAAATATGAAGCGCCTGACATCTATTTATCATCTCTCTCTATTTCTCCCTCTACCTACTTACCTATATGAAATAACATGCTGCAAATAAGATAGCAAATAAATTAAGTTTTAGAAAAATATTGTATATAATATTCACTAGTATTTGCATAATCCAATTCCACAATTACCTACTTAAAATCAACAATTTATGGGGCACCTGGGTGGCTCAATTCAGTGGAACATCTGACTTTGGCTCAAGTCATGATCTCACCATTCTTGGGTTTGAGCCTCTCATTGGGCTCTGCGCTGACAACTCAGAGTCTGGAGCCTGCTTCAGACTCTGTGTTTCCCTCTCTCTCTTTCTGTCCCTCTCTTGCTTGTGTTCTCTCGCTCTCTCTAAAATAAATAAAGAAAGAAACATTTTTTTAAAAAATGAACAAAGTTATTACTATTTATTAGGGCCAATTACACATATCTAACTTGTGAGATATTATTAGCACTGTTATCAGTTCAACCACATACATTTTTCAGTTAGATAATAATCTTGGCTATATAAATCTAGATAGGAGCTTCTTGTTTATGATTCTCTGGATGTATGAGACAAAAGATTAAGACTGGTTAGGAAGGCTAAAAATAGCTGAATCCCATATTTCTATTAGCAAGGATAAAAATTGCATACTTTTAATATCCTGATCTGATGATCAAATCACTAATCCCAAAGTGTTTTACTGTTAAATATTGTTTAAAGATATATGGTTTTAGGATTAGCATCATGATTAATGTCAATAATGTTTCTGCTATTTGATAGAAGATTATATGCAAATAAATATTAAAGATTAAACTGTTTCTCATTTAAGATAACCCAATTGTGATAGATTTATGTATGTACAAAAGTTTATGTGTGTGTATGTACAAATATTCTAGTATGTATAAATTCTACCTTCGTGTGTGTGTGTGTGTGTGTGTGTGTGCGTGTGTATGCACATGATGAGTGAGGGGCAGAGGGTGAGTATTTCATCAAAGTTTTTTAAATGTCCTACAGTTGACTGACAGTTCACTGTCAGTTCACTCTGGTAATTCTCTGCTGCATAGAATCACTCTGAAGCCAGTTCAAATATTTTCTTCAGTTTTATAGATATTTTAAGTGGATTTATTTCACAATTAATATGTAGTACCCTTGATATTTTACTTCTTATCACTATTGGCTTCTACACAAAGCAGAATTCAAAGCCTTTTTAGAATGATCCAAAAAAACATGTCTCCTTATATTCCATCCTTCTCAGTTTTGATCACAGTGGGGAGAATTATTTCTTTCTGTTCACTGGATGTGGGGCCCCAGACTGACATGACTCTTATTGGAGATTCCTGATATGTCTGGGTAATTGAGCTGGGGATTTTTCCAAGCAAACTCTCTTCTATGAAACAGGGTTGAATTACAGGCTGGGGAGATGTAAATGCAGATCATCATTCTTCAGAGATTTCTCTTGGCTGAAAGCATAGATGTGATTAGACGTTCAACAGTTTCTTTTCTTCAAGCTAATCTGTTTACCTCCATGTGGGTGGGCTTAAAACCAAATCTAAAACCTGAAATTGTTTTGTCATCAATGTTGACTGTCAGAGGCTCTGTCTACATGAAGCCAAAATAGCCAGATGGAAAATAAAAAGTAACATCCATCATCTAAACATTTTCCTTTCCCAATGCCAAGCGTGTAGATACTTGGAAACAATGTCATGGTTGACCGAATGTTTTGCTTTTAATCTAGATGTTTTGGCATTGTGTAGATACAACCTCAGCACGCAGCTTTACTTCCTGTACAAAATTCCCAGATCTGCACAATGGTAGAGATGTTTTTTTAAAAAATAATTCACTTAAATGTAACAAATATGTGTGTGTGTATTAAACTCTTCACTTGAATAATGCATTATGCTTACTTGGTATTGTAGAGTATATCATGCTGAATAACCGTAGTTGAAAACAAAAAGTAATCGCACACATGCACAAGTAACTAAGATTATTGGCCTACTATAATTTGTAATATTAAAAAAGTGCATTTTCATAATGCAACCGTATCAGAGAGGGGTTGATATGGCAGAGCAGACAGAAAGGAGAGCTGGGGAGGCCTCATGGAGAAACAAATTTGTTTTGAAAGTTAAAAATAACCAGGGCTTCTTAATAAGAATATGTGAATTTGAATGGCATTTAAGGTACAAAATGTATGAACGGAGTAGGCAAACACTGGCCTATTGACCAAATTTGACTGCTGCATATTTTTGTATATAGGTATGTGTATACACACTTATTAGTTTACTTTTTGTTTACTTATTGCCTATGGCTACTTTAGCATTACCTCGTTAACCTACAAAGCCACAGATATTTACTATACGGTCTTTTTGTTTTAATTAAAATAATTCTTTTTATTTAAAATGAATTTTTTTAACGTTTATTCATTTTTGAGAGAAAGAGCATGAGTGGGGAAGGGACAGAGAGAGAGGGAGACAAAGAATCTGAAGCAGGCTCCAGGCTCTGAGTTCCCAGCACAGAGCCTGACATGGGGCTTGAACTCATGAGCTGTGAGATCCTGACCTGAGCTGAAGTTGGATGCTTAACCGACTGAGTCACCCAGGTGTCCCTTCCCCCCCCAATTTTTTTAATGTTTATTTTCGAGACAGAAACAGAGCATGAGCAGGGGAGAGAGACAGGGAGATACAGAACCCAAAGCAGGCTCCAGCCTCCAAGCCATCAGCACAGACTCCAATTCGGGGCTCAAACCTACGAACTGTGAGATCATGATCTGAGCCAAAGTCGGTCGCTTAACCAGCTGAACTACCCAGGTGCCCCTACTCTATAGTTCTTTATAGACAGGATTTGCCACCCTCTGGTATATAATTTGTTTAGAGTAGTAAGGTAGAATACATTGTGATTGGCAAGTAGGATGGATGCCACTGATGTCCGTGCTTTGGATCAGGGGGCATTGAATACATCAGATTAAAAATAGGAAAAGAAAGAAAGGAAAAAAAGGATTGAAAAGGAATTTCAGTCCAGAATGTTTAGGATATTACTTAATATGAATAATAGCAAGATTAACCATTTACTGTTGACACAAAATCAGTGACAATGTATGTAATTGTTTGAAGGCTGAAAGAAAGCAGAGGTACTTTGGGAAGTATTTCAACATTTTATTAGCTTAAAGATAACTCTATTTAATTGAAATTTGATGCCAATGGTTTTAAAAACAAAGTAATTATGATGTAAATAATGACTCCTTAATTTATTCATTTTGCAAAACCAAATGCCAATGTTTTAGATGCTAATATAATTTGTTACCTAAAAATGATGGTCCTAGGGTCTTATCGCTTGAGATTATTTTTTAATTGTTTTTAATGTTTGTTTGTTTATTTATTTATTTATTATTTTTTGTTTTTAAAAATTTTATTTTTTATCTTTATTTTTATTTTTTAAATATGGATCTGTTTATTTATTATTTTTAAAATATAATTTATTGTCACGTTGGCTAACATACATTATATACAATGTGCTTTTGGTTTCGGGGGGAGATTCCTGTGATTCATCACTTACATACAGCAAGCACTTGTTGGGATGAGCACTGGCTGTTGTATGTAAGCGATGAATGTTTATTTGTTTTTGAGAAAGAGAAAGACATACACACCGAGAGTGTGAGTGGGAGGAGGGGCAGAGAGAGAGAGTGGGAGACACAGAATCTGAAGCAGGCTCCAGGCTCTGAGCTGTCAGCACAGAGCCCAATGTGGGGTTCAGGAAATGTGAGATCATGACCTGAGCCTTAGTCTGACACTTAACTGACTAAGCCACCCAGGCACCCCTGCTTGAGATTTGAAATTATGAATGGATTGGGAAAATTATGTAAATGTGCTGGGTTTCATTTTGGAAACTAAAAGATTAATGACAACTCTTTTTTCATAATGTTGATGGCTGAATCAAATAAGGTGTTCTGACTAGAGCAGAGATAATAAACAGTTATTGTGACTGTACTTATTATTTAATTGAGGCATAAATGTGTTTTACTTCGAAATAGACTTCAAGCAAATAGTTTCTGGTTTATAACTTAGTTTAACAATGTTTTGAAGGATAAAGTACTTCTTTTTCTGCAGGGAATATATAGAGCTCTATATCACTATGGCCTGCATGTTTTATCCAGCATAAAGTTCAAAGGAAAACTAAGGGAACAAAGTGGTGCCTGAAAATAGACATGGAACATTTTTTCTTTGCCTATTCACTTTATCCTCATAGCTCTGGCCATGTCTTTCTTGTATGTGGCTTTCACAAAATGTGAAACATAAGATAAGTTTAAAGTGATATGGGAAAAAAAGATAAATAAAACTTTGTTTTTCAGACCAAGACATAGTACAGATTATGACTTCATGTTTCACATATTTAATGTAATTTTTTTTACTTTAACAATACACACACACACACACACACACACACACACACACACAATACAGAATTAGATTGATAATGGCAGGAACCCAAAAATAAACTTCTCAATTTTAGTTATTTTGGGAAATACTTATATATCTCATGATGGATACACAACACAACATTTACAATAGTAGTTAGTTACAACACATGGTATCTATTCGCTAATGAAAGTTTCATTTAGGATAAATGAATATGTTCATAGAAAATTATGTTGAAACCCTGAAATTTACTTCAAAACATTCATATTCAAATTACTTTAATTGCAATTTTTTAGAAAGAACAACTTCCAATAGTGAAATTATGATTATGTAAAATTGGAATATAAAGACAAATGCATATGTAAATAAAGTATATAGATATAAATGAATGTACAATATTTTCATGAATAATAATTGCAAGTTTGTAAATATATTTGATATTTATTCTTATTGTGTTGCTTTGTTATTGTTAGGCTGCTCTAATACAGGCCATAATAATGAATTGGACAAGTTCATTTCTGTCTTTATAATGTTGTGAATGTTCATCATGCCATTCTCTCATGGTAGAATCTAGACGGGTGTCAGGGCAGAACTCTTCAATTTTGTTGTTGATTTCTTAGGCTCCACACATGACTCATCAATTCTCAGTTTGCATTATGTGGTGATTGATTGGGACCTGGGATTGTGAGAGGATATGTTGAAGATGGCAAGTGCAAATATATGATTTGAACTTTATAGTGGAGGTTAGTCATCACCTCATGTAGCTGTTTTTCTTAATGTAGTTCACAAACTGGGAAAGAAGAAACTTGACTCTGGTGAAGAAGAAAAGAGAAAGGAAATTGAGATGCTATTGTACCAGGCTGGCCCTCATGGTAAAGATTTCCCTTCCTTTGATAAATAGTATATTTTTTAAGAGAGGTGATTGAGAATATGGAAATCGATGTTCCATGTGTTTCCTACGGGAGCTATTTCTTTTTCCTTCCCTTCCCTTTTCTTTCTTTCTTTCTTTCTTTCTTTCTTTCTTTCTTTCTTTCACAACCACTTAAATGAAAGCTATGTAGATCCTGAAGTATTTCTTACAGACTGGCTCTACCTTTGGATTTAAGATATCTGTTAAGTTCCCCTATGACATTTGTGCTCTAATTAAAGGAAAATAGAGAGTATGTCTATTCCCTTCAAAGATAAGACTCTGGAAGCTATATCTCTTCATTCATTCACATTGGTCAGAATTTGGTCACATGGTTATTCTTCTGGGAGAGTGTGAAGTGTATTATTTATTCTGGAGACCATGACATCAGCTAAAATTTGAAGGTTATAATACTAAGGGAGAAAATAAAAATCAACATGGGAAAATAGTTAACAATCTGCACCACGATGATTTTGCACTTAAAAATTGAGCTATAAAAAACAAATATTAATACTATTTTTCTTATGGAGTTGTCAGTAATTGATCTGGGCATGGTCATTTTATGTGTTATGTGTTTGAAGAAATATCACTTCTACTTATTGGCAAAATATTCAAGTAAGTAAATGTAATTTTCAATGAGTAGTTATTTTTCATTTTCTTTTTGTATATAATTCAGAGATATAATACTTTTTCTAGGAAGTACAGTATATTATTATGAACACTAAAGAATAATTGTGTCTCTTTTGATCATTGTATTGTGTCCTCAAAAATTTACATTCTTGAAAATGTGTGTATGTTTTGAGATGATGAATATCTTTAAAACACTAAAAACCTGAAGCTATTGTGCTTTTATTCTTAAAGAAACATCTCATATAATCCACAGTTGGAAGGAACATGATCAACTTGCATGCAATATAAATGATTAAAATGGAAAAACCAGTGAATATAAAATGTATCATTAAAGAATTAAATATTTCTGACAATATATAAAAAGTAAAGAAGTTCATTGAAGGAAAATTATGGCCTGTATGTCAGAGCTTTTCTGCATTGTAGAAAAACATGCTTTTTGTAGAAGCTTATAATTATGCATGAACAGGAAAAGAAACGTTTTCCTGTTTTAAAAGGTTTATTTTTTTAGTTATTAAAATAAGTAAAAAAAATATTTCTGTGTAAGCAATTTAACAAACAAGTCTAGTAAATTTAAATGAGTTAACCTGAATAACTCATACAAAATACCTAATAACTAATTCTGATGAAGTGAGGAAATCAAATAGACAATTTGAATTTAATGCAGCCAATTTTATGTACAACATTATAATTTCTCACAATTTGAGTTTTACCATACTAAGCTTCTTTAATCTATACCATTAAAGAAAAGTGAATAAAATATAATGTTGATTTGTGGGATTCGGGCAGTTTTACAAAATTGAGAGCAAGAGCTGTTGAGGGTTATATCTCATGATATAAATGGGAACAGAAAAGAGGATTTGGAGAGCAGAGCTGAGCAGTCAGAGAAAAATACAGGCAAGAGTGGAAACCACCTAATTAAAATAACAGTGAGTAATGGGACTGTCAATACTGTCTAGTCTTTTACAAATTTTTCTCTGTATTAGGACTTTTTTCTCCAGAATTTTAATTGCTCTATATATTTTTTACAATACAGTAATTGAAAATATTTTTAAAAGATCACACTACTCATATTTTAAACTGACACTGAAATCAGTCTTATTCCTGCATGAGAATCAAGTATATATTGAACATACATAGTTTTCAAATTAAATGATCCTTTATTCATGTGAGAAAAGTCTTTCCAAAGGCAAAGAGGAAAAGTATTAATATATTAAGAGGTGACATGTGTTCCCAGGATCACCAAGGAATTTTAGGGAGTGGAAGTGAACGCTATTAACAATAGACACTGCTAGCTGGATCTGTTTTCTGCTAACTAAAATATAAAGTCACTTTTACTTTATTCCACTCTTTGTGTTTTTTTTTTTTTTGGGGGGGGGGATTTTCCTGGACAACAATCTTGTTCTTCAATGGAAAGGAATTGAACGTGAGTGAGATTCTTCTGGAGGTGAAACTCTTCTGGATCCTTATTTGGTTATAGACAAGTCTCTAGAGTGCATTTATACCTTGGCCTGCCCTCTGCCCCTTGATAGAAGCTACTTGGAATTTTTCTTCTATGCCAATGACTACATGGATAAATTTGCCTAATTCAGGGGTGTCACTTTTCTACATGTGAGTTATAATCTCCAACTCAGGTCCTTGTGAATAATTAAGTTGATATTTTTTTTTATCTCTGTTTCACTCTTTATAAATCATTTCCAAATCCACATGGAAGGTAGAAAGGGAAGCAGAGAGACAGTATTGATATTTACTCTCAAACCCCAACATAATCTAATTGCTGATAACATGACTAAGTACTATCAGCACTATCTGAAAGCATAACATTGCACAATGATGTATAATAATGTGTGTACAATATATATACTAAATGCACATACATATATATCTTAGTAAATAAAGCTAGTCATCGGAAAATTTAGTAATTATACTGGATTGCCTTTAAATATGTTTTAATAGATGCCCTAGATTTATTAAATTTACATCCTTCTTTTTTTTGGTTAGGAGTGGGGGGCTCTTCTACCATACCACAGTTTTCCTATATCAGATCCTTTATAGATTTTTTTTCTTTCAGAAATTATCTTACTTAAATCTATGAATGTTTCTGATTTCATTCAGGTCTCTCCAGAAATGCCACCTCCTCAGAGAAACCTTCCTTGACTGCTAAATAGAAAGTGTCCTCTTGGTCACAACATTACTTCCTAAACTCTTACTCTGACTTACTTTTCTTCATTGCACAATAACTCTCTGAAGTCATGTATGTTTTATGTGAATTTTTAACCTTCTTTACTAAAGGATTTTGTCTTAAATTGGTCTACAGAAAGACCACCAGCAGTTGCAAGGAGGAAGGATACACATCATGTGTAACCAGGCTGTCTCAGTAAGAAAGTGTACAAAAGAACTTGTTATACGATTTGAGCTTGTGAAAGGAGATTTGGGAGACTGTGTAAGAATGTGGGGTATTATCTGGGTTGGATGCTTAGTCTATTTGAGCTAGTATAACAGACCTTATAAACTGAGTGGCTTATATACCACAGAAATTTATTACTCACAGCTGTGAGGGCTGGAAGTCTGAGAACTTAATGGTCAAGGTATGGTAAGAACACTCTTCTGGGCAGCAGATGCTCTTCTTTCACTATATCCTTACAAGGCAGAAAGGGTATGAGAACTTTATGAAATTCCCTTTTTAAGGGCACTACTGCTATTCATGTTCCATGTTCTAATCCAGTCCCAAAGCCCCACCTTCTATTACCATGATATTGAGGGTTAATATTTGAACATATGAATTTTGGAGGGATGCAAACATTCAGTACACTCCAGGCTATTCCTTTGATAGCAGTGCTATTTTATTTTTTTCTTTCTCAAGGGCACATCAAACTAAGTCTTGGAGCAAATTCTTCCACATATACAGGCACTTATTAATCAGATGTTTTCTAGCAGGAAGCATGAAAAGAGTCATGCAAGCTATTCCACAGTTACCATAAAGAGCCACTCAACTTTGGAGGCTCTCATCACATTTTATGAAAGTTCCACATTTGGCAGAATGATAATCCAGAGACAAGAGTCTATCCCCCTTTATTAAGCATCAGCAACCAGAAATGCTACTAAAAAGAGCTCATTAAAGGCCTGTGTAAGAATCATGATTTCAGAGCCATCCCTTAAGAAATAGGGTTCAGGCCTCTTTGGTTCTCCAGGCCATTTGCATAAGTGATAGGTAGGGTCTCTATTTTATCCACTCTATTTTCTTGATATCTCCAATTTCTCCAAAGAAGAGCTTATTTATCTTACTAAATAACAAGTTACTAATTTTACCAACAAAACTATATATTTTATATGCTAAATAATAAGATCTTATGTGCTTATTGAGATATAAATAAATGAATGGCTTGCTTTGTTACTGCTAGGGCTCTTCGACTTCATGATATATTGTTAGCTGACATCCTGAAGTGTTGATTCTCAATTAAGGCAATTGATTTTTCCTCATTTCCAGATATTCCATACAAAGCCCTTACAGAATATGGTTCAGTTCACAAGCCTAAAATATTTTAAGTAAATCAAAGACATTTTAACAACATCAGTATGTCCTGATTTTTCTACTAAGTTTTGGCTAACCATCAGTTTCCTTTGTGGGAACATTTTTCTCTGCATACTATTGGCCAAGTAGTGTTCACTCATTTACTAGGGCCTGCCTGGAAAGAGCAGAATGAATGTGGTTTCAGAATAAACTCTGAGATGGATGCTGATGACACTAACAGATGGGGAATGACAGCTACACTTCTTACAGCTGATTTGCCAGTTATTTCTTGGAAAATGATCTGAGCTATGCCTCTAAGGCTGCACCACCCAACTAGAAACTTCTGAGTGTAGCAACTATAGATTGATCTTCCCTCTTGAGTTACTGCCTGAAGAATATAAAATTGCAGGTAAAGGGAATTATAGATTAATTTTCTTCAATCATTAATGTATTTTTGGTATTGCAGCAACATTTCTATTGCCGTGAAGATATCAATGAGCAGGCCTTGATTTTATTAAATCTATTGTCACTTAAAATTCTATGGTTTAATGTGTATTCATTTATAAAATGCATATGCTATATGAATATTCACAACTCTATATATATGCTGTAATCCTTGGTAATTAAATCTTATATCTTCATACTCATAAGATTAGTATGTTATGAGTATTAGTATGTTATGAGTATTAGTATGTTTTGAAATAATAAGATAAAATCTTTTTTCCTGGGAATTTCACAATGATTCCTTTAAATACAAATAGATATTTTACAAATGGATATTCTCTCATTACAGATTTTTCTAAGACACTTCACCAAAATAATTGATAGATCATTAACTCTAGCAAGGATGAGCATATTTGTAGTCTTAGAACTTTCAGCTATATTGTAAAACATGTACCCTGAAGGCATTTTAAATGCGGGTCATCCTGGAGAAATAAAGGCCAGAAGTTTGCATACAATTCCCATTTTGTTTGCCCAAGTCAAATCTCCTCTACACTGTTCCAGATAAAAGAGAAGAAAAAGACATAACTGCTGGTGGTATACATTCTTGGGATCTGAACACTTTCTTATAAATTATTATGTAGACATATGTGTTGTTAGAGGTAATTTGCTAATAATAAAAGGCAGACATTTGTAATGATTTGCTCTAAGAACAATAGACAAGTATCTCTGTGGTAGCATCCTTCTCCCTCAGTTAACTCAGTCATACTCTCAAGAGTTGAAAGAATATAAAATGGGGGAGTGAAGCATGCCCACTAGATATCTTCTACTTCATTCTTGGAATGCTCCATAGAAAGTGTGGTAAAGAGTCCCTAAATTGCTTCTTCCTAGAGTCACTATCTGCATTACCTGAATAAGAGATTTTAGTGACTTCCTTAAATGTTTCTAAGAGTGTAGGCTGACTAGGGAACAATGGTATCCAAGAGGAGAAAAATTATTTACTTTTCTTGAGAGCTCAGAATTTACTAACATCAATGTCAGTGAAGGAGACATAATACAGATTACTTTCTCCTTTCCCAAGGAAAATATTATTCATGTGATGCCATTTGTTATTTATAAATTTATTCATTTATTTTAATGTTTGTTTATTTTTGAGAGAGACAGAGAAACAGAATGGGAGTCGGGGAGGGGCAGAGAGAGAGACACACACAGAATATGAAGCAGGATCCAGGCTGTCAGCACAGACCCCGACACAGGGCTCAAATCCTCACAGATGTGAGATCATGACCTGAGCTGAAGTCAGACACTCAACTGACTGAGCCACCCAGACACCCAACCATTTTTTATTTATAATCTAAAGAGCAAGATATAGAAATGATGATTGTCGCCCTCATGACAATAAAACAATACTGTATAGCAGGTATTATTTTAACCTTTTCCTCATTGGTTTGATTGACTTTTCGAGGCCTGGGTGTTCCTTTTTACTGTAAGTACTCCTGAGAAAAGCAAGTTGAGAAAATAAAAAGATTACTATCATACTATGCCCATTTTTGCTATATTTGCTCAATTTTGCTATATAATTTTTTAATCTGGTAACTGAAATTACAAAAATGAATTGAAAATGTTATTAATCTACTTCTAAAATGAAGAAAAAAAGAAGGGAAAATGATATAGTTATTTCATTTCTTTTACTATATCAAATTAGAATTTTTTTTTGATTTTTTTTTCAACGTTTATTTATTTTTGGGACAGAGAGAAACAGAGCATGAACGGGGGAGGGGCAGAGAGAGAGGGAGACACAGAATCGGAAACAGGCTCCAGGCTCTGAGCCATCAGCCCAGAGCCTGACGCGGGGCTCGAACTCACGGACCGTGAGATTGTGACCTGGCTGAAGTCGGACACTTAACTGACTGCGCCACCCAGGCGCCCCCTCAAATTAGAATTTTATAATTACCTCTAAAAGATGCAAGAAAAACATAAGCAACATTAATAAAAATTCTTAAAAACTACCTATATATTGTAACAAAGAAAAAAAAACATTATTAAATTAAGTTTTGCTTTCTTTCTGTATTTTTAATAAAATTAGGGCATTTTAACACACTAATTAATAATGTATTAAACGCTAATGTTTAAATGTTTTTTGGTAAGTTAAAGAATTTTTTTTTCATTTTCATTTATATTTAACAAATTAATTTAGCCTAAGAGTAAAGGTATGTAAAGTTAAGATCACTAAGATAAATTTTATATTTTCATGATTTTGTTTTGCATTTTTAATTTTTTATCACTATTTCACCCTTCTTTTTTTAACCTACCCAGGAATGTAGGAAATCAAACAACATTGGAATTTGATACTCTCATTAATTAATTTCCATTCAAGAGATTATTCCATTTTCCAATCATCGCCTCAGTCCCAGCACTTTTACCAAACATTTTGCATAGTGTGATTAATTGTCATTATTTGTGGATTTCACAATTGTGAGTTCTCTTATTTGCTAAAATTTATTGGTAACGCAAAATAAATAGTTGAGGTACTTTCACGGTCACTCAGGGACACATACAGGATGGCAAAAAATTTGAGTTGCCTGTGCCACACATTCTCTGCTTAAGTCACACAAGGCAAGATTCGGCCTTCTTATTTCAGATCTCACAAGTGTCTTCTTCAGGATGTATTTAGTGCTATGTTTTGGGGCATTTTAGTTCGCATTTTTTTTTAATGTATGTAGTTTTGCTGGTTAAAATGGCCACCAAACATAGCACTGAAGTGCTGTTTAGTGTTCTTCAGCCCAAGAAGGCTATGGTGAATCTTATGAAGAAAATAGGTATGTTAGATAAGCTTCCATTAGATATGAGTTATAGTGCTGGTAGCCATGACTTCAATATACTTTTTAAATGCTTATTTGTTTTTGAGACAGACAGAGAGAGAGAGAGAGGAGAGAGAGAGAGAGAGAGAGAGAGAGAGAGAGAGAGAGAGAGAATTTGTAGGGAGCTCCAGGCTCTGCGCTGTCAGTATGGAGACCAACGTGGGGCTCAAATTCACGAAACTGGAGATCATGACCCTAGCCGAAGTCAGACACTTAACCAACTGAGCCACCCAGGTTCTCGCCCTGGCTTCAATTTTAATGAATCAACTATATACGTATATAGTTGAGGTATTTTAAAGCAGAAATTAATATAAAACAAAGTTATGTATTGATCATTTGATGAAAATACTGAGACTGGAGCCCACAGGAACCTAACCCTGTGTTTGCTCTAGGAAAAATGATTCAGTATTAGTTAATCTACTGTTTATGTCACTTAATAGAACTGCAGCGTGGGTCACACATATTGGCTATACTTATCAACTCCCAAAAATGTTCACTTCCATTTTTTTTTTTTTTGCATATGGCATTCAGTGACTATTTCCATCTTCAGTTTTGTGAAGATAAGTAGCAATTTAAAAAAAAGCTTTTGGGGCGCCTGGGTGGCGCAGTCGGTTAAGCGTCCGACTTCAGCCAGGTCACGATCTTGCGGTCTGTGAGTTCGAGCCCCGCGTCGGGCTCTGGGCTGATGGCTCAGAGCCTGGAGCCTGTTTCCGATTCTGTGTCTCCCTCTCTCTCTGCCCTTCCCCCATTCATGCTCTGTCTCTCTCTGTCCCAAAAATAAGTAAACGTTGAAAAAAAAATTTAAAAAAAAAAAAAAAAAAAAAAAAAAAAAAAAAAGCTTTTGATGGGGCACCTGGGTGGCTCAGTCGGTTGGGCGGCCGACTTCGGCTCAGGTCATGATCTCGCGGTCCGTGAGTTCGAGCCCCGCATCGGGCTCTGTGCTGACAGCTCAGAGCCTGGAGCCTGTTTCAGATTCTATGTCTCCCTCTCTCTGACCCTCCCCCATTCGTGCTCTGTCTCTCTATCTCAAAGATAAATAAATGTTAAAAAAAATAAAAAAAATTAAAAAAATTAAAAAAAGCCTTTGAGAGTTGTAGTTGTATTACTAAAGTTGAATTGGCAATCCATTGAAGAGTTGGAAGTTAAACATATTATTTTCTTAATTGGTTGATATATGTTTAACCTGTTGGCCATGCTAAATTTCTCCCTATACTTCATCCTATACATTCTGATAATTTTAAAGTTCCAGTGTTTTATGGCTCTACTATATTCAGTCCCATTCTTTAATTTCTATCCTTTCAACCTGTGATCTCCTCATCTCCCACTTGAACTACCACATCTATACTCAAACAAGTTTCCAAGTCTATGGTCTGTCAAAATAATTAAACTAGGAGGCCAGTTAACTGAGGTGGCTCTGGTGCCCTGGGAGCCTACATGGCAAACCAAACTTAACCCAGAGTCAGTGCGCTCAAATCTGAGAACACAAAACTTAAGAACAATCAATCACAAACAGCCATCACCTCTCTAACAGTTGCATCCCTCAAGATGTATAATGCAATAATATGACATTATCTTAAATTTCCCCCACATACCTTATAGACTCTTATGTTAATACTTCTTTTCCTGTTCACCTTCATTAATGATTTTCTTATGCTGCCCCAGCTTTGAACTGATATCAATTCTTCCAGGAAGTTTTACTTTGATATATTTTCTCCATATGCAATACATGTTGTTAGAAATATTTCATTTATATAATTGCATTTGTTATTTTTTTAAGTTTATTTATTTATTTTGAGAGACAGAGAGAGAGAGAGAGAGCGCGCCAAGGAGGGGGCAAGAGAGAGGGAAAGAGAATCCCAAGTAGGGATTCTGGCAGCACAGAACCCAATGTGGGGTTCAAACTCATGAACCACAAGATCATGACCTGAGCCAAAACCAAGAGTCAGCTGCTTAACTGACTGAGCCACCCAGGCACCCCAATCTTGCCATTTGTTGATTTGAGGCAATGTAAGATTATATTTTCAAAACTGGACGCCTCATTCATCTTTGTATCCTTAGAGCCTACTGTGCGTCATCTAGATTCTTAGTAATGTATCAATAATCCTTAAATGATTGTTAAGGTTAACAAGAATCTAATTCAGCTGAAATACTTATTTCTAGAAATTTAGATTCATAAGATATACCATCAAAGTTGCTAGTCATTACAATTTAGGACTTCTGTAAAAAAAAAAAAAAAAACTGTTCCAGGTAATTCTTTTTTTTTTTTTAAGTTTATTTATTTTAAGAGAGCATGGGAGGGGCAGAGAGAAAGGGAGAGATGGAGAATTCCAAACAGGCTCTGCACTATCAGAGCAGAGCCCGATGAAGGGCTTGAATTCATAAACTGTGAGATCATGACCTGATCCAAAACCAAAAGTTGGTTGCTCAACTGAGCCACCCAGGCTCCTCTAGGTCATTCTAATATAGATGATTCTAGGACCACATATTAAGACATCCTAACTTAGATAGTATTTCATGTCCCTTTTATATCTAATAGCCCATCCTTCTCTTGAGGAACTAGAACAGAAGACAACTATTTTCATAGTTATAATTGTGTTAAGTCTGATTCTAAATGTATAGCATCATTATACAAATGTTATAATAATGATAAAGTCTTATACCTTTGTATGGCATTGAGAGAGTTTCAAGTTTAGGATGATTGTTCAGAAACAAGGTAAACATTTCTGTAATTTGTCTTTTTGCTGTTGTTTTGTTGTTAGTGTTCTAGAAAATTACTCTATGCAGGAAGCAGTACTATATTGTCCTACTTTGTATATCTCTATTTGGTTCCCAAACAGTAACAAAGATGGAAAGACTTATGAAGATGTACTTTTGTTAATAGGCTTTAAGCATTTATTGAAGAAAGAAAAAAGTAGGAGACATTTTATAGAATAGAGGAACACATGTTCAAAAACACATGCACCAGAAATCTTAACTTAAAATATCTTCAAAGGCAATTTAACACATTTCCTGGGGATCCTATTATTTTAACAACTGTTGTCAGGAAATTTAACCTCATTTTTATCATAAACTTATCACACTGAAACTGTTTTTTTTTTATTTCTACGATTTTATAAGCAGAGAAGATAGAAACCTGCTGTTCACTATGCATATGTACAGAACACTCACTTGAGAAAAAGACTTTATTATATTGTTACTCAGATTATTAATCTCCAAAATTTTTTAATACAGTATATAATCAAATTCATTTTGACATTTTCCTGGAAGTCTAGCCAAAAATGAATTGATACTGGCTTATTAGTCTGCAATTGTGGATGCTTTTTATTTTACAGCTTCTTTCTCTCTAGAAGAGAAGGGACTGTAACCTTTTGGGAACTGGTAAATTTTTGGTAGTTATTTGCAAGGCCATTCAAAGTTACTGTCATTCTCTGAAATCAGTTTATCTAAACAAAAGTTGCAGTTTTAAAAATTGCCTCTAGTTCCAGACATGCATGATTATCATAGCAGTAGCTGATCTCTAAAAAGTAGAAAATAAGGAACAGAGTGGAAAGCAAAAGATGTATTTCAGGCTGTGATTATCCCATTTTAGCATAGCAGCTACACTGCAGGATGAACAATTCAAAGCACTTTTACAGATTAGAAACAAAGTACCCAGATTGCCAAAGCAAAGGTGATGGCTGAACAGTGGCTTTCTTGTTTCCCATTGCATTTTCATCAGAGAAATAACCTTACTGAGAACGTGTATTTTTCAGCTCAGAAACAGAAGCTATCGTTTTGGTTCAATAAACTGATAGAAAAGCCAAGGGATTCCCACTAATCTCATGGAATTTTGTGCAAGAAACGTATATACGTAAAAAATTATTTTCTTCTACAGCTGATTGCAATTATATTTTCTTAACAATGTCACAAAAATGTTTTGTTTCCTATAAGATGCTAAAGAAAAATTAAGAATGTTAAAAATGTATACAAAACTACACTGTTCAAATATAAAGTAAATTATTCAAGCAAGGCCAATTTCTGGATATTTAAAAAACAGTTTATGACATTAAGACATCAAGCATATAAAATATAAACTCCAAATTCTACCACCAAGTTGTTTAAAAGTATCCTAGTTAATTGAATAATTAATTCTCTTTTGAATATGTTTAATATTTTCTAATGAACCACACTCAACAACTCTGTGTGTGTGTGTTTGTGTGTGTGTGTGTGCTGATTCTTTTGCAGTCTTCAAACATCAAAACAAAAAAAAAATGAGTTAAAATTCTGTTAATACATAACAGGTTTCTGTTGGGTGATTGAAAAACTCCTGGGAAGTCAGGGTGTGACAGCTCCAGTGTCAGTTTGTGTCTGTGTGCTGAGGTCCCACAGAGAAGCACAGACACTGAACCACCCCAGATGGTTAGACATGAGCTGCCTACGGGCAGGGTGCTACAGAGACAATTTCCTAAGCTTCTGTCAAGCTCCATTATCCATCCCCTGGGAGTGTATGATTTTAGAAATGGTAGTCTCAATAATTTAAACATGAAACACAGTCGGAGGGAGGGGGAGTCAAAGCATGTTATTTTCTCAGTGTTCTTTTTAAGCATGTTTATTTCACAATTTCTTTCATACCATTAATGGTCATACTTCTAAGCATTTCACACCATTTATTAGTTTCATTTCTCTTGAAAAGTTTCTGTTCAGAGTAAATATTTTGAAGGTTTCCTTGTGCTAAAATGTTGATGGCTGTCACAGTAGGAATAGTAACAATAATTCTCATGAGGACCTGACTTGCCATCCAGTGTGTAAGAATCTCCAGAAGGTCTTTTTCAAATTACACATACATGCCTTTCTCCTTTCTCCCTTCTTTTTTGCAGGAGGAACATTAATGTCATCTCTCAGTTCCAATGGAAGTGTAACGTGACATGTTACTGATGGAAGTGGACTGTGTATAAAGAGTGTGCAGGCAGAGAAAGCATTGAGACCCACACATTTTGGCAATAATGGACAGAATACGTTCCCCACATACAGTGCCGGCATCAGTCAGCTACAAACATGTAGCAGATGGGCCCTGTGACAGTTAAGCAGAGTAGAAAAGGTGTTGTGAAAAACTGATAGTTGCATAAGAATACCTTACCCATCCATGCCAAAGTTACAGGAGTAAGCTCATTCTAACAACACTGTTTTAATTGAGCTGTGCATGACTAGAAAACATTTTGTGTTGTTTTTAAGGCACAGCATTAGCTATTAACTCATTTTCAGGAAATATATAATTTACTCTGTAACTCACAATCTTTCATCACCATAAAGCACAAAGCAAACTTTTGCATGGAAAATGGATCCTGATGAATGAATTGTGTCTGAGATTAGTGTGAAACACATAAAAGTGAGTCTAAGGAAGATTCCTAAAGCAATGGATTAGTGATCATTAAAAGAAAGTAAAGGGCTTCTGACATAAAGGATGAAGGGAACCTCATACCAGCAGGACTTCACACTTTTCTGTAATGCTGTCATGGCAGAGCATGTATCATTGTTTATGTAACAGTTGCTGAGGAAGACAGGCATTTGGGTCTTGTCCAATCAAAACAAATTTTAGTTTTAGTTATATTTTTAACTAGAAAACATAACTTTAGATTATAATGCAGAGAAATTATACCCTGAGTTATGCACGCACATGAACTGAAAGTAATTACGTTGTTCTTTTCATGTAGATTATTCTTTCAGTAGTTATGAAATTTGAGTTTACAAGCCACATTAGCAACATAGAACATATGAAGCTGAAATATCAAGAAATGTATAACTTTGAAAACGAAAACTGTGTCATAAAGAATCTTCACACTGGATATGCAGACTTTTCAGTTCTATAAGTGACATGATGTGGTATTGACTGTAGATATTATCTTCATTAGCTCTTTTCCTCAAGATTTAAAAGAGCATTTTTCACTCATGTCCTAAACTTACTAGTTCCAGCTGTATCACCCCATCCTACTCGTTCTTCTTTCCGCAAGAGAAAAACAATTATAAACATCAATTTAAAATAACTGATGAGATATAGCCCATAAGGTAAATTTATATTACTAGTTTCTATTGTATTAAATGTTATTTTTACTATAACTAATAAAATAATATTATTTATTACTTACCACTTACTGTAGTAAGTCCTTTATATACTGTATTCCATTTAATGACTACAAACAACATTTTTAAGATAGGAAAATAATTTCACCCATTTTATAATGGCTTACAAGGCTTAAGGGAATTCACCAAATTTAAATAGAGAAAAGAAGATATAATTAAATATCCATAACTGTACATATAACACATATGCCTTTAACATTATCATCATTATTATTAATTAAGTATAATTTCTGCTTGTACAATGGTATTTTCCCCATTGAATTCAACAGTATTTTGACATTTTAAAAATGGGAACTGCATTGACTAAAACTGAATTCATCGTTTACTTTGGCATGCTGTATTGCTTTAACATCTTTAGACACAATTTCAACAACCCTTGAGGCAGAATTTAATGAACTGTATTCACTGCCTGAAGTCCAGGCAATATTCAGGGCTCCTTGAGTTAATCTGGTAGAATCCTCAATCTGTGCATGATTTCTCTCTTTGGAAACCCCAGGTTGGTCAAGGATATATTTAAGTACATTTGAAAAACATGCCATTTTCTGACATGATGTCAAGAAACCACCCAGTGCTGCGAATGAAATTCAAATTTCTTATTTCAGCAGCAAAAGACCTTCACTGCTGAGTTCCAGCCTAATTTTTATCTTTATAACACACCACTGTCATCTCCATTCGATCTGAAATATGTCTACTTATTATTTTTGAACATACAGTTTTCGTTTTTACACTTCTGTTTTCCTCAGTGTGAAATATTTTTAACTGTTTTGTTTAGTCCTTATTTGTCTTCAAGACCAGTCTCTAAAGACACCTGTTTTTTATTTTTTTATTTTTTTTAACGTTTATTTATTTTTGAGACAGAGAGAGACAGAGCATGAACCGGGGAGGGTCAGAGAGAGGGAGACACAGAATCTGAAACAGGCTCCAGGCTCTGAGCTGTCAGTCAGCACAAAGCCCCACGCGGGGCTCGAACTCACGGACCGCGAGATCATGACCTGAGCTGAAGTCGGACGCTTAACCGACTGAGCCACCCAGGCGCCTCTAAAGACACCTGTTTTGTAGAATGTTTCCTGATCTATTTGTGAGAATTTATTTCACTTTCTTTTTTGTTTCTAACATGCACTATTATAAGCAATAGTATAGTCATAATTACATTGCAATTTATTTATCTCTTGCTTCTTTTTCCATTTGTATTTCTCTCCCACTTGGCTATAGATTTCTTTGAATAAAAAACATCCAGATCTTTGATATTCAATAAGGCTTATGAACTGAATTATGTGAAATCAAGGAATTCCTCATGATCTCTCACATATCAACTTATTTTAAAATCAATGTACAATTTTTTCCCCACTTGTTTGTAAATGCTGCCTCTGAACATCCTCATCTTAAAGTTTGACTTACTTGTGGCAATCAAGTACATTTGTAATGTTTTTATTGAATAGTCCTAATATAGTGATGAAAAAAGGAGCATCTAAGTTGAGTTTAGAATTTGTCACTATCTGTGTGACTCAGCTTTTTAATCTGCAAAATAGGGATAATAATCATTAATGATTGTACCTCTTTCATGGGTTTGTCTGGAGGTTAAATGGTACATTGAAAGGACTTAAAACAATATCTAGTATATGTTAAGCACAACAAAATGGCAGGAAACTTAGGTTGTAAACTCTGGGAGGACAGAGATTTTTCAAAGCTATATCCTCAGTGCCCTTTTATGGTTCTAGGCATAAAGTGGTGGTCCAATAAATTTATTCTTTGAACAAATGAAATAATTTCAAATACATTAATCTTCCCTAATATTGTTATATAAAAAAATCATACTTGATTTTGAATATTAAATAAGAATAATCCAATTAAGAAAGGGAGCAGAAGGCAAAGTGTATTCTAATGAAAGAAACAAGATTTCAAATAGAAGAAGGTATAAAAAAGGCATTGTAAATTGGGAAAAAGTCAGATTTACAATTTTGAAGGTTATAATACCCTTTTCTCTCCTCTTCCTCTCCATCATTAGTTACCATAATCAGTAATAACAGGTACCAAATTAATGACAGGAGAGTGGGGATGGAGAAATTATGATATAATACAGAGTTATTTAGGAGCCATCATGTATAGCTATGATTATGATATTGCCATCATATATAGTTATCCATTAGTTATTAATGGACATGAGGGTTTAACAAGAGGAAAATTTGAGAGTGAGCTCCAAAAATATATTTACCAAGTAGGTTATACAGGGAAAGAGTCCATTTGCATGATATATGATGATCACAGATTTAGACACTGAGTTTGAGATATCTGTGTAAGACAACCAAATGAAAATATCCAATAATCAATTGCACATATTCTAGGGATTGGGAAGGTGTTTGGTCTGGAAAAGTAGATTAAAAAATCCATCACATATAGATCCAAAATTAAATCATGGCAGCTCACTGAGAAAAATGAAGAGAATGAGAAGAAAGGAAATAATGACAGAAAACTAGCAAAAATGCATATTTTAAATTGTGAAGTTCAAAACATAGAGTATGTTGTCTCTGGAGCAATAAGAAGAAGGAGATGGGCCAATACAACCCAAAGCCACAGAGGAATAAGACAGACTTTGTGATTTTGACAATTATTATTTTTAATGTACTTAAAAATGCCCTCATTGGAGTAGAAAATGGAAAATCTCAGTTACAGTTGGGAAGTAATAAAGTAAAAATAATGTGTTTTTGAGGGAAATCACTTTACATAGTTTCTGTTTTCTTTGCGAAGTAGGATGTTATCTGCTAATTCTCCATGACACAAAGGAGAAAGACACAGAACATTAATCAAGACAATTCTGAAGGTGGAAAATAGAACTTTTTGTTTTTTTCTTTGAGCTGGTAGTAGACGTTAAGTGCTATATTTACACATTTAAATACTCTGCAAAGTCCCTGGTTAATGATTCTAAAAGTATAGACAATTCATCAACACATCATTGTAAATGGGCATAAAATGGATTTATGAATAAGCCTCAATTTTTATTTACTACCCTTATTTTGAGTGAATATGGATTTCTAATATTCATACACACATACACAAAAAATCTGTAAATTAAAAGATGGCTGTTGACATTTTTCACAGGTTTAACTGAATTAAAAAAAGATTTCATACTTTCTATTCAAGGACTCTTTTTGCTAACTTTTCTTAATCTCATTAAAAAGAAAATGTTTTTTGTTCAATAATGATATTAAATTATTTTTGCTAGTATAGCAGAACAACAAACATTAATTCATGGCACAACTCAAATATGCAATAAAAATGCTCCTCTTTAATTTCTATTGGTCGAAATTATCAAATTTGGGGGAGCATAACTTTCTGAAATAACACCATTTTTAGATTCTTTTGACTAGTAACTCATTTTTGAATAACCCAGTTTTCCTTGGATCAATGCTCAGTTTTTCACATTTCCTCTCTTGCCATTCTGACCATGAGACATAGCTGCTCCATGTTCAGACTGTCTAATGATACTTGGAGGAAATGAATGAAGCTTATTTTGTTTGCATACACATGTGCAGGTTTTTATGCTATTCTTGAGGCCTTCTTCTAGGTGACGTGGTCTGATCTGGGCGTTTGCACAGGAACGCAGCTGGCCCGGTTGAGCCATTGAATCTATTGTGCTGGCTAAGTCTGTGGATCTCATTTTTTTTCTTCTTTTTTTTTCTCTTAAGTTTTTAAATTACTTGACTTTTTGCTCTATCCCCTGATCTCTGTTGGTTGACCAGTTTCAGGAGCCATGGTCTCATCACTATGGCCTATATAAATTTCTGGGCCCCTTTATACTATGCTTTGGCCACAGGGACTCTGTATAGTACACTTAGATGTTCTGGTATGGATAATGTATATAATCACTGCTGTGCCATAATGTAGAATACAGCACAGAGCTTAATGCACAGCTTCTCCTAGAGCCTTGTAGTCTCCCCTCGCTCTAGCTATGTCTAGCCTTAATGCTTCTTATTTATGGTCCAGAACTGGGATACGGATACAAACACACACACACACACACACACACACACACACACACACACACGCACACACACATATATATGGAGAAAGAGAAAGAGATTTAATGAAGATTATAATATCCTGAAATTTTCCATCTTGAAAAGGAGAAAAAATATCTCATCAGTATAAACAGCTAGAGAAAAAGATGTAAATAGATCTGTCCCTCAGGGTGAGCACAGATACAGTGCTATGGATATTCTGGGAAGACAAATTAGTAAAAATATCACAAGGCACTTGAACTGGGCCTTATTTCTGAAGTAACAATTTCTGAAGTAAATATGAATGGAATTTGGCAAGCAACTGAGGTACTTAGGTTATTCTTAGAAAAGTAAACAATTTCAGGCAAGACACAGAGAGAGGAAAGGATTGGGCCTGTATGAAAAAAGAGTTTTTAACTGGCTGAAAGACAGAGACTGTGAAGGAAGAAATGGAATATAACATGCTATAGGTGGAGGAGAAGCATATTACGAAAGGTTTTCAGGGCCAGATGGGAGGGTGGTCATTTTTCTATATGCAATTATTGACAGGTGAAGGTTACTGAGTGGGGCTGGGACCTGATCAGAATTTTTGTTAAAGCAGTCCTATTTGAATGTAGGCACTCTTGAGAATTTCAGAAATGATGGGAACCCAAATTCTTTCACTCAGTTTACTTTTCAAGAATTAATTAGTAAGCCTGTGTTTATAATGCATTATTCTGCTTCACAGGAAGCTAGTCATACATATGTTGTGCAATAGTCAGAACTTTGTTTTGACTATTTATTCCTTCTGTTTAACAAACATTTTCACTGCTCAATCTTGTCCACTGGTTTCAAACATCAAGATTACTTTTTTATTCTCACTTAATGAAAATTTCCTGTTCCATTGTTTTATCCTGCTGTGTTCAAAATCACTAATTTCATAAAAGACATGCAATTTAAGTTACCTGTATTATTTTCATAAGGATGATTTTAATGGTCATAATTTTATGGTGGGAAGGAGCAAAAACTCTAGGGAGAGATAGCATACCTGCTCTCAGGAAGTAGGTAGCCTTGTGATCTGTCAACATGGTTATACTTAATGCTCTGCCATAATTAATTTAGGGAACTTAATTTCAAAGTTTAATTCTCAATAGTATAACATATATCTTATAAAATGTATACATGAATTTTATTGGATCTGACTTTCTAAATTCATGAAATAATCCCCATCACACACACACATACACACACACAACACACACACACACACACACACACAAGGTTTATTGGCCACATTTACTGTTTGTGCAAAATATTATTGGTGATAAATTTACGAGACAGTCTCTCCACTCAAGAATAGAATTAACAATTCTAGGCATTGTGATTACATATCTCATTCAAAACTATTACAGAGGAAAAGAATAGATTACTAATCACTAAAGATGGACAGAATACTTTATTTTCAATGTAAATTTTAGCAATGAATCACTTTATATATATTTTTCCTCTTGGAATCAGAGGAATAGTCATTAAAGTTTTATTAAGTTCAATAACACTCTCAAATTCTGCAAATTGCCTTCTTTGCTCCTGCTTTCTTCCTTCCTTTCTATTTTCCTGTTCCATATGAATTCAATCACTTAAACTAAGAGTGAAATAAACAAGGATGTACTTTTTGCAGCAACTTCATTAGGCATGAACAGTGCTAAATTTTTACATATTGAAAAATTATGTTCATCAATTTTAATAATATTGCTTGATTAATTCGAGTAATGTTTTTATTAAACTACTCTTTGAAATGTAACTACAATGCTTAAAAATATGAGCAAATAAGAATATTGTATCATAGTCATATTTTTAAAGTGACTATATGTATGAAATACATGCAAACTTTCCTGTAATTCCTATTATAGCAAAGAATATATATACAGAAACAAGTGATATTTAAATATATTTTCATTAAGAACATAAAATATCATAAAATATGAAATAGCAAATAGAGCAGGGTGATAGAAAATGGAATAACGGACTTCCAAAAATATATGTGTCAATAAAGCACTTAGGATTTCCATAAAAGCATAAAAAAGGCAACAAAAGAGTGAAAGAACTTAATGCCAAGCATCAGGCCCTGAAAATGATTGCTTAATTAGATCAAACTTTATTTAGATATGTATTTTTGAGATTCAAGGAGAGTCAAGTGATCATCTGTTTCTCTTCCTGCATGCAGATAATCGTAGGTAATCAATTTTAAAGATTATTGTAATAAAAATTTTTAAAGATTATTTTGACATATCATTTATATAAAAGGAAATGTATGTTATATTAAGTACATATATACAACTTTTTAAAAAATGAAGTGAATGACTCTATTCACAACCCAATTTAAGAAGAGGGTAATAAAAAGTATGATCATGATCCATACATTCTTTTGGGGATCAGGTCCTTCTTTATTTCCAGTGTGGATAAGCACTATTTGACTTCTGTGTTCAACATTCACTGGTTTTCATTTAAGTCATATATATTCTATAGTGTAATATATTCTGTATTATAATTACATATTTTACTATATATTAACTTACACATTATGTCTTATATATACATTTATGTATAATAGACAATATGATTTTAAGTTTTAATTTTAAACTTTGCATGAACAGTATCCCATGATGGACAATCTTATATAATAGTTCTATGTCATTCAGTTTTATTTTCTGAATTCATCCATGTTTATTTCTTAGAAATAGTTTATTCATTCCACTGTGGTAAAATTCATTATGTCAATGTACCATTATCCATTATCCATTCTTCTGTTTATGTACATTTGAATTGTTTTTAGGTGCTCACTTTTATATATGCTATTATATGGTTATTTTGGTATATTTCTCCCAGTGTGCATAATGAGGTGTATGTTATGAAGTGGAATTGTTATGCCATATACGGATCTTGTTTTTGTCAGACATCGCCAGATTGTTCTCTGTCAGAAATTAGTTTACAACATAATTTATAATCTATCCATAGCTTATCCTCAGTTGGCATTAATAGTCCTTCTAATATCTGACCACAATGTATAAAATATTTTCTTATTTTTGGTTTGGTTTTGTGTATCCTTAATCATTGATGACGTTGAATTTCTTTCCATGAGTTTATTCACAGTTCTTTTGCATTTCTCTGAAATGTGCGTATGGATTTTCAGCTATTTATTTTTCTATGGGGTAATTTTCTTCCTATTGGTTATGTGAGTTATTTATTTATTATAGGAGGATCTACTAGCTGTTTACCAAAATGTGTTTCTTTTTACTTTCTGGCTCAAGCTAGATTTTATTTCTCAGTCTCTTGCAACAAAATATATTATGCAGCTTGGAATGTGAATGGAAATGATGTGTGCCACTTCCAGGACAAATGCATAAAAGCTTTCAATGTACACTCACCCCAGTACTTCTCCCTCCTGAAAATTGGGATGAAGACCTGGCCACAACCTTGGAAAAGGTAGGTTGAAGATTCTTTCCCGACTAATGGTGTGAGACAAAGTCCCTCCCCACATTCACCTATCCCTCCCCTCCATCATCAGCAGACACACACACACATACACACACACACACACACACACACACACACACACACACTGCTACCACAGATCAAGGCCACTCTGCACTGAAACAATAAGAATTACAACTTTCAATGCATTAAGTCTGAATACTAAGTTCTCTGTTTTTGCTGCATAGTCCTCACTCTACTAATTCATGTATGATAGAATACAATCATTTGGTCATTAGACTCATTTCATATACATTCTTCCAGGTGTTGTTTTCTTTGGTGAAAACAAAATTTAATTTTAATATAGTTGAATTTATTGTACCTTTCCTTTAAGGAATAGCCTTTTTATTATTTTTTGGCTTATTACAACATTGTACTTGCCAAGGTAAAAAATGTATTGCTTTATATTTCTTCTCACAAAAGGTTAATGCTTTTTATTTTTCTTATTTGAGGCTTTTAAATATGATGTAAAGATGAGAAACAATTGATTTCATATCGATAAATTGTCAGGACATAAGGTTTCACCTAAACAATCTGTTCCTCACTGATATTCCCTAGCCATAAATCAAGCTTTTAATATATGTGTAGGTCAGTCTCTAGGTCTCTCTTCAGCACTGCTATCACACTGTCTTCATTCTTTTGCTTCAGAATATTTGCATATCCTGTAAGGCAACTTTTCATACACAGTTTTTCTTCTTCAGATACATCTTCTCTGTTTTTGTCCTTGTTTCTATATAAATGCTTAAATGTTAGTCAAATTTCATAAAAAATCTTTCAAGTTTGGATTTCATTGACTCTGAAGATAAATTTGAGTAGAATAAACCTATTTACCATTGTGATTCTTTATATTTCATACTTTTCCATTTATTTAGGTCCTTTGCAACGTTCTTTACTAAGAGTATATATTATCCCACAAACATATTCCATATGATCTGTTAGATACAGTCCTGATTATATCATTTGTTGCTATAAATTTTAATAACTTAAAAATAAACTTTTATTGGCATTTAATACATAAAAATAAAAATGTACTTCTCACAATTATACATCCAAACAGAGTTTTTTAGATAATGAGTAAGCACATTTAACCAGTAGGTCATAACCATCTCAACTTTCATGCATTTGATTAATGTTTTATAATTTGGAATTTTGACTAGATTACTAAACACACTGTTTAGTTCATTGCTCATGCTTTTTTATTGGATGTTGTAATAATGTCAACATGATATATAAGTTTCTGTTCTTCTTTTGTCTCAGACTGCTAACTGAAACATGACCCATTGGCATTGATTTTCAGACAAATAATGTACTGTTTGAGTACAGCACTTTGGTAGACATTATTTATGCATTCCATTGGTTTATACCAGAAATGGAATTGCTATGTTGTAGGATATTAATTAATTCAGCTTTAAGAGATTGTATCATACAGATACAGTTTTCTGTAGTGGTTGTATTAAAAAAACTTACATGAAAAAGTAAAATAAATAAAAGAGATAAGAATAAAAAGAGTGGAATAATACTGAATTTTCACAAATAACAACAGAATCTTTGTGAGATTTGTAGAAAATTAACAAGTGTATAGTTATAGAACATTAGAATAAATAAACACTTTTAGCAATTTTACTCTATGAAAGATAAACAAAATAAGTTTTATTGTTATAGATGTTAAAGACAAATAAAATGCCATTCCTTCAAAAGGTATTGTAGAGTTTACTCAAATCTGTCAAAATATTATGAGACTTCTACTTCCAGGAATATGACAGGTGAGATATTTTTCAAAGATCCTCTTACTGTATTGCCTAGATGTTTTATAAACACAATAAATAAAATTTTATATGCATAGCTAAATGTTCTAGAGAGGAAACAAATCTCCAGTACTCCCTGATAGCAAATAAAAAAGGAAAATAAGAAACTGAAGCCACAGTAAAATTGTGAGCAAAGATGAAATTCAGAGCAGCTTGACACTTTGGGGCAAAATGGGGAAAGAGGCTTACTGAGGTTTGGAATACAGATAGAGGCTCCATTTGGTTCAAAAATATCCTTCCAAAAAATAAAAAAAAAGGATAAAAATATATTTTCTTGTTAGTTTAACACTTTTTCTATTGCTTATTTTATTCCATTTTTAAGTTTCTTAAATGCATTAAGGGTTTATTTTGTAATATACATTTCATAATTCCAATATATAAAAGCCATGGGGTCTAAAGCTTTTCCTTTTTTTTTTTTTTTTTATTTCTGTAGTCAAGTTGCTCATGGAACTTGAAAGTTTTTTCTTATAGCTTATAGTTGGCTGAATATTATCTGTGGAAAATACTTAGCCTGAATAGAACATGACTTCCTGGGAGAAATTTTGTTTTTGCTTCTTCTGGGTGTCAGAAACACTATCAAACTATGACCATTTTAAATCATTTCCCACACTGTAATTGCCCGAATCGTCTAGATAATAGAAATTCAAACCTCAAGATCACTTAAAAGCAGGCTTATTTTTGTTACTGGTATTAATATTAGCTTCTTATCATTAATATTCTTTGTTGAGGTCATGACAGAGGCAGACATTTTTCTTTATAGGCTCTTTTAATTGATAAATTCGCTTTTGTTCTAGTCTGTGGGGAATAAGCTTAGGAATCCCCCTGGGTTTACACCAATGGGTTAACAAGGTATAAAGAAATACACAGCCATAGAATGTTCACACCAGAGTTTGGGTTAACCAGATTGGCACCCCGAGAATAGGGATGTGCAAAGGCACCTCAAGAATAGGGAGGTGCAGAGGCACCCCAAAATAGAAAGGGGGTACAGAGCCCCTAGAATACAGAAGGAAGGGCAAAGGCCCAAAATAGAAATGGGTGCAAATGTGCCCAATACATAGGTATATGAAATAAACAAGATTAGATATTCAGGGTGGAAGCACCCCCAATTTAGTACTATAGCAGAAAAGCTGCTTTCACAGGAGGATAGGGCCAAGATAGGTAAATTGGTGAATTGGACTTTGGACCACTGAGCTGCAGGCAAAGCAGCCCAGAGTGATGATGGTGAACAAAAGGTGCCTTGTTAACCCTGAGGTTATTCCGTATCTGTCACATCCCCAGGCTAGCTAAGATAAATAGGCACTACGCCTCCTGTCTGCCATTAACGACCATCTACCCATCTGCCCAGTGCCAGGATTTTGTTTTATATTGACCCAAACCCCAAACACTGTATATCTTCAAAATCCCCCTTTTCCCTCACATCCCAAAGTTAATGTTCACAGTTTCTTTGTCCCTTTGTGCACGTCCATTGCCATGTTTGTAAGCCTTCTGATCTTAATAAATATGGGGCAAGGACCCTTATTCGGGGCTCTTGTCTTTTCCCAGACATTAGCCATCTCTCACTTTAATCCTGTGTCCGCTTTTTTGCTGGCCAAAAGAGAACTTTAGACTGAGAGTCCATGACACTAGTCTACCTTTTCATGCATTGAGAATGTAGACTTTCTATGGGCTGAAGTCTGTTGTCACCCCAGCCACACAGGCCCACACCAAGCCATTTTTCCTATGTGCCCAAAGTGCTACACTGTCTTAGATTCCATGTTGCTGACTATTTTCTAGCAAATTAAAACCACAATAATATGTCATTTCTCACCCAACAGAATGACTATAAAGTAAAAGGCAGATGATAGCAAACACTGACAAAGATGTAGAAAAATGGGAATCTTCATACTTTTCTGGTGAGAATGTGAAGTGGTGAAATCATGTTATGATTCATGTTCATATGCATGGAAAACATACTCTTAAAAAGGAAATATAAATTTACCATACGATGCATCAATTCCACTCCTAGGTATATGCCCAAGAGACTGAGAACATGCATCCGCATGAAGATAAGTACACTAATGTTCTTAGCAGCATGATTTAGAATAGCTATGAACAAACCTCAAAAACATTGTGCTGAATGAAAGGAGTCAATCACAATATATCATCTATAATATGGTTTCATTTATTAAAAATATTATGAGGGGCACCTGGGTGGCTCAATCGATTAAGCATCCAACCTCAGCTCAGGTCAGAGCCTCACGGTTTGGAAGTTGGAGCCACAGGTCAGGCTCTATGCTGACAGCTCAGAACTTGGAGCTTGCTTCGGATTCTGTGTCTCCCTCTGTCTCTGCCCCTCCCCTACTCACACACTGTCTCTTTCTGTCTCTTAAAAATAAATAAATATTGAAAAAAAAATAAAAATAAAATATCATGAAAACCCAAATCTATATAGAGATTAAACTCAAACCTATAGTGGTTGCCTAGGGTGAGTGGTTGGGGAGCTGGGACAAATATTAATAGTAAATGAGCATGAAGGATCTTATTGTGGTGATAGAAATGTTATAAAACTGATTTAACACGATATTTGCACAACCTGCTAAATTTACTAGAAAAAAATAAAATAAAATAAAATATACATTGACTTACACACTTGATATGAGTGAGTGATATATTACCTACATAAAAATCATGGTCTATGTTATATTATATAATTATCACATAAAATTATTTTCAAGGTACATATTTATATTCAAAAAAATAACTTCACTTTTAAAAGTTAATTTTAGATTATGTTTTTACAGTGATTATTTACAGCATAATTAGCCTGTTCTTATCCAAATGCACAATCATCTTTTTTTTTTTATTTTTATGGAAGCTATTTCTATGCCACTGGTCTAACTATGATGCCAGATATTTAATAAATAGGTGAAAGAGAATGTATGCCTGAAGGAAATCCTATTTTGATCAAAAGAAGCCTTTTGAAGCATTTATAAGATTATTTCCATCAGCTTTGTTTTGTCAATAAGGACTAAAGCACAGATATTGAATGACTATAGATCTTTTTTTTTTCAATCTGATAGCTTAATTTTTAACTAATCTTGCCTACACAGATTCCAAGAAAAGTAAACAAAAACTGAAAGTAATCTAATAAAATTACTTTTATTTTTTGACATATGTGTCTAAAGTCTGTCTTTTTCTAATTAAAGCCATTAGTTGGATAATATAGACTTGCAACTTGTGAAACACATAGTGTTATAAAATTTGGATAAAATGCCTTTCAAATAGGAGCCTTAAAAGTTTGGGACAGTAGTAATTTTAGTGAAAACAGCTGCATACAGTATCTCTGATATGGGGTAGTAAGTATTCCAGACACAATCATGCTGGTCTATTGCATGTAGGAAACCTTATTACTCCTTTAAAAAACATCACACTAAAGTTGATTCTTAAAGATCCAGGTGGAAGTTTAGTTTTAGAATGAAATATTCTAGGGAATCTATCATATCTGTAATTAATTAATTAATTAATACTGCTGAATAGGCCTGACAGCAAGATAAACCATGCAGTTAGGTGGTTAAGATCATCAGAGCCAGATTAGAGCAGAGGTAACTAGATTACTAATCCTCTTTCAAAGATAGGCTAACCCATGAACTAGCCTGAGGGGTGGGTGGGGCGAAGATTCTCAGTGACTATTGACAGAGTTTTTGTTTGTTTGACCAAACTTCTTTAGTCAGTTCTTGAAATACTTCTATGTCCATCTATGTACTTCCTTGTAAAAGTTAGTTTTATGAAGAACCTTGTTAAGTCCATTTAACCAGAAAATTCACCAGCATTCTTCTCAAAGCTAGAACAAGCAATCCTAAAATTCGTGTGGAACCACAAAAGACCCTGAATAGCCAAAGTAATATTGAAGAAGACCAAAGCAGGAGGCATTACAATCCCAGACTTTAGCCTCTACTACAAAGCTGTAATCATCAAGACAGCATGGTATTGGCACAAAAACAAACACATAGACCAATGGAATAGAAGAGAGACTCCAGAATTCGACCCACGAAAGTATGGCCAACTAATCTTTGACAAAGCAGGAAAGAATATCCAATGGAAAAAGACAGTCTCTTTAACAAATGGTGCTGGGAGAACTGGACAGCAACACACAGAAAAATGAAACTAGACCACTTTCTTACACTATTCTCAAAAACAAACTTAAAATGGATAAAGGACCTGAATGTGAGATAGGAAACCATCAAAACCTTAGAGGAGAAAGCAGGAAAAAACCTCTCTAACCTCAGCCGTAGCAATTTCTTACTTGACACATCTCCAAAGGCAAAGGGAATTAAAAGCAAAAATGAACTATTGGGACCTCATGAAGATAAAAAGCTTCTGCACTGCAAAGGAAACAATCAACAAAACTAAAAGACAACCAACGGAATGGGAAAAGATATTTGTAAATGACATATCGGACAAAGGGCTAGTATCCAAAATCTATAAAGAACTCACCAAATTCCACACTCCAAAAAACAAATAATCCAGTGAAGAAATGGACCAAAAACATGAATAGACACTTCTCTAAAGAAGACATCCAGATGGCCAACAGGCACATGAAAAGATGCTCAACGTCACTCCTCATCAGAGAAATACAAATCAAAACCACACTGAGATACCACCTCCTGCAGTAAGAGTGGCTAAAATGAACAAATCAGGAAACTGTAGATGCTGGAGAGGATGTGGAGAAACGGGAACCCTCTTGCACTGTTGGTAGGAATGCAAACTGGTTCAGCCACTCTGGAAAACAGTGTGGAGGTTCCTCAAAAAATTAAAAATAGATCTACCCTATGACCCAGCAGTAACACTGCTAGGAATTTACCCAAGGGATACAGGAGTGCTGATGCATAGGGACACTTGTGCCCCAGTGTGCAGCACTTTCAACAATAGCCAAATTCTGGAAAGAGCCTAAATGTCCTTCAACTGATGAGTGGATAAAGATTGTGGCTTGTATACACAATGGAATACTACTTGGCAATGACAAAGAATGAAATATGGCCTTTTGTAGCAACATGGATGGAACTGGAGAGTGTTATGCTAAGTGAAATAAGTCAGGCAGAGAAAGACAGATACCATATGTTTTCACTCTTATGTGGATCCTGAGAAACTTAACAGAAGACCATGGGGGAGTGGAAGGAAAACAAAACAAAATAAAAGTTGGAGAGGGAGGGGGCCAAAGCATAAGAGACTCTTAAAAACTGAGAACAAACTGAGGGTTGATGGGGGGTGGGAGGGAGTGGAGGGTGAGTGATGGGCATTGAGGAGGGCACCTGATGGGATGAGCACTGGGTGTTGTATGGAAAACAATTTGACAATTAATTTCCTAATAAAAAATAATAATAACCAGAAACTCCCACCCTCCATATCTTATCTCCCTCAACATTAGATTAGATTTTTCATCCTCCATCATCATCCTCTAGGTGATGTCTGATCACCCTGTCTGTCTTCAGTTAGAATCCTGTTCCATCAGTTTAGCCAGATCTCCTCCTTACCCTTGATGTTTCCTCTTACTAATTTTCCCCTCTTGTTGCTTAGCTATAAATGTTGTATTCAGCAATTGCTCATGCTGTATTCAGAGTTGAGCTCATTCTCTCTCCCCCACTATATAATCCCATTACAGTAACCCTTATATCTATTATGAAGATCCCAAATAAAGTCTGATTTATCATCTTTAATGAGCTTCACTGATTTTTTTCTCTTTAACACTATCAATGGGGAAATAATTTAAGCATAATTATGATTTCCTTTAGAAAATTCACCTAAGAATTAACTTTTAGAACATTCATTTTGGGAGGAGGTAGTTAATGCTAAAATGTAGATTGAACGATTTTGATGATGCTTGGAATGCAACAATTTTGCTTTATTCATTGAAACAAAATATTGAAATACATCACCAATTGTGTTAAAATCTAAATAAGCTTGCCCAAATAGAGGATCTTCCTGCATCTCATAAGAAGTCCACAGGAATTTTTATGGGCAGAATCATCACTTCTTCAGGGAACATAGCTTTGCACATTTTAAATTCTCCCTGGAAAATGACTGACTGATGTCCCAGTGTTCTGTGTCACATAGTAGATAAAGAGCTGGAAATCATCGGCTACCTGACTGAACTGTAAAACAGATTTATTGTGTCTACTGAGAAGTTCCTTATTTTCATAGCAACTCTGTAGATTTAGCAGGATGAGTTAGTGACAAAATGAGGAGATTAATGTATAAACTTTCCAAATGAGTTTATATTTTAATACCCACTGGAATGTTGGTAACTGCCATCCTAATATAATCATTTAGACTTTGTTGGATTGCACTTTTTTCTAATATCAAATAATTTTTAAAAGATTAGATCTTTATAAATGTTTTAATTTGGTTGCCATCATGGTAGTTAGTTGATAAGATGACCCTCCAAGTCCAATGAACCACATTTCCAATGAACCAAGTCCAATGAACCATTATATCCAAAGATGTAAATACCCTTCATTATTTAAACGTGGGCTGACCCTGATGTAAGCAATGTAGTGCAGCAAAGATGGGTTGATCTTTCTGATTATAAGATTATAAGAAACCCAGTTCCTTCTGCCTTAGTCTCTTGGAACCTTTACTTGGGGAAAGCAGGACATAATGGAAGATATCTAACTACTTTGAGATTCCTGTATTATGAGAAAGCCAACATGGAGGGTTTTCAAGAAGAGAAAAATGCTTCATTAGTTTCTTACTGTTATATAGGTTATATTTTCACGTTCAGTCCATAAATTTTGCACATAACATTCAAGTCTATAATTGACTTCAAGTAATAGGAAATTTGTAATCTCTCACAGCCACCTATGGTATAATTTTATTCATCATCTGTCCAAACATACAAGTCTAAAACTTCTATTCACCATTTAGAGTTTTATATAAAACTGAATATAGAAGTAGAATACTTGTATTTAAGTGAAGATCAACAAGTATTTGGATTTGAAATTATTTGGGCTATTTCCTTTTTTTTTTTCTTCCAAATGTTCTATGGAATTACAAGAGCTTCATGAACTTAGATAGTAAATATAGCACTTAAGAAATAAATGAAAAGGACATATATTTATAAACATAACAAAAAGGAAGAAATGCAGTAAAGGAATTACACTTCTTGATGTTTGAAGAATTCACAGGTATATCAAAAATCTGTTAATATTTTAGTTGATTTCAATGTCTTGATATAATTTAAATACACACAAAGGTACTGTATATAAATGCATATATATTTAATTCATGTATATATTCTGTATATTCACATGTATTTATATATAGGAATCATGTACAAGAACCCTAAATAGGTCTTTAATAATTAAATAAGAATGATAAAAAATATCAAATGGAAATGTGAAAAATTCTCTTCAAATATGATAGACATTACAAAGAATGACATATATATGTCCATTGATATAAATGTTAACAAAATGTATTGGAAATAATCATAAAATGCTATAATTTTTGTGAAGGAAATGCATATTTAAAAAATTTAATTTAGCCTATTGGACATTTTCATTTTTCTCTGAGTATTTCAAGCCTAAATATGAGCTTTCTGGCATGCAACAGAAACAACAGGAGACCAAGTAAAGATTAGGTCATTCTTAGCCATCATGTTCTGAATTCTTTTTTTGTTTCAGTGCCATCACTGAATTCTCTTTTTGATTTGTTTCTTATTCTAAATTGCCTCCGTATTTCTACTGAATGAATTTTCCACTCTGCATTATCAATTTAATAAAAAAAGATTATAGACTCAATTTGTATAAATATCTGCTAAAGTTCTCTCAGATAAGTTGTCTTGGAAATATTTTAGGTGGATTTAAAAACCAAATATCTTCAAATAAAAGTACAAATAAACACCGGATACAATTAATATTATAATTTCACATTTTTATATTGTTGTCAATATTGGGGAACCAGTAAGAAAAAAAATTCTCATAAAACAATAAATTTATAAAAATGAGGTTGTCAGAATTGAAAAGCTTCAATCATTGCTAAACTCTTACATTAGGCTTTCTGAAACAGTATCGATAGCTGATTTTAGAAGGAAATTTTGGATGTTTTATAGTTAAATCACTGTTATCCAAAATATCATTTTTATTTGAACATTTGATGGCAGTGAAAATATGGTTGATTCTTATTCTAAATCAAAATCATTTCACAAAAAAGAAGTTTAACATATCTTTTCTCCTTTCATAAAAGAAAGTGATACTATTTTAAAACTCACATTACTGAAAATGAGAGATTTCCAGACATCCTGCTGATCACATGAAAGTATTTAACTACACAGTAAGGAATTTGAGTAATGTTACTTAGCCAGAGGAAGGAAAAGAAGGGCAAAAGTGATGTAGAAGCATTTTTCCCCATGATTCAAATTAGGCATGTTGATTTTTGTTGTTGTTGCTAAAAGTGCATTACAAGATTTCAATGAAGCTGTCACATACTTCGCTTTATTTCCAGTTGGAAACATGTGGTCTCATTTAGAATATCTTTTTTATTTTTTCCTTAGGTCATTTGGCACACCCCAAGCTATTTGATTTCTTTTAATCAAGAAAATGAAGCACATTTGCTAAGTCTTTTTATTAATCTGATTTTGACAAACATCTAGGATTCTCAATTCTTAGGTTTAGGCTAGCTTAACTTGGGATATTAAAAAAAAATAAGTTTGCTACAATACAGTTTATTTTATGAAAGAAAATCATGATAAAATAAAATCATTAGAAAAACAGAATAAAAAAGGTGGGAAAGATTAAGATGATAATGACTCTAAGAAATTTATTATTCAAAATTCTTCTGGATTGAGGTAAGACTAATGTTATTAAAATTATATATTTCACAAGTATATATGTGCATGCATAGATGTATATTTATATTTATAGAGGTATAAAGACAACATGATTTTGATACAGCTGTAAGTCATAAGAAAGTTGTAAATGATTGACTATTTCTTTTTTCTAACTATTTCGTTTAAGAAGAATAAATCTAAGATACTTGGAAGAGAAAGAATGAGTATTTTAAAGGTAGCAGAAGTAGTCACCTTATAGATTTCACCTACAAATTAGGAAAAATAGTAGGAGTTGATTACTATCACTATAACTATATATATATAGTTATATATTATATACACATATATATACATATATATAAATATATATATGGTTATATATTATATACACATATATATACATATATATAACTATATATATAGTTATATATATACACATATATATAACTATATATAACTATATATATACAGAAAACCAATTTTAAATATAATTTAAAAAGTGTAAGGATATAAGTTTTGCAAAATTTGAAGGCACAAATAATCCTTTCTTGCATGTTTAGAAAGAGTTGGTTGATATCTCACAATGAAATATCTTACAGGAAATAAACACAGAAAGATTTGTGTATGATAAATGGGAGACCTAGATGAAATAAACCCATATGCATATTGCATGATATATACATGTTATAAATATAAATATGTATCACAGCATGTGCTGTATATAATGGATATTTATACCATATACAAGTATATATAGAGCAAGATTGCTAGAAAACAGCCACATGGCTATCAAGTGCATGGATATACATCTGTATATTTAGGCCTAATTAACTTGTAAAAGCAATGACTAATCCATTCCTCATTATGTGTTCTCTCTAATAATGTTTATTAAGTGTTCCAAGCACAATGCTACAATAAATAATGTCATGATGAGAATCTTAGTTGCTATCATCAAGGAAGTCAATTTTCCTGTGTTCAAAGAACTTAATATCCAATAGGAGAAAACAGTTATATAAATGAAAAAGCACAAAAAACTGAATTTTATGACAGAAGAATAAATAAAAGGATGGGGAAGTGGAAGTCACATGTTCCATGTAGTCAAATACACTGTAATCTGATTTTGAGCCACAACACTTATAATCTGACAACTTTGAACTCTCGGAGCTATATATTCAAAATGGATGTAATACAATTGACCCTTAAACAACACATGTTTGAATTGTACAGTTCTGCTTATATGCAGGGTTTCTACAGTACAGCACTGTAAATGTATTTTAACTTCCTATTGATTTTTTTATTAATTTTTAAAAATGTTTTTATTATTTATTTTGAGAGACAGAGAGACAGAGAGACAGAGAGAGACAGAATGTGAGTGGGAGAGGGGCAGAGAGAGACCTAGACAGAATCTGAAGCAGGTTCCAGGCTCTGAGCTGTCAGCACAGAGCCCTACACAGGGATCCAACACATGAGGCTTGAGATCATGACCTGAGCTGAAGTTGGACACTTACCTGACTGAGCCACTCAGTCGTCCCTTTTTTATGATTTTTCCTAATGACATTTTCTTTTCTGTAGCGTAATATATTGTGAGATTACAGTATACAATACATAGAATATACAAAATATGTGTTAATCAACTGTTTATGTTATTAGTAAAACTTCTGGTCAACAGTAAACTATCAGTAGTTAAGTTTTGGGGGAGTCACAAGTTGTATGTAGATTTTTTACTGTGAGCGAGGTCAGTGTCCTTAAAGTTGTTCAAAAGTCAGTGGTAATATAACCTATTCAAAAGCTGTTAAGGGGCGCCTGGGTGGCGCAGTCGGTTAAGCGTCCGACTTCAGCCAGGTCACGATCTCGCGGTCCGTGAGTTCCAGCCCCGCGTCAGATTCTGGGCTGATGGCTCAGAGCCTGGAGCCTGTTTCCGATTCTGTGTCTCCCTCTCTCTCTGCCCCTCCCCCATTCATGCTCTGTCTCTCTCTGTCCCAAAAATAAATAAACGTTGAAAAAAAAATAAAAAAAAAAGCTGTTAAGAAGATTGAAATTAATAAACTTAAAATGCCCAGCACAGTATATATGTCACATGTAACACTTCAGTAAATTATATATATATATATATATATATATATATATATATATATATATTGCTGCTATTATTACTACCAAGGTGGCTACATGAACTGGCAGTTGACAAATTTGAAATTGTCACTGTATATAAGTGGGATTTAGATGATATGCAAGCTTATTTAATATTCTGAGGAGTTTCTGTCTATAAAGTTATTCAAATAGAAGAGAAGTGAACAGATTAATTGTAGGTAATATTTATATCTGGGTTACAACTCTGAAATGGGTTGCAATAGATTGTCCCTGTGATTCTTGAGTATAATTCCACAGGACATAATATGAAAATGGAGAAAAAAAATATTGATCAAGTTGCCATAAGCATTACAATTTTCTAGATAAAGAGAACCCAAAGGAATTAAGAATTTTTCTGATGATCAGGGACATCTTGATGGCTCAGTCAGTTAAGCATCTGACTTCAGCTCAGGTCATGATCTTGGGGTTCGTGAGTTCAAGCCCTACTTCAGGCTCTGTGCTGACAGCTCAGAGCCTGGAGCCTGCTTGAGATTCTATGTCTCCTTCTCTCTCTTCCCCCTCCCTGCTTGCATTCTTCCCTCTCCCCAAAATAAATAATCATTAAAAAAAAAAGAATTCTAATGATCAACTAACTTGTTAGTGGTGTCTATGGAACTCAAGCCAAGGACATTTGTTTTCTAGGGTGTGCCTTTTCCATTGCACCCTGCAGCATTATATTACAGTGTGTTGACTCCAATTGCAACCCATAACAATCTGTCCCCCATGGGACATTTGGGGCTGATTTTAAATATTACATTACAGTAATGAAATTTCACCTATTTTCCTGATAATAGATAGATATAAGTTAAGCCGTTTTTTATTTAAGGCTTGAGGAAGTTTCTACTCTTTTTTTTTTTTGTGCATTGATATACTATTTATCAACTTGTATTTAGAAACTTAGGATTCTGGGAGGAAGATGGTGGTGTAGGAGCACACTGGGCTCACCGCGTCCTGCTGATCACTTAGATTCCACCCACACCTGCCTAAATAACCCAGAAAACCACCAAAAGACTAGCAGAACGATTCTCTGGAGACAAGCATAGATGAGAGGCCCACAGAAGAGGGTAGGAAGGGCGGAGAGGCGGTGCGGGCTACACAGACTGGCACTGGCAGGAGGGAGCTGGGCAGAGGGGCAGCCTGCTTGCAAAGCAGAGCCCCTGAGTCTGGCTTGCAAAAGTGGAGAGGCCGGACGGAGTGTGTTCGGAAAGCAAGCAGGTCTTAACATCTGGAAGGTTATAAGCTAACAGCTTTGCTCGGAGAGCAGGAGGGCTGGAGGACAATGGGAGGGAGAGTTGTTGAGCCCCGGACAACAGAGCACAACTTGACAGGGAACAAAGGTGCTCGCCAGAGCCATCTCCCTCGCCCATCCCCCAGCCCAAATCCCAAAGGGAACCAGTTCCTGCCAGGGAACTTGCCTGCACCCTGCAAACACCCAATGCTGTGCTTCTGCAGACCCATCCTTCCGGCGGCGGGTCTGACTCACTCCCGGTGCCACAAGACCCCTCCTGAAGTGGATCACTGAAGGAAAATCGAGCTGAGCCTGCCCCTCCCACCCCTGTGCACCTTGCCGATCCACACCAGCTAATAAGCCAGATCCCCAGCACCACAAGCCTGGCAGTGTGCAAGTAGCCCAGACGGGCCACACCACCCCACAGTGAATCCCATCCCTAGGAGAAGGGAAGAGAAGGCACACACCAGTCTGACTGTGGCCCCAGTGGTGGGGTGGGGGCAGACATCAGGACTAACTATGGCCCCACCCATCAACACAAGTTATTCAAGACAGCACAGGGGAAGTGCCTCACAGTCCCACACCACTCCAGGGACTATCCAAAATGACGAAACGGAAGAATTCCCCTCAGAAAAACGTCCAGGAAATAATAACAGCTAAGGAACTGATCAAAAATGATTTAAACAATATAACAGAAAAAATTTATAATAATACTCATAAAATTAATCACTGGGCTTGAAAACAGTATACAGGACAGCAGAGAATCTATTGCTACAGAGATCAAGGGACTAAAGAACAACCAGGAGGAGCTAAAAAATGTTATAAATGTGCTGCAAAATAAAATGGAGAAAACCACAGCTCAGATTGAAGAGGAAACAGAGAGAATAGGTGAACTAGAAGATAAAATTATGAAAAAAGAAACAGCTGAGAAAAAGAGAGATTAAAAAATCCAGGAGTATGAGGGGAAAATTAGAGAACTAAGTGATGCACTAAAGAGAAATAATATACGCATAATTGGTATTCCAGAGCAGGAAGAGAGAGGGAAAGGTGCTGAAGGGGTACTTGAAGAAATAATAGCTGAGAACTTCCCTGACCTGGAGAAGGAAAAATGCATTGAAATCCAAGAGGCACAGAGAACTCCCTTCAGATGTAACTTGAATCGATCTTCTGCACGACATATCATAGTGAAACTGGCAAAATACAAGGAAAAAGAGAAAATTCTGAAAGCAGCTTGAGATAAATGTGCTCTAACATACAAAGGGAAACCAATAAGACTCGTAACAGATCTCTCTACTGAAACTTGGCAGGCCAGAAAGGAATGGCAGGAAATCTTCAATGTAATGAACAGAAAAAAATATGCAGCCGAGAATCCTTTATCCAGCAAAACTGTCATTTAGAATAGAAGGAGAGATAAAGGTCTTCCCAAACAAACAAAAACTGAAGGAATTCATCACCATTAAATCAGCCCTACAAGAGATCCTAAGGGAGATCCTGTGAGACAAAGTACCAGAGACATCACTACAAGCATGAAACCTATGGACATCACAATGACTCTAAACTCTTATCTTTCTATAATAACACTGAATGTAAATGGACTAAATGCGCCAACCAAAAGACATAGGATATCAGAATGGATATAAAACAAGACCCATCTATTTGCTGTCTACAAGGGACTCATTTTAGACCTGAGGACACCTTCAGATTGAGAGTGAGGGGATGGAGAACTATTTATCATGCTACTGGAAGTCAAAAGAGAGCTGGAGCAGCCTTACTTATATCAGACAAACTAGACTTTAAATTAAAGGCTGTAACAAGAGATGAAGAAGGGCATTATATAATAATTACAGGATCTATCCATCAGGAAGAGCTAACAATTATAAATGTCTATGCGCCGAATACGGGAACCCCCAAATATATAAAACAATTAATCACAAACATAAGCAGCCTTATTGATAAGAATGTGGTAATTGCAGGGGACTTTAACACCTCACTTACAGAAATGGATAGATCATCTAGACACACGGTCAATAAAGAAACAAGGGCCCTGAATGATACATTGGATCAGATGGACTTGACAGATATATTTAGAACTCTGCATCCCAAAGCAACAGAATATACTTTCTTCTCAAGTGCACATGGAACATTCTCCAAGATAGATCACAATCTGGGTCACAAAACAGCCCTTCCTAAGTATACAAGAATTGAGATCATACCATGCATACTTTCAGACCACAATGCTATGAAGCTTGAAATCAACCACAGGAAAAAGTCTGGAAAACCTCCAAAAGCATGGAGGTTAAAGAACATCCTACTAAAGAATGAATGGGTCAACCAGGCAATTAGAGAAGAAATTTAAAAAATATATGGAAACAAATGAAAATGAAAATACAACAATCCAAACGCATTGGGATGCAGCGAAGGCAGTCCTGAGAGGAAAATACATTGCAATCCAGGCCTATCTCAAGAAACAAGAAAAATCCCAAATACAAAATCTAACAGAACACCTAAAGGAAATAGAAGCAGAACAGCAAAGACAGCCTAAACCCAGCAGAAGAAGAGAAATAATAAAGATTAGAGCAGAAATAAACAATATAGAATCTAAAAAAACTGTAGAGCAGATCAATGAAACCAAGAGTTGGTTTTTTGAAAAATAAACAAAATTGATAAACCTCTAGCCCGCCTTCTCAGAAAGAAAAGAGAGAAGACCCGAATAGATAAAATCATGAATGAAAATGGAATTATTACAACCAATCCCTCAGAAATACAAGCAATTATCAGGGAATACTATGAAAAACTATATGGCAACAAACTGGACAACCTGGAAGAAATGGACAAATTCCTAAACACCCATACACTTCCACAACTCAATCAGGAAGAAATAGAAAGCTTAAACAGATGCATAACTAGTGAAGGAATTGAATCAGTTATCAAAAATCTCCCAACAAATAAGAGTCCAGGACCAGATGGCTTCCCAGGGGAGTTCTACCAGACTTTTAAAGCAGAGATAATACCTATCCTTCTCAAGCTGTTCCAAAAAATAGAAAGGAAAGGAAAACTTCAAGACTCATTCTATGAAGCCAGTATTACTTTGATTCCTAAACCAGACAGAGACCCAGTAAAAAAAGAGAACTATAGCCCAATATCCCTGATGAATATGGATGCAAAAATTCTCAATAAGATACTAGCAAATCGAATTCAACAGCATATAAAAAGAATTATTCAGCATGATCAAGCGGGATTCATTCCTGGCATGTAAGGCTGGTTCAACATTCGCAAATCAATCAGCGTGATACATCACATTAATAAAACAAAAGATAAGAACCATATGATCCTGTCAATCGATGCAGAAAAAGCATTTGACAAAATTCAGCATCCTTTCTTAATAAAAACCCTCCAGAAAGTCGGGATAGAAGGAACATACTTAAACATCATAAATGCCATTTATGAAAAGCCCACAGGTAATATCATCCTCACTGGGGAAAAACTGACAGCTTTTTCCCTGAGATCAGGAACACGACAGGGATGTCCACTCTCACCGCTGTTATTTAACATAGTGTTGGAAGTGTTAGCATCAGCAATCAGACAACAAAAGGAAATCAAAGGCATCAAAATTGGCAAAGATGAAGTCAAGCTTTCGCTTTTTGCAGATGACATGATACTATACATGGAAAATCCGATAGACTCCACCAAAAGTCTGCTAGAACTGATACATGAATTCAGCAAAGTTGCAGGATACAAAATCAGTGTACAGAAATCAGTTGCACTGTTACACACTAATAATGAAGCAACAGAAAGACAAATAAAGAAACTGATCCCATTCACAATTGCACCAAGAAGCATAAAATAACTAGGAATAAATCTAACCAAAGATGTCAAAGATCTGTATGCTGAAAACTATAGAAAGCTTATGAAGGAAATTGAAGAAGATAGAAAGAAATGGAAAAACCTTCCGTGCTCATGGGTTGTAAGAATAAATATTGTCAAAATGTCAATACTATCCAAAGCTATCTACACATTCAATGCAAACCCAATCAAAATTGCACCAGCATTCTTCTCGAAGCTAGAACAAGCAATTCTAAAATTCACATGGAACCACAAAAGGCCCCCGAATAGCCAAAGGAATTTTGAAGAAGAAGACCAAAGCAGGAGCCATCACAATCTCAGACGTTAGCCTCTACTACAAAGCTGTAATCATCAAGACAACATGGTATTGGCACAAAAACAGACACATAGACCAATGGAACAGATAGAAACCCCAGAACTAGACCCACAAACGTATGGCCAACTCATCTTTGACAAAGCAGGAAAGAATATCCAATGGAAAAAAGACAGTCTCTTTAACAAATGGTGCTGGGAGAACTGGACAGCAACATGCAGAAGGTTGAAACTAGACCACTTTCTCACACCATTCACAAAAATAAACTCAAAATAGATAAAGGACCTAAATGTGAGACAGGAAACCATCAAAACCTTAGAGGAGAAAACAGGAAAAGACCTCTCTGACCTCAGCCGTAGCAATTTCTTACTTGACACATCCCCAAAGGCAAGGGAATTAAAAGCAAAAATGAACTATTGGGACTTCATGAAGATAAAAAGCTTCTGCACAGCAAAGGAAACAACCAACAAAACTAAAAGGCAACCAATGGAATGGGAAAAGATATTTGCAAATGACATATCGGACCAAGGGCTAGTACCCAAAATCTATAAAGAGCTCACCAAACTCCACATCCGAAAAACAAATAATCCAGTGAAGAAATGGACCGAAAACATGATTAGACACTTCTCTAAAGAAGACATCCAGATGGCCAACAGGCACATGAAAAGATGTTCAACGTCACTCCTCATCAGAGAAATACAAATCAAAACCACTCTGAGATACCACCTCACGCCAGTCAGAGTGGCCAAAATGAAAAAACAGGAGACTATAGATGCTGAAGAGGATGTGGAGAAACAGAACCCTCTTGCACTGTTGGTGGGAATGCAAACTGGTGCAGCCGCTCGGAAAACAGTGTGGAGGTTCCCCCCCAAATTAAAAATGACCCAGCAGTAACACTGCTAGGAATTTACCCAAGGGATACAGAAGTACTGATGCATAGGGGCACTTGTACCCCAATGTTTATAGCAGCACTCTCAACAATAGCCGAATTATGGAAAGAGCCAAAATGTCCATCAACGGATGAATGGATAAAGAAATTGTGGTTTATATACACAATGGAGTACTACATGGCAATGAGAAAGAATGAAATATGGCCCTTTGTAGCAATGTGGATGGAACTGGATGGTGTGATGCTAAGTGAAATAAGCCATACAGAGAAAGACAGATACCATATGTGTTCACTCTTATGTGGATCCTGAGAAACTTAACAGGAACCCATAGGGGAGGGGAAGGAAAAAGAAAAAAAGATGTTAGAGTAGGAGAGAGCCAAACCATAAGAGACTCTTAAAAACTGAGAACAAACTGAGGGTTGATGGGGGGTGGGAGGGAGGGGAGGGTGGGTGATGGGCATTGAGGAGGGCACCTGTTGGGATGAGCACTGAGTGTTGTATGGAAACCAATTTGATAATAAATTTCATATAGTAAAAAAAAAAAAGACAAAAAAAAAGAAAGTTAAAGTAGCCATTTAAAATAGAACAGGAATTGGGCAGATGAAGGCATTTGATCAGATAATTTCTTGGTTAGAAGAGGTGATTACACATCACTTATGTATGTTTACTCTGTTGTGAGATAGCTATAATATTTTTGGTTTCAAAAGTTGCTAATTTCAATTCAAGCACTAGTTTTATTTTAAATTTAAGCTTGTGAGAAAAATGGGCTAAATTATATCCTTTATAAAAAAAATAAGTATTCATTCCTAAAAACATTTTTATGTAATATTTTAACATCTTGAAATCATCACAATAATAATGATAAATTATGTCACTAGTACCTACTCTTGATATAATACAGTGAAAATGGTATTTAACTTCTATGGTCTTTCTACCCCAAACGTATAACCCCAGTTTATTTATGAGAAAAATACAAATCTCAGTTGAAGAATATCATACAAAATAATTTGCAAACACTCCTCAACACTCTGAAGATTACCCAAAACAAGAAGAGTATGAGCTAATAGCTAAGGGAAAACTAAGGACACATGGCAATTAAATGTATCCTGTGAACCCTGAAACTAAAACATAGGACTACATAAAAACTGAGATAATTTGAATAAAATATGGTCTTTAGATCATCACAATGTATCAACATTCACTCAGGTATCATGACAAATGTGCCATACTAATGTAAGAAATTAAAAATAGAGAAAACAGATTTTTATATTTAAGAAAAATCCGTAGCATCTGCTCAATATTTCTGTAAATCTAAAACTGTTCTAAAATAAAATATTTATTTAAAAAAAAACAACACATGAAAAACACACTACTATTCAAAATCTAGCATAATTCATCGTAACAAATATTTGGCCTATACTTACTATATTCAAACTATGATAGATCTTCAGGATGGACAAGGAAAATAAAAAGTAGTCCCTTCTGAGAAGATAAACAGATGAGAAATTAACATGGAAAAAAAAGGTCAACATTATTACTCATTAGAGAAATGTAATAAAAACCACAATGCTATACTTCCATAAAATGACTAAGATTGTATGATCTTTATGTCTTATAATAATAGCTTGGAAACCACACCAATATCCATCAAGAGGTAAGTAGATAAATAACTTGTATTATAGCCTTACAGTGGACTACTGTTTAGCAATAAAATACATGGAACATGGCTGAATCTCAAAGTAATTATGTTATATGAGAGAATCCAGATAAAATGAATACATACTGCATGATTCCATTTTTACAAAACTCTAGAAAGTGCAAACTAATCTTCAGTGACAGAGCAAATGAAGTGTTACTTAGGAATGAGGTGGGTGTTTAGTGATTACAAAAAAACATGAGACATTTATGGAGTGGTGGATATGTTCAAGATCTTGATTGCAGTGACAGTTCCATGGATATAAACATACCCATGTATGGCAAATCCATCAATTTGCACACCTGAGATATATACAACTATTATATATCAATTATGTCTCAATAAAGCTGTTTAAAAAAAAACCCTACATTTTGGGCCTAATATTCTATAATAAAATTAAAAGAAATAAATGTAAAAAGCAACTTTTCCTTAAGAATCATATTCTATTGAAATCTGGTAGTTGCAATAATATCATTTCTTTGTATTTGTGTATTTTATTTTAAAATTTTAAATTAGAATTCTGTTTCTCAGTAACAGTCACTTTCTGAAGGTCACATAACTAAAATGTGGCATAGCAGTACTAACACCTACATATACTGACTCTCAGAATAGTGCTCATTCCATTAAACTTGGTGATTCAAGTTGAGGAGTAACTGCATAGTTATTGTTTCCTTCAATGTTTGCAGCCGTGAACACAACATTGAAAAGAATGTATAGCAAATGTTGGAACATGAATACTTATGTGGGGATGAACCATAGTACATCATCATTTAGGGGACCTTGACCTTTCATTCAAGTAACTATGCTTTCTATTTCATATGGTCAAAAAGATCCAAGTTTAACTATGTTTACAACGAATGGTAATGTCTTTAAAATATAGCAAGATTATTACCCTCCTCTCTAACGTTCCAAACTAGATGCATGAGTTCACAGGTACACGTTCATTTACTACTAAAGAAGTCTATATAAAATGGTTGGAAATAAAAAGGAAACCAAGAAGATCTTTGTGTACTATTTCCTTATGCAAGTTCTAGTCTTATCAGTTCCTCAGAGTCATCACAATATGATATATTACATATTTTCCCTAAGTTAAATCTTCAGAGGACTTTTCTTTATCTTCGTGATGGATGGGTTCCTTCAAAACTGATAGTAGTCTGGAGGGAAATATGACTTCAAATTCTAGTTTTATTATTCTTAGACTCTTAATAAGGTTAGCACACATGCCAATTGTGTTGAACATTAAGTTTTTTTTCACTAACACTCAGGAAATCATATAATTATTCAAGAAAATGTAAGTATGTTCATTCCTAAAAGAGAAAGAGCTGACATATTCAGTCAGTCCATTATGCCTACTGTTTCTTGGCTTATGCAATAGAAATGCTGGTGTTGATGTTAATTGAATCCACTTTTTCTCCCAGTCATGGCACTTCTAAAAAAAGAGTGAATAGTTTTCACTTTTTCCACAGGAAAAAGTTCAGGGAAAAAAAATCATGTTTTCTGCATTTAGAAAGAGGAGAGCTTAAAAACACCCAATACAATTAAATTATGTAAACATTAACACATAAATATTTTATATTTTATGACTTATCTATGATACTGTAAATACTTTATGCTCAGTAAGTGCATGTTTAGCAATAAATCTTTTCTCATATAAGCAGAATTAGTGAACCATTTAGAGTAATTATTTTGAAATCCAAATTCATAGTATGTTTGTGATATTTTATCTTGTCTTGATAATTAAAAAAAAATTCAAATTCATCAGTAAAGAACTCCCCCTGCTTCAAATCCCTCTCACACTCCAATTATCTCTGATTTCCCTTTCTGCCACCAGTTGGAGAAAACTCTCCCCTTTTTAAAGGGCTCATATGATTAGGTTTGGCCCACCTATATAATCTATCCATGTGAAGGTCAACTGAATCATATCATGTAACCTAACTGGAAAAATAGGATGAGGAATGTTGGGCCATTTTAGAGTCTTAGAAATAAAATTTTGCTTACCATAGTGTGGAAGATTGACATTAGAAAAACAAATACTCTGTTTCTATTTAAATATGTTGCTATAAAACATAAATTGGATAAGCTCAGAATGGTGAGAATATATACTTGGTAGACATGATCTTATCTGCATAGGTGGAATTATTTGAAGTATGAAACCCAATGAAGACTCTAAAATATCTTAGGATAAGCTGGATATAGGTGATTTGGCAGAATGGTGGTTAAACAAAATAATCAGGCTATATGAGCATCTGAGAGGGAAAGTGTGAAAAATTGCAAGTAATCAGCAATTGATAAACAATATGACTGAAGTGTCAAACATGGAATTACCTAGAGCTAGGATGGTGAGATTGGTGAGTGCTGGAATATTCTGAGCTTTGGTTAATTACCATTTATCCTAAAGCAGTAGAAACACATTGAAGTAGGGATATTAAAAGGTCAGGGGCTTTTTGATTATGTCAGTTTCCCAGTTCAAATCAAAATGTTACCCAGACATTTTCCAAATTCACAACAATGTCCATGAATAAATATTATTTTAAAAATGTTTTCCAGGAATAAATAGACTAGAATATAGTTATAGAAGAAACAATTTCTTACTCATGAGCATGATAATGACAGCTTTTTCCCTCTGTTTTCCCATCTCCTTCCTAAAAATAGTATATAACACAGTCTTACTAGAAGCTATAATTATCTTGTATGTGTAGAAAAAATCAAATTAAGTATAATCTTGAAATCAAAACTAATATACAGTGTTTTAGGTTAACTTAAAAAAATCTCTGAAAACACAATACTGGAAACAAGGAGGCTTTTAGACAATGTTTATGTTTTTAAATAAATACTATTTTTGAAACAAAGGCATCCAAGTCACTGGGCAGGCAAATTATACTATTTATATCCTTCTATCAACTATTATTATCATCACATGTTTAGTTCAAGTTAGCCTTGTATTAAATAGAAAAAAATTGTTATAGTTAAATATTTTAGTGTCCCTCACCTAACTGGGTATAACAAATAAATATTATTTTTAAAGTTTATATTTATTAGGAACATGATTCATGTTATTAAGCAGAGAAATCTCAAACAATGTGACTTCCTTTTTGACAGAACATTAATCAGGAGATAAAACTATATTAAAGCAAAGTTTCAGTTGGGCAGAAATATAACCATATCAGCTATTTTCCATCACACATTTTATGATCCATTTATATCAAAACAATAGAATATAGAAAAGGCACTAGTCTCAAATCACAAAGTCAAAACCAGGTCTAAAAGCCAAATGAAATAATTATAAAATATGCTAAGTCTCCTTAGACTTTTCTAAGAATCACATAATAGAATTAAGCCTAATGAGAGTTAGCTTTCATCATATAACTAAATTATTTCATGGAGGACAAAGAAGAAAGACAGTTTTCTTCTTTTATTTAAATATGTAATTTTGAAAAATTAATACTTATTGAAACCTTTTTGCCATTACTAAATAAGTATCATTTTTAGAAAGTATTAATATTTTAATGTGACATCTAATAATTACAGAAATAATACATATGTAAATAACACATACACCATAGACTGAAGGTGTGTGTAACCCTCAAATTCATATGCTTAAATCCTAGCACACAATGAGATGGTATTAAGAGGTGGGCCTTTGGGAGGTCATTAGGTCATGAGGTGATGCCCTCATGAATGGATTAGTGCCCCTACAAAAGAGACCCCAGGGAGCCCCTTCACCCCTTCTGACAAGTGAGAATGCAGCAAGAAGACAGCCAACAGGACTTCACCAGACACCAGACAAGTATGCCAGTGCCTTGATCCTGGATTTGCCAGCTTCTAGGACTGTAAGAAATAAATTTTTATTGCTCATAAGTTACCAGTTTATGATATTCTGCTGTAGAATCCTGTATGGACTAAGTCAATACAATTTTGTGAATAAAATTAGAATAAGAATCAGTAAGAGTTTAAAAGAATCAAATCTTCGGCCAACCCAAGTTTCCTGATTTATGCCAAACTCATAATGAACAAAAGAAGTGGGGGTGAAGTGCAGCATAGTAGTTTTGAAAAACCACGTTTTACACTTCTGTTGGAGATCATCTTGGTGAATAATTACTTTTGTAACCTTGCTGGGGAGGATTTCAACGGTATAGTATTCCTAGTGTTGGTCCATTCTAGAAATAGAGCTCTCCTTCCTACCCACACATAGCTGCATATCTACATGGTTATGATGGGGAATCACACTTTTTTACATGACCTCTCTCTTCTGGCCACAGTGTTGGAGTATGAACGAACCATAGCCACTAACATAGTCACTCAGAATAGTCCCTCATACTTCTTAAACTGGAATTGAGAAAAAACCGGAGATATGAAACTTCTAAGTTGACAATAGTATGGACTCCCTCTGTTTTCAGAAAGAAAATGCTAAAACAAATGAGAGCAAAGGAAAGTGGCAGGAGGGAAAGAGAGGGGGAGAGGGAAAAGGGGGGGGGGAGAGAGAGAGAGAGAGAGAGAGAGAGAGAGAGAGAGAGAGGCAAGCTAACTTCAAGTCCTTACTTGCACTTGACCCTGAAGCCCAATTTACTTTTGTTAAGACTTCTTGTACCACAATCCCTTCAATATCCCTGTATTCTTCTAAAAAGTTTCCCTTTGCTTTTATTGTTTAATTTGCAACCAAAATAATCTTAATGTGAGTAAGCCTTCTCTCCCAGCCTCAATGATATTATGTGTGTGTGTGTGTGTGTGTGTGTGTGTGTGTGTGTGTGTCCCTGTGTCTCTTTGTGTATGTTATATGTTTTATGTCCACATACCCACATATTCTTCCAGTCGTGTCATCGTATCATTACTGACAAATATAAATATTGAATATTCATTAATCCACTCACTGAATAAATATTTATTGAAAACTCACTAGTTGTAAGCACAAAGAAAAGTGTAATTTCAGATCCTGTTAAGTGTTAAAAGGAACTCACACAGAAACCTGGCAAAAAGTTAACTAGTCGTTGAGGATGAAGGCAATCTTTAGGTAGAAGAGATATTAAGTCTTCTCTGAGGGGGTGAAAGTCGAGCTGGGACACAGAGATCAGGAAGAAGAATAATGCAAGAAGAAAACAGAGCTGGTACAACAGCTCTATTATCAGAATGGAACCGATGAGCTATTTGATAAATTGGAGATTTGTCAAATCAAGATTCTAGTGGCTAAGTGCAGTGAACAAGGCTAATAGAAATAGAAAATGAGGTTGGGAAAGACCCTTACCAATGGGAAGTTACTGGAGGGGTTTTAGCTGCATTGTGACATGATGTGGTTTATAGTTTCCAAATATTACACTAATTAAACTACTGAGGTCAGATTTGTAGAAGGGTAGGTATAGACTGAAGGAAATACGTGAGGAAGCTATTGTATATTCTCAGTGAGAAGAGGGGCTGATTTGGAGATGACTGATATCCAGGGAGAATAGAAGACTTGGATGGATTTGGGATATATTGGAAATAAACAGGGGCTTGCAATAAATTTGGCGGAACTTGCTATACATTGGATATAGGTGGATGTAAAATAGTTTATTCAAATATAAGCTTAACGTACTCTTTTTGAGCCACTGGGGGGATGTGGCTGTAATTTCTGGAGACAGGGAAGAATGGATGATGACAAACTATGATGATAAAGGAAATGAGTAATACAATTTTAAACATGTTATGTTTCTGATGCTTTTTCAAGCATGTAAGCAAATGTATTAATCTGCTAGGGCTTCTGTAACAGAATACCAGAGACTGGGCAGCTTAAACAACAGACATGTATTTTGTCACATTTCTGAAGTCCGGAAATCCAAGATCAAAGTGTTGCTATGGTTGATTTTTGGGGAGCCCTCTTTTCCTGGCTTTCAGACTGCCTTCCTGCTGTGTCCTCACATGGCCTTTCCTCTGTGCACTTGCAAAGAGATATCCGTGTCTGACATTTTGTCCTCTTCTTAGAGGGACATCAATCTTACCAGGTTACAGCCCCACTGTCATGACCTCATTTAGCCTCCATTGTCTCTTTAAAGGTCCTGTCTCCAAATATGTTGGGGGTTAGGGCTTCAACATATGAATGTTGGGGGATACAATTCAGTCCATAACAGTAAAAGTACTAAAAATAAAATAAATGGAAAGTCCTGAAAGAATCACAAGCCACAATTGTAATTTGGTCTTTTTGTTCAACAATATATACTAATGTTGAATGCATTAGGAAAAAAATAGCCTAGAACAAAGTTGGTAAGGATAAGAAAGTACAATCAAAATTGTAAAAATAAAAAGGTAACTGAATAAGTCCCTGGACTAATGCCTTTTTCCTTTATACAGCTTTTCCAAAAATGATTTGGAAACAGAATTTCTTTCTAAATCATGAGCACTGAATGGAATGTGTTCTGTAGAATTTGTTTGCATATATATAACATGTATAGGTACAATTAATATATATATTGTGTATATATATTAAATAGTATGTGGAGTTTACCTCTGTACTTCAAAACTCTTATCCTCCTAGTTACAGGCATAAACTGTGTTTACTCAAGGCTTTCTGGGATTTATTGATACAATAGATTATATTTCTATTTTTGTTAGCTGTATCAATAAGTTATTGTCACAATAATGTACATTAATCAACCTCCAGACCTCAGTCACTTATTTTAAAAATTATTTTTTAACTTGCACTTCTGAGAAGTTAGTTGAGGGGCTCTTCTTCACTTCCGTCAACTTTGAAAAATATTGGCAGAATTGGAGATTCATCACATTAAGGATCAGCTGAGAAACCCACTACTTTTGACTAGGGCCCTCAACTCAGCCACAGTGTGCACATCTGAAACTCTGTTTCTACTCACTGAAGATTCCTAATGTTAAACACACTGAACTGAGCTATAGTAATTAGTTGAATTCCTTAAGCATTATTTTGTTATCCTAAGAATACATTCTTTGTTGTGATTGTGATTTTTGTTTATCTAACCTGATTTGTATTATATTTGGTGAAACTGCTTTCTAGCATCAAACACCCACATCTACTATCTTGTTTGCTTGTCTAGTATCATAAATATTGCTTATCTGCAAGAGGAAAAGTTGACAGTGAAATGACTAATATCAATCACTACGGTGTTCCCAGGGGCAGGGAAGTTTGGAAGGTTTCTGCTCAGAATGGTGTCCTTTAGACACATTTTTCCAAGATTTCCATTTCTAAACTTTCTCAGAACTCTTTCATACATCTTGTTTTCATGTGCCTAAGGACTGCTTTTACTTTACTTATTTATTTAATTTTCCCCCAAATCAGGAAATTTTGTCCAGACCCAGACTGGTAACAACTGGTTTTTGACTAAGCTCTGGAGAGGTTAAATATAGTGAGTCATCCTTAAGACACAATGTAGTTCACATGGGGTCTTTTTAATAGAAAAAATGTGCTTCCTTTAGGTCAACTGCCTAGTTTTTTAAATCTTTTTCACTTTAACACTAACACTTATACTGAGAACTCTTTCTAACTGGGAAAATTTTAATCAAGGACGATTTAGAATTGCAGATTATATACAATTGAAGAAAGAATTAGAAAAGTAGGAGTTCAATCTAAGGAAAATATCTAAAATTAAGAGATATAATCACAAAAATTAAAAAAAAAGAAATTAAGATACAGAAGAAAAGAAATGAGAACATGCAGAATACATTTACTACTTTCAGATGTAGAAAAGAAATGTTACCCATCAATAGAAAAATTCAAAAAGTCTCACAAAGTCACATATCCTAATATGACTCCAACACACTTCCCAGTGTACCACTGTCACAGGGGAATTTAAAAGATGTCTCTGTACTCCCACAGAGCTCCTTGTCATCCCAGAGATCCGCATTCCCTTGTTGTAACATCCCCTTCCCTATCCCAAACAGAATTTAAGGAAAAACAGAAGATTCTGCACATCATACAGATAATGTTGCCAAGAGCAGATTTTAAAGCAGGCCATCAGAGCTCCATGAGCTCCCAGACCCAATCAAGAATCGGAAGTAGTGAGGTTGGGTGAAATATGGGATGGACTTCAAAAGGTACAAGCTTGCAGTTATTTAAAAAAAATCATGGGGCTATAGTGAACAGCATGGCTACTATAGTTAATAATTCTGTATTGCATGTTTGAAAGTTACTAAGAAAGAAGATCTTAAAAGTCCTCATCACAAATGTTAACTAGACTTACAGTGGTGATTATTTCACAATATATACAAATATCATATCATTATGTTTTATACCTGAAACAAGTACAATGTTTTATGCCAATTAAACTTCAATTAAAAAGAAATAGAGGATTCTGAGTGGCTCAGTTGGTTAAGCCTCTGACTCTTGATATTGGCTCAGCTTATGATTTGTGAGATCAAGCCTTGTGTCTGCTCTGTTTGCTTGGGATTCTCTCTCTCCTTCTCTCTCTCTCTCTCTGCCCCTTTCCCCCTTCTCTGTCTCTTTCAAAATAAATAAATAAACATTTAAAAAAAGAAGTAAAGAAAAAGAATATATTTTGGCAGAATGTAACATTATAGATCCAGGTACATATCCAGAAGTTATCTCATGAGAAAGACTATAACAAAAATGTTTATATACCTTCTCTTAAAGAGCCATTATAGGAATCACATTATCCACCAAATATTAAAGTGTGGATATTATGAAAAAGTGCTTGAAAACAAAGAGAAGGCTTGTTTATGTGTACTAATTTTTTCTTTTTTGCCTTAGTGTGCATATGTAGGTAAAGGCCAAATAAACAGCAATTATTTTTTTCCTGCTAACTTTTTATTTTCCAATATTCAGTAGAATAATTGCCAAAAGTTGCTAAAATATTTTTGTTATTCTGAAGAGACTCTGGACATGGCCTAAACTTTCTCTATGTTTTAAATCAAGAAAAAATGCAGTGAAGATGACAATTTGCTGTCAATAATCTTAGAGGTTAAGAATTTAAGTATTGTAGCAGATGTCAAAGATAGTCCATAATTATTCAGTAACACTTTGTACCGCTGGTTCTAGAATAAAGTTAACATATAAATGAAGCAAAACATGATTCTTAGAAGAGGGAGAATATCCATGGTATAAAATGCAAACTTAAGTAGTATTTTAATATGTACTTACTAAACAATGATATCAATAATTTAATAATTTATGAAATAATGCTACTGACAATGGTGTGCAAAGTTATTTCCAATTGTTGGCAAATAAGTGAAAATGATACTTCACATGAAAATTATAAATTGAGGGAGAAGTCCTAGGAATAGAGGAAGATAGTCCACGAAAATCTTGACAAGAAGAAGGATCTTAGCATCTATTATAGACATAGAAAAAGACATATACATTTTGAGAATATAGAAGGAGGAGACCTGGTATTATTTAAAGTAATTTGTGGAGACTTCTTTCCTTTGTATCCAGTGTAAACTGCTTTTTTTATAAATCTTTTTTTTTTTTAAGAACGAGAGAGAGAGAGAGAGAGAGAGAGAGAGAGAGAAGTCTTGAGCAGAGGACAGGGGCAGAGGAAGAGAGAAGAGAATCTTAAGCAGGCATGTGGAGCCCGACGCTGGGCTTGATCCCACGACCCTGGGATCATGACTTGAGCCAAAATCAAGTGGGATGCTCAACCAACTGAGCCACTTAGGCACCCCTGTGTATATTGCTTTTGAAAACTGAATATTTGCTCTCTACTAGCTCTATTAGAGTTTTGCTTGGCTGAAAAAAATTCCTTGGTATGATAATGAACTTTAGGTGTTAGGTTGACTGGGTTAAAGAATGTTCAGATAGCTGGTAAACATTATTTCTGGGTGTGTCTATGAGGATATCTGGGAGAAATTAGCATTTGAATTTGTACACTGAGTAAAAGGGGTTTACCATCACTAATGTGGGTAGGTATTATCTAACACATTGAAGGCCCCAATAGAACAAAATGCTAGAGGAAAGGCAAATTCATTTTCTCTCTCCTCGAGTTCAGAAATCAATCATCTGCCTTTGGACATCAGAGCTTCTGGTTCTCCAGCCTTAGGACTTGGAATAAATTACACCACCAACTTGCTTGGTTCTCCACCTCGTAAGCAACATATCATGAGACTTTTTAGCCTCCATAACCATGTGAAATAATTCCTGTAATAAATCTCCTCTTACATATCCATATATATCCTATTGGTTCTGTTTCTCTGGAGAAGAGAACCTTGATTAACACATCTGGAAAAAAAATCAGTGATCTATTCATACCATCTAATTTACCAATAAATTATAGATAGATAGATAATAAATACAGTCACATAGAGTCACAGTGATCTTACACATACACATTTCCTAAAGTATCCACTTGTACAGTATCACCTATCAAATTTTCCACATAAGAAATTAGAAAAATAAAAAGTTTAATGCTAGGTCAATGTGCTAAATGAAATTCACAAACCCAAATTAAGTATGATTTATTCTTAGTTGTTTTTATTTAACAAATATGTCTTACTATGAGTCAGGAACTATTTTAAATACTGAGTTACAACAGTCAAAAGAAAATAAAATAATTTTTCCTTATAGATCTTGCTTTTTAGAAACAAAATTTTCTCAAATAAAATTTATTTGTATCATGTAACTATTTTACTGTAATGTAATTAATGGCATGAGATATTTTGTCTATTTTGAAACTGTAGAACAATCTTAAGGATTGGAAAATAAGTGTCTAAAAAGGTGCCTATCTTACATATCTTGAAACTATACTACATCCTTTTTTTTTGTTTGTTTCATTTATCTACCATTTTCAAAGATAAAGTTATAGTCAATCTGCCCAGGGATAGAATGCTCAAGGAGAATAAAAGTGATGAGAAATATGTATTTAAGCTCCTAGTAGCAGAATTTCTGTAACTCAGGCATACTCAGTTTATTCCCATTACCCAGCCACATCTCATGTACAAGGCAAACTCTAAGTTAGGACTCATACTACTAGCTTTCTGCTAGAGAGAATACAGAGCTTTCCTCCACATAATGGAGATTCTTCTGGTTGATACTTCAGAGAATAAGGTCTCATAACTGGACACTGGTGCAATCAGACAATCTTGGTAGCCCTTATCAAGAATTCCATGGTGAACAAATTAAAGTAGCATATTGGGAGTTTGGATCACCAAAGAATTTCCTTTACACTCCTGGTGTCTTTTCTACTCTCTTAATCTTCATCCAATTACCTAATTAATAAATGGATATAATTTGTCTATTCTGATCAGTTGGATCAGTTGGATCAGTCTGATCAGTTGTCTCTTTTCTGTTAAACCAATGAGAGGCAGGGGAATAGGTAAAGGCATTTACTCTACAGAAATGAAATTTTCCTCAGTTATCTCTTCCAGATCTGGACTGAGAGGGTAGGAGTTAGTCTATGCTAACCATGCTCTAGTCTTATCTAATTTAATTACTAGTAATGGTGATGATGCTTCATGTTCCATCTACTGATTCTATTATTTTTCAATTGATTCAGAACCCATATGAAGAAGAGGTGTGTTTCTTAGTGAGCCCTGAAAACCCTAACAAGAGAATCTTCTTTTCATTCTGTTGAGCAAGGGCATTACATCTTCATGTCAACATATAAGCCATCAAAAATAAAAACCTATAAAAATGAATTGTATTACCAATCTTTCTACATAAAGGCTTTACACCAGCATCCAAAAAAAAAAAAAAAAAAAGAAAAGAAAAGAAAAGAAAAGAAAAGAAAATGTAAACAAAGAAAAGAGAAAAGAAGGAAAACAAAAAGGGGAAAAAAGGTGTTCATCAAATGCTTCAGGCAACTTCAGGCACTTCAGAATTAAGAGACACCATCAAGTTAGATTTTGGTGTTTGAAGTGAGCTTTGAATTCACTAAGCCAGAGAGGAGAGACTGGATAAGGAAGAAGGCCAAACTGGATTTGTAGTATAAAAATATGAGCCAATGAGTGAAGGAGCCAGAAATATGAGAGTGGGAAGCAATGTGGTAAGGTTCGGAGGAGACCAGCCTTGTTGGCATGCTTAAGAAAGGGCAGTAGCCAAAATTGTTCTAAGAAGTATTATGCTTTAAAGGACCAGGAAAATAAATAAGAAACAAATCTGCTTCCAGTAACCACTCATCACTCTTTCTATGATGGACACATAAATTAATGTACACTAAATATCATTTCTACAACCCCAACTTATATAATTGACAAAGTCTCATCAATTGATTGAATACATTTGTTAAATTAATTTTAATATTACTCTCTACATAAATCTAGTCAAATCAGACATCCAAATAAAGTTATATGAAGTAGCAGATACAAAACAATAGATTTTTCATGAATATTTAATTTAAAACTTCAGTTGTTCTTATTTCAGAAATGTTTGAAAATTGAAGTAAATTTAGAAAGAGCATGCTTATTTTCTTATTTTGTAATTTTGAAAAACTGGGCAAATATTTATACTTCTGAATATATCAATTTATTATGTTAGTAAATACAACTACTTTAGATTTGTACTAGAAAATTCAAGCACCAGGTTTTTAGCTTTCAAATGCTATATTTCTAATTTAGTATTGGATATCTGTGGAACTATTTTTAATAATTTAATTAATGGTCTATTTTAAAAAGCTACCTAGTCACCTTAAAAGGAAATGTTACAGAAAGTTCACTAACTTCAAAATAATTCAGGTAATGTGTAATAATCTCTTAGTAAGGTTGCATTAAATGTGGATTGTTGTAAATGTTTGATTTACCTTAGTGGAACAAATATGCTTTTTTTTCCAGGAAGCCACTGGGATCTCTAAAGTGTTTCTGGCTAATTGGGAAAAAATTGCAGAGAAGCAAGAGTAGCAGATGGAAAGACAGTTGGCTAAACCTACTGCCCATACAACACAGTTGCCAAAACCCTTGAAAGTAATAGTCCATTTTGGAAACATTTTCTGGAAAAACAAATGTTTGCTACTGAAACCAACATTGGGTCCATTAGGAAATAGCCAAATAAAACATTTTCTTAGCAGACATAAATATTTTACTTGAGAAATACTTGCCAGGGTAAATATGCTATTTCAAGGTATATACAACAAGAAAGAATACATTATTGTAGTCAGAACATAAAATATATAAAGAATGGGTAATTAGTACACATTATTAGCTACCTTAAACTATTATTTATCTTATGATTGATATTTCAGCAGGATATTTACACTGGGGAACAGTTCTTTTGAATAATTAAAGAATGAGTATGTTTGTACTATATTATTTTAGCTTGTTCACTTTAGCTCTAAATGAGTTTGAAAACTATAAATAGCCTAAAAATTAAGGCAAAATCAACAACCTTCAGGGATATTGAGCAAAAGGCTGTATTTTAACTCTGAGTATTGAAATAAGTTTATTACTAATTTAATTAAGTTTATCTTTTAATGTTATTAAAATTCATCTTAAATACACATGCTTTAATTTTTCAGACACCTATCAAGGACAGTTTTTAATAAAAATCAGTTCAACAATCATGATGACAATATAAAAATAAATCAAATACCTATTTCTCTGAGTACTTTTTAATACATGAAAAAAGTTGCTTTTAATGACTGTCTTTGTTTGGGGTTAAATCTTATATAGATCTCTTGTTATTCTTTTATGAGAAGTATAAATATACATAAATTCAAAGGTAGTGAGGGATTTAAAATCAATCTAGTGCAATCTACTCACTAATTACAGAGGAGCAAATTGAGTTCTAGAAAGGTTAAGCTGTTTGCCTAAATCAGAAAACAAATTAGTCATAAAGCCAGGATAAGACTTTCAGTCTCCTGATTTTTAGAGCAGAATTTTAAAATTAAAGTTGTATTTTCTTATTTGGGAGGTCAGAGTAAAATTTCACATATTAAGATATAAGAATTTAATGAGTACCAGGTCAAGAATTTTTTTTCTTATTATTATCTCCTTTATCTATAAACTGAGGAAGAGGTAGAATTAATGTGGTGGTGGTGAAATTTTCTACAAATTTTCTTAGCACTAGTAGAAAAAAATGATGTTTTGGTTTTAATGAAAATTTGTAAGTATATTTTTTCATATTCTCTCCAAGCTATGCATAAAAATGTACAGTTGAATAAATTAAACTTCAAGGTTCTGTGCAGTAAAGATTTTATTTTGACAATAGGCGGTCTAACCTTGCCCTCATCTTCTGGGTGGTGATCTTAAAGCAATAGAACCTCTTTTCTGATGAGTGTGTTTGTTTACCTTTGTGCCATGGGGCAAATTACATGCTCTATGTTAACCATATGATTTGTGGTGGAGGCTTTGGACTATGTGGTGTCGTTTTGACCCCTGATCTCTGGAGGGCCTGGAGACTAAGATTAGTTATGTATGTGGTCTACCATATCTTCATGACTGAACACCAAAAAAAAATTCTGAACTCAAGACTCAGATGATCTTCTCTGGTCAGCAATATTCTGTGCTGCAGGGAGGGGCAAGCACTGTTTGCATGACTGTACTGGGAGCTTTCATGAACTAGAAGCTCATTCTTGGAACTCTCCTGCCCCCTGCCCTATGTACCTCTCCATTGCTAATTTTAATCAGTATTCTTTCACTGCAATAAACCATCACCACAGGTATAATGGCTTTGAAAACTTCTGTGAGTCCTTTTAGAATATTATCAAACTTGAGGGTAATCTTGGGGACCTATGAACTTGTAGCTGGTGAGTGAAATGTGAGTGGTCCTGGGGACTCCTGATCTATGCAGGGATTAAATATAAAAGGTACTACTTCCAAATGAAAAACAGGAATAAGTGTTTAAATTTACAATGAAAAGATAAAAAATAAGTATTTAAAAATGTTAAGCTAGAATAATTTGCATTAAATTCCATCAGACTCTGCTTCAATGAAAGACACTAGTGAAATTCAAATACTCTGGTAGCTACTTAGTAAGAATTCCATAATGAACAAATCAAATTAGCATATTGAGAGTTTGGGCCATCTATTGATGTTACTTTGATACTGATGTTAAGAAACAGATGATGAACATGAACGTGTTCATAGAAGTAGGCAGTCAAGGAGGAGGAGCCAAGATAGTGGAACAGCATGGAAGTTTTTTGTGTTTCTCGTGTCCATGAAATACAGCCACACCAACACTAAACCATCCTACACACCTAGAAAACTAATTGGAAGATTAACACAATAATCTGCACAACCTGAACCACAGAATTCAGCAGATACGTGGCTTGGAGAGGTGAACTCGGGGAGAGAGAAGCCGGTGGCGGTCAGGGAGCCGCTTTTTCAGGCAGAGAGAGGACAGAGACTGGGGCGGTGGGGGGTGGGGGGGAGGGAGGAGAATACAGGAAAAGCATCCTTCTCCAAAAGCAGCTGGAGAGAAAGTGGAAAATTGGAAGCAGCCACAGGGACTAAACTAAAAAGGGAGAAAGGAGAAAGGAGAGGTTTAAATTCCACTAAGACTGTGAACAAAGGGAGCCCAGAGTCTGCAAATCCGCAACTCGATATCTGGTGGTGCTCTGGTGGGAAGGGTGAATCCCCAGCAACAGAGTGGGGTCTGGGAGGTTGTCGGGCCACACGGGGAAAAGTGGTTTCACTGCTGGAAGGACATTTGGTAGAGACTGTTGAGGCCACCTGGTCCAGCAGACCCCAGAAAATGGCCACATTCTCTGGTGCTGGAACAAGGTCATTAAGGGTGAAGCCTGGTGCCAGATGTGTGTTGTGATTTTCCATAATCCCCGAAAAGCTGCTGCTACACTATCTTGCAAACTTTTTCTGGGGTGGGCTGGCACCTGCCTGCAGTCTCGGGGCACTAGCAGCACCAAGGTTCAGCAGGCGTTCCTGGGTACAGCTGGCTTCCGGCCATTGTTCGGTGAGACCCTCATGCAGAGGGGTGGAAAGGGTCAAAGCCGCAGTCCTTCAGAAGTAAGGGGCCGGGGAAAACAGCCTCATCTAAGACAAATCTGGGGAGAGAGGTACTGCTGGGGCCTGGTCACGGAGAGTGAAAAGCGGGGTGTGGACAAGAGCTGCGACAGAGGACAGTTGCACAATTGCTGATCCAGGAAAACAGACTGGGTAGCTGGGTGGTGCCATTTTCACCACTCCCGCGCATGCGCATATGCACCTAAGAGCACCACAACACTCCATCCCAGGAGGCTAGCAGCGCCATCTAGTGGAGAACGGAGCCATTACACTGAGCCCCACCCTACTGGGCCAACATGGCTCTTCAAGAACACAAGTCTTAAAGGCTACTTGGTTTATGGACTATAAAGCACTACATAGTCTGACTTCTAGAGGAAAATGAAGTAATTTCAGTCCTATTTCAATCTGTCAGCAGGTCCATCTATTCAATTTTCTTTCTTTTTCTCTTTTACTCTACTTTTCTTTTTCTGGAATACAGAAAAAGAAAAAATTCATTTTTATTTTCAATTTTAGTAAAAATATTTTTTTCTTTAATTTTTTTACTATATTTTTACTTTTGTATAAATTTTTTCAAATTATATCTTACTTCGATCATTTTATTTTAGTCTACTTCAGTGTATTCACCTTTTCAAATTTACAAACGATTTCCTTTTTTCTTTTTCTTTTTTTCTCTTTTTCGTTTCTTTTCTTTTTCTTGAATGCAGGAAGAGAAAAACTTCATTTTTACTTTCAATTTATATTAAAAGTATTTTTCTTTAATTTTTTACTATATGTTTTTGCTTTTATGTAAATTTTTTCAAAGTCTACTTTACTTCCATCATTTTATTTTAGTCTACTACAGTGTATTCATTTTTTCAAATTTTCAAACGATTTCTTTTTTCTCTCTTTTTTCCTTTTTCATTTCTTTTCTTTTTCTTGAATACAAAGAGAAAAGTTCATTTTTATTTTAAAAATATTTTTCTTTAATTTTTCCTACCATATTCTTTACTTTTTTGTAATTTTTTTCAAATTCTATTTTACTCCCATCATCTCATTTTAGTCTACTTCAGTGTATTCATTTTTTCAAGTTCTCAGATTATTTCCTCCTCCCCCCTTTTTTTTTCTCTAATCTGCCAAACCACTTTCAACACCCAGACCAAAACACACCTAGGATCTAGCATCATCTATTCAAATTTTGTGTGGGTGTGTGTTTTTAATTTTCAACTTTAATATTTTTTTAATTTTTTTCAATTTTAATTTTTCTACATCATTAATTTCTTTTCCCCCTTCAAAATGACTAAATGAAGGAATTCACCCCAAAAGAAAGAGCACAAAGAAACAACAGCCAGGGATTTAACCAACACAGATACAAGCAAGATGTCTGAACCAGAATTTAGAATCATGAAAATAAGAATACTAGCTGGAGTCCGAAAGAGATTAGAATCCCTTTCTGTAGAGATAAAAGAAGTAAAAAACAGAATGAAATTAAAAATGCTATAACTGAGCTGCAATCATGGATGGATGAAGCGGCGGCAAGGATGGATGAGGCAGAACAGAGAATCAGTGATATACAGAACAAACTTATGAAGAATAATGAAGCAGAAAAAAAGAGGGAGATGAAGGCAAAAGAGCATGATTTGAAGAATTAGAGAAATCAGTGACTCATTAAAAAGGAGCAACATCAGAATCACAGGGGTCCCAGAAAAGGAAGAGAAAGAAATAGGGGTAGAAGGGTTATGTGAGCAAATCATAGCGGAAAACTTTCCTAACCTGGGGAAAGACACAGATACCAAAATCCAGGAAGCACTGAGGACCCCCATTATATTCAACAAAAAACAACCATCAACAAGGCATATCATAGTCAAATTCACAAAATACTCAGGCAAGGAGAGAATCATGAAAGCAGCAAGGGAAAAAAAGTCACTAACCTACAAGGAAAGACAGATCAGGTTTGCAGCAGACCTATCCACGGAAACTTGACAGGCCAGAAAGGAGTGGCAGGATATATTCAATGTGCTGAATCATAAAAATCTGCAACCAAGAATTCTTTATCCAGCAAGGCTGTCATTCAAAATAGAAGGAGAGATAAAAAGTTTCCCAGACAAACAAAAATTAAAGGAGTTTGTGACCACTAAACCAGCCCTGCAAAAAATTTTAAGGGGGACTCTCTGAGGGGAGAAAAGATGAATATATGTATATATATATATATATATATATATATATATATATATATATACATATATATGTATATATATATGTGTGTGTGTGTGCGTGCATGCATGTGTGTGTGTGTGTATACGTATATATATACACATATGTAAAGAAACAAAGATGAAAAAGGACCAGAGAACATTACCAGAAACTCCAACTCTACAAGCATCATAATGGCAATAAATTCATATTTTTTAGTACCCACTCTAAATGTCAATGGACTCAATGCTCCAATCAAAAGACAGGGGTAACAGAATGGATAAGAAAATAAGATCCATCTGTATGCTGTTTAGAAGAGACTCACTTTAGACTGAAAGAAACCTTCAGATTGAAAGTAAGGGGATCTATCATGCTAATGGTCAACAAAAGAAACCCAGAGTAGCCATACTTATATCAGACAATCTAGACTTTAAAATAAAAACTATATCAACAGTTGCAGAAGGGCCTTATATCATAATTAAGGGGTCTATCCCCAAAGAGGCCCTAACATTTGTAAACATTTAAGCACCAAATGTGGTAGCACCCAAATATATAAATCAATCACAAACATAAAGAAACTCATCGATAGTAATACCATAATAGTAGGAGACTTCAACACCCCGCTCACAGCAATGGACAGATCATCTAATAAAAAAATCAACAAGGAAACAATGGCTTTGAAAGACACATTGGACCAGATGGACTTAACAGATATATTCAGAACATTTCATCCTAAAGCAGCAAAATATACATTCTTCTCCAGTGCACATGGAACATTCTCCAGAATAGACCATATACTGGGACACAAATCAGCCCTAAGTAAGTACAAAAGGATAGAGATCATATTGTGCATATTTTCAGACCACAATGCTATGAACCTCGAAATCAACCACAAGAAAAAATTTGGAAAGGTAACAAAAACTTGGAGACTGAAGAACATCCTACTAAAGAATGAATGGGTTAACCAAGAAGTTAAAGAGGAAATTAAAAAAGTATATGGAAGTCAATGAAAATTACCCAAAACCTCTGGGATGCAGCAAAGGCAGTCATAAGAGGAAAGTATATAGCAATCCAGGCCTTCTTAAAGAAGGAAGAAAGATCTCAGATATACAACCTAACCTTATACCTTAAGGAGCTGGAAAAAGAACAGCAAATAAAACCCAAAACCAACAGAAGATAGGAAATAATAAAGATTAGAGCAGAAATTAATGCTATCGAAACCAAAAAAACAGAACAGATCAATGAAACCAGAAGCTTGTTCTTTGAAAGAATTAACAAAATTGATAAACCACTAGTCAGTTTGATCAAGAAGAAAAAGGAAAGGGTGCAAATAAATTAAATCAAGAATGAAAGAGAAGAGATCACAACCAACAGAGCAGAAATAAAAACAATGATAAGAGAATATTATGAGCAATTATGTGCCAATAAAATGGGCAATCTGGAAGAAATGGACAAATTCCTAGAAACATATACACTACCAAAATTGAAACAGGAAGAAATAGAAAATTTGAACAGACCCATAACCAGGAAGGAAATCAAATCAGTAATCAAAAATCTCCCAAAAAACAAGAGTCCACAGTCAGATGGCTTTTCAGGGGAATTCTACCAAACATTTAAGGAAGAGTTAACACCTATTCTCTTGAAGCTGTTCCAAAAAATACAAATGGAAGGAAAACTTCCAAACTATTTTTATGAAGCCAGCATTACTTTGATTCCAAAACCAGATGGAGACCCCACTAAAAAGGAGAACTATAGACCAATTTCCCTGATCAACGTGGATGCAAAAATCCTCAGCAAGATAGTAGCCAACCGGATCCAACAATACATTAAAAAAATTATTCACCATGACCAAGTGGGATTTATATCTGGGATGCAGGGCTGGTTCAGTATCTGCAAAACAATTACGTGATTCATCACATCAATAAAAGAAAGGACAAGAACTATATGATTCTCTCAATAGATGCAGAGAAAGCATTTGACAAAATACAACATCCTTTCCTGATAAAAACCCTCAAGAAATTAGGGATCGAAGAAGCATACCTCGGGATCATAAAGGCCATATATGAATGAACCAATGCTAATATCATCCTCAATGGGGAAAAACTGAGAATTTTCCCCCTAAGGTCAAGAACAAGATAGGGATGTCCACTCTCACCATGTTATTCAACTTAGTATTGGAATTCTTACCCTCTGCAATCAGACAACACAAAGAAATAAAAGTCATCCAAATCAGCCAGGAGGAGGTGGAACTTTCACTCTTCGCAGATGACATGATACTCTGTATGGAAAACCCAAAAGATTTCACCAAAAAACTGTTAGAATTGAATCATGAATTCAGCAAAGTTGCAGGAAATAAAATCAACACACAGAAGCACTGCATTCTGGTTGCATTCCTATACACCAACAACGAAGCGACAGAAAGAGAAATCAAGGAATCGACCCCACTTACAGTTGCACAAAAAACTTATAAAATACCTAAGAATAAATTTAACCAAAGAGGCAAAAAATCTATACACTGAAAACTATAGAAAGCTTATGAAAGAAATTGAAGAAGACACAAAAAAAGAAAAAGATTCCATGCTCCTGGATAGGAAGAACAAATATTAAAATGTCAATACTACCCAAATCAATCTACACATTCAAGGCAATCCCTATCAAAATAACACCAACATTCTTCACAGAGCTAGAACAAATAATCCTAAAATTTGTACAGAACCAGAAAAGACCCCCAATAGCCAAAGCGATCTTGACAAAGAAAACCAAAGCAGGAGGCATCACAATCCCAGACTTCAAGTTATACTACAAAGCTGTAATCATCAAGAGAGTATGGTACTGGCACAAAAACACTCAGATCAATGGAACAGAATAGAGAACCCAGAAATGGACCCACAAACGTATGGCCAACTAATCTTTGACAAAGCAGGAAAGAATATCCAATAAAATAAAGACAGTCTCTTCAGCAAGTGGTGCTGGGAAAACTGGACAGTGACATGCAGTAGAATGAACCTGGACCACCTTCTTACACCATACACAAAAATAAACTGAAAGTGGGTGAAAGACCTAAATGTAACATAGGAAGCCATCAAAATCCTTAAGGAGAAAGCAGGCAAAAACCTCTTTGACAAAAACCTCTTTGAGCAATTTCTTACTCAACACATCTCTGGAGGTAAGGGAAACAAAAGCAAAAATAAACTACTGGGACCTCATCAAAATAAAACCTGCACAGCAAAGGAAACAGTCAGCAAAACTAAAAGGCGACCGACAGAATGGGAGAAGATATTTGCAAACGACATATCAGATAAAGGGTTAGTATCCAAAATCTATAAACAACTTACCAAACTCAACACCCAAAAAACAAATAATCCAGTGAAGAAATGGCAAAACACATGGATAGACACTTCTCCAAAGAAGACATCCAGATGGCCAACCGACACATGAAAAAATGCTCAACATCATTCATCATCAGGGAAATACAAATCAAAACCACAATGAGATACCACCTTACACCTGTCAGAATGGCTAACATTAACAACTCAGGCAACAACAGATGTCGGCAAGGATGAGGAGAAAAAGGATCTCTTTTGCATTATTGGTGGGAATGCAAGCCTATGTAGCCACTCTGGAAAACAGTATGGAGGTTCCTCAAAAAACTAAAAATAGAACTACCCTACGACCCAGCAATTGCACTAATAGGCATTTATCCAAGGAATACAGGTACTGTTTCGAAGGTACACATGCACCCCCATGTTTATAGTAGCACTATCAACAGTAGCCAAGTATGGAAAGAGCCCAAATGTCCACTGATGGATGAATGGGAATATATATATATATATATATACATATATATATATATATGTATATATATATATGTATATATATATATACACAAAAGAATGAAATCTTGCCATTTGCAACTACATGGATGGAACTGGAGGGTATTATGCTAAGTGAAATTAGTCAGAGAAAGACAAAAATCATATGATTTCACTCATATGAGGACTTTTAGAGACAAAACAGATGAACATAAGGGAAGGGAAACAAAAATAATGTTAAAACAGGGAAGGGGACAAAACAAAAGAGACTCATAAATATGGAGAACACACTGAAGGTTATGGGAGGGGTTGTGGGAGGGGAATGGGATAAATGGGTAAGGGGCACTAAGGAATCTACTCCTGAAATAATTGTTGCACCATGTGCTAACTAATTTGGATGTAAATTTAAAATAAATAAAAAAGTAAAACAAGTTAAAATTAAAAAAAAAATACTGAACAGAGCTAAGCCTAGACCTGAGAGCTCTTGGCTTTCTTTGACATTGGTCTTAGTTGGACACCACTCTCCTTTTGTAGATCTAAAAAGTATTGTTTCAAAGTTTAGGAGACCCAACAAATAAAACTATAGCCAATTTTAGACCCAAGTTCTTGAAAAATACAGCAGGTATGTATAAATATATATGCACATTGTTTCTAAAAAAAAAAGAAGACAGTCGATCAAGAAAATTATTCATCAGAATTTTAAACATTTAACGACAGGGGCGCCTGGGTGGCGCAGTCGGTTAAGCGTCCGACTTCAGCCAGGTCATGATCTCGCGGTCCCTTAGTTTGAGCCCCGTGTCAGGCTCTGGGCTGATGGCTCAGAGCCTGGAGCCTGTTTCCGATTCTGTGTCTCCCTCTCTCTCTGCCCCTCCCCCGTTCATGCTCTGTCTCTCTCTGTCCCAAAAATAAATAAACGTTGAAAAAAAAATTTTAAACATTTAACGACATTTAAACATATCTCCAGGAGCAGTAGCCATATTTAAACCTACTGAAAGCTCACAGAGTTGCATTTATATATTCCTACAAGCTTTATTACTAGCTCAGATTTACCCTGAGATCTGCTCTAGTCACATTCATCTGTATGCCCATTTAAAATTTTTTTTTTAATTTATTTATTTTTGAGAAACAGAGTGAGACAAAGTGTGAGTGGGGGAGGGGCAGAGAGAGAAGGAGGCACAAAATCTGAAGCAGGTTCCAAGCTCTGAGCAAGTGGTCAGCACAGAGCCTGATGTGGGGCTCAAACCCACGAACTGTGAAATCATGACCTGAGCCAAAGTTGGACTCTCAACCGACTGAGCCACCCAGGCGCCCCTACCCATTTTTTTACCCATTTTTTTTAAAGTTTAATTTATGCAACTCAAGTTGTTTGAACAGTCTAATGTCAAATAAGTGATTTAGAAACATAAAATGATACATTTTGACAATTTAATAGGATATGTTTGTGTAGGAACATCAGTGTAAAATGTTATAGAACTATTAATTCATCAAAACAAAAGCTTCTGCACAGAGGACACAATCAGCAAAACTAAAAGGCAACCGATGAAATGGGAGAAGATATTTGCAAAAGACATATCAGACAAAGGGTTAGTATCCAAAATCTATAAAGAACTTGCCAAACTCAACACCCAGAAAACAAATAATCCAGTGAAGAAATGGGCAAAAGACATGAATAGACACTTCTCCAGAGAAGACATCCAGATGGCCAACCGACACATGAAAAAATGCTCAACATCACTCATCACCTGGGAAATCAAACCAAAACCACAATGAGATACCACCTCACACTTGTCAGAATGGCTAACATTAACAACTCAGGCAACAACAGACACTGGTGAGGATGCGAAGAAGGAGAATCTCTTTTGCACTGCTGGTGGAAATGCAAACTGTTGCAGTCTCTATGGAAAAGAGTATGGAGGTTCCTGAAAAAATTAAAAATTGAACGACCCTATAACCCAGCAATTGCACTACTAGGTATTTATCAAAGGGATACAGGTGTGCTGTTTCAAAGGGACACATGCACCTCAATGTTTATAGCAGCACTATCGACAATAGCCATAGTATGGAAAGAACCCAAATGTCCATCAATGGATGAATGGATAAAGAGATGTGGTATGTATACATACAATGCAGTACTACTTGGAAATCAAAAAGAATGAAATCTTGCCATTTGCAACTATGTGGATGGAACTAGAGGGTATTATGCTAAGCGAAATGAGTCAGAGAAAGACAAATATCATATGACTTCACTCCTATAAGGGCTTTAAGATACAAAACAGATGAACATAAGAGAAGGGAAGAAAAAATAATATAAAAACAGGGAGGGGGGGAAAACGTAAGAGACTCCTAAATATAGAAAACAAACAGAGGTTTGCTGGAGGGGTTGTGGGAGGGGGGATGGGCTAAATGGGAAAGGGGCTTAAGGAATCTATTCCTGAAATCATTGTTGCACCATGTGCTAACTAACTTGGATGTAAATTATAAAAAAATAAATAAATTATAGAAAGTAAAAAAAAAAGAAATGAAAAGGAAAGAAAAAAATTAACATACTGTCCTCAATAATTTGTGGCTAAATTTTATTTTTAAATTATTTTTATTACCATGGAATAACACACAGTCCCCTTTTTAAATTATATGCCTAAAATGCATCACTGCACTGTACAATAAATATTTATTCTTGAATTAATTCTTTGAATTATTGGTCCCAATTCATTTGAGCTGATCAATTTTAAAATTACTTTTTTCTCCAAATTCTTACTAACCATTTAGGAAGATACCTGCAAAATCAAGTGTTGTGTGGCATGAAATCAGTAATCAGGTTAATTGTGAAATCCAAATATATATATATATATATATATATATATATATACACACACACATACATATATATGTGTATATATATCTATATATCTATATCTATATCTATATCTATATCTATATCTATATCTATATCTATATCTATATCTATATCTATATCTATATCTATATCTATATCTATCTGTGTCTATCTATCCACATACATGTAGAAAGATAGATATAGCCCTAGCTAGAGACATATAGGAATAGATATAAATATATAGATATAGATATAGATATGTAACGCTTCCTTTGTCATTATTATGCCTATCTTTTTGAGATTTCCCACCTACTGCAATGGTGTTGTATGCCTCAGCCTCTAAGTCTTGAGAAAAATTTACTTGAAAGATCAAAGTAGATATTTGTAAGTGATACATTAAAAGAAATACCCAAAGCCCTCTATGCAACTGCTTTCCTCTTCTGGTTCATTAAACAATATGCAAAAACAAGAGATAAAGATGGAGAATTGCAATTAATAAAACATCTTTGGAAATAGTTATAACCTTGTATACACATTACTGTGTAGTCATCTCTAAATACGACAACATATTTTTCCTGTCATAAATTTTACTCATTTCTTGAATGATTGACATACTTCTGTTACCTCTTCTTCCATTAAACTAGAGATGAACATTTCTCCATGAGATGATGACTAATAAATAATGGTGGAGAAAAATATATTTAAAAAAAATTCCCTGAATCCATGAACAAATTTTAATTGAGCCCTACAGCATTTGATACTCTAAATCTCTGAGCAAAGGTAAGAATGACTTTTATCGTAATATTTTTGAAGGATTTCCATATTGAATGTACTTATACCTATTATTTCAGCATTCATGAAGCTGAACTTGGCTTTGGGCTCGTGGCCTACTTGTCAGTTTCTTGAAATCAAATTTTGAAATTAGAATTTACCATGGACATACCAGGGAGGTAGTATGATGTGAGTTTAATTCTTTTCTTGAAGAGCAAGCTGTATTTTACAAAATGTAACTTCAATTGTCTCAAAGAATTTTTGTTTTCTCCTAACCTTGCCATTGTGTACATGTGCAGCAAACTTTCCTTAACCTGAAAATTTAATTGCTGAATTACTGAACATATTCCAAGCTCAGATATTCTGAAGATACAGTGATTTTTAGAGGAAATTAAACATGAAATTTAAAGTATTTCATACTTTTTAAGGGGTACAGCAAATACTGTTTTTTTTCTTTTTCCCCAAATTCACTGCAGTCAAACCAAGTCACAATAATCCCAGGCCCCAACTCAAAGCTGAATCAGAATTCTTGAGTGTGGGATGAGAACATAAACATAAGAGACTTTGTGGTTAGTTTTTGTGCACATTCAACTGTAAGAGACAATGTTGAGTATTCAACAATTAGAATAAAGCTCAAGTTGTTTGACATCCTGTGGTGAGGAGGTGACAGTGTGAGCTTGTTTTATGCAGACCCATTCAAAAACAGGAGCTCAAGAATTTTTCTTTCATGCCATCGGGCCATTAAATGTTCCACTTAAGTCTCAGTGTCTCAGTGTTTTAGTGTCCTCCACTAAGTAAGGGTATCACCCTCAGTCAGGCTTGGCAAGAACACAGAGCTTGCAGGGAAAAATGGACATTGTTTCTGTGGGATTACGAGAGGTGATTTACTTGTGGAAGGAAGGAGCAAGTGGAAAAACAATGAAAGTAGCTCCTCTGTGCCTCCAATATGTGTTAACTCCTTCAGTGCAGTGCCACATGTGTAATCTGTGTCTACATGACTCCACGTAATGGTTGGCCGGGTCTTGACAGGATTGGTTAGGCTGTAAATCCCAATCCAGAATTAAAAGATGCGCTGGTATCTCCCTCGATGATCTTCTGAATATGACTTGGTTTATCAGATAGATCTCACTCTGGAAGAAAATGCCTTTCCATTGTTTTGAAATCTTTAGTGGCTTCAGATCACACTTCTTAACTTTGGTATTTAATATTCTCCACAATAAATTGCATAAAAATACAGGCATACCTCATTTTACTGTGTTTTGCTTTATTGTGTTTTGTAGAGTTTGTGTTTTTTACAGTTAAAGATTTGTGGCAACCCGACACCGGGTTTTGGTGGCATTTTTTTCCAAAAGCATCTGCCCACTTTGTGACTGTGTCACACTCTCATAATTCCCACAATATTTCAAACATTTTCATTATTATTATATTTTTTATGGTGATCTGTGGTCAATGATTATGACTTGTTAAAAGCTCAGATGATGGTCAGCACTTTTCAGCAATACAATATTTTCTAATTAAGGTTCATACATTTTTTTTAGACATAATGCTGATGCACCCTTAAAAAACTACTATTAAGTGTAAATATAACTTTTATAGGCACTGGGAAAACAAATTTTCATCTGACTTTTTAGTGCGATATTCCCTTTCTTACAGTGATCAAGAACCAAATCCACAATATCTCCAAGGTATGCCTGTAGTTCATTTTAAGTTTAATTTATCAACCACTATTCTCCTAAAAGAATCTTCTATTTCAATTAAGCTGATTTTTTCATTGTCCCTCAATACTCAGATATCACTATAATTCTTTTTGCCAGATCACCTCCTTTTTCCCAATCCAAGAATCAACTTCAGCTCAAGTCTACCTCCTTCCTAATGCTTTTCTTGGGTGCTCTGGCTCACATCCTCATACCTCAAATTCAGTGTTCTAATTCCTAGAGAATCTTGTATTATCCATATTACTTGGTCATATTTAACATTTTATTTAATATTTTTCATCCTACAAATAAAATAGAGACACATTGATAAACAAGTTAAACATCTAACACTACCTTTCACTTTCAGAATTAGCTCCAAGTAGTCTTGATGGTAGAGATTCCCCAATACTGTCTGTACTCTAGTCAGTGTTGTTCATGTTGGAGGGATGCTTCAGGTTACCTATGAGAAATATCTGCCTGGTGCAAGAGGCCCATCCTCAAATTCACTTCACATCTTCACAGAGCTTCAGGTTGTAAATAATTCCAGTGACAAGAATTTCAGTTACTACCAACAGAGAATCTCATGCCAGTGTTTAACAGTTTTGATTGTTTGAAAGCTCTGTATTTTAAGTGGATTTATAGCTTTATGTTTCACCTGCAGCTAATTCCCAAACTCCTCTCCACTCATTTGCCTCAAATGTAACAAAATAAAGAGGATGGCTCAGCAGATTACCAAAATCATTAGATTTTTTTTTCTTTCTTCTCCCCCTGGAATTTCACTGTCATTGCATATTCTCTTCACTATTAAAGGCAAATATATTCTTTTGAAGATGGAATTATTCAATTCAGAAACAGTCATTACTATATTTTCTTCCTTGGGCATGGACACTTAATTTTTTAACCAGTTGTCCAACAATAACTTTTTCAGGGAAGAAAAAAACCTTATAAATTTATCCATTATGTTAAATACACCAAGAGAACTCAATTTAAAGCTTATGGCCGTTAAAAATAAATAAATAAAGCTTGTGGCAGTTAAAACAGAAAACATATATGTAAGTGACAAGACTATAGAGTAAAAAGACAAATGTATACTCTCAAAATATGTATATTTTCTAGAAATACTTAAATTTGGAGTGAAATAATTTGTTTTGACAAAATATACTTGTCATATTTAATAAAATATAATAAAGTGACCAAATAACATTAATTATATTTATGATTTTAAACTCTATTTAGCTCTATTTTTCAATAAATGAGTATCTATTTAAAAAGTGAGTATTACTTAATGAGTAATACTTAAAATGAGTATTACTTAAAAAATTCAGAAAGCAATTTCTCACAATTAACAATGAATTATATATTATTCAAAAAGAGTTCTCATGGGAAAGAATGGATAATTGACTCTGAACTGATGTGAACTTTCAGATTCAGAATTTAATAGCAAATTCAGTTATCCCAAAGGATTGTATGATCTCATTTGACATGCAGTGAGACTTCAAAATTAATGTAACATGCATTTATCTAATTTTAGCACAATAATGTCATGGAATTTAATAAAAAACATTCTTGGTTATAGTTAGTTTGAAATAAAATTGCCTTCAAGAATGAAATCCACAAAACAAAATTGGGTTGGAAGATGGTGAGGCAAAGCTGGAAAACCGATTATTTAATGTTCTATATGTCTACCTATAACATGAATACATTAAATTTTTAGAAAACTATTATTAGATTATATTATATCAAACTTTATTATTTTAAATGGAATTTTCAATAAAAAATTATTAGTATCAGTTATATTCACTTATTTCTGTTTTTTAACATATCTTAAATTGAATATGTATGGATATATTCTTTTAACTTCATTGACATAGATGAAGCAAATTAACCTCTTAATGACTTTTTTAAAAGCATACTTTTCATTTCAGAAACAACCTGAATACTAAGGCCAATGATTGCTCCCTAGCTATTTCATGAAAGATAATATACATACAAATGTACATATAGACACTGAAGTATGTTTTATGATGTGTGTTTTACATTTATGAAATACATTTATCTGGTTTCTGCAACTTGCTTTTCAAAATTAAATCACATCCTTGCTTTACATGCCAATTAAACTGCAGATAAATGGATAAAAACACTACACATCTTGTTGCAAAAACAGAACTGTAAGAAGAAAAATGGCAAAAGTATGAAATATCATTTTCTTATATGTATATGTTTAATTTTAAATGGTAATTTTTGAAAGAAAATAAAATTTGCTTAGACTCAATAAGAAATTAAATTACTATCCCACTAGCAATTAATTACTAAATATTTAAAAAATTATCTCCATTTTTTTGGTAATATCCACATAGTTTGGGTAGAAGTTTGGTCTGGGAGATGGTAGGAAAATCTGGTTATTTTAGAGTTTCTTCTAATTTAGTTTTGGGGCTTAGAAATAAAAAGGGAGCAATCATTCATGTGTTAGTTCAAATCACTGTTGAAAGTAATTGAGAATTTATGGCTGGAATTTGTAATAATGATTGAGAAGATACATTTCTCCCACAATGTAACTTCTAATTCACAATGATTAGGAAAAAATGAAGAATAGGAAAAAATGAAGAAAATCAGTGGCTGCACTTCAAAAGGTAGAAGATGTGGGTTTACAGAAAACTGGGAAATGGAGTCATGGATATTCTGTGTTCAAAAAGTCAAACAAATTATCATGTATTTCTCAGATAATCTCCAGCCTGGCATTGAATTCTACCTGGTTAAGTATTTGAAGTTTGTTTTCCCTTCCCCTAAGCTTCAGATAAATCTACAGTAGAAAATGTTGACCCGAAACACAATTTTGTTTAGCGCTATCCTATGGCCAAGAAAAGTTAATTATTTCAAGTTTTTGGTCTTCAAAATAGATGCTTCATGACTTGAAAGACATCCTATTCTAGTAAAAACTACTGCTCCTTCTCCTTTCTTTAAATGTTATAATTAACCTGCGTATTGTACTCTGCTTGATTGTAGACAAAACCAGTTCCAAATACCAAGTATAGCAGGGTGGCCATTGAAATAATACAAAAATGATACACATATAAAGGGCCAGATATAGCACGTTGTTTTCTTCTACACCATGCTTTCAGCAGGGCTGTAACCACGTGGAAATGTCTTACATAAACCCAATGAAAGCTACCAATGTATTAGCAGTGCTAAAACCTGTTATATTACCACTATGACACCTTACTTTCAGTTATTAACAGCCATTTTATTCAAAGGTGTATTTATCATATATGCGTGAGAATGGCTAGTGGATCACATTTAATCAGGATAGTTTTACCTAAAGATTTTTAACTTAAATTTATATATAGTAACTATATTCTATTTGTATTTGCTTGTCATTGTTTAATGTTTTAAAAAGGCATTCTTGTGATTTAAAATCAATAGGCATAGCTCTAAGCTATTCATGTTTCCAGAAATGCAGGACCCTTACAATACAGGGTATGTTGCAGATCCATGGGGTTAGTGAGAAATTTTACATCACAAGGCTTTACATCATAAAAATACAGTGAGACAATTTTCTCCAAAACTGGATCTAGGCAGGGTCTAAGAGATACTGTCTCATTATATTTTTGAAAGGATTTTTTTCTTCCTGGTAACTGAGATAATGGCACTATTAATGTCTCAGCATCTGATCATCACTTTTTATCAAAAACAAGTCTGAGTCATATTAGGAAAAGAAAATTAAAGGAAGTGGGCTTTGATATGGATATGAATACTATAATAACTTCCTGAAAACATCGTATTTTATTTCCACAAGAGGATGCCATGTGAAATTGGAATAAAAAGAATGTAGGTCAAAACTTCCCTTCTAGTATCTAATGAATACATTCCTAAATAAAAGTAACATAGGTTATTTCCTAAGATTATGAAAGCTTGTAATGTATAGGAATGCTGTTTAAATTTTATTTAAACAATAATTTATGGGGCGCCTGGGTGGCTCAGTCGGTTAAGCGTGGGACTTCAGCTCAGGTCACGATCTCACGTTCCGTGAGTTCGAGCCCCGTGTCGGGCTCTGGGCTGATGGCTCAGAGCCTGGAGCCTGCTTCCGGTTCTGTGTCTCCCTCTCTCTCTGCCCCTCCCCCATTCATGCTCTGTTTCTCTCTGTCTCAAAAATAAATAAACGATAAAAAAAATTTTTTTTAAACAATAATTTATCATAAAATTCAACACTTGCATCTCTTATAAATAATTATAATACATATAATACATATAATATATATAATATAATACATATGCAAGTAGTTGGTATACTTTAAATGCGCAACACTTCCAAAAATTAAGAGAACAGTGTTCTTTTCTGTTTTTTCCCTAAAAGAACCTATATCTCTCATTTCATTTTATTAGACTAATCATTTCAAATTCTAAAAAAAAAAAAAAATGTATCTTCTTTCAGGAGATACATACAGGTTGAACTGTTTTTATGAAAATAGAACAAATTTCTTCTCAATGCATGGTTTTAAAACAATTGTTAATCATTTGTTTAAAGAATTTGAGCTAATTGCATCAAGTTTATCTTTCAAGTTCATTGAAGCAAGTATCCATTACTCTGAACACCATGCAAATCTTTATAGTATATTAAAGAGTTGTTGTTGCATGGCACCACATCTCTCATTTCTTAGGTTGTATTATTTCTATCTTATTTAATTGTAAATTCAAACTGAAAACATTTCACTAATTTGAACTTTTTATTCATTTCTTAGTATCTATTCTTCTGGAATAAAATCCGGGCATAAGATTTTCAAAATAATTCCATTTTTTAATGTCTGTCTATTTTTGAGAGAGAGAGAGTGAGACAGAGAGTGAGCAGGGGAGGGGAAGAGATAGAGGGAGACACAGAATCTAAAGCAGGCTCTAGGCTCTGAGCTGTCAGCACAGAGCCCTACGTGGGACTGAAACTCATGAACCACAATCATGGATCATGTCCTCAGCTGAAGTCAGATGCTTTAACTGACTGGGCCACTCAGGCATCCCTCAATATAATTCTAATGTTTACATGTACACTTCATATGCTTATCACTTCATTGGATATTTAAAATAAAAGGATAGCCTTTTTCCTTTCTTAATTTATTTACTTTTCCAATAGTTAATGTCTTTCTCTATAACATTAGAGAAAAGACTTAGAGAAACTTAGTAGTTTTACCCCAACAGATTTTTAGTCATAGGTAATAGTTTTTAGGGTTCTAGAAAAGGCATGTATATATGCTATGATTGAAATGTTTTGAAAAACTAATTGAAGAACACAAACAATGGGAAACAACACATGATGACTGAAAACAACAATGAAGCTAAAAGTAATGCACAATTTCCAGGACTCTAAGGCACACAGGGTGCATGTATTTCAGCCAGGCCATGGCTAACGGTGGCACCTCCCATATTAGGAATAGAGGGATTTCTACCCAGGAAATGTCATTATGTCAACTCTCCAAGAAGCTCATTCAATTACATTGTGTTTCCAAATAAAAAGAAGAGATCCAATAGACACATATCTTCTCAAGTATTTGGAATTTTGATGCAAACAGTTTGGGGCTCATGTTACTAATTATTGCAATGCTTATTATCCTTTTTACTAAGAATAAGTACCTCTTCAATTTTATAACACTGAATCAGTTGGACCAGTTTTATTTGTAGTTGAAGGATTTGCCAGTGACTAGTCATGCCCACAGCCAAACAGTTAAAATCAATGATATACTTTTTTCCTGAATGCATACATTTTGCCATTCAAACCAGGGTAGGCATAATCTTGATGGTACAAGATGAATCGAACACTTCAATAAAACTATTCATACACGAGAAATTTTATATTTCCAATGAACATACAATTTGAAGAATGTAAAAGTCACTGTTATATTTAGAATTTGCAAGTCAGCATACATGCTGGCCATGTATACAGAACTAGAATATTTTCAAGAAAATTCCACTGGGAACATTTTATAAACAATTATAATTCATCTTTACTGATATATATACATGCTCTAAAGTGTTTTTTCTTTCTTCCCTTTACATTATTAATCTTTTGATCTATTTGGAAACATTTGATTTGGAAGTATTAGTGCCGATTTTCTTTATTAAAATTTAACAGATTAACTTTCTCTTTTTCATTTTGTTACTGAAGAAATGAGCTCAAGACAAAGACAAAACAAAATCTAACACCTGTTTCTCAAAAAAAAATCTCACTTCGTAACTGTTATTTTGAATGACTTAGAAATATTAATTCCAGTCACCAGAATACAAATTTGCATAAACTATTTTTTGACCGAAATGTTAGGATGACTGTGGTAATTATTTTTTGTTTTCAGATGCACTTTCGTACTGATCTGAAAATGCAGCAGGACTAAGAAAACTAGAGCAAAAGTAATCATCGATCTGTCAGTATAAGGGTTGGTAAACTTCTGCAAAGCACCAGATAGTAAATACCTTAACTTCTGTGAACCATACGTTCCATGTACAAAGTGATCGACTTCTCCTGTGACGCACAAAGGCAATCATAGACAATACATAATGAATGTCCATACCTTTGCCCCAACAAAACAGTTTGAAAAAATAGGAGACAGATTTGGCCTATGACTATATTTTGCCAACTCCTATCTTAATCTACTGATTAAGAAAGAATACATCCGGGATTTAGTTACTAAATTGGATTTGTTTCAATTGAAAATTATATCCTCTTCTTACCAGTTTCTTCCACACACTTGAAAAAAAGGCTACAGAGAGTCAATCATGGACAGAAAGCCCATAGTGGACTGAAAGTGCATTTTTTTAATAAAATTCAATTACTCTGTTCTCTGAATGTTTTCTCTAGTCTACCTAGTTAGCCAAAATTTAGCACAATTTATTACCAAATTCCTTATCCTTTGCAGAATACCACCCCCAAAATACCTTTTAACATCCTATTGTATTTAAGACTCACCATATAAACATATGAAAGCAGTTTATGATTTTAGCAGTCATGGAAAGCAACTGTCAACAAATAGGTTTTAAGTCTACATATTCTTTGCCTTATTATTATCAAAATTGTAGCAAGCCAGCATCTATCTGAATATTTTAAAGTATGCTATTTAAATGATAAAATTTAATGAAATATAGTGGTCTCCTGTCCCATATTTCCACAATTTGGATCTATTTACATCCAACTTTTTAAAACTTGTTCTCTATTAATTTTCCTTCTACATTTCTAAATAATTTTTTTATGCTGACATGATCTGATTCATTAGTTTTTGACTTTTTAAATTTACTTTCTTCATGGCGTTTTAATATTTACCTATTTTAAATTCTTCACAGGGTTTACCCTCTCCATATCTTATCATATATGTTTATAACAATTTTGGTAAAACAGATACTTTGATGTTTATGCTATTATATACAGTCTATTTATGTGTTTCCAATATTTTTTTTTCCCTGAGTGATCAAATAGAGGTTTAAATCCTCAATATCAGTTATCCTGTTTCTCCTCTCCACCCCCCCCCCCCATTCTTGTTTCTGGCTTTTCTGTTATTTGTAATGCAAAGGCCTTCCCTTCTTTAGCATACCAGTTTGCTGCTGCCAGCCAGATCGATTTTATTCCACTGTATATAGAATCTCACTGTGAGACTTCCTGTTTACCCCATAGGATTTTCTTTTCTTTCTTGATCATGTATCTCCCTCTTTACAAAAAATTAATTCTTTCTTCTGTTAAAGTTCTAGTTACAGGAACCTCCTAGGAAAGGATAAGGTGGGCCACCTTTACTTTGTCATCAGTATCTTTATTATACTTTCAAAGAAGAATGATGATAATTTAATAATTTCAAAATCATTTTTTCTCAGTAATTTGAAGAAATTACTCAATTATCTTCTACAATCCAATGTTGCATTTGAGAATTCTAATGACTTTTCATTTTCATTTCAATTATTTTGAAAGTGATTTTTTTCCTCAATGGAAGTCACTGTTCCAACATTTTACAATGAAGTACCTTGAAGTGTGTCTTTCTAGTCATCATTCACTAATGAGAATGAGCCTGTTGAATTCAAACATGATGTTTCATGTATTATTTCTTTAATAGCCCTGTCTACTCCTTTTGCTGTTCTTTCTTTACAATTTTCTATTTATCTTCTATTATAGTGATCTTTCTAGTATTTTTCTGTAACCTTGGAGATCTTCACATTTTTCCTTTCCATTCTCACAACTGAATTTATTTATTTTTTTGTCACAATTACAACATGTAAGAATTGTATCTTCCTTTTTGATATTTTAGTTGCTAGCATTATACTTATATTTAAATTTTAATTTATTTAATTTTAATTTACTTCCCAAGTCAGTGGAAGGATCCTGCTCTCTTATTCCCATTGAAGATAGATGGCCTCACGAGCACTGACATGTTTCCTTTTCTTTCTGGGCATTTAATTATTGCTGTAAAACAATTCAGTAATGCCATTTCCTACCCAGTTGATGAAAAGACATGTGTGTACAGGAGGTGCTCCTATAGGATTCTGGAGCCTCTATTCACTTGAATATTGTGTGACCCTGAGAGTCATCTACAACCAGAGTAAACTTTGAAGAAATACGATTACTAGTATTACTACTACCATCAACACCAAAGCAACATTAAATGATTAATAATAATAATATTAATAATAATAATGCTAATAATAATAATAGTGTAAATACATATATGTTTATTTTCTTAAGCCACTGAAGTGGCCTTTTCTACCACAATGATCCAGTTTCTCCTGGATGATTTAAATTCAGTATTGTTTATTATCTCACTGAAAATTTATTCATGTTTATTTTAAGCTTGGTTGTACTTTTTACATTTTCTCTGGTCAGCTTTAAATATTTTTTCTTTTTGTTTATGTTTCATATCTGTCTTTTTCACTTTGGTAGAATTTCCTGAATGTTTAGTAATCTTTGGTTTTCTGACTGTCTTAGAAATAACTTAATAGCTTATTCTTAAGTATATGTTTGAGGTCAATGCTCTAGAGTGACTGGATTTTTATAATCCCTCAATTATAAGATCTCCAAATGTCCAGGTTATTTATTTATCTGAGAAATTTCAGGTTTTTTCAAATTTTCAAAAAAAATGTGTGATTTCTTTGGCTGTATACAATTTATTGCCAATGTTTTTGGACTAGAATTTAGAAAGACTGCTGTGTTTCTTGTGCAGCAGATTTTGGTTTAGCACATCAATATCACCATATTTTTTTAAGTTTTATTTATTTAAGTAATCTTCTACAACCCAGCTGGAGCTCAAATTCATGTTACACTCGAAAACCTGATTTTCGAGGCAAAGATGATACTAATAGGAAAAATAATGATTGTGATTTATTAAATGTTTAATGTATGTCTGTAGTTTTTGAAACAGTTTGTGTGCAATGCACCAAGTAATCTTTCTCAGCCAGTTAGATCTTATGCTACTTTATGTATCAGTAGGTAACTTATTCAAGGTCAAAGAGTTAGTAAGTACAGGATTCAGAGTATGAATACAAGTCTGTCTGATTCCAAAATTCTCAATCTTTCAAATATGTTGGTGTTGCTGAAAACAATACCAATGGCAAAGATATAGCAACAGAGGGATACATTCTATAAGAATGACTTGATTAACCAAATTGCCATTATTTTCACTTAAAAATAAAATATAGACATATTGACATATTTTTATTCTTTGGAAGTTGTAAAAGAACATTATTTTCTGGCAAAAATAAAACAAAGTCTTGGATAAATATGTAATGTTTTAAGACTGAGAAATTGCAATTAAGAATAAGTTGAGTGTGAGTTGATATAAAAGAAAAATTGAAAAAAATTACTGAAGTAATCACATGTTATTAGATAATATGTTTAAGAAAAAAGGAAACTTTAGTTTTCTATCATAATTAATTTAACAGGTTTTTGATAAAGAGATCACAGAAATGTAGAAATTCTTATTCTATATAAATAAAAACCTGTAAACACACATACAAACATATACACACACATGAAAATAAATGTCTCATTCTCACAGAATTCAGTTATTATGACATCATAATGTAACTACTGCAATTTTATTGTTTATTTTAAATTTAAGTATATTTTCAAGTCATAAAGATATAAACTTTGATAACACCAGACAACTTTGCATTGAAAATGTTTACACGTATTTCTTGTAGAGACAATTCACTTGAATACCAAAGTAAACTTTATTTATTGATACCATTTTACTTAACTAATTATTAACTTTTTTTTTTCCTGTTTGGGCAGTGATTAAAAATAGTGCTTACAATCAATGGCTTTGTTCCTTGTTTTGTTGAAAGTGAAGAGATAGTGTCATGAAATTCAAGAAAAAAGGACAATTATTCTGAAAGTGAATGAAACTACTCTATTGTTTGACAAAATGGCACCCTAATCATCCAACCATCTCTTCCTTTGACATCTAGAAGTCCTCATTGTGTGTCCAATGATGAATGCTTTGTTCAGACTGTACATTTTGAGCTGTTGAAAGTAAGGGCATCTGCCATTTTTATGCTTATGTGGCCTTACACAAAACCCCTTCTGTTATTTGCCTGACAGAGGAGCACACATCTCCTGTTTCAGCAGAAAGCCTCTGTTGAGAGTTTAAACTTCCAGTTTCTTTGCCAAACAAATACCCTATCCGTGATCAAAGTAAAGCAAGGTTTTGACATTCAAGTTCATGTTTAGCATCCATAACAGATATTAAAAATGGGGGAAAACGCTTTAATTCTAAGGAAATAATTTGATTAGTATCTGGAAATTGGCATTTCACCAAAAACTACAATGACCAACAACACAGAATGCAGGCTTTATTTTGCCCTACTCTAATTTCTCACCATTCCTACTTTCTCAGGACTTTACCAAACACACTGGCCTTATGGTTTTTCATTTTCTCAGAGGCAATTTTTCAAATTATCCCCTAGATTCATTTAAAATTGTTCTATACATATATCATCTGTATGCTTTCTCAAATTCTTTATTTCTCTAGGATTCAATTTAATCACCACAGTTCCATAGAAATTGCTCCTTCCTGTGAGGGTTAACAATGTCTCCAGGTTCTCAAAGCCAGTGGGTCTGTCTCTGCTTTTCTAACACCATTTCTCAGAAGCAGGTGAAACACTGCATGTACTTACTGTATTGTAACGTTTACCACATTTTATTCTATTATCTATTTATCTCCATTGCCCTGGAGTGAGGCCAGGTACTGCCTCTTTTAGTCTATTAATCAAAAATGTCCAGCAAAAGTCCTGGTACAAATTGGAACTCCAGAAACATTTAACTAATGAATGCACAATGAGATTTAATAGTGTATTTTAGTGCTCTTATCTACTTCTCCCTGCTGTCTGGGCATCGGGAGCAATACATTTCAAATGACTTTAAAGTTTAGTGGGATCATATGATTGATTCTAGCCAATGGATAATTAATTAGCAGAAATAATGTGCCACTTCTGGGCTAAGATTTTTAATTACCATTGCCTCTGGTACCGTTTTCCCTCATCCCAGCGATGTTGGAAGTATGTGTTGAGAAAAGATAGTATATGAACAAAGCAGCCGGAATTGCTGCCAAATAGAGCACGTCTACCCTGGAGTTTCACCCACATCACAAGAGACTTGGATCCAGCACGAAATAAACTTCTGTTTTATTATGCCAAGATACTTCCAAGAAAAGAAAAGAACACTTCAGGGACAAAAGCTACTCAATATTCAAATGTTGCAAGTTTGCAGAACAAGAAAGGAAGCCAAGTCCCCTAGACCAATTTATTCTTAACATGTGGTCTGCATATCACTGATTGTCAACTGGGCACTTGAAGTGTGAGGTCAAAACTTATTTCCTTATAACAGTAAGGCAATGTTTTTATTTTCACTGTTGATATTTCCACTGACAACTCATAAACAGTGATGGACAAAACTGCTGGCAGCTTAGCAGGTTATTAAGTCAGGGAAACCAAACAGTTATACCAGCCATTGTATTCTTTACTCCTAAATAGTCCCAGGAGAAATATGCCAATTTCACTTAAGAGTAGTCTTAGTGAAAATTTATTAAGCAGGAATTTATGAACTTGTTATTTATTTAATTTTATTAATTCCTGGACCCTGAGTTAACACTGCATTAATAGTCTTTGTGTAAAAATGAGAAGCCTGCGTGTATCTTTTTTGTCATGAGGAAAGAACTTGAACAATTGTGTGAATTGTGAGCTGAATGGCTGCATTTTCATGAAAGACCATTTTACTTGAGCAGACAATTGACCGAGTGGGACTTACCTAACTTGGGTATTTGCATGTTTCACAATAATGACAAAAGTGAGTCTATTCCTTCAAGAAAAACAACTTATGGTAACAGGTAATTAAAAGCATGCACATGAGAGTGTTTTTTAAAACACAAGAACAAAAGTTAGGTTATATAAATCCAAAGACGTGAGCATTATCTCACCGAATTTAGGCTTCACATTGAAAAGGCAAGTCTTTCAGAGTATTTTATAATGTATAGAACAGTAAGGGAATAATCTTGATTAGCTCATTACTTTAAGAACAACAAAGAAACAAAAATGCATTAAGAGAGAAAAAAATAAGTAAAGCCACTAATTATTGGAAGAAGAAAGCGCTTTATATTTAAGTCTACATTCTTTATATTAAAAAAAAATACTGTATTGTTGAAAGTCTCCTTAATGGATGGAACGTACCTGTCAGTTCAAGATCCCAGTGTGTGAGTATATGTGTGTGTGCAGAGAGAGAGCACAAGATGATTTTGTCCATCTGTGTTCTTCTAGAAATACTTATTTCTAATATTTTACTAAAGAATAGAGAGAATGTTGCAATCATTCTACTAAAGAGTATAATGAAGATTGCAAGCAAAATTAAAGATTATACTAAAAAGTCATTTTAATTGCTGAACAGTTTTTAAAATGTGAAAGGATTTAGACGTAAGTCATACATACTACATCATTATTAATAGTCTGTGGGAAGATCAGACACTGAGTCAGTGAAAAGACCTTTATTTAAACAGGCCAGTGACCACAAAGCCATTTTAAAAGGCCATTAAAAACTATGTCAACAGATCCCATTTCCCCAAGCTAATTAACAACAAACAGGCAGCATTGAATCATTTTGTCTATGAGACTGTTTTTCATTACAAAGCTGCATTGGCATGGGCGCATTTCTATTTATCTCTGAGACAATATTCCATAGGCATGAAAAGAGAGGAAAAAGTAATTTTTTCTCCCCTCTTATGTAGGAACTTTGCTCCCACTCCTACCCCTGGTGAGTTTACCACACTGGGACCTCTGAGTTAAGAGTTGTCAGTCATATTGGCTTAAAGGATTTAAAAGTGTCTTTTTAAAATTTGAGTTTCCTTAATATTAACTGGCTTAGGCTAATCCCCTTGTCTCTATGTGGCATCTAGGAATGGGCTCCTACCAGTGTAGAGAATCCAAGGGACAATATTCCAATATGATGAGTAACAGGAAGAATGACAGAATAAGAAGAGAGAAAAGGAAGTCCAGTACCAGGTTCACATTCACAGGGGTGGCCAGAGTACCTGAAACTAGGAATGGATTCTAACTAACGTTGCTTCTAGCAACCCACAAAACTTACAAAATAAAATGATGTAAACTGAGAACTTTCAGCTACAATGCTTTCCATTCCTTAGCCAAGTGGGTAAAATATTTTCCATTTTTGAGTTAGATTATAGGAAGGCAGTATTTTAATGTTAAAATAAGTGACAGCCTTAATCTTGCGTCTTTAAACCAACGCCATCTAACAATCTATCAGAATTTCCTTTCCTTTTAAGAACTATTTCCTTGATTGAGATTATGTAGTTGCAGTGGGGGATTTTAAACCCGGTGTCCTGCCCTTTGGTCAAGGTATGACACATGATGCACGTATTTTCAGTAACCAATACACGTGGATCAAAGAATTGATCTAGTGTTGAAATATTACCTATTTTGTCTGTGCCAATTGAAGGTGATTTTTTTTGTCACTTGAAATTTAAACATCATTAGGACAAAATATTAGACCAGTTGTTTTCTTTCTTTTTTTTTAATGAGGAAACAAAAAAATCTAGTTATATGAAAGTTTAATCTATAATTATTAAATCCTTTTTTAAAAGCTGTCCCTGTGAGGGTCCATGCTCCAATGCCAGTAAACATGGAGTGGCATGCCAGGTAAGTATATTTCACTGAGAACAGAGGCAGTAGTGCCTTCCACAGGAAGGCTAGAGTAGAGAGAGTAGTAGAATATCTTGCCATTTTTGGTTAAACCTGTACTTTCTGAACTTTTCATGAAGCATACATATAAGGATGATGTTAATTGTTTCCACTGTCTAACATCAAGAAGCAGAAGAAAAAACTCAAAATATTCATTCTCAAGTGCAGTCATTAACATTGGATTTCAGGAAAGAAGTGTCATCCCTTCATTCTTACTACAAGGTAAAAGGGAACTGTTAAACCAAGATGGGGAAAAAGTTAGGACTGAGATATTTCCAATAATGGGCTTACTATGATATGTTCATGTAATATAGTATATGAAAGAAATAAGAGTATGTTTCACTACCGAAGGTACATATTTAAGATTCAGCAGCCATAGGAATATTTCTATCTGAGGCAAAAAGAGGGACATGTGCACCATGATTTGTTTTATACAATACTTAGAAACATACACAATAACATATTTTTGTCGATAAAAATATATAATAAAATCAAAGAAAAGCCCGATAAAGCATAAGGAAAGAAAAAATGGGATAGAAACTGTAAGGAATCCACAAGATATTCAAAATCATGAAAATATTCTGCTTTCCACGGTTGGTGGGTGTAGGGTAATTCTTGTATCACTGTTTTTATGCCTTTCATATTTGTATAAAACTACTTGTGTTTAATATTCAAAATATAATTTTAAATGATTTTTTTTCTGAATTTAATTTTGTTCTAATTAATAAACTATTTTTAGGGCAGTTTTGGGTCCACAGTGAAGCTGAATGAAAAGTGCAAAGATTTCCCATATAATTTCTATCTTTTTTTTTTAATGTTTATTTATTTTTGACACACAGAGAGAAACAGAGCATGAGCGGGGAGGGTCAGAGAGAGGGAGGGAGACACAGAATCAGAAGCAGACTCCAGGATTTGAGCTGTCAGCACAAAGTATAACACGGGGCTCAAACTCATGGACCGTGAGATCATGACCTGAGCTGAAGTCGGACATTCAACCCACTGAGCCAACCAGGCGCCCCTATAATTTCTATCCTGACACATGCATAGCCACCCCCATTATCAACACCAATCACCAGGATGTTACATTTTTTATCAAGGGTGAACCTACATTGACACATTATAATCACCTAATGTCTATAGTTTACCTTATGGTTCTCTCTTGATGTTGTACATTCTATGGGTTTGGATAACTGTAGGACATGTACCCATCATTATAGTATCACAGAGTGTTCTCACCACCCTAAAAATTATCTGTGCTCTGCTACTCATCTCTCCCCCATCCCCAATCACCCACAGAAATTAATGATTTTAATTGTCTCCAGTTTTGCTTTATCAAAATGTTGCATACTTGGAATCATGCAGTATAAAGCCTTTTCAGATTGTCTTCTTTCACCTAGTAATATGCATTAATGTTTTTCCATATCTTTTAATGGCTTGTAGCTCATTTCTTTTTTTTATTTTTAAAGTTTTTATGTTTTTTAAGTAATCTCTATGCCCAACATGGGGCTCAAACTCATGACAACGAGTTGCATGCTCTACTAACTGAGCCAACCAGGCGCCCCTCTCATTTCTTTTTAGTGTTGAATTCTATTCCGTTGTCTGGATATATACTACAGATTATTTATCAATTCACCTACTGAAGAACATCTTAGTTACTTCCAATGTTTCAGAATTACAAATAAAGCTTCTCTAAACAATCACAAGTTGGTTTTTGTTTAGACGTACGTTTTCAACTTATTTACATTAATATCAAAGAGCACAGTTGCTGAATCACATGGTAAGAGTATGTTTAGTTTTGTAAGAAACCACCAAAGTGTCTTCCAAAGTCACTTTCCCACTTTGTACTCCTACCAGTAATGAAAGGAAGTTCCTATTGCAAGTCAATACAGTGCTACTGCAGATACAATGATGCATATCAGAATACCTATCTTCATGGACATTACAGTTTATTAGCAATGATAACACACACACACACACACACACACACACTCACACAAGTCTGCTGAAGTTTTCTTTAATGCTGGAATTTCTAAGGGTATGTTCTTAGGAATTAGATCTCTAAATAGAAATTCTTAAGGCAGAAGTGAAAAAAAGCTCATTTTTCATTTTATTTCAGTACAGAATGTCATTTGATTAAATAAATAATGGTTTAACAGTTTCTTGATGTTCCCCCTGAAAATGTCTGATAACACTGAAAGAAAAAGCCCATTTGGCATACTACATATTGCCATTTGCAAAATATAAATTATGTGTTGAACATTATATTAGGTAGTATATATACCACATTACTTCAAATCAAAAATTCATCATTTGTGAAATATTTAAACTAAAAGGAAAAATTCAGTCCAAATAATCATAAGAATTTATCAGTTTAATTTATACCCTAGACATGTAAAAATGTGATAAAACTATTTCTCATTAATTAATAAGATATTTTCCTTATTATCCCTTTTAAAATGTGATGAAGTGTAATGTTATATTCATTTTATAAATGAGATCACTGATTATCAAAATGCTGTTGCCTGATAAAGTTACAAATACAGAAAATGAAATAGTTAGGATTAATATGTGGTTACTCAATCTCTACTCATACTTTACCAGTTAATTTGGAAGCAGAAGTTAAGTTCAAATTAATATAAAATAAAATTTAAAATTTACTGTAAAAAGAAGCTTATTCTTAATAAGAAAACACATAGATTAGAAAACTGAACATCATGAATGTATCATTATACCTATTCAGGCATTTTCTAATTCTCTGAAATGTGTATTATTTTCACATATTTTCATGTCTTATGTTTTTCTTGATTTAATGATTCTTCCCTAATACATTGCTACTGGAACAGATTGAATTGCTTTAGGCATATTTTTTTTCCTGGTTTACCAAGAAGAAAATTGCTCTTTATATGATATTATCCCAAAGTAGTTGGTAGTCTTTACACATTAATGACAATATGTCTTTTAAAAAATTCCTCTATCTTGTGATTTTCCTAACTATAGTCTAGTAATTATCACAAATTCCTTCAGCTTTTATTCTTCCCTGATGTTGCAATTTGACTAATTCCTTGACCTTTAAAACTTTATTAGCTATTATGGTATTAAACTCAGAAGTAGAGAATTGCCCAATTTCCTTAAAAAGATATATTTTAAACAGATTTTCCACTTTGCAATAATCATCTTTAATAAAAATATTCAATAGAAAGCACGGTATGTAAGGTTTATCCTAGACAGTACGTATGTTAATAATTACGAAAAAGAAAAGAATCTATTGTAAGAATCCCAAAATGCTCAATAGAAAAAACAAACGTAGCACATAGTAACAAAAATAATAGGAAATAAAGCCCTAACATCAACTATGTTTAAAAGTGAAAAAATCTTCTCATTTAATGTTGTCAAAAAAAGATGAAGTGGTGTGGCATATAAGGATAGGGGTCAGTCCATCAGAATGTATTGGGATGAGGGTCAGTTATGAATGGTGGACATCAAGGTGGAAGACACAGGGATGCAAATGGGGCATCTCAGCTTATACCTTATTGTATAATTGGACTTTGGAACACTGCAAAATATTTTGTATATTTAAAATAGAAAATTAAATTTAAAAAGATACAAATTTACTTCTTAAACACTGAAAATAACATGGAATAAGTGAACTGGTGTTTTAAGTTGGTAATAAAATCACATAGAAATTTCAAGCTTTTTAAAATGCACTATTTTAATTGTATGTCCTTAGCGAGATATTTAAAAAATATATATATATACGTATATATATATATATATATATATATATATACGTATATATATATATAGCTTAAACTGAAATTTTTATTTCTCCAGTAATTGTAAAAGTAGCATTACTTTGAAATTCTGATATACTATTTTACATGTAAATGTATATATTGGTATAAAGAAATAAATATTTTAAATGGTGTTAAAATAATTGAAAAAAGGAGGCTGATGTGGCTCTAATGCCATGCTGGCCTACCAAAGTAAACCACAATCTAAGCCTGTAAAGACCTCAAAGTTACAAAATCAAGACAGTAAGGACAACCCATCACAAACAGCCAACTAGACTTAAAGCTATAGCCAATTAAATAATTTCTTTTCTTTGCTTCCATATTTTCTTGATGGCTCCAGGTGGCAGAGGGTTCCCAACCACTTTCATCTTGACACTTTTGTTCAAATAAACTCTTAAAATTTTTAATATATTGCAGTTTATTTTTTAATAAGAGGATAATAACTGTTTTTTCAGAATAATAAAAAAAAGGAATAGAGTAAAAGCCTTGAAATGTTAAAATTGAAATGGATCTCGTAAAATATGTCTTACAAAAATACATATTTCTTGGGGTCCCTGGGTGGCTCAGTTGGTTAAGCACTGGACTCCTGGTTTCAGTGCAGGTCATGCTCACAGTCCTGAGATCAAGCCCCGCATCAAGCCCACACTGGGCACGGAGCCTGCTCGGGATTCTCTCTTCCTCACTCTCTCTGTCCCTCTGCCCCCTCAAAATAAATAAAAAAAACTTTAAGAAGTACATATTTTTTTTCTCTTCCCATTCAGAAGGACAAGGAATAATCTTTCAATCATAGTTAACACCAACTACTAGGGCTCAGACTGTGGAATCTAAATATGATTTCCCACAACAGAGACACAGGGCTCTTTGGAATAATGGTCACCATAGAAAAACATGTATCAAAAGGTAAAAAACCTGCTAGAGCAAGGATGCACGTTGAAGGAGAGAGGCATCAATATGAAATACTCAGGTGGCCCAAAATGAGGCAAGTTTAACATAAAAAAAAAGAAAAAAGAAAAAACAAGACTGACTAGTGACTGAAACTGAAATTAATTGAATAAATATAAAATCCATGATATTTCATATTTGAAAAAGATAAAAAAATGACACAAACAAAAAGTTAGTCACCATTGAAAGAGTTACTTCTTATTCCAAATTTTGGTGATTAGAAGGGAAAATAATGAATTTACTCTTCCTTTCTTATGTATATTGTATCTCAAGGTAATCAAATGACTTTAGCTGGTGAGAGAAAGTCTGCTTTAAAAAGAAATTCAACTAGTAAATGTGGAAGGAATATGAGAATTTAAAAATTGTTATTTGCAACCACTAATGAAATAAATGATTCAAGCAAAAATTATCAATAGATGAAATTATAAGATGGAAATTTGAAGTTTTATAATGAAGAGATCAGTCTTTTGCCATTTCACTGATACATTTAAAAAGACAACCAGGTATTATGTTTTTTGTTTATTGGTTTTGTTCTTATGATGCAACATGAACTCCACAGTCTGTATAGGTCTTTATTTTTGCAAAAAAACTGAAAATAGCTTGAATCTAAAAGCTAATCAAGATTTTAGAGCTAAATCTAATTTGCAGGAAATGCAAGAGATAGTGGAAAACATTAAATAGCATAATGAAAAAGCAAATGAACAGATGCATAGCAAAACTGACTTGGTTTCTTCAACAATGACTTGGCTTTTTTTTTAAGTGAAGGGAATATTGTTCTTATTACAAGAAATTTAAGAGAATAATCATCAAATGCAAAATGTTTACAGAAACTCCTCCCCATGAACCCTTATTACTGTCTGTAACATTCATTTCTTCTATTATAGCACTTGATATATTGCATATGATTTATTTATTTATGTGATCCACTCTTACTAATTTAGATCCACAGTCAGGATTATATTTTATTCATTACTGTTTTATTCCCATCTAGCGTGGTTCTTGATTCACATAGAATGACATATAAAACGCTCAATGACTAGTTCTGAAAATATCTTCATTGGGAAATGTCTGAGTTTTATATTGCTGTAAAAAAAATCACCACAATCTTAGCAGTTTAAACAACACACATTTATTACCTAACAATTTCTGTGATTCAGGAGCCTAAGCCTGGCTCAACTGGGTTGTACAAAGTCTCACAAGACCATAATCAAGAAGTCAGTTGGACTGCAATCTAATTTGGAGACTTGCTTCAATGATCACTGGGATTGTTGGCAGAATTTTTTTTCCTTGCTATTGTGAGATTAAATGCCCTGGCTTCTTGCTGTAAAACATACTCAGTTCCTGGAGAATATTCTCAGTTCTTTGCCACATGGTATTCCCAATATATCCACTTAGTTCATCAAGCCATCAAAGAGAGTCAGTAGGGTGAGTCCAAAAGCAAGCTCGAGTGTTATATAATGTGATGTAATTATGGAAATGACATTGCATTACCTTTCCCATAATCTATTGGTTAGAAGCAAGTTGCAGGTCCTGCATACTCAGAGAGGGGATTATACAAAGGCACGATAACTAGAGGTAGATGAGGGAGTCACCTTCTAGGCAGTCTCACATAGGACATTATGTGTAATATTGTTCAAAATCCATTTAAACAATAAATTGCCAAAAGTGCTTGCCCTATTGTGGAATTTAATCTCCTTGTAAATAGCCACAGTTAAACCTAAAAAATGTTTAGAATTATGTTTCACATTAATGTATTTGATTTTTTTCAAATAATGAAAGCCATTTGAATTAGACTGAATTGCTACATGGATTGTGAGAGCAACAAATTAAAACATAGTTTCATAAAACAATATTTATGATATTTTATATTGAAATAATGCACAATTATGTTGTTTTTGATGTACATCCTACACAGTTACTTGTTAACAGATTACTTAACTCTAAAAAATCAATTTTTATATATATAAACATTGTATTTCCTATAGCTCTTTCATATATATTCATATATATACTATATTTCATATATACTTTTGGGATACATAAGGGTATAAATAGATAAAGATGTGGAAGTAGATATAGATGTAGGTGTATTTTTTATTCCCAAGTTACATTATCAATAGTGCTGAAAGGGCATGTCCTAATGTGTATATCCAGGCGATTGCTTTTCTTTCAAATACCTAGAATATAATTTATATTCTCAGAAGCTTATAGTATAAGACTCAACACAATAAAAATGAATAATCCAATTAAAAATGTGTAGAAGACATGAATAGAGTTGTCCAAAGAAGACATACAGATGACCAACAGACACGTGAAAAGATGCTCAACATGACTCATCATCAAGGAAATACAAATCGAAATTACAATGAGATATCACCTCACACCTGTTAGAATGGTTATTATGTTAACAACAATAAACAACAGGTATTGGCACAGATGTGAAGAAAGAACAACCCTTTTACACTGTTGGTGGGAATGCAAACTGGTGCAGCCACTCTAGGAAACAGTATGGAGGTTCAAAAAGCTAAAAAAAGAACTACCCTATGGTCCAGCAATTCTACTATTAGGTATTTCCTCAAAGAATACAAAAACACTAATTCAAAGGTTACATGCACCCCATTGTTTAGAGAAGCATTATCTATAATAGCCAAACTATGGAAACAACCCAGTGTCCATCAACTGATGAAAGGATAAAGAAGTGGTATACATAAAATGGAATATTACTCAGCCATAAAAAGGAATGAAAAATTGTCATTTGTAATGATGAGGACTGAGCTAAAGTATTATGCTAAGCAAAATAAGTCAGTCTGAGAAAGACAAACACTATGATTTCACTCATATGTGGAATTTAAGAAACAAAATATGTGATCATAGGGAAAAAGAGAGAGAGAAAAACCAAGAAACAGACTCGTTAATATAGAGAACTGATGGTTATCAGAGGGGAGGTGGGTGGGGGAATGGTTACATAGGTGATGGAGATTATGGAGTGCACTTGTCCTGATGAGCACTGAATGCTGAATCACCATATTGTACACCTGAAACTAATATTACATGGTATGTTAACTAACAGAAATTTAAATAAAAATTCTAAAAATAGAGTAATGTTTAAATGAAAGGAACCTAGCTCTACTGTTCATACACTCTTGTGAAAGAGTGTCTTATAGCCCTTTCATTTTCAAAACAATAAATATGTTGCTCCCCCCCAAAAATGCCTATAATTGAAACAAATGTTTAAAATCTAAAAATTCTAATTGGTGATAGAATTTAAAAGGGAATTTTACTTTTTATTTTCAAATAGTAGTTCACTAAAATTGGCTATCTAACCATAGATTTATCTAATCAAATATTTATCTACCTACCTACCTACCTAAAAGGAGATCATTTTTACTTTCAAATTACTCTGATCCTCAGTTATATGTATGGGTTTCTAGACTCATATAAGCAATTCAGAATTTGAGAAGAAAAATGGTAAAGAGCAAAGGTCTCTCTAATATGATGATTAATCTTGTGAAATAGAAAAAATCTCTAAGATTTTCTTGAGCTGCCCTAAGAGGAAAGAGTGATTTATTTCTTCCACCACATGTCATGTTGGCAAAGAAACAACTTCTACTGAACTTACAATCACGATAATCAGTACCTATACTTGTATTTTTTTTTCATTAATTTGTTTCCTTAGAGATTCCATAAAAGTCCATACCAAACCAAAGGGCATTACTGAGGTAACATTCTACCTAATCTTATATGAAGGGATCCAAGAATATATGATTATACATATATTGCCATACTTTTACTATATATTCCAATATATGATTGGATTCCAATATATAAATACTGTGATGTATTGTTTGCATATTATTAAACAAAATTATTTCACTACTGGAATTATAAAATATAAAACACAACTCACTAAATAAAATATGAATCCATGTCAAATGTTCAGGAGGTTCCATATTTTTATGATTAAATATCTGGTAACATCTGCTCTTAAAGTGTTCTACAAGTAAAACGTTGCTGTGTTATGATTGGGTGTCTCAGGGAAAAAAAGTGACCAATGTTTAATGGAAATAAAAAAAAACAACTTATGAACAATCTTTCCCTATCCATAAAACAGCCATATAATTTCTGTTCTTTCCTTTCTCAAATAATCGCAAATACACAGCCAACTTTGATTTTAATAGGCAAATCTGTAAGCTGTTCCATTAATTATGTTATTATTTATTATTTATTTTTGAATGCTCCTTTAATATGTTTGTTCCCAATTTTTAATATTGTTATAATCTTCCCTACAATCTTTGAAAACACACCCACACATAGGCAATGAATGAATGATAGTATGAAATAATATATCTCACTCACTCCAACTGAAGCCAGAGCCAAAGTTGGAGACAAAAATGATTAAGCCTACAGATATTAATTACATTGCTTAGATGCTAGGATCACAGAAGTACTGAGACTGGGAAATTCTCCTCCTCAGAAATCTGACAACAATTGAAAGAAGCAGGTAGCAAAATTATCTACAAAATAAAATAACTACCTATAAAACAGAAGTTACATCTGAAGCATGTTTCCCTATACCTCAAAATTTCTTGACAGTGTGTAGCTTAAGCTGTACTAATATAGTTTCATGGTAATGTACATGCCTTTGGACTTGATGAGGTAACTAAATTAAACCAATACACATACACACACATACATACCCCTTAAATATTTTTTTATCTGGTTGTTCAAGGATACATGTGCAAAGATGTTCATAATAGCATTAACTGTAATAGCAGAAATTGGAAGGAATTAAAATGTTGTCAAATGGGAAAATGGATAAATAATTTTTGTCTTATAAAATACTAAAGATCAAGGAATTAGAGCAACATAAACTGTCTTGAATCTCCTAAACACTAAATACAATTTTACCTATTTTTCAACAAAAACTTAAAGTAACTATTATATCCCACGTAATCTCTTAGATCTTTAAGATGTATCAGAGAACAAACTAGTTAACAATTCCTGTTCTTGAGCTGGAGACAAAGAAATAGCTACAGAAGAATAAGAGTTTGCTAACGAATATAAAGCTTAAGCTATGTTTTAGGTGCTTTCATTAGTGCTCATATTCAATTATGCAAATGGTGCATATTTGTTATAAATATGTTCTATGATATAAATATATATTATTCAATGAAACATACAAAAATAAATTTAAGAGCATGAGATAAAGATAAAACTAAATTGTAAAACTTTTTTTTAAATGTTTATTTATCTTTGAGAGAGAGAGAGAGAGAGCAGGGGAGGGGCAAAGAGAGAGGGAGGCACAGAATCTGAAACAGGCTCCAGGCTCTGAGCTGTCAGCACAGAGCCCATCACGGGCTAGAACCCACAAACCATGAGATCATGACCTGAGTTAAAGTTGACGCTTCACTAACTGAGCCACCCAGGTGCCCTGATAAAACTAAATTTTAAATGCCTATTTTATTTATTATTGACAGTAACCTGTATTCCTGTGGTTATAATGCTATTAATAATATAGTGAGAGTGATATGATTATATACATCAAAATTTTAAAACAGCCTCAAGCATTTTTTAGTATAGTATTTCAAAGATCTGTTTTTAAATCTTTCTCACTTGCTGAAAATTATACTTCAGAAAGTTAGGTGACCTGATTAAAAAAAAAATTTACATTATGGTAAAAAACAATTTCTGTTATAATCATATTTTATTATAAGTTATATCATTATTGAATAATGAGATTAAAGAAAGAAAATAGATCATTTTTTTCTAACAAGATAAATTAAATGGTTTTTTGTCAATTGATATTACAAGTTGGGGAGGGGCAGAGAGAGAGGGAGACACAGAATCTGAAGTCAGCTTCAGGCACTGAGCTGTCAGCACAGAGCCTGATGCAGGGCTCAAACTCACAAACCATGAGATCATGACCTGAGCCAAAGTCGGACAATTAACTGACTGAGCCACCCAGGTGTCCCACATTTTCCCAAAAACTGAATTAGATTTTCAGAAAATATATCCATATTACTATTAAAACTAAATGTGAAAAAGTTAATACTAAAATATATCAAAGAAATATTAGAAATCAAATACATGAACATGTACATGTGTGTATATATTATATATAATGTATGTAAATATAAAGACATAAATTTATATAGAAGGAGATCCAGAATGTTTACTTGTTTAAATAGAAGAATTGTAAACTAGAATGTAATTTGCATTATTATCCTTTTTTGCAAGCTTTAAAAGAACTTATTTATAAGACATTAATTATTTAAATTGTAACAACTTAGGTATAAAAACCTTTTCGTCCTTCTCCCAATACAAGTTTAGATAACAATTTGCTAGGCCTACAAAGCAAATACATGATCTTTTAAAGAGCTTTACCCATTTTAGCACTTGTGCGAAATCCAACTATCTGCATGAATTAAATGCCATGCTTATTACCAATTTTGCTCTCTATTAACTGCACTATTGCAATAGGAATAAAATATATAGTCATTTTTAAACTAAAGTCCATTAAAAATTCAATTTGCTGAGGAGTTTAATTTACCTAGAAGCACTAAATGCATTTTGGATTAAAATCCAATTATCTTGATTTTATACAGTTTTATGCAATATTATAACTCTCTAACTCTTAGTTTTAAAGCTTCTGCATGAAATTTCCTTCTAATAGAAAGTATTTGCAATATGCAATTGCAAAACTTCAAAGTTACTTTTAATTTAAGAAGTTGTATGACCCTTACTTCTAGACTGAAAACAGGCTTTGACAAAAGAAAATTAAAAAAAGAGAGAGAGAGGAAGGAAGAAATATTGTTTATTTATCTTTGATTAAAGTCACAATTCAGTAAGACATGAAAATTGTTCAAGTGAAAATTGGACTTTTCCACCATTTTTCACAAAAAGGAGAGGGAAGCTATTATCTTCCAAAATAGAATAATTTGTTTAAAATGATGCTTATAACTTTAGTTTTCCCAAATAGGATTTACCTCAGAATTTAAAATGTACAAATTGTTGGCTTTATACACTTACACATTCTGAGTATATGTGAGGGTGCATCGGGCTGCTGCCACATGACCATTCATTCCTTCCTTCATCACTCAACCTCAAGATCTGGGGAAGTCATTCAAATGAAGATGACCACTGACCTTATCCCAGGAAGTGATGAGACAAAAAAGAAAATGAGTTGTGGTATAGGAGCCCCAGAACAGCATTAGTCATTATTTGATACAAAGAAAACTCAATACACTCTTTAAATGTTAACTCTTGCTTTTACTTTTCTTCAAATATTAATTTTCTTAATAATTTCTTAATAATTTTTTTCAAATTAACAGAATTCTAAAATTTTAGCTGTCCCTGAAGTGATGATTTAGCACATGAGGAAAAAAATATTTGTCATACACTAGTTACAAGAGGATATGACAAGAGAGGGACTGAGTAAAAGATTAACAGACCTTTATATTTTCAGGCAAGAATATTCCTGGGAATTGACATAACTAATTTTTAAAATCAAATTTTGTGTAGAATGTTAACTCTGTGTCTCAAGATCTAAAATATTATGTAAAAATGAAATGCAATGAGATGCATTCATGCTGAGCTGGTAGGGAAATCTTTCCTCAACCCTCAATTATCTCAGGTTTTTTATAATAAGTAAAATCACTGCCATTTAAAAAATAAGACCTATGTAAATACTAGTGCTAGTGAAGATTTTAAAACATCTGTGTCTCAGCATATAAGGTAGATTTAAGATCAATCTGTTTTAAATCCTGATAAGGGTATAAACTTGTTCATCGAATTGTTGCCCCAGGGACACAGGGTTTTGTTGGGTTTTGTTTGTTTTTCTGACAAGAGAAACTGGACAGTTTTATAATGATTGATGTAATTTTGTTTCTAACAGTTGTCTATAAGAGCAAGGTTTACAATACAGCGAATTACAAACAGATTAGGCAACAAGCCTGAGAAGGCAGCTACTTATCAGTAATGCTCTCCCATCTCTGCTGCTTGTGATTACTTTGTCAAGTCAAATTGTAAGATTTACCAGTCCAGAATATAGTCTGCCAACGTCCAGAGAAAAAAACACACATTTTTGGAGACATGAATATTTCTTCATTTAAGACTTGACTTATAAATTGTGCATATATCATACACACACACACACACACACACACACACATTATCCATAGTCAACTAAGGAATGGATGATAAAGGCCACAATAAAACCCCAAATTTCTGAATTGCAAGGCAAACAGACCATAATCAAGAAATTCTCTTCTCACTGGGTCTGCCTTCATTTCAGGGTTCAGAGGAAATAAACACACAGATTTGCCAATTGTAGGGATCACCATCATGCTTGCCATCAGATAAGTTATTCTGAGATGATAAATTCTTCTGTTGGAAGGATGGATAGAGTTGGCTCAAATGCCACTGAGATGTTAGAAATTATACTTTGATCTAGAATGCTTTTGAAAATCACTTTTGGCAAACATTTTGTTGGAGTTCTAACCAAAGAAAATTCACACAATAAATACAAAAGTGTGTGTAGGTCAACTTAAATGACCCAATTAACTTAGTTAAATAATCCCCAATTACTACTTAAAAATGCCTTAAAATTACTAAAATTTTAATCTGATGTAAAATCAGTTTTGGAAGAGAATACACACATCCTTTGAAGAAACACATATTTCCTCTACCTCTCTTTTATATGACTATCTGAAGACCCATTAATTCAGAAAGAAAACACATCTGATGTCAAGTTCAAAAGCTTGAGATCTTATAATTGCCTGCAGAAAGTTATTTACCTTTTTAAACCAAGTTATTATGTAGCAGAAAAAATAACTCAGAGACAAACTGGAGGTAACGAGGAGTAGAGGAATTTCCCTTCAACCCTGAACCATCACTTAGAGATACCTTCCCTCACTTAGTGATCAGTGAAAAATAATTATATATCAAGGTTCAGACACTGTAGTTTTTGTCAAGTACACAAGAAACAAATCTAAATTTGTTTGGAATGGAATGGGAAAACCATTCCCTGTTCATGGATCCAACGAACAGATATTATTAAAATGTTAATACTACACAAAGCAATCTACACATTTAATGCGATCCCTATCAAAATACCACCAGCATTTTTCACAGAGCTAAAACAATCCTAAAATTTGTATAGAAGCAGAAAAGACCCTGAATACCCAAAGCAATCTTGGAAAGGCAAAGCAAAGCTAGAATCATCGCAATTCTGGACTTCAAGCTACGTTACAAAGGTGTAAGCACCAAGACAGTATAGTACTGGCAGAAAAGCCAACACACTGATCAATGAAATAGAATAAAAACCCCAAAATGGGTCCACAGCTGTGTGGTCAACTAATCTTCAACAAAGCAGGAAAGAATGTCCAATGGAAAAAGTCTCTTCAACAAACGGTGTTGGGAAAACTGGACTGTAACTAACAGAAGAATGAAAGCATGACCTATAAAAGAAAAAAAAAGAAAGAAAGAAAAAAAGAGAGAGGCAAACCAGAAAACAGACTCTAAACTATAGTGAACAAACCAAGGGTTGCTAGAGATGGGGTGGGTTGGAAGATGCGCTAAATGAGTGATGGATATTAAGGAGGGCACTTGTTGTGATGAACAATGGATGTTATATGTAAATGATGAATCACTAAATTCTACTTCTGAAACCAATACTACACTACATGTTAGCTAAAGAGAATTTATATAAAAACTTGAAACAAAGAAAAAAATACTTGCATTTAATAAATGAATGAATAAATAAATAAATAAATAAATAAATAAATAAATAAATAAATAAAATTGAACAGGAAGACTGAGCTTTATATGTAAATAGCTGACTTTGGAATATGGTTGACAAAGAGGTTGTAGTAGGAATAGGAAAAGGACAATTTCCTGCCATTTTCTTGTTGTTGGAAATTACATAAATAAATTTGTTTTTCATGTGTTATTCCCTAGCATTATATTTTTGTCGGTTGTCATTTTAGTGAAGATTCGTTTAGTAAAAGACATTTAATATACTTTATGCAATGATTTAATGTTATACATATCAATTGTAATTCATTGGAGAGGGCTGCATGTAAAAAGTTGATGGCAACACTGTTAGTGCTGCTGTATTATAAAAATTACTAGTCTCCCCTCAAGACACAAGCTTCCATGGGAAGCAGGCTAAGAAATATGTGAATTTCCAGTGGTTTTCTCTGATGCAAGGATAGCATTCCTCTAACTTTTGGGGGTTGGAGGTAGGTGTATATTGTTTAGAAAAGTGATTGTACAGGGTTTCCATGAAATCACATTTTAACCAGCTGACGCAGCTCAACATTCTCTAATATATATGCATTTTTTAATGCATCAAAAATTTCAAATAATTTAGAAACTTAAATACTAATCCCAATAATTTATAAATATATTAAATATAGTTTAAGCTATTCAAACTATTTTTATACATATCTGAATTTTCTACCTATTTTCTTATTTTTCTTCCTTAAAAAAATATTTATGAAGAGCATGCTGTTCGTTTGAGACTGGGTTAACCTGTATTCAAAGGCATCATTTTAATTTGATCTAGTGAATCCACAATCATGTTTTATAATGAAAAAAGTTCCCGAAGTGCTGTATTTCTTTCCAAGGGCACCAGGCTGTTTCCTGGTATTCTTTAATTTTCTTTGCTTCATGAGACAACTATTAAAGAATTTCAGATAAATTAATAGTTAAATCACAGATCATGCCAATTCCTTGATATTAATAACAGAAACACAAGCTGAAGAATATCAGTAACAAAGTAGAACATAAGAAGCTTCCCAATCTGCAAGTCTGTTACATTTGTAGAGTATATAGTATGCTTTCATTTACAATTATTTATCATTTATCCAGCAAGAATCCTTTATTTCATTATTATTGGTGGTTATTAGCAGTTACTAACCCATGATTTTTCTCTACCCTTTCCTAAAATACTTATACTTAGGGTGGAAGGCATTGTCTTTTACTATTTTCAGGACAAAACATTTAAACAGTAGTTTTAGGAAGTGTGTCACACCAAGAGATTGTGAGAAACCAATATCTGTTCATGTGTTTTGGGGTCTTTTACTTTACTTTTGTTGATGAAACTTTATCTTTACTACTAAGGACTAGATGGCAGAATTTCAAACTTTCTCATTTATCTTTCAAAGAAAAGTTTACACACAATGGCTTTTTGCTCATACATAGCTTAATACACCAATGGTTCCTAATTAATTCAAAGTATAACATTTTATAAACAGAGAATGATGCATATTTTATGAATAGTATATCAGTGTTCATCAATAATCAATACTTCAGTCAAATGTAAATTATCAGGTTGTTTGTCTTTATTCAAATATAAAGAATAATGCAATACTATTTAAAAATATGTATCTCCCTGAACTTAACTAACAGTAACAAATGTATCATCACTCAAATAAGAACTTGTTGGAATATTCAGGTATCATTGTCCCTCCATCAAAATAATCAGAAAAGTCATTATAGCAATTGTCCTCACCATTCCTAGACATCACCAAAGTAGAGAAAAAGAAACTCTTTGGTTCATTCAAAACGTTTTTAATGGTTTATTACTATTATTTTTCTTGAAGTGAACTTAATATGCACAATAGGAAGAATTAAAATATTTACTGAGAACCATTAAAAAATAGCTATGGACTTTACTATGAATCTCCTGAGAAACTACCCATTCCATTCTATATTTTAAGAACCATATTCTCATTTTATTCATTGTATACAGACTGACTACATGAAAACATACAGAAATGATATAGCATTATCTCTTAGATTTATAATAAAGAAAATTATATTTATTTTTCAAACATTCAAGAGTTGGACAGGATAATTTATTTTCAGAAGACGTGTATGTCCTGCAAGAATTAACTCTGACAATAATCTCTAAATACCAAAGATCAGCCCATAAATTACTGCAATTAACTAGAAGCAAATATTGAATTAATTACTTGAGCACATTAAACAAATAATATGTAATAATTCCTGAACTGGTGATATGTAGTGAAGATGATATGGTGGTATCATCTTGTGATATGCCTAAATTTATCTGGTTCAGTGATTCATGAAGTACTATAATACAGTTGATGTCATGCTGCTAATTTAGATTAAATATTAGAAAATTTAAAAGTAGAAATATTGAGTAATAGAATTTGTATTAACAATCCCCCCAAACACAGGTACTGTAAACGACAAGACTGCCTAAATCAATGAGTTAATTACAGTAAGACAAAGTTTACTACAATTTAATTTACATGTTTTACTTCAAAAAAAACCCTCAAAAGTAAACATCAAATAAACAACAAATCCATTTAGGTATGGTATGGGGAAGATAAGGCATAATAAATGAATTATTAAACCTGAAGACTTGGGGCTTTTATGTGACTATCAAGCCAAAATAAACTTGAATTCTTTATATGGGAATAGGTGCTTTATAACCAACTTGGGATAAATACCAGTCTCATTTTAATAAAGGTAGAAAGCTATATCCGTGGTCTTTGCTGTATAAAATCTTTTATTGAATCAATGTACAAGGATGAAAGAACTCAAAACAGTATTAGGTTTACCAAAACTTAGGAAAACTCACACAGCATACCAGCTCTAATAGGACAAAATTTGTAGCTATACCACCAACATTGTTTTCTTGTTCATTTTATTTCTAATTCTAAGTTATGATAGGCTGGGGAAATGGGCACATTAGAGCAGAATAAATTCAAGTTCATATACATTTTCCAAAATGAATCTTTTCAGAATATATGATTTCCTCAGTAGAAATTCATATCAAATTAAATGTATTTCCAATACTTATTTGTATTTGCCAAACCCTTGTTATCTTGCCTTAAGATATATATGTATGTGGATATATGTATATGCATATGTCAAGCATACATTTTGCACACCAAACCACAACAGAACTCATTGACGTACTACGGGAAATATTCATTTCTTTGGGCAGAAGACATGAATAGACATTTTTCCAAAGGAGACATAAAGATGGCTAACAGATCATGCTCAACATGGTGTTGATGCTCAACATCACTCACCATCAGGGAAATACAAATCAAATCTACAATGAGATATCACCTCACACCTGTCAGAATGGCTAAAATTAACAACACAGGAAACAACAGATGTTGGCAAAGATGCAGAGAAAGGGGAACCCTCTCACACTGTTGATGGGAATGCAAACTGGTGCAGCCATTCTGGAAAACAGTATGGAGGTTCCTCAAAAAGTTAAAAATAGAACTACTATATGACTCAGCAATTGCACTAATAGGTATTTACCCAAAGGATACAAAAATACTGATTCAAAGGGGCACACACACCCTGATATTTATAGCAGCATCATCAACAATAGCCAAATTATTGAAAAAGTCCAGATGGCCTTTGACTGATGAATGGGTAAAGAAGAGGTGGTATAGGGGTGCATGGGTGGCTCAGTTGGTTAGGCATCCGACTTTGGCTCAGGTCATGATCTCATGGCTCTTGGGTTAGAGCCCCGCGTTGGGACTCTGTGCTGACAGCTCAGAGCATGGATCCTGCCTCAGATTCTATGTCTCTCTCTCTCTCTCTCTCCCTCTCTCAAAAATAAATAAACATTTAAAAAAATTAAAAAAAGAGGTGGTATAAATATACAATGGAATATTAATCAACTATCAAAAGAATGAAATCTTGGGGCGTCTGGGTGGTGCAGTTGGTTAAATGTCTGACTCTTGATCTCAACTCAGCTCATGATCCCACAGTTCCTGAGTTAGGGCCTTGAGTCAGACTCTGTGCTGATGGTACAGAACCTGCTTGGGATTCTGTCTCTCCTTCTCTCTGCCCCTCCCCAGCCTGTGCTTACTCCCTCTCTCTCTCTCTCAAAATAAATAAATAAACTTAAAAAAAAATGAAATCTTGCAATTTGTAACAATGTGGATGGAACTAGAGTGCATTATTCTAAGCAAAACAAGTCAGTCAGAGAAAGACAAATACCATATGATTTCACTCATATGTGGAATTTAAGAAACACAACAGACAAACATAGGGGAATGAAAGAGAGAGAAAGGGAGGCAAACCATCAGATACCAACTGTAGAGAACAAACTGAGGGTTGCTGGAGAGGAGGTGGATGAGGGGATGGGCTAAATGGGTGATGGGTATTAAGGAGGACACTTGTAATAAGCATTGGGTGTTTTACATAAGTGATGAATCGCTGAATTCTACTCTGAAAATAACATTACATTATATTATTTATTAGCTAACTAGAATCTAAATGAAAACTTGAAACATTAAAAAAATCATTTCTTAATTTCCTGTCTACTGGTAAGCTGGGATTCAGCTCATGTTGTCTGGGGCTGTCAGAGATTAGTTCCAAGCTGTGGGTTGGGCTCACATTTGTTCCATATGTCACTCATATCTATGAACTAGTAGCTAATCAAAGCAAGATTTCCCATGGCAACAGACACACATTCAAGAGGATAAGCCAGCCATGTATTTAAAAATCAAGCATGTATTTATCTGCTTCATTCCACTGGCCAAAGTAACCCACATGGCTAAGAAGGAAGATATGTATGGAAGAAGTAAATACAAGTCTGATGAGTCTTAAAGATGATATATAGAGTCATAAAGGGATAGATAATTTAGGTACATATACTATTCTGGAAGTAAGGTTGGGTATTCAGGGAAGATTATTTGATTAAGTGAAGATCAAATGTGAAGGATAAAGCGTTAGGTTTGCAGAAATGGAATAAAAGGGTGTATTACAAGTATAGAGGGGGGATTACTAGTGAGAAGTCCAGTGGAAGAAAGAGCATGGTATTCAATAAACAAAGGCTAAACATACTGACAGGACTTTGGGGGAGTTTTTGATGATGACAAAGCACAGACTGTATATCTAAGTTATTTAGTGTGCTATCACATTTGGGACTTCAACATTAGAATAGTAGGATACGTAGATTTTAAGCAGACAAGTGAGAGAAAATTTCAATTTAAAAATAAACATTCAAGGGGCACCTAGGTGGCTCAGTTAGTTAAGTGTCCAACTTCGGCTCAGGTCATGATCTCAGGGTTAATGGGTTCAAATCCCATGTCAGGCTCTGTGCTGACAGCTCAGAGCCTGAAGCCTTCTTCAGATTCTCTCTCTCTCTCTGTGCCCCACCCCACTTGTGCACGCACAGTCTCTCTCTCTAAAAAATAAACATTAAAAAAATCTTCAAAAAAATTAAACATTCAAGGCACCTGGTTGGCTCTGTTGGTTAAGCTTCTAACTCTTGATTTCAGTTCAGGTCATGATCTCACGGTTCCTGAGTTTTAGCCTGGCATTAGGCTCTGCGTTCACCGTGCAGAGTCTGCTTAGGATTCTCTCTCTCTCTCTCTCTCTCTCTCTCTCTCTCTCTCTCTCTGTCTCTCTCTCTCTCTCTCTGTCTCCCTTTCTCTCTCTGCTGCTCCACTGCTCATTCTCTTTCAAAATAAATAAAAAATAAAAATAAACTTTCTAGGGGCACCTAGTGTCTGACTCTTGGTTTCAGCTCAGGTCATAATTTCATGGTTTGTGAGTTCGAGCCCTGAGTCAGACTCTGGGCTGCTGGTGTGGAGCCTACCTGCTGGGGATTCTCTCATTTTCTCTCTCTCCCCCCTCCCCCAGTCTTTCTCTCTCTCTCAAAATAAATAAACTTAAAAAAATAAACATTCTCTCTTTAAAGCAAAAGGGAAAAATGGCTATGTGTTTGGAGAGAGTGAAGAGGAGACTTATAGTAGACTTTCTTTTTCTTTTCTTTTTTTAAGATTCTATTCTTTTAACGTAATATCTACCACCCGATGTGGGGTTCAAACCTACAACTTGGAAATCAAGACTTGCACACTCTAATGACTGGGCCAACTGGATGTCCCAGTAGACTTTTAAAGCAGTTTAAAAGTAGTAGACTGAGCCTGGATAGCGCAGTCAGTTAAGCATCCAACTCTTAATCTCGGCTCAGGCCATAATTTCATGGTTCCTAGGTACAAGCCCCACATCGGGCTACTCGCTGTGAATGAGAAGGCTGCTTGGGATTCTCTCTCTCCCTCTCTCTCTGTCCCTCCCCTGCTTGAGTGCTCTCTCTCTAAATAAATAAATGAATAAACTTAAAAAAATTTTGTTTAAAAAGATCTAAGGTAGTTTGGTCAAATAGAGTTTGCTGGTTTAGACTGGGTATTAGTCGCAGAGTTTAACAGTATAGACTTAAATAATGGTAGTAAAATATGAACACTAAGAGGAGATAATATTTATTGAGTTTTGCTATAAGCCAAACATTGTGATAAGAGCTTCAATTATTGCCTATGTAAAATTCACAAAATTCCTATAAAGTAATTAAACTTCTATCTCCATTTCATAATTGAAGATCTCAAGGCCACAGTACTTTTGTGGAGAGGTGAAGGGTGCAGGGTGAACTTCCTAACACCAAAAACCCATTACATTTACCAATAGTCTATATTGACCCAATTTTAAAAGTTGGCTTATAAATAATACAGTTATTAATTGTATAAAATTATTTACCTAATGTGGATCTTCTTCTAGCTAGTACTACCTAATGGGTCTGTATGTAGCACTACTGACCCTTCATTAACATTAACACTGAATTTTTTATTCCTTTTATCCCAGTCATTTTCCTGTAAGATGATGCTTTATTTTGCTAGAGCAGAATCTCCAATAATGGCTGTTTTACTCTCCTTTCTTATACCTTAAGTAGCCCTGCTTCTTGACATGTTGGACACAGAAACCATTTAACTGTATTTTACATATTTAAGGAGGACAAAATGAGATTCTTTGCCTTACATTAAATTAAGTATGTTTTACATTAAATTAAGTATGTTCTACATTAAATTAAGTATATTCCAAGTTATGTGTTCATTCTTTTCTAGAGTAGGAAAAATGGGAATTAAAAAATTAATAATTTTTTTTATTTAAACATTATTTATTATTGTTAAACAATATTAATAATATTTAATAATGTCAGTTTGATTAAAAAGCATCTCAAAAAAAAATGGTTTGCCAAAGCATCTGAATCTTGACCTTAGAAAAGCATTAAAGGTGATTTGGAAAGGATTTTGGGCTAAGACACAAGGCTTTATCTCAGTATTCAAAGTCCTATAAGGCCTATTATTCCCTCTTAAAATATATGTCTATTTTAGATACTTTTTTCTCTTTGTTGTTCTCACTAAACTATATGTATACCTTTTATTTTAGTAAAACCATGCTCCTTTTCACTGGCACTCAGGTTAATTCTTGAGAACTAACAATTCAGGCTACTTTCCAGCCTTGCCTGGTGTTGGTTAGACAGGAATTTGGAGAAGTTCAGGGGAGCTATAAGATTTTAGATGTAATTTTATCTTGGCTCTGCCAAGCTGTAAAAGAGTAATAGGATTGTGAAGAATCTCTGAATGTACGACAATAGGAAAACGTGATCAAGACTCAACTGTAAGCTTTTCCTCTTGCTCAAATTGCCTTCTGCTTCTTTGCTACTTTGAACCTGGCAGCCAGCTGTGTTGGGCCTTTCTGGAGAGAAGACATCTCATCCCTATAGCCATATATCTTGGCTCTTTCTATCTTTGCTCTTTCCCTTGGGGGCTTTAAGGATGCACAGGCTTTAAAGGATGCCTTGATTTAAAATATCAGTTGTTAGAATCTTTGTTCTAATATTGTCAGTTCTGAGTCTGATCAAAAGTTCAGAGGTTAAAGCAGAAGGTTATAATCCAGTGTTAGTTCTTTTTTCCTTTTTTTTAAAATATGAAATTTATTGTCAAATTGGTTTTCATACAACACCCAGTGTTCATCCCAACAGGTGCTCTCCTCAATGCCCATCATCCACCCTCCCTTCCCTCCCACCCCCTTCAACCCTCAGTTTATTCCCAGTTTTTAAGAGTCTCTTATGGTTTGGCTTTTTTTAACCTGAATTGAAAATTAGAATTACCCAGGGAGATTTCAAAACTACCTTTGCCCTGGCCCTACTCCCAAATGTTCTGTATTAATTGGTTTCAGGTGCAGCCAGAACATAATAGTTGTTAAAAACTGCCAAGTGATTCTAATGAGTAGCCAGAAATTTCCAGAAATTGCCTGATTCTTCTATTAGGACCTTTTGAGCTCTACCACCAATGTGGGGTCATCTAAAAATTGTGATGTTCTTTTACTTGCTCTATGTACCTGGACTCGAAGAAATCCTAAAATATTGTAGACAAAATTAGTAAATTTCCACTCATTTAATCTGTATTTGACCTGTCAAGATGTTGTCACAAAATGTTAAGAAGCATACATAATATTAGCCTAACTAAGCCTATTTACATCTAGAATTCCCATGGTTCTTTATAGTTGACTCTAGAATCACACAACCAGAACCTATCCACCCAGGATATAATTTTTTTTTCTCTGCATTTGTAAATTACAATAGAGAGTTCAGTTGATTTTTTTTCGAGTGTCATATTTTTAAATGGTCAAATATTTTTGAAAATTATTTCAGATTATATTTTATGGGTTGCATTAAAATTAAATATCTCCTGTTATTAGATATTTTCTGTCAGATTTTTACTTTTATAAATATAACAATGATTAAATAATTTGTAAACTGGCTGAATCAGTGATGATATCCTCATAAAAGTAAAACCACCTTAAAGGATCCTTTAAGAATCATAATGTATATTTTCAAATGGCTTTTAGTAGAAGTTAGGTGTCATCATTTTAGAATGTTAATTATTGATCAAAGTTTAAAGAGTTAAATAGTTCTCTCAATGGAGAACCTGTTCTATAAATAGATACCTAGACAGACTTCAAAATATAAAATATGATTCACAAACAGCTGGCCTTTGGTCACGGTGGCTAGAGCTGCAAAACCATAATTTCCATTTACTACCTTTTTTGGAGTTGTGCTGTAATGGACTGATTGTATTTTCTGTTTCAATTCATGGTTGGTTTTATTTCACAAAGACTTAAATTGAGTGCTTGCAGTTTTCCTCATGGCTAATTAAATTGCTGAGGAAAAAGATGTCTGGGTAAAATAACACAATATGCTTGGATAACATATGTTTTGCAGACTTACTTTAAGCCTGGAGGAAAAACTTAAAATAAACACCAGCACTCTTAAGATTTGGCAGTTGAGATATTTGCAAGAGGGGCATTTACCTAGCATTCCAATGTCAGACTAATTCCAGATCAAAAAGAAATATGCTCATCATAAATATTCTTAGATAAACCATTTTAAGATTTCTCCAGCTTTTAAATCATAGAGTTAATTATTCAGTTACATAACCATATATTTTTAAAATTTACTTATTTTTTAATTTACATACCACGAAGTTACATTGGCCAAGGCTGACTGTTTTCTTGGTGCTTCATTGAGTTGTCATTATTTGAGATTTTTTTTTAATGAATTGGGGGAGTTTGTTTACATCTGCTTTAAAAATATTGCAAGGTATTTGCTCATTGTAGCCATATACTATGTTGTATCCATTTGGGGCTTTGAATTTTATTTACTTATTTATTTTTTTGTATGTCCTAGAATGGATCCAAAATCCCTTTACAAGTATGGTCTCAGTTTTGTTTAGGTGTTACCACAACGTACCTTCATTCATGGTATTAACACAGTCTATCTTTGTGGTGTAAGCCCCTTGTTCAGTCCTATGTTCTTGGTAAGCTTCTCAGATTTCAAAGATGATGCTAATATTGACTCATATTTATTTATTTTTTTAATATGAACTTACTTTTCTAGCAATGTAATTAGCTGGCCTCTAGTTGCTCCTCAAGTACCATTAAATCTTAGACTTATCATTGGTCAATGATTATTAAAGCTTACCTCACATAAATATATTTAAGGAAGATTAACTGAATGATATGGAGTCATTAATTCCAAAATCTGATGTTTTATAAGCAATCAATCACAGAACAGAGCCAATCCATGAGTGTCCACTAACTCAAGGTAAAATGAGAAAAATAAGAAACATATAGTGTTTCTTTCTTAAGGTAAATATATTTAAAGAAATATATTTAAAGAAATCCTTTAACAAGATTTTAATTTTTATTCTCAGTCAGTAGAGGAAAAATATAGAATACACTAACATAGTGTTAGTGAAAATGTAAAAAAAAATTAATTGGAGTACCACTTACATAAAATAAAAATACATATAAAATATAAATTTTATAAACATAACACAAATAAAAATACAAATTAAACATATTGTAATGGAAAGAAACATAGCATTTAAAAGTAAATAAGTCAATAAAGAAAACAGATAACAGTAAATAAAAACCTTTCATTTGCTTTAACAGTGGTGATGATCACAGAATCTAAAAATTGAAACATTTCTGTGTTACTACTTAGACCCTCAGTCATCCTATTGCACCCCTCCATTTTTAGCATTCAACGTTACTGCTCTCTGAGGTCCAAAATCCTGGTACCAATTTTTACAGGCAATTTAAAGCCTGGAATTAACCAGGTCACTGGAATGATATATCAGCAATATGCTTTCATTGAATCATACCTACATTGCCATGGTCCTTGTTACTGAAAGTTATAAGAAAGGGTTCTATGGGTTCAGCTACTAATTAGAAGCTAAGAATAATTTCCTGCCTATTCTTCCCAATATTATATTATGTTACATTATATTATATATCATTTATTCTTTAGAGAGATGAAATACCTTGTTTCTCAGCATACCTTTGTTTAATGAATGAATTAATGAATACATAAATGAATGAATCTATTATCAGCACCATTCAAAATTGTGCCTCAAATCTGAAATTCATTTGTGATATCTCACGATAATCATGTCACATGTAAATGACAATTGGAGCCAAAAATATGCCTCACTTTTGTTACAACATATATTTTGATTGTTAGAACCTTTCTGGTTTTATTTTACCTGTCTTTCTCTTGTTTTTCTTCAGTCTTCCTATGTGGGGAATAAGCTTAGGAATCCCCTGGGGCTTACACCAATGGGTTAACAAGGCATAAAGAAGTACAGAGCCATAGGATGTTCACATCAAGTTTGGGTAAACAAGATTAGATGAATAAGGATACAGAAGGGGAGCTGGGGCCCCCAGAATAAAGTAGGGAGGTGCAAAGGCACCAGAATAGGGAGGGGAAAGGCCCCAATATAGAACATAGGTATATAAAATAAACAAGATTAGGTATTCAAGGCAGAAGCACCCCCCGCCATCCCCAATTTAGTACTATAGCAGAAAGCTGCTTTCACAGGAAGGAAGGACCAAGTTAAGTAGACAGGTAAATTGGGCCATAGACCACTGCTCTGCACTGCAGGGTAAAGTTGCCCAGAGCGGAGATGATTCACAAAAGAAATTTGCCTTGTTAACTCTGAGGTCACATATCTTACCTGTTTCATCCCCTAGGCTAGCTAAGATAAACAGAGGTGGTGCCTCATGCCCGCTGTAAACAGCCTTCCACCCGACTGCCCAGTGCCAGGATTTTGCTTTGTATTAACCCAAACCCCTAACCCCAAATATCTTCAAGACCCCCTTTCCCTCACATCCCCAAGTTAATGTTCACAGTTTCATTGTCTCTTTGTGTACTCCCATCACCATGTTTGTAAGCTTTCTGATCCTAATAAATATGGGCAAGGACCCTTATCTGGGGCTCTTATCTTTTCCCGGACATTTGCCATCTATCTTGCATTTTAATCCCACGTCCCAGTTTCTTGCTAGACAAGAAAGAACTTTAGACCCAGAGTCTATGATGTTAGTGTTCTCACTCATTTTTTTCCCTAGTTTTATTTATTGATGGTTCTACATGCATTCTTGTAAAAGGATTTAAATTGTTTCTGGAGTAAACTAATAAATATTGTAATGCTATAATAAAGGATTTCTAAATCCCAGTGCCACCATGTTTCAGATAGGATCTGAATTTACATATCTGCCTTATTCATTCAATTTAAGTAATGATTCTTTTTCTTTGACCTCTTCATGGTATGTGGTTTCAATAAACAGTTTAATTTTTCCTGTCATCCCCCAGGACCCCATTCCATTCAAGTAGTAATTGAAAATACTACCCAACTGCAACAGATAACAGGAAGGCAGAAGGGAGAAGCATGGGGCATATCTGCTTCAATAATTTTTTCTAGTTCTGCAACATTGATTAACTCCTTAAAGTTTAAACTATAATAGTTTTTTAACATGCTCTGAAAATTCTCAATAGAAATTATGGCAAGTGCTCTAAAAGCCACAAAAGTGGATAAGCCCAAAACATATGGTTTCATTGTTATAACAGATTGGCATTACATCCTATAGTATCATTTTTATAACAAATTTGAGTTGTATTTTGTTATCATCACAGATATTTGAATACTTAGCACCTACTGCCTACCAACCTGAAACTATGAAAGATACTTGGGTTTCACTTTCTGCTCACCAACCTTAAACTTTGTGGCTCAAGGGAAAGTAGCCACAATGTTACTTTCCTTAAGAAAAGTCAACTCAGTTTGGAGCCACAGTGTTTTCCAGGAAACTCTGCCATTATCACCTTAAACCTCCTTAGTATAAATTCCCATAAATCACTCAGAGTTGCCAGTCTGTAAGTGGTATATTTATGTGAGGAAGAGATCTACAAGGAATACGTGAAATTATCAATGTGGTTTCAGTTACCCAAAGCACTCTGAAACCTTAGCTCTTGCAATATTGATTAATTAATAAATATGAATTCAATGTGAGAGAATCAAGAGATACTCTTACCTTGTACTTAAACTTTCAATTATTGCTATTTGCTGCACCACGCACACTCAGCTTTTTTTGAGTTTGGCCAGAACATGGAGAGTTTTATCAGTTTTTTTCCATGATCCGTACAAATTTCCTATTAAAAGAAGTTAATATCTCAAATGAGCTGCCTAAAACTATTAAGGAGTCGTCATAATTAAAATACGTGTGTAGGTGTATGTATGCACATGCATACACACACACACACACACACATATGAGTTTGCAAGTTGCATACCAGACAAATTTAAATCAGTATTGAAATTTTTCCTCAATTTTAGTTTACAAAGAAAGTTAGTATTCCATCCTTCCTCTCACATGATTACTGGACCATGGAGTATTTCCCTATTACTGTGTTTGATGGTTTATTGCTGACAATAGCTATCTGCTCTGCTTTGCCAACCTCTGCTGATATTTTAATTGCTTTCTTTTGTTTCTATACACAGTTGAAATTTTGAGATAAATAGCAATTAAAACATACAAGTATGTTCAGTGGTAATCACCAGCTTTTTCGTCAACACCCCAAAGGATGAGGCTTTGAGAATAGTAAATGAATTTATGTTCCATTAAGTTTAAATTACAATAGAAATATTTTTTAATGCTAGTTTTCAGGAAGTTAAAAAAAATCATCATCAGCAACTCCTCTTACTTACCTATGCATCAAGAGTAGTCCATTCTTATTATCACTATGAAAATCTGTAAAATAAGGAGGTAGCAAAAGTTAGATTTTCTCAGGATCATGTGAAGTGGAGATATGGCTGTGATTAGATTTACAAAATCAGTATATTGAAATTTTTATTTTTATTTTAACTTTGCATACAAACAAATGCCCATTTCTTTTTCTTTATTTCCAAACAGTTACTTGCTTTTAATTTAACAATAATTGTAGACTAACGTAAGGCATTATAAAATGTCCTTACTTTGATGACACAGTAAGCTGCAGAGCTAATTTCAAAGTGTATGTGGAGACTTTTTTAACGAGATAAGATAATTTTTGGCAAAACATTTCTCTAAAAATATATGACTAACAATCATCTTTGTGTTAGTTTCTCATCTGAACCATCTTCCTTTCTTTTCACTGTCCGAACAGATTCAACCCTACCTTTGAGGACAAACTCAGACCCATTTGCTTTATTAACATTATCTTAAACACACTTCAAAATGGGACATGTTTCATTTGCCCTTTCTGTTCTTCCATCATTTCTTTATAAATTGTGGATTTGCGATGTCTCATTATTTTCAAGCTCTGAACTGTCTATAGTTATTTAGTATGCAAGGGTTTGATTTTATCTTCCCCACAAGAATATACATTCTTGGCAATGATTGAATATAAAATTCTTTTTTATAGCAATTGTTCAAAGTCTCATCCATGGTGTTTATGCAATAAATGTTTACTGGTTTTATATTTTTGTGAGATAGTTGATTGATGAATTTTATACTACGAATGAATTGCCATAAGCAGGAGTGGAAAGATGGATCATTCTTTACCTTCAAAATGTCAACATATTTACCAGATCAATAATATATCTAGCCTGATTAGAAGGTCCATTAACTTGAAGCCAGAAGATTTAATGGTACAATATTCATGGAGACAGAAAACTAAATAGACAATCACAGTACCCTGCTAATTACAAGAGGGATGAGAAAACTCCTACGGAAACACATAGGAAAAGATTTATGTGAATATTGTTACTTACTATCTTATATATTGAAAATTCTATCCAAACATGCTCACTCATCATTAATTATCACTGCCAATTATGTGGCTTCCTTGTGTTTCTTTTACAAGAAGGAATAGAGAAGTGTGGTTCAAGTTTGAGGGTTGATGAAAACTAAAGAGCTATTTTCTTTGGAAAAAAATTTTTGAAAATTTTTTTTCTAGCTGCCAACTTTATTGAATACAATTCTCCCTTTTGAAATTCTTATCATTTTATCCATGTATGAATATTTGTGAGCCTTTTCTATGGGCCTGGCAATGTTCTGTATTAATCCATTTAAAACTAATATCAACACATGTGGAAGCTACCAATATTATCCCATTTTGGAGATACACAGCCAACCTGACACCAAAGGCTAGGTCATAATGTCTACCATATCTTTCTAATTCTTTTTTGTTTCCTTTTTACTTTGCTAGTTGTATATCACTGTTCTGAGACCATAGCAAAGACTTTGGTTCCCATTTAGTAATGCTAAACTTGTCCCACAGTGCACACCTTTACTTCTGTGGAAATTTATTCATGGGTGATTTCACCTTCATATCCATCATGCTCCCCTCTCCTCTGCCTCTCTAAGTGCTTGTTGGAGAATTCCACTTGTGTCATATGGTGTTATCACTTTGAATTCAAATGTGCTCGGGTAGTTAAAGATGGAATGGAGAGGATAAGGTCTAACGTACCATTCTTAGTGTCCTAATTCAGGCACTTCTATCACTACTTTTCAAATCACTTAGGCAAATATGTTCCTCAAACACCTGGCTAATAGCATTCTGTTAATCACTGTCACTTTTCCTTTCTTCTTTTGGTACTCCCTCTTTCTGTCATTGTTCATATCATAGCTCTATTCCACAACTCATTCTAAGTTTTCAATTCCATTAGACTTTTGTTCTAGAGGAAAGAGCCAGTGTCCAGTTTTTCCACTCACTCTCTCTTCTATACCTTCCTCTTGTATTATCTTTTTTTTAAACAGCAATTTTGTATAATACAACTATATCATTCTCCCTATAATATTGAAAGGTTTCATAGTCCTTACAAAATGATGCCTCTAGTAATTAGCCTGACAAAAGTTTTTCATATGTGCCAAATTATTTCTCCACCCTTGCTGTACAACATCCTCCTCTAAATCTCTAGGGGTTTTCACCCACCCCTGTCTGGAAATTCCATGTTCATTTTATTCTTCACTTTTAGTCACATAGTTTCTTTAAAAAACTAACTTCCATTGTCTCCATTTATTGATTTATTTCTTTCATCCACTTATTTGTAATTTATCATGGCATACATTTTTTTTGTTTTCTATTACATTTTGCATTTATTTTTGTTCTATGTAAAAATAATGTATTTGTAGGCCTATTCAGTAGCATAGAACTTTCACATAATAGTTACTCAAACATGAGATTGCAAATACACACGAAGTATTCCAGGAAATACAGTTGGGAAACATAAATAACTATAAATATGTTAATTAAAAGGGCTTGAAAATGCACTTTAAACAAATAACTACATAGATAAATAAAAACGGGTTGCATATTTTGAAGGTGACATCACAAAGCTGACTTTGAAATGCAATTGTTTTGCCAAAAGTTTTTGTTGTCCTCAATTTTTGATCCACAACTAATTAACACCAAATATATATTTCAAAGTGTGGTAAGTGAATCAGCTGGATTAAGAATATAAAAGGAGAAATTTTGCAAAGCATAAACTTAGAAGAGAAAAAAGTCAATGATTTTTTCCAAGTTTACTTAAAATAGCATTGAGAGAAAGAGGTTTTTTGTGTGTGTTTATACTTTTTACTTTTAAAAATTGTATTTCATTTTTATTTAAAACACAAGCAGTTTCGTTGTTCTGTGGATGAAACCACTGTTATATTATAAACTATTTTTGGGGCGCCTGGGTGGCGCAGTCGGTGAAGCGTCCGACTTCAGCCAGGTCACGATCTCACGGTCCGTGAGTTCGAGCCCCGCGTCGGGCTCTGGGCTGATGGCTCAGAGCCTGGAGCCTGTTTCCGATTCTGTGTCTCCCTCTCTCTCTGCCCCTCCCCCATTCATGCTCTGTCTCTCTCTGTCCCAAAAATAAATAAACGTTGGAAAAAAAATTTATAAACTATTTTTTACTGTTTTGAAATAAATGTTATTAAAACAAATGAAATATCTGATAAAGAAAATTCTACTTGCATGAAATTCAAACAGCTTGAAAGGTAATTTAAAAAATTAATATTTATTCATTTTTGAGAGACACAGTGTGAGCAGGGAAGGGGCAGAGCGAGAGGGAGACACAGAATCTGAAGCAGGTTCCAGGCTCTGAGCTGTCAGCACAGAGCCCGGAACAGGGCTTGAACTCATGAACTGTGAAATCATGACCTGAACTGAAGTTGGATGCTTAATCAACTGAGCCACTCAGGTGCCCCCAAATTTTTGTTTCTAAATTGTCTTACATGTTTTATAAGATCCTAACCTTAAGTAAACAGAGGTCTTGCAAACAAAATACCAGACAGAATTTAAGTTTTTGCTCTTCATTGGCATTATCTGTGAATTTTGATATATCATTTAAATGTATCATTGATGATATATCATTTATATCTGAGCTTCAGTGTTATAATCTATACTATTAAATTTTGGTTACTGATATTTCTGGGTTGTGGATAAGAATAAATTAGATAATTAAGGTAAAAACACATAGCACAAACCTTGGCAAGATAGTTAGCAACAAATATCAATTGAATCTAAATTTTAGAAAACATTAAAGCAAGGGACTTAATTCAAAATCAAGTTAACTCTACAGTTAGTTTATTCTTCTATGCCTCCTAACCCAATCTTGTTGGAAAAATTACTTATAATTGAAAACAGGATACTGTCATAAAGTGAGCCTTCAGAATCATCTCAATGCATTTAACTATCATGCATTGAATATTGGTGAATTGTATATAATGATTATACACAATTAGCATGTTTAGTTAGCTAGTCCTTTATTTTTTTAAGTGTATTTATTTATGTTAGAGAGACAGAGAGAGAGAAAGAGAGAGAGAGAGAGAGCAAGTGGGTCAGGGGCAGAGAGAACCCCAAGCAGGCTCTATACTGTCAGTGCAGAGCACCACATGGGGCTCAAACCCATGAACCATGAGATCATGACCTGAGCCCAAATTAAGAGTTCAATGCTTAACTGACTGAGCCACCCAAGTGCCCCTGGCTAGTCCTTTATACTCCTTATTTAATTAGGTTTATTTCTAATTTAACTTTATCCTAGCAGCTATACATTTATCACAAATGATTTAATAATTGAAGTTATATTTGTGGTTGATTTTTTACCACATAAATTTACCACATAAATTCTTATTTATGTGTTATTTTTTACCACATAAATTCTTATTTATGTGTTAATAAACGTTATATCAGACAATTATTGCATTTTATTTATTATTTATGTGTTATTTTTACCACATAAATTCTTATTTATGTGTTAATAAACGTTATATCAGACAATTATTGCATGGTGTAAGAAAGACTCATGTTTGAATGCTATATATCACAACTAACTGTACAAAATTAGACAAATAATTTAATCTCCCTGAGCCACAGGGCCTAACAGGAAAACTTCCCTCTTAACTTTATATAATTGATATGTAAAAGTGATAATTAAACAAATAAAGCATGTGTCAAAACCTAAATAAGACTTTTTTTTTCAAATAGTAAGTGTGGTAAATATGACCACAATGGTATTGAGCCCCAAATAGGCAGTCTGCAAATGATTATGTATTTTTCTTTGTTTTACTCCTAAACACAGATTATATTCTATGTCACACTATGTATTTTTGCCAGAAGAATTAGAAATAATGACACATTGAGCACCACATTTCTAAGACTCAAAGTTGTTCCTTAGAGTAAGCCTCTGCACAAAGGAGTAAAAATGAGTACATTGAAATTGAGAAGAGATGCACAACCGTCTTAAATTTCCTCCTCATCAACAAATGCAAGCCTCCTAAATCTCTACAGTTGAACTCTAGTCTAAAGCTTCTTCAAATGCAAAAACATGAGAATAATAAGAATTCAGACACACCTTAACATTGATTGACATTTTTCTATTAGTTCCAATCAACTGCACGGTAGACACTTACACTAGGCCATGAATAAAGGGATCTAATTTAATATATCTGTATGACCTAACCAATAGACATGGGTTAAACAAAACCAACATGGAAAGTCTAGTTGGAAGATATTAGGGCAATAGGAAACACTTTTATTTGCTCATGTGGGGTTATTAACAACATTTCTTCATGACCTAAAATATTTAAGATCAAAAGAGCTACTCATAGATAAGGTTGAATTGATAAGCATGTGGCTAAGATGCCAAAGAATATTCAACAAATAATGTTACCTCAACTTGCATGATCTGGGCTATGAGTGACTACTGGCACTAGGAGGTTACTCAGGGGAATACCCATATGTCAAGATGTTATGGTATTAATTTATGATTTATATACAGTTATGTCTTTATCCATTTGCTCATGTGTTCTGCCCAGCATGCCCAAACAATTTGTGGACATATCCTTCACTTTGAAGGCACAATTTGAACAAATACTTATTTCAGGAATTCAGGAATCAAATAGTGAAAAGTGAATCCTACTTATTGATATATAAAAATATTTTACAAATGAATTACAGTACATATATTATATAATATGGCATATGTTGCATATATATACTGTATATGCCCACACAAGTCCTGGTATTTGGGGGATTCACTCTCATCCACCATATACCTTCTCCAGCCTCTACCTTCCTTTGACTCTTTTTGTTGCTCTTCCTGGCTCTGTACCCTAAAATTTATCCTCGGACCTGGCTTAATTGGTGAATAAATGACACTAATAATTTTCTGGCTTAAATGTTTTCACAAGTGTTTTGTCTCTGCTGCTACCCACTTATAGAGACATGAGTGAAGTAAACAACACATATAATTTCAAATAACTACTTAGAAGTATCCATGATAAATAAAATTTTAAATGTAGCTATTTATGACATTCCATATGTCTACTCTCAAGTCAGGAATAGGATATTGAAAATTAAAGTTACATTATTCTGCATCTCCTAATGTTAAATACATGGACATTTTCTGTGTAGTTTAATGTTTTTCAGGTCCCATGATTCAGTGCCTTCATCCTTCAGATGAGTACCTCTCCAGTAATTCAGTGGGTTTTATCTTAAGAGCATCAAGCAGGATAAGATATACAGAATGTAAACCTAGATAAGCATACTCCAATATACCCTAAATAAGAGAGCTTGAGCCCTCTTTAAATCATATCATACATAGTTTAAAGTCCCATAATTAACTAAGAGGTGAGAAATGTCCTTAACTACATATTTGTTTTATTTGAACTCAGTAACATTTTGCCACTAAATGTAAAACAAAGAATTGTGACTACTATGAGATAAATTTGGCTTCAGATTTAAGAAATATTTCATTTAGAAGATATTTTTGCTGTAAAAAAAAAGTAATATCCTTTTCAGTTCTAGAAGAGTTTTGTGGCCAAGGATCCCAGTTTGGCAACCAGAAACAACATAAAAAAATAAAGAAATATAACTCTTTATACTTTCTTTCTTAAAACCTCTAAACTGCACAGGAATGTAAAATCCTCTTTGTATCTCTTACTTAACGCTTTTACATTTTAAAAAAAGGCCTATGTAGATCACTTAAATAAAATCTCCCTAAAGTCGGTCTCCTGCCTTTCTCTTTGACCTCCCAGGGCTTACACCATAGGTATGTAATGTGTCACACGACCCCATGTTTTAGAGGGATGCCACACTTGACTTCTACTTTGTTGTCACCACCTTAAAACCTTAATAACTTTAACAAGACTTACTCTTTCACTTTGCACAGACCTTCTCTAGGTAGCCAGTCCTGTTTTCCACCCTCTCAAGGTAAAATACTGTATTTGGCAAAGCAATAACATTTAGGCAGGCTTAAAAGAACAGTTCATTTAAAATCTTCTTTCAAGAAAAGATGTCAGTGAAAAGTTATAAACTATTAATCACTAATAATTTCTGTTCTATGAATCATATGTGAAATTGAACACATAACCATGTATCAGAGACTAACCTGTGTTTGGGAAGAAACTTCATGTGAAGAGTATCAAGAACTTAATGCATATTTTGATTTACAGTAGCACTTTCAAAACATGCATTTTAGGAAGGAGTAAATGAGGAGGTATGTGTAGAGACATCCGTCTCACAAAATGTAAAAATTTTTACCACCGGAAGAATTTTATAATAGCATTTTCTCCCAAATATTGTAAGCTGTAACACTGAAGGCATTTCCTACTCTAAATGTCTGTCTCACTCCAGATGATGCTCATTCTATGCACTTCTTTTCATGTCCTGATTATAGCTACACTACAGAAAAAGAAAATGGCTAGAAACACTTGTTTTATAGAGACACAATCTATAAAGAAAAGTGCCTTGATGAAATGGAAATACTGAAGACATACATCCATTGCTATGCCAGTCTCAAGCTAGCAGAGGCCCTTCATGTTGGTCCATATTTTCTCAGTAAGGAAAACACAACATCAACTTTAGAAATCCACAGGCTACTTTTACATGAGTTCTGCCCAGGTTTTTCTTTTGTACTTTCACCATGTGCATTTCATTTAAAGGAAATGATTGCCATATGGTTTTGATTCATTTACACTCAGCTCATAAAAGTACTATGTTTTAGGAGGTATTTGATGTCCACGAAATTTCTGAATGTCTTTATAAGCCATTTTATTAAAACCAGGAAGTTATATTTTGCTAGCATGTGAAATTGAATAACAAATGTTTCATATTTGTTAAAAGAAAATCTCTCAAATCTATGAATGCATATATATCACAGAATGACTTTGTCTATCTACTTTCTTATCTCTATGATTTTGTTTATACATTCCCAGTGAAGTAGAGAATTGAGGAAGTTATTTACAAAGTTCAAGTTTATAACTCTTTTTACAGAATTATATACTTAATTTATTTTTTTTCTTTTAAATGTTTGTTTTTTAGTGAAAATTTAATCCAGATTCTATTCCACTTGCCTGTAAATATTCTTAAAATTTTATAGTAGAATTTATTACGTATATATATATAAGTTCATTTTAGTTTTTGAGAGAGAGGGAGAGTGTGAGCAGTGGAGGGGCAGATACAGAAAAGGAAAGAGAGAGAATCCCAAGCAGGCTTTACGCCGTCAGCACTGAGCCCGATGCAAGACTTAAACTCATGAACCATGAGATCATGGCCTGAACCAAAATCAAAAGTTGGACACTTAACCAACTGCGCTACCAAGTCACCCCCAATTTATATATTTGAAAATAAAAAATGAATGTGAACTTTTTGAGTTCTGTTTATTGGTTTTGAGTTCTGTTTATTGGTTCTGGAATTCAGAAAATTCCAGAAGTCTCAAGCATACACTTTGGTTTTCCATTCCTATAGATTTCCATTCATTATTTCTTTTGAAATTTGCTTATCCGAGTGAAAAGTTTAAATTCAACACTTGAGTTTAATTAATGTTAGATAATTAATTCAGAACAACTCATCAACAAATACACTGCAGGTACCGGTTAATTAAATAAATAGCAACCTAGTATAGGTTGGAAGACAGGATAGGGGTGGAGGAGTGGGCAAGGAATTTCCCTAACAGAGAAGATGACTCAGAGGAGCCTGACTAAAATTTGGTCAGACTATCAGTGGCCAGACTGTGGATTATGCAGAATCTTATAAGCCATAGAAAGTAATTTACATTGTATTCAAAACACGAATTGTAACCATTGATAAATTGTTATCAGAGGAGGAACGAAGTCAACTTTTTTTAAAAGGGTCACTTCTGCTTCTATGTCAAAAGGTAAGACTTAATGTGTGTGATATTTTGACTTATGTATTAAAGTAGACTCTCAACTTAAATTATTTTCATTATTTTTTATAAAATTTAAACTCAGATATCCCTCTCTGTTTTCTTCTTTTATAAAAGTTGAAATACTAAATGGAAAATACATTAAATATTTACCATCCAAGTGTTGATATTTATACCTTTCCCTTATGACACAGAAATATATTCCTTTGATTTTTAAAGTTGTAAAATTAGTGATTAACATTGCCATATATTTACTGTTAAAACTGAAAAAAAAAAACCACATAATCCAAACACAACCCCCAAAATCTCTTTTATTAAATGAACTTAAATAGACATCTCTTAAGTACCGAGGTACATCTTGGTACTATCATGTTTGGTAAAGCAAAATGAATTAAAGTAAAAACAAAAACAAAAACAAAAAACTAGCCTGATTATATTACCTGATCAGCAAAATAGGAAACTCAAATTTCTTCATTGACATATTATATATATAAGTAGTGCTCTTATAACAGGGTAACAGAAGTAGCCAGACATCAGAAATATGGTCTTGTATGATGGAATAGATTTCAAGAGGTAATAGCATCCTATTTTAAAATAGTGCAATTACTACTACATCAATATAAACTGTAGAAATGATTTTCCTCTTCACCGAATTTATCCAAGGCTTATGATAAATGAATGATTTAATTCAAGAATTTCATTATTTTGAGAGGAGGAAAAGGGATAATTCATTATCCAGTTTTCTTTTAAACACTGAAGGTGGCTGATGACTTGGATATAATGAAGAAGGTTGATGAGTAAGGAGAAGCATAGTAATGTTACCACAGAGTTACATTCTATGCAATTGTCCTTTCCTGTTCTAAAGTCATAATGAAACATTCCACATTGGTAGGGATATGTTGAAAACAGTCAAACAAAAAAGATAAAAAATTCTGTTTTCATATTTTTAAATTGTTTTTATGTACAGATTGAGCATGATTTTATCTATTTCCTTTCAAATAGAATAGCAGTCAGGAGAAAAAAGACACTGTATTGGGAACAGGTTTTTCAAAAACCCTCAAAGAAACATGAATCTACTGGCCTTACTTGAAATCATTCACCTTGAGGCTTGCAAACTTGGAAACAGTTGTCTCCCGACTGCAGCAAATGTAATTTTCTCACAGAACTCTGCTGCAGAAATAGTTTCACCTATGGGTGTGTAGAAGCAGCAAGAATACTGAAAATTATTCTTATTGTCTTGAATTATAAGGTTATCTACAAGATAAGAAATGGAAAAGATAAACAGCTACCACTTTTGAAGACAAAGAATAGCCATGCTTTCCTCTCTCTATATTTAGCTAGCCAGCAGGGGTTAGAATCTTTACACCCGGCTTTTGTTGGACATTTGAGGGAATTTTTAAGTTATGTGGAAATCCCTAGCTTTTATAGTAAAGCTAATTTAATAAGAACCAATTCAAGGGAGATCAACTTATTTTGCTGCAAAGATAACTGACAGGGGAAGCAAAAAGAAGAAATCTGTCATCTGCACTGGAAAAATGAGTAAGCAACTCTCACAAATAAAAGAACATGAGAATTATATTATGTGAAAGTATATGGAAGAAGCTTTCTTTTTTTATTTAAAAAACCTTTTTTTAATGTCTATTTATTTTTGAGATAGAGAGAGACACAGAATGTGAGCGGAGAAGGGTCAGAGAGAGAGGGAGATACAGAATCTGAATCAGGGTCCAGGCTCTGAGCTGTCAGCACAGAACTCGACGTGGGGTCAAACTCACAAACTGTGAGATCATGACTTGAGCTGAAGTTGGCTGCCCAACTGACTGAGCCACCCAGGTGCTCCAGAAGCTTTCTTTATTGGTACCAAAATGTGTGAACATTTTCTGGTGATTGCTAGTTTAAGAGGAATCAATGGATGATCTAAAGCATTATTTACTTTTATATACCTCTTGTTTCATGGCAGAATTTTCTACATTTCAACAGTCAGTACATTTCCACATTCATATATTAAATGCCCAGGGTTTAGGTGACTTTTTTCTAGAAAATAGGAACTTAGAGAAAATATATTCATGTTATCAAAAAGTGCAAGGAAAGGGGCGCCTGGGTGGCGCAGTCAGTTAAGCGTCCGACTTCAGCCAGGTCACGATCTCGCGGTCCGTGAGTTCGAGCCCCGCGTCGGGCTCTGGGCTGATGGCTCAGAGCCTGGAGCCTGTTTCCGATTCTGTGTCTCCCTCTCTCTCTGCCCCTCCCCCGTTCATGCTCTGTCTCTCTCTGTCCCAAAAATAAATAAACGTTGAAAAAAAAGATTAAAAAAAATGCAAGGAAAAACATATTATGTAAATAAAAAAAGTATTTAATATATTTTTAATATTTTTATTTATTTTTGAGGGGGGCAGGGAGAAAGGGAGACACAGGATCCCAAGCAAGCCCCAGGCTCTGAGCTTTCAGCACAGAACCCAACTCAAGGTTTCAACTCACTGAACTCTCAAAACATGAGATCATGACCTGAGCCGCAAAAAAAAGTATTTATTTATTTATTTAAAAAAGTTTTTTTTTAATGTTTATTTATTTTTGAGAGAGAGGGAGAGACAGAACATGAGTGGGGGGAGGGGGCAGACAGAGAGGGAGACACAGAATCCAAAGCAGGCTCCAGGTTCTAAACTGTCAGTACAGAGCCTGACTCAGAGCTCAAACTCATGAGCCATGAGATCATGACCTAAGCTGCCACTTAACTGACTGAGCCACCCAGGCACACTGAAAAAAAAAAAAAAAAAAAGTATTGACCCTCATGGTTATAAATCAATGTGGTGGATTCCTTGGTAAGAACATAGAAAAGTGGCACAAAATAAAACAATAATGTCTGTCCAAATACATTGAAAGAACAGAAGACATGAAGTCCAAAAGCAAATTTGAATGGTAAATTCTAATATTTCACACAAACATTGGGGAAATTACTATCCCAAATAAAGGACAAAACGTTTTCAAAATTTACTGATGTATTAGGTAAAAACAGTGTTCCATGATCTAGAAACATGATTATCAAGAGGATTGTTTAAATTGTTTTGGCAGATGAGAGACATACATAGGCCATATCTAGGTTATGGAGGCCTACAAAGTAGATCTGAGTTTTTAAGTTGGCTGTTAATAAAAGTAAGAGTGGTTGGGAACTGGTCATGTTTGTGAAGTAGGAGGAAAGTTTATTTTATACCTGTAAAGATTATTTAAAGAAAGTTGCATTATGGCTGTATATATAAGAATGAGCCAAATTACCTTGATTTATAGTTCAAAAAAACAGAACACTTAATCTTTTCTACAAATTTCTACAAAGGCTCATAAACCTGGGTCTATCAGCAGCAAAAATGAGAAATATCCATTAAAGGTGCTTGAAGAACTCTGTTTTTTAGACAGCAAATAATATAAAATATTTTTCCTTTAGAAGCTCAAAGGAAACCTCTCAATTAAGTGATATTTATATAAAATACTTTTCAGGGCAGCATGTAAAAGTAAAGACTAACTAAAATAAATACTTCCATTTATAGTAACATGCTACAAAAAATAAATTAAAAAAATGATTGCTTTGCGTGAGAATTCATTTTCATATGGCACAAATACAAATTTATTGCTACCAATGCAAATATTTTCAGATGTTTACAGAATGATGTGGCTTTCAAAGTTTACTTTAGTCATAAAATATCTCAGGACATAAATTCCATGCTTACTATAAGATTGGAGAGAAGTGAAAGTATTTTATAAAATATGAATTTCTTAGCACACAAGTGTTTTCTTTCTTGTTCTGATATTCATTGCTTTCTAAAATATTCCTGGGAAGGACATACAAACTTTCCTTTCGTAATAAACTAAATAAACTTGTGTGCAAATTTTACCCATTTCAGATTAGGGTATTTATAAGTGTTTTAATTGGAGGGATGGCAGACAATGGATTCCATTTAAACCCCTATAGCCCTGATTTTCAGATATGGAAAGTAGGTTGAGTCATCAAATAATTCCTTCCTGTTCTCCTTTATATATCCCTTTAATGTAAAACAGAGGAGAGATCGGAGATGTTTCCAGAGTAAAAGCAAAACAGAATTCTATCATGTTTTAAAATATATTTAATTTCACATAGAAAGGAAGAAAGGAAGGGAAGGAGGAAGGAAGGAAGGAAGGAAGGAAGGAAGGAAGGAAGGAAGGAAGGAAAGAAGGGAGGGAGGGAGGGAGGAAGGAAAAGGCAGGGAGGCAGGCAGAGAGGGAGAGAGAATTAGTAGCTATGTTGAAATATTACTTATGGCCAAATATAATAAATTCCAAACAGAAGCATTTTAAATTAGTGTGTGTTTATTATTACAAAATGTTCACTATGGGCAGATTTAGATAGATAGATAGATAGATAGATAGATAGATAGATAGATAGATAGATAGATTTGTATATATGTATGTGTATGTATATATATATATATGTTTGTATATAAATACACAAAATAAATGTTAACAGTAAGAGTTTATAGATAGCATCTGAAGTTTGAAGGCCAACTGTTTACTGGAGTCACAGAAGGCTAAGAAATCAAGAAGAATCATAAATAGATTGTTTAAAAGGGGAGGGGAAAAAAGAATCTGTATTCATATCAACACTCTTCTGACATATCTGCTGTCAAACAATATCTGTGTATTTCCAATTTTTATGTAATGAAACCTAGTGGTTTACATAAACTTATGAGGATAGAGGAAACAAAGGAATAAAAGCCGAAAGACTATTTGAAGATTAGATTAATGGTGATGAATAGAACATTTTATCTGTAGTAGCAATACTGATAAAGTCAAGTTAATCTAGGTTAGCGAAACTTCCTCCTATGGACACATGGACAGTATCTGTCCTTTACTTATTTCCTAAAGGTTAGAACAGGTTTCCATGACAAAATTATTTTTTTAATAAGCAATGAAAACAATGACAGAGGCAATAATGGCCACAACAGCAACAACAAATGTCATTATTGCCAAGCCCTGTGCTTCAATGCTGATATGTATCTGTAAAGAAAAGAGTTGTGATGCCTGTGTTAGATTCTTCTGGCTTTTTAAAAATTAATTAATAATTAGTTAATTAATTACTTTTCATTGTGTGTACAAGGTTTAGATTTTTTTGTGACATTCTGATTTAAGATTTTAAAAAAGTATTCTTTTTCTTTATTTTAATTTTTTTAAATGTTTTTAAAGAGAGAGACACAGAGACAGAGAGAGACAGAGTGCAAGTGGGGAAGGACAGAGAGAGGGAGACACAGAATCAGAATCAGAAACAGGCTCTAGGCTCCAAGGTGATAGTACAGAGCCCAACCCAGGGCTCAAACCACGAACTGTGAGATCATGACGTGAGCCCAAATCAAGATTCCAACGTTTCACCGACTGAGCCATCCAGGTGCCCTTAAAAAGTATTTTTAATAAAATTTTGAAATATTGGTTAATTAGACATTGAAATATTTTTGTTGCTGCATATATTGGATAGGTTACCATTACATAAAGTTTACGTGTTTTTTTTTGTTTTTGTTTTTGTTTACCAATTAGCTACATTCTTGTCCAAGAAAGGTTTTCCTTTTATTGCTTTCTTTGTTAATATTTTGGAATTATTTTACATATAATCATGGGAAGGTCTTGTAAAATTATGTACCACAGTATAAAATTAAATGTTTGTGGCTTTAAGTTATATAAAGCTTTTCTTTGAAAATACTATAGATAAGTGCTGTATATCCTATCTATATTCAAAGACATTTTCTTCCTGAGAACTGTTGACTTTGAACTTACTTTCATTGCCTCCTCCACCACAATCACAGCAGAGAAAGATGATGCTTAAAATCAATATGTGGTGAAATATGTTCAAGAATTAAAACAAAAATGCCAATACATTAAGAAAAGTGTATAAATATAGAGAGACTGTAAAGTAAAATATCTTTATCCTAAGCCCTCATTATATAGTGAAGGTCTAGAAATTATAATGATATTCTGAGAATCTACCAAGGTTCTGTTATAGGAAGAGTGAAATGTAAATAACAGGTCTTTGAGTCATTGAGTCCAAGAGAACAGGAGCACCAGGTCAAATACTATATTCTGTGAGGTTCACATAACACCAAACAGTCTAGAATATTCAATGTTAAATATCCCCACATTATTTTTAGGTGATATCTCATAGTTGGTATATGAATTCTTTAAATTTTTTTAACATTTATTTATTATTGAGAGACAGAGAGAGACAGAGCATGAGCCGGGGAGGGTAGAGCGGGGAGACCCATTATCAGAGGCAGGCTCCAGGCTCTGAGCTGTCAGCACAGAGCCTGACTTGGGGTCTGAAAGCACAAACTGCAAGATCATGACTTGAGCCTAAGTCAGACGCCTAACTGACTGAGTTACCCAGGTGCCCGGTATATGAATTTTTAATTGAAGTTTGAATTAAAAGGTACTACCCACACTCTTTGTGTGATTACCTTAGACTGTATTCTTTCTGGGACAGTTTTCTTTTTCTTTCTTTCTTTCTTTCTTTCTTTCTTTCTTTCTTTCTTTCTTTCTTTCTTTCTTTCTTTCTTTCTTTCTTTCTTTCTTTCTTCCTCTCTCCCCCCCCCCCTTTCTCTCTCTCTCTCCCCCTCTCTCCCCTCTCTCTGTCTTTCTCTGTAATGGGTAAAACTCAATCCTGGTTTGAGATAGAGAATAGGAGAGGTTAACTCAAAGAAAAAGGCTTTATTATTCCAATTTGAATGTACTCTGAGTTCTGCTTAGAAAAAACAATGATATAAATCAGAAAGTTAAAAAAGGAAAACAATTTGAATTAAATTAACATTGTAAAAGTATCATTTTTGAAGGTATACACACACACATTTCCTGTCTGAACTTTTAAAGTTACCAGAGTATTTTTTCTGCTGCAGATTATATTTATCTTTGGAAAAAGAAAACGCAATTAAAGGAAAATTTAAATATCAACTCAAGTACTCATATATGTGAAACAATTTAATTCCTTTCCATTTTCTCAGCATGTTCAAACTGCTTCCTTTGGCTTCCATGACCAAAATCATAAATGTTTACTTCTTGCATCTGTCTTTCTGTCTTTTTGTCCTCTTCCACAACACCTGCTGTCCCCACCATGCTCAGTGCTTCAAAGGGCATCTCCTTGGATATTTCTCAACTGATTTTGCACTCTACTTTGGCAAATATGCCCATTTCCATGGTTACAAATATTATTTCTTATATTTTTTCCCCCAGCCTTACCTTTATGTAATCCATGCCTCCTTTCTCGGTAACACCATCAACCTTTGGGTTTCTTTCAGTTTACACCTGCAATGTGACAGAAAACACAGACACAAACACATAATTAACATGGGATAAACTGTCAAGATCAACATACTGCATGTTCTAGTATCAGCTTTATAGGAATGACAGTTAAAAATTTCCTACAGTTTATATATCATTTGGCATATATCTTAGAATTTACTTTTTAAAAAATTTTTATTTAAATTCCAGTTAGTTAACATGTACTATAATATTAATTTCAGTAGTACAATTTTGTGATTCATCACTTACATACAACACCCACTGCTCATCACAACAAGTGCCCTCCTAAATATTTCATTTTGGATCTTCTTTTATTTAAAAACATGGTCAGTATACATTTAATATATGTTCAACATTTAATAGGTTAAAAAATCTTGGCATGTAAATTTGATTCTTTGGGTTTTTGCAAATACTAATGTTTTATAAAATGACTAATGTGGACATGGAATTTACAAGACTGGAAATCTGTGATTAGAGAAGGCAGACCCTCAGATAATAGCATGAATGGCTAAAGTTAGTCATATGATTTTTGTATACATGTTTTATAATCCACATTGTACTGTCAGTTATAATACATATCTCCTGATGGAGAACGCTTTCCTTAATTCAGGATTTTATATGGATTTCCTCCATCCAAAACATCTAGATTTATTTATACCTAGCTGTGTGCTAATATCTAAACCAATGAAAAGGATTCATTGTTACATCACTAAAAATTATTATTACTATAATTTGTTAAAAAGCTATAAACATCACCAACACTAGTAAAATCCTTCTTATTAAAATCCTTCAAATTGGATGTTACTCAATATTGAGAGTATAGTTGGAAAACATCCAAAAGCCTTCTGCAAATGTGTTCATTTTGGAAAATATCACTGTTACTAAGACAAATGAACAAAGCAGATAGCAATATAAATGGAAATAAAACAGTATTTTCTAGGATAAATAAATACAAAATAACTATATATTTTTTATTAAGCCCTATAACTGATAAGGGATAGAAGCAAGAAATATCAGTACAAAAAACATTTGCTTAGAACATTTGTATTTAGGATAACAAAAGTGACTCAAACACAGCCTTATATCCATGCCTCTAAACTATTTGTTTATGGAAATCTACTTCAGTAATTGTTTTGGCTAAGTTTGCTTTCCAGACCCAGACCCGACTCTGCCAGACTATTGGCATTAAGATCATACAGTACAGACTGGGTATATACAATTTTTCTTTCTTTCTTTTCTTTTCTTCCTTTCTTTTTTCTTTCTTTTTTGTTTTTTTTATGAGAGTGAAAGAGAGAGAATGAGCAGGGAGACAGGGGCAGCTGGAGAAAAGAAAATCCTAAACAGTCTCCATGCTGAGTGGGACCTCAATCCCACAACCCTGTGATCATGACCTGAGCCAAAATCAAGAGTTGGATACTCAACTGACTGAGTGACCCCAGCATCCCATATACAAACTTTTAATCAAATATTAGACTCCAGGGGTTTTCTGGGAGATTATATATATATTCTCTGTGTGTGTGTGTGTGTGTGTGTGTGTGTGTGTGTGTGTATATATATATATATATATATATATATATATAGTCTTCAAATATATACAAATGTTTTATAAAATGTAATGTGATACTTTGTGAGTTTTACTGGATGTTTTTAATTTTAAAATGTATTCAGGTGAAACATCCTATCATTATGGTTCATTATATTCTCTAAAATATAGGTAAATAACTTACAGTGAGGTCAAAGTTAAACCTTGCCAAAATTCAAACCAGACCTGTTAGTAGTTTTCCTAGTCTAAGTTACCTTTCTATACCTCAAACAGAACACTCTTAGACCTTTTGAAGTCCAGAATGAGATGCCATCAAGTTGAAGAGGATGACTGGAGACAAAGGCGGGATGAGGAGGATGGTTTTGATAAGCAAAGGCCGAGAGGAAAAAAATCAAGGATTGTTTAGACACTGAAAAGAGGCTATGGCAAATCAAGTAAATGATTCTACTAAATCCAGAGACATCATTGTCCTCAACTCATTCGATCCTGGTTGAACATTTGACTAAAGCCAACCTGCCTTGTTTCCTTGTAGTCTTAACAATTTTCAGATAATTGTTTCCTGCACCATTATGTCAGACTAAAGATAGACTTGCAGCCTAGCATTAAAACAAAACATCTGTTGCAAAAAATAACACTACTCCCCCCCACCCAACCCCCCATAAATAGAGTTAAGATCTGTAGTTAGAGAATCTTGGAAGTTTTTTTTTTTTCCTCATACAAGAGGTGAAAAGAATAAAAATGTCTTACTTAAATGAAATGAATATGCACCTATAAATAATGAATGAATGAATTATATAAAATTAGATCTTAAAATTTGCCAATATTTCTAATTAAATTATGGATTTCTTGAAAACACTATTCAACAGCATCTAGAAAAAAATATCTGGCAATGACTAATAAGGTATGAGTTATTCAATTTACTAGTCCACTTAGTCCTAATTCCTCAGGAAAGGTCTAATCTTGGTATAAATTACATCCACTGGAAAATAGTAAAGATGTGGAAGGCTGTCTAACTTTCTGACCTAGAAAACCAATATGAATTTAGAGTGGGGAAAACTGATTCACAATATGGTAAATAACATTTACAAGAATCCAGAAACTTCAAGTTTATTTAAAAAGAACTGACTTACAGCAATTCACATTAATTCCCAGGTCTTATTTTTTTCTCCCAGTCTTCCCACTTGGTGATAGTAACCTGAATTTTTTTTAAATTTTTGTTAATGTTTATTTATTTTTGAGAGAGAGAGAGAGAAGGAGTGGGGAAGGGGCAGAGAGAGAGAGAGGGAGACAGAGAATCCAAAGCAGGCTCTGTGCTATCAGCCCAAAGCTGACGTGAGGCTTGAACCCACAATAGTGAGACAGTGATCTGAGATGAAGTCAGCTGCTCAACTGACGGAGCCACCCAGGTGTCCCATAACCTGATTTTTAAAATGTAAATTGAAACAATATAAGCATTTTCAAAATGATTTTAAAATTATTTCTTCTGGAGAAATAAATCAGTCCCAGTACAGTTCAGAAGTTGTCCATTAGCCTCTCCTTAAGCTTCTCTAGGTCTCATTTTTGAACAACTAGAGCATAATAATCCTGCATATCAGTGCACGAGGGGAGAGATGTCATGGACTTCACTAATAACCACATATCTGTGGGAGAAGGGAAGACTATGCACTGGTCCTGTGTTTCTTCTCTGCTTCCCCTCCGGCTCTTGATGTTGACGTAGCATCTCTCCAGACTTTTCCACATGGCACTTGGTGAGGCCTGTGTATCTTCACAGGATTCCTCATTCTCCTCAGATCTGAAACGTGTTGCTCATCATCTGGAAGTTAGCCAGATCGCTAAATCTGCATCAATTTTTGCAACCTCCAAATTGATCTGTTAGTAAGACATTAGCCTTTCCCTACTCGTATGTCTGTTTACAACTTGGAAGAACATACCTCTATGTATCGTTTGCAAAATATTCACTGAGAGAATATGTTATGCTAGATATTGCTTTAGGCTTGGGATATAGTAGAGAACACAAGAGAGTGAAGCTACTGCTCATATGCAGCCTTTCAGTAAGGGAGAAAGAAAATAAGGGAAGTTACGTAAATATAAAAGACTGATTAGTCCTATGCTGAGTGATAAGTGCAATGATTGCATATAGGCAGACAGGGTGGATGGATGGATGGATGCTTACATGGAGAGGCCAGAGCATAATTTTTAAACCTGAAACATAAATGCTAATGAGGATCTACTCATCTAACTTTCAGAGACAGCATTCCAAGCACAAGGAATAGCCATTGCAAAAACCAAAAATGTGGAAGCAGCTGGACAATGTTGAGGAGACAAGAGATGTCCAGCGTGGCTGAAGCATGACCAGTGTATCAAAAATGTCTTATGCTTTTCCTCCTTTTTTGTCTCCATGAGTCACCATTTATTACAGACATAGTTGTGGCAGCCAGCTTTGTCCAGGTGTAATCTTGCCTCAGCTTTCTGCCTTAGCCTCACCACCAATTAGAATTGTTTTTATTGTTTTTTCCAAGGGTATTGTGATGAAATGGTATTGGACCTGCAGGAAACCTTGGTCTTCACACATATGAATGTGCCAGCAAAGGGCTGAGACCCAATGGGTGGAGACTGAGAATTGTATTTATTTCCTTTACTTCTACTCACTTAAGAGACAGAGAGAGAGACAGAGAGAAAGAAAGGAAAGGAAAGGAAAGGAAAGGAAAGGAAAGGAAAGGAAAGGAAAGGAAAGAAAAGAAAAGAAAAGAAAAGAAAAGAAAAGAACAAAACACTTTTCAGCTCTTTACTTTTATCCCCTTCTTTCCTCTAAGCTTTGTCTTATTACAGACACGAGAAAGAAAAATAGATTCTGTGGTTCGTAAATTTTTCTCAGGCCATATTCTTTTACACTTGATGCTGTGTCCTTTAAATAATGATTTAACAATATGATGAGTTTTTCTTCAGCTTTCAAGTTCAGGGTATCAGGTGGAACGAAAAAACAACATGCCCTCCCCTATTTCCAGTCAGTTGCCTGCGTCAGATTAATAACCTCCCCATCTTCCTGTCAGAATGAGGTAGAGGCAGAGATGAGATAAACTATACAGTGAGAAATAGGTAAATGCAGATATCCCTGTCACTACCATCTCTTAGCTCCTCTTTCCCTCAGCGACTGGTATCTCAGCACGGTAGGCACACAAGGAGCAGTGGTTGAGGTGGAGGACATTATCAGGAGGGGTGAAAGTGTGAAAGAATTCAGAGAGCTAGAGGATTCTGTGAGGTGATGAATGGGGACATTTGGCTTGTAGCCTTTCAGGAACTTAGGAGATTCTTCTGCCTTCATTTGCTCTGGGAAACAGAAGATTCTTCTTGGGATTTACCATTGATTTTGAATAGCTACAATATGTTTCAGCCACTGTCTGAAACACTCTATATACGTTATAGCATTTATCCTACTCTTGATTATTTGAATACTATTATTTTCTGCATTTTATCATTGATTAACATGAGGGTGAATTGTTCCATACCCTAAATCTGTAAAGAAACAAACATTTGAAGGTAGAGCCCAAAGGTATAAAGCATTACATTTAAGTTCAGGAATGGGGGAGAGAGAAGCTTAGGTGTTCTTGTAGATTTTTCTATTCTTTTCATCATTATAAAGAAAATGGATTCAAGAAGATCTTTCCAAGAATAAATACTGTAGCTTACTAAGAGAATCTCTTGTTACCTATATTTCAGTAAACTAAATATAGTAAAGAAGTTACTGGCAGTTTAGAACCCCCAACATATGTTACAATTTAAAACATAAAAAGGAGTTGGGGCACCTGGGTGGCTCAATTGATTAAGCATCTGACTTTGGCTCAGGTCATGATTTTGCAGTCAGTGGGTTGAAGCTCTGCGGCAGGCTCTGTGCTGACAGCTCAGAGCCAGGAGCCTGCTTCAGATTCTGTGTCTCCCTCTCTCTCTGACCCTCCCCCTCCCCTGCTCATGCTCTCTCTGTCTCTCTCAAAAATAAATAAGCATTAACAAAAATTTAAAACATAAAAAAGAGCTAAGAATGGTAAGACTTTAATGTTTTAAATCTTTGTATATAAATTGATAAAAAAATTTTAAAAACATAAATCAGATAAAGTCTTTGATCTTAGATCACAGTGATATGAGTTAACCAGTGCTCTATCATTAGCCTAATTTCACATGGTACTCCTTCCTGATGTTTTTGAAATTATGGATGTGTAGAAAAACATTTTTTTCCAGAGTCAGGATTTTTATTATACAGGACAATATAGAAAAACCAAAAGCTGAAGTTCAAGTTTTATGATAGGATATCATATTGCATGTATAACTCTAATTCTTCAAAGTTCAGATAGACCTTTTCTAGCATTATGATTTAACAGTATCCAATGCATAGGTCATCACTAAAATGAGGCTGATATCCATCCTTACACAGGTCCAGTTGGTGGCTCTGTACATTGGTTAACTGCAATGAGAAATCATTAGCTTTGCTCTTGTGAGCAAAATTACCAGAAAATTCACTTTCCCAATAGTATCCAACCAAGATACTCTAATCATTATTTTTCCTTTTAAGAAATGTCAGTAACATAGCAAGCCAGGCATCCATTGCCACTCCACTGGGTCTTTATGTGGATAAAACTTGCCTTGAAGCCGCAGATGGCTCTTTAATCTTATAATGATTCAGAATTGTCCAACCATACTCTGTTTTTAGACTTTTCACTGGAAGAGAAATCCATCCTGAGTCCCTTATTTTATTAACCTATTTGGCTGGATAGATCAAAGTTTAAAAAATAATAAGGCCAGGATTTCTATTACTTTATATATAATGACACAATTCCCCTACAGTTCTTGTGATTTCAGCACCTACAGAGATTAGAACACCATATTTTACAATTGTCACTCTGCAAGCTTAAAACATGGTGCTATCCCCATTATGGTATTTGAAAAGTAAATTCTTAAAAACAAATGAAAAGGTAGCTATACATCTAATTTTTATAAATATTGTAAGCAAATAACAGTTCAAATAAAATAACATCTAAAAAGATTGTATTTTTTAAATAAAGTCTAAGCTTTTCAGTATCTACTTTTTTTTTTATTACTGATTTTCTTTCTCTGCCAACACCCCAGAATCTCACAATGAATTACTTTTCAGGGCCTTTTACTTCATTATTTTTGTCTCCTTTTTTTTTGTTCCTTTTATTAAAACAGCAGAGGTCCATTTGGAGCCCCCTGCTTGGCACGGCTGTAGGGATTTAAACTTTAGCAAGTTCAAAGAAAACAAGAATTATAAGGAGAAGCCTTGGATTTATATAGATTCTTTTGAAGAGCTCAAAGTATGAGAAACCTTTCCCATGGTCAGGGTTAAGGTTACAAAGTGTAGAACATGTAATCTCTGTATTCTTGTCAGCCTCTTATCCTTCTATTCAATTCCCAAAACACCTTATTGAAAATGGTAGGTACAGTATCGGTCAAGGTCCCAACAGGAAACAGATTCTACTCAGATTTTTCACGAGTCTTTAGTAAAGAAAATGTTTACAGGAGTAAGAGGAGGGTTATGGGAAATAACAAAGGGTGTTGAGGTAGATACTAATATGTTATTACTGACCTTACATCAGAAAAAAAACACAGGAGAAAATAATGCCGCTGAAGCCTAGTGAAAGAGACAGAGCCAGAGAAAAAGGGCTACCTAAGGAATGCTACAGAGGTAAGTGGATATAGCCACAACCAGAGAGTATTGCCTATAGCGAGGAGGATGGATAAGAGCTGTCCCCTCCTTCTTTCCTCTGATCCCTCTGGTGGTCCACTATTACCCAAATAACCAGAAGTCAGCCCTCGGGAACATCAGGAAGGCAGTCTGCAGAGATCGGCCTCCTGGGCCTTTCTTTACAGAGAAAGGTAAAGAGTATGGAAAGATGCAAAAGCAAAAGGCACAGTTGTGCCTTTGTCATTTAGCTTTTTACTTTCTTCCTTTGCTCAAATTAAGAAAACCATATTCAATAGAGGGTATACACAGTCCTAACAAGTTATTAAATCACCATGGGATGATGCCAATTAAAATCATAAAGCCACCAGTAAAACATAAAATATAACATTTGCTAGTTCCAGAACTCTTCATGCCAGGCAAGAGAGAACTTGGGGGGAGAGATAGAGGAAGTAGAGAAATAATAATCAGTGTAAATTATGCAATATAATGTACTCATAGATCCTAAGATGTAAGGGATGCACATCAGATGGAACATAACAACACAGATATAAAGAAACTGTAGAATACTTATTTCACATAATTGTACTTACACCCTTCCTCCTCCCCTCCCCCCTTTCCTTTTTTCTTTTCTTTTCTTCTCTTCTCTTTTTTTTCTTTTCTTCTCTCCTGTTTTCTTTTCTTTTCTCTGCTCTTCTTTTCTCTGCTCTTCTCTTCTCTTCTTTTCTTTTCTTTCTTTGAAATTTGGTTTTATCTACACTATCCAGAGGATAACTATAGTGACTGAGAAGTTTGCATATAATAAAATCATTTCAACACATTGTTTCCCTTAACCCTTCAGACTCATTTGTTGTGGTATATAACTCCTCAACCTTATTAATCAAAGGTCAGTATTGCATCGAGATTTTAAATAATTAATGAATCCAACTGTTTGATCCAATAACTCATGTTAATACATTATATTCTAAATGCATAATTTAATAGATTCAAAATTATACAGCTTTACATTGTCCATCTTTGTATGATCCTTTTAGAATCCTGTTCCACTATTGCTCTCCAAAGTCAGCTGATACAAGTTAGAAGGATCTAGCAAATCTTTTTATACAGATGTTATCTCCTTTGGGTGCCAAACTTAAAACTATTTCCCTGGATCAAGATGGGGCTTAACTCTTTTTAAAAATGCCTGGACACAGTGATGGGTAGGGAAAGTGTTTTTTCTAATGGTTAATTCTAATAGTTTTATGCTTTACTAACAATAAAGCATAATAATGATTATATGAAAGAGTTGTAGAAGAAATAGTACACTTGGCCCCTGAAGCAGCATTGTATTAAAATTCTACCACTAGTATATTGATTGTTATGTATAAGTAACTGGATTCTTTGTGTGGGGACCATTTACAGTGAAATGAGGGTTAAAAAATAATATCAATGATAAAATAATTTTTAAAAAGTCATAATTCAGCAAAAAGTAAAAGCAGCCCCTTTACATAGTTTTCTTTTTAAAACAGAATCTAGGTCAAAGCTTGTGTGTTAAAATTTTTTGAGGGGTGTGTTCCCGGAGAAATTCAAGTAAGAGAAAATGGGAAATTCGGCAGCAAACTTGGCCATAGATTTCCAACAAACAAAGCTGATTGCTTGACCATACTGGATATCTCTTAAAAGATCATTGGAAACAAATGCATTTGGAATAGCCCATATAGGAGAGAATACATAACAATGTATCTGCTGGAAACTTCTAATTCCATCTCATTTGCTAAAATCCACCCCCTTACTTTCAGGTATGCTGGCATAATACTCCCAGGACTTTGTCACTATAACATCAGAGGACTTGGATACTGAAATTAATTGCCAAAATAATATTTTACTGTTTGTTTGTTTCTTTTAATACTTGAGTACACAAACAAAAAGAAATTCCCAAGTGAATTCTTTTTTTTTTTTTTTTTTTTTTGGTTTGGATTTTTTTAAGTTTATTTATTTATTTAGAGAGAGCACAAGCAAGGGAGGGGCAGAGATGGAGTGAGAGAGAAAGAAACCCAAGCAGGCACTGCACTGCCAGTGCAGAGCCCAACACAGGGCTCCAGCTCACCAACCCGAAGATCATGACCTGAGCCAAAATCCAGAGTCTGGCGCTTAACCAACTGAGGCATCCACAAGCCCACTGAGTGAATTATTTTGATTGTGGACATAATTATCCCAGAACCCCAAGGTGCAAAAGCAACATTTATCTTTTTGATAATCTGACTTAATTATATCAGCCAGCAGAATAAACCCAAAGTGACCAAATAGTAGTTTAAGCCTCCAGTTCAGTGGAATTCTTATTGTGTTCATCGGTGGGGGCACTGACCTGGAAATTGAGGTCTCTAACTCAGAAGAGCCTAAATTTGTGGGGACAGAGTGTAAAGGTGGCTCATGCAAGTGATAGTAAAAGGATTTACTTCTACCTTCCTCCATTGCTTTTAGATAATATATTCTTGCTACTGACAAAGTGTCATGTGATTACCATCAGATTCATATGCCACATCCTACAAGACACCATTCAAATCCCAAAGTAAAAATCTCTCTATCTGAATCCTTAGTTGAGTCTTCAGTGAGATATTATAGCATTCTATCAGGCCACCTGCTTCTTGGTTCTGGGGAACATAGTAAGACCAGTGAATTCCATTGTCAAGAGCCTGTTGTCTCACTGACGTTGAAATATAATCAGTGCATTAACCTGAGTGCATCTGTGGCATAAGGTGTTCCAAGGATTCTGTAACACCTTGATAACCGTACAGATGGAAACATCTCAGATAAGAAAGAAAAATTCTCTCTAGAATATGCATTGATTTCTATAAGAATATATTGTTTTTACTTCCAAGGTAGAATTGGTTGATTTAATCAACCTAACACCATTTAGTTGAATAGATAGCACACCAAAAAAAAAAAAAAAAAAAAAAAGTCATGCTCAATTGAGTATTTTGTGTTTGTAGTGCTGGTAGGGTTGACAGCTTTAGCACCTAAAAATGTAAAATACACCGTTATATTTGAATTTCACACATACAACACATATTTTTTTTTGTATGAGTATATTCCACATATACTAAAACAAACAAAAAGCCAATTGTTTATTTAGAATTCACATTTAAATTGACATTGTATATATTATCTGGCCATTTTAACTACTATCTACTTGGATATTCTAAAGTGCAAGTAAAAAGATCAGCATTGATGACAAAGTACTGGGGTTTGAAGTCCATTAATAGTCTCTATCACTGTCAAAATCACAACTTTAGTATAAATACTGGAGTTGCATATAATAGAGGCAAGTTGTCATCCATGGGGCAAGTCACGCTGTTTAAGATCGCTGACATAATTTGTGGGGCCCAGTGCAAAATGAAAACTTAGGACCCTCTCTGAAAAATCCCTCTGCATTTGAAGGTGATGGCAGTGTATTAAACTAAATGTGGAGCCTTCTGAATGTGAAGACATGTGTGACTATATGGATTACACATCCGTGAAGCCACCCCTGTTCCTATCCATATGGGTTGTGAGATATTCTTTGGGGATAAATGTTCTCTGTTGGGAATTAATGTGGGACAAAATGATATGTACACTTTACATATGAGAATGGTCTTATAAGTCCATTCATTTAACTCTTCCCCAAGACTTCTTTGATCATATCTCCCAGTATTTTTCTCTACTGTCTCCTAATCAAACTGGCCAACAGTGCCTGAGAGTCAGAATGTACCAGTACTTCAAGTTGTCTTTCCCCCATGTTAATTTGATGTGGCTAAGTTCATCCTAGCTCTGTCCAGTGGAAGGATTTCTCTTTTCCACTGTTTTGGAGTGATATTCAGGAAAGGGGATGTAAAATGGTAGAAGTTCTTTCTGGCTAGTGGCAACATATTGCACTAACCCATCTCTTAACCAACCAAGGCCTTTTTTAACTCTGTCAGTTGGTCATAGGAAATTCTCATTGAGGCCAGAGATAGGAGTTGAAGAAGAGGAACAGAAGAAAGTGACATGAGAGTCCAAGCCACCTATTTTACTGTGACTTCAGAATTTTTTTGAGCCTGATCTCTAAAGCACACTTCCATCATATAATGAATTGCAACTAGGTCTGCACAACTTTATGAATTAATGTATATACAACTTGGGTTTCAGTCATTTATTGTCATTACTAAAAACTAGTAGCATATCAGGAGGTTGATAAACTCTTTGATAAAAGAGAAAAAAATTCTTGGCTACAAAGGGTATTACCTTTCTCTAGAACACTAGGAGTTTATGCTGTGACACTCCAGTTAGGTTTTTCCAATGACTCTATACAGCATCCTTACCCACTATGCATACCTTAAGTACCATCGAATACACTGGGCCATATGGATCAAGTGACAGGTATGCTTTCTTTACAGCCTGAATTTGCTGCAGAGCATTTGAATCCCACTCACAACTACCTTCAGAGTTGCCCAAACAATTAGTTCTAGTTCTAGTCCCAAATGTGGTAGGTGCTATCTCCAAAATCCAAAATTCTTCATGAAGCATTGTTTCTCTTTGGAGCTGAGAGGTGCAAAACCTTGTTCTTTATCATAAAGAGCATATCCTAGCACCTCACAGACCACTGGAATCTTAAAGATTTTGTCATTGTGAAGGGCCATGTAAGTTCTGCTGAGTTACCTGCCACCCTTCGACACACATTTATCTACATACTGTATGATATTTGACACTCCCCACTCACTGGATCCAATTAAAGTGACATGATCAATATATTGGACTAATGAAAAATCTGGAGGAAAGTTAAGTTGATCTAAGTCCCTGCAGACTAAGCTGTAATAAAGAATAAAGGAAGTAACAGCTTTGAGGTGAGACAATGAATGTGAATTGCTACTCATTCCAGGCAACCATTCATTGCTTTTGATTCTCCCTACTGATGAATATTAGGAGGCAATTCACTAATTCACTGCTCACTTACCAAGTGAATTCAAGTTAGTTAACATACAGTGTAGTTTTGGCTTCAGGTGTAGAACCCAGTGATTCCTTTTTTACATATGACACCCAGTGCTCATCACAAGTGCCCTCCTTAATGCCCATCACCCATTTAACCCACCCTGCCCCACCAGCAATCCTCAGTTTGTTCTCTGTATTTAAGAGTCCCTTTTAAGAGGGACTTAAGAGTCCCTTTTAAGAGTCTATTTTTATCTTATTTTTCCTTCCCTTCCCCTATGTTCATCTGTTAAGTTTCTCAAACTCCACATATGAGTGAAATCATAGGATATCCGTCTTTCTCTGACTTATTTTGCTTAGCATGATACTCTCTAGTTTCATCTGCATTGTGGCAAATGGCAAGATTTCATTTTTTTCATTGCCAAGTAGTACTCCATTGTCTATATATACACCACATACTCTCTATCCATTCATCCATCAGATATTTGGGCTCTTTCCATACTTTGGTTATTATTGATAGTGCTGGTATAAACACTGGGATGCATGTGCCCTTTTGAATCAGCATTTTTTTATCCTTTGGATAAATTCCTAGTAGGGTAGTTGTTGGGTCGTAGGTTAGCTCTATTTTTAACTTTTTGAGGAAGCTTCATACTGTTTTCCAGAGTGGCTGCCCCAGTTTCCTTTCCTGCCAACAGTACAAAAAGGTTCCCCTTTCTCTGCATCTTCTACAACATCTGTTGTTTCCTGAGTTGTCAATTTTGGCCATTCTGACAAGTGTGAAGTGGTATCTCATTGTGGTTTTGATTTGTATTTCCCTGATGATGAGTGATTTTTAGTACCTTTCATGTGTCTGTTTGCCATTTGGATGTCTTCTTTGAAAAAGTGTCTACTCATGTCTTCTGGTCACATACCTGGCCATGAGTTTAAACAACAGGCTATGGATTTGTGACATTATTTAGATTTTTGAACTACATTAGATTTGAAAAGTGGAGGAAGGACCACTCTTTTCCATTACCATAGCTGCTCACTAGCTCTTGAGCTTTGCATCATACAAATCAAAACATACCATAGTTGGCTGCCTATCTCCTTTCTAGGAAATCAAAAATCTATTTAGTTATTATCACAGTGTCCTAAAGATCAATTTATCATGGTAGACACTCAAGTCACACTACCCACTATATTAATTTTGTCCAGCTTGCCTCGAAAGATCAAGTGTTGCTGGCTGGTCTGCCTTTTCAAAATCCCACCATATATGCTGATTATTAGTTTTTATACGATATTATCCTCCTACTGAGAATCACACCATGCAGACAACAGCCATCATCAAGATTCTCAGAGATGTTGCTATCTCCCTTAGCAGATTCCTTACTATCTTAAATGAAAAGATTATTTAGACACTCCAAGAGAACATAATCAGGTGGTAGGTTATCTAGTCTTACATAATAAATCCATTATAGCATCCTCATTTCCTCTTACTTTAGACAGTTTTGCCAATATTGTGTCTGTTTGTTATTTATTGAAAACATTCATAAAGCCCAGTGCAGATATCACATATAGCTACTGGTAAGGTCCAAGACTAAAGATACAGAATTTTTTATAGAGTTGGATCCAAGGAAGTATCAGTAGCCTAGAACTATATTTTGTGTCCAAAGATTTTGTGGCAAACCAAACTTTCACTTTATAGTTAGAAAACTATTCAAAGAGATATAGTAGGCATATTGGACATGGAAATGTGTTTAAGTTTTAGGAATACTAAGCAAGTGGGGTTGTGCTGACGTGGTTCCAGGAAACAATTCCAGCTATGGCACAGTCAGCTGTCTGTATGAGTGGAAGAAAAGAAAAAAGTTGGCGAAGTAAGTTTCCTTGGAATGGAACTGACTACACTCTCATGTCAAAGACATAACCAAGTGGACATAGGTTGAAGGCAGTTTTCTAAGCTATGCAAATGCACAGAGTGCTAATCAGGAAAGCACACCAAAAGCCATGCCACACAGTGATACAAAGTAAGAAGGAGCATCAAGAATATCCAATTGACAATAGCTTATAAATTTTATCTAGAACAAAAATAACAATATCTTTGAACTTTACATATTGCAGATAATGAAAAATCTAAAGGCCACCTATTTCAGGAATTGAATTGGCAGCTATTGGGCAAAACTAACATATTTTGGCAGGTCTAAGAAAGTCAGAAACTAACAAAATCCTTCCTGCTCCTTAATTTTGCTTTTACATGTGTTTCCCTGAAACAGAATTACCCAAAAATGTGAAATCATTTCTTGCCAAAATTATAAGAAACATAACTTTTTTTCTAATAATCCTTTGATATTTAGTTGATATAAGGATACATGATATGCTAAAATTTAGAAAGAAAAAGTACTTCTAAATAAATTTAAGCTCTACTATTTTGAGGATCTGATGAAGAAAAGAATATCTATATCTATCTATCATCTATCTATCTATCTATCTATCTAAAATTAACTTAATTCTCTCTTTTTAATAAATGGTTAACTAAATGTATGCCATTCTAATAAATCTGACCTTAGTACATAGTTTCAAACTTTTAAGGAAACTAGATACTAAGCTAACATGAGTATATTATAAAATTATCACCAAATTTTAAAAAATGCCAACAAATAATATTTGGAATTTGAACTTAGATTGTATCATTTTTATTCTGAGATATTTAAAATGTTTACTACTGGGGCATCTGGGTGGCTCATTTGGTTAAGCATCGGTCATGATCTCATGGTCCGTGGGTTTGAGCACCGCTTCGGGCTCTGTGCTGACAGCTCAGAGCCTAGAGCCTGCTTTGGATTCTGTGTCTCCCTGTCTCTCTGCTCTTCCCCCACTCACATTCTGTCTCTGTCTCTCTCAAAAATAAACATTAATAAAATAAAATAAAATAAAATGTTTAATACTGAAGTAAAATAGTTTTCAAAATATAGTTTGCATTTTCAGTCAAAAAAGTAAACCTGAAGAAGTCTGGAATTTTATAGTATAATTTAGAAAGTATGTATATTTGAGTGAAACACAGTTCAAGATGACTATTTTCACTTGGTCTTCATGTAGGCAGCATAAGTGATTGCTTTTTGGTGTTAGTGAACATGTTATGGAAGGCTAGAATGCCTCTGAATAATTTATCTTCCTACTTTTTCCATTGCCAATATTACTATCATTAGAAACTACCAGTCCAACTATGTCATTCTGAACAGAATTATAAAGCAGAATGTGTCAGGTAAGTATCACATATACAGCTAAGGGACTGACAGGCTTTAAAAGATGAGCAGAGAGGCAAAGATGGGTACTTAGGAAAAACATTTATAGGTTTCACCTCTCTATTGCACTATGCTTCATATATTTTGGATAGTTTGACCTATTTTCTTACTGAATTCTTCAGCTATGTTTAATTTTTTACTGAAATCATCCACAGAATTTTCAATTCCAAAGATGATACTTTAATTCTTATTAATTCTGGGATCTTTTTCAAGTCTGGTTTTCGTAGTGTCTGATTTTCTGCTAATTTTAAATGTCTGTAAATATATTTTATCAGTTTATATACACACACTTAAAGGTCTTACCCAAAGGTCAATTATTTGAAGCCCTTCAGAATTTGTTCCTGCTTCCAGTTGTGTATTCTGTCTTTTGTCCACTGTATGTCCGTGAAAGCTAGGCTGCACAGTGATTACTCATGGAATTGAGATTATGTTTTAGGCAGAACTTACTGGAACATGCCATACGTGATAGGAGGGGTTCAGAGAGGAAGATGGCCAGGAATAATCCCCATGATTCTAACTTGATTAATTTTATAGGTGGTAGTGCCATTTATTAATTTATTATGAGAAAGAAGAAGTGGGGATCAAGGCAGCTATAAAGAAAAAGTTATTTCATTTTTAAAAATAAATTATGATAAATAAGCAACTTTGCATACAAGTCTGAAATCATGATAATTTTTGTCTTGAAGGTAGTTGTTTCGCTACTGAATACATTACTTTCCAATTCTTACAATGAACCTCAACTAATTGGAGTAATTCTTGTATGTTGTGTTCCTTGCAAATTAAAATAAACTAATAAATGTGCCAAAGTTAGAACCTGAATTTAATCATGGATATAAAAGACAGTCCTGCCTCCCCATTTTTTTGTACATGTGTCTTCCACAGGAAAGTAACAGTCATGTATAAATTTTGAAATATGACAGATGTTTTACAGATAGGTAAAACTTGTGCTCAATCTGACAAGTATTTTAACAGGCTGAGAATAAGCTTTATAGATCAAAATTATGATGACTTATATGAGCAAAAATATATGAAAAATATTTAAAAGTAAAATCCAAAAGGTTTATCAACTAATGGATGTTGAGTGATGAAGCAGTCTTGTGTCTTCCTAACAATTAAGGAAGCTCACTCTACTCAAACCAGCTAGAGTGTATTATGTTCTCTGCCATGGAACTCTAAAAGGCACTCTACTCAAATGAGGAATCCATGTGAACTAAAATTATGAAGTTCAGGAAAGTGGTTTTAGCATACAATCTGTTCTGTCATGAAGTTATATACATGAAGTATTTGAAACTAGAGGAACTATGCAAAGGATATGGGACCTGAGAATAATACCATCTATATTAGTCAGGGTTCTGTGGAGAAACAGAACCAATAGGATAGATAAAAATATATGAGGAGATTTTTAATGCAATTGACTCTTGTAATTATGGAGGCTAAGAAGTTCCACTACCTGCCATTTGTAGGCTAGAGAACAAAAAGAGCTGGTAGTATAATTTAGTCCACGCCCAAAGACCTGAGAATTTTGTGCAGTTGGGGGGCGGGACTAATGTAAATCCAAAATACAAAGGGATCCAAAGGCATGAGAGCCAGAAGTTCTGATGTCAGAGGCCTGGTAAGGATGGATATCCCAGCTCAAGAGAAAAAGAAAACTTGCCCTTCTTCCACCTTTTTGTTCCATTCCCGTCTTCAGTGGATGGGTGATGTCCTCAACTCAACTTCCACTTTGATAAAGATGGATCTCTTTAGTCTACTGATTCAAATACTAATCTCTCTCACAGACATACCCAGGAATAATGTTTTACCAGCTCTTTGTCCCTTAGCCTAATCAATTGCCACTGAAAAGTAGCCATCTTATCATCTAAGTGCAAAAAGTATATAAGAATAGGTATAAGAAATATAACAAGAGTACATTTTTATAAGCCAGAGGAGAATAGGGTATTACAAAAGCTCATGGAAGCTATAATAACTTGATTACAGAGGAGACCAGTGGTTGAAGCCTGAAGATATCAATCATGATCATCATGTGTGTGTGAGGGCCTTGTTTTTAGGCAGGACAGTGAGTAGCAGTGCCACTTAAAGCACAGGGAGATTTAAGAAAACTGTTTGATATTCCTCCCAACCTTAAATGTTTGATTTTTTTTTTTTTTGCCAGCATATACTTGGAAAGGCCTTCAGGTAAGAGGCAGATTCAAGAGTCAATATCAACAAGGAGATAAAGTGTGGTGCATCCCAGGGCAGAACCATGGAGAGAAAAAGAAAGAAGATGGATTCACTGTTCTATTAATACAGATTTAACCTTTTAAAAATTTTTACTAGTTCTAACCTGCACAATGTAAAATGAGTTCCACACAAATCTTCTTTTAAATACTTTGAGATTCCATTACCATATTGGTTATTTATAAAATAAGAATTATAAAGGACTATGACTCTCACGTTTATAGGTTCAAGTGTAAACCATTATACTTAATAAATTTTGTGCATGAATGAATCCTCATTTGAATATCTTTGGTTCAGGGTTGTTCAGAGTACATAACTCAGAGAATATGACATGATTTCCAAGTTTCGGTTTGCTTGTCAAAGCACTCAACCATATAGAAGAGTGGCTAATGATTTCTTGCCTAAATGTGCAATAAAATTACGAGAGATGTGAAACTCAACAACAACAAATAAAAACATTTTCTGACAGCAAAATAAATGACTAACATACTTGAAGATGAAGACATACTTACTCAATTTGCTCTAGATTTAGCTGTGTTGCATTCAGCAGGAAGCTGTCCCAGAGCAATGAAGCTGCAGTGTACACAGATGGGTCTGCTTCTTCTGGGAACAGACATCTGTATCCATCTACAGCAGCAGATCAGCAATTTCTTTTAATCACTTTCTTGAAAATTTCTGAGTTACTTACTTTCCACCTAGAAAAGAGATATGCATTCATATTTACCTTAAATGCTTGGCATTATATTAATTGGATTGCTTTGAATCATAACTATTATTTTATTGATATGATAATATTACTTTAATATTTTTAAGTTCATTTTATCCACATTTTAATCCTGCAAGGTAGTTAGGAAGTTTTATTATATACACTGATATTTTAGGAAATGACCCAGGAAGATTAAATCATTTAGTCAGTGCTATTCAACTTATAAATTGTAAACCAAAAATTAAAAACCTAATCATTTGGTTACAAAATTATGATACAGTATTTTACTATAGATATTAGTTGAGGAAAATCAATAAATCGGCACTGAAATATGACCAAAATTAGGTTAATATTGATTAAAATAAATCCATTAAAACATTTTGGTTTAATGAAAAAAAAATGGTCCAATATTTTGGCCTCACCAATACCACGGTGATTTACAAATTTTCTTTCCTTTTTTGACTTTGTAGAATTGAACATGTAAGAAAAGTTACAGCAGTAAGGATACAGAAGAGAGGGAGAAACCACAACTTATCTTTACTTTGTCCATAAGATAGACTTTCATTAGCCAGCTAAAATTACCCTAAAAATGTGATTATGACCTATTTAAATAAACAGAAGAGTTGGGCTACATGGTAAAAAATGAAGAGAATAAAGAATAATTTGCCATTGTGCAATCTTGGAGTTTTAAGAATATGTAATGGAAAGGCAATTTGATTCTAATTGTTACTTAGGATGAGGTGAGGAAGGAAATAATTAATTATACCTTTGGGTAACTTTTATTCCTTTAAAATATCCAATTTACGACTTAAAGACATGATATACTTGCTTTAAATGTCTACATGGTTTTGTATATTGTAACATTCATGACTATAATATCTTTCCCTTATTCTATCATTTTGAAGCTCCCAGACCTTTATTCTAATCTCAGTTCATATTTTGAGAACACTTTCCCAATTTATTTTACACCGCCAATGCAATCTCCTTCTTGATGTATTTTTAGTGTTCTATATCTATCTCCTAAATGAAATTGTGGTTGAATGCCTATTACCATTATTATTATTATTATTATTGTCATATACTTTCTACTCCCATTGTGTATCAGCAATGCAATTCTAAGTTCCAGGTAATTTTGGCTCCCTATCCTTCTTGCCTTTGCCAGTTCTGCAGTGAGTAAAACTGTATCACTTTGGGCAAGAAAAGAGAGAAAGAATACATGTTTTACTTCATCATTGAATCATTATTTCAGTTAACCGTAAAGCTCATCTTACCTCTGTATTTTCTCTTTTGCCATTAATAGGTTTCCAGTTATATTCAGATCAAAGCATCATAAAAAATAAACACTTACAATGTTCCAGAGACTATTCTTAGAAATTACATTACAGTGTTATTTCATTAATTCACAATGTCTCTATGAATAATAGTCATTCCCATTACTGCAATGAGGAACTGAGGCCTAGCAAGTTTATACCCTTGCCCAAAGACATACAACTATTTTTTATAATTCTTTTTTTTTAATGTTTATTTCTTTTTGACACAGAGAGAGAAAGAGACAGAGCATGAGTGGGGGAGAGGCAGAGAGAGAGGGAGACACAGAATCCAAAGCAGCCTCCAGGCTCTGAGCTGTCAGCACAGAGCCTGACGTGGGGCTTGAACTCACAGACCACGAGATCATGACCTGAGCCGAAGTCAGATGCTCAACCTGTTGAGCCACCCAGGCACCCCAAAAACATACAACTATTAAGTGTCAGTAAGGATACCAATTCAGGCAGTTTGGTGAAATATTCAAACATCTTAAACAATATGACATATTGCTTCCATTAGCTCCCATTTTACCGTGTATTTGTGTCTACGCCTCACTTTCGTTCTTACAGTGCAGGGGATTTTTTTATTAGTGTTTATTGGTCTACACAACTCCACCATTCAGCATTGTGCTTAGAAACATAATCAATCAAAAATATAGTTATGGGTAAAGTGGGACCTGTTCTTTCTGCAAGTAAAAAATTACAAAGCAATGATTACTAGTAGAATACTTCAGTAAAAAAGAAAACTATTACCTGGAGAAACTAAAGATTTTTTGTTGGTTTCTATCTCGCCCCTTCTCCCATGGACTCTGGCCTAAACATTCTCTAGCAGTTCATAGTCATAGTTTGAAAAATCTTAGTTTACAGAAAATAACATGTGAATAGCCTGTTGATCAACTAACTACTCACCCCAGCCAAAACATTTAGTAATATATTCTTCAATTAAAAAAAGCTTTAGTATGTGATAACTATGTGTTGGATGTCACGTTATGAAGTCTAAATAAAATTCCCTTTAGTACTTCCTTTTACTATTCTATATGGTCACTTGGGAAAACTTGTTAAACATTGGCCTGAAGCAATATTCAGGTAGTGCTCCTTTATGGAGCTCAGTGTCTCACAAAAATCAGTCATAGCCATGGGATTTTGAATTATTCCTCTATAAATAATATCAGAAACAATAGTTTTAAAAGTTTTGGCTGGTTCAATGGATTTGATTTTTAGCCTTGGAAAGAATAAAGAGAAGGGAGTATAAACATTTGTGAAAAAAGAGAAACCAGTTGAATATTCAAATACAGGTTTTGCTATAAATGCAATGAATTCTAGTTCTAAAATTTAGTTGCTGATTTTGTTGATGATTCATCTTTTTGCTGAAGGCTTAAAACTATTTTTACTGACTGTGAGAGCACTATGAATTGAAGGCTTAAACTGTTATTAGCATAAATGTTTTCTTTTCCCCACTGAACTCTTATCACAGGAAATGTAATTCTTTTTACCTGAGGCATTACTTAGTAATTAAAGAAAAGTGGTTTCCTAATGCTAATTTCTGTAATAAAAAGGAAATGTATGAACACATTAAATTGGGAATTGTAGTGATAATAAAAGGTACATTTCACATGTCTCACCTAGAATTATGGTTTTCTTGCTTTCTAAAATAGAATACTAAAAAGGGGTTATGGTGTTTTCATTTTATTTTCCATGAACATAAAATTCCATGAAAAGACTAAGTATGCAATTTGCTTGCCTTTATTTTTTAAATTTTTGTGAGTTTCTTTTATTTTTTCTTTAGAACTTTGTAGATTTCCACAGATATATTTCATACATATTTTGTTAGATTTTTGCCTAAGTATTTCATTTTTTTAATTTTTAAAATTGTTTTAAATTTTTAATTTTTTCTTCTTTCCTTTATTTTCATTTTTTATTTTTTTAATTTAACTTATAGCAAGAATTGCGATCAAACTCCACTCATTGGGCCAGAGCCCCTTGTGGTGTTAGCAAAAGACTGGCCCCTCATGTAGCATACTACTTACACTTGGGAGTTCATAGCCAGTGGCCCCACTCGAAGCTCTAAGAACGTGCAGATTTAATTTTTTTGTGGCAATATGAGTGGTGTTGTGTTTTTAATTTCAATGTCAACTTATTTAATGATAACATATAAGAAATTAATTAACTTTATTCACATAGACTTTGTATCCTGCAATCTTGTTCTTATTGCATATTTGTTCCAGGGTATTTTTGTTGTTTGAGATTGTCTACACAGTTATCATCTGTGGACAAAGACCGTTTTATTTCTTTCTCTAAATCTGTGTACGTTTTATTCCTTTTCTTGTCTCATAGCATTAACTAGGACATCTAGTATGATATTAAAAAAAAAGAGTAGTGCATGAACACCTTTGAGTTTTTCCTTATATTCAATAGACTAGCTTCCAGTTTCTCAAATTAAATAAGTTAGCTATATAATCTTTTGGTAGACGTTTTTAACAAATTGAGGAAGTGGCAGCTGCCCTGCTGAGTTCTCTATTGTTAGTTTTATTATATATGCACATTGGATTTTGGCAAATGCTTTTCTGCATATATTTATGTGATCATATTATTTTTTCATAATAATAAAAATAAAACAGCATTAATACTTTCATCAATAATAGCGAAGTTTATTAAATAGTTAATATGTGGGGCGCCTGGGTGGCGCAGTCGGTTAAGCGTCCGACTTCAGCCAGGTCACGATCTCGCGGTCCGTGAGTTCGAGCCCCACGTCGGGCTCTGGGCTTATGGCTCAGAGCCTGGAGCCTGTTTCCGATTCTGTGTCTCCCTCTCTCTCTGCCCCTCCCCTGTTCATGCTCTATCTCTCTCTGTCCCAAAAATAAATAAATGTTGAAAAAAAAAATTAAAAAAAAATAAATAAATAGTTAATATGTTTTGAAACTGGGTTAATTGTCTTCTATGGCCCATTTTACTTAATTACATTATTAAACCAATGTTTCAGATATTATTATCATCCACTTTTTAGAGATGGTGAAATCTAAGTCCATAGTTAAGTATCTTGCTCAATAATTATAAAGCAGGTATGTGGTGCAATTCTTTATGAATTTAGAGATTCTAGTTTTAGAGGAAACCTAATCACTATACAGTTCAAATTTGCATATTTTTGAACACTCATTCACAAGTATTTTTTTAATGTTTTATTTACTCTATATTTATTGATATAATAGAAATCAGGGGGCAATTAGGTTATTTGCATTATCAATTTTTTAAAAGACCATGGCATCTTCAACTCAACAAGCTCAAGTGAGTGAAAGGAGGTGTTTTAGGGACAGCAAATCTACCTTATCTGATGGCATGTATCAAAGTCACATCACCACCACCACCACTGTCGCCATCATCATTGCCGCTACAACCACTACCACTCTGTAAGCCTGAAATCTTCTTGAAAATTAAGCTTAGGAAACAAATAGAAAATATTGCTTTGGGGAGAAAATAAAGTGGTGATTCTCAAATTTCAAATGAGAGTTTAATTTTTGTCTTTATTGCCACTTGATTCTGAGAGACGTTTTTGAAATTTATATTCATTCTTTTGGAGTATTAGGAGAAAGAAGACTATGGATGAAATATTTTAGAAGAGAAAGACAAATTCTTTCTTGTCATGGCTCAACATATTGGAAACCATCAATTTTGGAAAGACAACTTCATTAAGACAATTCTATATAGATGGGAAAGTCTACACAGGTAACAATAATCTATTGTCTCAGTAGTAACAGGAACATTGTGATTAAATGTTATTTTCATAATTAAAAATTACATATTAATTTTATTTTTTAATTCATGCTTTCCATACATAGTAAATAGACATAAATAGATACATAGTATCATTCAGTGATTTGTAATTGGATTGTAGCTCCATTCCCACTCTCCAATGCTATTTCCAGTATATCATCTTTCTTGCTGTTTGGTTTCAGGTTGCTGATCTTGGAATAAATGCTGTTGCTTCAGGCACAGATGGCCATGTGTGACACGGCTCTGCAGAAAACCTTTTCCATACCTGACAAAGGTGTAGAGCTTTGGTGATACTAGTGGAGTGTAATGACATGTACTGAATCTGTGTTATCATGGAGAGTACTGGCAACAAAGGACATGGTGTAGCTATGAGATAAGGAGATAGATGGAATTATAGAAGAGTACTTGTTCCGTAGATTCCAGAATGACTAAGCTCAGTGATGTTTTGTAGCATACAGGTGGAAACTAAAGGCCTTCTAATTAGTCATTGATATGAAGAGCAGTGATATTTGGGTCACTCTTGGTATTTTTCTACAATTAACAATTATGATAATTTGGAAAATATTATAAACAGAGACTGAAAATAGAGCAGATAATAGATATTTTTTAAACATTAAGGGTCTCATTTTCCCATGTTTTACTGAAAAATAATAGTTATAATAACATCATCAACAACTACAAAATTAAAAGCACCATGTTTTTCAGTAGAGGTTTATTTATAGAAGCATGTGAAGTATTCCAAGACATAGGAGTCACAGATCTGAAAATCTTTACTATTTGATTGGGAATATACAAAAACAAAATACCACAAATGCTTTTATTGTAAAATATTTGTATTGGTGCAAAGTTCTTTGGGTTGCTGAGTTGTCAGCAGATTAGCTGCAGAGACGGTGATTAGGTCAAAACTTTATTAAAAAAGAAAAGTATCATCACTTATTTTGGAAAACTTCCTCTGTCAAACTATTTAGATGAAGTCCTGTTGTAAAGATAATGCTTCATTTCAAAGAATGTTGGAGCCCGAGGGGTTTTACAGGACACGTTTAAGGCATGTATATTTGTCATCATCACACACTATAATGTGCAACATAGTTTTCCTTTAAGAAGAATTAATGAAAACATATTTTGACATTACGATTGTGGACATCTGTGTTTGTTTACATTCATTTCAGCTTAATGCAGAAAATGTCAAAGAAAGAATGTAGAGTGAAAATTGTGTATCTTTCAGTTTTACTTTCATTGCTTAGTACAAAGGGATAAAAATGCATGGGCTTCTTGTGTGGTAAGAGTTTTGCTAATGGATGCATAAAGCAAACAAAGCTGAAAGGAAATGTTTTATTGCTCCATTCTGGACCATGTGGATTTTTGTTGCTCTTGTTTTTATTGTTTTTGTTGTTGTTGTTATTGTTTAAAGACTACTTAATCTGAAATGCCTGGAACTTTACAAAAATTTGGATTTGTACCAATACAAAACTTTTCTCTTAAAACATTATAATGTTGCTTATTCTCTTGCCAAGCAAAAGAAGTTACACATGTTTGGATACCTCTGGAAAAGCCAGACAACTGAAAATGAGGGGGAAACTTATTTTGCTCAAAGTACTTTAATATTTTGTCCTTTTATAATATAACAAAAGAATTTAAATACATATATATTGATGATAAGCATAACCACACATTATCTAATTCTATTCAAATTAAAAGCTAATGCTGTTTTAACTTGTAGTATTGGAGTATGTCCTTTTATTGTTAATATAGATGGATCTCAGGATTCACACTATCTTTTAATCAGATACAATAGTCAAATAATTATTTTCTTTTTATTTTCAAATATATGCTTCTGAAATCAGATTGCCTTTTTAATTGACACGTTTTTTTTCTAGAAAATCCAAAACCAAAATATAGAACATAACATGTAGTTTACATTATTTATACTTTAATCTGTAAGGTGCAAACAAACCGTTTTTCAGGGGGCACTTGGTTGTCTCAGTCGGCTGAGCATCCAACTTCAGCTCAGTTCATGATCTCATGGTTCGTGAGTTCAAGCCCCGCATCGGGGGTCTGTGCTGACAGCTCAGAGCCTGGAGCCTGCTTCAAATTCTGTCTCCCTCTCTTTCTGGTCCCGCTTCCCCACTTATACTCTGTCTCTCTCAAAAATAAATAAACATTAAAAAAATTAAAAAAAAAAACCTGTTTTTCAAATGTGTATTATTAATTTGCAAATCTTTCTTTGTCATAGATTTTGATGGTGTAAAATTACATAGATTTAAAGAATGATTAATGCAAAAATGCAGAGAAGGTAATTTTTGAACTCCTATATTGATATTTTATTAAGTCTTCAAGATGGCTATGTTAACATTTCATGAAATAATTGGATTTAATATAAACACTTTCTCTATTTTAGAAATAATTGATTGATGTTCTCCTGTGCAAAATAAGATATAAGCTCTCTTACACCACACCCACGCATGTATTTTCCCTCTATTTAACCTACCATTACTGTTTGCCACAGAAATAAATCAATGCTTGATGTTTATATTTCTGTGTCTATCTATAAACATATGGTTAACAGCTGAGAAATGTTGATTAGTGCTAAGAGCAGACAGCAGTATCAGCCTCACCGGGCAGGTTTTCAGTCGGGGTAGCTCCCTAAAATTTGAATCAGAGTCTATACTTTATCAAGATTTTCCTGGTGCACTTTTGAAGATTTTGACTCAGAAAATCTTTCCTGAGACTTGAGATACTGGATATCTAAAAATGTCTCAAATGATGCCAGTGCCACTGGCCCTGCAACCATCCTTTGTAGCAAGAATGTCAGGAACCATGGTTACATTTCTTTCATTTGTTGTATTACAAAAGAAATAACATTTGTATTTCCTACAGTTACCTTTATCTCTTTTTTATTTCTTTTTTTAAATAAATAGCCATCATTTATTTAGCTTTTTGTATTCTGACAGAACTCAGCATTTCCTATATAGTCAAACACACCGTATACTAGATTTTTTTTTCTTCAGTCTAGGGAAAGGACACCTGCAGTTTCACAACCATGCTCCTGCTCTGATTTAGAATAACTGATCTCGACTTTAGAGGATGTAGTCCTGGGTCACTCTTTATTAACAGGAGGGCCTCAACTATAGATTTGTGGGACCCAGGGTGAGATAAATGTACAGAGCCTCTGTGTTTTAATACCTTTTTGAGGAGTTTTACATTCACAGCAAAACTGATCAGAAAGTACAGAGATTTCCCAGATAACTACTGCTCCCATTATACAGCGTCTCCTCTAGAATGGTACATCCCCCACCAGAATAGATTTGTTACAATTAATAAGCCTATGGTGATGCATTATTATCACCTACAGTCCATAATTTACAATAGGAATCATTCTGGGTGTTGTATATTCTATGGGTTTGCACTTATGTAAAACGCCATATATCTATCACGATAGTAACATAAAGAGCTGTTTCATTGCCTTAAGAATCCTCTATGTTCCATGAATTCATCCATTTCCCCATACTCCAATCTCCGGAAACCAATGATCTTTTTACTCTCTCCATAATTTTGCCTTTTCCAGAATGTCATATAGTTGGAATCTTACAAAAGTTCAAAAGTAAAATTATTCTGGTTCTAATAGAGAAATATCCTTCTTTCATTATAATTATTAAGATTATATGAATATTATTTTTCTATGATTATTATAATGCTCAAATATCAGTAAGTGTTATTAATAGAACAATCTGAAATGATCTTTTCAACCATTTTACTATATTTTTAAAGGTTTTTTTTAGGTTCATTTATTTGAGAGAGAGAGAGAGAGAGACAGCATGAGTGTGCACACGAGAGAGTAGTAGGGGTAGAGAGAGAAAGGGAGAGAGAGAATGCCAAGCAGGCTGTGTGCTGTCATAGCCCAACACGGGGCTCACAAGCAGGCTGTGTGCTGTCATAGCCCAACACGGGGCTCGATGTAATGAACCATGAAATCATGACCTGAACCAAAATCAAGAGTTGGATGCTTAACTGACTGAGCCACCCAGGCGCCCTGTCAACCACTTTACTATATTAACTCCACAGGATCAGTAAGGAAATATTTAAAATTCTTGCCTAATCAAGACAGACACTGACCCTAAACAAGCTGTAAGTAGATCGAGTACATATGAGCTGAACATCAACGAAGGGTCCTACATTTACAAAATGAGACAGCATAGTGGATTAGGAGTAAGTTAATAGAGAAAGACCAAGAGTCATCTTGGAACACTGAAATACGTTCATTAGTACAAAGTCAAGGGGACTAAAATAAAAGACTCAGATGTACAATCTTGGAAACACATATAAGTTTACATGAGCATAGTCCATAATTCTTCCAGACCCCATACCCTAACCATGAGAATAATTTTATGCACCAGTGGCACTCAAATTAATTTTCTGATAAATGAAATAATTGTTAATACATTTTTAAATAAAAATAAAACAATCACATACAACTAAATTTGTAATAAAATAAATATTATATTTCCTTTTCGATTTTTGTCCTTTTGGGAAAAAGTTTACATTTATATTACATAAACAAAAAAATGCATTATTTTGCTCATTTTAGTTCTTTAAGCACTTTTTTACATAAAATGAATGGCAAGTTTCCAAATGGCTGAAATTTTCTATTTAATTCTGCTATGACCAAATGAATTAAACAAAAAGTGCCATCAGAGTCTATTAAACATGATAATATATTATTGTCTTTTGGCTCTACTTTATTTCTCAGTGTATATTTCTATCTGTTTCATAGTTAAAGCAGATGTAAATGATATAATGACACATAAAATTATCATATCAAATATATTCCTATTATTATTTAATGCAAGTGATTCCTCAGTTTAATCTTTTTAAGGTTTTGTGTAAGAAAGAAGTGTGTTTAACTGTTTAAATAAAGGAATGTTTGTTGATACAATGTACTTTTTCTAGAGAAGTAAGAGCAGTTGCTTTGTTGTTTAGTAGCTATTTCAGGGCTTGGCATGAATAAACATATTTGAGATTTAATGTTTATTCTTGCAATGGCTGTTATTAACTGAAATAGTAAGAGTAACTTAAAAAAATATGTGCTGAGGTTCTGTGTATCATAGGACTTCTGTGTATTCATCTTACCTTAATTCTTGGCTAACGGAAATGAATATATTTCCATCTCATAGCAGCAGTCTTAAAACCACTAATTCTTCTGCTAGAGATCATTCTATAGCTCCCCCTCTACATATCGCACTGGATGGATAACTGGATGGATAATTTCTGACAAAATCACATCATCACTGATAACTGCAATTAATGACATAGTTATGAAATGTTGGCCAGCTAGATTTTAATGTCACATAATAAGTGAAATTTTTGAAATTTTGATGTGTAGAAAAATAATTTAGAAATAAATATTTGGTCATAGGCACACACAGAAATATTCTATAATAAATTTCAGTCTGTTTAGCAACCATGTCAAATATATTGCAGTGATAGGTCGTATGGCTGATAGTGGAAAGAATCCAATTTAATTTTGAAATATGTTCACAGAAAATGTATAGATTCACCACACTAATTTCCAAACCGTAAGTGGAAAATATATAATCAAAGTCAAACTGCCAACCAAAACCTGGAGCAAATGACACAATAAAATTTAATAAGTCCTTAAAATCAGTGCAAACCTTAAGTATAATTAGCTACCACCATTACTTTTATTTTTGGCTCTGTGGCAAATTCCTGAGAATGGCTCCTCTTTTCCTTAAAAAATATGAACTGAAACACCTTCTCAGTAACCTTCTAATGCCAGTGGATTAATCAAAAGAAGGAGTTACAGAATGTTCACATGCTAGTGCAGCATAAATAAAGGCTTGAAATGCACGTTACACCCTTGAATCTTGGAGGCAGGGGTGACTATTGCACATGAAATGATCGTGATGGCTTCTTGATGTTCCATTTGCCAGCATCCATTCATATAAACTGTGGCTGGCTACCTTGCTGCCTTCTCTATACCATTTAAAGTTTTTTGTTTGTTTTTTTTTTAATGTTATTTTTTAGAGACAGAGAGAGAGACAGAGACAGAGAGAGAGCGGGAGGGGCAGAGAGAGATGGAGATACAGAATTTGAAGCAGGCTCCAGGCTCTGAGCTGTCAGCACAGAGCCCGATGTGGGACTCGAACCCATGAACCAAGAGATCGTGACCTGAGCCAAAGTCAGACGCTTAACCGACTGAGCCACCCAGGCACCGGCCATTTAATGCTGTATCATTAATTAAGTGATATATGTATATATCCCCTTCTATATCATATCATACTTCCTAATGCAGCTCCATGTGAGAAATTGCTTTAAATTTTTTAACAACTTTGTTGTAAGGAAAATTTTTTTTCCATCTAAGAAAATATTTTGTTCACTCTGTAAGAAATAATAAATAGTTATATTCTAATCTTTTATTTTTCCTTCCATAAACAGAATATATTTTACCCTGATATTTGTTATTTATTGTTATTTGCATGCTATTGTTTTTGGTCTCAAATTGAGCAAAGCAAGAAAAAATAAAACAATTAAATAAATATAGATACTATTATGTTGAATATCATCAATGAGTTTGTTGGGTAATTCACTTTGGTTAATTCTCCACTTACCCCATTCTTTGAATCTATCAAACTGTTGTGCTAAATGAGTTACAATAAGAAACATTGCAAACTTAATGATATTTCATTTTCCCAACTTAAGTGGAAATAACCTGGAGGCATAAAAAACTGGAGTAATAATAGTTAATTAACAGGATTCATATGTATTATTAATAATAAAATTAATAAAAAGATAGTATGTAATCCATAGGACAAAAGGAGCACTTGACACATCAATTATCCTTAGAAATCCCAAGATATATTAAGAAGTTGAAAAGTATAGACTTCCCTTAATAATTCTTGAAAGAATTGGTTTCTTGGTATGTTTTAATTAATGATTTAAGAAGTTACAGGTAATTGTGTTACTGAAATAAATTTATAGCACATACAGACACTCCTGAATGTGCAATGAATTTGAATTCAAACCCATTATGTTTTTAATCAGGCTGTGGTGATAAGACTCCTAACACGTATTTCTTATGACTCTTTGCTATGGAATATTAAAATCTCTATTTCACATAATGTTATCTATATGTTCAATTTATGGTACTAGAGAAAACTTACAAAAGCAGCTTCTCAGGGTGTTTTTAGGCAAATAAACTGTAGGCACCAAATACTATAGATTTTAGCATTAGGGAATCTCTGTTGCAGAATAAACTAAAGAAAAAAGTGGTGAATGTCTCTTAGGTTAGGGCGCCAAGTTCACAAGTGGAAAATATTGCGTATCTCAAATATATAGTCAAAGTAAAGAATCAAAAAGGAGCTTAATTAATGAGATAAAAATAATAAGGTAGGTATTCAAAATGCTCTATGTACAGAAATTAGGGATAGCTAGTTACAAGCAATAAGATGAATAAGGAAAGGCCATTTTTTAAAAAGGTGAATGAGATTTAACAAAAAAGATATTTTAATATAGTAAAAACTCTTACTCAATTAAATATTATTATTTTTTAGGTATAAACTCTACTCTCTACTCATCTAAGGGTAAGAACTTTGGGAAATTACAACTATTATAATAGGATTAGTAGTAGTAATAATTATTTAATTTCCAATAATGAAACTTAATACTATGTATAAAATCAAACACAATATAATAATCCTTATCTAAGAAGGAAATAACATGGTGAAAATATGAAATCTATCCTGATTCTGATGTTTGCTATTTTTTACTTATAACTTGAGGAATTATGTTGCCAATATAGTCCGATCATCAAGAGTTACAAGATGCAGGCTAAATGTGTGTTAGTCCTTTTAGTGACAATATGAGATTTCCTGAAAGCTGTTCTAATAATTAGTTAATTATTATTCATGACCGTGATAATGGAGATGGAGCTTAATTCTAAAGATAACTAGGTCTTCATGTATGCTGATTCTATAAAGCAGGTTATTTCCACTTAATATTAATCTGTGTGCCATTTCTCAAATCCAGTTTGAGGAACTATTCTAGTTTTCTACATTGGAATCATTTAAAAATACCTCTAAAATTTACATTATAAATATTATTAAATGTCATTAACATTTTAATTTTAGCCTGAAAAGTGTTTCATCTTTTGCATAAATATTGTGCACCATTTATTTAGCTCTTGTATCTCAGCTCTGAATCTGCTGTTTTGTACTCTATTTTGTGATGCAGAACCTAAAACTGCCAAAATGTATTTCTGTTTTGCCAGCAACCACCCAACCAGGCACTGCCAACAGAAAGGACTAAAGGAAGACCTCAAGGCTAGAGGAGGAAGAAGGGACTTCCACCTTCTTGGGTCCTTATTGTTATTTTCTGCTCTAGCTATTATTCCTGCATTACAAAATACTCCCCAAAATACAGTAGCAAAGAACTGCCTTTTTTTAAAGACAAAGAATTAGTAGGTCAGGGACTTTATGGACTCATTGTGGGGGTCCCCTGTGAAACTGCAGTCAACTTTTAGCTAAGGTTGTAGTCATGTGATCATCCAATGGCAATACTGGGCCATCATCCAAGATGGCTCATTTCTATTGCTATCAGTTGATGCTGGCCCTCAGCTGAAAGTTCAATTGGACCACATACTACAATGAATGCAAGTGGCCTCTTCACCAACACAATCTTAGGGCAATCTTTTACATGGCAGATGACTTTCTCCACAAGTGTTCTAAGAGAAGCAGGGGGAAGTAAGATTTTCAGACCTAGCATCAGAAATTACACAGCATCACTTCTGATACATTCTCTTGATTACTGGTCTGGTAATGATTAAGAGGAAGAGGACACAGACCCCACCTTTTTTTAAAAGAGGAACATCTAAGAAGTCCGGGTGGCAGGACCTAGAACCCCTTCTCTAAGCACAGACAAGGCATTTCACAGATCTGAGTTCCAGGCCCTTCTTCCAAGTTCAATGTTTTAGTAATCCCCCCTTCCCACCTTTGATTCCCTCAAGCCTAAGAAATGGCTTAATTATATTTATTTACTTTTACAGTTACCTAACTCAAAATTTAATATCAAATTAATAACTGTTAATACTAAATATCTTAAGTTAAAATAACTGTTGTGGTTTTTGCCTTCTCATTGAACACAACACTACACATAAAAATAAATATTTGGAAACAAAAGGAAACCAACTTAGGTAATAATTTTAAAAATAATGAAATATTTCAAACTGATCCTGAAGAATTAAGTCATATCTGGGTATATTGATATTTTATTTTTTATTTTTTTAATGTTTATTTGTTTATCTTGAGAGACAGAGAAAGATAAAGAAAGACAGAGAGAGTAGAGAGGGAAAGGGAGAGGGAGGGAGAGAATCCCAAGCAGGCTCCACACTGTTGGCACAGAACTGGACGTAGGGCTCAATCTCAAGAACAGTGAGATCATGACCTGAGCTGAAATTAAGAGTCAGAGACTTAACTGACTGAGCCACCCAAACACCCTAGATATTTTAAAAAATTATTTTATATGAATTACAGAATTTTATCAAGGACTAAATATTGAGTTGTTTTTATATCTTCAAGTTCTGTTAGGATATCCTGGTTCTAAAAGTAATTCTTTTTAAAGTTTAATGTAGAATACTACTTTAGCTAAAACATGGAAGTATGTAGTAATTACAAATCACTTAATTACTTAATTGTAAGAATTTTTTATAAGAATTTATCCACGTGAAAGTTTTCACTGCGATTACATCAGATTTTATCATGTTGTTGGATGAAGAATGTTTGCTATATGTTATACATATACATGTGTACACATGCATAATTTATATATGCACATATAATGATGATTATTTCAATATGCAAATTAACGCATACATTAAGTACGCTGCTGTCTTTATAGGATTTATCCTTAAATATGGTATTGATTTATTTCCCTCAAATTGTGTTTAAATGTATAATTCTAGTTGTTTACTTGTTTGCTGAAATTAGGTTTTACCATTCCTTGAAATATACCAATCCATAATAGATACCAAATGCATCATGATCAGTAAAATTCCTTCTAGCTTTGATACTTTTATGTTTATTTGTTTTTTTAATCCTTTCTTCCTCCAGAGTTTAACATTCTTGGTAAACATTTGTACTTAAGTACATAGACCTCTATTCTTTAAAAAAAAATTTTTTTTAATGTTTATTTATTTTTGAGAGAGACAGAGACAGAATGTGAGTGGGTTACACAGAATTACACAGAAGCAGAAGCAGGCTCCAGGCTCTTGAGCTGTCAGCACAGAGCCCGACGCGGGGCTCGAACTCACGAGCCGTGAGATCATGACCTGAGCGGAAATCTGACGCTCAACCGACTGAGCCACCCAGGCACCCCCATAGACCTCTATTCTTAACCACATCTTATGGAGTTTCTAAATTCCCTCATTATTAGCATGAAAATATCACACTTTCTTTATAAAAAAATAGAAAATTGTATGGTGGACTTGTTTGTGTTTCTCTATTCCAGTGAGATAATGGATTGAAATGTTATGAAACAGGAAAAAAAAATATTAGTACACCCTCACAATTAAGAGCAAAATTCAATAAATAAGAGCTAAAATATTTGGGTTAGAAAGTTGTTTTGTTCATCTTTCTAACTCGGTGATACTGTGCAAGTTACTTAACCTCTTTGTCCTTCAGTTTGCTCAACTTTAAAGGGTACCTAACTCCTATAGTTATTATGAAAATTAAATATGTTAAAAGATTAAATATGTTAAAAAATGTAAAGCACTTAGAAATGTTTGGCACATTGTAAGGGCTATAAAAGCGTTAGCTATTATTCCATCAACTACAAAGAAAGATTTACTTCTGAGGAGGAGTATCCCTTACTTAAATTGTTTATGATGTAATCACTAAAGTTATTTAAGACCATACTGCATTTTCACAAAAGCAATTCTAAGCAGGTTTTGAGAATAAGGAAGATGATGTTGTAAAGAAATTTAATTCTGAAACCTTCCTAGGGAAAAAAATCATTCAGAAATCTGAACCAATTAGATGTGCATTACAAAAATACAATAGGTGATTTTTTTTTGTACTCAACCAAATATCAGTTTTTTGTACTCAACCAAATATCAAAAATATGAAATATCTTAAAAATACGCTATAGTTATCATGGTGAATATAATGTAGTGTGTGGAATTGCCAAATCATTGTGCTGTATACCTGAAACTAATGTAACATTGTAAGTCAACTATGCTTCAATATTAATTAAATTAATAAATTAAATGTAAAATAGTTTAATAAATAAATATTTACATTAAGTATATACCATTATAATAATCTATTGGTATCAGCATATGGGAGAAAGGGCTAACATTGGAAGGAGATAAAAATAATTTAGTATTTAAGATCTGCTTTAAATAATTATTTAAAATTGTACAAATATTTCGTATCTTTAATAATAATCACTTAATTATAAATTTGAAATAGTATATTCTGTGAAAAGATTTTAATAACAAAATTAGTCACAGTCAAAGATTTCATGAGGAAATATTTTAAGAAGTGTCTATGCTGTTTAACTAAAAAAGATAGAGAAAAATATCTATAAATGAGGAAATGTGTCACCTACTTACAGACTGGTCATTAGTTAACACCAACCTATCAAAATAGCCAATAGCTTACTAAGAAGAAAACATGAAAGACTACTTTCTCATTGGAGTGAAAATGTAAATTCTATTATAGCAAATCTGTTGTGACAATATGGTGCTATTGTTCTTAACAGATGCAAAGGTGAAAAAAGCTTATTGTGAATAATCAAGGAAGAAATGAATTGATTAAAATTGTATTGTGCTTGTATTGAAATGTCAATTTACACAGTTAACTACAGTGAATAGTCTCCTTTCTGATATTTTCTGAACCTAACAACACTAGGATTCAAGTTGGTGAGTTTAACAATCAGATTAAGGCATTTTAGTCTTCACACTAATAAATTAAGTATCAGATAACTTCTGTATACATGATGGATAATCTATTATTCCTGAGGCAAATATTGCTTTAAATGAACACATGGCAAAAGGAAGTTTAACAACAAATGATAATATATAAGGTAAAGTCCAAGGATAAGTTAAATAAATAATAAATGACTTTTCAGACAAGAAAAAGAAAAGCATATATATTCTGTTTAAATTACATGTAACTCATTACATTTAGGTTGTTTAAAAAATAATTTAAAAAACGTGCTATTCCAGAGACTTTATTTAGAATGCAGTTGAAATCAAAAAACTCAGAGACCAGTTTTATATTAAGTAAGATATCTTCCTAATTTTGTATTACTTTGGTAGTATAAGATGTGAACAAATTTCAATTACATAATGACAAAACTGAAAAAAATGTTGATATTTACATAGTTTTCTATAAGGTGTTATAAAATACACCTTTAGTGTATTAATACACTTAGTCAATACATTTAGTCCCAGAGGGCTTAAATTTCCTTCACAAAGTTAAAAACTAAATGGGAGAATATATACTCAAATAGTTTAATCCTATGTCTGGATTCCCATTTAGTGCTATTTCTAAAACATAATCCAGTCCCTGAAGTACCCAGTTACAGCAGTCAAAAAAGATAATATCACACAAATATCAAATATTGTGATAAATCAAATAACAGTAGAAATTTATTTAAAAACACATTTTTATAAAGTCCATTTTGAGCTATACATTTGTTACTATTTCATGAATTTTCACATTCTAGTTTAAAATTCTAAAACTGGGGGTGCCTGTATGGCTCAGTTGGTTAAGTGGCCAACTTCAGCTCAGGTCATGATCTCCTGGTTTGTGGGTTAGAGCCCCATGTGTCAGCTGTGCTGACAGTTCAGAGCCTAGAGCCTGCTTTGGATTCTGTGTATCCCTCTCTCTCTGCCCCTCCTCTGCTTGTGCTATCTCTCTCTCTCTCTCCCAAAAATAAATAAACATTAAAAAATATTAGAAAAAAGACATAAAAAATAAAATTCCAAAATAATAAAAAATAAATTTGTGAATTAAGATGCCTCATAATTTCAACCATTTAATAAATATTTTGATTTAAGAATATTTTTTATTTTTATTTTTTTAGTGTTTTTTTTATTTGTTTTTGAAGGAGAGAGAGAGAGAGAGAAAGAGAGAGAGAGACAGAGCATGAGTGGGGGAGGGGCAGAGAGAGAGGGAGACACAGAATCTGAATCAGGCTCCAGGCTCCAAGCTGTCAGCATTGAGCCTGATGCAAGGCTCGAACTCATGAACTGTGAGATCATGACCTGAGCCGAAGTTGGACGTTCAACTGACTGAGCCACCCAGGCGACCCAGAGGATTTTTTAAATGTTTATTTATTTTGAGAGAGGGAGAGAGAGAGTGCACGCACACTTGTACGTGAGTGGGGAAGGGGCAAAGAAAGGGACAGAGAGAATCCCATAAAGGCTGCATGCTGTCAGCGTAGAGCCTGGTGCAGTGCTTGGTCCCAGGAACCATGAGATCATGACCTGAGCTGAGATTTGGACACTTAACTGACTGAACCACCCAGGTACACCATGGTTTAAGAGTTTGAGTCAATAATTTGTTGCTGGAATAACACTGAATTTTAAATATGCTTAATAAAGGTTAATAGCTCTGCATTATAATCGGTGAGAGTTTGTTAACCTATTGTCTATGTATCTGTTTTATTCAACATGATTATATGTTTATGCTTGCAAAAAAATTATATGTTTAAATATGCTTGCAAAAAAAATCAGTAAACTATCATAAATTAGCTTGTAATAGAAAGTTATGTAACCCATGGCTGTTGCCAAGTTTATAATAAATAGTCATTTTTTAAAATATTTATTCAATCAACAAAATATATATTGATGCCTATGTCTGAATGCTATGTTTAGCAATAGTCATGGACAAGATGGTTGATTCCAATACCTGCTTCTTCTAAGGAAACTTGTCAGCAATTTCCAAAGAAGGCCCAGAATCACTGACATATAATCCAATAATAATTTTGATACCTTTTTAGCTAACATAAAATGAAACAGTGACTAAATTCCAATATGGACTCCAAACACCAGCCTATAGAGTATAGGAAAGCATTGAGTATACTCTTTCTCTACTAGGACATCAGTTATGTATAATTTTCAGGCAGCTTTGTGGGAGCCAGCAAACTCTCTATTGCCAGATATCAGATTACCTAATAATCAGCACTACTTTTGTGCAGGAATATCCAAGTGATCGAAAATCTCACCTAAATGGCTAAGCACTGGAAAGAACACTAATAACATTTTAATAAAAGTCTATGGAACACTTAAGTTTGCTCTTCCTCAGTTTTTAGAAATTTCCATCACACAGTTATAGGAAGACTTTATAACATGTTAAATTAAATACAAAATGGAGACTGAACGGAATTCCCTGAGCAGACAAAACATTTAAGCCAAGTCAGCAAAATTAAATCTAGCTTATTTCACGTAACTTTGGTTATTTCTGGTAAATGCTTCTGATAATTATAAAAGAAACTTTTATAAGTCATCTCCTAAAAATGGTATGAGAAAATCACTTTTAACCAATCCCTTGATGTCAGGAAGCCCCCATTGCATTAACCAATCATTGTAAAGGTTAAATAATTTTCTCATTTCTACTGTATGTCCATTCTGTAACTTCATGCCCCTGAGCTTCATATCTATTTTTATTTTTGAAAGCTCCCAGTTTATGAACTATTCTTGCATGCACAATAAATTCTTACTAAACACTATTTATGGATTTGGTGGGTTTAATTTTGCTACTTCTGGATTTTGGGCAAATATTTCTCTCAACATGTTTTTAACACAGAAGAAAATAATTACATTAAACAGGTATTATAAAATAATTGTTCAGGCTTTATAACAGAAGCATATAAATGTTACCCAATCACAAGTTCAAGAGAATGGAATAGTGGATTGGTAGAGTTGATTATTAAATATCGTTTTTGTTAACTAGTAAAGAAAACAGAATAGAGAAGTAGCCAAATTATACTTCCATTGCTAATGTTTCCACCAGATGGATTGTAAGAGCGATTGTGTCTTGAAGTGGTTTGGCTCCTTTATATTCAAGATCAGGCCCTCAAAGGATGCAGGTTTTCTTTCTTTTTTTTTTTTATTTCAGTCTGTGGTGACCTATTTAAATTGATAAAAATCTGCATGACTGTGGGCTTTTCCTTATCTAATTCAATAGCTCTTGTAAAAGTGCAGAGAAGGTAGCAATTTGCATTTAACTGGGTGAGAATAGAACAATAAATTTTGAAAATTAAAATATGATTATTCCCATAACAATTTTTAATGGATAGACTAAAAGTAAACTACACATGAATAAGTATTAAGTTTTTGACATTCATTATGAAGTACATTAAATCTCTTAAGATAGAGATAAATGATAAAGATAGAAGACGAAACATTACATTCTATAGCTATACCACCCTGAATGCTCCTGATCTTGTCTGATATTGGAAGCTAAGCAGGGTAGAGCCTGGTTAGTACCTGGATTGAGAAGGTGGAACGTTACTACCTAAAACAAAAAGCAATGAAGAATAAATAACAACAATAAAAATATATCCCTCACATAAGAGTGCCAAAAAAGCAGACTCAGTAGATTGGGGCGGGAAGGATAGTAGAATAAATAGTAGAAAAAAAGTTTTGAATAAATGTAGACAGGTGTTGGACATTATAAAAATCACTGAGATGCACTGCTTAAAAAAAAGTAATTGAGGCTCAGTGGCTCAGTCGGTTGAGTGTCTGACTTCAGCTCAGGTCATATCTCGTGGTCCGTGAGTTCGAGCCCTGTGTCAGGCTCTGTGCTGACAGCTCAGAGCCTGGAGCCTGCTTCAGATTCTGTGTCTCCCTCTCTCTCTGCCCCTCCCCCGCTCATGCTCTGTCTCTCCCTCTCTCTCTCTGTCAAAAATAAATAAACATTAAAAAAAAAAACCCAGTAACTTGAAGAAAATGAGAACCAGAGGCCAAAAGACTATAATCAGCAAAGCAAAGTAGTTAAGTGGAAAGAAATATACAGGACTGCAAAGACAAGATTGAGCATTTATTGCTATTATTATTTCATATTATATTATTTTATTGATAATAATCTTAATTTTTGAGCAGTTTGAAATATACAGAAAAATTGAGCACAGTTCCTCCTATATACCCTCCAACCCATACACACTTTCTTCTATTACTAAAATCTGACATTTAGCATGGCACATTTGTTGCAATGGATGAACCTATATTGATACATTATTATTAACTACCCATACTTTATTCAGATTTCTTTACTTTTTACCTAATGTCCTTTTTCTGTTCCAGGATCCTATCCAGGATACCACATTGCATTTAGTTTTTAAGTCACCATCATCTCTTGGCTTACAGCACCAGCTTCATAAGAGGTTTCTCTGCCTTCACCAATTCTGTTTCTGCTCCATTATTCTAATATCATTTTTTTATTATTGACTATCTCTCTCCTCTATTAGAAACAACATGGCGACAACAGTATGTCTCCCAAGCACTTTGAATAATGTGTGACACCTTGGCATTCAGTATTAGTCTAATCCCTCTCAATAACTAGTATCTTATTTTGAACTTCTTTTCAAATTCATGGATATTTGTTATGCAATTTCACACTGTTGGCCCCAACATTTGTGGCCATAGCTTTCTGTTAGTCACATCCATTCAATCTGCTTTGTTATCGTCAATCTACAAATTTCCATTACCTTTAAAGTTTCTCTGCACATATTCTAATTCTCTCTGCTTGGCCTAGACATCAAGATGATTTGTGGTTTCACATTCAGCCAAGCTTTTTACTCTGCTTCAAATTAATTCAATCTTTTCTCTTAATTTTAGTCAACTCAGCCTTGTCCAAAATTTTGCTTTGATGTTGAGATAGTGGTGCCTAAAGTTTTAATTTAATTAAGTGAGACATAGATACCATAATAAAGCTTTTCCCGTTAATTTATTTTATTGTTTACATTAAAAAAATTTTTTTTAACGTTTATTTATTTTTGAGAGAGAGACACAGCGTGAGTGGGGTCAGGGCAGAGAGAGAGGGAGACACAGAATCTGAAGCAGGCTCCAGGCTCCAAGCTGTCAACACAGAGACTGATGAGGGGGCTTGAACACACATGAACCATGAGATCATGACCTGAGCTGAAGTCGGACACTTAACTGACTGAGCCACCCAGCTGCCCCAATTTTATTGTTCACGTTTAAGATGTAAGCATTTTAAAGCAATGGGGCTTTAGGATTTTTCATATCATGCTGATGTCTTGCATTTTGAACTCTAGCATCTGAAACAAAACAGGAAAAGTCTTTGACCACAAAAACTAATTGAGATGGCTCCACTTGATAGAAGAAAATGCTTCTCAGTAAAGAACAATCTTAGTATATCAAACTCTACATTAATTTCTTGATTTGCAGTGCACCATCCCACTTTGTAAAATTGCTACGATTAGTGTCACAAATTTATGGTATGTTCACACTTTCCAAGGCTGATAGACATTCCATTAGTGTGCATGAACTGTAGGCTCAGCATGCTTCTCATTGATAATAAACCTTTTGAAAATGAAATGACTATTTTTGACAAAGTACAATGAAGCAGAAAATGGGCAGATGCCATAGATTGTATACTCAGTACAAGGAAGATTCTAGCTAGCATTCATAATACATCAAACAGACCGATGGGGTATTTAGTGGTTAACTCCAATGTAATGACAATTGCAAGCCATCTGTCTTGAAAGCCCGTAACACATAGGTCTACTGCTGACCCACGTGCATTAGAAAAAAAGACACTTGGATAGTTAAGTAATAGATTATACTTCAAAGCAAGAATGAATTACTAATAAACTACATAAAATTTATTTTTAATTTTACAGGATGACAACAGTTACATATAAGAGATTACAATCCAGCAGCAGTTAGCAAGTTTCAAAGTATTTGGTTCAACGATTTATATAATGGTTTTTCAGCCAACTTTTAGAGGGTACTTTTTTGTGTGTGCTTAGAAAATACTACAATATTTCCTTTGCAAATTTATACTATCAGACTAAAGCTTCTATTTTTAATAATAGCATATTTTAAATCTTTTTTTTAAATTTTTTTTCAACGTTTATTTATTTTTGGGACAGAGAGAGACAGAGCATGAACGGGGGAGGGGCAGAGAGAGAGGGAGACACAGAATCGGAAACAGGCTCCAGGCTCTGAGCCATCAGCCCAGAGCCCGACACGGGGCTCGAACTCACGGAGCGCGAGATCGTGACCTGCCTGAAGTCGGACGCTTAACCGACTGCGCTACCCAGGCGCCCCTATTTTAAATCTTTTAAGGTAGCATATTAAGTGGCATTAATTTTAGAGCCATTAAGTCAAAAGTTTTTACTATTCTTGGTTTTCTAATTTTCCTGTTTTTCATCTTTTAACAAATATTGGCTACATCCAAAATGTCTGATGTAATTTTCTTTTATCAACGTTACTATGCAATTTTATAATTTAAAATTGAAATGTGAAATTGTATGCAAGGATCAAAGCCTTGAGATGACATATTGATTTTTATACTAGATTCCCTCTATTAGTTTCCTAGGGCTGCCATAACAAAATACCACAAATTAGGCGGCTTATAATAATAGAAAGTAATTGTCTGAAAAGGCTCAGCAAAGCCATCTCCCACTAAAGGCCCTAGGAAAAAAAATGTTCCATCTTTCTCCCTTAGTTTTGGGTCGCCTCAAGCATTCCTTTGCTTGTAGATGCATCATTCCAATTTTCTGTCTTTACATGATTTTTCCTGTGTATCTCCACACCACCTCCTCTCTCTCTGTGTGTGTGCCCATATTTCCCCAATTTGAAAATATAGCTATTGTATTGGACTAGGGACCATCCTATTTACCTCATCTTAAACTGGCTAAATCTATGACTCTGATACCAAATAAGGTCATATTCTGAGGGACTGCAGTTAGAACTTCACATATTTTTGGCAGGCCACAATTCAACCTATAGTTTTGCTCAAGTTGGAGTTTCATTTCTTCCACTTACCATTTCCCTAAGCAAGTTATACAGTCTTTACCTCCATTTCCTTATATGTAGACTTGCTGTGAGGAATAAAGGTGCTAATATCCACTGTGGACACACAGTGATATAAAAATATTGGCTGTTGTTACTCTTGCCCAGTTACAATCCATTTTCTTATTCCAAGGATTTTTTTAGTATTTAGTTTCTTAAATTAATATTTCATTCTTTTACAGCAGGTTGGAAGGATGTTCAACTTTGTCACTTAGGGGGAGACAATCTCATGAGTTACAGTGTTTTGCCAGGAAGTGTTAGAAACAATGACACAGTGTATCCTGACCTAGTCAACCACCAGGCCAGGCTGGGTCCTACATTGTAGGCAGATTAGTTTCAGATCTAGTTTCAGATAGCTTCTTACCATGTTGTGACATGTGGTCTTAGAATCACTCCAGGGGCACCTGGGTGGCTCAGTCGGTTGGGCGGCCGACTTCGGCTCAGGTCATGATCTCACGGTCCGTGAGGGCTGTGAGTTCGAGCCCCGCGTCGGGCTGACCACTCAGAGCCTGGAACCTGTTTCAGATTCTGTGTCTCCCTCTCTCTCTGACCCTCCCCCGTTCATGCTCTGTCTCTCTCTGTCTCAAAAATAAAATGTTATAAAAAAAATTAAAAAAAAAGAATCACTCCAGTATTCTAATAATGAGACCAACAGATTAGAAATCTGGTCATATTTAGCTCCCTTTCAGAAATGTCATTGACCTATAGAAATGGACCAACAGAACTGATGGGAAAGGACATTATTCAATCCAGAACGACACTAGAACCTTATATAAATGTAAAATTATGTGATACAAAAATAACATGATTTTAAATAATACTCATTTCATAAGAGTCTTCCCTCAGGAAACAAACACCAAAGTGAATACATTTCCTAACTGAACTAAACTAATAAAACAGTTCCTTCCTATTTTAAAGAAAGTATGCCTGAATTTATTAGCCATATTGAATTGAAATATCTACATTGCAATTTAGAACTTCCAAGAGTTAAAAACATGACTCATAAAATAGATAAAATAAGCACATGCCAATATTTTTTTCTCACTAATGGAGGAACTTTAGAGGATACTAAAGCTAATTCAAAAGACAATTCAAAAGAAACTGAAGAAAATATTCTGGAAGAAAGTTTCTAGTTTAGATAACAAAACTGGTTATGTCCTATAGAGCAACAACACTATATATTTGGGGCTATCTTTTTTACTAAATATAAATGATGCTTTTCCACATATGGATACAAACATAAAGTAAAATTAGAGACAAAGAGTTACTTATTTTTATTATATATTCTGCCGATGTAACAATACAAAGATTAATTACATTTTACCAAATAACTCTTTCATTATATTTACCTTGGAATAGACATTACACTTACAAAAAATAAAAGGGCAAAAAAACCCCAACAAATAATAATCTATGATATTAAAATCTATGCACTATTATTTTAAGTCCCATTCTTTCCTTCAATCTATATGGACTCTACATAGCATATGACTGTGCTCTACATGTGGTGCAGTTGATATCAATGAGGACAAATTACATTTAAGGATAGTTCAATATAAACAGACAGGTTTATACTTAAACCTATAAGTGAGTAAATAATGAAGAAAACCTTTTCAATTGTTCAAATTAATCAATATATAATTTTCTTAGGTATTTTCTATATCAAAAATTAAATTAAAAATATGAATTTCTAATCTCCCACTATGCATTGACTATGATCTTCATTAGTAGAGTTGAACTTATTTCTAGTTAAAGCCAGACAGTAGTGAAAGGTATTAGTTATGATGATAACTAATGATTATTTTAATCATTTTTAACCACATATCCTTATATATAAGTAAAACCATGTTTCTTTTGAAAGAAAAGCTAACATATATTGGGCATCCACTGCTGGTATGTTGATGCTACACATGAATCCTGTTATTTTATAATATATTCTATTTGAGTCCAGATACTTCCTATTTATTTTCTTATAATAGTTCAGAAATGGATTTGTAGGTTGGGACATGTTAAATATGAATTAATCAAGTTAATAATGAATCAAGATTACTTTAGTACAAATACATATTTTAAAAATCAAGCTGATTTCTCTTTGAAACCATTTTTTTAAGTGAGAGGCAAGGCCATTTTATTTTTATTTTTTAAAATATTTATTTATTTTGAGAAAGAGAAAGAGTATGAGCAGGGGAGGAGTGGAGAGAGAGGGAGACAGAAAATCCCAAGCAGGCTCCATGCTGTCAGTGCAGAGCCCAATACAGAGTTTGATCCCACTAACTGTAAGATCATAACCTGAGCCGAAATCAAGATTGGATGCTTAGCCAACTGAACCACCCAGGTGCCCTGAATCCAAATATTTTATATTAATTTAACCCTTTTCCCTTGTCCTTTCTTCTGTATACAAGATTTTTCATTAGCAAAGTTTATATATAGGATACACTTCCTTCAAAAATTAAAGTTTATAATTAAGGAATTTAAATGGCATGTTTAGGATATAATTTAAATAAAGATGTCTTCCAGATTGGAGTAAATATTGAGAATACTCAATAAATCAAGAAGGCATACCTTTGAAATTGGTGAACATTGATTTTCTGAGCACAGAAACCAGTAGAGCAGTAGAAACAATAAAGATATTAAAACAAAAGAAAGCAGAATTTAGGTAATTTAGCCTACACAAAAATTTAAATCTTTCTTCTTAATTAAATGATTTTATTTTTTTTTAATTTTTTTTCAACGTTTATTTATTTTTGGGACAGAGAGAGACAGAGCATGAACGGGGGAGGGGCAGAGAGAGAGGGAGACACAGAATTGGAAACAGGCTCCAGGCTCCGAGCCATCAGCCCAGAGCCCGACGCGGGGCTCGAACTCACGGAGCGCGAGATTGTGACCTGGCTGAAGTCGGACGCTTAACCGACTGCGCCACCCAGGCGCCCCTAATTAAATGATTTTAGAATATAAAAATTGCTAACTAAATGAAAAAGATTAATTGAAAAAATATCTAAAGTGTTATTTTTTTTTAGTTTGGAAAATAACTAGTGTAATATCGCCTCGCTGATATGTACCTAAACTGACACATTTAATTCTATTTTGGAAAAGTAAACAACCCAAACCAGCAGATTAATTTCTAAATTAAATACATTGGATATAAAGTTACAACTATGTATCTAATATATAAATATTATATATGAGGTGTTTTAATTTCAGAATTAAGTTATAAGGACGTATCATTCTGACTTGTTATTCTCATTTTACTGGCATTCATTGTGACAGATTTTCTTGATAATTACCATACAGATTGCAAACCATAATAAAAATATATTTAGGATAACAGAAATCCCTACAAATAATTATATGTTTTATGAATTTATTTTTATGATAAGCAATTAAGTTAATGGGGTGTTGATTATTCATTATGTAAAGCTTACTCAGAAACAATATTTTCATGCCTTTATTAATGACATTCACATGTCAAATGAACATTGAGAGAATGAGAGATAGTCTCTGTTCTCATGTCACATCCTTTCTGGAGTGTATTGATAGTCAATGGACAAGTTCGTGTTTATTAGATTTAATAGAATATAATTAAACTATATTCTACTTACATAATTAAAGAAAAATAAAGATTTGTCCATATTTTTAAGTGGAGAAAGTAATAGGTTCCATTGCATCCTCTATATGAAATATGTTCTTATTACATGTTTAAATGGTTCACACTTCCAATTAAAGTGTGACACATCTACTCCTTTCTGTGAAATACAGAATGCCATGACCCACCTTAGACCTATTGATTCAGAGTATACGTTTTAACAAGATGTGCAGTGACTCCTATGTACATTCAATTTGAGAAACACCAGAATATGCAATAACTTAAACTGTTGCTTTTATAAACAACAGCGTCATTTTCCACATTCTTGATTTTCAATTAAGCCTTCCTGTTGGGTGAAAATGATAAAAGGGACTCCCAGTTTTATTTTGAGCCTTGGAACTTTCTTTTGCATTAGTGAAGTAAGTAGAAAACCTAATGTTTGCCTTTCTCTAGTTTTAAACTTCTCCCAATATATGGAAAGGAGTTAGGCGCTTTACATCATACCAGTGAACTTGCTTGTGATCAAAATAAGATAGAATGAAAATAACCAAACACAATTATATCAAGATTGAAAACAGGTGAGTGAAAAAAATATTCTAATGTTTTTAGATTGCTTTTGGAAAGGGAAAAGTTAGTGATAACATTATATTATATAACTTTGTTAATTTAATTACCCATATTGAAATAACTAGATCAACCAATAAAATGATAGTTATAGTTTTTCATTTAGTTAAAAAAATTACACAAAAATTATTGGAAAAAAATCAACCAATCCAAAAGAAAAAATGAAAAGTAAGGGAGGGAAAACAAACAGAAAGTGAGTGCCAAATAAGAAGTAAAAAATAAAATGGTTGATAACTCCAAATACCAGGAATTTAAATAAATACAAGCGGACTAGTGATATAATATGAAGAAAACATTACAATACAGAAATTAAAAAAAACATAAATTACAGCTATTTGAAGGAGACACCAAAACAATAAATAAGTAAAGTTCAAAGCTATTCCAAAAAATTTGAAGCACGTAAAATGTACATAACACTTCCAGTATTCGATAAAGCTTTAGAAGAAAGATCATTACAAATAATAAAATGTTTAATTCAGCAATTCATACAAATATGAATTTTTACAGGCCTAATAATATAACCTATATATATATATATATATATACACACACATATATATACACATATATATATATATAATTTACATCATATATATGTATATTACCATATTTATGTATATGTGATTTAATACCCTCATTTTATTATTTAGTAGATCTACAACAAAGTGTCAGTAAGGGCAGACAAGATTTGAAATATTCAATTAATAAGCTGATTGAATTGATAATTCAATTACTAATGATATCCCAAGGGCACCTGGGTGGCTCAGTTGGTTGAGCTTCAAACTTCTGCTCAGGTCATGATCTCATGGTTTGTGAGTTTCAGCCCCATGTTGGGCTTGCTGCTGTTAACACATAGGGGGCTTCAGATCCTCTGTCCCTTTCTCTCTGCCCCTCCCCCACTTGTGCTCTCTCAGAAACAAATAAAACATCAGAAAAAAATGATGTTTTAAGTACAGAGTACACAGAACTTTTAAAGTATGCCCAACACATTTGTGAAAATTGAGCATGTAATTTATTTTAAAGGAATCCCAATCCAATTATAAAAGACTGTTATTAAATTTCTTTTTTAACGTTTATTCACTTTTGAGAGACAGAGACAGAGCACAAGTGGGGGAGGAACAGAGAGAGGGAGACACAGAATCTGAAGCAGGCTCCAGTCTCTGCGCTGTAGCACAGAGTCCAATGCGGGGCTGGAACTCACTGGGAGATCATGACCTGAACTGAAGTTGGATACCCAACCGACTGAGCCACCCAGGCTCCCCAAAGATTGTTATTATATCCAACCTATTTTTTTTATCACAATGCAAATAATTTATACATTAAGTTAGATAAATCCTATTCTATAAATAAGAAATAGCTAATAGTAAAATGAAAAATAAAACTAGATATTAGAAAGTATAGAAATATTCAAAATAAAATTTAAAATATTTTTAAAAATGTATGTCCTAGATAAGCAAAGTATCATCTTATCATTCACTTCCTGCATATACACATCTTTCCTTAGATGATGGCTTCTTTGTTACCCTGTGATTTCAGCTAGTTAAATCCAAGACAATTTATGAATTTTTAGTTTTTCCATATTCTTTTTTTGTAAGAGTTAATCACTCTTTTGGGGTTCCTGGGTGGCTCAGTTGGTTAAGCATCTGGCTCTTGACTTCGGCTCAGGTCATGATCTCATGGATCGTGGATTCGAGCCCCGTATCAGGCTCTGCACTAACAGTGGGGAGCTTACTTGGGATTCTCTCTCTCTCTCTCTCTCTCTCTCTCTCTCTGTCCCTCACTCACTCACACACTCTGTCTCTCCCTCTCTCAAAATAAATAAATAAGCTTAAAAATGTTATTACTCTTTCTAGCTTTATCTCCAGTGAATAATGAACAATATTCTTTTTTAATGGAGATAAACTGTCAGATAACTGACATATAACATTGCATAAGTTTAAGGTGTATAACACGTTGATTTGATACATTTACATACTGGAATATGGTTACCACCATAGCATTATCAAACACCTCTATCATCTCTATTGTAGTGTTATCTAACATCTCTATCACCTCTAACTATGGCCATAGAAGCACTCCTAACATGAGTAGGTATGAAAGGAGGAATCAAAGAGCTGAGTACTATAGAGGTATATAAAATTAGCTGAGCCCATTTAGTTAGAATCCAGTGAGGTCTTAGAAATGTCTGTTCCAGGCCTAGAGGCATAGGGTGGCAGCAGAGAAATCTAGCAAACACCAAATCTCCAAAAAAAAACCCCCCCCCAAAAAAAAAAAAAAAACAAAACCAAAACAAAACAAAACAAAAAAAAAAAACAACACACAAAGATTATGAAGGAGAAGTGGATTTAAAATTAAAAGTTCAGGGGTGCCTAGATGGCCCTCCCCTCCTCTCTCTCTCTCTTCAAAATAAATCAATAAACTTCAAAAATTTTAAAATGAATTGAATTAAAAGCTCCTATAGTAAGGCTGCCATTAGCCTGCATAAAGGAGACCGGACTCTTAGGAAGATGTTGGGGGCGGGGGGATAGCAAGAATACATGTTTCATGGCTGAAACTTAGGGACTGACCTTATTCAAGAGGTATGTGCAAACAGTTTAGGAAGAGGACCATTCAGATCACCCATCAACGAAGCAGATAAGCTGACAAAAAAAAAAAAAAAAATCGGGAAGAATTTTAAAGCTTCTGTGGAACAATGTAGACAGGTCAATGGACTGATACAAGGCTGTTACCTGCAATTGATACAGAGTATTATGGGAACAAGACAAACTAAGGAAAAAATAAGATTTGGGCCTAAATTCTTTTATCCCAAGGTCGAGCCCCAAGGATCCCTGAACTTAATACTGAAACTTACATGGTTGTGATTTTTTATTTTGTGTCTGGAATGCCCTTCTTGTTCTTTTGTCAGCCTTTATGGTTTATGGGGATATTCTGGATATTCATCACATGGACTGGTTGGGATGAATTCTTTGGCACCTCTACCTTCATAAAGGTCAGCCAAAATATACAGCCCCAAAAAGCTTATATTCCTAGATGTTTCCGATTGGAAAATTGAAACTAGATTGTAGAACAGGCAAAGACAACTTACTTGGTCATTTCATAATGTTTTCTATAGGCCAAAGTGCTACACAATATTATCTTCAAATTTTATAACCCAATCTTCCCTGTGGAAGCCACATTGTACTTAGAGTCTCAGGGTAAGGTAGACGATTGAGGTTTAAACATGAAAAAGGCCAACAATGTTTCAGAAATGCCTGATATCGTAAGAGCATTGGAATAAATCACTTCTAGTATTGGATTTGTATGCATCTGTGGATATTGCTCATGTGACCTTTATCATACCTCTTAGGCTTGCCTTCCCTTGGAGAAAAATGCAGTATGCTTTTACTCTCTGAACATTACAGAAATAGTCATCTGTGGGTTAAATTAATAGTAGCATAATGTGAACTGTTCATAGCATGCAAATATTTCATTATGTTAATGATATTTTGCCGCCAGTTTACACTGGAAAAACTTGTTTGAATTGCATATTGCTTTGAATATTATTACTCAATGAGGCCAGAATGAGAAAAGTAGCAAAGACTTTGCCTGTCCAGGCCTGTTTTGAGTTCTGTGTATTCTGAAGCACACAGAGATATTTCACAGAGTGTTATGAATACATTTTGATCTGCAGCTACCAATGACAATAAAGAATTCTCAATGTTGAATTGGATTTATAGATCCTGGATATCCTACATCTGGAATTTTACTCTGGCCTCTATCCCAAATCATCAGACAAAAGGCCAAAACTGACTGGGAACCTTAATATAAACAAAGCATAAGAGCAGTGAAAGTAGCAATAAAATAAGTCTTGACATGAGAAATTATGCCTTTTCAAGACTCCATGGAATTAAAAATATCCATAACCAACATCACATCTTATCTTAACCTTTTATGAGAAGATCCTCTTGGAAACTCTACTGAAACTTATGCACACAGAGTTCAGGATTAGAGAACTTCCTTCAACTGTTAAATATCAAATGTGTAGTCCGTTTCTTGGCCCACACAGAAACATTATTTTACAGTCTTACTGGAAAAAAAAGTCATGACTCTTCAACTTTACATTATTACTTTGCAGTAGAATATGTGTGAACCAAGTTGAATGTAAGACAAGCTCTCAGGGGTTCCATTTTGGTACAGAAACAGCACTTTCAGTTAAGAAATGATTCTTATCTAAGACAATTTAGTCATCTCTGGCCAGCTGGCCATCCATGTGTTACACACAGAGACTGACATACTCTTTTGTCCCAACTGCTGGTGCAACGGGTGGGAGACTCTCTACAACATTTGTAGACAAAAGAAAACATGGGAAAATTTAAATGAATGCCAAGTTATCAGCCATAATGATGGTAAACCACTGCTAGCCTGCAACATTGAATGCTCTAAGCCCTGGACTGGGAATCAGCTATGGCTCCTAGCTGTAAAGCACACTATCATGAATTGGACAAAAATATGTCTTTACTCAGATTTATAAGCCATCACTAATTGAACCATCTAATAGTGGACTATAAATGCATATATCTGTATGAGTTGCCTCCCTAAAAAACAAAAACAAAAACAGGTATAGCAATTCAACCATGGACTTATTCCTTATGTTTATGTATTTCATGCTCATAGGAAGCAATTCTATAAAAAGGAAACAAAGAACTTGTAGGAGGTATACCCCAAACCACCAACCATTTCTTCCTATTCAAAGAAGGTCCCTAAAAGACAAGTTGGTTTAGCCATCCTTAACTTCTTAAAAAGTTACATGGTACTTGGTTACATGGCACATGGGGCGCCTGTGTGGCTCAGTCGGTTAAGTGTCTGACTTTCGCTCAGGTCATGACCTCACGGTCTGTGAGTTAGAGTCCCGCATGGGGCTCTGTGCTGACAGCTCAGAGCCTGGAGCCTGCTTTGGATTCTGTGTCTCCCTCTCTCTCTGCCCTTCCCCCACCCACACTGTGTCTCTGTCTCTCAAAAAATAAATAAACTTTACAAAAAAAAGGTACATGGCCATATTTTCCTCTCATTTGTCTGAACTTACAGACATCCAGGAATCAGGGGGTAGGAAAAAGGAGAAATTAAGGAGAAGAGTCTAAGACTGTACCTTCTTGAAATAGCCCACCTCCTCAGAGGACAGGCGCATTACTCTTCATTTTTATTGTACCTGCTTTACTGTACCACAGCAACCTATGCATGCACTGGTTCATTTAGCCTATATTGAAGGTACAGGATATGTGACCTTAGAGACTGACTTTGATTTAGGTGATACTGGGGACTTGTATTACCTTCCCAGGGCTGCTCTAATAAACTGCCATAAACTGCTTGGCTTAAAACAACTGCAATTTATCCTCTCACAGTTCTGGAGGTTAGAAATCCAAAATCAAAATGTCAGCAGGGTCATGCTCTCATCCCTAGCTTCTGTTGGTTGCCAGAAATCTTTGGCATTTCTCAGTTTGCAGAGACATAATTCTAATCACTGTCTTAGTATTCTCACGGCCTCTTTCCTCCATGTGTCTGTGCCTGCACATGATGTTCTCCTATCTTTCTGTTTCTGTGTCTCTTTTGCTCTTATAAAGACAAAAGTATTATTGGATTAAAGGCCCATGCTGCTCCAATATAACCTCATTGTAAGCTTGCATCTTAATTACAATCTGAAGACCCCATTTACAAATAAAGACACATCCATAGGTACTTGTGATTAGGACTTTAACACATCTTTTGGGGGAACACAATTTAGCCCCATATAATCCCCCTTCCACTAGTCCCAGAGTGCAACTATAATGGAAATTTTTTAGCTGTGGGGACTTGATAGTAGACAATCTCCATCATTGTCCTTAACTTAGTAACATTCATCAAAACATTTTCAAATCTTAAAACATGAGTCATTAACTGGAAAAAGAATAATCATAGAGCATCACTATGAATAGGAAAAAGCTCTAACACTGCTATTGTTGCATCTACTTATATGTGGTAGAGTAGAGCAATACAAATAAATAGTTAAATACAATAAATAGTTACAATAAAAATAAAATTCACCTTTGAAATGCTTTGCTCTAAAGTGAGTATCATACTTTAATTAGTAAATGACATTTAAAAGCATAGTAACTTTAAATAATAAAACCTCAAACTTTTAGGTCTAATCCTGCTTTTCTTTTTCTTTTCTCCACAATCTGAGATGTGTGCAGGGCTATAAATATAAAGAAACAAAATACATGAATTGTCACTATGTATTCACTTCAGTGAGACACAGAAAATATCAGAAGCAAAATCAATAGAAAATGTGTGTCTTTTCACAGAATCTACAAAATAAAACAAAAACAGAAACAGACTGATAAATACAGAGAATAAAGTGGTGGTTTCTTGAAAGATGACCTGATTTTGTATTTCATATGAATTGTAAAGGAGTTAATATGTGTTTAGCATGTTTTGAAAATCTTCAATATGTCTCACCATATCCATTCTCCACCCTGGTCTGCACTCTGATACTGATCTATAAGGACTATCTCAACAGACCTCCTTAGCATTGGACTTCCAGCTGATTTTCCTCAATGGGAGGCACTTGCATGAGATTTCAGGATGGAGCTGAGGCAGTTCAGAATGTTGGTTAGCCAGTCATTTCAGGACACCTGTGAGTAACTGTAACCTTTACCAATGTCACAGCTTTCAGGGGACCCTCTCTATACAACTACTCTCTCTAGGTTACTACTCCTTCCCCTTCATATCTGGGAAGTTCTCAGCTGCACTTAAACATCTTGATACCTAAATTCTGACCACTTTTTTAATTAGTCCCTTTATTAAACTTCCATCATAATCAAGTTTGATGCATAATCTGTTTCTTGCTGAGCCCTGACAGATCCGTTCGAAATATTTTTTTCACAGACATTGGAAAAAAATTATTTTCCTGTTTAAATAAGCTTTAAGTAGAAAAATAATACTAATGTATGTCATTACATTTTTAAAAATGGTGAGCACATATTTTAAATTGTTTAAAATCATTTAAGCTAGCTATATTTCAACTTTAATTTGTATGTTTCCAACTTTATGTAATTGCACCACTTACTCATTTTACATCATCCGTATCTTAACCATTTGTGTTCTCTAATATTCTTTCCTTGTACTTCATTTTATTTCATATAGCATCTTTTTTTTAATATTCAGTCATGCACAGTTTCTAGTACTGGAACCAAAATTTCTAGAGTAGTGACTCCTTTGTTTTACACCAAATAAGAAATCTTATCTGAAAATTAGAAATATTTCTTTATGACTCTATACCCTAAGATTTAGAAATTGTCCAAATTAGCATTATCATAGGATTCAGAATTCTAACTATTTATTATTGCTATTCTTCAGTCCCCTTCTATAAAACAATATGAACTGGATTGTTTAGAGTGTTTTACTAGGCTCTTCACAATCTTCACATAAATCAAATCCAAGATTCTTTTATGATATTTATGGGTAAGATAAGACACTTGGCTGATACAATAACATTGACAGGATTGATTTTTTTTTTCTTTTCAGTTGAATCTTATTTTAGCTTTAGAAGATGTCCTGGTTTTTCAATATACACAAATAGCACATTATGGTAATCATATGAGGGAACTTGACTGATTATTATTTTTATTTATTTATTTTATTTTTTAATTTAGAGAGAGAGAGAGAGAGAGAGAGAGTGCATGGTGCACAAGCGGGAGAGGGGAACAGGGAGAGAGAAAGAGAATCTCAAGTAGGCTCCATGCTCAGTGCTGAGCCCGATGCAGGGCTCAGTCCCACAACCTTGGGATCATGACCTGAGCTGAAATCAGGAGTCAGACACTCAACTGGCTCAAGCCAATCAGGTGCCTCTTGACTAACTGAACTCAAACAGAATTTCTCATGTTATGTGTCCATAATAGTCTAGCATACTGTGGGCATGTTGTCTTAGATTTACTTCTTTGCTAAGAAATGTAGAACAGATAAGAAAAAATGAGATAAAAAAATTGGGGAAGAATAGCCCAGATTTAATAAAAAATGGCAATGTTCAAATGACATTTGAAATATATACAAACTATGATTTTTAATACACAAAATAACATGTAACTATTTCAATTATAAAAAAATCATATGTAAAGCTTTATTAAATATACTCAAACAACTGGTATCCCCTAAAAAAAGGCTTAGGTCTACTATCAACACTGAACTATGAGAGAAGGATCTGATACTAAACATTGTGTAGCTAAAAATATGGAAGGCCAGATGTTATGCATCCCAGGCATTACAAGGAGCTTTGTTGTAGAAATATTATACTTGAAGCTTTAATGATATTTGACAACATCTACAAAGTAAGTGATATACCCAGTATCTATAATACAGTGATGTGATTCTGGTTGTAGGAAGAAAAATAAAAACATGATTAACAATTATGTGACTGCCAATCATGACTGTTAACTCAGATTAATGCTAAAAAACACAAGAGAAATGATCTGATTATCTAATGTTGATTGTTCAGCACTGCCTACCAGATAAGTGGAGCATAATGTTTGACAACTGTTTTAAGTCTTTAATGCTCTGTTGGTGACAGACACACCGGATTATCTCTTGACACAGAAAGGTAGACAGGGATAATGGGCCTTCATGAAATAATATACTAGAGATTAATTTTGTAGACAATCAACTTTGGAAAGAGTATTACGTTTCTTATATTTTCAAGAGCAATTAAAGCCAAATGCCTCTAAAGTCAAATGCCAAGAGTAGTAATCTACTCAGACCCTACTATAGAAACTTTGGGCATCTAACTATGAGCTATAAACTACAGAACCATGGTTTATGCCAAGTAAATAATGCAGAGTTAACTCTTGAAACCTGAAAGTTTATAATATTAACTGAAGGGATGTTGTTAATTAATACAACTCAGTAAGAAAAAAGTCAAGTTCTGAAAGAATTTATAAAGGTAATTCCTGGTTTACTAATACTATCAGTGCAAATAGTGCATGATAGTCTACAGCTCTCTCATGGGCTGACACTGCCCATTATCACCCAATTCAGAATAGCAAGTGGATGTCTGGTAAAGAGATATGTTTTTCCTTATGCTGTTGCATATGGAAAGCAATTATAATTACATAAGAAAGCAATAATCACTATTTAACATACCTCTGGCCCCAAAAGAGATAGTGGTTTTGTATATTAGAATTTTCCAATGCTTTCCTCTGGTAAGATATGCTATAATCAGTGGTTTATACCGAATGTAATTATTAGTTCCATATCTTAGCAATATGATGACTTTATTTATTGTACAGCAGTTCAACCTAGATAGCTTTTCTGTTTTTTTCATAATTTCATGATTTTTTAATTTTTAAATTATTTTTGCATTAAAATGCTCCTTCTATCCAAATCATATTTTTATACTTATTCTTTGTATGTCATCATTCCTACTTTTTCTGGTACCATGTTATAAATTGTATTGCCTTTTAAAATTTTGACTCTTTATACCTCTTTTTAATTTTTAAAATTTTTATTTATTTATTTTTGAGAGATAGAGAGAGAAAGCATGAGCAGGAGAGGGGCAGGGAGAGTGAGAGAGAGAGAATCCCAAGCACGTTCTGTGCTGACAGTGCAGAGCTGGATGCAGGGCTTGATCTTACAAACTGTGAGATCATGACCTGAGCCAAAATCAAAAGTTGGATGCTTAACGGAATAAGCCACCCAGGTGCCCCATTTATAGCTCTTTTTAAAGCCCTACAAATGCAAACTGGTGCAGCCACTATGGAAAACAGTATGGAGGTTCTTCAAAAAGCTAAAAACAGAAGTACCCTATGATCCAGCAATTGCAATACTAGGCATTTACCCAAAGGATTCAAAAATGCTTATTCAAAGTGGCACATGCACCCCAATGTATATAGCATCATTACCAACAATAGCCAAAATATGGAAAGGGCCCAAATGTCCAAAGACTGATGAATGGATAAAGAAGAGGTGGTATACATATACAATGGAATATCACTTAGCCATCAAAAAGATTGAAATCTTTCCATTTGCAATGACGTGGATGGAGGTAGAGTGTATTATGCTAAGCAGAAGATGTCAATCAGAGAAAGACAAATATCACATGATTTCACTCATACGTGGAATTTAAGAAACAAAACAGATGAATATAGGGGAAGGGAAAGAAAAGAGAGAGGGAAACAAAGCATAAGAGACTCAACTACAGAGAACAAACTGAAGGTTAATAGAGGGTAGGTGCATGGGGGATCTGCTAAATGAGTGATGGGTATTAAGGAGGGCATTTGTGTTGAGCACTTGGTGTTATTTGTAAGTGATGAATAAATTCTATTCCTGAAACCAATGTTACACCATATGCTAACCGACTAGAATTTAAGTAAAAATTTGAAAAAAAAGACAAATGAAACTGATTTATTGGACAGTCTAAATTCAGTGATATATCAATATGGAATAATTGTTTTGTCACTATCTTCAGCTGTGCTTTTTTAAGTCCCACTACAGCATACTTGGCAGATATCATTTATTATTATCTACATATATGTATAAAATACAGTGATAAAATGTAATCTTATTTAAACTTCAAACATGTATTTTTCTTATCATCCCAGTGGCAGATAGTTCTGGCATTAATGACTGGACACGGGGAAATAATATGGTCTGTTTTTTCAATATTTCTCCACTTAGTCATATTTTCTCTTTGGGTTTTGACTCAAAGTCATTAAGAGAAAGTAGAGGGAAAAGTGGGAGGGCAGGGGGACTCTTCTTACTCTACTACTTCAAGCTGGTATTGCTGTAGGTCTTGCCTGACTGTCCAAGCCCAAATTACTACTCTTTCACCAGCAATAGGGCTTTCACTGTATAGAGATGTCTTCTGATATAACCTCCTCTGGCTCTTGAGGCTTCCTTATGGAAGATGCCACCTTCTGTACTCAAGCCTAGTCTGCTTCCTTATTGTGCACTTGGACTTTCAGGGAAAGAATATATTTTTACCAAGTAAAATAGCTCTTTCTAATGAATTCTGTCCCTCCTCTTTCATGTCTTCCTTTGTCTTATTATCTTCTACAAAAAAAGGCATGCAATGCAGATTACCAAATCACTTGATTCAGCAGGGCTCAACCAGGAAATTATATTTCATCTCCTCTTTTTGCAGGTACTTCCAAACTCTGTTTCTAAACCTCTTGTAGTCTCCTCACAAAGTTTAAGGGAATATTAACTTTTACTCCCTGTGGAAAAAGAACCTTTCATCATGAACACTTTCCTTCTGAAAACTACAAGTTTATCCACTTAATTATTCAAGTGTTATCTTCTGCATGTGCAGTGGTGGAACAAAGTAATGGTTGTGGTTGCAGGGTCATTCTGCTGTTACTAATTTTATCCTATTAGGATATATCTATTAGTGATCTCTAGAATGTGAATCTCCCCTCCCCCTATTTTCGGCTTAGTGATAATTGCAATAAAAGAGTAAACATCTTGCTAAACATCCAGTTACATAAAAATTGTCAGATTAGCTACAGCTTTAAGCCATTACCTTTGAAGAAGCACCTCTTTGCTTTCTAGTAGTGTAAAGGGTATTATTAATCATTGTCTAAAATTATTGTCTCCTTTCCTCAAAATTCACTAGGCACACCATGTTACTTAAACCAGTTTTTGTAAGTAGCTAATGACCTTATTTACTAATCCAACCAGCTTGTTTGTTTTTATTTTGCTTTCTCTCTTCTCCATGACTACTCAGGCTCTGTGTTATATAATTTCCATTACAAATTAGCCAAAATTCTGATTTCTTTTGACTAGTCTGTCTATTTGTTACATTCACTTCGCTGCATACCATCATAGGCATGGGTGAGCACAGGTGTCTATTCTTTTTGTGCTCACATCATAGAAGCAAAGCATCATTTGCAAAAAAAAAAACATGGCAAATTGATCTCAATATACTTTTGAAGCCAGGAATTTCAACCAGATCCTAGAAACTGCAACTAAATTTTCCATTGTCATAATGCACCTTGAAACCTTTCCACTTGACTGATTTTCCCTGTAAAGATATTCCAACTAGTAGCTATGAAAAAATCCACTCGTTTATAGGATATCAAACATTAAACTGAATATTATAATCCTATTCCCTCATTCTCACTTAAGGAATTGTTGTCACTGGTGGTATCTATTTTCTTAATTCATATGTACTTCTCAACACATTGCAAACCGCATTAAGATTTTTTTCCCTGTTTAATCAGAGAAATCAAATGACACCATCTCATTCTTTTTTTGTTTTCCATAATCTTGATACTTTGGAAGAGTATTGGTCAGATAATTTCTAAGATGTTATTTGTTTGGTGTCTTCTCATGATTAAACTGGAGCTACAGGCTTTTAGGAAAAAAGTACTGGAAAGGTGTATTTTCCTTCTCTTATCATATCAAGGGATGATGTCAACATGATCTACCACTAATGATGCTTACTTTGATCGTTTGAATAAAATGGTGTCTGCCCAATTCATCCACTGTTAAATTACCATTTTCCCTTTCGATACTCTATTCTTTGGAAATGCATTACTACACCTGGCCCATGCTCATAGTATGGAGGAATGGCTTTATCTCTACTTGGAAGAGGTGGAACTACCTACATTTATTATCTGGAAAAGTTCTGTATGGAAGATTTGTCCCTACTGTTTTCTACTAATTGTATCTCCCATATATCTCTATTGTGTTCAGATTTCTACATCTCCACTATTAAACATCTTGTCTGCAGTACCATTATCTCTCAACTGGATTATTTTGCTGTTTTCACCAACCTATCCGCTGTAATCTGTGTAAAACCTTCAATACCTTCTCATTATGAAGGTTACAACTGCTGTTTGGTTGGACCTCTACTAATCTTCCTAGCCATAACGTGCCCTGTGATTCTCATTTCTCTCTCTCTTCTAGTTATGTTGCCTTTTCATGAGTTCACCTACTTATTATCCACCCTCTTGCAAATAGTTACACATGTTGGCAGGAAACCCTTTCCTGGTATTCTTAATTCAGAAAATCTTAGCAGTAATATTTCTCCCTTACAGCATTTGCCATCGTTGCAATGGCAGCCGATTTTTGCTTTGATGATAATTTAATCAATATAGGACCCACAAACACAAGAACTAGTATCTCTTTTCCTCCAACATTTTCTTTCTAACATGAAAATTAGACATATTAGTTTGGTGATATTCTATAAGTTTTGGTTGAATCAATTTAATAAATCAATTAATTAATTAAATTAAGATGACCTAATATTTAGGTCAAGCTTATTTAGGGATTATTACCTACGGAGTATCAGGGAAGGGTAAAGTAAATGTTAAGACAGTGAATTGACACTCTAATATAAAGTTTATATCTTCACTGCTTTTTATCCCCATTCCTCAATCCCTGACTATTTAACACCTACCTCTTTCTCTGCTTTTATAACTCTTATAATATTCCAAGTTCATCATTTGCATGTCATTTAGATTACTTCATATTACTGGCCTTTGTCTCATCATTGTCTCATGAAACTAGAAATTCATGTTTCTTCTCTATTTGTTTCTTCATATCCTGATTGTCTTTTCTGTATTGTTGGGGTTGCAAGTTACAGAAATCAACTTTAAGTCACTACATATAAAATAAAGATATCTTATTTTACCTTATTTTTGATGAAAAATGTAAATATAAAATTATAAGCACATTGTGAAGTGATTACTGAAATTGAGTTAATTAACAATCCATCACCTTAGTTATTTATTTCTGTATGCATGTGGTGAGAACACTTAAGGTCTACTCTCTCAGCAAATTTTAAGTACATAATACAGTACTATTAACTATAAGCACTGTGTTGAAATGAGATATCTAGAACGTACTCATCTTGTAGCTAGAGGGTTAATATACATTGTGGAGTTCAATGACACATTAGGGATGAATGCAAGAATCTAGAGTAGATGGCTTTCAAAACCTCTACAATTACTTCCATAAGTCTTATCTGCCTCTCTCTGTTCACATCCTTTACTACTCTTTCTCAGCAAATCCCACCGCATACATGTTTTGTATTTACAGTACGCTCTGCATCCATCAATCTCTCTGGTTTTAATAACCATGGGTGAAAGACTCTGTATATCTTAATTAGTTTGTTGACCTAAAAGAGACTCTGCCAAGCAGTGTGTTAACATTAAATACATAATGGAATTCTTTACTCCACACCCGAAAAAACAAATAAGCCAGTGAAGAAATGGGCAGAAGACATAAATAGACACTTTTCTAAAGAAGACATCCAGATGGCCAACAGGCACATGAAAAGATGCTCAACATCACTCCTCATCAGGGAAATACAAATCAAAACCACACTGAGATACCACTTCACACCGGTCAGAGTGGCTAAAATGAACATATCAGGTGACTATAGATGCTGGCGAGGATGTGGAGAAACGGGAACCCTCTTACACTGTTGGTGGGAATGCAAACTGGTGCAGCCACTCTGGAAAACAATGTGGAGGTTCCTCAAAAAATTAAAAATAGATCTACCCTATGATCCAGCAATAGCACTGCTAGGAATTTACCCAAGGGATACAGGAGTGCTGATGCATAGGGACACTTGTACCCCAATGTTTGTAGCAGCACTTTAAACAATAGCCAAATTATGAAAAGAACCTAAATATCCATCAACTGTCGAATGAATAAAGAAGATTTGGTTTATATATACAATGGAATACTACTTAGCAATGGGAAAGAATGAAATCTGGCCATTTATAGTAACATGGATGGAACTGGAGAGTGTTATGCTAAGTGAAATAAGTCAGGCAGAGAAAGACAGATATTTTCACTCATATGTTGATCCTGAGAAACTTAACAGAACACCAGGGGGGAGGGGAAGGGGAAAAAAAAGTTACAGAGAAGGAAGGAGGCAAACCATAAGAGACTGTTAAATACTGAGAACAAACTGAAGGTTGATGAGGGTGGGGGAGAGGGGAAAGTGGGTGATGGGCATTGAGGAGGACATCTCAATGAACACTGGGTATTGTATGGACACCAATTTGACAATAAATTACATATGAAAATACATACATACATACATACTGGAAACTGTACTTGAAAATTCCCTAAGAAGACAAAACCATTTTAGCTGTGTAAGAAAAACTAAATCTAACCTATTTCAAGAATATAAATAAGACTTCACTTATGTTACTTCTTGTAAATGCCTCTGATAATCATAAAAGAAACTTAAGTTTCACCTTCTTAAAAATGATATAAGATAATCTTGTTTAACCAAATACCTGCCACCTAGAAACCTCTATTGTAATAGCCAAGTATTGTAAAGATTAAACAACTTCTTCATTTTCACTTTATAAACCATTCTGTAACTTCAGGTCTCTGAATTTCATACCACTTTTAAATTAGAAAACTCCAAGTTCACGAGCAATTCTCATATATACAATAAGGTCATACTGAATACTATTTATTGATCTGATGCTTTTAATTTTGCTGTTTCTGGATTTTTGAAAGAGGTTTGAAAGATATATCGACAAGTAATTCTTAGGTGATTAAAAATGTTGATGATAAATCTTTTGATTCCAATGAAAGTTATTTAAAATTCTACCTGAAACTCAACATTTCTGGATAGCTTTATCACCTCAACTATAGTATGAAGTGGAAACTTTCTTCACAGAGTTGTAGATAGTATTAAATATGGTATCCTATATAATATGGAGATATACTCACCATATATTATATATTTACATTAGGCAGTTTTTGGAACGGTATTTTGAATATTAAATTGTTTTAAAAATATGTCAGAAAAATTTTATAAGGAACTGAAGGTATTTGACCATGAGGTTGAAAAATAAATAAATATGAAAAATTGAACTAATTAAAAAGCAAGGTATGTTACAAGTGATTGTTATGGTCTCAAAGATAATACACTAAAGACTATTAACTTCACAATTCAAATTTCAAAATAAAACTGAGGTTTTAGAAGATGAATATTTTTCAATTTGACACATAATTAGAAATATAATTTTCATATTCAATGTAATGAATAACTTACATTGTAATGCATATTCCTTTGAATTCATGTTTGTGTGATCTAGTCTTTGCCTGGTAAGAACTTTCATTGACAGAGCTATCCTTTAAACTTTTAAAAGCAAAGCATAACACTCATATTTTTATGGACCCTTTTGTCAATAAGCATATATACAACCATTGCTAAACCAGGCTATTTTCCCTGAGGTACTATTTCTCCACACTGTGTATTGATTTTGGGTATGTCCTACAATGAACTGGAACAGAAAAGCAAATGCACTCTTACACAAGTGAGCTTGTAGTGTTACACAAATTGCTTGGAAAATATCCATTAGCAAGAATATTGCAAAAGAAAGCTTCATGTTCACAGTTCTAAATCTTTAAAGAGTCTCTGAGACAGTATCTGGTAAATTGCAAGTTGAAAAATGGAAAGGGTAGAAATTGAGATTTCAAGGAGGTTTCAGCAAATGGACACTTAAGAAATTGCACTGGGACAAAGAGATATTATTGTGGCAAAAAACGATAAAATTACTGTTAGTAAAAATTTCCAAAAGGCATACGCATATTATATTTCCACCTGTCTGTCTTGTATTCACTATGGGATAGTTTAGTACCTCCTTTATGTGTCTTAAAACTTCTTTTGGGGCACCTGGGTGGCTCAGTCTTTTGAGCATCTGACTTTGGCTCAGGTCGTGATCTCAGGGTCATGGGTTCAAGCCCCATGTCGGGCTTTGTGCTGACAGCATGGAGCCTGCTTCAGATTCTCTTTCTCTCTTTGTCTCTCTGTCTCTCTGTCTCTCTCTCTCAAAAATAAATAAACATTACAAAAAACTTCTTTCAGATATTAATTTTAATGATAATAATTATGATGATGATAATGATGATGCCAGCAGACTAAGGAGGTCTAATGAAGTCAGTTCCTCAGATTTTGGATTGTTCAATATGCCTCTCTAACATAACACTTTCATCTATTTAGTTCTGTTTAGCAAAACTGAAGCTTAATCTAGAATCCAAAATTTAATGTAAATATTAAATAAACAACTGTTTGGCATTCATCTAGATACTTGACAGACACACAGCACAATTTTTTTTACTTGTAGTTTATTGTCAAAATAAATCTAAAAATGGTGAAGCCTAATTTTTAAAAATTTTTTAATGTTATTTATTTTTGTGAGAGACAGAATGTGGGGAGGAAAGGGCAGAGAGAGAGAAAGAGACACAGAGTTCAAAGCAGGCTCCAGGCTCTGAGCTGTCAGCAAAGAGCCCAACACTGGGCTCAAACCCAACACCTAGGAAGTCATGACCTGAGCTGATATTGGATGTTTAACCGACTGAGCCACCCAAGCATCCCCAAAGCCCAATGTTTTACAAGATTCTGTGATATGTAAAAATATATGAAGATGGGCTTCCAACTCAAGTGAAACATTATACTTAAATAAAATAATAATACATGCATCAATCAATAAATGTAATGGGAAAAACAAAAAGCAAAACCCTAAAATAAAAATTTCCATGAGGTATCATCAAAATGACATTGGCCACTTTTTTTATATTTTCTCATTTTTGTACAGAATTTATGGTTTTTTTCTTAATTTATTTGGCTTTTGTGAAACTAGGTACAACAGGGTGTATATCAGAATGTGTGACATAAATCTTTTACTTTATTTCATGACCATTTATGTCCTATATGATAAAAATCTAAAAAGTTGACTAGAAACCACTTTTTCTATGAGGATAATATCATATTATTTTCATGTAAAGTTAATAGTATGTTGAGTAAAGTTGAGGGTTTGGAGGATTTTAGAAGAAGTATTTTTTTCTCATAAAAAACCTATACAATTATCATGTAAAATATTATCTGATGATAGACTCACAAATTTCCACTGAGATATCAATATAGAAAATTAAACCTCATTACTGTGACAAAGTACTTAGTATACAATCTAATACTATACAATCTAATCTAGAATCTAAATTAATGACCTCCTTGTACACAGCCAATGGAGTCATATTGCAAATAGTGTCCAATGCCTTGCACACCCTCTCAATAAGAGGAAATAATAAGTTTATAAGTAAACAGGGAAGAAACTTTGGCCCTCCTAAATTGTCTACTTCAGAAACAGATCCACAGTATTCATCAGGCACAAAACTCTGTATAGAAATAGTAGGGCTATTGGTCATTGTTAATTATTTCTACAAATGGACTGCACAAACATTGGGTAAGTAGATGACCAACCTACATCATTTAAGGTATAGTCCTGACAGACAAATACTAGCAATGTAATTTTTTCTTTAGATGATAGAAATCAAGTATATGTTTTTTCATTAAGCTATTGACCTTTGATAATTCTAGAATTTAAATTTCCTTTCCTAAAATCATCTAAATAATATTAGTCTGGTATTCATCTTTCTTGATCTCAGGAACTCAAAATTTCTCCCATGTATATGTGGGGGTCTGTAAGCCATGTTCACGGGCATCACAAAGCCGTACTGCATGCCTGCTTGTCACCTTATTCAGTGAATTCACACTTGATGGCTGCAACTCCCCTGTGTATTCCATAAAGATCATAGCACTGGTGACTTATAAGCTGCTTTATAAGCAGGTGACTTATAGGACTGGTGACTTATAAGCTGCTTTATCTCTCCCTAAAGCTTGTCATAGCATTCATAGGCATTCTTTCAATCTCCAAAGCACATCTTATACGAAATTGTAATATTTTCAAAGCTTTGTTAAAATTTTGTGATAACAGAATTACAACCTGGTGAGAGCAAATTATTAGTGCAGTTATGATACTGACTGACACCTGTCACATAGGTCAACTATCTCTCTAGACTTTCCTTCACCCTTCCATTTCCCTAGCCTTTGCTGGCAGCATCATCCTTACCCATATATTTCCTATCTAAAGTTCTGGCCCCAAATCCTAGGAACACCAAGAAGAAAGGGAAACAACTTATGTCTTCCCAATCTCACAACCAAACTCCTCATTTAACAAACATATGGTCAGATAGGCTTTTCTCCTAAAAAGAGAAAAAAAAAACACATGTGGGTTGATTTATTTTATTTTATTTTTTATCTTTCTATTGACTGGATTTTTTTCTGACCCAGAAAATAAATTTTAGTTTGCATATGAGAAAGATTCATTAAAGAAGTTTGCTTCTCTCACATTATTTTTCTCAATCCCCTAAAAAGCATACTACTTCCTTAAAAATGAAATTAGTTTTTATCTTTTAATAACCAATAAATTTGCTAGCACTTTATTTATTTTTCAATGTCTATTTACTGTTTATTTTAGAGAGAGGGAGAGAGAGAATAGGGGAGGGCCAGAGACAGGGAGACAGAGAATCCTCAACAGGCTCCACACTGTCATTGCAGAGCCCAACATGGGGCTGGAATTCACGAACCATGAGTTCATGACCTGAGTGGAAACCAAGAGACATGCTTAACCAACTGAGCCACCCCGGAGCCCCTGCTAGCATTTTAAAAGTAATAAATGCATTGGTCCACACATCTAAATATTAGTATTTCAAAAAGGGAAGAACCAAATATCAGGCAGAACATCAGTTAGAGTTCTCTTCAGTAGAATTTTTATAATAACTTAACAAGCTCCACTCTTGGCCTAACTTGACCTCAGCATTAGGCTGGTACCCTAATGATGATGACTGTCTCAAAGGAGTTAGCTGTGACAGCCTGGTATCCTCCCTTGTTAGCCTAATAGTGCTATAAACCTGTGGACTGAAAGAGGAGAAGTGGGTTATTATTCAGATAATTTGGTCATTTAAGGTGTCTATGAAGAAGTAAGCTTTTAATTTTGCCTAAAGATTAAAAAAAATATACATATACCTATTTAAAAGACATTGCAGAAAAGCCTCAGCCTAATGAAAATCACATGAAAACTCACTAAAGCAGGAAGACCTTTCTATGCTAACATAGAAAACTGAAAAAAACACTAAAATACTTGAGAAGTAAGAGTGAAGGTAGGATCATTTTTTGTTTGGAGACGATGGGAAGTTGTGCAGTGCTTTGTCGTTTATGATGAAGTATTTGGATTTTATTCATGTAGAAAGAAAGTTGTACAAGTTTTAATAAGGGACATGATTTTATTTACATTTTTCACAACATCACTCTGGTTGCTGTGAAGGAGGAATGATCCTAGGGAGTCTTCAACAGAAACATTTACACTCTTATGCATAAGACACAATAAAATATTGGGTCAAGAAGATGGAAATAAATATGGAGAAGACATTTTGAAGGTAAGGCTTACATGACTTCTCGATAGCCCTTATATTTGTATGAAAAAATAGAGGAATCAATGATGATTCCCCAATTTGCAAACTGTAGAAAGCTACATATATGAATCAATACATATACATAAATACATATACATAAATACATATATATACATAAATACATTTATACATATATATGTGTATATATGTGTGTATATGTATATATGTGTATATATATATTTGGGTGATGGAAACATATAGATGTCATTTAATGTCATGGAAATTGAGGCTACCTAGAGAGTTCTAATCCACTTTAATGAAAATCTAATGCCTTTTTTACTTTATGAACTTCAAAATCTAATGATGAACCAATGAACACATGATAGCATATAAACTATTTTGCTATGTATTTCATCCATTAGTTTGAATGAACACACTGAATATTTTCCAATGCTGTATCAACACAAACTTAATTATGCTAAGTGTTTCTCATCTGGGAATCAAACAATTCCCTATTTGAGAATAGCACTGTAACTCTCCAGATACTCTTGACTTCCCTCGCTCTCACTGTAAGTTTGAACATCTAATTCATCAACACAACATGTAATCTACCTTTGGAATGTTTTATAAATGGACTAATTCTTTTCACTTCCTTTACTATCACCTCGGTCAAAGCTACAGTTAATTCTCACCTGCACTGTTGTAGTTTCCTGAGAGGTCTCCCTGTTTCCACTCTTGCCATTTTCCAGTCTACTCACAAGAGAAAAGCCTAGTTGATCCTTCTATATAAATCCTCTACTCAAAATTTTTTAGACATTAAAATGCAAAGTTTTTATAATCATCTACAAAAGTCTTCCCTGATTTTATGTTGACCCTACCTCCTCTAACCTTCCCCTTCTTGCATTATACTTCATATTAGCCTTTTTCTCCCATACCAGTCGTTTTCTTGCCTTAAAGTCTGTGAAAGCTGAGTTCTTCACCCTAAATACTATTTCCCAGATATACATATGTCTCACTACATACCACTAGATATCTATATGTTTCATAACTGTATATTTTCACTGAGATGACTCCACATCTTTGTTCAACTGCCGTCTTCATAGTGAGGTCCTCTGGGGGGTGCAAATTACACTAATATCCTGTCTCTCCTTTCCACGTAACTATTGACATCAAAACTTACTTATTTGGATTGTCTTCATTCTCCACCCAGTTATGTGTAGGTTACATGAGGGCCAATATTTATTTGTTGTTTTGCTATTGGATGTAAGCCTGGATAGAGTGCCTAACACATAAAAGGAAACATTTTGAATAAATTACTGAAATAGAGACTCTACAAATTTGCCATTTTTTTCATAACTGGATATTATTTTAATAGCAAAAATTGAGATAGATTAAAAATTAATAACAATTTTCAAAAGTGGGATAATGCAAATAGGGATAGATTAAAGAAAGAGTAGTGTACCATGAAAAACTCTTGAAATATTTCTAGTAAATAATAATAATAATGCAGATAAAATTTATCATTTGCTTACTATGTATCTAGTGTTGCAGTAACGACTTTGTGCATTCTTTTAGGTTAAATGGCTGCCTCTATAGCCATAGTGAATGAGTTATGTAACTGGAACTTTTTGCTGTTATCTGATTTTAGAATCTAAGTTAGTAACCACTATCTCTTCATGCCTCATATTTAAGAAGTTGTTTTTAACTCTGGTTCTAAATTAAGATCAACATTGAGGCTTCTTAAAAAATCGTGTAGCTCATTTTTATCCTCAAAATATGAAATCTCAATCCTCAGGGGCGATAAACAGAAGTCTTTTTTAAATAAACAAGTAACAGAAGTTTCCAAGTGAAACTTCTATGTAGCCAGTGTTAGGAACCATGACTACACAGCATCAAAAAATAATTCAGCCAGAAAATAAACCATCTAGAAAAATGTTTTATTCATTGGAAAGTGAAGAAACTAAAGGAAACAGGAAACAAAAGAAAAAAAATATTGCCATCAGATAGACATATAATCCACAAAAAGTTCTGAAATATCAAACTAACTTCTAATAAAATATTAGGCAGAGATAGGATATTAAAATCAACAACCATGCAAACAATTTGCATCATAACAGTAACAATTCTCCAAATAATTATTTTAAAAATGGGTAACATACACGTTGCATGAAAATTTGCCAAAACGTTTTTTTTTATATGATAGAATGTACAACATGAGTTTAAAATGTTATAAGCATGAATAGCTATTTTTATAACCTGTTCCTATTACCAGGGAACAATAACAACAAAAACTAAACAATGTAATCGCTGCAGCAAAGGAGTATTCATTCTATCAACACAGTTTACTTAGGCACCTATCTTCCACAGGTTCAGGAAAGGTGAAATATGTATAAAACACTAACCTGCACTAAAAAATTAAACACTAGAGGGGAGAGAAATAGTCTGTAGAAAATTAATATTAAATAATCTATGATAAATGATAGTAGGACCAATTGAATCAGATATGAAAGAAGGACAAAGAAGTTAAGTGAAGTTCATATAGTACAGAGGTTATATAAATAATGTTTTGAATCACACAGATCTGATTTTTTTTCTCTCAGCTTATACTTTGGTAAGTCAGTTAGATGCTCACCAATATTCAAGCTTCCTTTATTTACACTTAATATAGCCAAGTTTTAAATGGATACATCTACTACTGATTTGATGTTATACCTTCCAGCTGATTTGTTCCATGGTGTGACTAACTTCTGCCCAATGAGATGCAAGAAGAGATAATGTAAGCCTCTTCTGGTGCATAGCCTGAAAACGGAAGTTGAGCATTACACAGCCTTGCCTTCTTCCCAATGTCAAGGAAAAGAAATAGCTACGTTGGTTCCAGAAATAGAAACCATGTATGATAAAAGCACATTGGTTCTACCTCTGATAGCCAATTACCTTTGAACTGCTATGGGAGACAGAGATACATTTTTACCTTGCTTGAATCATTGCATCTCTATTTGTCTTTGTGTGTGTGTGTGTGTGTGTGTGTGCGCGCGCGCCTGCGCGTGTGCAGCATTAATAGTTCTCTAGGTAATTCATAAACTGACAAGTTGTATGAAATTACTCAAGTGTATATATGTGATGATAGGATTTGGAGGAATAAGTGCAAAAATATATGTTTATAATACCTAGTAATCCATAACATTAAAAGGGAAAATGTAAAGGAAAAAAGCTGGTTTTATCTCCAATTTTTAGTCATTATAAACTTCATAGGTAATCTTGTCAGTTTATAGTAAGGAATGCTCAAATACATATTTTAAAAAAACACAGTCTAGAGCCACTGAATTAAGGCCTACTTATTGTTTTCTTTCCTTATACTACACTTTGACAAGTATATATTTAAAATCCATACATTATTTCTTACTTAAATTAGATTCCATAAAACCTTTATTTTTATCAATGCAAGCCATTTACATATGGTATTCCATTTTTTCTTTTAGCGTATTTTAAAATATCTGTAGGTAATAATGCAGTAGGGGCATCTGGGTGGCTCAGTCATTTAAGTGTCAGAATCTCGACTTTGGTCCAGGTTGTGATCTCACAGTGGTTCGTGAGTTAGAGCCCCACATGGGCTCTGAGCTGACAGTGTGGACCTGCTTGGGATTCTGTCTCCCTCTCTCTCTGCCCCTCCCCCACTTGTTCTCTCTCTCTCTCTCTCTCTCTCTCTCTCTGTCTCTCTCTCTCTGTCTCTTTCTCTCTGTCTCTCTCAAAATAAATAAAAATGAACAACAAAAAAAGATGCAGTAAATTTTAAGTTTGTTTTCCAGCCCCTAATTTATCCTATATAAACTGGTATATAATGTCATTAAAATTAAGCATCTTTTAAATCTAAGTTAATGTTTATACCTTTTATTTGAAATCTGAACTGAAAATGTAAATTTTTAAGTGACAATTTTTTAAAGTTTGAAGTATCTACAAAGACTGTCTCTATCACCTTTTAATTTGACAAAAATATCATCTAGAAATTCTGACTACATCATCTTCTTATATTATGGAATGTGCTCTTGGTGTTCTGCCTTCTACCTCAATCAATCTCTCTCTACCTTACTAGGTTATAATTACTATGAGGGGTATGTTGTATGTGCTAACAAGAAGTGACCCATCCTCCTAAGTCCATGGTATTTCAGTTTTTAAATTCTAAGTATGGTTACTTTCATTTACTGTAGAAATGTACAGACATTATCACACCACTACACCAGACTCTATAGGGGAAGATGCAACAAGTTATACAACTTTTCCTTGCCCCACACCAAACACATTTGTAAACACTCAACTATTTCCTAAAATGGTAAAAATATGAATGAAACTAATAAGAAGTACCTAACCCATGGGAGTAGGAGAGGGAGTGGTGGTATTAATACAGGAACCATTAGATGATGATCATGATATCTGAAGGGTATCTCACAAAGCAATTTCCTAAAGAGGAGCTGTGCCTAACTGAAACATTCCTGAAATTAAATGCAAGTTAAAATCCGAGTTATGGAAAAAAACCCATATATTAGACTGTGTCACTGAGAATTGTATACTGGTATTTGAATAATAAAGATTTTTGAGGTGCCTGGGTGGCTCAGTTGGTTGAGCGTCCAACTCTTGATTTTAGCTCAGGTCATGATCTCAGGGTCTTCGGATAGAGTTCTGCATCAGCTCCGTCCTGGGTGTGGAGAGAACTTAAGATTATTTCTCTCCCCTTCCCTCTGCCCCTCCCCAGGACTTGTCCTTGCTCTCTCAGAACAAAAAATTTTAAATGCATATTTGCAAAATATTGACACATTTAAAATCTCTTTACACACTTTGTCCTTGTTTATATATATATATATACATATATATATATATTTATTATATATTTTATTTATTTATATATTTTAACTTTTTGAGAGAGAGAGTGTGTGAGCAGGAGAGAGGGGCATACAGAGACAGAGAATCCCAAGCAGGCTCCATGAGCATGACCTGAACTGAAATCAGGAGTTGGATGCACAATCAACTGAGCCACCCAGGCGCCCCTTGTTCTCTCTCTTTTAATATATATCTTTAGTTTTGTCACTTATTATAAGCCAGCTCAAGTCAAAGTTATTATCTGATTTTAGACCGTTTTTTGGTGGAGAACATGAAAACATGTCATGTAGATTAAAATGGCCATCATGACATTGTATTCTTTATCTAAAAAAGAAACAGATTTTATTTATTTTTTTTATTAAATTTTTTTTAATTTTATATATGAAATTTATTGTCAAATTGGTTTCCATACAACACCCAGTGCTCATCCCAAAAGGTGCCCTCATCAATACCCATCGAAACAGATTTTAAAACACATAATTTTATTAGAGTACAACTCAGTGTCAGTTTTTCACTAAACTTCCGAAGCTATTTGCAAAAATATCATCTAGAAAAATGTAAAATGTGTTAAGAAGCTAGATTTCTCCACAAATAGGATAGTCTTAAATACAATATTTTTTCCAGCAATATCTACCATCAGTTTGGATAAATAGTTTTCTGAGAAACCAACTGTCTCATCTGATCATCTAAGAAAATTGCATATGATTGGGATGTTAAAACCCACTGGGTATTTTTATCATTTTATACTCAAATACAACCACAGTGTAGGCTGTACTTGTTGATTTTGGTTTTAAGGTAGCTATTATATCTTTCCCCAAGTACTTCAGCCTGAAACACATAGCTTTTTCGTTTGTAAAATGTAATCATCCAAGTTTAGTGCATACACAAGCTTGCTAATGATAGTAATACAGAAACAGTGAAAATAAACAAGTACATATATGGTGGAAGTTTGGAATCTTCATTCTTTGCATTTATCTCTTTATATAGTAGAAATTAATAAGCTCAAAGCAATTTTAATGATTATCTGAAGACCAGTTTTACATGAGGTTTCAATTATCAGTGAAACTGGAGCAAAATATTCAGGGTTATGTCAGGCACCAGGGTAGCTCAGTCAGTTGAGCCTGTGACTTCAGCTCATGTCGTGATCTTGCAATTCGTGAGTTTGAGTCCCACATCAGGCTAGCTGCTGTCAGCACAGAGCCTGCTGGGATCCTCTGTCCCCCTTTTTCTGTCTTATATTCTGTCATATTCAGGGTAATGTCATCCGAACTACTTTCACACTGTTACAGCTCAAAACAAAAATGTCCAGCTTCCTTCTCCATATCTACACAGTTATCCAGGGAAACTAACTTTATTAGTTGACAGGTCAATTCATCTTCTACAAATGTTACCACTGTGGATATTAGCTAAATATTTACCAGGTTGTAAAATCATGCTATATGAATTTATTTTTCCCAGGAGATAGTTGAATTCTTTCCCAACCTTACATACTGTCCTGCACAGGATGTTAGCACCTATGGCAAGCCAACACCTATAACAGGAAACATAATATTACATAATGTAGAAGGAACATTGGAGATTATATATATATTCCATTTATATATATTCTAATATTCTTAATACTTAACATATAATATCCTACAAAAAGAGATAGTCTCTTTGTTGGAGTCCAGGAGTCAGGAAGTAGAATATATTTTAAAGGTTTGGCTGCCTGATGGGTTTTCTCAATATATATGCTAAGTCAAGAGATAATTCTTGACTTATTTAACTTATGATATTGTGACAATTATCTAAAAACTATATGACTCACACTGACCAGAAGAGTCACCTAGTTCATTTTACAAAACGTACAGTTAGGATTACTGAAATTAAAATAAAATCTACAGAAAAGTATCCTTCAAAACATTAATTAAGTGAGTTATTGTGAAAAGGAATACATATTTGTTGACGGATAGATGGAAAGAAACCTGTATTTGTGGCTAGAACATACCTATTCTTTAGTGTTAAAATAACACTTGCTTCCTTATAGTTTTCATGTACTGAGATGAAGTTTCTGTTTTATACTCCAAATTTCTGTCATCACAATTCCAGGAGTTCAATTTTCCAAGCCTTTTTACATATATGTGTCATATATATATATATATATATATATATATATATATATATATGTCATATATATATATATATGTGTGTATATATATATACATACATATATATACACACACATATATATTGACATATATATTGACATATATATACACACATACACATATATGTATATATTTTAGACATATTATCAAAAAAGGAGAACATGAAATATCTTATGTTTGATAATCACTCTGGAATAATGTGATAGTGTCTGAAAGTAACTAGATTCAGTGTATTAGTGTAGTTTTTTACTGTTTATTTATTTATTTTAAGGGGTGGGGCAGAGACAGAGGAAGAGACAGAATCCCAAGCAGGCTCTAGGCTCAGTGCAGAGCCCAACGCAGGGCTTGATCTCACGACTGTGAGATCATGACCTGAGCTGAAATCAAGAGTTGGATGCTCAAGCCAACCAGGTGCCCCTGATTCAGTATATTTTTATTGTTTTTTTATTATCTAAATTTTTATTTAAAAATATAAGAAAATAGACTTATGACTTCTGCTTTCAGTTCCAACATTAAAAGAGCTTGGAAGTCACCATTTCCATCCTTACACCAAGGAAAAGCTGAACTAAAAATGGACAATCTTTCTTGTGCATATCAGAGAACTGAGGTTACAGGTAAATCTCAAATGCTTAACAGACAGAATTCTAATGAGTCAAAGCCAAGATCTGCTTACTTGGAGCAGAAGCAGCTGGAGACATTAATTGGTAATAACACTGATATGATAATATTATTGAAATGGTACATGCTCATCGTGGACTAATCTGAGAGTGAGAAATTATAGGGGACCACAGCATAAGGGAGGCTTCTACACTTTCTAAAATTTTTCTTCCAGAACCCAACCAGGTTCTCAGGGTGGGGATCCAAGGAAGATCCAAATTCAAGTGTAAACAAAGTTTGAAGAGAAAGCAGGTATCAGAACCAGAGTCATATATTACACAGTTATTGTCTTATTAGGAAAGGAATTTAAAATAATATGTTAAGTGCTTGAATATAAAAAGTAGATGATATACAAGAACTGATGGGTAGTGTAAGCAAAAAGATAAACCGTAAGAAAGAATCAGTATAAAATGCCAAATATCAAAAGCAATATAGGAGAAATAAAGATGGCTTTTTATTGGCTCACGAGCAGCCTGGACTTAAAACGGAATCATATAAAATGTTGAATTAAAAGAAGAGAAGACAGAAATGATGAATAAAAAGAAATCAAAGAACCAATGCAATAAACATAAAACAGAAACAAACATGGTAGATATTAATTCACAACTATCAATAAACAATTTTCATGTGAATGATCCAAATGTACCAGTTAAAAAACAAAGACTGTCAAGGTGGATAAAACACAAGAATGTAATTCTATATTGTGTATAATGAACATACTTTATATATAAAAACACAGATATGTTAAAATTGAGAGACACAGAAATATGTATCATGTAATGGAAGATTACATAATGATAAAGGATCCAATTCTCCAAGAAGACCTAACAACAATCCTAAAAGAATAAAATTCATATATAAATGCATGAAGCTATAACTGTTATAACTTCAAAGAGAAATAGACAAATCCACTATTATAGATGGGAGAGTATACTTCTACATGCTACTATCTATAATTATATTACATTACATATTAGTTTTTTTTGATATCTCTAGTTCTAATCCATTATCACATGGATCATTGTAGCTTTATCCTCTTACTTGTCTGTAACTTCCCACCTTTTCACTAAGAAACATGCTTTCCACCATTCATTACTTAAGCGTTCAATTCTAATATCTATGTATAGCAGTATCAGAATTGTTAACCCAACACCCTGTGTGGGAAATAACTTTACCAACTACAGTAAAGTGCTTTTTAACAGTTTCTTTCCCATTTAGTGTTTGCTTATTTCAGAAGTCACTTAGATGAGCATATTTTCCCATATCCTTTTCAATGAGTTTTGTTGTTTTGTCATATCCTGCATTCAACCCTGGGATCTTCAATTTTTACTTAGTAAAAACAATGATATTCATAAAACTTAATTTTTTATGCTGTAAAATTCTATGGGTTTTGTCAAATGCATAGTTATGTTTCCACGGTTACAGTATCATACAGAATAGTTTCACTACCTTTAACATAGCCCTATGTGTCACACATTCAACTTTACTTTCTGGCACCCTCTGATTGTTTTATAGTCTCTTTCCTTTGTATTTTCCCAAAATTATATAATTAGAATGATTTATTATATAGCTTTTCACAATAGATTCTTTTACTTTAGCAATATTTTATTCAACATTTATCCATATGTTTGCATTGTTTGATAGCTCACTTATAATTGCTGAGTAATATTCTCTTTCATATGTATACTTCAGTTAGTTTATCCATTTATCTCAGTTACTTCCATATTTTGTAATTATGAACATTCATAAATGAATAGCAAAACATAAAACTACTATAAAAGTTCATGTGCAGTTTTAATTGTGTGAGTGTACAAAAGGTTTCAAATCAGTTGAGTTAGAGAGACAATTGTTGGATCATAAGATATCATAATGATTAATTACATAAAAAATCCTAAACTATCTTCTATACTGGCTGTATGTTGTGCTTTCCCTCCATCAATGAAGGAGAGGTCCTACTGACCTGCATCCTCACCAGCAATTGATATTGTTGGTTTTTTAAGTGAGGAATCTGATTGTACTTGGTTTGGTTGTCTTGCACAGAGTAACTCACAAGGCTGCAATTAAGGTGTCAGCTGGAGAAGTGGGTCACCAGGTCCAGAACACATTCAAGGGGAGGGGATAATCCAACTGCCTGAATACCAGGAGAGGAATCACTGGAGGCCATCCTACAAGCTGTAAAATATTGAGTAATATGGACCATCACAATACCCATATGCAAAATTATGAGCAATGTCTGGTTGGACATTCTACTTCATGACAGAGTGAGAAAGTAAATTAGGAGAATTTTCAGCATACTAATCTGAATACAAATACATGAATCACTGTTTTATTTCAATGTGACCTAACATTTCTTTAATCTAAAAAAATGCATTGTGCTAAAATATGTAATTATAATAATGACCATTACCCTGGTGAAATTCACACCACACTCTACTAGGTGAATTTAGTTTTGTGAATTTGTGCGTATGTGTATGTGCTTCAATAAAAGGCCATGACTTGGATGTGTTTACTATTGTATTCTCATTTTCTATCATGATATAAATACTCAAATATGTTGAATGATAGATTATTTTATTACTCTCCTTTGGTACAAATACTTTTGATGAATTCATAAAACACAAATATATTTTAAATGTAACTAAATACAAATATATTTTTGCAAGTTCATTTTTCCTCTAACAAGAGATGTGTCTTTTCCATGCCACGATGAGTTCCCATATTTGAAAATGTTGCAAACTACTGACTTATTGGACAGTGTAAAAGTTATGGTCATTTGAATTTACACTGTGTTTCTTGTAAAAAATATTTTGTTGTTTCAGTACAAGTTAAGACATGAGGTCATGAAAATGTTGTTCAACAGGTATCACTGTGTATGCAAAGTGAAGGCCAGAAATGTCGATAGATCTCTGTTTCTGATACAAGATAGATTCTGTAACTTAAGACGTGACCTTACTCAAATTCTATTCCTGAATCTAATATTACATTATATATTAACTAACTGGAATTTAAATAAAAACTTGGAACAACAAAAATAAATGAATAAATAAATAAGGCAAGTTGATAATGTTGTGGAATGAATCTTCAATATCTTCATCATTTTCAAGTTATTAGGGCCGGTTAATAACTCATTCCTATTTTGTTTTGTTAATAATATCCTTAGGTGTGAAAAAAGACTTCATTAAAGATTTTCTGGAGAAAAATTTTTTAAAAAGACCTGATTTTCCTCTTTGAGTTTCAGTTATCACTTGAAAATTGAGTTAATCCTATCTACCTCACAGAGTTACTGCTGTTAGTGTTTAATGAAACACTGTATAGGAACAAAGCTCAACTGAGAACAAATAGGTCTGATTTCTCCCAAATATTCCTTATAGTTTATGTACAATCAGTAGCACTCTCTAAAATTTTTAAAATGCTCTATAACCTTATGTGCAAAGTTGTTTATAAAATACATCAAAGTTAATTAAGACTATTTAATATTTTACAGATGTTCAAAAGCAGTTACCAAACATAAATACAAAAGTAAGAGTACATATTTTAATTAAAAATTGGCTACTAAATGGACAGGAATGTACGAAAACATCTGTGAACAAAAGTTTCTATTCAAAAGAATCCACTGCAATCAGAAAGCCAACAATACTATTATGGGTTTATGGTAGATTACAGGATAATATATAATTATTTTATTATTTTTTTATTTTTTTTAACATTTATTTATTTTTGAGACAGAGAGAGACAAAGCATGAACGGGGGAGGGGCAGAGAGAGAGGGAGACACAGAATCGGAAGCAGGCTCCAGGCTCTGAGCCATCAGCCCAGAGCCCGACACAGGCCTTGAACCCACAGACCGCGAGATCATGACCTGAGCCGAAGTTGGACGCTCAACCGACTGAGCCACCCAGGCGCCCCATAATTATTTTAAATTGTAGTTAAAAATATTATCTAAAATCATGTTGTCACTACATAGTGGATGACTATTTTAAGAAGAAAATCTTTATTTAAGCAAAAAAATCATTGAAAGTGATATTAAATTAACTTGATTCAACTATTTTCTGAGAAGAAAGAAATCACATAATCTCCATTTGCTCATTTCTTACCCGTAAATGAGAGAACATGGTCATAAAACTGACAAAATTCCATATAATTCTGCATACAGAAAAAATAAATGTTTGGCCTAGAGAAAAACTATATATAATCCCACAGAAATTATATCATCCAAAGGTGATATTTCATAAAAATTTGTTCTCATAATAGTAATTATATAGAGACACTAGACCTACTATCTTCAAATATACTATATTTGCAATATTTAAAAATGTTTTCAAGCCACAAATATATTGAATTAAGCATAATGATTCAGTGCATTTAATTTTTTGTTCCATCAAATTTGATTATTCCAGGGGCGCCTGGGTGGCACAGTCGGTTAAGCGTCCGACTTCAGCAAGGTCACGATCTTGGGTCCATGAGTTCGAGCCCCGCGTCAGGCTCTGGGCTGATGGCTCAGAGCCTGGAGCCTGTTTCCGATTCTGTGTCTCCCTCTCGCTCTGCCCCTCCCCCGTTCATGCTCTGTCTCTCTCTGTCCCAAAAATAAATAAACGTTGAAAAAAAAATTAAAAAAAAAATTTTGATTATTCCATGTGTTAAGAAGTAACATTTTTTTAAAAAAATTTTTTTAACGTTTATTTATTTTTGAGACAGAGAGAGACAGAGCATGAACGGGGGAGGGTCAGAGACAGGGAGACACAGAATTGGAAACAGACTCCAGGCTCCAAGCTGTCAGCATAGAGCCCGACGCGGGGCTCGAACTCACAGACCGCGAGATCGTGACCTGAGCCGAAGTCGGCGTTCAACCGACTGAGCCACCCAGGGGCCCCAGAACAAGTAACATTTCTTAAAGAATATAGTAATCATGTTTGGTAATTTGAAAAATTTCACCTGATATTAAATTCTGATATCAAGATAGATATACTTTATATTCTAAATCCACAATATTAATTGAATCTGAATATGAGAATATGTTATTTATGACTTGTAGAAATATCTGAGTAATTGAAAGTATGGACTTGCAGAGTAAGAGTGACTGAATATATTTAATGTTTGTTCTTAAAGCTACAATGGAAATTATACATGAGCGAGTCTGTCACTCTTGCTAATGAAATAATCATTTTTTTCAATCTGTTTTAAAGTAGTTCTAAGGGTTCAATCTTAGCTTGATTATCAGTTACTTACTTTGCATTGGAACAGTAACGAACATCCCATATATGGAAAAAAATTAAACCTAGAATACTTGGTTGGTTGAATACATACGTAAAAGGTCTATAAATCAATTGTTTGGTAATTCACCATCGTCATTTCACTGTCAGTTTGTGTATAGATGTAAAGTCATTTTTTATCATATTCGTGCCCTAGACAGCAAAGACATGATTTAGACAATAGTCATGTCTCTAGTTCTCAAAATTTTTGAATATCTTCCTATAAATCCGTCTTTTTTTTAAGTTCAGACCTGTCCATATTTACATCTAATTTTTGTTTATATATCAGAAATGTTATAACTTTTGTTTTCTTAAAAGAATATGACAATATTTATCTGAAGGTAATGAAATCACTTATCTTGGAAAGCTATCTGCAACATGTTTATTATAGCATTATTTACTATAGCCAAGAAACTATATAGAAACAACCTAAGTGTCCATCCATAGATGAATGGATAAATAAAATGTGATTTATTTATATATACAGGAAATATATTCAGCCATAAAAAAGAAAAAAAAAATCCTGACATTTACAACAACATGGATAGACCTTCAGAGCATTGTTGTAAGTGAATGGAATCAGACATAGAAAGACAAATAGTGTATGATCTTGTGGAATCTAAAAAAATATTGAACTCAATGATATAGAAAACAGATTGATGTTTGCTAAGAGTGGCAGATGGGAGGTGGGAAAAATGGGTGAAGGTGGTTAAAAGTATAAAGTTCCAGGTATAAGACAAATGAGTCCTGGTGATGTAAATAAATTACAGCATGACGATTATAGTTACAATATTGTATTGTATATTTGAAAGTAGCCAAGGGAGTAGATCTTAAAAAATACCATCACACACAAAAAATTGTAACTATGCATGGTGATGGATGCTAACTAAGCTTATTGTGGTAATTATTTTTCAACATACATATATCACATTATTATTATTTTGTTCACCTAAAACATATAATGTTTACTATCTCAATAACAAAAAGAAATTCATAATTCTATAAACGTCAAAACTCTTCTTTGTAAAACACTATCACCACATTATATTCATTGTGAAATTAAAAAGAAATTAAACAACTCATATTTAAAAAATTTTCCTACAATTTTAGAAAAATTGCACATGCATCATTTTTCATTTACTTATAATAATCACTGTTTTAAAAAATATTTTTATACCTTTTATTTTATTGACATTTCACCCGTTTGAACACATAGATCTTCCAAATTTGGCGATTTAAAAACTTTCAAAAGTTATTTTAATTTTTTAATGCTAACAACATAGTCTGGTCCTCAGTAGTTCTCTTTTCAAGGGGTTTACTGACACTTGCTCTAAAACAACTGTATATATTCTCAGCATTTTTCTTGTATTAACTTATTTCATAAGTCCCAACTATTCTTTCATTTTTCAGTCTCTTTCAATTTATTTTCTTGTGTTTTTTGTTTTGTTTTGTTTTTCTCCTGGAGGACCAGGACTCATAATTGAATGCCTATTACTCATGACAACAATGATAATAGTTTTGTATTATCTATTGTCCAAAATAGTTGGTGTTAGGATATTTTTGTCTCATTAAAAGATAAAACTTGTACTATGTAGAAACTTTATACCTTAATAGTGAATAAGATATCTCTACTTATATGTTATTAACATCTCAATCCTGAGTTCTTATTTCATGGGAATTCAACACTTTTTTTGTCAATATCATGCTATTTCCCTTGTTCCCATTTGTGACAGCATCATTTTTTAAACTTAGAACTATAATAAAGAAGCTGGATGAAGTCCTTTATTTCTTTTTATCTTAACCTCTAGGATCAAGATTAACTGTAGTAAAAATTGATGTAATCTTTATGAAAAAGTGCCTTATTAGTTGGTTGCAGGAAAGACTGCCAGACTACAAAGGAAGGGGATGTTTTCTAGCTTTAATATGTATTTAAATAAGAGAATTTCCCCAGAGTTAACTCAAAAACAGAAATTACTAAAAGCCCTTCATTCTTGAGATGAAATTATGTTGAAGTACTTAAGGTAGGAAACTATAGGATTGTGAGTAAATTAATTTATTATATTTTAATCATTTCATAATAAGAAAATCTTCACATAGACCATCCAAGAATGACACTAGATTCCATATAATTGATTCCTTTCATCTTTTCTATTTTGATATATTTTTTAAGTTTATTTATTTATTTTGAGAGAGAGAGAGAGAACAGGGAAGAGGGGCAGAGAAAGAGAGAGAGAGAGAGAGAGAGAGAGAGAGAGAGAGAGAGAGAGAATCCCAAGCAGGCTCTGCATTGTCAGTGCAGCGGCCAATGCAGGGCTCGAACTCACAAACCGTGAGATCATGACCCGGGCTAAAACCAGGAGTGGGACGTTTAACTGACTGAGCCACCCAGGTGCACGTCTATTTTGATATTGTTCTTTTTTTTAATGTTTATTTATTTTGGGGGGGTGGAGAGGCAGAGAGAGAGGGAGATACAGGTTCTGAAGCAGGCTCTAGGCTCTGAGCTATCAGCACAGAGCCTGACGCAGGGCTCAAACTTGTGAACTGTGTGATCATGACCTGAGCTGAAGTCGGATGCTTAACTGACTGAGCCACCCAGGCACCCCTGTTTTGATATTCTTAAGAAATGATTTTCACTTCATGGGCCAGGAAAAGTATTAAAGCTCCAACCATTGCATTCATGTTCCAGATAGAGAATCTGGGGAAGATAAGATTTCAATAATTCTCTCTAAAGAAATTTGTGAAGTACCACATGACACATTTGCTTTTGTCTAACTGGGCAGAACTAGTCACACTGCCGTAGAATGTGAGAGGTGGTAGCAGGAATGTTTTCTTATTTCAGGTTATCATTAGCCCAATTTTTTTTAAAAAAATCAAAGTTTTAATTATTGAAGAAGGGAAATGTGTACTGAGGTTCACAACCAAAGGACTCTGCCACAGCATCTTCCTAGCATAGATGTGAAGACACGAGGTTGTGAAGCCTGATTGGTTTGTATAAATTTTGTTACTTTCATTTCACAGCTTTATGACTTCAAGCAAGTTGCATATTGGTATCCATTTGTTTATCATATAACAGGGATAAAATGACATATATCTCATATGGTTATTATGAGATTCAAGTAAATTCTTAGAATAGTGCTTACCACATAATAAGTGTCAGAAAATATCTGATATTATCTCAACTATATGGTGAAGAAGGAGAGACATCATCACTACAAGAAAAAGCATCTGATAGGACTCTAATTACAAATGGCCAAAGCCACAAATTGTACAGAGCTAACTTTAAATAGGCCATTTATTCCACTGGACCTACCAAATGATTTAAGGTTTACCAACTTTCCTAGGAACTTAGGATTGCTTAAAAGAACACACATATCTCATATCCTAATGGCACTTAAAATGGAACAATGTCAAGGCAGGAACATAATCCTCAGAAAAAAATCTATGTTGATAATGTTTTTAAGTTTCCCCATTTTATAGATGATAACATTGAGGCAGAAGGTGTTTAAATAATCTTCCCAAGACCACATGGCTAAAAGATTTTGAAGCAAGCCTACTAAGTCAGAAAGTGTAAATTACCCGAAGCATAATTTTAGCTATAAAATGTCATTCAAAGGGAAAAAACACTATTCCATAGACCTGGGAGGTGAACTGGACATGAATCTTCATTGACTTTTTTTTTTAATTTTTTTAACGTTTATTTATTTTTGAGACAGAGAGAGACAGAGCATGAATGGGGGAGGGCCAGAGAGAGGGAGACACAGAATCTGAAACAGGCTCCAGGCTCTGAGCTGTCAGCACAGAGCCCGATGCGGGGCTCAAACTCACGGACCGCGAGATCATGACCTGAGCCGAAGTCGGCCGCTTAACCGACTGAACTGAACATACATCAGAACTGTCTGTGGGCCTGGTGATGAAAGAAATAAGGGGTTTTTTCAGTCATATGACCCCAACTTTGGAGGTTATCTAAGTTTTCTGATTTCTTTATTTGACAGAAAAAAATACCATTAGTAAATCTTAGTAGCAATGCTTAAATATTCCAGCAATGCCCATCAATTATTTTTGCAAGAAGGATTTAATGATAATCCAATCCTTATGAGGCAAATGAAAAGACAACTCGAAGTAATTTAGATGAACATAATCTGGGAATGATTGTTACTTGGTTGTGAGTATTATTCAAACATGGCTACTTCAAAGACATAATGTTCAAGCATTAATAGCTTATTTATTTGTCTCACAAATAAACAATTTCATTCATAACATTTAGAAAGTTGTCTCTTCTATTTTTTTTTGATTGAAAGCAATGTGCATGCATAGCTAAAGATGCAGACACGATTGAAACTAATTTAGCTTTTTTCTCTCCAAATGCATTTTAAAAAGAGACTCCATTAGTCAAAACATTACATTCTTTCCTCCACTTTGTTCGAGTCACGACGCTTTATAATAAACCTATCCTCCAGCTATTTTCCATGCTTTTACTGTACCCACTGTTACTGATTATATATAATGGCATGCTGATGCCTATATTTAACCCTCTTACTGTTCATTGTTAAAATTAGTCACTATGGTACCTGATCACATCTCATATCTTTGCATGTTTGAAGCTTGTTGAACAAAGACAGCAGGCAAGTCCTGGATCTTATAAGACAAGAAAAGCATGTTTTAAAGCAACAAAATCCCAATTATGTTTAATCTAAGGAGAGAAAGATAAAGTTGCAAGAACAAGGTATAATACCCTGCTTTGAAAATTGTCAAATCCTTGTCATTTGTTTCCATAGAATTACGAAGGTATTACTGCCGCTTAGTTCTTTTAACAGCATCAAGCATGCTTTGATTTGCAAGACATTGCTCTTAAAAGAGGGAAGAGAAGAAACAACATTAAAAAGTTAGAAAAGTATAGCATGAAATACAGAAGGAAGACTGATACTAACTGATACAAATATTACACCATTTTCTTTCAGCGTGTAGGAAAAGTGTGATGGGAGATACCATGCTAGAAGAAAGCACATAATTTTGAATTTTTAGTGACTAAATTTATTTCCTACATATAAAGAGAAAAGGAGGTGGTGGTTACTTGTATGTGTCAACTTGGTGAGGATATATTTATTCAATCAAACACTAACCTAAGTGTTGCTGTGAGGTATTTTTAGGTGCAGTTAACATCTGTAATCAGTTGACTTCAAGTATATAGAAGATTGCTTAGATAATGTGCGCTTATGTATCCAATCAGTTAGATGGCCTTAAGAACAAAATTAAGCTTTTCTTGAAGAAGAAGAAATTGTGCAACATCAGCTCCTGACCTAAAGTGTCCAGCCTGCCAGACTGTGCCACATATTCTGGATCTGCCAGCTGTCACAAGATTCCCTCTTTCTCTTTCTCTCTCTTTTCCCTCTCCTTCCTTCCCTGCTTCTCTCCACACACACACACACACACACACACACACACACACACACACATATGTATGCATATATACATATAAATACACATATACTTACATATTTATTCTACTGATTCTCTTCTGTTTCTCCAGAGAACCCTGGTTAATGCAATTGCAAAGCTTGCTGTATAAATCATACCAATACCATTTCTTAGATAAGGCTCATTTAAATCTTCTCTGCATTAATTTAAATTTAAATACATGGAACTTAAGCAGCTATTAAATATAAATTCCAGGGAAACAAAAAAGAAACATCTAGTAGAAAACAGAATTTAAGAAAAAGAATTTCTACCAATATAGGACTTACAATCCTAAGGGTGGTTCGTATTCATGAACTTAATTAAAAGAGATTTTTATTACATACTGAAGTTTAAATGAAAGCCCAACTAGATCATTTATTAGTTTTACTATTTATATGCAGGTAACTTACGTAAATCACTTAATTGCTATTTACTCTCATTCTGAAAATGTGTGTGTATATGTCTACTATATATAAATTAATTAATCCATTTTATTGTATCTTAAACACATCTTATCAATCGCTGTAACTTTTAATTATATGAAAATATATAATATTAAAAAAATAATTTCCTTCTTTTCCTCTGCAACTTGGGTGAGTGCTGTAGTGAAGATCAAAGAGATAAATAATAAAGTGTGAAGTGCCTGGCATATAATGGAAGCCCAAAAAAGATTAATTTTCTTCCCTTCCTCAAAGAATTACCAACATCATATGATTCTTTCACAATCACAAATTTGCATGTGAATACATGTTGTAAATTACAAAAATATTAACGTTCTGCAATATTAAAACTCAAATCAGTTTTTAAAATTAACACATTGCATTATAAATTTTTAAAGTATTTATGTGATGTTGACAGGTCCTGCAAAGTACTAATGTAAAAATATAATAAATAGTAAGCATAAAATTATAATAACATTATAATTTAATTTTGAAATGGACCCAACAGTAATATTTTAAGAAGCAGAAAAACTAAAATATTTATTTACTTTTTGTGATTAAGGAAACAGTAAGTCTTGAGTGACTAATCAACATAATGCTGTTGCTGCACCCACCTATTTCCAAATAATAACTTAAAATAGTTCTCTTAAATAAACATATCTCATTTTACTGACCTTTATAATTACAGCCTAGAGCAATAGTCAACAGAGCAGAATCAGGAGCCAAAGTGTTTGACTTCAAATCCTATAGAAATTTGGGAAAATTGAACTAAATGTACTGCCACCCTTCCCACCCTCCAGCATCTTTACATATCATACAGAGTTTTTGAGTGTATTTAGTGAGGTAACACAAAACATGTAAGAACAATGTCTGGCACATACGGTATCTCAAAATATATTAGCATAGTTTTGCTAAAATACTATGCTGGTACATAATTACATCAGGCTTAATTTTATAGAACTCACAAATATTTTTTTCAGACTTAAAGAGGTGAAAAAAGATTAATTTTACTCTATAGTAATAAATAATATAATAATAAATATAACAGTAACTCTTACAACATTTATTAGTTTTACAGTCTGACATCAAATATCAAGAATCTGTTATTTACACCAGATAATAAACTGCAAAGAAAAAAAAGAGACAGAGAGAGAGAGAAACAGAGACAGAGAGACAAAGAGAACTACAGGCTGATATCTAAAAACATCAACAAAATAAGAATATAATCATATTAAACTCAACAATACATTAAAAATATCATTCACCATGATCAAATGGGATTCATTCCTGGGATGCAAGGGTGGTTCAATATTCACATATGAATCAATGTGATACATCACATCAACAAGAGTAAGGGTAAAAACCATATGATCCTTTCAATAGATGCAGAGAAAGCATTTGGCAAAGGAAAAAAATCCATTCATGATAAAAAACCCTCAACAAAGTAGGTTTTAAGAGAACATACTTAAATGCAATAAAGGCTATATAGTAAAACCAACAACTAACATCATATGGCAAAAAACCAAGAGCTTTCCCTCTAAGATCAGGAACAAGACCAGGATGTCCACTCTCACCACTTTTATTCAACATATTACTGGAAGACCTCGTCATAGCAATCAGAAAAGAAAAAGAAATATAAATCATCCAAATTGGTAAGGAAGAAGTAAAACTTTCACTATTTGCAGATGACCTAATACTATATGTAGAAAACCCTTAAGACTCCATTAAAAAACCACTAGAACTGATAAATGCATTCAATAAGGTTGCAATATACAAAATCAATATACAGAAATATGTTACATTTTTGTACACTAATATTTAAATAACAGAGAAATTAAGAAAAACAAACCCATTTACAATTTTACTAAAAATAATAAAATACCTAGAAATAAGCTAACCAAGGAGATGAAAGACCTAGCCTTTGAAAACTATAAAACACTGATAAAAGAAACTGAAGATGAAAAAAAGACATGGCAAGATATTCCATGCTCATGGACTGGAAGAACTTACAGTATTAAAATGTCCATACTACCCAAAGCAATCTACAGATTTAACGCAATCCTATCAAAATACCACCAGTATTTTTCACCGAGCTAGAATTAATAATTTAAAAATTTGTAAGGAACAACAAAGGACCCCAAAGAACCAAAGTAATCTTGAAAAAGAAGAAAACAAACTAGAGGTACCACCCCCCAGATATCAAGATATACTACAAAGCTATAGTAACCAAAACAGTATGGTACTGGCAGAGAAATAAACACATAGATTAATGGAAATAAACAGGAGAGAACCCATAAATAAATCCACACACACATGGGCAATTAATCTGCAACAAAGGAGAAAAGAATATGTAATTGGAGAAAGACAGTCTCTTCAAAAAACTGTGCTGGGAAAACTGGACAGCTACCTGCAAAAGAATGAAACCAGACCACTTTCTCACACCATACACAAAAACAAACTTAAAATATACTAAAGATCTAAATGTGAGACCCAAAACCATAAAAATCCTAGAAAAGAGCATAGGCAATAATTTTTCTGACTTTAGCCATAGCAACATATTTGTAGATATGCCTCCTGAGGCAAGAGAAACCAAAGCAAAATTAAACTATTGAGACTATTTCAAATTAAAAGCTTCTGCAGAGCAAATGAAAAAAATCAACAAAACTAAAAGACAACCTACTAAATGGAAGAAGATATTTGCAAATGACATACCAACAAAGGGTTAGTCTCCAAAATATATAAAGAACTTAAAAAACTCAACACAAAAAAACCCCAAATAATCCAATCAAAAATGAACTGAAGACATGAACAGATATTTCTCCAAAGAAAACACATACGGCCAAAAGATACATGAAAAGATGCTCAAAATCACTCATGGAAATCAAAATGCATATCAAAACCACAATAAGATATCACCTCACACTTGTCAGAAAGGTTAAAATCCAAAACACAAGAAACAACACAAGTATTGAAGATGTGGAAAAAAAAAGGAGACTTCTTGATCTATTGGTGAGAATACAAACTCTTGCAGCCATAGTAGAAAACAGTATGGAAGGTTTTCAGAAATTTTAAAATGGAATTACCACATAATCCAGTAATTCCACTGCTAGGTATTTATGAAATATGAAAAAAAAATAATTTGGAAAGGCATATGCAATCCTTTATTTATTGCAGCATTATTTTCAATAGCCAAATTATAAAAGCTGTTCAAGTGTCTATTGACAGATGAATGAATAAAGAAGATGTGGTATATATATATATACATATATATGGATATTACTCAGCAATAAAAAGGAATGAAATCTTGCCATTTGCAACAATATGGATGGAGCTAGAGAATATAAAATGCTGAGCTAAATAAGTCCAAAAGACAAATACCATATGATTTCACTCATATGTGAAATTTAAGAAAAAAACAAGTGAGCAAAAGGGGAAAAGAAAAGAGAGAGAGAGAGAGAGAGAGAGAGAGAGACAGAGACAGAGACAGAGACAGAGAGAGAGAAGCAAGCCAAGAAAAGAGTTTTAACTGTAGAGAACAAACTAATGGTTACCAGAGGGGAGGTTGGTGGGGGTGGGTGGTGAAATAGTTAAAGAGGATTAAGAGTACACTTAAACATGATAAGCACTGAGTAATGTACAGAATTGTTGAATCTTATATTGTATGCCAAAAATTAATAAAATGCTGTATGTTCACTATATTGGAATTAAAGTAAAAAAATAATATAGAAAAAAACTGGATTGTTTCATTAGATTCAGTGAAGTAGTATGTGAACTAAAACCACATATTGGACAGAATTACATATTGAAAACAGAGACATTCTTTTCATTCCTTGATTATATGTTGTTGTTACCACAATTTTATTTGCGGGTTAATGATGGACTAAACAACCCTCATGCGATTGCTAAAATAATGACAGAATGATGCAAAGTGAATACAAATAAATATTCAAAATGTCTTTCTCAAGATATACCATCTGGAAAAAAATCAGAAAATGATTAGTAATTCATGAATAAATGAATGGGTTAAAAAAAAGAATTGGTTATTTATACTATCTTAATGGATCATGGTCTGAAATACAGACACACACACATAGATGTTGTCTTAAATTAACACTTAAATTAAGTGTTGTCTTAATTTATTATTCTTGTGTTAGGTAGACAAATAGTTCCTTAAAGATATCCATGTCAAATTCCCAGAACCTGTGAATGTTATCTTATGTGCTAAAGGGTGTGATTAGGTTAAGGATCTTAAAGAGCTTATCCTGGATTACACAGGTGAGCCCCTAAATGCCATGACAAATGTGTTTATTAAGAGAGGGGCAAAGGGAGATTTCACAGAGACGCACACAGAGGAGAAGACAGTGTGACGATGGAGGCAGAGATTGGCTGATGAGGCTAGAGACCCGAGAATGCCCCGGCAGCCAGCAGAAGTTAGAAGAGGCAAGAAACTAATTCTTCCCTAGAGCACCCCCCCCCCCCAGGAAAGCATGGTCACGCTGGCTTTCAGACATGTGGCCTTCAGATCTGTGAAAAAATGAATTTCTCTTATTTAAACAGCAACCTTCGTGGTAACTCGTTATAGCACCCCTAGGAAACTAATACAATTCTTCATGACTTTGGAGCCTAAGAATATTTTCCAAGAAACAAAATGAGCCATAGTCAGCTGGGTTCTATAATACAGAAAAATGATGAGGTCAAGTCTAGGTTATCAAGATTATAGTTTAGTGAAGGTATTCCTTCTACCCCCAAACATCATGGTAGATAAGGAAACATATTCTGGACACTATATCAGTGGCTCACATGACTCAGCAGTGCTAGGCACTTTTCACTTCTTTCATAGAAAGAATAAGTAGATGTCAGGTGAAGGTGCAACCTTTACTTTTGGTATAACATTGCTTCAATAGAATTCTTCCAATTGCCTAATAGTGGCCAAAATAGAGCACACATACTTAGTTTAAGGTCATTTTTTCCCCAAAATGGAGACAAAAATGAGTCTAAACATTATTCTGAGTCTGAAACACCCCAGCTCTACATCTTCAGCAATAACAGGGCTGGGAGAGGCTTATGCACTGAGATGAAGACTTCATAGATCTTCTGCCTCCATCACCAAATGAGAAGAGAGAGTCCCAGAAAATAACCCCTTCTTCTCAACACACAAATCCTTGCCACTATTATCAGAGTGGAAGTCACTGGGACTCATTTATTTTTATTCCTAGGTTATATAAGGTGCTATAAGACCCCCAAAACCTACATTTTCTGTACTGCTATCTCCATAATGCTCTCTGTACCCCTCATTCTCTTTCCTTTTTCCACCCCTCATACAGTCTTGAAATTCTACTTCACTAAAGATTCACTTATGTTTTATGTTCATTATTTGTTGTAGGTCTCTCATTTTAAAATATAAACTACAAGGCAGCAATCTTCAATCATTTTGTTTACTAATATATTCCCCAAGTGACTAGTTACTAATATATTCCCCAAGTGTCTAGCTTATACTAGGGGCTCAGTAAATATTTGTCACTTGAATAAATGAGTGAATGAATGATTAAACTGGCAACTTTTTCCTTTTCAAGGGGAAATAAACTAATCCTCAAATATCCTGACTTGGATTCAAAGTTAGGTTCCATTAACTAGAACGAGTAATAGATTCAGTTTTTTTCATTTTTAAAGCACAAATAATAATGATTATCCTTTGTGGATTTTAATGGGATTTAAAACTGTTTTGGGATATGATGAAGATTATATACATATATACATATATATACAATATAGCAAAATATATATATAATATTTTGTTTCTTAAGTTATGGAAGGAAAATAAAAGAACAGAGAGAAAGGAAAACTATTCAATAATCAGTAGTCATGTCAATTACCAGTTAAGAAAACACAACTCCCAAGTTCTACTGCTTTGTGTTCTAATAGTTTACTATCCTCTCATCTCCAACATAGCAATTTTATTTTTCTCTCTTAAGCAACCAAACACTTTGAAAACTTTGGTCTTTTCGAATTTATCCATACTTTGCTATATAGCAACTGTTTCCTGTATGTGTAAAACAAATTATAGTAGAAGAAATTCTGGGGAAGCAAGGCATTATTGTGTTTCGAAAAAGTCAACTGTTTATTTTCTTTTATAAACAAACACCGTAGTAGCCCTCATTGACAGTTCCATCAAAATATTACTGTCAGGGTCTTTATGGCAAGAAGCCAACTGTCCTCCAACAACAGCAAATAAAATTTGAGATGAGGGTTTCCATTTGAAAACCCTGTGTAGCCCCTCTCAGATCCGTAATGTTATGATGAACTGTGATAAAATCTGGGACTAGATTAATCTGGCCTGTTGAGTCTAGGACACACTTTCGAGGCAAGTCACAGTGGCCACTACTCCCACTGCTTTCAGTACAGTAGTAAAGCCTAACTGGGTTCCACTGGAGTCCCTCCACCCCTTTAGTAATGCAACTATTGCAGTTAATTTTCCTGTGCCATTCGCTAATAATTTCACTAGAATTCATTATAGACATCATCACTATTTTTTCTAGTGGGACGACAGAATCTTTTTTCAGGGAAGTTCTTTAAGTACAATGAGAAAGAAACAAATTTCATCAAGTGAAAAGCCAAAGTAAAAAAGACAAACCCTTGGATCTTGGAATCTGCATCTATATTTTTATTTTTTGATGATCAAAGAGAAAGAAAATATCTTATTATTAGATATCAGTCTTTTTTCAAAAAACATTAAATAGGTTTTAGACTTCTTTCACACAGGGTTAAATGGAGGGTGACACTAGAAAGAATTAGCAATGCACATGATTTCTCTGATTCAACAGCCTACTTGGGGACTTCCAGTTGACCCAAAGTAGGCTTAAGACAACTAACTCCAGGTAACTATTGCACATACTAAAGACCCTTAAATATAATTTCTAATTCCTTAAACAAAGGACAATCTATTTTTATAGTTAGACTTTGCCTATGGCCTAAGGGATGTCAAGAGTTCTATAGGAAAAGAAGTGATGGTATTCTTATGCCTCACTCATGACTTTTTTTCTTTCTTTCGTTCTTTATGACATCAGATTTTTTTGAATCAAATACATTTTAAATCTCCTTCCCTGCCTTAAATATGCTTGATTGGTTTTCACTGATATGATATCCTCAACTGTCTGTGAAATATCCTTTCCTAACCATTATAAAAATTCAGAGGCTTAGTGTTAAAATGATGGAGATTTGTACCTATGTACATCCACTACTGAAACTAGCAACAGTTCTGGCAGCAGTTTTGATGCCATAGTATTGAACATTTCTTGACTCAATTCTGTCATTCAAGTGTACACAGTCACTGTGTCAAAGATTAAGAGTCAATAATTTTTTCCACAAGAAAGGTAATAACAGAAGAGTAATTCTTGTCTTGGATATACAGTGTGTACCCAAACAAGAAATCTAGAAAAATATATAAAGAGAATTTCATTTTAAGCTTCAGTGATGCATTCAAATCTATTGTCACCAAGGGGTATTCTAGAAATTAGAGTTTTAGTTTTATTGTTGACAACCTTCCCTTGCATCTCCTGCCATGTTATCAGAACTTTGCATCTTGATTCTTGAACTGTTCCACAGAAGTTTTTCTCTTCATTCAGTAAGAAAACACTCTGTAGATGTGCTACCCATTTCCTATGGTTCTTTTGTCTAACTTCTTCCGTCAGGCCTTCCTTCAATTCAGGGTCATACCTCAGATTCTGACATACAATTTTGCTATGTTTTGCTGCTAGGTATTCTATACCATAAGGTAAAATTGTGAAGATAGGGAAAAAATAATCATCATCACCAGGATTTGGTGAACTATTTAATATACAAGCAAGTCTTTCCTATTGTCAAGGATAGACTCTGCTGACAAGGCTAATATACATAGTTGTACTATTGTATATGGGATTTCTCAACATTTCATTGCCCAGTGGGAAATTATGAAAAACTGTTTTACCAATCCATAAAATAAAATACCTAAGATTACAAAGGAATTCATTATGTTACAATGCAGTTATCAAATATGAAACAAATTTATGATAAAACAGTGTATGTCTTTCTTCATTACACACAATAAAATAAGACCTAGGCACATTTAATGAATACCATAATTCCAAAGTTGTAGTCTATTAGAAGACTTTAAAAATATTAAGTAAAGCTGTAACAACTTCAGCGTAATATAAAAATATATGTAATTTATACTGCTGATAAATTCAAATAAAAAAACTAATGGATTACTTTCCTGCATACACAATGAATGAAATGCTGAATTTCAGGTATAAGTCAGTTAAAATAAAGATTTTTGCTTTACTTAGTACCCCAAATCCATGGATCCCATGAGATGTCATGGACTCTAGTTTATAAATCTATGTATTTAATTATTTGTATCTTCCACATTCGATTGCACATTCTACCAAATCCCCTGGTCTATATCCAAGATTTGGTCTATGTCAGAATCCCATGACAAATGGAGAGAAAAAGCACCTGCATTGCCTCAAAAATGGCCTCAAATAAGTTTATTTTCTCCATTCTTAGTGCCATTTCTCTTTTTTTGTTGTTAACTACTACATAAGCATTTTAACCCTCCATTACTTTAATTTGTAACCTCTTGCAATTTTATGTTCTAAAACCAGAATGACCTTTATTTTTTTTAACGTTTATTTATTTATTTATTTATTTATTTTTGAGACAGAGAGAGACAGAGCATGAACGGGGCAGGGGCAGAGAGAGAGGGAGACACAGAATCGGAAGCAGGCTCCAGGCTCCGAGCCATTAGCCCAGAGCCCAACACGGGGATGGAATTCACGGACCTTGAGATCTTGACCTGAGCTGAAGTTGGACGCTTAACCAACTGAGCCACCCAGGCGCCCCCAGAATGATCTTTAAATATACAAATCTGATGATGTAAATTAGTGTCCTTTACTTACATTCCTCATCAGCTCCACTGGGCTTACTTTTATTATCAATAGTGTTGGAGTACACAAGTGTGGAACAGTATGGGTTTATTTATTTCTCATTAAATATATATTTATGACCTTACTATCAGTAATAATCAGTGCTAAGTGGGAATATGTGTGAGTGTGTGTATGTATGTGTATCTGTGTTTGGTTATGTTTATGTGTGTATGAGAAAGGACACAATGAATAACAAAATTTCTATTCATGTACTGTTTTCTTCTTCTCTTCAGATGGTTTCTTTAAGCTTTGGTGTGTGGAAATCTGTTAATTTGTGTGCTTCTCAACATTTTCAGGTCATAATAGTAAGCATTTTATATATTACTGCTGGAAGGCATGAAAGTGTGTTCTTGCAATGACAAAGTACATTGGAAAGCAATTAACATGCTAAGTAATTGTAGCTGAATGAAAATGAAGATTTAAAAAAAAAGGTATTTCAGGTTCTTTGGCTTTTTTCATTTTGTTTATTTTTGTTTAATTGGAGGAAATTCCCAGTGATTTATTTAGTGCTTTTTTAAAAAAATGGATATTTTCCATGCCAAGCAAATTTGGCAGGGTGAAAATCCAATCTGTTGAAAGATGAATTTGTGTAATAGCAATACAGAGAGTGAGGTTCTCTCTTCATTTTAGCACTTATTGTGACCAGTGCTCCCTTGGGCCCAGCTCATTCCTTATCTTTACGTATACAATTTGCACACTTGGTACTGGAATGCATGTAAATGGTCTACATTAAAGCTGATGATTAACAAAAGTGCATATACATAAAATATGTGTACTATTTTAAGCTGCCTCAAAATGTTTGTAATTTAACTAAATAATGAAAAAATTAATTATACCACAGAAGCAGCTACCTTTTTGTCTTAGTCCCCTTGGGCTGCTATAACAAAATACTACACACATGGATAGCTTATAAACAACAGAAATATACATCTCACAGTTCTGGAAGCTGGAAGTTGAAGATCAGGTGCCAGGATGGTTAGGTTCTGGTTAAGACCCTCTTCTAGGCTGCAGACTGCTTAATTTTGCTGCATCCCCATATGGTAGAAAGGGCTAAGGAGCTCTATGGGGCTTCTTTTATAAGGGCATTAATTCCAATCATGTGGGCCCTGTCTTCATAACCTTCTCTCTTTCAAAAGGGCCTATCTCTTGATTCCATTACTTCAGAAATTAGGATTTCCACATGAATTTGGGGGACACACAAACATTAGGACATTTACATAGTATGTAAAGATGTGTGCTTATTTTATTTGAAAGAGAATAAGGAATTGCTAACACTAATGTGGTATTTTTTACTTTACTATCTAGGGTAAGTAATCATCTATTTTAAACAATGATTACAAAAGTTATCAGCATTTCAGGTTTTCATTAAAATATCTTTCATTAGATTTGTTTAAAGAGTCACTTCTAAATATTGTTGAAGGTAAATAATATCACACTGGGATTATATTAAACTTATTATGACATAGCTTTTCAGAATATCAGGTTTACTTAAAGATTTTGAGAAGGGACGTTAAACACTAAAGAAAGATATGGCATGGAGTGTACAATTTGCATAAATTTAAAGAATAAATTATGGAGATTTAGATACGTTTTGATTTTGTGCTGCAGAAAGATGAGGTAGGCCATATGGAATTGTTCTGAATTCTTCCTTCTCCCCTTACTGTTTAGGATCCATCCATGGAAAATGTTTGGGAAACTCCTTAGAGGAATGTTAAACTTAAGAAAGCATCTTGTAAACAATGTAGTAAGCAAAATTGGCTATTTTGTAGATACTAGTCTGTCTCGAGTGCTTGGTTTATATATAAGATTTGAGTTTAAATATTTCAGACTATTGCCCCAGGGAATTGTGGCTTGTCAGTTGATTGTTTGCAGTATGAATGCAACCACAGTATTTTTCTACGCACAAAGACTAGAAATGGAAGTAGATCACACACACACACACACACACACACACACACACACACACACACCTATTGCATGTATGTAGAATTTACCTTGTTTTAATAATTTTATTTAGGGATTCAATGTGACAAGTACCATAAATAAAATTTAAAAGTAGCTCCCTTCTTAATAAAGAAGTAAAAATTTTGGGGGAAGCCTGCGTAGCTCAGCTTTTAAGCACCCAACTCTTGATTTCTGCTCAGGTCATGATCTCATGGGTTAGTGGGAATAAGCTCTGCACTGGATTCCTCACTGTCAGTGCGGAACCTGCTTGGGTTTCTCCCTCTGATGCTCTCTCTGCCGGGAGCCTTGCACTTTTTCTCTTTCTTTCTCAAAATAAATAAATAAATGTTTTTTAAAAAATAAGTGAAACTATTTTTAAGAAGTAAAACCTTTAAAAAGACCTTATCTCCTAGTTACTTTTTGATATTTATTATGTAACTTTTTCTGAAATAGTATTTTATATAGGAATTCTATACATTTCCATACATCATTCATACAGAAAACATGTACTGTATTTTAAAATGCAGTTTTTTATATGAAGAATCATAACCTTTAAAGATGTAATAGAAAAATACTATTGTGAATGAATGTGAATTTTCATAGAAAAATTCGTGGATAATATATTCCTCCAAAGATAATGCATATTTTGAGGATATCTATGTTATCTGAAATTTCAGGATAAGTATATTATCTATTGGTTCTTAATCATTACTAGTTTATATTCTTATTATTTTATAAATAATTTTTACATACCCTCCAACTTTGTTTCCTTTTGGGTTATTCTATCTTTGGATCATTCTTTTGCCAAAATTTTATGTAGAAATCAAGGTAAGAAAGCATTTGTGTCAGGATGTCTGGGTGGCTAAGTCAGTTAAGCCTTGGACTCTTGGTTTCACCTCCAACCATGATCTTAAGGTTTGTGAATTCGAGCCCCGTTTTGGGCTCCACACTGCTGGTGCAGAGTTGCTTGAAATTCTCACTCTCTCCCTCTCTCTCTGCCTCTCCATCCCCAGTCTCTCTCTTTCTCAAAATAAATAGAGCCAAAGCATAAGAGACTCTTAAAAACTGAGAACAAATTAAGGGTTGATGAAGGGTGGGAGGGAGGGGAGGGGAGGTGATGGGTATTGAAGAGGGCATCTTTTGGGATGAGCACTGGATGTTGTATGGAAACCAATTTGACAATAAATTTCATATATTAAAAAATAAATAAATAAATAAATAAATAAATAAATAAATAAAATTTATTTTAACACAAAGAAGAAAGAAAGCATTTGTGTGAAAACACTGGTCTGAAGAAATATATGCAGAAGATGCAATACATATATACATACATATATATATATATGTACATATATATATATAATACATGAACATTACTCAGCCATAAAAAAAGAATGAAATCTTACCATTTATGACAACATGAATGGATTTAGAGATACCATGCTAAGTGAAATAAGTCAAAGAAGGAAAAATACCATATGATTTCATTATATGTAGATTCTAAGTGATATCATATGGTATTTGTCTTTTTCTTATTTCATTAAAAAACAAAATAAATGAACAAATAAAATGAAACAGAAACAGACTCATAGATACAGAAAACAAACTGTTGGTTACCAGTGTGAGGAGTGGTTGGAGAGTGGGTGAAATAGGTGACCTGCATTAAAAGGTGTAAGTCTTCTAGCTAAAAGTATGTCATAGTAATGTAATGTACAGCATAGGGAAAATAGTCAATAATATTCTAATAACTTTTCATGATGATAAATGGTAACTGGATTTACCATGGGGATAAGTCATAACATATAAAAATATCAAATCACTCTGATGTACACCTGGAACTAATGAGATATTGTAAGTCAATGATACTTTCAAAAATATTAACAAGGAAGCATTGTGGAGAAAACAGAATTTATAGATCTCTGTAGTACACTGATGATATTGAGATGTCCTTCTCTCTGGAATGCAGAGTAAATAGAAAAAACTCTGTTCTTCATTTCCTTTGATGTAAATATTCCCATTAATTCCATCTGAATGGAAATTTCAGTTAAATCAGAACTTTTTTTTCCCCGAATAATACCAGATATAGAGCTATTTTATAATAATACATATCTTCTAAAATTACTTCAATCGAGCATATGTGTATGTGTGTACTTGTACATATATACACATGTACACACACTCTGAAGACTGAAATAGAAGATTGCTATTGTTATCCTGTCATTTGCAACAACATGGATTAACCTGGAAGACATTATGATAAATGAAATAAGCCAGAAAGAAAAAAAAAAACCTGCATGATTTCACTTATATGTGGCATCTAAAACTGTGGAAACAGGGAGTAGAACAATGGTTACTAGGGGTTGGGGGATGGGGGGAATGGGGAGATGTTTAAAGAGTACAAAGTTGCATTCGTGTAGCTTGAAAAATTCTGGAGATCTGATGTAAAGCATTATGACTATAACTAATAATATGGTTTGAATTTTGGGAAATTTGCTGAAAAAGATTTTAGGCGCTGTCACTATTAAAAAAATGGTAACTACACGAGGAAATAGACATCCTAATTAGCATATTATTAGCATACAGTAATCATTTCACTGTATGTATATTTACCATATGTATTATTATATATTAACTACATATAATATGTATTTATATATAATATAACCTAAATATATACACTTTTATTAAATAATTAAAATACAGAACAAAAATAATATAAAAACAGGGAGGGGGACAAAACGTAAGAGACTTAAATACGGAGAACAAACTGAGGGTTACTGGAGGGGTTGTGGGGGGGGGGATGGGCTAAATGGGTAAGGGGCACTAAGGAATCTAATCCTGAAATCATTGTTGCACTATATGTTAACTAATTTGGATGTAAATTAAAAAAAATAAAAAATAAAATAAAAAAATATATATATAGAACAAAGAAATAAAGTAAAAAATAAAAGAATCACATGTGAAGAAAAACAGATAATACACTTCAATTTAGAGAGATATAAAGCCTCAATACGTATTAACATAGTAATATGCCTTGTCAAATATTTCATATGTTTTTATTTTTTAATGTTTATTTTTTAGAGACAGAAAGAGATAGAGTGTGAGCAGGGGAGGGGCAGAAAGAGAGGGACACAGAATCTGAAGTAGGCTCCAGGCTCTGAGCTGTCAGCACAGAGCCCGATGCAAGGCTCAACCCATGAACTGCGAGATCATGACCTGAGCAGAGGTTGGACCCTTAACCAACTGCGCCACCCAGGTGCCCCAAATATTTCATATGTTTCAAAACTGAAAAATATAAATTAAGGTACTGATGTGGTCAGCAATTATAAGGACTTGATCCTGAACTAACAAGCAGTGTACTAAGTGTTAATTGCTACCACAGACCTTTCTCTAATGATGCCCAAAACTTTTAAGGTTCTGAGACCCCACGTACCTCTTTGGTCTTGAGGCTTTCCTTTCTTATGTTGGCATTTCATCTGTGGCATTATTTTTATTGTAAGCTAGTAGCTTGACAATCATAATATATTTTTTCATATGCATTTTATTTTTATCTAGATGAACAGAGTTTTTTGACAATTTTAAATATGTTTACAAGGGACAGAAATTAAATCATAGCACTTCAACTACTGATGATTCCACTTACCACAACTTAACATTTACTCTATGGATTGCTGACTAAGATGGCTTATTATCTCAAAGTGATTTCATTTTGATTTGCAATGGCCATGTTTAGAATAGTTTAGACTATGTTTCAATGTAGCTAAAAAACTAGTTATTTTTCTAGTCAACACAAATGAAAACGTTTTCATTGAATTTCCTCTATATATTACAAATGTTTTCTGTATTATAATAATACATCTTGAAATACACTTTGCAGTTTAGGAACGCACATGTTGATTGAACTAAGGCTTTAAGCTGTATTTAATCTAAACAAAGCTACTGGTAGAAATGAACACATTGGGCTATTCAATGGTGGGTTTTACTGTCTCAGAGCAAGCCACTGGTTTGACAACATCCCTTCTAGAGGGGATTGGTTGTTATGGTGTTATGGTTGTTATTACCATGTATCAGGCAATGAGGTGTGAATGTGTAAACAACATTTAGACTTTATGGGTGGGATGCTGATTAGTGACCTGAAAGGGTTAATGCATCCTTTCCCCCATTAATTAACAGGAAATAAGGTAGGTCCTTTAGAGAAAGACACTGATATTTTATGTTTATGTAAATAATAATACATTACTTTTGAAATTATAGACACTATTTTATTTTAACCTAAGCATCAGTAAATAAGCATTATATGCTCACAGCTATTTTTCTGGAATTCACTTCCTTTTCATTCCTTCTCTTTCTTTGGTGTATTTCCTAAATTTAAATGTCATAAAGACTTCTTCTATATATGTTTAAATAACAAAGAATGTTAGTTTTCCTTAGTGAAGCAGGCTCATTGGAGCTTTAATTCTTCCCAGGTTCCTCTTTGTGCGCATTAAGTTGGCTCTTCAAGTAAAATATACCACATGTATGAAAGCTCTGACGCTCACTGCTGCATGTGGTTCTTCAAAGACAGCATCTCACATGTTGATCCCCTTGCCACTCTGAGGCTGTCCCTGGATTCTCTCTATTGGTCCCTTTGAACAGTCTTTGAAGTGCCACATGTAACTGCAGACAGTCCTGGGATACATCACCACATTACGAATTCCAGCTGCAAGCCAGCTTCCTGCTGAAGTTGAGGGATTGGAAAGAGATCACAATATGACATCCATCTAGTTAAAATAAGCTCAAGAAAGTTGTGAAAGGGAAAACAAAATATAAGAGAACTGAGTCTCTAAATAGCCGTTAGGCGACTAATACACGAGATCTCCAACAATCAGTTGAATTTAGTATTAGCCCGGATATTTTTGTGGCACATCCCTAACAAATTGAAAATAATGACTCTAAATTAAATTCCTGCCTTTAGTGGTCTTCAGGATTCCCTCTCTCTCCTCATCCCCCTCAATCTTTTCTCTTACACAATTCTCAACTTGTCATCACTTTGCTCTACTTTTGGATATAGGCCTAAATATATTTATTTTTAAAAGCACTACTGACAATAACAACCACAGCAAAAATCTGTAGATTGAATATTTAAAAAAGAAATACACAAACATTACTAATCTTAATATCTGTTGATGTTTGTGGAGTTAGCATATGGGCTGGTCTTAATGTGATAAAATGAAAAAAAAAAAAAAAAAAAAAAAAACACCAAACCACACTTTAAGCATTGAGCTCATAAGAAGATAGACATATCGTGTTCTGGTCTTATTTGGCCAAGGCCCAGAAAATTGTGGTGCATTATATATTGGCTCCTCAGGGTGTCGACTTAGGTTCTTATTTTTTTGTATTCTATTTATATAAAAGAAAACATACTTACATATTCTTTTAATGAAGTATGTATTTTGATCACATGAATTTGTGTTCAAGTTCCTCTTCTCTTAATAGCATTTAATTAGGGGGAAATGGACACATACTCACTATCTTTTCTATGAATTCAGTGTTTTGTCAGTATCCATAATGACTTTAATCTATTCAACTCCCCTGTTTGTTCAGCATGTATTCTTTCAAAATAAATTTGCTCACATTTTATTACTATTTATTTGTTGTTCCAAATGTTCACGTAAATCTGTATTGCCATAAATCTCCATCCTAAATACAGTCAGTGTAGCTCATTGTTGGAGGAACCAGAAGCAGCAGCATCTAAGCCATGCATTGATTTTTGATTTTGATGACAACATTTGGGGCCTCTTTAATTTTGGTATATAGCTTTCATAATGACACAGTCCTTCCCTATCATCTGGAGAATTTCTTTTTTTTAATGTTTATTTATTTATTTTTGAGAGGGGAGAGAGAGAGAGAGAGAGAGAGAGAGAGAGAGAGAGAGAGAGAGAGAGAAACGTGAATGGGGAAGGACAAAGAGAGAAAGGGAGACAGAAAATCCTAAGCAGGCTCTGTGCTGTTACCACAGAACCAGACGTGGGGCTCTAGCTCACAAACTGTGAGATCAAGACCTGAGCTGAAATCAAGAGTTGGACCTTTAACCAATTGAGCCACTCAGGCACCCCATCATCTGGAGAATTTCTAACTTCTGACTCTTGTACTGGAGGTCCCATGCTCTGGATCTAGTATATTCTGCATTCATAGCATACATCCTCCCCCAAACCCTGTTTTGGGAAATAAGTCTTCCAGGAGCGTGCTCTAAAAGGATCTATGTGAACTATTTTATTGTGCCAAAACATGTCTGAAAATGAGTTTATTCTATACTCCTACCTGATTCCTGATTTATAAGGTAGATGGGTTTAGAAATTTAAATTATGAAAATGTTTCTTGAAGATTTTTTTTATGATGCAAAAATAAATAATATAAAATTTACCACTCTAACCATTTTAACTGTACAGGTCAGTAGTGTTAAGTAAATTCACGTTGTTATGAAATAGACCTCCCAAACTTTTTCATCTTGCACATTGAAAACTCTATTGAAGAACAACTCCCGTTTCCTCTTTCCCCTAGTTGTTGAGAACCACATTCTACTTTCTGTTTCTATGAATGTGACAACTTTAGATATCTCATATAAGTGGAATTATATAGTATTTGTCTTTTTGTGACTGGTTTATTTTACTTAGCATAATGTCCACAAGGTTCATGTATGCTGTAGCATGTGACATAATTTCCTTTCTTTTTATGGCTGAATAATATTCCACTTTACATTTATAAATACCACTTTTTCTTTTTCCATTAATGTATCAGTGGACATTTGGATTGCTTCTACCTCTTGGATACTGTGAATAATGCTGCTATGAAAATGAGTGTGTAGATATCCCTTCCAAACTCTGCTTTCAATTATTTTGGATAAAACTCAGAAGTGGCATTATTGTATCATATTGCAGTTCTATTTTTACTTTAGGGATAAAATTCCACACTGTTTTCCAGTGTTTGCACCATTTTATAATCCCATCAATAGTGAACAAAAGATCCAATTTTTCCACAGCTGTAGCAACATCTGTTATAATGTTTTTTTTATTATTGTTTTTTTTCATTTTACCCATCCTAATGGGTATAAAGTACTACCCTACTGTGTATTTTGTTTTAAGTGTATTTATTTTGAGAGAGAGAGAGAGAGAGAGAGAGAGAGAGAGAGAGAGAACATGGAGGAGAGTCAGAGAGAGGGAGAGAGATAATTTCTAGCAGGCTCTGTGCTGTCAGTGCAGAGCCCAACTTGGGGTTAAAACTCACCACCCATGAGCTCCTGACCTGAGCCAAAACCAAGAGTCTGACACTTAACTGAGTCATCCAGCTACCCCACTAACTGTAGTTTTGATTTGCATTTCTCTGATTATTAGTGATGTTAAACATCTTTTCATATACTTGCTATTTATACATTATTTTTGGAGAAATATCTATTCAAGTCCTCTGCTCATTTTTTAATTGGGTTATATGATATTTTGTTGTTAAGATATAGGAGATTTTTAAAAAATATATGTTCTAGATATAAACTTCCTATTAGATGTTTGGTAAATATCTTCTCCAATTCTGTAGATCACAGTTTCACTCTGCTGATTGTGTCCTTTGATGTACATAAGTTTTCAATTTGATGTAGTTTCATTTGTTTATTTTTGCCTTTAACTGTGCTTTTATGTTGTCATATACAAAACTGTTTCAAAGTCCAACCTCATGAAGCTTTTTCCCTATGTTTTCTTCTAGTTTTTTAATTTTAGGTCTTATATTTTAGGTCCTTAATCAATCTTGGGTTACTTTTATGCATGGGATAAGATGCAGATCTATTTTCAGTCTTTTTAATTTGTATATTCAGTTTTCCCACCACCATTTGTTAACAAGACTATCCTTTCCCTGTTGAGTGATTGTGGCACCACTGACAAAGATCATTTGACCATATACACAAAGGTATATTTCTGGAATCTCCATTCTTTTTCATTGGCCTATTTGTCTGTCTTTAGGCCATTACCATACCGTTTAGGTGATTATAACTTTGTAATATATTTTGAAACTAAAAAGTGTTAGTTCCCCAACTTTTTTTCTTTTTATAAATTTTCTGGCTATTCAGGGTCCCTTGAGATGGTATATGAATTTTAAGATAAGTTTTATATTTTTGCAAAAATGCTTGCAGTGTTATGGATATTTTAACAATAAGTCTTTCAATCCCTGAATTTATGTTCCTTTTCCATTTATTTGTGTCTTCTTTTATTTTTCTTCAGCAAATTTTGTGGTTTTTAGTGTACAAGTCTTTCACCTTCTTGGTTAGGTTTATTTCTCAGTAGTTCATTATTTTTGATGTTATTATAAATAGAATTATCTTAATTTTATTTTCAAATTGTTCATTTTTTAAATTAATTGTTTATTTAATTGTTCATTCTGAATGTATAAAAATGAAATTGAGTTTTAGGTGTTGATTTTGCATCTGGCAACCTTGTGGAATTTACTAGGTCTAACAGGATTTTTTGTGGAATCTTCAGCAGTTTCTACAGATAAGATCATAGAATCTATGAACAGAGATAATTTTATTCATTTCTTTCCAATTTGGATGTCTACTACTTCTTTTATGCCTAATCACTCTGACTAGGGCTTCCAACAGTATGTTGAATAAAAGTGGAGAAAGCAGACACCATTGTTTTGTTCCTAATCTTAGAACAAAACTTCCAGGTTTTCACCGCTGAGTGTGATGTTAGCTATGGGTTTTTCATAAATGGCCTTATTATGTTGGTGTAATTTTAATCTATTATTAGTTTTTTGAGTGTTTTTATGATGAAAAGGTGTTGAATAGTATCAAATGAGTTTTCTGCATCAAGTGAGATGATTATGTGCTTTTATCATTCTATTTATGGCATATTACATTGGTTGATTCCCATATGTTGAACTATCTTTATATTCCAGGATAAATCTTACTTGAACATAGTGTATAGTACCTTGGTGGTGCTATTAAATTCAATTTATTATTATTTTTATTTTTTTGAGGATTTTTTAATCAATAGTCATCAGGGATTTTTTTTTTTTCATTTTGCAGTGTCTTTGTTTGACTTTGATATCAGACTAATGCTGACCTCAAAGAATGAGTTTGACAGTGTACACTCTTCAAATTTTGGAAGAGTTATGGAAAGATTGGTGTTAATTCTTAAGTTGTAGAATTCTCCAGTAAAGCCATTCAGTCCTGTGATTCTTTTTGTTAGGACATTTTTGATTACTGATTCACTCTCTATAGTCATTATTGATCTTTTCAGACATTTTTTTGGAGAGGGGGAGTGCAAGCCAAGGGGAGGGGCAGAGAGAAAGGGCCAGAGGACCCAAAGTGGGGTCTCTGCTGATAGGCTTAAACTCATGAACTGTGAGGTCCTGACCTGAGCCAAAGTCAGATATTCAACCGACTGAGCCACTCAGGTCCCCCAATCTTTTCAGATTTTCTAACCTTTCCAGATTCAGTATTGGTAGGTTGTGTGTTTCTATGAATTTATCCATTTATTCCAGATTACCCAACTTATTGGCGTACAGTCGTTCATAATATTCTTTTATAATCCTTTTCATTTTTGTGACATTGGTTATAATTTCTATTTTGTTTCTTATTTTTGTTATTTGAATATTCTCTCCTTTTCTTTTGTTAATCTAGAAAAGGACTTGTCAACTTTTCTGAGCTTTTCAAAATCTCTTCATTTTATTGATTCTGTTAGATTGTTTTTCTATTCTCAATTTTATTTAACTCTGCACTTATCTTTATTATTTATTTCCTTGTGCTAAATTTGGGTTTAGTTTATTCTTTTTTTCCTAGTTTTTGAAGATATGAATTAGAGCTGTTGATTTCAGATTGTTTTTAATTGTATTTATTTGCAACTATAAACTTTAATTTTTGCCCTATTTCACTTAATTTAATAAATTTTGGTATGTTGTTTTCATTTTCATTTGTCTCAGAGTTTTTTCTAATTGCGCTTGTGACTTCTTTTTGACCCTGTAGTTGTTTAAAAGGATGTGGTTTAATTTCTACATAGGTTTTTCAATTTTTCTCATGATTGGTTTCTGTTTTAATTCCATTGTGATCACAAAAGGTATATTGTATAATGTTAATCATCTGGAATTTTTTAAGTTTTCATTTCAGATCTAACATGATCTATCATGAAGAATGGTCCATGTGCATTTGAGAAGACTGTATTCTGCTGTTTTATGGCTCAGTGTTCTGTAGGTCTGTCAGGTACAATTGGTCTATAATTTTATTGTCTATAATGTTCAAGTCCGCTATTTTCTTCTTAATCTTCTGTTTGTTTTTCTATCTATTATTTAAAGTATTACAGTCTCCAAGGGCACCTGGGTGGCTCAATTGGTTAAGTGTCTGACTCTTGATTTTGGCTCAGGTCATGATGTCATAGTTTGTGAGTTTGGGCCCCAGGTCAGGCCCTGCACTGACAGTGAGGAGTCTGCTTGGGATTCTCTCTCACTCTCTCCCTCTCTGCCCGTTCCCTGCCTGCATGCTCTCTTGAAATAAATAAATAAAATAAAATAAATAAAGTATTACAGTTTCCTCCTCTTACGGTGTTGCTATTTCCCTTTTTAATTCTGGAAATAGTTGCTTTATATATGTAGGAACTCTGAAGCTTGGTGCTTGAATATTTATAATTGTTCATTCTTCTTGCTTAATTGACATTTTAATCATTATATAATGTTCTTCTTTGTCTCTTGACTAATTTTGGACTTAAAGTCCACTACACCTAGTATTAGTATAACCACCACTATTCTGTTTTTGTTACCAGTTGAATGGAATATGTTTTTGCATCTTATCCCTCTCAGCCTATGTGAGCACAGAAATCTAAAGTCTCAAAAATTGTCATAAAAGTATCTTTCTGAAATAAATAAATGAATAAATAAATAAGTCCCTTGTAGACAGGACTTAATTGGATCCCAGTTGTTGTTTTGTTTTGTTTTGTTTTTACACATCCAGCTAATCCAGGCCTTTTGATTGGAAAGTCTATTCTAGTTATATTAAAAATAATTAATGGTTTGGAAGGACTTATTGTTGCTTTGTGAGCTGTTTTCTGTATGCCTTGTAGCTTTTTGCCTCCCTCTTACTACCTTTCTGTTTCTTGGTGTGTTTTTTTTTTTTTTTTAATATTGATAGGCTTTAATTCCCATTCTCATTTCTTTTAAGTATATCCAATAGATATTTTCTCTATGGTTACCATTGCAATTACATAAAACATCTTGAAATTATAACACTTTATTTTAAACTAATAACATCTTCAATTGCATATGTGTGTCATTTTATGTAGCTTTATTTTGTCCCTTTGATTGAGCTATGTTTCTTATTTCTTTTTATGCCTTGCACATTTCTTTTTTTTGGCTGGGATTTGGGCATTAAAAAACAAGACAAAACAAAACAAAACAAAACCAAAAAAAAAAAAAAAAAAAAACCTTTCCCAATCTTTGACTACTTGGCTTCACGCAAGGGGAGGCCTTCAGTTAGCTGGACTGGAGGTTCTAGGACCTTTTAGACCTTTTCTGATCTCTTCTTCCCCCTGGTGTCTGCCTGCAGAACTGCTGCTTCTTACTTCCGTGTATAGCCAATTCCATACTCAGACTGATCCTATTAATGACCAGAATCATGTGAGACAGAAACCAATCCCTTGGGCAGTCCCCGACTAGCCAGAATATTGGATGTGTGGTGCACTCTTTTGTTTCCAAGGGAGGAACCCTGGTATGGGGAAAGGGATGTCTCCCAGTTGCTTTGCCTTATTCAACAAAGAGTTGTGCCAAATGCCATAATTTTCCTATCTTTTTTGCTGGAATTCCTTCTGGTTTCACAATAGCCTTGGTGCTGTAGGTTTTCATTTGTTCTCTAGAATTCTCACAGAGATATTCTGGTCCATATATTGTTGTTAATTCCTTATTTCTGTATGGAAAAGAGGGCTTATAGTTTCCTAGGCCTCTATTTTGCTGATGTCACTCTTCCCTCAGATTTTGAAGGCATTACTTCACTGTTTTCTTGCTTTCAGTACCATTATGGAAAGTTTTGAAACCATTCTCTTTCAGGGTATTCTTATATTACTTATTTTTTTCTTTGGGGATGCTTCTGGATCTTTTCTTTGTTTCAAGTATACTGTTCTAAAGCAATATGCTTTGTTCTGGGTTACTTTTCATTCCTTGCTTTAAAATTTGGGGCCTTTTCAAACTGAAACTTTTTTATTATTATTCTTAAAAGGCATTTCTTAAATTATTCAAATATCCACTCTCCTATTTTATTTTCTTCCTCTCTTTTTTTCTCTATTCTCTTAATCAATAGTTATTATATTACTCTGAAATTGAGTCTTTTAGATTGATCTTCTAATTTTCTTATATTTTCTCTCCCATTTTCCTTTTACTTTCTCTTGCTCTATTTCCTGGAATGTATTTTATACATTTATGCTCCATCATATCTAATTGTTGCTGCTACTTCTTCTGTCTATTAAGGTATGTAGGGCCACTTTGCTTCTCATAATTAAGTGTTGCCATTTGGTTTCTGTCACAATGTGATTCCATTACTTTTTCTGGAATTTAACTATGACAGTAGAGATGGAGCTAAGGTGAAGGATCTAAAATTCATCTTACAAGGTATTTCTCCTGGATGAAGATATCATTAGGGGTTTCAAATCAGACAAGAACAGGAGCATCAGGCAAAAGAAACAAATCTGCTTCCACTGACAAAAAAAAAAAAAACTCAGAGGGATTTTTTTGGGTTTGCATCATTCTTAGTCTTCCTAATTTCCTCTGACAACCCCATTCTAATCCACAACGTATCATGATTTTCCAACTAATACTTTAATATCCAAGTTATAGTCAAGCTGCCAAATTAATCTACATATTTAATTTAGCAAAATGAAGGCATAGCTCTGTACCTGATTTTTTTTTTTTTTTTTGGTCAAGTAAGTTTTATGGATAAATGATCAAAAGAGACCACAGATACTTTCTTTTTTTTAAATTTTTTTTTAATTTATTTTTTAAATTTTCTCAAGTTAGTTAGCATATAGTGCAACAATGATTTTGGGAGTAGATTCCTTAATGCTCCCTACCCATTTAGCCCACCCACAATTCCTCCAGTAGCCCTCTGTTCTCCATATTTAAGAGTCTCTTATGTTTTTGTCCCCCTCCCTGATTTTTATTATTTTTGCTTCCCTTCCCTTATGTTCACACAGATACTTTCTGAGTTAAGGGTCCATTCTGGAGCTGAAAATTTGAAATCATGAGTTTCTAATTTTCTTTAAGTTCCTGTGCATTATTTAAATCACTAGCTCACTCCACAGACCTTATGTCCCTTCTTTTTTTGAAGAAATGGTTTATTGCAGAAGCCACACAATTTACCAAAGTGTTGGTTTATTATACCCTTTATTTCAGGTGACCACAGGTGATGATAATGTAAGTATCTAACTACCTAACACCGCAACACACAATTATGACTACCAGTAGCTATCTACCAATGTTAACAAAATTCTTGCTGTTTTCAAAATCACCCAGCTCTGAAAAAAAATTACAGATTTTTATTTTCTTGAACATCTGTTAATTTTAACAGCTCTATACTATTACTAAGTCAAGTCTGGTTCGGTACCCATTAGAGTTCCCACTCTAGCTAATTGTAAAGAGCAAATAATTTTTATTACATTTTAAATAGTTAATCTAATATTGGGAGATCTAGATGAGGGGACAGATCCTAAATGGAATATGCAGAAACTTCTTTCCTTGTCACACTAAAGAATGGGTCTGTCTAAGGGTCAGGGGAACCTACTTTGAATAAGAGACTGCAGAATATAAAAGCCATCTGCTGAGATGGGAAGATGTCATTATAGTTGTTTGACCCAGAATCATGTTCTCTGTGACCTCATTCACATTATCTAAACTACTCACTTTTGTCTTCCCTCATTCCCTGTATGACTCAGCTATAAACTCACATCACACACTAGTGAAACTCCTTTGTGGAATACAAGTCATAGCCAGAGTCCTAGCATGTTGGATGGCAGTCTGAAGGAATTTTGAGGAAAGCAATCTAAATGATCAGCTTCCTCTAGTTAATAAAGGAAAAAAATAAAATAAAATAAAAACAAAACAAAACAAAGAAAAAAAAAACAAAAGAAGAAAAGGAACAAAAAGAAAACAGAAAACTGAGTCTAATTTCCAAACCATTCAGTCTGATTTGTCAGCACCAATGTCACAGTGAGTGTCTGCTTATAACAGCCCTGCTTAAGACTAGCACTAAAGAATGTGGGAGAAGGGAAATTCTCACCGTAAGTAGAAGTAGGAGTAATATATTTTAGTTTCTTAATTCTAAACAGAAAATCGCCCTGTTCCTGGAATATATCTGATGATCAGGCCTGGTGTGACAAATTTGGAAAACTGAAAGCAAGAGGTGTGATTTTTCAGAATGAGGCACAAGTCTACATATACACATGATCCATGCTTTTTAAAATTTTTAATTAATTTAATGTTTATTTATTTATTTTGAGGGACAGAGAGGCAGAGAGAGAGGGAGAGAGAGAATCCCAAGCAGGCTCTGCACTGTGAGGGCAGAAATCTATGTGGGGCTTGATGCCAGGAACCGTGAGATCATGACCTGAGCCGAAACCAAGAGTCAGTTGCTTAACTGACTGAGCCACCCAGGTGCCCCTATGTATGACTTTGTTAATGCTTTTCAAATGGGCGTTAGGACACTATGTGAAAGATAACATTTTTCTGTGGCTATTGCAGTCACCACCATATATATATATATATATATATATATATATTTTTTTTTTTTTTTTTTTGAGAGAGAGAGAGAGCACGTGAGCAGGGGTGGCTGAGAGAGAGACAGGGACAGGGGATCCAAAGCAGGCTCCACTCTTACAGCAGTGAACCCAATGCAAGGCTTGAACTCAAGAAAAATGAGATCATGACTTGAGCCAAAGTCAGATGTTCAACTGGCTGAGCCACCCAGGAGCCCTATTACCATATACCTTGATATTGTCTCAGGAATTATTTGCTGCCTCTAAATTCAAGAAATAATTTTTACAATATTTATACCTCTGGATGATAACCATGTGTATGTTAACATAATATTTCAGATGTCAACACTGGGAGAAGTGATACATGACATTTACTAAAAGCTAACGTAGTGAATATTTACTCTGGGTCAGAAACTGTCCTAAGTGCTTCACATATTTTAACTCATCTACTATGCACTTCATTCTGTTATTATACTGATATGAGCACTCTGGCCCTTAGGATGGAGCTCCTATACACCCAGAATATGGTTCACATATTGGGACTGTTGACATTACATACACATGAAGAGGGTGTGGAATACTTTATTATATATGTAACTGAAGTCTCTGAGGAGAGCAAGGCAGTTCTCTCGAGCAGACCCAAAATGTCCTGAGAGAGCACATGGAGGAGATGGCCTCAAGGTTTTTATTATGCTGAGGTGCCAGGGCTGAAGGTGAGAGTTTCTGACAAGAGCAGGGGCTTTGGGTCTGAAACTTCCAGCAATGCCAAAGGATGCAGGACATGGCTAGGCTTTCTTAGCTTGTGTACCTGTGGGCCTCAAGGCAGGGAGCAGTTGTAGGAGCCCATTGGATATATTTCTTTTAAATTTAAGAGAGAGAGAGAACATCAACAAATAACTAAATGGAGTTGGTACTCCCTGTAATTCCATTATATAAAATCACTCAAAAAGAATATACAAATCAAAGAGTTAAAGAAAGGGTTACAGGGAGGGATCAAAAGGATGTTAAAGGGAGAAAGCTGGGAGACACTAAAAGGGAAGCAAAGACAGGGAAAATGATTCATCATAAACAAAATTGGGAAGAAAGGAAAGGCGGGATAATAAAAATTGAACGTTGTAAAAACATAGTTTATGAAATACCATTTAGTGCAGACAGGCCTAGGAAGATAATGTTCAACATTAGTAATTTCACTGGAATGATAGATGCAGAAATAAATTTTAATTTTAGGAGTCAATGATTAACAAGCAGTTTAAAAAGGAAAAGACAAATCAAATTATATTTAAGGAGGACATAAGTTTGAGTGAGAGAATTGCTGTCTCTACCTCCCCCTTTGGTATATCTTTGTACTTTGAATAAGTAATTCATGGTTGCTTCAAATATTTAGAACATACAAATTAGCAATCATTCTAAATTCTATACTCAAACCTAAGCACTAGTAATAATTTGTCTTTCCTCCCATCCAAGTACTAACCAGGCCCAACCCTGCTTAGCTTCCGAGATCAGACGAGATCGGGCGCGTTCAGGGTGGTATGTCCGTAGACTAATTTGTTTTTCCTGATACACATTCTCATTCATGGAATCCTATTCCACATAACTGCTCTGAAATTAGACACTTGTGTCAATGTTTCAAGGTCAATAGGTATTGATACATTATTATTTTAATAAGAGTCATATCATTACATTGTATTATGGATACATTAACATTTATTCTGAATTATGTCTATGTATTATTCTCCTGAAATGTACCAGTTCTACATATACACTGGTACAGATTGTGTTATTTTAAAAATAATTTTTCTATTATATATATTATGATTATATTAACAATAATTATTAGTTTATTTCCCAAGAAGGCTGACAAATAATATTAGCTGAGATTTCCAAAGTGTTATGTATTAAGGTAGGTTTTAAAAATATATCATTCTGGGGCCCCTAGGTAGCTCAGTCAGTTAAGTGTCTGACTTCGGCTCAGCTCATGATCTCCTGGTTCGTGAGTTCAAGCCCCACGTCAGGCTCTGTGCTGACAGCTCAGAGCCTAGAGCCTGCTTCAGATTCTGTGTCTCTCTCTCCCTCTGCCCCTCCCCTGCTAAGACTCTCTCTCTCTCTGTCTCTCAATAATAAATAAACTTTAAAAAGTTAAAAAAATATATAATTCTGTAAGATATTATTTCCTTTGCCAAAGGTTATTCCAAATTCTCTTTTTACATTTTCAAATTGTCTTTTTGCCCACTTTTATGTATTTTCAAAAATGTGCTTAATTTTCCAGATACTATTTGTTTGGGCAGAAGCTGGAAAATCTAAGCAACTTCACTCTTGACACAGAGATGTTGATCAGCCACAGGAAGTACAAAGAGAGCCAGTCACAAGTAGACCAGTGAGGATCATTTGAGAAGTAAAGGAGAAATGACCATCTGTGCTCAGAAGGCACCACAAGAAGAATGCTGGGTTTGGGACTGGAAAAATATGACCCTGCTATCTTAGAAAAATTGGTATCAACCTACTTTTGATTTATCAATGTAACAGTTTTTCCTGAAATAATTACTTTCTTAATTTTAGTCAAATAGAATTTATTTTGAGATTTCTTAAATCATGGATTTTTTAAAGATTTCTTTTTATTTATTTACTTTTTGAGAGAAAGAGAGTGAGTGAGAGTGAGACAAGAGAGAGAGAGAATCCAGTGCAGACTTTGCACTGTCAGTGTGGAGCCCAATGTAGGGCTCAAACTCATGAATGTTGAGATCATGACTTGAACCAAAATCAAGTCAGCCACCTAACCAAATGAGCCTCCAAGGTGCCCCTGAATATTTTTTAATGTTTATTTCTTTATTTTGATTTTGGGAGGGGGAAAGAGAGAGAAAATACCAAGCAGCCTCTGCATTGTCAGCACAGAGCCCAATGTGGGGCTCAACCCAAGACCATGAGATGGTGACCTGAGCCTAAATCAAGAGTGGAACACTCAACCAACTGAGACACCCAGGCATCCCTCATTCTGAATATTTTTACCATAGAGATGATTGTGGCCAAATGTGACAACTTTAAGTGTTAGATGTTGCTAATCCTCATTAATTAACCAGATACAAAGCTTAAATATTATATTTGTTAAACAAAATGTTTCAATGAACCTAGTTCTAAAGTCTTTTTCCCCCTATTTTCTCAGGAGAAAAAAAAATCAACTTATTCTCAAAATGGAAACAGTCTTTTATATTACAAGTAAAAACAAAACAAAACAACAAATGATTTGCAAATACTCTCAAGTAAACTCAGCATTTCCAAGTAAAAATCATCAGACAAGATTTCAAAAGACCAAGTATATACTCAATAGTTTGTTATCTAATATATGCAATGAATCCTATATCAACTAGAATTGAGTTGATATAATTTCTTTTGTTCTCATAGCACAGACATTTTAAAAAATTAAGTAGAGGGCAAACTGCTGGCTAATTTGCATTGAAAACCAAAATAAAACTATTGTTTTAGTGTCTTTTTGTGTGAAGTAAAAAGTAACCTGATAATTTCATGGATAAACACAGGTATGAATAAAATATGTACTTCTATAAAAGCGAACATAGTTTTGTTTTAAATGTTACTATAATTATCGAATTTATATTTTTTCTTAAAGAAGGTAACAGTTTCTCATGGTTTTAAACTACCTTGAATATTATAAATCTCTATATTAAACAAATTAACAATGTATGAACACAAAGCAGTCATGACAGTTTTGGAGAGGATCTAAAAGATTTGATTTTTATCATCGTAGGGCATCTGGGACTTGGAAGGACGCCAAGACATGCTAGCTACATCTTGACTTCAAAGTAATTATTCATTTTTAACAACCCAGTGCCAATCAGGCATCAATGAAGAAAATAAAATCCTGCTGTTTTACCAATTTATAATCTTTCTTATTTCAATTTTATAAGAAATTGATGTTAAATGTGAGAAAAGTGTCTTCTTCATAATGAAGTCTCTTTGAAATACTGTTTGAAAATTCTTTGTGTCTTTTTTTATGTATTTACTTCAAGAAGATGCAATGGCTTTCAAGTCTTGATAAACTGTCCATTTCCCTATGGTTGTTTAAGAAATAAAAAATTAAATTTGTGAAAGGTACAAGATATCTCATGATAATGGGTATAACAAACAAATGAAAAAGCCACACTTCTACTTTCTTGATAGCAACTTAGTAGCTTTTTTTTAAGAATAAGTTTCAAAAATTCCAATACAAGTTATGCTGCCATGATCAATGTCTGAATAGGTAGTTGTGTTTCTTTAAACTGAAAATGCTCCCTGCACAACATGAAAATCAAGTGTGTAAGAACATTAAAATGCATCAGCTTAATCAACTTTGGATAATTTTCCCTGAAAAGATAGCATAAAAATATATTTAAGTTGACTGAATCTTTAATCTTCTGTACTGTCCTGATCTTTAAAAAGCATCAAAAATAGACTCCATATGAATTCCTCTGACCTTCAAGTAGCATGAGTTGGTGAAAAAAATACTATTTTATCTGTACATTACATATATAAGAAAACATAAATTGACATCTGGCTAGCAAAATTGAGAAAAAGAGAGTGTAAAAATAGAACACATTTTAACAAAGAAAATTAAACATCTTCTGAGTACCTTAGCATTTTGGATCATATGCAGGATTTTATTACCTGTCCAGAAAAATATCACCATATAATTTTTTAACAACCACATCGTTATTATTTAAAAGTAACTGTCACAATATTACTACCCAATTAAATATTATACTTCTGCATACAACCATGAAAATCTGTGAACTGGGTAATATTTTATTCTTGTTTACTAAAAAGGAAAAATGTATCACAAGGAAGTTATGAAGGTCACATGAAGTAACAGAGCTAGGATTCTAGAATCCATGGTTTTATGTGTTACCTTTCAGATTAAATCATGCTTTTTCTTAAAATGAAAACAAAACATACGAACATGACTTCGGAGCCTAGAGTGATCTTGTTTCTATCCCCCAACCTCCTTATCTTCATCTCACATGGCACCCTCTTAGTAATCGAACTTGGTTGGTCATTTAGTTTCTCCAATCTCTCGTATTCCCTCCCACCTTGAGGAGGTGAACACGCTCTTCCTTCTTTCCATTGCATTCTTCTCAAAGCCTCTTTAAATTAATTATTTCTACTGCCCTGTCTTTCCAATCCAGGATTAAAAATCACTTCCAAACAATAGCCTTTCAAGAAATGCTCTGATCCTCATTCTAATTAGGGTTTATTTCTATGAATTTACATGAATAGTTTCCTTATCTTAATAGTGCAAATTTAAATTGCAGTTATGCATTGATTGACATGATTAATGTATAATTACATTGAAGAACCGCTCAACAGAATCAGACCTTTATGAAGGTAATAATTTTTGCCTATTCATATAGTTGGCATATTGTAGGCACTCAATTGGTATATAATGGTGAAAAAACATTGAATATTTTGATGCTGTATACAATTTATTAATAGAAAATATGAGTATAAATATGCATTTAATGATTTATTCAATAAAAATCAAATAATACACTAATTTCATTTTTTAGATTTCTTATGTGATGTTGCAAGTCCTAACTCTGTATCTAAATTTTCTTCTCAAGGCTTTATGATCATTTATATAATCCTTTGATATCAATACAGAAATTCTCTTAAAATGCTCTTGTTATTTCTCTTCTGGCATACACTAGAGGCCTTACATTGTTAATTAGAATTTTACTTATAAAGAGGACGAAACAATACCCACAAGAGTTTTTTCAATAATTTTAAAACATCCTTGCTTCTGAATATTTGGAATATATGTTCAGAAAACTTTATTAAAGGGCACTGATCCTTTAGACATACAAAAGTACATAAATAAACATATCAGATACTTAAAAATATTTAACACACAATAATTTTTCTGATTTGGTATGTTTGTCAACTTGCTTTAATATCAAACACTCCAAATAGTAGAATCTGCTTGTACCTAAAAATCTGTTTTCCCCCTTTTCCATAGTACTGAATTTATATGGGCACATAACCTATCCAGAATACAGATCATATGCCTCAGGTCTTTCTGTTTGTATTGCGGCAAGGTGTGACTATATTCTGGCAAGGGATATAAATGGGATTAATGTGTGTAATTTCCTGGTTGTTTCCTTACTAGGTAGAATTCTGCCTTTTATTTCCTCTTTTGCCTCCCACTGGCTGCTGTAAGCACCAGGTGGTCAGCTATCTTATACTGTGGGAATGAGAGACATTCCATCAAGATTGTGAGGTTACAATAAAAAGGGAGCTGGACTCCAGATGACTTCATGAAGCTGACTGCCTTACTAGTTCAAAATTTCACATGGCAGATGAATCATTTCTGATTTTTTAAAACCACTCTTATTTGGGTCTCTATCACACTCAGCTGATATCATATCTTAACCCATTCCCCATTAATAATTTTGCAAGTTAGCAATAAAAATGCACAAAATCATTTTATTAAATATTTCTCTTGAAGAAATTAAGATCATTCCTAGCTTGGCTTTACTGAAATCTTTATTTTCTTAGTTATTGGTAAACCTATAACCGATTGCTAGAGTACTACATTTGTTCTTTTGCTTATATAAACTTCTCTCAGAATTTTTTTTCTTTATGTGTTCTACTAAATATTTTGTGTTTTAATAGTGTTGGGATTTTTCTAATCCCTCAGTTCAATTCAGTAGGTCATAAAATTTCAGTTCTGGCTAATAAATCCCATCCATCCTCCAATGGCATTAATTAACTTTAGAAGATGTACTATGAAAATTCCTCTTTTATTATATAATGAAAGACTTGGATGTGCTGTACTAGGTGGAGAAGGAGTCTGATATATGTGGATTTAGTTTCACCTTTACTCAAAATACGGTCCAATATCTCACTTAGCATCTTGTATCTCAATCTTTTTTCTTTTGTAAAATAATGTAAAGCAAACATTTCTTGGTATAACTTCCTGAGAGAGGGGCTGTTCTTCTAGCCCTTTGGAAAGTGTAAAATGGAATGTAAAAAAAAAATTTTAATAGAAAAAAGAATATATGTAATTCTTCAAACTTTAAAACTATTGAATATTTATCCTGGATATTGAATTATAAAATAATGTATGACCAGTAAGATAAGAGATATTTAAAGATAATTTTAAAAGCTAATAGTTCCTATACAAAAAAATATTCCATTGAACTTATTGTTATATTTTTAAAATATGTAACAAAAATAAATTAACATGAAATTTACATAGAAAAGAGTCACCAGTGGTGATAGAGGGTTGAGGATAGTAGAGGCTCAAAAATAATCATTGTTGATGGATCCACATATCTATTAACAAAGGAATGTAGTAGGAATGCTGTGATCTTAAGGCCTAGATATCAAGATAAATCCAAGATTTTTAAGGCAATAGGTTAGCAGAGATAATTTCAAGTGAATCAATTTCCAGAATCCCAACACTCTTTCCTAAAAGGGATCTGCCTGAAGTGTTGCCTTTATCAATTCTGCTTTCCTAAGTCTTCATTCACAATGACACTTCTCTTTCTACAAAAAACAATATGAAAGAAAAATAAATAGGAAATACCACATACCCATTCTCAAACTTAACATGATTCATTTCTGGACCCTTCTAGGACACAAAGAAGCAATGTGCTTCCAAATAATTTTCCAATTAGAACAAAGGGAGAAATATTGAGAGGGATACTAATTGATTTCATAAAAAATGGCAACATCATGGCAAGACTCCATGCTTTAGATAATAGATAGCTATATTATAATCAGAATTCAGAAGTTAACATGCTTATCACTCAAGCATGTATTAACATTTCTATTTGAACTGAAAAATTAAGTAAGATGTTTTCTGACAGAAAGGAAGTCTGATTTAGCTAATTTGTTTGATTATGGAAGCTGGCCTTGCCAATTAGTTCTTATGTTAGACATTTTCTGAACATTGAACAAGATAAATCGGCAACACTAAAGTATTAATAAAATTTTATTTAATACATCATTTACTATACAATATGCCAGATATTACATCTTCATAATTTATAAATGTAGGAAAAATGTTAGTAATTCACTTAAAGATGTGTGAGGGTTTTTATGCTTATTCATGATTCTATTGTGGAGCATGAAAGTAAAAATTCATGAAAGCCATTAGTATAGATTTCCCTTTTATCATTTTGGTGTTAGTGATGGTGTTGGTAATAGTAGTGCCTGTTTGTCAAACATCATGATTTAGTCCAACAAAATTCAGCTATTAAGTTGCAAGCAGGGAAAAAGAGAAGAGTGTGCTTACCCCATGTTTGGATTTTTACCATAGAGGGCAATGAAAAGAGGAGCAAGTAAGGTCAGGATACTGAGAAGGACTAAAATGACTAACAGTTGTACATAAATTTGATAGGCAGAATGGATACGGTGAAATCTGGGATCAAGTGGATATATTTATTTTTTTAAATACTTTTTCAATACTTATTTATTTTTGAGAGAGAGAGACAGAGCGTGAGTGGGGGAAGGGCAGAGAGAGAGAAGAAGACACAGAATCTGAAACCAGGCTCCAGGCTCCAGGCTATCAGCACAGAACCCGACTCGGAGCTTGAACTCAAGAATGGCAAGATCATGACCTAGGCCGAAATCGAACGCTTAATCAACTGAGCCACCAAGGTGCCCCAAAAGTGAATAGATTCCTTATGCTATTACATAATGTTCATGATGAGGAAAGGGGAAAGTGAACAGAAAGCTGCTTTTAACCCTTAAAGGGCTATTTCTGTCAGTGTTCTCTCAAGGTGCAGTTGCTGGGAGCATGGTTTATTCATACATCAGGGTGCGGTAATTTAAGACCATTTGGGATTCATTGTCAGCAACAGTCATTAAGATACATGAATTCTTTTAATTATCTCATATTACAGGCTTAGAAATGTTCAAACAGCTTATTGCCTTTTAGAAGGAGGGTTTAACTTCCTAGGATAAATCTCATCCTAGGTAACCACTTTACTTTGACAAAATTACAGTTTTCTTTTGAAAACAATATGCCCAATAGAGATAAAACAATAAGTAAATAGATCTCATCATTAGACCTCACCTCATCATTAGAATATAAGGAAGATTACTGTTCTTCTGGATAAGAGGAGAGTCATGGAAATTTAAGGTCCTTGAAGCTACAGTTGAAAACTTGCAAAAATAAGTAGGAATCTCAAAAGACTACCTGTGCCATAAAAGCCTATATAAATTGAAGATTTCTCCAGGAAAGAGCAAGTGAATATGGCTATTTTGATCCAAAGGGACACTACAGAGAGCAGATCTGCAACTGAAATATATGTAGTCATAGGTTTGAGTATATAAAACTATAATGAAGAAATGCAGATTCTAAAATGACTTTCTATGTGTTGCCTGGCTGCCTCAGTCAGTAGGGCATGTGACTCTTGGTCTTGGGGCCCTGAGTTCCAGCCCCACGTTGCAGGTAGAGTTTATTTAAAAAAAAATAAACTGGCTTTATTAAGGGGTCACAAATAAAGAACTCTTCCTATTCAGTAACACAATACCTATAACCTCATTAGAAAAATGGGCAAATAACTTGAATAGGTATTTTCCCTAAAAAGATGTACAAAGGGCAAAGACATGAAAAAAGTGCTCATCATCATTAATCATTAAGGGAATGCAAATTGTACCACAATGAAATAAAATTTTACACAGATTTGAATGGATATAATCAAAAAGGCAGACCACAATAAATCTTATTGAGGGTGTAGAGAAATTGGAATGCTCATGCACTACTTCGGGAATGTAAAAGGCTTTAAACACTTTGGGAAATAGGTTTTTATTTCTAAAGATGGTAGAGTTACCATAAGACCCACAAAATCCACACCTAAGTATAAGCCCAAGAAATCAAAACATATGTAACATATATCTGTACAATTATACACAAATATTCATAGCAAAATTTTACTAATAACCCAAAAGTGAAAACAACACAAATGTCCATGAGCTGATTAATGGTTACCCATACTTTGAAATATTATTCAGTGCAAAGAAATGAAGTACATGTTACAACACAGGTAAATCTAGAACACATGCTACACAAAAAGCAAATAGTAACAAGATACTGCACACTATATGATTTCATTTTTATTAAGTATCCAAAATAGGCAACTCTATTGAGATAGAAGTAGATTAGTATTTGCCTAAGGTCTAGGGGAGTCTGTTTTTTTGTGGGGGAACAGGGTCAGCTACTATATATGGGGTTTTGGGGGGTTATAAAAATATTCTAGACTTATTTTGTGATGACCATTTTATAACTCTCTGAATCTAAAAAAATATTATATTTTACAGTTTTACTTCAAATAATGCAAACCATATTAAATGGTCATATGAAATAAACTAAACATTTGCATTTAATATTTGAAAATTTTGCTCCCTAAGTTCTAAATTACCTGTTAAGAAATAGTTTGTATCCATCAAATTTCCCAAATTGGCCACTATAATTTTATTTTATTTTTTTAAATATTTATTTTTGAGAGAGAGAGAGAAAGAGAGAGAGAGAGAGAATGCAAGCAGGGACAGACAGAGAGAGAGGGAGAGAGAGTCTCAAGCACAGAGCCTGATGTGGGGCTTGAACTCACAAACTGTGAGATCATGACCTAAGTCAAAATCAAGAGCTGACATTTGACTGAGTCACCTTGGCGCCCCTGGCTTCTGTAATTTTAAATTATCAATGGTGAAATTAAAACATTTAAAAAGTAAGTATAGAAATACGGGTTATAGTATATTAGTAGTTGGTTCTGAAAGGAGTATAGACTAAAACCTGGACTGAAACAGACACATTTAAACAGTCACTAAACAAGTTGCTTATGACTTTGTGTCTTGAGTCTCTTGACCTAATGGCTGGGCCATTTTCACTTTTATTTCATTTTCATTAATTGGCCTTTTCACCCAATTAATATTCATTTTCTTTCAGAAAGAAAGTATTGTTAAAGAGATCTCTCTCAGATTAATACGTTCACAGACAAAACAAAACAAGTTTACAGGAAGTCTTTATAAATTTTGCTAAGTGACCTTAGGTAAATTCTGACTGAGGAATGCTGGTATAAAAAAAACAACAACAAAACTTGGACTTTTTCAGTCACCAGGTTTGAAGAGTGGGCTTGTTGGAGTCTATTTCTGTCTTCTCCCCAATGTGCTTTATTCTTATAGACTTCAATAAAAAAAGACAAGGACAGAGAAAAACAAACAATAGCGTCCTTGACAAAAAAGTAGTTTTCATATCTGATTTGATGATTAAAGAATCTTTCTTTGTAAATGGTGTTTTTTTTTTACTCAACCTTTTTTTTAATAGAGGATTTTTTATTTTTGAATTCAAAAACACAAAATTAACTTAGTATTTAAGGAGACTTGATACATACATACATACATACATACATGCATACATACATATATAAAAACTTGGACACAACAAAATTAATTAGACTTATAATATTCTGAAAGATACTCAAGCCAGATGCCCATGGGCTTACAAAAGAAAGTGCTGTTTTTGTATTAAAGATTTTGGGCCATAGTGATAAAGAGAGCTTGACTGATTCTCTATGGGCTTACAAGATGTTAAAAACTGGCTTTCCAAAAATAATACTTAAGCAACTTGATAATATTTGAACAATCTTACACTTAATGATGTTATGTTATATATGGAAAAGTTGAACATTTTGATGTTTATTAAAATAGAGTTTGGGGAAGTTCCTGAGATGAGCAATAAAATGAGCAACACTTATGTACCTGGGCAAGAGTTTCCTGGAATAGAACAGTCATAAATCACATTGATGAAGAAAGTAGAATGGTATTTGTAAAGCCTGCTAGAGTAAACCATGTTAATGTAGATATAGGCTGAATGGAGTACACAGTTTCAGTTCACATGATAAAAGAGAGAAAATAGTCTGGAAAGGTAAAGGTTACAATACAGAAACACAGACTATAGTAAATAGATGGGTATTGTTGAGAAACACTATAGAAAAATGTAGAACAAAATACATTGAGTAAAATCTATGAAAACGTCCCACTAAATCCTAGGCTCCTTGAGGTCCAGATATTCTTTTTTGTTAACCTTTATGACACTGCATTTAGCACACACACACACACACACACAACACACATTAAAAATACATTTGAATAAATGAAGATTAATTTACCTTATGGGGATGTGAGATACGCCCAGTGCCAGATAAACCACAGCAGCAGAGATTAACTGTGGGCTGTCCATTTAATTTATCATTATGGAAGCTCCATAAAAAATTACTGATTGACTAGATAACATTAAAACTGCAAGACAAAACTTTAAATGCACATTTCAGAAAATGTCTTAAAATACATTTTGGACTCTTCTCAGGTTTCTTGTATATAAAATAAAAACAAATCTTTATGGGATTATGTTCTTATTATTGTTTATAAATTCTTCAAAAGCAGATGTACACTTTTGTACTATGCATGCGATTGGATACATGGCAAAGCTAAATAAAGCTACAATTAGTATACAAAATTCCCATCAACTCAGCACTGAGAAAATGCCCAATTTTTACCTTGAAAATCTACAAGCAATAATCTCCAAACTTCTCTCATGGTTCGGTTATCTTGCCTTTTTCTTTCACTTCTCCTTTTCACATATGTGTAGGAGAGCTAATTAATTCACATGACCAATACATTAAGCTGATATAGTGGCATCAAATATGTGGAAAATGGTGAAGTAAAAATAAAGATATTGTACATTAAGGAGGGCACTCATTTGGATGAGCACTGGGTGTGATGAGTCACGAAATTCTACTCCTGAAACCGATACTGCACTCTATGTTAACTAACTGGAATTCAAATAAAAAAAAAAAAAAGAAAGAAAAGCAGAAAAAAAAGATACTGTACAAACAAAGCATTCAAAAGAGAGCTGTGAATATGTGACAGCTGTCGCAGCAAAGCACTGACAGATCAGTGAGAGGTCAAGAACTGTCTTCCAGGCAGAAGTCAGAAAAACAACAACAAAAAAGAAATGCAGTTCCACAGAAACAGTGGTTGGGGAATGGGGACCGTGTAACAATAAATCTGGGGAATAGGCATTTGAAACTAATAAAATGTCATAGCCATATTAAAACTTCAGAGATAAGCATTATATAATACAAGTCACTTTAAAACATATAATGAGATTGAATATGAAACAAAAATTATATTTAAATTATCTCTTTATTCTTGAGCAAAATAGTTCCATTATCTTTAATTCAGCAAACTCTAAAATGCATTTTCTGCTTCATTGCAATTCACTGCAAATGGCCCAGATCAACATTCTGAAATTTTAAGTAGATTCTTTAGCCTTCTAATAGGATTTAGCTGCATGACTTCAATATCCAAATTTCTGCCTCAGTGAACAATAGCTCAGAGTTAAAATATTAAATAGACTAAATATTAAACACATAGTTTCCTGAAGGACAAATATTACAAGACAAAATGCTTTCGGAAAGAAAAAAGAAAAAGAAAGATAGCCTGCTGGGTAATCAGTTTCAGTATTTTGACCTCTCCAGAGCAAAGTGTTTATTCAAATAATTTAGCTCATTGTTTATCTTCAGAAGCAATATCCTAGCAGAATTATCTTCTGATGTTCATAGAGTGATAGATAAAAATAGATTCACTCCTTCCTCTACTTATCCAATTTATACTGTAAGTACCTTCAGCTTTAAAATGCTGTCAAACAGACATACTTTGAAAAGGCCAGGAAATAAAGCCATAGTCTCTGCAGTTTTTCTGAATCTACTGGAGGCATGCATGGGCTTTGGCATTAGGGACACCTGTTTGGCTCAAACATTTAGGAAAATACTTAAACTTTTTGAAGCTTACTGATCTCATCTTTTGAATGATGTTAAAAATTCATACCTGTCTTCCCTTTTTGCGGAATTTAATTATAGGTATCGTGAAAATTTAATAAAGTGTTTGGGATAGGCTGGGGGGCAGTCAAGAATGTTACTTTTCATTATTGGATTTTACTCCATAGGTCAGATAATGAGAATTAAATTAAAGTAAATCTCAAATAAAGAAAATTCTATTCATAATTTTTGGACAAAAATATCCAAAAGAGTAATTCAAGTAATATAAAAAATTTCAAAGAAAAACATTTATGATGTGGTTCTAAAAGCAGATATTAGAAGGAAATAAAATTTTATATACAATAAAAGATTTCACAGGAAAATAGTTATAGGGAAGGAGAAGAATCCTAACAGATTTAAACGGATGTTCAAAAAGATATTGGTAATCAGATCTTATTAGATCTAGAAATATTCTTTTATCCTCACAACTTGCTTTCAGTCATAAACCCGAGTATTAAGTCTTATACAGCATCTGTACAAGTTTAAAGCTTACTCATCTTTTAGTGCTGCCTCATCCATGACGGTCTACCGCCTAGAATACCTCATTCTACCTGGTCTAGGAATAACATCCACACTTTACTCCTATATGGATTTATGGATCTAAACTCCTAGAGAGAGGGATCCAGGCAGGCCAGGTTGATCTCAATTCCTCCACGTTGCCTAAAATGAAGACTGGTATGCAGCTTCACAGGTGGCAGAGAGTGATCCCTGTTGGGTCTTTTTCTATAGCTCGTGCCGCTACCTCAGACTCACTCCTTTGCTATTTTTATTATTTTCTCCTGCTTTTGGATTTTGGTCACGGCCACGCTGAAATGTTACAAGTACCCTCACTCCAAAAGGTTCCCCGGCTCCTTATCTAAATTGACCCATCTTCTGTAGTTCTTTGACTTGTCTTTACTTCATATGACTCTGTTCTAGCTGTAATACTTTATGTATGTACACAATAAGATCTATTTAATAAAATTTAGTGGCCTGAAGGAGTTAATAAGCATATTTGGGGAATAATAACTGACTTTTCCTGAATCATATACTCTACATCACATTGGCTTATGACTTTATATATTCTACTGTCCAAACAATCTATGCAAGACCCACAATCACATCATTTTAAACACAATCCAGTGGCATCCTGAAGTCCTACACTATTTCGTAAAGTCAACACCCAGTTCAAGATCAAATGTCTTGGGGCGCCTGGGTGGCGCAGTCGGTTAAGCGTCCGACTTCAGCCAGGTCACGATCTCACGGTCCGTGAGTTCGAGCCCCGCGTCAGGCTCTGGGCTGACGGCTCAGAGCCTGGAGCCTGTTTCCGATTCTGTGTCTCCCTCTCTCTCTGCCCCTCCCCCGTTCATGCTCTGTCTCTCTCTGTCCCAAAAATAAATAAACGTTGGAAAAAAAAAAAAAAAATTTAAAAAAATAAAAAAAAAGATCAAATGTCTTAAGAACAGAAAGATTCAAAATAAATAATTGCTTTTAAGGTTATGTAAAATAACTATAGTGCATAATAAACTATTCTAATTTTGCAATTTTAATTTATATTATAATTGCTTTGAAATTCAATATATTAATTTTTAATAGTTATTGGAATTTCAGTGTACATCACTTCTCATATGATATGTCATGGTGTTTAAATTATTTAAGTGATGGAGTATCAAGTTTAGTAAAATAAATGTCTTTTCTTATCATTGTTTCATTTTAGATACAAGTTTAACCATTCAAACCAAAACTATCTACTTCTTCAAAATGAAACATTTAATACTATTCTCTCTCTCTTTTACCAGAAATAATAGAATTATTATTAAATTAAAAATCCTTAAGTATGATAATATTGTATTAGGGTTTCCATCATTTGTTTTTCAGCTACATGTTTTTGGTATTGAATAGCTTTTAATCATTGAATTCTGGAAAATTGCATAATCATCTCTAATAATGTGCTCCTATTAAGATAATTTAATTTCCATTACATAAACCAATCACAATTAGCACAAAAAGCAAAATTAAGAACTTTAAAATATTTTGTTCCATAAAAAGAGTTATGTTGATAAACAATACAGTTAAGAACAATCAGAGGGGGCAAAGCATCACATAATCCACTAAATGAGACACTGGAAATATAGCATCCATGGACATAAAGTTAGTTATCTAATGTAATCTTCATAAGAACAACAGGTTTGAACTTAAATTTAATTGTGCCTTATAGAACTCAGAGTATTAAACTAAATTGAGGGAATTGTTGATTTTTACCTCAATTAACTATACAAATTAATTTTAAGGGTTTTAGATATTCAAAAACACTTTCCTTTTGTGTTGTTTTTATGAATTTATAAAAATATTGTGTGTCTTGAATTGAATGAAAGCTATAAGGGAGAAAAGTAGTGTAGAACTATAGTAATTTAAAAGTAAGATGGGACACATGCATTTTGCTTTAGAGCATATAACCTAAATCTGTAATTATTCATAATAAATTTAGTGAACAACTTAATTTATTGTATGTTACAATAACTGAAGCTACAAGTAAACTGAACCGAAATCTTCCAAGTGCAGAATGATGTAAATAAACACCTATTTGTTTATTTTACTATGCAATTTCTCTGGTCAGTGCCATGGACATATCTACTGAAAGACCAAATTTCGCGTATCGTGTGATTATTTTTTATTTTTTGTCATTTTTACTTTATACAGTAGCTCTGTTCCTTTCTTTTAAAAATATATATTCTTCTCATTCCTTCTTTATCTCTGTCTCTCTCAGTATCATTGAGGTAACTATTGAAGAATGTGTGTATGGAACAGCTACAAAAGAGCTTGGTTTGGCCACTCAAGCATGCCATTAAATAGAGGAAAGAAGACCACAGTCTAGAAAAACTTGCAACTTCACAATGAGTCCATACTTATCTGAAAAATATAATGAGCTCACACAAGTGGGCCATAAGTGTATTGCAAAATAACTTTTAAAAGTTAATACTTTTTTTTCACAAATAAATAGAATGATCTTATCAAATATTAATTCCCATCATCACGACAGATTGAAGTATATGCGAAAGGTATTTTTCTGAATGATAATCAAATTATAGATATAGAAATATATATATATATTTTATTATCAATATTATATTATTTATTTATAAATTCAAAAATTTATTTCTTTCTCTTTTGTTAGAGTACAATATTTATAAATGAATTATCACAGGCCATAACATCATAATCATAGTGATCATGGAAATGACTAGTGGTTTTAAAATCCATGAGCTGATAATTCCATAAATTTGTGTTAGCTGTTGTATTTTGAATTTTTTTAAATGTTTATATTTGAAGGAGAGAGAGAAAGACAGTGTGTGAGTGGGGGAGGGGCAGAGAGAGACAGAGACAGAGGCAGAATCTGAAGCAGGTCCCAGGCTCTGAGCTGTCAGCACAGAGCCCAACACTGGGCCCGAACCCACGAGCCCTGAGATTATGACCTGAGTTGAAGTCAAGACATTTAATCGACTGAGCCACCCAAGCGCCCAAGCTTTTGTATTTTGACTAAATGCAACTGAAAGTTAATATTCACAAGCATCATTCATTTTGACTCTTGAATACACAGGGCTTTCTTCTTTGCCTTATCCATCTATATTTATTTGAAGAAGAATTTATTTAGCAAAAATCTAGTTTTTATATATATCAATTGATCATTTCTACCACTATTCCATGAGCTACAATCTTCCTTGGAAAATCTCAACCTCAATATCCAACCAAAGAATGTCATTACTTGGATGCTTATTGTAAAAAACAAACAATTCCAAAGTTAGCTTTTGTATCCCTGCCCAAAACATTTCCTTCATCTTGATTTTCTATAATAAACTAAATCTATCTTTGTCTTTCTTATAAGAAATTATTAGTCGTAAAAGGAATGAGAGAATTACAACTATGTGTTAGCTGACTGGTGACAATATCTGGAATGGTGAATATGAGAAAAGTGAATGTTATTGCTGAGTGGCCAAGGATTTTCCAAAAATCACATATTTTGCTGTAGTTGGGAAAAGTAACTCCAACAATAGGATATTCTCAAAGGATTCTCACAGGCCTTTCTGCATGGGGTGTGTGTGTGTGTGTGTGTGTGTGTGTGTGTGTGTGTATGCGCGCATACGCATTCCTATAAAATAAGTTAATGTACCTTTATTTTATGGCATTTTAAACTCGTATATGTTTTCTCAATTCCATTTTCAGTTGGCCTGAATTAAATGCTTAAAAGACAGGACTAATTTTGTGAACTGTCTGGAAAAGGGCTGAACAATTTCCTATTTCTATCCATAAAGATGACATTCATTTAATTACTATTATCATTGTTTGAAATTCAGACCAACAAAGCAAGTCAATGAATATAAACATATTAGCTAATAATTTTTGTTATTAAAATAGGCAAAATAGAAAAGAACAAATAAGTTTAAAAATATGAATTTCTTTTTAAAGCTATTAAAATATTAACTAGCTGTAATTTAAAACATCAGGGAAAAATTAAAAATAAAAATAAAAAGAAACAAAATATCAGGGAGTAACACACATCTATATTTTGAGAAATTTATACCAATTAAACTTTGATAAATAACAGAATCAAAGAGTCCAAGATAAAAGCAAATTCCATTTAAGGTTGGACTGGGACTAGACATTTTCTCAGTCTAGCACATGGCTTTTTAAAAAAGAATTGAAGGCAATTAATTTAGAACACAGAGGTTTACACACTTTTTCAGTAAAGGGCCAGAAAGGAAATATCTTAAGTTTTGAAGGCTTATGTGGTCTTTTTTGGCCACTATTCACCATTGCTATTGAAGCAGGAAAGCAGACATAAACAATAGTAAATTGTGTGATTCCCCTCCCTGAGTGTTTTGTTTTGTTTTTTTAACAAAACTCAATTGCAAGCAAGATCTGTTCAACAGACCCATAGTTTGTCAACCCTTGTAAATTATTGAGTTTTACAAATAAAGTTGCATACAACAGTGTTAACATTTACATCTCTTTAATTCCATTACATTTATAATTTTTTATAAAAAATTATTTATTCATTCATTCATTCATTCATTCATTCATTTAATTCATTCAGTGTATTTCCTTTTTTGAGAGACAGAGACAGGAGTGTGAGCAGGGGAGGGGCAGAGAGAGAGGGAGACACAGATCTGAAGCAGGCTCCAGGCACTGAGCTGTCAGCACAGAGCCCAACACAGGGTTGGAACTCACGAATCCTGAGATCATGACCTGAGCCAAGTCGGCCGCTTAACTCACTGAGCCACCCAGGCACCCCTAATTCCATTACATTTAAAACAACTTACTGAATGGAGACAATTCACTCTAACTTCCTCTCTCTTGTCAGACAGGAATATACACATAAACAGAGGCAATATACAGTGCACATTTGTTATGGCCACATACTGTAGAACCAGTTTGCTCAGGTTTGTAATCCTATGTCCCAGACATTACCTATGTATGACTTTGGTAAAGCACTGCAACCAAGTTTGCTTTTTATACCCTATAACTTCATGCTAGTGATGTAAAGTGAAAAACAAAAGTATTTTGAAGGGGATTCAAAATAAACAATAATTTTTGCAAATTAAAATATCAGTATTGTTGATTATCCTAAATGCCAAAACAATATAAGAAACCCATAATAATATTTTCAAAGATATATTTTTCTGTTATAGTATCCATGAACATAAATCTGTTTGAAATATAATAAATTCTGGTGACAGTTTAATATTGGCAAGGTAATATATTAACAATTATTTCTTTCTTAATATATTTACTAGGAAGAAGACACATCTCTTATGAATTAGCTACATGGAATTTACTAGTGGAATTAATTAGAGATGGCATTCAGTTAAAGTCAAAAAAGCTTTTAAGAAAAATCTAATATTTCATCAAAGTATTATAAAACAAAGGCAAAGTGATCCAGAAAACAGTTTCTAAATATTCTTTTTTTTAAAAAATTTTTTTCAACGTTTTTTATTTATTTTTGGGACAGAGCGAGACAGAGCATGAACGGGGGAGGGGCAGAGAGAGAGGGAGACACAGAATCGGAAACAGGCTCCAGGCTCTGAGCCATCAGCCCAGAGCCCGACGCGGGACTCGAACCCACGGACCGTGAGATCGTGACCTGGCTGAAGTCGGACGCTTAACCGACTGCACCACCCAGGCGCCCCAAAGTTCTAAATATTCTAAACACAGGAGAGATTTTAGCTAATAAAACATACATATATATATATATATATATATACATATGTATACATACATATATACATATATATATACATACATATATATATGTATATTATATATACATACATATATATATGTATATTATATATACATATATATATAATGAAAATAACACCAAATGATATGAATGGGAATGCACAAATCTTTAATATAACTGTATAAGCATATCAATTATGTAGCTGTTAACTATGTTAGATGTAACTAAATTTGTGGATAGTTTTAGAAATAACACCAGCAAAAATATCATAAAAGTACAATCAGATAAGGATACAGAAAAGAAAATTTTTTTTTAAATTTTTTTTTCAACGTTTATTTTTGGGACAGAGAGAGACAGAGCATGAACGGGGGAGGGGCAGAGAGAGAGGGAGACACAGAATCAGCCAGGCTCCAGGCTCTGAGCCATCAGCCCAGAGCCTGACACGGGGCTCGAACTCCCGGACCGCGAGATCGTGACCTGGCTGAAGTCGGACGCTTAACCGACTGCGCCACCCAGGCGCCCCCAGAAAAGAAAATTTTGTGAAATCTATCTTCTGTGAGATATCAGGTTCTGACCACGTGACCGAAAATGGAACACTGTAGGACTTCCTTTGTCTATGTTTGCCAAATCTTTTTGACAAAATTTTATGTGACAAACATTACTTCTATGGGTGATATCAGAAGAAAAATCCATTCTGAGGAAACACACACACACAAACACTGCTTTCCATCAAAAATAGTTGAGACTGATTCATGTATTTTTAAATTCTTCCATTTCTGTTAATCATTAATGATATTGTTGCTTAAAGACATACTGTGTCCTCACTTTGCAATTTCCTTTTCAGTTGAGTGCACAATCTATATTTTCTTTTTTTTTCTTTTTAATTTTTGAAGTTTATTTATTTACCAGAGATAGAGACGGTACGAGTGGGGTAAGGGCAGAGAGAGGGGAGACACGCAGTCTGAAGCAGGCTTCAGGCTCTGAGCTGTCAGCACAGTACCCGACACAAGACTCAAACCCAGAAACCATGAGATCATGACCTGAGCCAAAATTGGACATTTAATAACTGAGCCACCCAGGTGCCCCCGTATATTTTCAAAACATGAGAATAGGCAAACATTGGTTTAATATCAATGCAAAAAATCCAAATGGTAATAGCAAATTAATATATCATAATTGGAAGTTACAAAATGTATTAAGTTACAATTTTGTTTTACCTAGTGATGCATTTTTAAAATCGTTTTACCCCTTTTAACCTAAGTTATCTCACTGTTTTGGATGGTTCAGAACAATGAGATTGACCTCAAAGGAGTGTGTGTGTGTGTGTGTGTGTGTGTGTGTGTGTGTGTGTATCTTTTAGTAAAGGCATTCCCTAAAAACACAACTTAAGAGGAGCTTGAGTGGTTCAGTCAGTTAAGGGTCCGACTATCCGACTGAGCTCTGACAGCTCAGAGACTGGAGCGTGCTTCAGATTCTGTGTTTCCCTCGCTGTCTGTCCACACTGCTCACAGTCTGCCTCTCAAAAATGAACAAATGTTGAAAAAATTTTAAAAAAACACAACTTAAGCCATTTTTACATAAGACTGAGGTCTAAAAAATTAAAGATTATTATTTCAAAAGGGTAAGAATCCAAATTCTTACCCTTAAAATTTCAAAGAAACATTAAGAAATTTGTAGTCAGATCTAACATAAAGCTAACAGAAATCTTTAACTTCTATAAAAATTATTATAAATAGGATAAGAATTTTTCTATTCTTAGAAAAATTGATGTAGAATAGAGTTTGAATTGAAATGAGGAAAATGTAGACAAATACAGTTCTAACAGAGTTCTAAGATGTGTGTGATAAAATATTCTGAGTCTAACAGATTGTGTATCATGAAAATTGAGGAATTTTTATACCCAGAGCATTCGAAACAAAAATCTAGAGGAATGGTTTTGAAATTTTAGGAATTTACCTGCCAGGATTCAACATGATGGCAAAAATAAAAATAAATATAGGATAGGTCCTGCACAATGCAATATAATGTATTATAGAGCATATGTATGATGCAGATTCATTTCCTATTTGTAAGGAACAAAACTTTCATTCAATGAAATAATTTTTAACGTCATTTTCCCCCCTGTGGTTGAAGATTGAAAATTCTTTGTGTTTTTTCAAATAAAAGAAACATGAAAATTTTCACTGTGGTAAATACATATATTTAAATATAAGCTAATAATTCATATAGCCTTCTGTTTTTAAAACATTAATAATGTTTGTTATGTCACCTATGTTTATAAACTGTAATCTATTTTATTTGAATCACCTTTAAAATGTTTCTCAGGCTCTTCTTATTTATTTATTTATTTATTTATTTATTTATTTATTTATTTACTTATTTATGTTTTAAGGTTTATTTATTTTTGAAAGAGACAAAGTGCGAGTCGGGGAGGGCAGAGAGAGAGAGAGGGAGACACAGAATTCTAAGTAGCCTCTAAGCTCCAAGCTATCACCACAGATCCTGTCCTGGGGCTCAAGCTCAATGAACCATGAGATCATGACCTGAGCTGAAGTTGAACGCTCAACTGACTGCGTCACCCAGGTGCCCCAGACTCTTCTCTTTTAAAAATGAATTTATAGATACAGTTTCCTCCCTTTATCATGGAAAAATCTTAGTAAGTACAAATAATTTGGTGTTCTTTTCTTTCTTAGTGATTGTATTGGGGATCTAATATATATTCAAAATAAACAGTTTGAGAATTGGAAAGGCAAGAATACATATATCATTGTATATAAAATAGACAAATGCAATATTGACAAATATGTGGTAATGCAGCAAACACACACACACACACACACACACACAAGAGTTGAATAATATTTTACCAAGCTAAAAGTGTATTGAAATATAAAAAAGTGTTCATTCTAGGAACTTGAGGATGTTATAGGTTTTTAAAGGTTCAAACACATAAATGGAAAGAATAATCGCAATTAAACAGCAGGAAATTCAAAAGACTATAATATTGGTAATATTTAGATATTTGATTAATCGGTAATCATAGGATATTGTCTTTTCACCACTCACATGTCGATCTAATTGAATCTGTTTCCACACAATATTTTTTCATTAGTGGAATGTCCCATTTTAAGCCAAATTATATGACCCTTCTGGATCCTGTAATTAGTCTACATTTTTGGACAAGCTTCACCTTCTAAGTTATGAGAGTTCTAGATATCCAAATTTATTCTTGTATTGGTATTTTTCAGTTTCACTTCAAATCAATTTATGTGTTTGTGCTTAATACATTATTGTTTCCTCTACATGTGCCAACTTCATGTCTTTCCTGTCTTTGATATCTTCCTTAAACTAGCTGTAAAACAGACTTGGAAAAAAGCTTAAAGGTTAAATAATATCTTCATATAAATTTACAAAAAAATGGTGTTTATTTTATAAATTGGTTGCAAAGATTTTTTATAAGATCTCTTCCTTTAGAGACTCTTAGTAGCAAACTCTTCCAAAATATAAGTTCATGTTAACTGAAAAAATAATTGTAAGTAAATTACACCTAAGCATTGCACATGTTATATTTGTAATTCCTTCTCTTTATTATTATTAAAGAAACTAGTCATTTTTTATCCCTCCAATCACTATGTAAAATCTTTAGAGGATTTTGTCTTAATTTTCCCTTGGAGATAATACAGACACTGTGTTATAATAAATTGATCATATAAAGCTGGATTTTAAAATATATATATTTTGGGGGCACCTTGGTGACTCAGTCAGTTAAGCAGCTGACTTTGGCTCAGGTCATGATCCACAGTGTGTGAGTTTGAGCCCTGTGTTGGGCTCTGTACTGTCAGGTCAGAGCCTGGAACCTGCTTCACATTCTGTGTCTCCCTCTCTCTCTGTCCCTCCCCTGTTCGCTCTCTGTCTCTCTCTCTCTCTCAAAAATAAATAATTATTAAAAAATTGTTTAAACATATATATTTTTTATTTTGTTTTGTTTTGTTTTAATTATGCCCTGGAGTTCGACCATACTCATCTTCATCTGTGGCTTCTAATACTTGGGATGCTAATGTGAGCAACTCCCATAGACGATGGAAATTCCTGGAATAAGACTTTTTTTTTTAATTTTTTTTTCAACGTTTATTTATTTTTGGGACAGAGAGAGACAGAGCATGAACGGGGGAGGGGCAGAGAGAGAGGGAGACACAGAATCGGAAACAGGCTCCAGGCTCTGAGCCATCAGCCCAGAGCCCGACGCGGGGCTCGAACTCCCGGACCGCGAGATCGTGACCTGGCTGAAGTCGGACACTTAACCGACTGCGCCACCCAGGCGCCCCTGGAATAAGACTTTTAACACTCTCTTCACACACACACACACACACACACACACACACACACACACACCCCTAAGATAAAGATTGTTGTTTTTAGCAGGAAACAAGATTCTTTAGAATTCTTTTCTTTGCTTTTCATTGGGTTTAGCTCTAGTAACACATTAATTTCATGTTTATGAGTCAATGTTTATAATAGTTGTTAAGGTATGAACTTCATTGTTCAACCCTGGAGATTATTGGATCTATATTTTTCATATTTTTCCCTTGAGACTGCGGGAAATCATTCTCAGAAACTAAGAACAAACAACTCTCAAATTTCATTGGCTAAAATGGGGTGTATAAGCTTCACTGAACCTAGATACACAAAATGATGATTTACTTATTACTCAATGTATTTTGTAAAATATTTAATTGCAATATAGATTTTATTTTTTAGCTACACTGGTATAAATGAAATACAAAAAACTGCATTCATTTAATGTATACATATTGATGAATTACTACTCAGTGTGTTTAGTATATGCTGGCTGACACAATTTGCTAGAACTTTATTCTGGTTTTTTTTTGTTGTTGTTGTTATAATTCAATTATTTCCCTTAGCTTCACTGGTAGCTTCTAATAGTTAAGGTCCTATTGTGAGCAGCTCCCACAGACAATGGAAGCTCCTAGACCATGACTTTTAACACTTCCTCTCCATTAAAAAATGTAGATTGTAATAATTACGTGATGAAATCATAGAAATATTTTTTCATTGCATAAGTACTAGCTGACAATTCTTATAGAAAAAGTTTTGTGTTTATTTAATTTTCAAATATGATTTACTTTTTCCATGCCCAGGATATTAGGATATATAGAATATTTAAAATATGACATATTTATTCAAAAGAAAGGAATTATAATTCATACTAACCATATAGAACACAGACCTCTTTGACTTCGTCTAAATTGATAGCACATTTTGTAATAGGCCAATGAAGTCTGTGACCCAGACATCAACCCTTCTGTGGAATCTTTTGAGGAAATAGCATAAAAGCATTGATCATAAAGTAGTATTATTGGTTTCATGATGTCAACAAAAACCTTATTGTATCCATCAAGTGTAGAGTCCATAATTGTATAAAATGATGGATTTACCACATCTTATAATGTATATACCAGTGTTTATTTTCAGAAAATAGGCAAATATAAACATTTTAATCAATAAAACAGTATTGAAAGAAAAATATTAACATGCCAATATCACATTTGAACAAATACATAACATTACTTCAATCATATGCTTAAATGCATACCTGATACACATTTTTGAAATGTTATAAATTTGTTGTGTTCTATACAAGAGTTTATAGAAAGGTGAGAAAGAGGACTGAATTAGAATTATAAGCTGATAAGTTTTCAAATGTCAAAAATTTGATGAAGGAATTGCATACTATTTATGAGAAGGTAGAAAATACATTCTTCCCTGGCATTAAATGAGGACCTGAAAATATAGGAAAGTTTAGCAAGAAACAGTCTTAAAATATCATAGTGTGATGTCTCTTTATGGTTCTATTCAGTTTAAACCAAATTAAGAATGATGATAACAAATTCCGAAAAGTCCATAACCCCCATGCCTGGCTAAATGGCTAAACCCTGTGAAAACGCGTAACTCAGAATTTGTGCAAAATAGTGACTAAATAACATGAATAATAATATAATTCAAGATACGTGTTTTTAAATTTGTATATGTCACACTTAAAAGAATAAATTATTGACTGCATTATGCTTCAGAATTCTCTTAAGTAAAATTCAGAAATGAGTCCCTAAAAATTCAATACAGGGCCTTTCTGGTAATGTTCAGTGATGAAACCACCATGATTTCATTTGTTATGAGTTAATTATTTAACTGCTTTTCCTGATTTTCTGGTTGTTTAGTTGCAGTGAATGGATTTATGGAAAGGCAACAGAAGACAGCTGGGAGCAAAGGGGAAAAGAAATAGAGATTTCAAGTAGAAGAAATGAGAGATTACATCATGTTTGGATACAGGACATTATTCAGATGACATAAATCCAGATTAGCTTTCCTTGCTTAAAGTATTAGGCAAGGATAAGGATTAACACTTATGACATCTGAATAAAGTTGGTTTCTTTAGAACACTGTTTTGGTAGTTTGAAAATGAAATATTAAAGCTGCCTATAGTAAAGTATATTCTTCAGTTATTGTAAATACATTAAATAAGATTTCTTTACAAATATTTTTCTTTTCTTAATAAATCCTTATTACTATCTTGATCCAATGAGTTCCTTTCTTTGTTGCCAACTAGTATGTAAGAAAGGAATGTACTGTGTCTTCTTTAATCTCATCCAGCACATAAAGTTAAAGATCTGAGACTTCCTCAATTAAAAATAGTCAAAGAAAGATGTTGCCAAACTGATTTATGATGTGAAAATTATGTTTAACAATACAGAGAAATTATAGCTGCAATATATGCTTTCGTTTCCATAGAAAAGCTAAAGTCTAAATCTGTAATCTCTTGATCTTTACAACTATTTTAGCTTCTGTCAATCTTGCTTAGGAATGCATACTGACCTGATTTTAGTAGTTGATTATCTTTATTTCTAATGCTAAGGTGGATCACATATCCAAACTTGACCTAGTTACATTTGGCATAGAAGGAACTTACTATATATTGGTGTAAAATAGTTAATAAAGCCATTATGACTTTTCTTCCTGGATGTTCTATATTTTATTATCATGTGCATTTTAAAATGAGAGAATGGAGAACTTAGAAGGAGAGGGTGATGGAATTCTAGTAATGTGAATATGATTTGAATTAGCATTACAGCATGTTTTTGTTCAATTTGTAGTTGAAGAATAGAGAGAATTCTATCTTATTACTCCATAAAAGAGAAAAAATATTCAATATTTCTTCCCCACCTAATCTCTGAAGTCAGTGCATCAATTCTGTGGTACTGAAAATTATATTTTTTTCACAGTCATTTTCTGAAGTGCAGCAGCAATAATAATGGGCCTAATTACTGAAGCAATACAAAATTATTAAGAGCTTGAACTGTGAACATGAATTACAAGGGTTCAAATCCTGCTTGGCAATCTCTTCTTTGTATAATGTCGTGCAATGTACTTAGCCCCTCTATATAATAATTTTATAATCTAAATCATATATTAAGAGGTTCTTCTGCTTGTAGAATCTGAATATTTTCAATATGCAGAACAAATTCACCACATTTGGAATCACTGATATTTCATTCTCCTTGTTCCTCAATGATATTTTACTATATAACTTTTTTTTTTACTTCATTGTCTTCACTAGAATCTTTATAAATATTTAAGAAAACATTATGTTGCATGGCTAGGCTGGTAAATACCATTTAGGCTTTCTACCACCAGTAAATGCAACACTGTTGGAGCAGTATGGGCTATTTTCAGCTCCTCCTTTCTGGGAAACCATCCAAGGAACACAGGCAGAAAGAGTCATTTTGAGAAGACTAAAAATTTTTTTCCCATAGAATCTGCTTCCACCTATTGTTCACACAGAGTCTTTCAAGACCACTTGTTCCATGAAGTCCTGCAATACCTTTTTCTTTCTCTATCTTTGTATTGCTTTTTAAAATATTCTGACCCATTAAAATAAAACATTGAAGACAGAGAAGAAGGTCTGTGGCAGTAGGAAATTATAAATAAATGCAGATACAAATAAGGCATAAAAATTCATGTTTAAATAATTTCAATAATATTCTGTGGCAAATATAATTTTTAAAATATTTGGAGCATCAGTATATATAATATTTCATGATTCACTAGATTAACTTCATTATAACTTTGGTAAAAGATAAAACCAATAGGAGATAAATAGGACAAAAATAACAGTCTCATTCTTTGGGTTATGCATTGGTGCAAAACAAACCATTATACAACTTAGTGACTTCAAATAACCATTGCAAGAATGTATTTTTCTCACACTTCTGATTACATAGCAAACTACTAAAATAATCTCTTCATTAAGAAATTAAACAGCAAGTCATTTCAAGTGTTAAATTATGTTTGTGGAATTCTTTAAATAGTTTAGTCTGGAGTTCTTCAGATAGTTTAATAGGAAATATCTCTAACACCACAGAGCTATTTTTTCTGATAATAAGACCTCATTTTTCCTTCTTGAAGAACTCCAATGTTTAGTGTGTAAGAAAGTATATGTTCATTCCAAATAGTAATTTATTTCTTATGACATTACTTGGATTATTTTGACATTTTCCATAATATTTTCTTCACTTCCATTTTGTAAAATATCACTTGTTCCTTTAACATGATCTAATCCTATGACCTAAATCAGTTGGCTGGTAGCAAGGTATATAATAATAAAATATTTCTATGTTATTAAGGCATTTTTTCATCTCCATATTTTATTTTAGAATATTTGAAAAAATGCAATTAACTACCACACCCTTGTTAACTTTTTAGAGAAGACACCCCTTTCATAGGTTTCGTGTATTTAATATTTGAAAGGATGCATGGTTATAAGATTTGGCTCTAGACTTCAGCAAAGTTGTGATTTTGGTTTGTTTTTTCCTCATTCCTGCTTCCTTTTCAGTAGTTTTGTCAATATTTGACCCTTTCTTCATTTGAGGTATTAATGACCTTAATGCATATCCATTTCTTTTTTAGTCACAAACTTATTTAGCATTAATAAATATTGATAGACTAATTCACACTGATTATCAGTAAGTATCAGTAATATCTGGTAAGTGTATAAATAAATGAAGTAAATAGTTGATAATGTTTAATATTTTTCCTATCAGCTATCTGTGGGGCCTGCTTCATATTACATCATCCATATAAAATTTTACTGATATTATATCTATATCTAGTGTTAAAATGTTGAAGGCATGCCATTTATTTTTCAGTTGCAATCATTTTCACTTTTGCAGTTTTCTTTTAATTATGGACTAAGTGATTTTTTTTAATGTCTCATAGTTTTATAAGTCATTTGATGTTTCTGTGGAACTCTTAAAAATATGTCTAACATTAAATGATGAGCTTTTGTTCTTGTTTTTGTTTTCGTCAGGTGATGTTTTAAGTAAAAGGTAGGAATATATTTTGGGGTGGACAAGTAATTATTCTGAGAGCTCATAAATTATCACATATTTTGGCTTAACAAATGAGCCTTCAGCCAAAGATTAAGTCACTTACTCTAAATAGGCTAGATTTTTAGCAGAATCTGACATAAATTCTGAGAACAAACTGATGGTTGCCAGAGGAGACTGGGTGAGGGGATGGGCATAATGGGTGAAAGGGAGTGGGAGGTACAGTTATAGAATGAATAAGTCATGGTAATTAAAGTCACAGCATAGTGGTTACAGCCAATGTTATTGTAATAGAGTTGTATAATATCTGATGATAGCTAAAGTTGTGATGAGCACAGAATAACATATAAACTTGTTGAGTCATTTTGTTTTATGAAACTAACATAACATTGTGTGTCAACTATAATCAAATAAAAAACAAAACAAAATAAAATAAATAAATATAGGTCAAATTATCTTCTATAAATAGGTGATTTTACCTATTTTTCACATACAGTGCAAATTAACCAATGTAAACATGGGATTTCTTAGTATTAAAAATGGTATTTGTTTTTGAAGTATTGGTGATGGGGCACCTGGTGGCTCAGTCAGTTGAGCCTCCGTCTTCGGCTCAGGTCATGATCTCACACTTTGTGGGTTTGAGCCCAGCATCAGGCTCTGTGCTGACTGCTTGCTCAGAGACTGGAGCCTGTTTCAGATTCTGTGTCTCTGTCTCTCTCTGCCCCTCCCCTGCTCACGCTTTGTCTCACTCTGTTTCTCAAAAATAAATAAATGCAAAAAAATATTTAAAAAAAAGAACTATTGGTGGTAATTTTGATTAAGAAATGTTGTGTTATTATTGCATTGATTCTGATAATTAAAAGTTTAGAGAGAAGAAATATCTTGTGAAAAAATTTCCATTAACAAGTAAGTTATTTAAAAAATGGGTATATAAATTCTCTTCTAAAGGTAGGGATTGGATAAGTTTATTTTTTAAAGCCTCTTCTCATATTCTAAAATTATGTCATAATAGTTAATCTTTAAAGAACATCTACTAAAGGTTTTTTTTAAAACTATTTGTATAAATTCCCCCCCCCCAAATGAGATGTTAAACTAGATAAAATTGGGGCAATTGCAACTTTAGAAATTCACCTGTTAAATTTAAGCCTAGGAAATATATATTTCTATTTAAGATATTGCAATAAAAACAATAATTTAATACAATAAAAAATTCTTCTCCTTTGAGCACCATGCATAGAATGTGCATGGATCTTTATTTCCTTTCACTTCATCTAGCCTTCTGTGGAATTCTATTTAAAGCCAGTGTGATCTTTATGTTCAAATCAGCCCTGCAGGGCTGCTGAACAAAATGAATAATGAGCCCAGTGGGATCTGACTAGCTATGTCTCAGTTTGTCATGCTGAAAATTAATTGAGAATAAAGAATTTGCAATAAAACTACAACTTCAGAGTGTTGGTCTCTACTGGTAGGAACTGACAAATGTAAAATAATGTGCTACGCAGGATATAAACTTAAGTTTATCTTGTATATAGCTTTTCAAAAATGATATTTATATAATTTGATAAACCCTGAAATACTAGGTAAGTGAACAAAAGGTGAGTCAATTTGTTCAGCAAAGTATAACAAGGGTAACACTATTTTTAAAAACTATAATCTGCTAAGTACACAAAGGCTATGCATTTACTATTGCCAAAATCTGAATGGAAACTGAAAACGTAAACCATTAACTATACTCTGCCAATAGCCCAGATGGTTTCTGTCATATAAAGACAGGAAAAAAAATGTGCATATTTGACTAAAATTTTGTTTTCAATTAACTGATTTATGGTGGTTGAAACAGTAATTATATGCTTGAATTTATGCAAATTTAATTTTACCCTGATTTATTCAATACTCAGTTTTGTGTATCACAGAATTTGAAATTTTGTTTTCAATAACAATTTAATCAATACAATTTATATATGCAGACCTATATACCCATAAGAAGAAAGAAAAAATAAATCTAAGATCAATCAAAAAACATTTTCATGTGGACAAGAGAAGGGGGTAGCTACTCATAAGTATTACTTTTAGCTCATTTTCAAAAATTCATATATATTTGCTTTTTATTAGCACATTTCTATTTTTGAAATGCAATATATGAATTATTATTTTAAAACATCAATAAAGTAACACACTATTAATGAAATAACAAACTGCTAATTCTTCTTTGCTATTAAAATAAGACCCACTGGGGTAATTTTCAAAATGTTTAAAATGTTTCATGAGTATTCATTGTTTTAAAGGAAGCCTATGTTTGTAAACACATTTTGTGTATATTCATGCTTTAGGTAATCTTATAGAGCCATAAAATAAAATAGCATTTTTTTAGAAAATTTAATATTGCTTCTAAACCTTTATTCACGTAACAGAAACATTTGCTTTGAACTATAGTTTCAGAGCACCTACTAATGTAGTCATTTTCTACCATAAATGCAACTTTCTTTCAAAGATAGAATTATATTATGGGTTATTTTCTGAAATACATTGTTCCTTTTTCCTTTCCTTTTGGTTTTAACTTTATTTACGTATATATTTATCAATAATAGCTCTACTTTTAGGTGAGCAAAGATGCACAATGTTATTTTTTTATATGTACATTTTACATATTTTTATTTTTAAAATTGAAAAATCCACTGATAAAAATTAGTTTTATATGTATCTGAAAGCAGAGTATTTCTGGTTATGTTGATAGTATAGAAAACTGCTCATGAATTCAGGATCAAATCTTTCTCATTATTTTAGGAATAAGTTGTAAATTCTAAACAAATGCCAAGATATGCTCAATATCTGAGCAGGCCTAGAAAATATTTAAAGTCTTACAAAATAAAAAAAAAGTTGTATTACTCTACCAACTTCCTATCTGTAGTAGAAAATAATAATAATAAAATAAGTATATGAAATAGCAAAAAAAAAACCCCTATCAGTTCTCATCATGATTAATAATCTATTGTTTTATATTTCATTATGATGACCTAAGCATGTGTTTAATTAGATTATTGATCATTCAAGCTCTGTCTGCATGTCACTGGGGGAAAATATGGACCAAATGCAATATATAAGAATAGTTTTCAAGTTTAATATGTTTCCTTCACTTCCATTTAAATCTTCTTTCTTGGCCAATCCTGGAAATTGATATATTCCAATGACAAGTAGACAATAACAAGTTTGCTAGAGCTTCCTGTTCCTTTATAGCACGTAGTTGCAATATATATTAATTTGGGTAATCTTCATTGTAGTAATATAATATGAGTGTTTAGGCTAATAGCATCTATAAAATGCCTAAATGGTCATTGTGAAACGTTTTTTCTAAATCAGCACATTTATAATTTATTTATTGATAACTACTAAGTAATAGATAACATATTTCTTGTTATAAATATAGAAGATTCAAGAAAGGGGTATATTTCTGGATTGTCAGAGGAAGGACCTACAAAAATGGTATCCTTCACGAAAGCATTAAGAACCAATAACGTCAAAACCAATTCTTCCAGAATACTGTCAATCAAATGCTTACAACAATCTGAGTAACATTCATTCAAGAAAATGCTTGAACCTGAATAATAACGGCAATCTTAGTAATCTTCAATAATTACAACAAGACTTGTGATATTTTAACTTGCTCTCTCTCCATCCTACTTTCACCAGGAGCTCCATGGTATCCTTAAAAATCAGCAACCTAGGTCTCTGGAGAAGCCAAAAGGGGTTTAGAACTTTCCCCTAATGATCCACATAATATTTTCTCTATTTCCTTAAAAATTCCCTGGAATAAGCCAATTAACAGAACTTGTTCTTTACTAAACCTGACTTAAAATCTATTTAGTGGGAAAAAAACCCCTATATGAGAGAATTTTTATGAAACAATCAGCAGCTATCAATAAACACTGCAGCTGTCTGAAGCAGTATTACCAGTTGTAGTGCTCAAGAGACTAGCCAAAATCAAATAAACAGAGAGGTAAAAAAGAAAAGAAAATCTGGAGAATGATATGCCCACATGGAGCTTTGAAAGCTCTGACAAATTTCTGGTAATACAGAAAGCCATGTGCATGTGCTTGGTTGTGTGCATATCTGGAAAAACCTGAGAAGGCACTACTTCTCATTTCTGACAGACTTGGAGGTGTTGTACAAGCAGAAGGAAAAAGGGTAAGGCAGACATGGAAAATTCCAGAGCACTAAAGTGTGCCTCAATACCCAGAGCCTCTTGGCAAAGGTGGGAGACTTATTAATTGAAAGCATTCAAGGGAATCTCAGACTAACCAACTTCAGAGAGACTGTACTAACTACACATAAAAAAGAATATGAACCTTACTGAATTAATCTTGCAAAGTCAGTAAACAAGCAAAGAACAGTAGCAGCAGTAACAACCATAACAACAGAAACAATAACAAACCACAAGACTTGAAGGAAATCTGATTTCCAGAGTGGTCTAATTCAATTTTAAAATGGAAAAGAATAATTTTATGACACCAAATGAGATAATTTAGATTTAATAAAGACATTCTGAGAAAGACAAACACTTCTGAATTGGTCTCAAAAAGAAAAAAATTGGATAGACATAACTAGTAGAGATTAAATTCATAATTTTTAAACTTCTCAAAAGACAATCCCAGGGTTATATTGATTCTTTGGTAAATTCTACGGGACATTTTAAAATAAAATACTGTCAGTCCTTCACAAAATTTTCCAAAAAAAATGGAACAAAAGAGAATATTTCCTTATGCAGCCTATGAGGCCAACATTACCCCAATACCAAAGCCAAAGACATTACAAGAAAGCTGAAAAAATACCACTTAAAAGTAGATTGTTTATATATACCATGGCCAAATTTTATCTATATCAAGATTGCAAGATTAATTTAACACATGAAAATCAATGTAATATGCCTTATAAATATATTAAAGGTAACTATAAGATCATCTCAATGCATACAGGAAAAAAACGTTTGACAATATCAAAAAAATTTAATGAAAAATAAATTCAAGAAACTTGAAATGTAAGGGGCTTCCATCAACCTGAGTAGATAAAGGATATCTACTCAAAATTAACAGTTCATGTCATACTTAATGGTGACATACTAAAGGCTCTCCCACTAACACCAGGAATAAGCCAAAGATGTCTACTCTTTCCTTTCAACATTGTACTGAAGGTACTAGTCAGAGCAATTAGGCAAAATAAAGGAAAGAAAAATTTATTTCCATCTAAAACAGAAAGGAAGAAGTACATCTGTCTCTATTCGCTTTCTTTTTTTTTTTTTAATGTTTATTTACTTTTGAGAGAGAGAGAGAGAAAGAGAGAAGAGTGCGCACATGCACAAGTGGGGGAGGGGCAAAGAAAGAGGGAGACAGATTCTGAAGCAGGCTCCAGGCTTTGAGCTGTCAGCAGAGAGCCCGATGGGGGGCTTGAACCACAAACCACGAGACCATGACGTAAGCTGATGTCGGACACTTAACTGACTGAACCATCCAGGCACCCCATCTATCTCTATTTTCAGGTGATATAATCATGTATATAGAAAATTCTAAGGAATCCACAGGAAAACTTTTATAATTAGGAAACAAGTTTGCCAAGGTTAGTCACAAAATCAAAATATAAATATCAATTCTTTTTCTATATATTGGCAGTGAACATTTTGAAAATAAAATTAATAAAACATTTCCATTTGTAATAGCAGTAAACATATTAAAATACTAAGAATAAATTTAACAAAAGAATACATTTGACAAAAGGTGTATTTGATTTCTGCACTGAAAACTCCAAATCATTGCTGTAAGAAATTACAGACCTAAATAAATGAAGAAAGAGCCATGTTCACAGATTTAAAGACTTAATATTGCTAAGACTGTAATGTCTTAAATGAATTTATAGAACCAATATAACTATCAAAAACTCAGCAGCATATTTTGCAGAAATTGTCAAGCTGATTCTAAAATCTGTATGTAAATATAGGGGACCTAAAATAGATAATCTTAATAAAAAGAATCTTAATGAAAAAAACAAAGATGGAGGTCCTGTACTTTGTGACTTTAAAATATTTTACAAAGCTACAGAAATTAGGAAGTGTGTAGTACTGGCATACAAACTGACATATAAATCAATGGAATAGAATGGATAATCCAAAAACCATCACATTTATAGTAAATTGATTTCATCAAGGATGGCACCATAACTCATTGGGGAAAGTGCAGTTGACATGTGAAAAACCCAGTTTGAACTGTGTGGGTCCACCCACATGCAAAAATAGCGCAATAACTAAATTTTGGGAAAGTTAAAAGTTATAGGCAGGTTTTTGCACAGGGGGTAGGGATCAATGTCCCTAACTCCTGCATTGTTCAATAGTCCTTTTAACAAATATCTTTGACCAATTTGATATCTACATGCAAAAGAATGAAATTTAGTTCTTGCCTTATGACATATACTAAAATTATTGTAAAATGGAACATAGGCCTTAATGTAAGAGCTAAATTTTAAAACTCCTCAAAGAAAATATGGAAATGAATCTTTGTGATCTTATGCTATATGATTTTTTAAAAATATAACACCAAAAGCACAAGTGAGAATGTATATAAAATAGATCAATTAAAGTCCTCAAACTTAAAATATTTTGTGTTTTAAAGATCACATCAAGAAAAAATGAAAGGACAAACTACAGAATGGGAGAAAATATTTTAAGACCTATCTCTGATAAGGTACTTATATTCAGAATATGTAAAGAACTCCTACATCTCAACAATAAAAAGAAAAAGAATTAAATGCTCAAGGGATTTGAATACTTGTATGCTACTGGTGGAAATGTAAAATAATGCAGTCCTTTAGAAAACAGTTCAGTGATTCACTAAAAAGTTAAATATGCTACCATATGACCCAACAATTCTACTAAAAAGGATATACCTGAGATACCTGAAAATATATATTAACACAAAAGCTTGTACATAAATATTTACAGTGGCATTATTTATAATATTCCCAAAGTGGCAAAAACCAAATGTCCATCAACTGGTAAATGGATAAATAAAATGTGGTATGTCCATACAAATGGGATAATATTCATCAATTAAAAGAGAAATGAGGTGCTAATGAACTTCAAGAATTCATAGGATTCTTGAAAATGTTATGGTAAGTGAAAGAATCCAGTCATCAAAATACATATCATATGATCCTATTTATATTAAATTTCCAGATTAAGCAAATCCATAAAGATAGTGAGTACACTAATGATTGCCAAGGTTTTCATATAGAGAGGAATTGAGAGTTGCTACTAACGGGTACAGGCTTCTTTTTGGAATGATGAAAGTGTTCTAAAATTCAATATTGGTGATGGATATCCAACTATGCTAATGTAATAGAAACCACTGAACTATATACACCATCTAATTTTGTAGATATAAATCAAGGTGCAAGTAAATACAAATAAGTAACATTTCAGACAGGTAAATATTACCCAACTGTAAAGTTTTAGCAACTTTGTACTTTTAGTGCCAGATAGTGATTCATTTTTTAGTTTTTCAGTTATCAATATTAAAAATTAAATGTTAAACACCAAAAACATAAAAAGTATATACAACTCAGAAGTCAGATGGAGGAAGATTAAAAGTATAGGGGCACTTGGGTGAATCAGTTGGTTTAGTGTCCAACTGTTGATTTCAGCTCAGGTCATGATCAAGGTTCATGGGATTGAACCCCATGTCAGAATCTGTGCTGACAGTGTGGAGCCTGCTTCTCTCCCTCTCCCGCTCCCTGCTCATACTCTCCTTCTCTCTCTCTTAAAATAAATAAATATTTTTTAAAAGTATAAAATATTACCGCAGAAATAAATGCAACTACATTAGTGGTCTCAGTATGTATAAATACATTAAAATTGCCAGTTATATTATAAAGACTGCAAAATAGACCAAACAACAACAAAACTATCTGTAAACTATTCCCAGTGGCATACCGAAAAATAAAGAATAGAAATGATAAAAGTTTAAAAGATGGAAAAACTGGTATTAAGTAGAATTTTATTAAAAAACAGATGTAGTTGAATTAATATTAAACCAATAGATCCTTTTAAAAAGGAGTACTAGGGGAAATGTTAGTTACCACACGAAGACAAAATGAGTTACTCATTAGTAGGCTAGAACTATTACAAACTTGTATCACATAACTACATAGTCCCAGAAATTAAAGGAAAAAACATAACATAACTAAAGATAGATGTTGACAAATTCATATTAGAACTATACCATTCTCAGTAATGAATAAATTATCAAAAATTAATTAATATATTGTCCTATATTTATTTAATGAATATGTGTAATACATTTTGGTCAAAGTTAGCAAACATTCTTTTCAAAAACTAATGTAACCGTTATGAAAAGATACCTTTTACCCAGCCACAGAGCAATTCTCAAATTTCCAACAGCAAAAATAATTGTATTACTAAAGATGGTTTTCCTAATTATAAATAAATAAATTAAAAATCAAAACCATGAAAATGCCCATCAAAATAGTAGCTTTAAAATAAAAAATAAAGTTATAAATAAGTTTTGTAAAAAGAGGAAATCCATTGATTTATATAATGTTCAAAATCTTGTAGGCTTATTTTGTTTTTAACTTTTTTTATTAGTTTTCTTTATTTTTGAGAGGCAGAGAAAGACAGAGTGTGTGGGGGGGGAGGGGCAGAGGGAAAGGGAGATACAGAATCCTAAGCAGGCTCCAGGCTCTGAGCTGTCAGCACAGAGCCCAATGTGGGGCCCAAACTCACAAACTGAGATCATGACCTGAGCCAAAGTCGGAGGCTCAACCGACTGAGCCACCCAGGCGCCTCATGTGGGCTTATTATTAAAGGTACGAATTACTGTTAAAGTCTTTCAAATTTACTACCATACTTGATCTCCATTTGATCTTCATAACCTTGTGAACTACATTAGAATTACATTGATCTACACACAATACAAAGTAACAAGAAAAATCTAAAAACATGTAGACAACATGAATTTAAATAATCCTGAATGTTTAATAAAAATATTTAATTAGAGTTGAGGAAAAAGCAAGTACTATGTTTAGTAACTGGACACAGATGGACACACAGAAACATTTTCTCCATTCCTGAGTGCTAATTGTGTGTCTGGCACTATTATAACTGTTTTACCTTCATTATCACATTTGGTATTCATAAGCTACATCATGATATTTTTGGCTATTGGCAATAGCAAAAATGAAAAACAAAACAAAACAAACCTCACATTGGCTTAAACAAGAAAAATGATTTCTTCACAAGCATGAAAACCCTGAGATTGCAGAATTGGCTTAATCCAGTCTCTCAGCTCTGTTTACAGATAAATGTATTTTGTCCTTTTTTTTAATATATGTTATATATGTCATATATTATATATATGTGTGTGTGTGTTATATGTTATATATATAACATTTATATGGTATATATGTTATATATATAACATATATGTTATATATATATAATGTATATATATACACACACACACACACACACACACACACACACACACACACACACACATTTATATATATGTTAGCTTGAGATGAAACTATGTGCAGCTTGACCCCAGCATCAATCTCCTGACAAAATGAAAAGGAGGAAAGAGAAATTTCCTTGTAGACCTCTACAAGTGGTAGAAGGGAGTTTCTATCTTTTTTTCTTTTCCTTCTCCCCTTCCTTTCTTCCCCCTTCCTTCCTTCCTTCCTTCCTTCCTTCCTTCCTCCCTCCCTCCCTCCCTCCCTCCCTCCCTCCCTCCCTCCCTCCCTTCCTTCCTTCCTTCCTTCCTTCCTTCCTTCCTTCCTTCCTTCCTTCCTTCCTTCCTTCCTTTCTAGAGAAAGAGAGAAAGCAAGGGAGGGGCAGAGAGAGAGGGAGACAGGATCTGAAGTGGACTCTGCCCTGACTGCAGGGAGCCCAATGTGGGGCTCAAACTCATCAACCATGAGATCAAGGCCTGAGCTCAAGTCAGACTCTTAACTAGTTGAGCCACCCAGGCACCCCTAGGAGGCACTTTCTTACTCTGGAACATCCAGCAGTCTCATCAGGACAACTTGGTCCAAACTTTCAGCAAGGGAAATGAGAGTATCTCCTAAAACCAAATCAATTATCTATCCTCTCCAGGTGGGAATGAGCAAATTCCCCTGATTGGCCACGGTACCAAGGTCCCAAACTAAAATTTGGTTAGAAAAGTGGTAAGAATGACTGGATACTGTATAATCATTTAAAACTACCCTCTACGGGGATTTTTTGTTATTATATTTATATTATGATATTATATTATTAGTCTTACTATCTCATTTTCCTTTATTGCTGAGACTCAGTTTTCAAACCCAGACTGTTCACACTAAAACTTTTTCTTCACCATATAAATGCGTAATACTTTCTAATTACCAGTCTTTCCTTATAGGAGGATTGATGAATTCTCATAGATAAGTAAAGGCTAATGTTGATGTTTTATTCTTCATAATTTCTTTTGTCTCTGGTTTATCCCTAGGATTCAGACTGTCTCTGAATATCCATAGTTATCAGAACACTGTATCTCAAACAGAAACTTAGAATTTTTACTACGAAAAGGTTTGTGCCACAGCTGCTCTTCTGAGACCATGACAGAGCTTCAGCTTTTTGCTTAGTTTGCTTGTTCCCAGTATAATAATATGCCATGTTCAGTTTCCCTTGGGATTTCTTTTTTACCATCTCTTTGGCAACTTCTAACAAGTTTCTCTGTGATATTTTATTACTTTCATCAGTAAAGCAACATGGCTTTCTTGCTCATATACAGCTGACCTACAGTCATATTGCTATTGACTGAATGTTTTTGTCCCTCCAAAATTATGTTGAAATCCTAATGTCCAACGTGATGGTATTAGGAAGTGGGGCTTTGTGGGAGTGATTTAGTCACAGGGAGGAACCTTCAAGAATGGATCAATGCCCTTAAAGAGAGCTCCCTTGCCCCTTCTGCTATACTATAGGAAGTATGACACCCTGCAGATGGTCCTCATCTAAGCATGTGGCAACAACTTCAGCCTCTAGAACTGTGAGAAATAAATTTCTGTTGTGAATAAGATATTCAGTCCATGGAATTTTTTTTATAGCCACCTAAATGAACTAAGATACAGTTGGTAATACAGTCAGAGATCTCATGAGTGATTCTATTGCTTCTCAAATGACCCCTGTTGCTCCCCTAAGCACAGAGTAATAGGTCTGGAGGACAATTCATTTTATGTATCTATTCAGTCTTTTTAATACCTTTTGATATTAACTATTATTATTAATACCTTCTTGAAAAACCAGGATCTCCCTCAGTATATGGAATCCAGGTCTGAGAACTGGGCCTCATCTAGAAATTGGACAATAAAACCACTTTTTCTTGGAGTAGCTTCTTTGAGCCTCCTCCTCATCTAGTGTTGATTTTGTTTTGATTGTGTAAATTAAGTAATTTTCATGTGTTGGTAGTTCAGACTCCTCTTAGATGCTAGGGTAAACTTGCTGCTCATTACAATAACTTCAGACATCTTAATTTTGATTTTTAAATACTACCTGTCTTCTGTGTTTTATAATTCTATTACTGTGTTATATAATTCTAATGCTAAAAGGGTACTCGGTACCACAGCACCTGTTGCCATCAGTCCTTACCTATAAAAGACAGCTATTACTTAACTTCTCAGAGATGATGGTGACCCTCCTACTGGTGCATCCCATGATGTTTTGGTAAATGTATCCACAGAATACAGTCAGCATATGGGTTTTCTGAATATAGTATATCACTCTAGTATGTCCATTTCTCCAAGCCTTATGATCACTTCCTTCAATCTTTTCCAAGGAAATTGTTATATTTATACTTCAGTTTGTGTATACCTAAGTTTGTGGGCCTTTCCAATCTTCCAAAAGCCACTTGGTAGTTTAGCACTTCTCTCAGGATCTTGCCAGCTTTTATAATGATTCAAAGGAGAATACTCCCATATAGATAGACTCTCTTGGTCAAATTTATCATCTGTTCTCCTTGAGTGTGAGTCCTTAATATCCAACCCCATCATATATCCTCTTGGCTCTTTGCAAGTTTGTATGTTTCCTCAGTCATGCAGGACAGGACCTTTGGAGTATACTTACTTCCTCTTTTAGTAGGCCAAATACTTCCCACACAGTATTATGTTGTGATATAATTTATTGTACAGCAGAAAGGATAAAGGAGTTCTGAAGGAGGTTGAGTGCTGCCTTGAATGTAAAGGCCTCTACATTACTTTTAAACATTAAGGGACAGGATGTTTCTAAATTCTGATAGGAAGGAATAGACACTGGTGCAAATCCAGAGAGGGCACCAGGAGTTACCAAATCCCCCATCCCAAATCTCAGGGTTCCACTCTTTCTCAATCATGTCACTGATGTTTGTGTTTCAGACTTGCTGGAGTTAAAAAAGCAATCTTTGGGGGCTCCTGGGTGGCTCAATTGGTTAAGCATCTGACTTCGGCTCAGGTCATGATTTTATGGTTTGTGGGTTCGAGCTCTGCCTCTGGCTGTGTGCTGACAGCTCAGAGCCTAGAGCCTGCTTCAGATTCTGTGTCTCCCTCTCTCTCTCTGCCCCTCCCTTGCTTGTGTTCTGTTTCTGTCTCTCTCTGTCCTTCTCTTTGTCTCTCTCTCAAAAATAGATTTAAAAAATTTAAAAAGCAACTTTTTTAAAGTTTGGCCAACCTTATAATTAAATTATGGGAGTGATTCTCAATGCTTTTGCCCTTCAGGAAATTGCTATATTGTCATGGAGGCTCAATGGCTTTCCCTATCACTTTCAGTTTGTGACCAGTTTGTGAGTAGTCATCCTTAGACTTTATTTTTCTTGTAAAAGTTTTAACAATTGAACCAGGACAGCATTCCAGATGCAGTAAGTACACCAATGGCCATTATAGGACCCACAGTGCCATGTAACCAATTATGCAGCTGTAAGATTATGTTTAAAATTTTTTAATGTTTATTCATTTTTAAGAGACAGAGAGAACACAGCATGAGCAGGGGAGGGGCAGAGAGAGAGGGAGACAGAATCCAAAGCAGGCTCAGGGCCCTGAGCTGTTAGAACAGAGCCTGACATGGGTTTTGAACTCACTGGCCATGAAATCATGACCTGAGCCGAAGTCAGACACTCAACCTACTGAGCCACCCAGGTGCCCCTGTAAGATTACATTTTAGGGGTGACATCTAGGATGACTCATGGTATCTACTGTCATAAGTTAGGGTCTCAGAAAACACACTATAAGGAAGATATTTGCAGGCATGGGGTTATTAGGGGAATATTTCAAGAAACTATACATGTGAAGGTTACTGTGATTGAAGCAAGAGGGCTCAGCTTTTATCACTGGATATAGGCTGCCTGTAAGAACAATTCACTTGCAAGCTGTCAGTAGTTAACACTCCAAACAGCTGAGAAAATAAGAAGGCATCTGGGCAGCCCACCACTATACTTCCTTTTACACATAAAGGTACTTAAAAAAAAAAAAAGAATATCAGTAAGTTCTCTTAGTCTTCTTATCTCTAGGACAAATACTGAAGTCTTTTAAAGTATATTATAAGTTGTTTCAGGACAGAAAGCATTTATATTTGTTTGCTCATCACAGTTTTGAACATGGTATGTGTCCAAAACCTATTTTTATTTTGTTAAAGAATTCACAAATATTGTGACTCTTTTCACTCAAGTGTTCTCTCTGACATTCCTATATGTAAAATTCTTGACCACCTTTCACATTCTTATAAATAACACTCACTGGTCATTCTTTCCTAATTGACATCTATTTTTTGTTTGATACAGCATAACATGCTTCTTGTGTGACTGTTAATGTACTGTCTTATTATCAGTTAAAGTTGTCATTATTTGTACATATACTTGAGATATAAAATACTGTATAGTTTGTGTAAAAAACACGTGTTTACTGTAAGTAATTTAAGCAATGCATAAAACCACAAAGAATGAAAGAAAAAATAAATCTTACTACTCAGAATTAACAATCTTAAACATTAAAGGAACATACAATTAGAATATGTATGTTTAAAATATTGAATGCATTGGGGCACCTAGGTGACTCAGTAGGTTAAGTGTCCAACTTCACCTCAGGTCATAATCTCACAGTTCATGAGTTCAAGCCCCGCATAGGGCTCTGTGCTGATAGCTCAGAGCCTGAAGCCTGCTTCGGATTCTGTGCCTCCCTCTTTCTCTGGCCCTCCCCCGCTGGCGCTTTGTCTCTCTCTCTCAAACCAAAAAAAAAAAAAAAAAAAAAAAGAAAAAGTTAAAAAAAATTTTTAAAAAGAATACATTTTTAAAACTTTTACATTAAGGAAAAAATATATAAAATGAAGGACAAAATCTTAACCATACAGAAAAGTGAACTTCTTTGTCAGTATACTCCCATGTAACCATGCCCTAGATCAAGAAATAAAGCAAGAAATACTTTGTATAATGTGATTTAGGACAAATATTACTTAAATTCAGTGAAAAGAAATTGATGGAATAACATTGAAAAATATAGTAAATTTTTTAAAAATCTATTTTAAACACTAAAAAATCTTTAAAAATTCATTCTAGTATTAAGAATAGAGATAACAAAACAATCAGGATTAGAGTAAATATATTTCATAAATTATGTTCCAGTATTAGATGAATTCAAATACAAACATTATATAAAAGATGCAGACATTAAAACTTTCACCTGTCTCCCTAATTCTCCTGATTATCCTCTTCAATGTTGTTAGTTATATAGTAAATATTATACCATAAAATTTATAACATTTACATCTTGTATTATCATCATAAACCCAGAATTGTTCAAAAATACTTCTCTACATTAATGACATTGTTTTATAACATATAATTTTTTCTAAGAGGTGCTATGAGCGATGTTCTCCTAAATTTAATCAAGGTTCTATTATGTTTGTCTCTTTACATTGCTTGATATTCTGGAGGGTTTATATTATACTTTCATATTACACATTCTTTACCTTAGGATTTTGTAAGCATTGTCCAATGCTTTTTAGCACTAAAGTGACTTTCAAGAAATTTCAAGACATTTTCCTGAAAATGAAACTTTTCAAGAATGCAATGAAATATAATGACTTTCCTTCTTATACTACGTGTAAAATTTTTCCTGGATGACTAAATAATATTTTCTTCATTCTTCAGTTCTAATAATTTATGTAGGCATGCCATGTGGTAGAACATTCTATGTCTAATATGTATTTTTATGATACTTATGATCAATAGGACATTCATACTTCTTCCTGAATACCTTAATCTCACTACTTTATTTATTATTATTATCTTATATATATTCATGCACACAATTTATAGATTTATTACAAACTTTATTTCTGGATCATGTTCCTACATCGTAACTTTGGAAATGATTTCTGTTCTATTTATCAAGTTGTCTAATTTGGTTATACCAATTATTCTTACCATTGATTATATTTTCCCTTCACATGTATTATCTTCTTCCTGATATTATTTAGCATTTTATGTCTATTTATTATCATGCTTTCATTAAAAGGGTCCATAAAAACTCAACTGAATACAATAGTACATGTTTATTTTAGCTCATACTACTGTGAGTTGGCTAGTGATTGGTGATCTGAGTTCAGTGATCTTATCTTCCTCCTGAGATTACTGGAGCATGAGACATGTTCTTCTCATGGTGAGAGAAGAAGCCCAAGGAGGTAAGTGGAAACATGGAAATCACCTTAAAATCTAGGTTTAAATCTGCCTAGGAGTCAAGGAGTAGGAAAACAATGTTGGCATCTTTACTGGGAGAAATTGCAAATTAAAGAGTAAATACAGGAGAAAGAGATCTGACCAATGTTGCAATCTGTCATGGAATATTTTCACCTACATTTCCTGTGATTTCCTTATATTCCTTTTCTGTTAGTAATTCCACTTCTATTCCTTTCTGATTTCTACTAATTGATTCATCCTTAGTAATATTAATTTCCTCTGCTTCGGGTCTTTTCATTTAATTTTATTTTCATCTTTTCTGAATTCTTATATTGATAAATCCATGTCCTTAAATTGTTTTCCATCTTGAAAGTCATGTGGATAGTTTCCTCCTATTACTTTAATTTTTCTGGGTGTGGGATAGGTGGAAAAAGGCTTCATCTAACGCTTTGTGTAAGACGATGTCTAGTAATGTCCATATTTGTCTTAAATGATCTCTACCAGTATTCCTTCTGCCTTCTTAGAGTCTGTATGTCAGTCTCTCAGCCTTTTAACCACACACTCAACTTATAACATGAAATAGGTGTGTATTCATAGAGGTACAGACAAAATATTCATAGATTTTCCCAAGAATAGCAGTACTTTTATGATGTCTAATTACAACTCAAAGTAGTCTTTCCTATTTTCCATGCATTTAAATCTTTATTTACACACTAGAAAAATGATATTGACTAGAATCTTATGAATTATATATAGAAGATATTTTTTATATGTGTGTGTGTATTGTGTATTTATATGTGTGTGTGTGTGTGTCTCAGGCATAAGTAATATATTTGATAATAATTTTCTGGTTTATAACAGCAATGCCATAAAGTTCCTAAACCCTTAACAGAAATCAGCAGTAGCCTAAGCCTAATTTACATTTATTTTCCATTTACTTATTGCATTATTTTGCAGTTAAGTATTATTATCATTTTTGTGCATCTACTTTTTTTAATTCAATTTAGTTAACATGTAGTATAATAATGGTTTCAGGAGTAGAATTTAATTCAATTACTGAATCAGACAAGTATTAGAATAATTTTATTCTTTCTAAATTATGTATTAATATTTTATTCATTTACTTAAAATCATGCTGTCATTGAAAAATCCTAAAATTTATGATCATGTCTAACATCCTAAACAATTGGGTCAGAAAATAAAGAGACTGGGATTATCTTGTGGGTAGACATGGGAAAATCTGCCATACAACAAATATTCTTACCTATAGCCTAAAAGAAATAAGACAGTGTTTGAAGCTCCCAGTGTAAGCTTTCAGCATCAAAGACTGTCATATTAATCCATTTTTTTTTACTTTTATAGCATTTCAAAGAAGAAAAAATATTTTCAAATCATTCAAACTTTATTCTGTTTTAATCATAATTAATACAACACATTTAATGTAATGATCATTACATATGTATGTATAAATCTATCATCTATCTATCTGTGTACCTACCTACCTACCTATATACCTATCTGAATTTGACATAATTAGAAGCAACTATCAGATACTGTAAATAGATTTAAGGATAAAAGGAATAGCCTTCAAATAAGGGGTTCCTATCACTAACATAAAATAGATGTTTGAACAAAATTAAAATCAGTATTATTGACTTATTCTTACTTGTGTTTATTGGGTTTTTTGGATACATGAATTCATTCATTTTTATTTTTAAAAAGAGATTATTTTAATGGTTAAAAAAACAGAAAAATGTACCAACTTGTATTCTTTTTTAAGGTTATGCTTTCTGGTGCTATATTAATGTTAGAACGCATGGTAATAAGGTATAGTATAAACCATAATAGGGACAACATTAAAGAGAAAATGAACAATATATAATTCTTAAAATGATCAAGTCCACAGTACACATACAATATTTCAAAACTAGCCAGCAAACTTATAAATCAAACTATATAACAAAACCAACAAACTGTATAAATCAAATATACAGGAAGACATTCCTATCCATAAAGCTTTCCTAATAGAATCCATATATTTCAAGATCTCATAGGGAAGAATATAGTAGTGGGTGTGTTCTGGATGTTAAGTACTATGGAGGAGATTCCAGAACTTCAAATCCAGGCCTCACCAATCATCTAATTATGCATGTGAACTTGAGTAATTTTCTAATACTCTCTACTCCCCAGTTTCTATATCTGTTAAAAGGGTTAAGGGCACATGGGTGGCTCAGCTAGTTAAGCATCTGACTCTAGATTTCAGCTCAGGTGATGATCTCTTTGTTCATGGGTTCAAGCCCTGCATCAGGCTCCATGTTGGCAGTGTGGAGCTTGCTTGGGATTCTCTCTCTCATTCTCTCTCTCTCTCTCTCTCTGTCTCTCTCTCTCTCTCTCCCTCTCTCTCAAAGCAAATAAATAAAACTTGAAACATTTAGGGGCACCTGGGTGGCTCAGTCAGTTAGGTGTCTGGCTTTGGCTCAGGTCATGATCTCACATTTTGTGGGTTTGAGCCCCATGTCGGGCTCTGTGCTGACCCCTCAGACCCTGGAGCCTGCTTTGGATTCTGTGTCTCCCTCTCTCTCTGCACCTCCCCTGATCTCTCTCTCTCTCTCTCTTTCTCTCTCTCTCTCTCTCTCTCTCATTAAAAAAACAAACAAACAAAAAACAACTTGAAACACTTTTTAAAAAAGGTTAATACTGGTATCCACCTCTTAATTTATGAGTATTTATCAGGATTTGAATAGTTTTGTAGAACATTCTTAGAAAATGATCTAAGGTAGGGCTCAATAAAAATACACAAATAATAAATAGTTTATCTAGAGAACACCAGGTGGGTGGTAGAGATTACAAGGGAAATATTTTGTAAGATGATACATGTTTTTACTTGAACTTTCATGGTTTTCGCTGGCATTTAGCAGGTCATCGTAATACTACGTGTCATAATGAATATATGCTTAGAAGCCATGGAGAACTTTGATACAATTCAACTTTTCTCTACTTTAGACTAAACAGCATGTGATAAGGATGAGTAGTTCCTGAATTAACTTCTGGATACGGTGAAAATAATACAATATGGGGAGGATAGGAAAATGTTGAAACTGTAATTTATAAAAAACTTTTCAAGTAGACAGTTTTGAATTTAAAATAGAAGGAAGAAAATTTGTATCCTTGTTATAAAAGAGAAATGTGACATTAGTGAGAATAAGGAAACTATATACAAATATTATGTTCTAATTTTTGAATCTAAAAAGGACCATGAAGCATAAACAATTAAGAACAGCAGCTGAATCTCAAATTATTTGGTTTATTCTCCTCCGAATTTCCATAAAGAACCAGTGGGATGCAGACTAGGACAAGTCTATCCATAATGATATCAGTGCTCAGACATATTTATAGACCAGTGGGATGAGGCATATAAAATCAAATCCTTTATTTTGAACACATTTAATTCCTATGGGCAAAGCAAATAAATAATTTATTACTTACTAATTTACTCTTTGTGCATACACAATAATAATAAATGTCATTCTACTGGCTAAATATCCCCCCTCTCCTTGCTTTTACATCTCATTCCCTCACATCTACCTAAGGAAATTGTTGCATTGATTCTCTCTCTTTCCATCACTACCAATTCTCTCTTTTGTGTTATTCAAATCAGTGTATAAATAAATTCTTTCTTTTATATTAAAAATTCCCCTATGATCCCATTTCCCCTCTAACTTCTGCTCCATTTGTTTACTCTTTACAGGAAAGGTTCTTGAAAGTGTAGATAATTGTTAGCTTCATAATGACCCCTTGCACTAGTTTTAGTCCACAAACTCCACTAAAACTCCTCTTTTCAAAGTCACCAATGACCTTCATGTTGTCAATTCCAACAATCAAATTGCAGTAATATCACTTTGGCTATTTTGGAGCATTTCATAGAGCATATTACTCTATTTTTTTTCTTGAGATCCTTTCTTCACCTATACTGTTGAACACAACTCTCATCACTAAACTTGGGAGTGTCAATCCTTTCACATGATTATTTTGTATTATCTATTGTCACTCTCTAAGGCATCTCACATAGTCTGACAATTTACTCACCTTCCAAATGCTAATTCCTGGATTTATATTTTATGTAGTTCTCTCCTGACCTTGAGTTCCAAATATCTTACACAAATTTGACTTTTCTACTTGTGTATCTGGTAATAATTGCAAACTTTGCACATGAAAAATGAAGTTCTTAACTCCATATCTATTTGTCCTGAAGTCTCTCTCATTTCAGTAAACGCGAATTTTATTTTTTCATTTACTCAGCAATAAACCCTTATAGATTCCAGTGCTCCTTTTTCTTTCTTTTTTCCCCTCCTTTCTCAACTCCATGTATGGTCTTTCAGCAAATGATATTAGCTTTGCCATGATAGCACATATCACCACTCCCAGTCACCACCCTTGTCTCAGACCCAACCATCTCTCCCCGTAGAATATGATCACATTCTCCTTTGCATTTTAATAGCCTCTCTATGGGTACTGTCTTAAGAGACTAAACAAATGTCCTTGTGCCCTTCTGACCAAGTGATTCTGGTAAAAAATTTTAGTCACATCATGTCTCTGTTGAACACCTGCTTGCAATAGTTTCACTTCTTGCTCAGAATGAATCTCAAAGCCTTTAGTGAATGAGTTACATGGCCCTGCCAAAACAGATTCTCCATCAATTGTTTCAGGACATTTCCTACTTGGTCTCACATTTTCTTTTCCACACTCCACTCCAGTCATATTGAACTCACTGCTGTCCCTTACATATGCCAAACAAAGTCCCATATGCAGACATTTGAACAGGTGTTTCTACTGAATGCTTTCCCCTTGACACCTCCATAATCGTTTAGTTCATTTACCTTCCCCTTCCCTCCATAAATGTCTTTTTAATGAGGTAAGATCAATGCATCCACTAGCCCAATAGGTACAGTACTTGGAGCACACAGTACATTTAAGGTCTGAAAAATATATTTTTTATTATTTGCTTATTTATTTATTTAGAGAGACAGAAAGAGAGTGCATGCTTGAGAGCAGAAGGGAAGGGAGAGAGAATCCTAAGCAGCCCGCTGGGTGGTGGGGGGGGGGGGGGAGGAGGCTAGATCTCACAACCATGAGATCATGACCTGAGCCAAAATCAAGAGTTGGATATTCAACTGACTGAGCCACCTAGGCACCCTGAGAATAATCTACTTCTTAAATGCTTTCCAATATATATTATCTTCTTCCCACTTGACAGAAATGTGCAATCTTCCTGACACTATTTCTTTAACAGCATGATCACTGTTTGCAAGTATTTTTATTTCTATAAAAAGGAATGGGTATTTCAGAAATATACATCTTGATGAGAATTTAATTAGAAACTAAAGGTTTTACCACTAAATTTAATTGTTGTACTGTGTCAGCAGCAATGTTTCTGTAAAGTACTAACTATAAAGCCAATGTTATTGATGTTGCATAAACAAAAATTTTCTGCACTGAATTTTGGTTGTTTATCATTGGTTTGGTTTCTTGCTACATGAAAAATATATTCCAACTAAGTTTCAAATATCTGCTGAGTAGAATGTGAACCACAGAACCACAGAATGTGTTTTTTATAATTAAAAAAATGTGCCCCAATTTCAATTGAAAGAATGAGTTTTGATGAGTTGGCTAGTACTGTTTTTACATTTCGTATTTGCTTCTGTGGCAGAGGTAATTGGAATGACATTCTTGAATAAGAATTAAATTTTCTAACCTCTAAGATGCTATTCATGAATGTCTGCTGAATTACCAGAATCAAAGGTATGTGGTACTTTCATGCTACATATAGTCACCAGTCTCCCACTTGTATCGTGGCCAGTGGTGCCCTCCCAGGCTGTGGTCTTGATCTTCCTGCCCTCATAACCACTCCCTTTTGTCCACATTGGAATCTTCTATATTCTTGTGCTGTCGGGTATTCCTAGGTTGATATTCTAGTTCTAGTTCATTACACAAAATCTAATGTATGATAAGGTTTAAGAGTTTAATTATGCCTCTCTATGTCAATAGTTAAGAATTTCTTTGATTCAAAATCCTAAAGTTTGATTAATAGCTTCTAGAGGCTAAGAAGAAAGAAAAAAAGTAACCTCAGTGAGGAGGTAATTCACTATTCAAATCATATAATTTAATCTAAAACACATGAAATCTTTCTTTATATATACACACAAGTACCATATAAAGATATTTTGGTAAAACTTGTAATGCTCTATATCTGTAATATGATTTAACTTTAGGGATGTTTACATGCATATATTTTCTATGTTAAACATATGTTCTGTATATGACTTTAAACAGCATGAATCATAATCTTTCACTGAACTGATCAGAGTTATGAATTTAGGGATATTACTTTCAATGTAATATTTCACCTTCATTGGTGAGGTAGTCTGAGGAATATTCATTACATAAAATAGATAAGATTTATGATCTGATTCTCCCTTGCAAATACAATATTTTCTGAGAAATTTAATAAATGGGGATAACATGACTATGCTTCATAAATATTAAATTTAAGTATTATATTTACATGTTATATTCCAATGCTAAAATTCTCACAAGATTCCTCTTCTCAGGTTAAAATCTCTTGATAGAATTCTAGGCATTAAGTTAAGATGCAAAAGGAAGTTCTACAGTATTGAGATTTAGGACCTCAAAGTTGTTTGTGTTTAGGCACTTGGATCATTTCTAGTGGACACTTTATAATTACTGTATCACTAATTATCAATTTACTATTTTCCTATATATGTTCATATATATGTATATAAATATATACTTATATTCACATACTGATATTTGTACATATAATGTATGTGTGTAAACGTATATATATATGTATGCATATATATATATGTGTGTACATATATACATATGAGAGAGAGAATTTTTATACTGACTCGTTCAAGAAACTATTATAAATGTAAACTTCTTGGACTAGAAGAGTCAGCGATAGTGGATAAAATGTATCAGTTCCTCAGAATTAGAAGTCTGAATCTGGAAGTAATCAAAGGCTTTCATCAGGAATGGCTAACCTGTGTGCTACTTATCAAGTACCTCGCTATTCCATTATCTGGAATAACAGGATTCTTTTTTTTTTAAATTTTTTAATGTTAATTTTATTTTTGACAGAGAGACAGAGCATGAGCAGGGGAGGGGCAGAGAGAGACAGAGAAACACAGAATCTGAAGCAAGCTCCAGGCTCTGAGCTGTCAGCACAGAGCCGGACGCGGGGCTCTAACTCACAGACCGCGAGATCATGACCTGAGCCAAAGTCGGACGCTCAACTGACTGAGCCACCCAGACACTCCCGGATGAACAGGATTCTTAAAAGTATAGGTGATATATTTACCAGGCATCCTTACTCTCAATTGAATTATAATAATCATGGTCACCATTTAAATCTGCTTAATAACTTTTAAAAAGAATTTAAGAATAATGCATTATGATAATGCTTAATAACATCTTGGGACTCCAGGGTGGCTAAGTTGGTTGAGCATCTGACTCCTAATTTCCACTCAGGTCATGATTCCATTTCAACCCCGCTTTGGGCTCCCCTCTGAGCATTAAGTCTGCCTAGGATTCTTTCTCTCCCTCCTTCTGCCCCTCTCCACCACTTGCACATGCTCACTCTCTCTCAAAATAGACTTAAAAACTCCAAAGGGATTTGACACTTTAACCAAGAAAATGCCTCATGCATTTGGGAGCATCAACTACTGTGAGTTACCAAGCAAAATTAACCAAAATTTAGTCACAATTCAGGGGAAAAAAAAATCTGTGTGTAACTGATATAACATGAAAGTGTAGAAGACTCAAAACAACAGACTTTAGTATGCATAATTGCATACTGTAATGCAATTATCCAACTGCCATATATTTCCAGATTCTGCACAAATGTAAAATAAAATAGTGTCATTTTAACAAATAACTAAAGGTGGAGTATAGCCTGGGAACAGTTGTCTGATTCTTTTCTTCACTTTAAAACAATAAGGAGGTTACCAAGCTAAAGGGGTGAATGTGCCCCCCAGGGAGTAGACAAAATGTCTGAAAACATTTCTGATTATCATGACTGGGGGTTTGACTTTATCTAGTGGATAGAGGCCAGGGATACTGCCAGTCCATCAATGAACAGAACAACCCTCACAACAAATGTCAATAATGCTGAAGTTGATAAACCATGGTAAAGACAATAGTTAAGCAGAAAAGCACTACTTCATAGGTCTTTTTTTTTTCCTGAAAGAAAGAGGGTTACGTTTTTTTCCTTGAATCAAATATGGTGGTTACAAGAAGAGTGATTGCAACAATACATTTCCCCATCCCATTTATAGATAAAATTGAGTTAACCTAAAAAGTGTAGGTAGATGGTATTTATAACATATACTGATACTTTATAATATTAATAACTAAATTTAGATAAATAAAATAATATAAAAATTAGTATTGTCATACTATTTAAGAGAGAAATCTGTTTCTTATGGTTCTTAGATAAAGAGTCATTTATTCTAAGCAAATGATGAAATTGAAAGGATATGAAATTGACAATATAGTGATAACTGATTTACTAAATGCATTTCAACTTAATATTGCAGACAATTCTAAAATTAACAGAAAACTAAAAGTGCTTGAAGCTGGCATTTTGTATAGAAATCTGTATACTTATTAGTGGTGCACACACATGTTCTATTAACATTCCTGTAATAGCTGACAAAGGAAAAAATATCACACTAACAAACATGCGTATGTATTAACATAAATATGTTCATAATAATAAACTTACCCTTTGTTAGACACAGTTATGATGTCATCTGAACAGTGCTTTAGGCTGTAAGGAAAAGAAAAGGTTTGTCAAATACTGCACCTAAATAATAATTATAGCAATATTTAGATTTTTCATAATTTGAGTCATATTTGATTAATTAATATAAAAGCCGGCATGATTTTCCCTCAAAAAAATGTAACATAGTATTTTCTATGTAATACAAACTTCTGATGAGCAAACTTAAGATTAAAGTCACCAAACAAATTTATCCAGATAGATGTAATATTAATTTATTACTTTCTAAAGTTGTGTTTTACAGGCATAAGTACGTTTTTTGAAAAAAGAATTAACTCTATACTTTTTTTTAAGTCAATGATTATAAGGTATATTTTACTAAATTAGATCATTATTTAATCTTATATTAATTTTTAGCACCTTAAACTTAGAATATGATGGCATACTTCCAAATATTTTTAGTATATGTGCTGCCAAGGCGGGTTCAAATAATATTTTTAAACACTTTAGAAACTAGTATTCACACATTATTTGCTAATAAATAAATTATTGTTTGTACTCCCAAATATGAGATTTTTCCATCTCCCAATAATATTCCATATTCCTTAGAATTTTGTTTCTATTTGTGCTTATGTGTATGTTCCTATGTAGATATGAATAGTCACCTGATGGATTGGATTTTAGCAGAGATGTGTGTTTGTGTATATGTACCTTTATGTGTTTGTGTGTGGATATGAAAAGAGTTTTGTGATGGATTAAATTCACTTGAGATTATGGGTTATATTAGAATATCATTTTTAATTAATGCAGTTCATAGTAGTTTAAATGTATACCTAGAACTAGTTTGATGATCTATCTTCATAATTTAAAATAGAAAATAAAATTATTCCTCTTAGAAGTTTCATTTTCTAGCATACCTTTTTCCTTTGTGGAAACATACATTCTGCTATAACTACCATTATGTTGGCTGGATTATTATGAAGTTAATGCATAGAGACATTATGTCACCCAAATTTCTCAACTTTAGAGATCCCTGTCTCTCAGTTTCAGTGTCAAGCTTCCTATTCTATTAACTTTATTTTTTCCTCCTTGAAGTAAAAGAAGGTATTTGAATCTTCTACCAAGTGAGAACAGCTCACCAATCACTGCCCGCATTCCAGAGAAGCATATTTTATATGAAGTTGGAAGATGTAGGAAAAAAATTAGTATTTTCTTATTATGTTTTGGGGTGGTAGAGATAATTATCCTCCTTTGATATATTTCAAATTAATTTAAAAGTCTCTTGTATATGTTTAAAACAACTGTTACTAAATATATGGGGTGGTGCATGTTAATTCCATTTAAAGTCATGCCCAATGGCAAAAAATAAATAAATAAATAAAAGTGTGCTACTATGTAATCCTTATATTTGGCAGCATTTTGTAGCTTAGACTGTAAGTCTTATGTTAGGCTTAATGGTTATTTTTTTGAGTTGAATGTTTTGAGAACATTTTTTTCTATATAATATTCTACATATACATTTTTAATGCCAAAGATTGTTAAGGGAAATTATTTCTTACCCCGGAGTTGTAATAGTGGAATATTTCCCTTACGCATGCAAAAAAGCTAGGTTTTAAAGAATGAAGAAACTAAGCAACAAAAATATTTATAGAATAAAATCACCTAGAGGCTTTTCCTCTTTTTTGGTGCCTCCCACTTTAAATACCTATACAGACATCTATGGCTACATCTACATCTACGTGTACAGCTTTATCGATCTCTACTATCTATCATAGTCCATGAGTTTCTTCTCTAAATGGTTATATTTATGCTCCAAAAAACAAATCTTTAGAATGTCCTAACACACGCAAACACACATACACACACACACGCACACACACACACACACCCCTATACAATGAATACAACCTATTAACAGGTTAGTAAAATTTGCTCGTGGGGGGGGAAAAAGGTTTTTTTTCTCAATTTTTAACGAAACCTCCTATCTTCAAGGAAAAAAAAATAACATACATATAGCTGGAGAGAAAATATTTGGACAGAAAAACCATTTAAATCCCTGAATAAATATATGTTAAATAAATCTAATAGAAATTTTAAGAGTACTCTGCAAGTGAAAAAAACTTTATTAAAGTTATTCAAATTATCTAGAGTTATTTGAGTCTACATGAAGAGTTTCATTTAAAACAAATACACAGTCAAAGAGCTGTCTGCTGTCCTTATTTTAATAATTTTCAAAGGAAATATCTCCATTTTTTCCCATTGAATAATAATATATATTGATTTTAACAATACATAAGAAAAATACAGTAAGGTTAATCTGAGACTACATACTAAGATCATTTGTTTATACTAGTGGACATTGGCATAGATAATAGATAATTTTAAAAGAATTGCTAAACTATTTCTCTGTTATGATTATATCAAAGGTAGAAGATATGAAATATAAAACGAGATTGGATCAGTGATAGTTTCATCCGGATGATGAAGGCTTACGCCTTTTTCTAAGGTAGAGGGAGAATGCCTCTTGAATAGAGAAAAAGTATGCTAGGTTTTTTTTCTATAAGGGTATTTTGCTCAGAATAATAGCATTATGAATACCTGAATGTTCCCAATGTTTCACAGCGTTGGGGACACTATTTTGCAATCTTGATTGCACATCAGATTCAATAGAGGACTTTAAAAATCACTAATGCTTTCATAATTTTTAAAGCATCCCTCATCATTTCCTGTCAATTATGAAGAGTGCCAGATTATAGAGCTATGGGTAAAAGTATTACATGGCAAAAAATTATTGCATGGAAAATAATTTTCTTTGAAATTTAGTTTTAAAAATTAAACATCATTTTATGTAGTGTCTACACATACCAAATATTTACTTAATGATTCATAATTTTAAAAACTCACTTATAAAAACTTAACTCAGAAAATGATACCAGTGATAACCACTTATTGGATGTCTATATGAAAATGTGTTCTCATTTTATCCCATAATACACTATACCTCTTTAATCTTTGAAATATCTCTACTTCTTAATTCAATTAGAAGTTAGCATTTCAAATATAATTTTTAACATATTTTATCATTGTTTACAACTATTTAGTACTGAAGACATCAGAAAAAATAGCTCTTTTAAAATTTCGCTTCTCAGTGATTTCTTATATCTATGAAACGGTCTGAGGGTTGTTTTGGTCTCAGGTAATTTAGTGTGTGTGTGTGTGTGTGTGTGTGTGTGTGTGTGTGTGTGTGTATGTGTGTGTGTGAATTTATTTTATTTTCTTAATCTTTAATCCCTAAACATTATTGATACAGAATTTGTATATCCACTTTTTAAATTTTGGATTGACTACTATTGTTCATCCTAGAAGACACTGTCATGTAACCTTCCTAAACTTAAAATGAGCCCATTGACCCTAAATACCAAACAAAAAACAAAAAACAAAAAACAAATTGATTCACAGCGTATCTTAATGAGTGACCTATCTTGACTTATGATACATAACAGCTTACAGATATGAAAAACATAATTTACCATGAAGATACATCATTACATATGTTATATAGTTTCATGGGTACAAAAATCAGCTAGCCCATTACATTTTTATGAACATTTATTAAGATTACTATACAATATATGCAAAAGTGAAATCAGAAGTAAATGGATTATTTGCTATTTACTATTGTTCCTCAAAGATGTCTGTTCTTTCTCTGCATCTTTCTCTGCTACATTTTAATGTCTAGACTAGTGAATTACACACTAAAGCACAACATATATATATATGTTCTTCTTGCGGCCGAAGACCTGCACAGACTGCAAAGGACCGTTGGAAGGCATGTGTATATATATATATATATATATATATATATATATATATATACACAACTTTAGACAAAAACCATATATATATATCCATATATATATCCATATATATATCTCCATATATATATATATATATATATATATATATATATGGTTTTTTTCTAAAGTTGTGTGTATATAGTATTTATCTACATTTAAGGAAATATTTTGAACAGATCTAACTTATAATAATTGAATGTAGTCTTATCTTTATGAAATTTATTCTTAAATTAACTTCCCTAATTTTCACACTATTATGAATCTTTGCTTTTTTTCTAGTAAGAATTGATATTTAACATACAGCTTTCCTGGAAATATATATGAATACCTAATTACCCCAGGTAATAATGAACAAGAACTTTATGCTCTTTATAATGAAATGGTTTTCTATTGTCTTAATATTTGAAATATATGCTAGATTATATTTTTAATTTCCTCATAATTAAGAAATTTCATATAATATTTTAAGGTGACACAAAATCAACATAAATGGAAAATAATAATAAGTATTAAACTTCCTTTTGCATGTTCTTATTCATGTGCTTCCTGCTAAATGATGTTTTAATGAGTTTAGAAATTTTATAAACAGTAGCTGAAAGAATACAGGGAATGAAACATCCTTAACGATGAAAGATTGGACTTCATGCCTCAAAATATAAATGCATTTACTTTGATTCAAATCAGATCACAGTAAAAAAATAAACTTTATTCTATGAAATACTTTTTGAAATGTGCTAAGCATATCCACTTGACTTCTTTAAGTAGCCTTGGCATAAAGACATCTCTTTTGGTATCAGATTAAAGTACTCATACTTTTCCCAGTAAAGTGTGGATTTTGAACTGTTCCCCTGTAAGTCACTGTCTATATATTTTCTTCATAACATAAAAATCATTTCAACAAGACATATTTAGACAACCAGAAAATGTCTTGGAATTTCAAAACAATAGGACATTTTTTTCTGAAGATGTTATTTTTTAATTTTAGTTTACTTTCAAATGCATAGCGAAGCAACCCATAAATTTTTGTTGCTTTAAATAGGAACTTTACCATGGTTTCCATTAAGTAACTTAGTTTCTAATACTGTTGATGTCACAGATCTGGAAAATGAGGACCTCAGTTGTTCTCTATACATTTTAGGATTGTTCAAGTATTTAAAACAACCCAGAAATTTGAGGTTGAGCACATCAAGGTGATGTCTGGGGTTTTGTTTTGTTTTTGCTACATCTTCTTCCATGTGTACCTTTTAGGGTCTCATACCTACTAGTTAATGTATATATTTCAAAAGTTCTGGGGCGCCTGGGTGGCGCAGTCGGTTAAGTGTCCGACTTCAGCCAGGTCACGATCTCGCGGTCCGTGAGTTCGAGCCCCGCGTCAGGCTCTGGGCTGATGGCTCGGAGCCTGGAGCCTGTTTCCGATTCTGTGTCTCCCTCTCTCTCTCTGCCCCTCCCCCGTTCATGCTCTGCCTCTCTCTGTCCCAAAAATAAATAAACGTTGAAAAAAAAAATTAATGTTCTAGTCCCTTTTGTCATTAAAGAGAAGGAAGGATGAAGAATAATGTTTCAATAGTTTCTTAATTTTAATTAATATAGTTGGTAACACAAATGTATTTTCTTCATAACATAAAAGTCATTTCAACAAGACATAAATAGACAACCAGAAGATGTCTTGGACTTTCAAAACAATAGGACATTTTTTTCTGAAAATACTATTTTTTAACTTTAGTTTACTTTCAAATGCATACCAAAGCAACCCATAATTCTTATTGTTGGTATTAAATAGGAACTTTACTATGATTTCCATTAAGTAATTTAGTTTCTAATACTGTTGATGTATTAGTATGGTCATGCAAAAGATATGTGAAGTGCCTTCAAATTTAGATAGAGATGCCATAAATAATTTTTGAAAAGTATTTATTTCACAACATTTTGTATAATTGATATTAAATTGTTCATTTATAGAAACTGTATGGCCATGTTGTCTTTGCTAAAAATAAGTTGAAACACATATTCAGCAGCATACAAAGACAGGATGCTCTCAGTTTTATAAATGTGCCTTTTAAAAGAAAACGCTTGAAGAGCTTAGAAAACTTTGAGTTTCAATGTACCAAATTGATTGGTAATGTTTATATTTGCCTTTAACTTCACCAACCTCAATATATTTAAACCTTAAACTCCTCACTACATTGCCTTATGAAGACAAAGTCCATCACTGTAATTCCCCTGCAATCAATGAGACTTTCACAATGGAATTTCAAGTTTACCCACTTTATTAAATATTGTTAAATTTGTGTGTGTATATATATATACACACAGTATATATATATATATGTATATATATATGTATATATATACATATATATATACATGTATATGTATATATACATATATATATATATACGTATATATATATATATACTGTTATATGTCATCAGAGAACCACTGAAGCAACCTGAATTTAATGGGATAAAATTCTGGAGAAAGTAGCACTACAGAGGATGAGTTGACATTCTGCAGTGGCTTTTTTCCTCAAGGGATTACCTGACTTCAGGAAAAAACTACCAGGCTGAAGATCCAGGCAAAGATCTGGACAGAACATGACTAAAAAGAATAAGAGAAACTAACAATGTATGTGCCTGCATGTGTGTGTTTACTCTCTCAAGGACTTGAATCTTTTCAATTACTCATAGGCTGTGCTTAATTTGTATTCACTTAATTGGACATAAGTAATAAAAGAGCATGTTTCCAAATGTGGTGATGACTGTGTGGGATGATGTAATATCCGTTAATAGTACATATGATAAATGTTCTAGTTCTTCAAAAGATTACTTCTTCATTGTGACCAGTGGATTACCAGTCCGTATTTGCTTCCAAGTAACCATGGAGTCCTAAGTTACCAAGTAACTTTTTTGATTATCAGTTTCTTGACAGCAAAATGAAAATCCCAGTGTTGTTAAATACTTTATAAATAACCCTATTTAAAAGAAAACTATTATCATTACTATTGGTGTTATTATTATCATTTGATTATTACTAAAAGAAGACTATATTGGCAGGTATAATTCTAGATAGATAAACACATATTATTCGGATATCCAATATTCAGCATCTATTAGGATGGAAACGTAATCCAAATAAATTTATCCTTTAGATTAAAGAATTATAAATGACAATGAATTGTATTTTATGGGCTTTTCATTAATAATTTATTTCATTTTATTTATTTTAGGTTTTGAAATTTCTCCAATTTGCATAGGTAAACTATGAAACAATTTGATTGCTTTGTTGTCATTTTCATTGTATCACATACTTAAATTGGACTTTATTTTCCAAAACCGTTTTGCAAGAATTTATTCATACCTTTGAAAAACCATATCATTACTACTGTGTAAATAATCTCTGCTTCCCTATTATTCCAGGATTCCTTTATTTATTTATTTATTTATTTACCATATGTATAAGACATTCCACCATCACATATTTATCAGGCCAGGTGTTCTTGCAGACCCACATGATGGAAGAGTGAAAAAAAAATTCTGTTATCATAAAGTGTATATTCTCTTCAAAAGATACTGAGAATAAAACACCTACACAAGATATGTAACAACAATCAGCAATTAAAATCGTGAGGTAAAATAAAACAAAGTAAGGTAGAGAGTAGGAGAGATTTCCCTTTTATACAAGATCATCAATGTAATACTCCTAGATACAGTAGCATTTAAACAGAAGACCACGTCCATTATGAGTACAAAGTGTTGTAACTACTATAGTTTTGTAACCTGAAATAACCTTTAGTAATGTTAATTCTTTCTTACTTTTATTTAAAAATATTTCCCCTTGTTTTTGTTTTTGTTTTTGTTTTTTTGCTATACTGTAATTTTATTGAGTCCTCCAGAACACAGAACACACACGCATACACACACAAAATGAAATTTGCATTAGAATTATAACAATTTAGAATTTAGGGGCCAAGATGGCAAGGAGCGTGGAAGTTTTTTTGTTTTTTTTTTTTTTGCATCTCTAGTCCCTGAAATACAGCTAGATCAATGCTAAATCATCCTGCACACCTAGAAAACTGATTTGAGGATTAACACAACAATCTGTATAACCTGAACCAGAGAACTTAGCAGTTATGTGGTGCTGAGAGGTGAACTGGGGGAGAAAGCCACGGAGGGCAGGGAGCTGTTTTTGCTTGCAGAGAGAGGACGGAGATTGGATGGAGATTCTATATTTTTTACTTTTTTGTAAATTTTTCAAATTATATTTTTTACTCCCATAATTTCATTATATTCTATTTCATTATATTCATTTTTTCAAATTTTCAAACATTTTCTTTCGTTTTTTCTTTTCTTATTTTTCCTTTTTTTCTCTACTCTATCAAGCTCCTTTCAACAACCAGACCAGAAAACCCCTAGGATCTAGCATCCTTTATTTGATTTTTTGTGTTGTTTTTAATTTTTTAAATTTAAATTTTTTACCTTATTAATTCCTTTTCTTTCTTCAAAATGAAAAAAATGAAGGAATTCACCCCAAAAGAAAGAACAGGAAGAAAGGACAGCCAGGGACTTAACCAACACAGATATAAGCAAGATGTCTGAACCAGAATTTAGAATCACAATAATAAGAATATTAGTTGGTTTACTCTGGGATTAAGAGTATAATTTAGGAAGGATAAACATTTAGATACTAAGTATGGCCAACTGGGAAACCTATCAATGTATTTTGTGAACATTCACTAAAAAGGGGAAGCCCAAGAAATGGCTAAATTAAGTTACTAATGGGAAAGTAATTAATAACTAATCCTTCACAGATAACCATATTCTTTTTTTTTTTTTTTTTTTTTTTTTTGGGACAGAGAGAGACAGAGCATGAACGGGCGAGGGGCAGAAAGAGAGGGAGACACAGAATTGGAAACAGGCTCCAGGCTCTGAGCCATCAGCCCAGAGCCCGACGCGGAGCTCGAACCCACAGACCAGGAGATCGTGACCTGGCTGAAGTCGGACGCTCCACCGACTGCGCCACCCAGGCGCCCCGATAGATAACCATATTCTTAAAAAAAAAAAAAAAGAAGTTATTTATTGATGGACAGGCAACTTCAGTAGCATGCATAAATGGTTAAATGAAGATGTTGCCCCATTCAATTAGGTTTGGTAGATTTGGTAGCTGTTGTTGTGGAATTTACAATCCTGATGATTTTGGAACAACTGTTGATGTCTATTTTTTACCAGAAACATGTGACACTTGCTAGTAGGACTTAAGGAGTGTTATTCGTCTTTATTTTATTTTTTTTTAATTTTTTTAACTTTTATTTATTTTTGGGACAGAAAGAGACAGAGCATGAACAGGGGAGGGGCAGAGAGAGAGGGAGACACAGAATCCTAAGCAGGCTCCAGGCTCTGAGCCATCAGCCCAGAGCCTGACGCGGGGCTCGAACTCACCGACCGCGAGATCATGACCTGAGCTCAAGTCGGACGCTTAACCGACTGAGCCACCCAGGCGCCCCTTAATTTATTTTTTAATTTGAGTATAGGTGACACATAATTTTACATTAGTATCAGGTATATGATATAGTGATCCAATGTCTCTATATATTATGCTATTCTCACCACAAGTATAGATATAATCAATCACCATACAACATAATTACAAAATCATTGACTATATTTCCTATTCTGTGCTTTTTATTCCCATGATTTATTCACACCATAACTGTAAGCCTACATCTCCCACTCCCCTCCACCTATTTTGTGCCTCTCCCCACATAAATAATACCTTCTAGGACCATCCATGTTGTTGCAAATGGCAAGATCTCATCCTTTGTATGGCTGTATAATATTCCTGTGTGTGTGTGTGTGTGTGTGTGTGTGTGTGTGTGTGTGTGTGTATGTGTACACTTTCCTTATCCATTCATCTCTTGATGGACTCTTAGGTTGCTTTCATATCTTGGCTATTGTAAATAATGCTGCAATAAACAAACATAGGGATACATATATTTTTCAAGTTAGTGTTTTCATTTTATTTGTGTAAATACTCAGTTGTGAAATTATTGGATCATATGGTATTTGTCTTTAATGTTTTGAGGAACCGCTATGCTGTTTTCTGAAATGTTGTTATAGCAGCGGAATGAACGAAGGCAGTTTTTTTTTTTAAATCTTACATTCTTATTATTGTTGGTTGAAGATGTTTATATGTCTTTAAATTTTCAGTGGAGTGGCTACACAAATTTGAAAACTAGGGAAGGAACAGATTTTAATAATACGTCTCCTCACATAGTATGAAGTCAGTAAGCATGAGGTGCATAATAGAATAGATTCTGGTTTGTACACTTGTGAAGATTGTCAAATAAGTTTTACTGTTATTTTCAGTGTCCCTCTGATTATGGTGACACCCAATATACAATCAAAAGTTTTATGTCATTCTGATGTATTCTAATCCAGGATTTCTCAAGTAGGATATAACAGATTTTTAGAGAAACCTACAATACTGATGTTCATACAAAGAGGCTGTGCCCCTTTATATGAATGTTTAAGAATACATTCAAGACCCGAAGGAAGGTCAAAAGTAAAGAACTAACTTTCCCAGCTTAACAATTTCAGAAATCCATCATCTGACTACTGCAAAGTAACCTTACACAAGAAAGTGGACCAATTAGCCCTGTCACTCACAGACAGCTAAGTACAAAATGGATTTAAGGTTAGAGCTCTGAGATAGATTTAATGCATGACTTAAACAGTATGTATTATGGTTCAGTGCTACACGAATGACTGGAATCTTTGGCACATTTCTGACAAAGTGACTGATGATTGGCTGTAAGGGGAATTTTGGCTTGATAGAAATGGGTCAATGTTCAGTGTTGTTCCTCTACTCAAATAGAAACAAACTCTAGAAAACTGTCAGAGCTTTATTTTATTTTATTTCTTTTTTAAAACTTAGTCTTAGTTCAGCCACATAGCAGCAGTTCGATACTGACAAACATGGAAGAATGTGGTCTTCCTGGTAAACAATGAAGAAACAATTTTTCTCAACAACTATAATGAAACAAAGCATTGAATAAGACCAGAAGACCTGGATCCTAACCATAGTTGTGACACAAACTGCCTGTGAGATAGGAAGTGAGTAACAGAGTCATTCATTTCCCACTTACAGAAATAGAAAAAGAGAAAATGACTAAATAACCATGAAGTTTCTTCAACTTAAAAAACAAAAATAAAAAAATAACCATTATTCTATGTCTTAATAGCTTGCTTTTGTAACTCCAGTTGCTACATTACAGGATGAACTTTCAACAAAATGGTTCTTTCAGTTCAGTTTTGACTTTAAGCCCATGAGAAGGAATTATATGAACAATGAAACTATGGCAAACTAAAGTGTTTGCTTTTTTTTAAAGAATGTAGTAACAAAGATATTTTTTGGAATAGGAAGATTATTCATTATAAGTTTACATGAGCTATTGAATCTATAATAATGTTTCACTTCTCAGAAATATTTTAAATAAGACAATATTCTTAAAGTAAAAAAAAACATAAAGGCTAAAATATATGAGCAGGATATATTTGCTTTTGTTTTTCATTCACATAGCATTTTATATCATTAATTAAATCTTCAAAACAACACTAAGAATATACCAAAATGCTAGTTCACTTTGAGTTACAGTTTAATGGCTCTCTTTAATCACAAGGGATCTGAATAGTTATTTCTGCAACCTAATGGCTTAGAAATTTGTTTTAGATGAGGAGGTTTGGCTATCTGTTTTCCCATAAAAGTGAAAATAATTATTTTTGAAACTTAAATGTTCAGATTTAATCAAGTTTTTAAATGAAGTGTGGCAAAGTAACAGTATTGTAAAATTTTAAATAGAATGGTATCATCTAAATATGCTGGATGATTAAGCAAAAAATATTATGATGATAATATACAAAATCTATGTCATCAGCCAACAAGAGACAGTTTCTTGAAATAAGAAATAAAATTTTTATAGAGAACAGTAATAGTCATATATACATATATAGAATGGAATTTATATGTATGTAACTGAAAGGAATGCCCATGTGTCCAAACTAGGTTAAAAATTAGAAGAGATATTTGAAGGTAGAACAGAGGAAGGTTATTATTATATAATGGAATATTTTCACTTCATCATTTTATTGAAAATCACTGATTAGATCTAAAATATTATCATTTAATTTTCTTTCTTTCTTAGATTATAAACTTACAACCATCTATATCAAATCATTTTGTTACATTGAATGGGAATTGAGTATTTTTTAGATAGTTAATAATTTGGGAGTATGTTTGCCTCTCCTATCCCCATTATTTAGTCTACTACTGGTTAAGTCATAATAGGTGCTAAATACAATTAGTTATAGATTAATGCTAGTCATTTACTACCTTCTGATATCAGTGTACTTTAGTATCATCATGCATAAAGTAAGGGGAGCTTAATGAACAAGTAGTGATGGTAATGCAATACATAACATATAAGAAAATATTTTCTATTACAGATCAATGTATATTTTATTCAGATATACATGTATATGTATTCATTATATTATATTCCTTATGGTCAAACATGATTGAAACATATGTATCATACTCTAAAATGAGACAAGGTAGATCCACTGATTATCTTTATTATTTTGCTAAAACAAAATTTAGCTAAACTGTATGACAGATATGCTATTTTGAGCTGATTAAAATAGTCTGAATATATAATGAAATTGTAAATTATATCAGCAAATTTGGCCTAAAACTCAGATTCAGTTATGTAATTATTAGCATGTAAGCATGACTCTACTTAATATATAAATGAGCTAGAGAGGAAGTAGGGATTTGATAACAAAAAAAGTCATATATATATATATATATGTATATATATATATATACACGATGTTTTTAGATTTTGACCTTTAAAGTTACAACATTGTTTGCTCTATTTAATATATCTTTACTGCATTCATAAAGGCCTACCTGATATGATCTGCTACATGTGTGTCTCCAATATGATTAAGACTATAAAAATGAACATTGCAGGATATACAAATAACTATAAAATGAGCACTGTTAACAATTACTTTATTCCCATGATATTCACATTATTGATTGGTATGAGCATTTTCCTGAAATTCAGGCCATTTGTCTCCTAAATATACAAGTAAACTTTTTCTATTTCTATTTCTAATCTTAGAAAGTGTTAATTACAGAAAATATTAATTAAATAGCTTTTATAATTTACATCTTATCCATTAAATGCTTGGTACATTATCTGCTTCTCATAATTTAAATTTTAAAAAAATCCTGTGTTTTTTTCTTGCTGTATTTATTTTTTAATGCATTAATCAAATTTTACTTGGCCTTTAGATATGTCAACTAAATAATTGTATGCCAAAATTTCAGGTAGATGTTTTGACATATTTTCTGAAGTCTAGCTTGGCTGTGTTTATTCATGCTAGCTTTTTAGTCAACATGCCTCCAAATGAGCATTCCCACGATGTCAGGGAACAGGGCATAGATATCATAAAGGTACGTTATGACTGCAGAAAGTGAAATATTGTTCTCATGCTGCTATGAAGTGACATTCAAAATATATATTATTCTTCCCTCACAACGAGCAAATTTAATTATATATTTTGATTCAACATTTCAAATGGATTAAAGTGGAACAGTCTTCCTTAAGTATGGGATTTAACCTTGAAAATCCTGATGTGATGAACTCACTTCATTATATGTGAACACATGCTTATTGCATAATCTCTAATTCTCCTGTTTAAAAACATAAATGAAAAAAGTCTAAAATAACCCTTTGAAAATCCGCAGCAATACATACAAGTATATTTGTTAATGTGTAGTGTATAGGTTCATTCTTTTTATATCACCTTCTATCTTTACCTAAAAGGTAAAGAGCTGTATCTCCATTACCACTGTTTTTTTTCAAATTTGACTTTATAACCTTGATACTTTAGGTATACCAGTATATCTAAAAATAGATAAGAATTTTTTTCTTCTCTCTGAATGTTAGGAAAAGTTATTGGGAAGATTTTGTCTTTCTGATGAAGCACAGCATTATAAAAAGAAAGGTTTTTGGGGACTGTCACAATTGATGTCTCCTTCTTTCTCTTCTTGAAAATCGTGATTTGAAATTAAAAATGCTAGTATGTATGCACACAGTCTAACCAGAATTTTATTAAAAATATCAGAAAATCTACTGGTAAATTTTAAATTATTCAATTGACACATTTTAATATTAAACAAACTTTGAAGATGCGTGGAGACACAAAGAACTTTGAAGATGTATGGAGACACACATAAAGCAGGAGAAAAGCACTAAAATATTTTTGTTTAATAGATTAACATAGAATTAATTAATTTGTTCACCTGAATAAAATCTACATGGAAATTTCCCTGAAGTAAGACAGATATATCACATCTTTCATTATGGGAACTGTGTTTAAAAGTATTTTATCAAGGGGAACCTGGGTGACTCAATCAATTAAGCATCCGAATCTTGATTTCGTGAGTTCAAGCCCCTTAGTTGGGCTTTATACTGGCAGCACGGAGCCTGCTTGGAATTCTCTCTCTCCCTCTCTCTCTTCCCCTCCCCCACCTGTGCTGTCTCTGTCTTTCTCAAAATAAATAAATAAACTTAAAAAATGTTTTATTAATAGCTTAAGACTGTTGACTTTTTCTGCATCATTATTTTAATTATTTTCTTTAATGTTTAATATATATTATTTGTTATTATTATAATTGAATGCATACTGTTTACTAGACATTATATTTTTTAAATCTTTCTAACAACTCTTTCAGACATTACCATAAGTATTTTAATATTTTTTAATGTGTGTTTGTTTGTTTGTTTGTTTGTTTGTTGAGAGACAGAGAGAGAGACAGTGGGGAAGGAGCAGAGAGAGGAAGAGAGAGAATCCTAAGCAGGCTTTGCACTGTCAGCACAGTGAAAACAAGAGTTTGATGCTTAACTGACTGAGCCACCCAGGTGCCCTTACCATCACTATTTTATACATAAGTCTGAATGTTTAATGCCAATTATGTTGTTATAATTACAAATATATGTTAATGGAGAAATAAATGAACATATATACATTTTTTGTATCATGTATCATGAATTACTGTAAGATTTTTCAAAAATGTATAAATATGCTTAATTAAAATTTCAGAATTTTTCATTGCAATTTTAAAATATTTTATATATTTGCACATTCACTTAAAATGTTTTATCCAGAGAAAGCATGCAAAAAATTTGTTTAATAACATAATTTTTAAAATTATATTGCTTTTCTACTCATCATCTCTTTGGTTTGACAAGTTATTGAATTAATAGTAATATCTTGTGTCATCATAAACTTTCATTTGTATATACAGCACATTGGGGAAGTTATTTCTGGCTAAAATCTTGATCAGTATAATCCATCAGAATTATAAATAAACCAAATATACAATCAAATTTGTAACAATATTAAAAATATTAAAAAGCTAAAAAGAAATGTGAAATTGATTTTAGAAATATATTTTATTTAACCTTATTACTCAAAATGTTATAATTTATCATGTAAGTTTATAACATTATTGAGAGTTTTTATTCTTTTTTTGTTTTTGTACTGTCTTTAAAATCGTTTATGTACTGGACAGGTGAATACATTTCAATTCAGACTAGTTACATTTCAAATGTCTGATAACCAGGTGACTAGTGCTTGACATATTGGACACTACTGGTTCTGATTAATGATAAAATTGTATTTAATTGCAACGTGTTAATCCTAATATTCAAGATAATGTGACCCTAAATGTTATACCTTTGAGGTGGACTTTCTTCAACCTAGACAGCTATTGGAGCTCATTAGTATGGTTGAAAGGACAGTGAAAATAGGTCATCATCTAGTTCCCTTACATAAAATATCTCTCTAGCCTCCTCTTCTTAAGAGTGTTAGAGCCACTGAGAACTGATGCAATGAGAATTGTCAATGAGAATTGATACAAACATGTTTCCCTCTTTCATTCCACAGAGCACTTTATACATCACTCTTCTCTTATTTTCTTTCTCCTGTTCTGGTTACAAGCTGCCTTCTCAGAAAATCCATACTTTCAATGTTCTGCTGTTTTCCACGAACATTACCATGGGAATTAATTCATTTCTTTTTCTACTTTTGTCCTACAGATTTCTGATAAATAAAAACCTCTGTTAATATGGTTTTTAAAAAAAAATTCTGTCAAATAACTGTTTATTTTTATGAGTATATATTTCCCAGACAAATTTAAGAAAATATAATAACATTAACCATTTCAAATAACATAATTTTATTAACAAATAATCTATCCTGGGTGTGTGTGTGTGTGTGTGTGTGTGTGTGTGTGTGTGTGTGTGTGAAGGATATTAATTTTAAAAAGTACACTCAGGTCCAGATATACTTCACAGTGAATTAAAATTGTAGCCTGAATTGCTACAAACTTTAAAGTATAAAAAAGATTTTTACATGCAAATTGACATTTTAATTGTAGTACAGAATTCCTTTCCAAATTAAATAAAAATAGAATAATATTCCGTGATGCTCTGTAACCAGATCTTTACAATACCTAACTGGCATAGCCATAGGCATCTGTTAACTTCTTACTCCAAAGTGCAATTTTTTCCATATAGTAAGTTTTGCTTGATAAGCTAAATCTTACTTTCAATTTAAGGGTAATATCAAATAAGTTTTTTTTTACCCTTAATCTGAAAAATTAGGAATTCTGACTAAAAAAAATAATATTAAATAGAATTGGAATCAGTATTCTCCATAAAATAGCGTTTCTTTTTATCTTAGATGATTAAAGTTAATTGGGTGATCCGATTATTCAAATCTGTTCAAAAGTTAATTGGGTGATCCAATTATTCAGATCCATTCAAATCACAATGAACCAACATCCATCTTCAGACAAGGTAACGAAAATATAAAAATGATGCACTTCTAAACTCGTATACTTCACATACCTCCATGTTTTGTACTTCTCAATATTTTAATATTTTTTACATGTGGTTATTCAATAGCTAGAAAATGAATAAATCTCCCGAAACACACATATATATACATAAAACCTAGAGAAATATTCACTGTAGCTCACTTAAACACTTGTATTTCTCTACCCTGCTCACCTCTAGAAAACAAGATAAATTAGTCTATGATCTAGCAATCTCACTTCTGGGTATATCCAAAGGACTTGATATCAGTATATCAAAAGATATCTGTACTCTCACGTCTATTACAGCAATATTCACAGTAGCCAAGATATGGAAGCAATCTAAGTGTCTGTCAACTGATATATGCTTTTTTTTTGTTTGTTTAAAGGCAACACACACACACACACACACACACACACACTCACTCACACACAAAGGAATATTACTCAACCTTTAAAAAGAAGAAATTCTGCATTTGTGACCACATGAATAAACCTGAAGGATCTTATACTGAATAAATTAGGCCAGATACATAAAGACAAATACTGCACAATCTCACTTATATGAGGAATCTAAAGTAGTCACACTCACAGTCTTAATAACTTGAAAGTACTAAATATGTAGAAGTTGATTTACTTTATTTTAGGAGTGTTATTATTGCCGTGCTGCCAACTGTTACAGAGAGAAGGAAACTGAAGATCAAAATTGTTAGTTTTCCTTCCACATTGCTAGTAGCCCTGTAAGTTTGACAACTTATTATGTTTGCAGTATTTTTACTAATATTTTATATTGGAGTAAGCTTCTCATTTGGATTCTGTAGTGTATTATCTATGAATCTTTGTAAAAATAATTTTACATATAGAAGCTACATGTGCAATAATTTAATGAAAGCTAAGGATGTAAATTCTAAGGATCTAGAGATGAGTAAGACCATGCTCACAGTCCACTTCTGGAGGCCTACAAAGTAAGCAGAAGACTATAATGCACTGTGAGTAGTTCTAAGCTGAAATCAATAGAAGGAACTAAAGATGTTCAACCTCTAAAAGGATAGGGAGTGGTTGGAGTCTAGAAAAAATTTTCCTGAAGTTAAGATTTCTCAGCTGAAGTGGGCAAAATGTTCCAAGATCCTATAGCCAGAGAGTATGAAAGTTTAAAGTTTAAGGAGTTCAGAACAGTCATGGAAAGTCACTGGCAACATAATAAGATAAGTGATAAGAAATAACACAATAATGAAAATATGATGATAAACTGTCAAAAGAGATGTAATTTTGTTTCAAGGGAGAAATAATTACAATGTAATAAATGGACTATTTCTTTAAATATCTTTTCTACAAAGAATGCTAATATGTCCTTTCCTTTATCACTTACTCTAGAGAAATATGAACTATATTATTCTTTTTAGAGTTTCAATTATCCATGTTAAAGATATTTCACCTCCTTTCTGACTACATAAATGTTCCCCAGATGCTATCCATTTTTATTCCAGCAAAAGGAAGTTTCAATAATTCTCATGTAAAAATAAGTCCTGAGTAGCTTATCTAACTTCTTAGAATAATGAAATATAGGAAGAAGTTTCTGCATGGATATACTTTTTTTTCTTTACATATTTTTCCAATAGGCAAATCTATTTTATATAGCAATGTCATTTTATTCAATTTTAATTTTTAAACAATTAACATATGAATACTGAATATACTCATAAGGCAAAACAGAGAGGGGGCATAATAAAGATTTTCTTCTGTATTCTTTATACTAGGAATACAGAAATAGAAAAGCATGGCTTCAAAAACTCAGAGGAACTTCATAAAAACAGCTTACTTACTGTGTTTAGCTTTTTACATTTCATAATCTGCATTAAATGAAACAATTTATTTATGTATTTGATCACATTGACATTCATCCATAGTGGAATTCAAAAACAAAATCAGGCTTGGATTTTTTTTTTTAGTTTTCTACTGCATGTATCAAACTAGCCAAGGATAACAAATTTAGAATGTTTATAGAAGTCATCATAAATGTATCTATTATTGAAGTTGATAAATGAACTTCTCAGCCCATTAAAGAAACAAGGAAGGGATATCAAAGTATTATATTTGTTGCTTTTCATGGAATGTATTTAAAATGTTGAAAAATATCAAAGAATATCTCAATCAATGGCAAGACATACAAACTGATTTGGTGTTTTTTTTATAAGAAAATTTTATCAAAACATATTATTATAAAAGTAGTATTTATTGGCTTTTTTCTAGTATATAAATTTAACACCAGAAACTCAAATCTATTTAAAGATATCTTCACTTATTGAAACAATGTTCTTGCAAAGTATACTGTACTTATTGTTTTCCTAAAAATATAAGGACAAACTGCTCCCCATTCAGTTTATGAAATAAAATTAATTGTGTATGCTTTCTCTTATCTGTGTGTATGTGTGTACATGTGTGAGTATACACATATAACTGGAAAGAGTTATTTCAGTCATTTTAAAAGATAAAAAATTAACTATGCATGTTTAAAGATATTATATTTTGTGGTAAAAGTGTAGAAGACAAAACAAAAAACTTAAAATAAGTACAGTGATCATGTTGCTGGTAATAGTATCAATGTTTAAATGATTTGATAAAATTAAAAAAAAATATTTGCTTTATTGGTTACTACTGTGACATCTAGATTATGGTACAATATACCTAAAAGTCATTTGTTTAAAAATAAATTTTGGTAAAATGCTGACATCCAATCCTGTTAGATTGATTTGTTTTGTATTCTGAGGCAATATGAACTGGACTGGTTTGAAGAGAGCCAAGGAACAATACAAACAGGATGGTGGTTTGAATATGAAGCCAATTATATAGTTAGCTTTATGGCCTGGTATATTTTGAATTTAAGATACAATTTTAAATGGACAGAAATAGCTCCTATGCATTTACTTTCATGGAAATCCTTAATTTCATGGGCGTGCCTTAACAATGTACTATGTTCTAACTAGAGCTTGAAGCTTATTTTGGATATTGGATTGAAGATTTATTAAAGATAGATAGATATATCCTTAAACATTACATTTTGATCCACCTGTATGTTTATGTGTATTAGAATATCATTCACTAAAGGTTTTGCGCTTATTTGCTATTACATGGCCAAAACATTTATTGGAACTATTATGATTTATTCATGTAAATGGCATGGGTCATGGAAAATTATTTTTCTGTTTAAGTGTCTGCTTAATTAAATTACTGTTTTCCAGCACTTATTTTTTACTTCCATTTCTGTATAACAAAAATAATTTCTGTATTCATGTGGCATTTACTTGATTTTATTGCTAAAAATTGGTTAAATATAAAATAAAGAAAATGAATTGAAAAATATTTTATGTATATCACTTTTGAGACTAGATTTTTGTTTTGTTTTTGGAACTTTGGAGGAATCCTCAAGTTGACTCCTATTCTTCTAACAAGATTCAAAAAATCATTGATCTCATTTTTGCTTTCTGACATTAAGATACTACAGAATAATCATCATTTATATTTCCTCCTCCATGTCTGGAAATGTACATTTGCTCAAGATTTCTTTTAATAAAAAAATCACATATAGAGTCTATAATCTTGTCCCCAAGCTGGCTTGTTATTGTATTCTGGGCTTTTTAGTTAACATGGCTATTTTTTTAAGATAAAATATATTATGAATTTATATTTATCAATCATATTCAATAATACATCTTATTTTTTAAATACATAATTTTCATTTGTATTGACCTTTTAACTGCACATCTTTAAACCAAGTCAAAAATCGAGTTCTCAAAAACCACCAACAAAATTACTTATTTGCTTTATCCTGCAACCTGCACAATAGTATAGTATGCTTTATTGTAGCAATAGTTAGAAGTCAAGAGTATTAGGTTATGTAGTAGAAATAAAAAAACTCTTCATGATGATATCATAGTGTGCATCACTTTTTCAGATCACTCTAGATCTGAAAGATCTAGAATGTACAATAGTCCAAGTTTCCTAAATAATTTGTCATTCTCTTGAAAACTGGAGTAAAGCAAAACTCTCAGATCATCATATCAGAGGAAAAAGAATACATTTATATTATATATAGTGTTTATATATACATATAAACAATGTTTATATGTATATATATGTATATATATGTATATATGTGTATATATATACAATGTTTATATGTATATATATAAACAATATAAACAATATATATATATATAAATAGTTTATATTACATATAGTGTTAATATAGTGTTTATATTTATTGTCACCAATGAGCATATATTGAATTTTTAGTATATTATGTAGACTATGTGCACTTAATGAACTTAATATATTTTAATTAATATGATTAAGGTTTTTAATATGTTAAAATTTCAATTCATAAGTTCATAGGAATATTTGTGGAAGTAAAACTGTTAGTTACTGTAAGAAATATATGGAAACAATTCATTATTATAAAAAGAGGTAATTAGAAAAAATTCAAGTGATTATCCTGTCCCTGCTTTATAGATTGTACCTCAGTGTAAACCCATGTGATTAGGACACAATCTCTTTATAAAAGTATTAAAGTATTACAGAAAATAAGAATGCTAACATTTTGCAAGCCCTCATGAATTAATGGAATAAAGAAATAATTGTCAGTGGTTTTGAATATCACTAAAAGAGAGACAACCAGACATTATGATCACTTTAATGGTCAAAATAATTTTTGAACAAAATTATTGCCCAAATATTAAGCCTGAATTTATCTAGACACTGGATTAAACTATTAATTTACATGCAATTCAGAAAAAGAATATGCAAAATGACCACTGGTATGTAAATATCAAAAACCAGACTGCTTATGTTATTAAAAGAAAATTATTTCTTCCATAAACATACATTTAGAAAAATATGTGGGTGAGGAAAATTATACAAAATAAAGGATACGTGAGAAGCCATAATAACCAATTAAAATTTATAACCTTTGTTTGCCAATGACTATATATGGAGTGATAAGAAAGTCTCTATGTTAAAATTTTTAGGTTTGTTAATGTTATTGTGGCAATAGCTGAAAAAAACCTTCATTAAAAATGCCTTCTGGGGGCGCCTGGGTGGTAGAGTTGGTTACGCGTCCGACTTGGACTCAGGTCATGATCTCGCGGTTCATGAGTTTGAGCCCCACACTGGGCTCTGTGCTGACAGCTCAGAGCCTGGAGCCTGCTGAGGATTCTGTGTCTCCCCCTCTCTCTGCCCCTCCCATGCTCATGCTCTGATGTTCTGTGTCTCTCTGTCTCTCAGTAAAAAATAAATGTTAATTTTTTTTTAAAAAAATGCCTTCTGAAGTACAATTACATAGTGTTAAAATTTGTTTGAAAATTATCTGGGATGGGGAGTGAATAGGCAGAGACATAGATGAAACAAAATTGTATCTTGATAATTACTGAGGCTGAAAGATTGACATATGAAGATTCATCATGCCATTCTATTTCATATATATTTGAGATATGCCATAATATATATAAAAAATCTAGAAACATAAATATTTCTATACCACTAATAAGAACCCATTCAATGATAAATGCATTTTGCATTGCCTCTCATTTCCCAGCAGTTATAAATGCATTTATTTGTATTTTAAAGTTAAAGAATATGTTAATTAAATCAAAAGTAAAAGTTCACAATTTAGAGAATCTATTAAGTTGTGGATTTAGCTGACATAAAAGCAATCGAAAGTGTCAATTGAACTTGGTTCCACTACCAGCTGCACTGTCTTTGGGGAAGAGAAGAAGGTGGCTGTTTGGAAGGGTATTGTATCAAATTTCAGGATGCTCAGTCAGATATAACTCTTTGGCTTAGGACAATCATCATTCACATCTCTCTTTTTAATTTCTATTTTTGTGTCTGTTTTCATTTTAATCCATTGTAAGTCCAACATTTTTGTTTATTAAGATACTTCTCTCTTTATTTTGTTTCACTCAAGTAGCAATTGCTTTGACTTATTCTAATTCATAAATAGAAAAATCACACTGTCTGTAATCATTTTTAAAAATGTTCCATTGCTTTGCTTATTACTGAACATTATTTTCTTCAATTTATCTGGAAATATATAGAGTAAATGTTAAGCAAATTATTAAGAAAATTATCATAATTTACATACATAATCTAAAGTATAGGTGATGGAGTGCTGGGGTTCATTTGTACCTTTTAGACCATGAGAATTGTATCATTTTTTCTTTTATAGTTAAAACCCATTTCCAGATCTTCATGGAAAAAGAGAAGCCAAGTATTAAATATTCTGCCTCATAATTCTAGTGAGCAATGACTACAATCTAGTTAAGAATATTAAATTTAACTGTCTTTGAGACTACTGAAGTAATATATATGATATATTATTTGGTCACCTTAATGAACTTCTTATAATGAAATAAAAGTCACTTTAATTTATTTGCAAGACAATATTAAAGCAAGATCCACATGCAATTAGGTGTACATTGGAAGTCTAAATTTTGACCCTGTCAAACAAACAAAATGGAAAAGTTTCTCTGTGAAACACTATTCAAGAGCAATAAAAACATAAAATTCACAAAATCCAACTTAACCAAATAAATGTGTTAGATAAACATGGGAAAAGTTATTATTGCATGATAATGACTGATTGATTCCCTATCTCCTAATATGCATAGACATGTGTATGTCTTAACCTATTTGATAGTTAAAATACTGGAAGCTTTTTGACTTTCAAATATTTGTTAAAATTAAATACATAAAAGAGTTCCAATGAGTGCATTAGCATTTATGAGTTTGCAGAGGGTAAAATTATTTAAATCCCTTCCCAGAATTATGATCAGAATGAGAAATTTAAATTCTCTGCTATTATATGTTTAATGATATTTGAGTGTATAGGAAATAAGTTTACAGAAAAATTTAACAGATATATGGAAGACCAAGGAATGGTTACATTTTATAAACAAAATGGCTCTGCAGATCTTTTGACAACCCTTTCAAATTTACGTAGTCCTTTTTTTCAAAGCCTAAATACTGAAATTAGCACATAATGTGGAATCTTAGAGATTAAAAAAATATCAGAACATGAGAAACATCTCATATTTAATAGAATGTGTGGTATAGTATTCCAAAATGAATGTATGTTTTAGAATATTAATGAAAAATTTTGTTTGGAACAATGCCAATAATGGAACTAAGTACACAAAAAGAATTCTATATTCCTATTTTAGAATAATAAATGACATGATACCTGTTCTGAAGTTGCCACCATGAACTATTTAATTTTGTTATGTTTATGATATAATCAAATGTGGCCATGTTAAGAATTTCAAGAAATTGTGGCATAGAATAAAACCAGTTATTAGGTATATTCCTTTCCAAGAGTAGATAGATCATTATAATAGTAACTAACATACAATAAACACAATAAAAAAGAGAAAATATTTATTATGATAATAATAGTTGGCAGCAGTAGTAGTAGTATATATCTCAGCTGCAACTATTCTGTGACGTGTAAATTCATCATCCTACCTTAAAATTTAACATTTAATATTCAGAGGGGAAAATTAACAAGATTCTGGGAATCAACAAATAGATGCTCTACTACAGTAAATGAAATAGAAGGTGGGCCTTGTGATACCAGCATTTTTTGTTCATGCTTTGGGCTTTTTTGTGTAATTCCTTTCCTTTCCAATGAGAAAGATTCAAGACTTGCTTCTAAGTGATAGACTATGGCAAAGGTATGCCACTCCTGTGACTACATTAAATAAGATTCAATTTTGCTAGCAGAATCACCCTAGTTTTTATCTGTGTGTGTTTGGCTTAAGAAGCAAATTGCCAGGATTCTTACTACTGTAAGGAAATGAATTCTACCAACGACCTAACATCTCTGGGAAGTAGATCTTTCCCAGTTTGAGCCTCTGGATTGTAAACCAGCCTTGAAGACCTTTGATTTCAGCCTTGTGAGACTTTTAGAAATGATCCATATTCAGGCTTGGATTTCTGACTTATAATAACTGTGAGATAACAAATATGATTTATTTTAAGCTACTAAGATTTTCATAATGTGTTATGCAATGTATAAAACTAATAGAGATGATTGAAAATAAAACCAGTAAATACGTTTCAGAGAAAACAATATCATCATTGCTTGCCTGGCAAGGAATAGGTGTATCACTCAGTTATATGATCAGCAGGTTTCCCTGGGGAGATACTGTAAGCCCTCTGTGAGGGCTTTTTGAACATGAATGCTCATTTAAGATTAGTCACTTTTGGGGCTCCTGGGTGGCTCAGTCGGTTGAGTGGACGACTTCGGCTCAGGTCACGATCTCACGGTCTGTGGGTTCGAGCCCCGCGTCGGGCTCTGTGCTGACCGTTCGGAGCCTAGAGCCTGTTTCAGATTCCGTGTCTCCCTCTCTCTCTGACCCTCCCCCGTTCATGCTCTGTCTCTCTCTGTCTCAAAAATAAATAAACGTTAAAAAATTAAAAAAAAATTTAAAAAATAAAGATCAGTCACTTTTTTATAACTGATAGTTTTATTTTTTTTATTTTATTTTTTTTTAATTTTGTTTTTCAACGTTTATTTATTTTTTTGGGACAGAGAGAGACAGAGCATGAACAGGGGAGGGGCAGAGAGAGAGGGAGACACAGAATCGGAAACAGGCTCCAGGCTCCGAGCCATCAGCCCAGAGCCTGACGCGGGGCTCAAACTCACAGAACGCGAGATCGTGACCTGGCTGAAGTCGGACGCTTAACCGACTGCGCCACCCAGGCGCCCCTGATAGTTTTATTTTAAATGAATTATTCAAAATTAAAGAGAGTACACAGGTAAAGATATTAAATAAAGAATACATTTTTACTTTCAGAAAAATTCTACCTGTGTAAATTGGGCAGTTAAGCCAGAGCAAAATAATTGGAACTTATAACTAAACAATAACAGTTTTATAGAAGTTGCAGATTCTGAAAAGACCAGAAACAGGACAAAACCCTAAGAGAAGGGCATGGTAGGAAGAAGGTCAACAGGAAAAATATGGCATTTTATGAATATGAAGTAGTGTTGTTCTGGCACCATTTTTATATAGTTTGGATCTATTAAATCAATAGAAAAAGAGTAAAATAAAGATTACAAAATCTATATTAATTTTAGGAGTATAGAACATCCGCACAAAAGAACACTCTTGATAAAAGAGACAAACAAAAACCAGACCCTTGAATCAGAGAACAAACCGCTGATTGCCAGAGAGTGGTGGGGAGTGGGTGAAATACGAAAAGGGCATAAAAGTACACTTACTGTGATGAGCACTGAATAACGTACAGAATTGTAGGATCATTATATATCACACCTGACACTAATATCACACTGTATGCTAACTATACTTGAAAAAAAGACTTTTCGAGAGTTATCATTTCTAAGATATGACAAAATTCATATATCGAGACTCAAAAAGGGAGGCTATCCCAAATCTAAACCTAAGTCAGCCTGTACTTATGGGAAACCTAACAAACACCAGTGTTAGCTTGCTTATCCTTCCCTAGAAAATAAGACCTGCTAACCTTTTAAGGAAATCCCTGCCCTCCTAGCCATTCATGCCCTGTTTCTGCATTCACTCTTGTAACACTCTATAATCCCCACATCCCTCATGAAGAGTGCTCCACTGCTCACGAGGCACTATAGTCCCATGAGTTGTTTCCCCGTGAAAGAAGCACATTACAATTGTTGCTACCTTGTCTATTTTGTCATCTGACAGACATAATATGTGTCTCATCATTAAAACTGAAGAAATATCATGCATCTATTGAGTTTTCATCTAACCAGTAGGAATTGAACACTAAACCTGGGCAGCAGGGCCATTAGAGAAGAGTGGGTAAGAGCTCTAGAGTTAGAAGATCATGATCTGAAATTCTCTCAAAATCCCTGATTACATCAGAATGACTGAGGAACTGAAACGCAGGTAATGATACGGACTCCTAACGTCTTCATGGCTTTTAAATGGCAAATGGATAATAAATTCAAATACAAATCTTCAAATATTTAAGAACAATATAATAGAGTTACAGATAAATGGAATTCACCCCTTCTCTATATTTACAAATTGAAGAATTGGCAAATACATAGTACTTTTTGCCCCAAAACTGACCATTGCAGAAAAGCGTCAAAGACCAAAGAGAATCTAAAATACTAGGCTCAGTCAAAATTCTGACTTTTTTCTTATCTAAAAGGAAAAAGCATCACTGTGACTACACTGTCCCTTTTCACCTGAAAGAATATTTTCTTATGTCTAAAAAGAGAAAAAAAGTAAAAGGAGGAAATCCAAATGCAAATTGCGTGTTCATTTTAATTTCCCAATTTTTTACTATTACAGTTACTGACATAAAATTAAAGAGATACATGAGAAAGCCAAATTGATCACTTTCATTATTGTTAGGTCTATTAAGTCTTGACATTCTGAAGAATAATATCCACTGTGGCTATCACTGGTTGCCAGTATGATTAACTGGCATTTGCTGAGATCATTAGAAACATGATATTTTATTGACTTAGAGGTGGAAATCCTTTTGGATTTGAATTATTTAGTTCTGAGCATTTCAATACTTATCTTGTTCATGTCCATAACAATACGACATTAACACAGAAGTGAGGTCAGAAGTGAGGTTACTTCTCAGTCTCTTAGCCTGTGCATGTCTCAGATTCACCTCATTCGAATATCTCTGTCTCACAAGTAATTTCCAGTGTCATCTCATTCCAGGTACCAAATTGCCTCTTAGTGAATGAATAATCATCAGTCTGCAGCTATAAATGAAATTAACACATGTACATTGTATTAATGCTTTTTGCAAATCAAATTAGTGTTAGAATAACTTATGTATAGACCTCCATTTAATGTATATACATTTGTTCTATCTGGCCTTTTACACCAATATACAATTTTTAGCAGTATACTTGGAAATCAATCTCTATCTGAGGTAACTAAATTTCATTAAAGATGAAATGGAAAAAAATAGAACATAAAATGACAAAATATATTTTTAAATTGTAAATTATCTTTTGAATCTTTTTTTTAAATTTTTTTTAACATTTACTTTTTACTGAGAGACAGAGAGACACAGAGCATGAGCAGGCGAGGGGCTGAGAGATGGAGAGACACAGAATCCGAAGCAGCCTCAGGCTGCGAGCTGTCAGCACAGAGCCTGATGCGGGGCTTGAACTCACAAACCGCGAGATCATGACCTGAGCCGAAGTCAGATGCTTAACCGACTGAGCCACCCAAGCGCCCCATCTTTTGAATCTTTTGATCCCTGAGCATTTACATGATATGTTATACTCCTGATTAATGTAAGACATATTTATGGTTTCACACTGCCAGGGTTTGCTACATCCTACTAATTAGCACCATATTTTGGAAAAGAAAACTAATTTACAATCAGGTATATTAAAATAAAATGGAAAAACATGAGGTAGGACACTGCACATATCTGATATTCAAAACTACTTTAACATTGTCAAAAAGCAGTTATTTAGTTTATGTTATGTTTCTGAAAATTCAAATAAATAAAAAGGTGAAATATTAAGAATATAAAACATTTCCAAGTGAGTGAGTGTGTGTGTGTGTCTGTTTATGTGTGTAATAGTTTTCTGAATAACTTGGGAGTAAATTTTGTGCACTGAGTCCTTTTCGCTAAATATTTCTATGTATATTTTTCCCCTCACAAGAATTTTTCTTATATAACAACAGTACAATTTTGAAATCAGTAAACTCAATACTGATATCAGAGCTGTTCTTAAGTTGTGTAGGACTCAAAGAAAATAGTTTTATTTTTCCCTTTCCTATATACATAATTTACTTTAAAATGTATTAGAAAATTTATGGGTGCATATAGTAATTTTATGATAATTTAGAATAATGGAAAAAGAGTATTTGGGTTTTTTTGCTCAAACTGCATATGAAAATTCTTCATAGTATATGAGCATCATCTCCGCTTGGTCAGGTCTAAGAACTATCTCTTAAACTTTTAATTTCTCAAAAGTTGCATTGCTGGCTGATTTAATATCTCCCAACATGAAAAACACAATAGTAACACTGTTATTACTCACATGCATGGCCCTTGAGGATCAATATACATGAACCAATAGAGATCATCTTCCTTTGCTGCTTCATAACACCACTTATTCATTGCCAGCGACATCGTTGCTCATGATGCTGCATCATACAACACACCCTCATACATACTTGTTCTCAGTGACATGCCAACTGTTGTTATCATGTTCCATAGATGATGGCCACAAAGGCAAGTCTCACCCAGAATATGTAGGCAAGTGGCTACAACCTTTAATTTCATGGTTGTAGTAAATTTGCGTTCAGAATTTTATTGTGTAAACATAGAACATGTTTCCAGCCATGGATTCTCTTGAATTCTTTAGACTACAATCATTACACTTCTGGCTTATGATTTCTTCCAATATTAATCATACCCATTCTTTCTACATCACACCAGTAGCATGGAGGGTGGAAAAGGGGAAGAATGGTCCCTTTTATGCCTTTCCCTCATAAAGTGTGTATTAAGTCTGACCTGGAAGGAAAGAATAATACTACATAAATCAGTTGCAAGAGAGGACATTCACTGAGAGGGAACAAGGTCACAAAGATCTTTATTATGTTCACTTAGAGATATTTTATAATTTAAAATAACAATACATTTAAATCAGTGACCATTTTGAGTTAACTTTTGTATGTGGTACAGAATATCTGCTGAAGTTCATTTTTTATGTATCCAATTTATCAAGATCACTTTTTGTAAAGATTATCCTTTATAAAATTACCTTAGCACCTTTGTAAAAATATCACTTGACCACGAATACATGGGTCTATTTCTCAAATTTATTATTTTGCATTGATCTATTTGTCTACCTCAACATATTATGTTACTCCCTTGAATATTGCAGCTTTATAATAAGATTGACAACAGACAGTATAAGTCTTATAAATCCTTTTTTGTTTTAGTGTGTTTTAGCCATACTGTCTTTTGCATTTCAATATTACATTTCAAATATGTTTTCTGCTTCTATAAAAGAGCCTGATAAGATTTTAACATGATTTCATTAAGCCTATAGATCAATTTGAGAAACATATACATCTTAATGTACTGAATCTTCAAACCCATATACACAGTGTATCTCTTATACATATCTTATTTAAATTCCTTCAGCGATGTTTAGTAGTTTATGGTCTTGCACTAAACATGAATTCAGGGTTTGATTGCCAAAAGAGAAACACGACAGCCATAATGATGTTTACAAATCTATAGCATTTTTTCTTTTAAATATTTCTTTATTTTTTAGAAAGAGAGTGTGTGAGCAGGGGAGAGGGAGACAGAGGATCTGAAAGCAAGCTCCACGTTGTCAGAGCAGAGCTCAATGCTGGGCTCAAACTCACGAACCGTGAGATCATAACCTGAGCCGAAGTTGGACACTTAACTACGCAGGTGCCCCTACAGTTTTTTTTTTTTTAAGAAAAAGAATAATATGCTAGTAAAAGACTGAAATAAACATAAGCATTAAGGGCAAAGACTCCCTCAGAGCATAAGACCCAGTAAGGTGAATCTTAAGCTCCCATTATCTTCCTTTTACAAATGCCATATCAAGATATACTTATCTCTTGGGTCAGAAAACTACTGATATGTGTACAGAATACATGAGAATCAGAGAACCCAAAGTGCAGTTTCAGTTGAGGATTCTCATACCCTGTTGCACATATACAGATATTTTTCCTATATAAGCAGGCCACCTGGAAGTGTCACCAGGACAGAATACAGATTTTAAATTTCCCTGTTATCAATAAGTAATGTGACAACTTTATGTAAACCATTCCATATAACCCAAACCCATGGTTACAAAGCAACACTATTTTTCATATTATTTCATGACTCGATGTAGTTCAATGTGTTGCAGGTTATTTAGCAAAATATTCCAGACCAATTCCATGTTTGCTGAATTAACCCTCCATAGCACGTATCTGTAGACCTTGAATATCTTTGGTCACATTTATCCTAATTATTTCATGTCTTTCAATATCCAAATGTTCATCATCAGTATGTAAAAGTAGAATAGATTATATTAATTTTTTACCTTCATCCATGTTAAACCTGCTTATCAGTTTAAATAATTTTTGTTGTTTGTTGTTGTTATTAAATCCCTCAGGGATTTCCTGCCAATAATCACATCATCCAAATGTAAAGGCATTTATCTTTTTTCTTGTCTGGATGGCTTCCCCACCCCCTGCTCCCACACTGCTGTCTAAAAGTAGAGCTATAATACAGACCAAAATGAAGACAGACCAACTAGTTACGACACTCTTATAGTAGTCTGAGCAAATAGTTAAGACTAAGGTAGTAAGAAATATGGACTTAGACAAACTATTATAGTTATAAGTAAACAATTTGCTGCTGATTGGTTGTGGGAACATGGAAGGTAATGAGAGGAATCAAGAAAACTCCTCTATCTCTGTGTGAGAACTGCTGATGTGATGCACAGAGGGAAATAACTTGATGGTAGGGCATGGGTTTAGTGGGATATATATATTCACATCAGCAGTTCTCACACAGATTATATATATATATCCATCCCACCCCATTATATATATAATGACTATATATATATATATATACACACACACACACACACACACACACACACACATATATGTGCTTCAATTTTGATAGTTATTTTTATTTTTTTTCAACGTTTATTTATTTTTGGGACAGAGAGAGACAGAGCATGAATGGGGGAGGGACAGAGAGAGAAGGAGACACAGAATCGGAAACAGGCTCCAGGCTCTGAGCCATCAGCCCAGAGCCTGACGCGGGGCTTGAACTCACGGACCGCGAGATCGTGACCTGGCTGAAGTTGGACGCTTAACCGACTGCGCCACCCAGGGGTCCCAGATAGTTTATTTTTAAACATGAGATCCACATTATATATATAGATAGATACACAGATATAGATAGATATCTATATAGATATAGATAGATATCTATATAGATAGATATAGATATAGATATAGATATAGATATAGATATAGATATAGATATCTCAGGTTATTGTGATGGGAGGAAGAGCTACAAATTCAAGTCACCAGCATAGATAAGGCTTTTAAAGACATTGAGACAGATGAAATAATGCAATAAGAATTGTATTTATAGAATTTGGGGCATGTTCAAATAATAAGACAAAGAAGACTCAGTGCTTTCAACTGTTTTATAGAACCAGGAGTCAGATATGCATAAAAGTTAAAGTTTTAAAAACCAAAGCTCAAAATATTGATTAATTATGGTCATTAATATTCCTTTATTGTAAGCCATACTTGACAGTTGAATGGATGTTCAAGTTAGATCAAAAGTAATATAATAGCCTGATAATGAGAACTACAGTTTCTAAGGTAGAGATATTTTCACAAAGGATGAAATAATATCAATATTCAATATGAGAAGTCCAATTATACAGACGACAGCTTAGTCTTTGTTAAGCCAATTCTCAAAATCCTAATAATAAACATAAATTTAGCAAGTATACCATAGGTAAGATAGAAATTGAGATTAATAGTTCAAATTATTAAAACACTCTGACAGTGGTGTTAGAATAGATAAATTCATGGGCTGAAAAGAGAGGACAGAAGCACTTCCAATAATGTAATAATATTCATTACATTGTATTGCAATTAAACTGTGTAATTTTAAGATAGAGATGTGCTTATGTATGGCAGTTCTACATCAAAATAAATATATACACAAAAAGTTATAAAAAGTTATATTAAACTATAAATAAACAGAAATTTTCCATATGCAATAAAAACTGAAGAGGTTTGCATGGATACAAGTTGCTGAAAAGGTTTCATAAGCTTGTCAGTCTTGCCCACTGGAAAAATGACTCACAATGATGCCCTTGTTAGGTCTGTGTATTATAATTGGCCTAAGAAAATATTCTTTATTTCTTTAACGCTGATGTTGTTTTCACATAAGATCCATGTTAAATTACCTGTATTTGAAATGCTTTTTTTCTACTTTCAAATGTCAGGTTATTAAATTTCTTTTTTATTTCTCTATGGAACAGGCTGGTTTTCCATTGTGTAAAAATGTCACAGAACAGCTGTGACCTTATGTTTGGAGATGACTGCCACAATGAAGTGTCAAAGCAAGTGAAAATGCCATTCTGTGATGAAATGAGCTACTTCTATCACATTAATCATATTTATAATGACTGGCACAGGTGTAGATTGCTGAATATAAGATAACTAATAAAATGACTATTTACTATAATATTCTTCATTAGCAGTAAATTAGAAAAAAAAATTAAAGAGAGAGTTAGGTCACCATATGTCACATAAATGAGACCTAGGCTATTCACATGGGCAGCACTATGGGCATATTCTAAGGCAGAATCTATTTTTATCATGCTATGGAACATTGGGACATTTTTATTTCTTAATATTTTATATTTGTTGTCATGTTAGAAACAGAAGTAAATTTTTAACATCCAAATATTATCACCCTTACAGACAAAAGCACTGAGACTTTCCTTTCAATTTAACAGAAAATAGAACACTTTTAACTTTTTAATAGCATAGGTATTTAGGAAGGCACATTGGAACATACTACCACAAGAATATTTGTTTTTCCTTTTATCTCACATTCTATTGAGTAATGAACCTACTTTAAAAAATCTATGTATTCAAGCTGGCCAATTTTTCTCTTACTTCTAAGAGCATGTATCCACAACTTCTCATAGTTTTATATTATTTACAATTCTCATTTTTAATGAACCTATGAAGAAAATGTAGGCAGTAAATAAATAGACGATCACTAGAATTCTACTTTGGATTCACTCTACACCTGCTTTATAAATGGATTCCTATTATGACTGTTTTTCAACAAAATTAAAGTGAACTGTATCAATAATGTACTATATCCATAATTCTTATTACTTCTAAAGAATGACAAATAATACTTGTCAAGGGGCGCCTGCGTGGCTTAGTTAATTCAGCCTCTAACTCTTGATTTCTGCTCAGTTGTGATCTCACAGTTAGAGGGTTCAAGCTCCACATCAGGTTCTGCGCTGATGGGGCAGAGCCTGTTTGGAATTTTTTCTCTCTCCTTCTTTCTCTGCACCTCCCCATTCACATGCTCTTTTCTTCTCTCAAAATAGATAAATTGTAATATATAGATATATTTGTCAAAAATTATGACATTAGAAAAAAGTATAGATGAGAGCATACATAAAGAGTATGAAGCCATACTTAAGGATTCGGAAATATGTTTAGTCAACATATTAAACGTGATTACATAATTTCTATAGTGTACATGTTATACTTTCCTTTCTTTTCTCATTGGAAAGAGCAAATCTAAAAACATTTAAAAATATAGTTGTAAGTAAATGTTTCACCTAAAAGAAAAATTCACCAAAATTCAAATATTTTCAAGAAAGCTTAGAGTGAGCTCAATATGTGTTTATTAATCATTGACATCACCTTCAAAACACACACACACACACACACACACACACACAACACACGGACACAAAGACACATCCTATACGCTCATGAGCACAAACTCTACCAATTTTATATATATATATTTATGTGTATATATATATATATTTATTTATATATATATAAATATATATATATATAAAGTATATATATATATAAAGTATCTCTCTGATATTAATATATATATATATAAAGTATCTCTCTGATATTAATTTATTAGTTGTGTAAAAATCTGGTGTTCAGATCTCTGAACATATATATATATATATATATATATATATATATATATATAAAGTATCTCTATATATATATATATATAAAGTATCTCTCTGATATATATATATAAAGTATATATATATAAGTATATATATATATATATGTTCAGTATATATATATATAAGTATATATATATATATATGTTCATATATATGTGTTTATATATATATATAAAGTATCTCATATATATATATAAAGTATATATATATATACACATATATATATAAAGTATCTCTCTGATATTAATTTATTAGTTGTGTAAAAATCTGGTGTTCAGATCTCTGATTTGAGACTTTTATCCCTTCTGAGATAGCATGGGCTGGAACAACTGAACATTCATGTGGTGGAAAAAAACTAGAGCTCAATATGATCTACCATAAAAACAAACAAGTATATGTGACTATTTACTTATAATTTTTACAAAAATATTTTTTAAATAGGAAAATTATTTCTTCAGGATATGCAAAATTTTCCAAAAACACAATTTACAACAGATAAATATGATAAATTGGACCTTATCAAATTGAAAACTTCTGCTTGCCAAATGACACTATAAGAAGAATAAAACAGTAAGCAAAAGGCAAATATAACATATTTTCAAAATAGATAACTAATAAAAGACTTGCATCCAGAATGTATGAAGAACTCTCAAAACTCACTAAATATACAAGCAACTCATCATCAGCAGAAGATTTTAAAAAGATTTTAAACTTCATTATGAAAACAAAGGCAAATTAGACCATGGAAAGATGCTTAATATCATTAGTCCCTAGTGAAACAAATTTAAAACCACAGTGAAATACCTCTAAACACTTCCTAGAATGGCTAAGATCCCACTCTTGCCATTATTAGGTGTTGATCAGGGAGTACAGAAAGCAGAACTCTCATATATTTCTCATATATTTCTGTTGCAGAGGCAACAGCTAGTATGGAACACAATTCCACTGTTTCTAATAAAGCTAATGTGCACTTACCATAAGACACAGCAATTGCCAGCAAACACTTTTGGTATTTACCCAAAGATGTGAGTATGGCATTCAATCAAATATACCGTGTGAATATTTATAACAACTTTATTCAGACCTGCCAGAAACTGAAACCCACCCAAACTTTCCTTCGTGAACTGGTAAACAATGAAGGGCAGATCCATACAATGAAATACTACTCCACATTTAAAAGTCAGCAAACTACCTACACAGCATCAGCATAGATTAATTTCACATTCATAATATTAAGGGAATGAAGACAGACCCAAAAGTCTACATACTGTCTGAACCTATTTTAATGACCATCGTGGATTAGGTGAAAGTTGTACTGACAGGTCAGACCATGTGTTTCCAGGAGATCAAGTGAGGACAATGCTTGTTTACAAGTGGGTATGAGGGAATTTGGGATAGTGATGGTATATCTTGACTGTGGTTGCAGTTACACAACTCTGTGTTGTTCGAATCTCACATAACTGCACATTAAAAAAGGGTGACTTTTACTGTAGGCAATTTAGACCTAATCAAATTATAACAAAAATACAGGAGGAAATGTTACTGTTTGATGAGAGAGGTTATGTATCTCTTTGAAAATAAAACAGGACGGTAGCAGAATAAAGTTAACCTTGCTTGAAAATTATAACCTGGAAAATTCTATCTCAGAATAAGAAGTCTTTTTTCTATAATTGTTTTCTAACAATGTTTTCTTTCTTTTCATTTCTACCTTAGATGAAAACATGATTTTAATAAATAGTGAAAATAAAATCTAAACTCTTATAGGAAGTTTGCTACTATTTGTTTTACCAAAACAATACATATTCTTGCCCGGTATGTGTAAAACTGATCAATGCAAATCATTATCCTTTCTAAGAAGGTATTTGACCCTTAAGAAGTAATAGATACAGAAGTAATCTACCGAAGTCACATACTTTGTCTATACTGGTGCAATCTACCATCCCCTTTGTCTTTATAATTAATTTATTTAAAATTAAAGCATTTCTCATGATTGATTTTAGAACACTGGGTGCTTTTTTTTTTAAGGTTTATTTATTTAATTTGAGGGAGAGAGAGAGAGTACAAGAGCAGGGGAGGGGCAGAGAAAAGGAGAAAGATAGAATCTCAAGCAGGCTCTGCACTGTCACAAGAGAGCCCAACATGGGGCTCAAACACACGATCCACGAGATCATGACCAAAGCTGATATCAAGAGTCAGATGCTTAACCACCTGAGCCACCCTCATACCCCAGAACACAGGGTTCTGATAATGTTCTTACCCAAGCAACAGATTCAAACAATAGATGGAGAGAACAACTCAACGTAATAGAAGACATGTAGTATCCAACATATATGAAGAAAAGACAACCTGTAAGTTTTAGAACAAAGTCCACGAACAGAAATTAGGCAGTCACAGAACCCAAAATATTTACAGCAATTAAAGATACTGAAAAGGAGCTCAATCTTACAAGCTACCAGATAACTATAAACTAAAGCAATTAAAGCCATTATTTCAAACCACAATGTTGGGAAAAATAAAGTAGAATGATAGATTCAAATGTTGGCAAGAATAAGGATAAATTTATTTCCCTTAACTGATTCTGAGAGGGTAAATTGATATTATGATCTTCAGAGCAATTTGTCACTAGCTAATAGGTATCTATTCACAAATTTGAGTACTTTAGAGTTAAAACTTATATTAAAGTTAAATTAGACCATAAAATGTATTTATAAGCAAAATAAAATAAAATAAAAATAATAAGCAGATAATGTATATATTTTTTTCATAATTCACATGAAATGACATATATGCAATGTTCTATATGGTAGGTAGATGTTTGTCCTGTATGTAAGTAAAAACATAAGAAATTAGATTAAAGGAATAAGGTCAGGCACAAGACACTGAATGCCTTTTGATCTTGAATAAAGTTTAGTCATACTTACAATATTTTGTTTCTAAAAGTAACAAAAATAAAATATATTGTCATATTTTTTTAGAAATTTGTTTCTTTTAATAATTTATGACACCTTAACATTTACATTTCTGAAAATAGAGAAAAGTAGATTGTAATGACAGTTTATTTTTTTAGTTAAATTTCCATACTGGGTCTCTGTGTAAAATGAGGCAGCCAAGATATTACTTTCACGCTATTTTTGGTATCTCAAGTAGAAATAATAACTTACATAACTAATTGTTCAGTATGTTTATTTGACAAAGTGTGGCTTGGAAGTAGATTTTTTACTTGTGCAATATTGGCCTTTTTTTTTTAATATTTTCCCTGTAAAACAGAATTTCACCAACCGCAGAGACTGGAAAAAGTATTCATCATTAGGTCTTTGTGTTAAAGGCTTTAAAAATCTTAGTTTCTAACAAAGAGCATACATTTTATTATCCTGCTGAGATCTACCAAGCAGCAAATATGCGCAGAGACCCCATGATAGCCACAGTGGTTACAACGGTTAAAAGCTAAGCAGCACTCTGCATTTTGGATAGATTAAATGAAGAACACAGTCTTCCAGTCATTAATTCTGCTTATATGTGTAGCTTTTGAGACTTTAGTACTTTAGGTTGAACAGTATTTTTAGTAATATAAAAGTAAAAGTAACTTAACCTTGTAAAAGGCAGTGAAGACAGAGTATCAAATCATTAAAAATAAATAGGCTACTTTGAAACATCCAACTGAGAAAAAGTCCTAGGGAAGTAAAAATTGTTATGATGTCCTACTTCCAAAGAAAGTAAGACTTACAGCCAAGGATAAGATCAGCTGAATGTCTTTTTGTGACCTAAATGAATATATGTGTTTAAGAGCTAATATATTACCATATTAAATAAGTTTATGAATGATATATCTGAATTTATGATTGCTTTAATTTGTGCTGTGATTATGATTCTTTCAAATATCTATACACATGTGTAAGCACACACCTCTTTATTTTATTGTGTAGTATTTTGGTTCACTGCATAATAAGTCTCAGCTTCCTTTGGTGTCCCAGCAATGAGAGTCACTTAAGAATTAAAACAAGTCAGGAGGACCTGCACAATTTCACTTAAATACAGACAGAACTGTGAAAATACATTAAAGTATTTTAAAGTCTGACAAGTAACCTTTGACTTGTAGCAATTGAAAACATTAAATATGATGCAGACATAGGACTAAATCAACAAAAACTACAGACTTGGATTGGAAACCTTTCCCCTCAGAACTCTTTGTCAGATCACTCTGTAAGATGACTCAACTAGGAGAAAGATGCAACACAGACCTTAAATTTGGACAGAGCTTATTTATCATAATTGGTAAGAAATTGGGGTGCCTGGGTGGCTCAGTCGGTTAGGCGTCCGACTTCGGCTCAGGTCATGATCTCGTGGTCCATGAGTTCAAGCCCTGCGTCGGGGACAGCTCAGAGCCTGGAGCCTGTTTCAGATTCTATGTCTCCCTCTCTCTCTGCCCCTCCCCTGTTCATGCTCTGTCTCTCTCTGTCTCAAAAATAAATAAACGTTAAAAAATTTAAAAAAAAAGAAATACATTCCCTTAAGTACCTAAGTTAGTATTTTCTTTGATATACAAAAGAGATTTCGTGTCTCTAAGCAAGAACATGAAAATACTTACATATAGTCATCAAGTTAGCCCACCTAACAAACATTTATTCTCATTTTAGTAGTCTGCTTTGAATTTTTTCCACTTTTTTGCTCCTTGTCTAATTGCTCTGTAACATATAACAGGCAGATGACAATATAGTTGCATGAATGACAGAAAAATTACGTATTTTCAGAATGCCTCGCCTCACCTCCACCAGGTCATAAAATATTTTGACAATTAGGAAAATGTTTGAATATGCACTGACAGGTCTTACAATAAGCCTGAATACAGGATATGAGCAAAACAAACTAATAAAAGAAGTCTCCTAGGTTTTTGGTTTAGGTAACCAAATAAAAGACTGTGTCACTTAAAAGTTAGAGAAGTGGTCAATCATGAGTCTAGAAGTGTGTATGAGGAGAAACAAACCTTTATTTTAAAATTGGTTTAGTTAGGGGGCGCCTGGGTGGCGCAGTCGGTTAAGTGTCCGACTTCAGCCAGGTCACGATCTCGCGGTCCGTGAGTTCGAGCCCCGCGTCAGGCTCTGGGCTGATGGCTCAGAGCCTGGAGCCTGTTTCCGATTCTGTGTCTCCCTCTCTCTCTGCCCCTCCCCCGTTCATGCTCTGTCTCTCTCTGTCCCAAAAGTAAATAAACGTTGAAAAAAAAATAAAATAAAATTGGTTTAGTTAGATGGCTCCTGGATACTAAAGCAAAGATACAAAGTAGGAAGTTTGATATTGGGGCAAACACTGTTGGTGCACCTCCAAAATGTCTTAGGTTCCCATTGACTGCTAGTGCTATCACTCACCCAACTGCCGCATACACTGCCTGTGCTGCTGCCTATACCTGAGCATACATTGCATTTGGGCCACTGTCAACACCTCACATTAAACAGTTTCTTCCAGGGCAATAGCAAGTAAAGAACAAAAGGCAATACTCTTGTCCTCATGGTTCAATGTACATCATCACCATGGGGCTAGACTTATATCTGAAAGCAAGTCTTCATTGGGCTTCTTCTGTTTCCTATTGTTTCCTTTGGCTCTTTTACATTACCCATGACAATACAGTAAAATCTTGGATTATGAGTAACTTGTTCTGCAATTGTTCTGCAATACGAGAAAACATTTTTAATAAATTTTCACTTGATAAATGAGTAATGTCTTGCAATACAAGTAGTATGTAATGCCGAATGTCACATGATCACAAATGAGCCAATGATTCTTCTCCCCTCTCTCTCTCTCTCTTTCTGTCTGTCTCTTTGCAGGATTATGAGTGATTGTCTCCCATGCTCGGATGCTCAGTCTCAGACCACAGTGTTTGGCAGAAATCAGTTATTTTTCAGAAGGTTGGAAGGTGCCCACAATAGCCATTAGTGTATTTTTGTCACTTCAAAGCACCTATGGACAGTCCTTTGCTTTTCCATACAAGAGTAAGCTTAGGAATGCTTTGCTTCATTCTAGGTCAGGCTGCCTGCAGATATAGACCCTTTCCTCTGCTCCTTATTTCCAGTTACATTCAATACAGTATATGACAAGAGTTTATCAACACTGTACTGTAGTCAATATCTGTGCAAGTGTATACAATGGCCCCCATGCAGAAAAAGATTCCATTGAGCCAACAGATAGCAATCATTCCATCAGTAATAGTGAAAGTCATCCTATATCCTCCTCTCTCGTCTCCCTCACACTAGCCATGAAAGTTTTGAAAGGTAAGTGCAGGTTGATTTATTTTCCTTTATATTTTTATATTTTCTTTATTATTTTGTATTATATTACAGCATTGTAATCATTTTACTTGAATATTCTGGTTTGTGTAATGACTCATCTGAGTGCACTATTTCTCATGAGGAAATTCTCTTTGATATGCAAGTGCTTTGGTTTACAGGCATGTTTCCAGAATGAATTATGTTCACAAACTAACGTTTTACTTACTTTCTTGCATGTAAATTTTATTCTCAAACTCTTTTTAGGGAATCCTAATAGACCTAATATACAAGTCAAATAGAAAAATTTGGTTTAGAAATACAAATGTAGAAAATATCAGTATAAATGACATTTAACACAGAGCCTTGCATATAATTATGAAGCTAATTAATGTAGATACAGGTAAAAAGTGGGTGTAAAGCCTCGGTCCTGGGAAGCTTCAGTATTCAGAGGTGCATATGGGAAGAACAGTCAACAAAAGTAACTTAGAATGTCTTGTGAGAAAAAAAAGAATAATAAAGTGATGATAATGCACCAAGATGCTCATATGATCAAATATGCCAAAGTGCTATAGAATCAATAAGCTGAAGAAACTGAATTGATCACAAAAAAAATCTTTACAAAAAAGCAAATGTAGAAATATATTGAATAATTACAGCAAAAGCTTCACTCTCAATATTTCATTTTATAAATGACATGAAATGATTTGGCATCTTCAGCAGGACACAGAGGCCAGTGCCTCCTGAGAAATTGGGACAGAGAACATTAAGGAAAGAGGCTGACAAGAAGCAGCAGAGGGATGAAATTTTGAAGAACTGCTGTGAAGCCCTAGACATAATACCAAAATTAAAATTTATACTGGAAGAGCAGCAGAACATAATTTTATTCATATAATATAGAAAACAAAATCTGTGATTGTAGGTTTGAGAAACTCTAGTAGAATGTTAAAAAAGAAGAGAGAGATTTAGTACAACATGCAACGAGAAGAAAAGCTGGATCATAGAAGAAACACTAACAGTCAATACATTAAAAAATAAAATATCCATATGTAAACGGTAACCATAAAATGATATAATAATATCACATGATTTTTACCCATCAAATGTTAGCAAGAATGTGATGAGGGATTTCTGGAAGTACACCATTATTTAAAGCTTTCTGACAATCTATTTGTCCCTTATACATTGGGACCCAATAATTTCACTAATAGAAATCAATCCTAGGTACATTTATGTTCTAAATTTTTTATACAAGAATAACTTATTATTTCCTTTAGCAATATTAAAGGCAATGAAAATTTCAAAAGGTTAGTTATTAAATAAATACTGGTATATTCTCAGAGCAAATATAGATGAACATTAAGGTTAATGATTTTTTCCTTTTTAATACCTTGATTAGTTTTTTTTATAAATTATTTAATGTTTACTTATTTTTGAGAGAGAGAGTGAGAACGGGGGAGAGGTAGAGAGGGAGGCAAGTATTGGAAGCAGGCTCCAGGCTCTGAGCTATCAGCACAGAGCCCATGATGGGGCTCAAACTCACTAGCTATGAGATCATGACCTGAGCCGAAGTCAGACGCTTAACTGACTGAGCCACCCAGGAGACCTCTTCTGATTAGTCACAATATGATTAAAAACACAATTTAATATAGTCAAATTGAGATATTTGTATGCCAGCCAGACCTACAGCTACCATGCACATACGCCTATTATATGGAATTAGCAACTTCCATCTCTCCTTTATCCAGATAGCCATAGTATCAACTATGGCCTAAGAAGAATGTGAATTATAACACCACAATTGTTCTGAGGTATTAACATGCCTTGTACACTTTTGGGTAACATATGGACCAGAATTTATATGTAGAATGAAAAATATGCCTCTGATAGTAAATCCGTAATTCGCTAGGAGCCAACAATTATGAAGAGTTAAACTCTGGAGGGAACCCTGGTTCCAAATGGAAAGTATGGTACATAGAATGAGTCCAGGCACAACTACCAAGAAAGTTGGAGACCACTTGATGTGGAAAGAATTGTGAATGCCTATAATAGCTATATCATAAGGGATCACATAGACAGTGGTTTTTAAACAAACGGGGAAAACAAACAAACAAGACCAGATCTTGTCAGCAAGTTAAAATGAACAAAATAATTTTAAAGCAATGGTGAGAGCAAGAATTTAAGGAACTGTGAGCAGTCTGGGTTGAACAAACAACATTATTCCTAAGGAAGTTTTGAATACAAAGTATGCCCCTGATGATTCTAAATGATACTAAAGAAGCAAGGAAACCTCAACATGAGGCAGAGAGTATATAGGTTTAAATCAGTGTACTTGATATTTATTGTAATACTCCTATGATCTCACTCATATTCTTGAACTTCTAATGAAGTATCTGTGGAGTCAGAATGAATACTTTGTATTTTTCCAAAGATCCTGCATTGAGAATATGTCTCACTTATTGTATCAATTGCTCTTCATTTCAACCAAGATCAAAATGTATAATCTATAGTACGAAGACAGACTGTAAAAGTAGTTAAATGTAAATGGATTCTAAAATATATTTTTACCAGGGGCGCCTGGGTAGCTCAGTCAGTTAAGCATCTGACTTCGGCTCAGGTCATGATCTCGCAGTTTGTGAGTTCGAGCCCCACATCGGGCTCTGTGCTGACTGCTCAGAGCCTGGAGCCTGCTTCAGATTCTGTGTCTCCCCTCTCTGGGTCCTTCCCATGCTCATGCTCTGTCTCCCTCTGTCTCTCAATAATAAATAGACATCTAAAAAGTAAAATAAAATATATTTTCACCAAATGAAATAAATAACAACAGATGTTAATGATAAAAATTTTCCTGTAATAAATGATTCTGTTTTCATTGGATATCAGCTACTAAATAAAAGAATATATGTGTAAAGGTTTGGAAGTAAATATTTGGTTAATCTTTGTTGAGTTATCTATTTATGCAAATTTTTTACCTTCGTAAATTTTGTGAACTCATAACTTTGTGTACTCATATAAGTTTTAATACTTTCAGTTTTTTTCTTAAAATATAAATGCTATGAAAATGTAGAGCTGTACTCTACCTTTCCAGTATCTTTCTAGATAATTAAAATTGATTTACAAAACAATCAATGGGATTAGTGGCAAACATTGCCATTCACTATTAATAATAGCATACAAATTTTATTACATTTTGAGTGTTCTGTTCACAGAAATAACTAGTTTAAACATAATATATACTTCTAATTTCCTCAAGTAATGTGTAGACAAGTAAAATTAATAAAGTATATGCATGCAAATCATTTGCCCAACAATCTATTTTTTGATAAAGGTAAATAGTTACAACACTTAATTCTGAAATTGCATATTATTTTGGCTAATCATTGGTCACTTAAGATGAAGGAAATACTCTGCAATTAGAAAGAAAACAAGAATTCCCCTATCATCATTTTTATGTAACATTACACTAGAGGTTGTACCTGGGGTCAATTTGAGAATAAATATATATAAACATAAAGCACACAGACTGTAAAGGTAAAAGTAAAACTAGCTCTATTCAAAGATGATGTAATCTTGTATACAGAAAATCTTAGGAATCCACTAAAACTATAAGAACTAACAAACTTGTTCAGCAAGTTACAGGAGAAAAAATCAATATAAAAATAAATTTTATTTCTATATACTAAGCAAAGAAATTAAGTAATAATTCAATTTACAGTAACTAAAAATAAACTTATTAAAAAAATTAACAATAGTGCAAGACTTTTACACAGAAAGCTGTAAAACGCTGCTGGAAAAAAAATTTAAAAATAAATACAAAGACTACCTGTATTCATGGAACAGAAGACTAACATTGTTAAGATGGCAACGTTCCACAAATTGATCTACAGATTCAATATGATCCTTATGAAAAACTTAGCTGTACAATTTTCTTTTGTAGAAGTTGAAAATCACATTCCTAAAACTAAATGGAAATGCAAGGGATCCAGATTAGCCCACCCCCAAAAAAATCTTGAAAAAAAATCACATTGCCCTATTTCAAAGCTTACTACATAGCTGTAACTACTTTGGAATAGTGTTAGGTAGTTCTTCAAAATGCGAAACAGAATTATCATATGATCCAGTAATCCTATTCCTTGTTATATAACCAAGAGTAATAAGAATATATATCTCCAGGGGTGCCTTGGTGGCTCAGTCAATTGAGCGTCTGACTCCTGGTTTCAGCTCAGGTCATGTTCTCAAACGTTGGACTCTGCACTGCCAGTGTGGAGCCTGCTTGGGATTCTCTCTCTCCCTCTCTTTGCCTCTCCCTTGCTCTTGTTCTCTCTCTCTCTCTAAATAGCTAAATAAACTTTTTTAAAAGTTTAAAAAAAGAACATACATATCCAGGAGAAAATGTATATAAATGATCATGGCAGCTTTATTCCTAATAGCCAAAAGGTGGAAATAATTCAAATATCTTTCATTAAATGAATGGGTAAATGAAATGTTGTTCATTCGTACAATGAGATATGGTTTGGTAATAAAAATAACAAAGTACTGATACATACCACAACATGTATGAAAATTGAAACTTTATGCTCAGTGGCAGAAGCCAGATACAAGACCACATATTTTATGATCCCATTTATATGATATGCACCGGTTGTCAAATTCATAAAGATAGAAAGTAGATTGGTGGTTGCCAGTGCTGGGAAGGAAGGGTTGTGACTGCTAATGTGTATAGAGTTTCATTTAGGTGTAATGAAATTTTCTACAACTAAGTAGTGGTGATACCTACTCTACGAATATACTAAGAAACATGTAATTGTTCACTTTTAAAGGGTGAATTTTATGATATGTGAATAATCTTAATAAAGCTATTTTTTAAAGAGATGGTTTTAAGAAAGACCAAGAAAACAAATAAAAACATACATATATTTAGTACTTCTATCATTCTAAAGACCTTAAGAGATTGTCTTTATTTTTCATTAAATTGGTAATGATTATATAGATTTTCATCAAGAACTTATTTTTTAATTTTTAAAAATTTTATTGATAATAAATATTTTCAGTTACATTGCTCAGTTAAACATGACTTTAATAATATTAATTATAAAATATCTTGACATAAGTCTTTCAACCACAATTTACTTATTTATTTTCAATATAATTTCCCAGGGATCTCTTTCATTCCAGGCTGTGGAGATCTTAAAATAGTGTCTTAACAAACTGGAATCACTTTTGGAGGATGAGCAAGGACTCTGCTCCTTTTCCTTTACTATCTATATCAAAAAGACATAAACTTGTTATTCCTTTCAGGTTAGATTACTTTAATTACTGGATACATGGGTGACACTTTGAATTTCAGTTGGGCAATTATGCAATATACACAGATGAAATAAAGGCATGAATATATTCGGATAAAGGGACCTCATGGCTTTCTTTGCTTCTTTCTGTTTTTTTTTTTTTTTTTTTTTGATAAACAAACCTAAGCAAGCATTAAGAAGAGAAATTTGTAATTTCTTAACATTTTCTAAAATCCTAGAAAATTCTATAAACATAATGTCAGTAACTTTCAATTTCTTTAAACTTAATTCCACACAAATTACAGTCATCTACATAATAAGTACTTAAGAATACAATATCTTTGAAGTCTGTCAGGGTGATCTCTAAAAAGCTTTGTTACTCATTTTAGACCCTGGCATTACTGCCCATCAACTAACCTTTTTGTCTTTCTTTTACTTACCTTGTATTACAAAACTAACCCAAATTTAGGTGAAAGTTGTAGTTTAAATGGTAAATAATTAAAAAGCAACCTGCCAGCTCATCAGCAGCAGTATATTATTTTGTCAAGATTTTAAGAACAAATCAATTGTTTCTTTAACCAAAAAAAAATAATAACTGTTATTGCAATCAGAGGTAAGGTATTCTATTAAAAGTAAATTCCACAGAAAAGCAATGGTGCTCACTTCAACTGATAAAAGAGAATAGCTGGCATGGCATATTTTGTAGGAGTGATGTCAACAAAAAGCTTTTAGAATAAGAAGTATGTGATACAATAGTTTATAAGCCTATAAACTTCAGTGTGATTTATCTTTCTGTAATGTGAATGGATAGATTTATAAGCCATCCCTACCATCCACTGATGATTCATTAAGTAAGTATGTTTTCAGGCTGCTGTATACAGAACCTTCAACCATAAAGTCATGCAAGTGGTGACTCACATACCATATATTCAAGAAGCTTTTAAAATCAAACTTTTTAAAACTGTAATTCACCAATTACATGTGGGTCTTATGTTTGCTTTGTAACCGACACTGACAAGGGAAAGCACTTTTCTGAGTGTCTCTTCAGCTGTTTATCAGACATTTGTGTGCCCTCACTTCTAAATGGGTGGGATCAAGTAGTTGATTAATACTATTATTCAACTTCTCAGTTTGTTCTTCTTAGAATTTATTTCTATACTTTTGTTACCACAATAAAGGTTATCAGAGACCACTGTAATTCCAATTTTCTGTGGTAGTGAACAATAAATCTCAGTGTAACTCCATTGATTGAAAAATAATAATAATTGATGAATCTCAACCATTTTTAGAGTTGAGAAGATTTGAAGAATAAGATTTTAGTCCTATGGGTCAAGTCTCTCAACACTTGCTCCGACCCAAATTAACAAAATCTAAAGAGGAATAAGCAATTCACGCAGAAAACTCTAGTTTTTACAATCCATTTGAAATTAGAAACAATTCTTTCATGTAGATGTACCTTAACAACATGCCATTAAATCCATTAAATAACTCAGATGCAGCATCAATGATTTTTGCTTACATATGTACAAAGTTTTAATTTTGTTAGAAATGTCACTTCCTAATAAAGATGGCTACCATAGAATAAATCTGTGTGTGTGTGTGTGTGTGTGTGTGTGTGTGTGTGTGTGTTAATTTCTCTAATGACAAATGGCTTTTTTTAATGATCTTCCTAACTGGTAATAGTGACTGACTTTTAAAATAGAGAAAAAGACGGCAAAATAACATACAAATCACTAAAACTGTTTCAAACGCATTCACTGTAGATTTTATAAGTTAACATAAACATAGAATTGTTTTACCCATTAAGACAAATTAATGTCAAGAGGGCACAGCAAGTATCAACTGACTAAATTTGATGGTCTTGCCTTCTATAATTTTAAGATTATAATCTAGAATATTAAACTACTTTAAAATATATAATATAAATATATATATTATTTTTTGAAAGAGAGACAGAGTGCAAGTGGGGGAGAGGGAGTAGAGGGAGAAGAGGGATAGAATCTTAAATGTGGAGCTGGCCACAGTGTTTGATCTCATGATCATGGAGATCATGACTTAAGCAGAAATCCAGAGTCGGAACCTCAACCAACTAAGCCACCCAGGGGCCCCTTAAACTATTTTTAAACCTTCATCATATATGCTGAATGGATGTCACTGTGAGTCAGGACACTAGGACTTAATAAAAGTAATGGAAATTATCTTGCTTTATACAAATGATAGAACTAGAAAGAAAAATATGAGTTCAGCCATTTATAAAAAGTCAGAAATGGCTTTATGCCAATCTTCATAAATTTATAATTTAATCAACACTTCAGGGAAAAAAAAAAGTGAGCCAAGTACATTTTTGTGAGTAATAGACAGCTCTCCTTAACCCTCTTGCATTACCAAGTTCAGTTTTACTTTTTTAAGAGCAGTCATTTCTACTCTGATAATGTAAGTCCAGTATTACATAGTTAACATATTGGTGCTCAGTAATATTTGAATTCAAACGAGGAAATAAGTATCAAAAATATCAGATACTCAGATCAGAGCAACTAGAAGAACTTCAATCCAATAAGTCTAAGTTACTAAACTCAGTTAAATTACGCACATTGTGCCAGTTACGTTTTCTTGAAATTATTCACTTTCCAACGGAAGTTGTGAATGTCTACCTATGATGGCTCTTCTCATATTATTTATTAATTATCCATTTTATGCGAGATATATAATAACAGCTAGGCACCAAATATGTAAAGACACAGTCCCTGTTTCAAGAAACTGATAATCAAAAGGGAAACAAAAAAATAAATTGACATTTGTTGTTTTGTGATCAAAAATGATGATAAATCTAGGTATTTATTATGGAACACCACCTGGCATATCATTATACCATAATGTCACTTGAATTTGAGATTGAGAATTTTGCATTAACATCCATATTAACAAATAATGTCATTAATATATTCTCTTCCCAAGCAATTATTATTCATATTTAAATGAAGAAATTTTTATTTTGCACCATATCCCTGGACTTTTATGAAAGTTCTGAAAGCACTTCTGTTATAAATCTATTCATTTTATATCTAGCATTTTAGGAAAATTTCAGTTTTGTCCAGTTTTTCCAAAACAGAACAAGATGTTTTCAGAGATGTTTATAAACAATGTATTAGATCAGCAGTGTATGAAAAAAAAACAGGAAGTACTAAATCCATGGTATTTGTAATATACACATTGACTATTTGCTTGCCCTTTTGAAAGCTGCAATTTAATTCATGGCTTCTGGGTTGGAGACTAAGATATAGCATTAGCCACTGGGGCTCCGTGATATGTAATTTTGTGGTATGTGTTGATGAGCAAAAGTGGGGTTCATGATGGAATGGCTCAGGCTTGACTGCTTTATCTTTGGAATAAATATGCAAGGAAATTTTAAGAAATTATTAAGATCCCTGCAAATTCTTTGTTTCTAGGGATGATTTATAAATCTTTTATAACAACCTGCCATTTTGCATCATATAATCAATAATTATCATCCTTAGCTAAGGTAAATAAATCTGTTGGACAACATTGATAACTAGATCTCTTCTATTCCTGGATTACTTGATCTTCACTGAAATGAGAACTTCAGAATCTTAAAATAGTATATATTTTTTAATCTTCTCATGATTATTTTCCCATGATAGATAAATATATCCATGTGTGCTCTGTTACTTGTTATGTTTTAAGTTCAGACTGATTCTCAAAATAAATCATAACAATAACAAAATATGAAGGCAAACTATTTAATCATTTTAAACTATTTTTGTAATTATTTACCAAAGGTCCGGAAAAGCTTTTATTAAGCATGAGCTAACTGGTATCCTCTATTAACTTTTGAGATAAAATGTGTATAAGAAATCAATCATGAGGGTTTTATTCTTTTTAAAATTACTTTTGCTATTCTAGTTCTTTTGCCTTTTCATATAAATTTTAGAATTGTTCATTGCCAGTAATTAGAAACACAATTGATAGCTATATATTGACCTTGTATCCAGAAATCTTGCTGATATCACTTTATGTCCAGAATATTTTGTGTTGCTCTCATTGGAATTTTAACATAAACATATATTAGAAAAATTTTCATTTTCTGTGTTTTTTTTTCTTTACTTACTACAATGACTGTGACTTCCAGTATAATGGTCTACGGATGGGTGAGACTAGACATGCTTGCCTTGCTCCTGATTTCTCAGGGAAACTGTTCAGCCTTTCACTATTTATAATGATGTTATCTGTAGGGTTTTTGCAAATTTGCATTACCGGGTTAAAGAATTTACCCTCTATTCTTAATGTGCTAAAAGTTTCTTATGATCAGATGTTGGGCAAAGGCTTTTCTAAATCTGTTAAAGTGATCACATGACTATTCTGTCTTTTGTAAATACAGTGAATCACAATGAATTTTATATATTGAATTGCTCTTTCATAACTTACATATACTCTACCTATCTAAGATGCCTTGCCTGTGTGTGTGTGTGTGTGTGTGTGTGTGTGTGTTATTTTATTGTTACAAAGAACTTGTGCAACTCTACTCATAAAGAACATTGTTTTGTGGTTTACATACAATTTGTTGGGTTTAGGTATCAAGAAATGCTGATTGCATAAAATGAGTTGGAAAATATTTCCTCCTCTCCTCATTTTTTAAAGATTAATAAATGATATTATTTAATCCTTAAATATTTATAAAATTTAACAGTGAAACTTTCTGGGCATCTTTCTTTATTGGAAGATTTTGGCTGATAATTCAAGTTGATATTATATTATCATGTTATATATTTCTTCCTGAGTATATTTTGGTAGTATGAGAATTTCAAGGGTTTTCTCTTTTTCATTTAAATTACCAACTTTACAATCATAGAGTTTTTCAGAGCATTTACTTATTATCCTCTAGTTTCTATGTAGTATGCAGGGATATTCTCTCTTTCATTCCTGATATGAGTAATTTGTGTTTGGGGGTTATTCTGTGGTGAATTTTGCTAAAGGTTTAATACTTTTTTCAAAGAACCAAATTTTGTTTCACCACTTTTCTCTTGCTTTCTTTTATTCTGTGAGGTATGAGCTCAACTTATTCTTTTTTATCTATTTTCCTAAGATGTACCTTAGATCTATTTCAGATTTGCCTTACAGTCTAATAAACACATTTAATGTTATAAGTTTCTGTTTAAGCATTGAAGAAATTTTTTATATATTGCATTTTCATTTATCTAAAAATATCTTCTATTTCTCTTGAGACTTTCTCTTTGACCTATGAGTTATTTAGAAATATTTTGTTTAATTTCTAAATATTTGAGAAATATATATATATATATATATATAATATACTCATATATACACATATATATGTATACCTACATACAGTGTATATCATTTTGTTACTGATTATCGCATGGTAAAAATGTACTTTCCTACATCCAAAAAAAAGGTCAGTAAGGAAATATTAGTGGCAAGGAAGAATTTCCTTCCTTCTCTGGGGACCTGATTCTGATAAGTAAGGAGGTTTCAATGATTATTTTGATATCAATGATAGTAGGTGGAGATGTTATAGCTGTTCATGTAGAGATACCTATAGCTGGAGATGTTCATGTAGAGATAGCTATAGCTGGAGATGTATGGGTGGAGATGTTATAGCTGTTCATATAGAGATAGACTATAAAAAAAAACAACTGTAATGTCAATACTTTCTCTATGTTAGTAACAGTAATGTCAACAACATTCTCCATACTATCAATAGGGCCAGAATAAATTGTAGCAGTGAATACTCAAGGCAGAAATTGTAATTACTTAACAATTCCAAAGGGTGATTTCAAAATATGTTATCACTGGTGAACACTGAGAAGAATGAGAACCTTCCCAAGGTCAGAATGTTATTTGGCAAGTTATGTATATATACAACAGGATTATAACTACTCTAATCAGAGGTCAAATTTATCAATGTCATTTGCAAAAGGACATGTAGCAGACACTTCAAGTAGAACTAACTACTGATAAGTGGACTGACAACAGCTCATGCATTAACAATTTCATTTTAGGAAAAAAAAAAAGAAGTGCAATCACGTATTATATCCAAAACCTGCTAAGGGTAATGACTTACACATACAGTTGTTTTACACTTCACTTGATTGATTAGCTTCTGAAAGTTTATTCAGCTCTAATCAGGTTAGATGTGAATTAGAGTGCATTTATATTCATGATTATAATCGCACCTAAATCGGTAGACCCAAGAAATGTGGTATTTCCCATTCAGATACTGGCATTCTCATAATCCTTTGTCTATTTATACTTTTAAAAAGACATCTTATGCCCTATCATCAATAGCAGTACTCATACGAAAACAACTTAATCTAAATTAAAAAAAATTATCTGTCTGTAGATACCATAGTTTAAACTAGATGTGCTTAAAAAAAGTTAGTCGTAATAAGAATAAAACATACTCTAAAAAACCCACAGAGGATTGTGAAGTTATATAATTTTTTAAAAATATGAAATTAAAACTTGTAATGTCTCTCACACACATACACACATGCACACACACACACATCTCTAAAAAAAAGGTTATTAAAGTAAGGCTTCTATTGACATCCAGATGTGTATGAAAGAGTAGTTCAATATCCTGGTTCCAAAGAGAAAAAAATTCTTCTCAAAACCTGCTTGGAAAAACAAAAACAAAAACGACACTCTATATGCAGACACAAATGCACTTTCAACAGTGTTTCCTCATTCGAACTCACTTGCTATAATTAAAATACATATGGACCAACATCCTTTGGTTTCAGCTAATATATTGATTCTTTCAAACACAAATTACTGTTCAGTTCTCTGTATATCCTGGGTTCAGGAAACATGTCTTTGGACAAGACACAAAAGGCTCTTCCTCTTCTGAAGCTTAAATTCTAGTAGGATATGACAGATGATAAATAGCAAAGTTATGGAGTTATTTGAAGTAAAAGTTTCCTGGGCAGAAAGAACAACTGGTACAAATGAAGAAAAGCACATATGACACTGATATGATTCTAGAACTCTCCAAAATTGGGCCAGTGTGCAGTGGACTCAGTGTGAACACAGAAAGATGATAGCACATTAGTTCAGGGCGGTTGGCAGGTCCAGGAAGAACAGAGCCATCTTAGGAAAGAGGGAAAAGTTTATGGTCAGTGAATCATAAAAAGTGTAAAATAAAGGACAAAGCCATTTTCCTTCATACATTATTTTTAAAATAACTTCTACAGCTAAATCCTAAGGAAAATTAAAACAAAACAAAACAAGAACAACAACAAAAACAAGATCCTCTTTGATCTAAAAGGCCTGGTTTTCTTCCATACCAATTATAAACATTTGCCTTTTTTTCTTTTTAGGGGATATTGCATCTCATTTAATAATGGTGTTTAAATACTGAGTACAGTAATTAAATTTTTTGCTATGCAATGTCATATTAGCCAGCATCCTAGAAGTTTTCTAATTTGGATATATCAGAAAAGAATGGTTTACTGACACAGGCTTAAAAGGTACTTACTTATTTTTACAAGGTAACTATTATGTTTCTGTCATTTTCAGAGTTCCGTTTGACCTCTTTGACAGAGATCTCAATAAGTTTTGCCTGATAACACCTGTGATATGTAATTTAAAAGGAATTGCCTGCATTTTTTATGGCTCATCAGATCCACTCTGAATGGTCAATTAGTGTACATCAATAATTACTGCACATTCTAGAAAAGAAGATTTATATGGAATTTATAAATTATAACTCAATTATCCATCAAAAATAGAGATATGAAAACACAGCAGGTGAGTGTGAACCATGACAAATTGGATAAGCTCTCACACACCATTAAACAGCCTCAATAGTCATGTTAGGGGGAAGACTTTTGCACTTTTTCATTTTGCCTTCTCATCACCTGTTCCAATTATGTCTCTCCATAAATGAGGTCCATAAATGCCATTAAAAACAGAGTCATCTAATGCCAGTTTCCTGTTTAATAGTCATAAATATAATAAAATGATAATAAAAGATAGTTCATTAAAATGAACTATCCTTTACTGAACATAAAATTTATTATATTTAATACATAGCACCATCTAGTGAAATTTGAGGGGAATGTGTAATATATTGAATATGATGCAAAACAACTTTGCAAATATTAGAGACTAGTCCTTGTGCACTAGTTATGCATTTAAGTTTCTCCAAGAAATTTCCTAAAGAATAATTAAAATGTTATATCACACACATTTATATATATCACATTTGTAAATGTATGTTTTTTATATTAATGTTTATACAACCAGGAAAATTATCTTCAACTCAAACATACAAGCAATCCTATGCAAGCATTTATTATTTAAGTGGGTATTCCTTCAAAATTAAGAAAATACAACCTAAAATAAGTCAACTAGAATATATGAAAGTAAAATGATACATGTAGTATGTGTTGTCTCTCAAAACTATTCAAAAGTCTGTAACTTCTCTCTGTAAGAGGAGAGTAATCAGGGTATCCACAAATGTACTTCAATTTTTTAATTTATTTATTTTGAGAGAAAGGGAGAGAGAAAGTCCTCCCACACAGGAGAGGGGCAAAGAGAGAGAGGGAGAGAGAGAACTTCAAGCAGGTCTAGCTGTCAGGCTGTCAGCACAGAGCCTGACACAAGGCTTGACCCCACAATCCTGAGATCATGACCTGAGCTGAGATCAAGAGTTGGATGCTGGGGGCACCTGTATAGCTCAGTCAGTTAAACATCTGACTCTTGATATTGACTCTAGTCATGATCTTACAGTTGGTGCCCCGTGTGGGGGTCCATGCCGGCAGTGCAGAACTTGCTTGATATTCTGTCTCCCTCTCTCTCTGTCTCTCCTCTGCTTGCCTTCTCTCTCTCTCTCTCAAAATAAATAAACAAACATTAAAAACAAAAGAGTTGGACAGTCAACCAGCTGAGCCACCCAGGCATCCCAACTTCAATTTTCTTTTCTTCAAAGAATGTCCCTAATAACTTTTCATGATACTATTTGATGGTATTTTTTTTTATAAAATGCAGGCTGAAAGTTTATGAAAGTTGTTGTAATAAATTTATTTATTTTTTATACTAAATTGTCATTTTTTGCATTGTAATTCATTTTTTATTATTTTTTAAATAAAAAAAATGTGGGGCTTGAACTCATGATCCTAATAACAAGACTGAACTGCGATCAAGAGTCGGACGCTTAACCAACTAAGATACCCAGGTGCCCTAGTTGTCATAATAAATTTAATGTGCTTGTTCACAAAATATACTCTGGATTGTTTTACATATTAAATACTGAAATATCAGTTTATTAAAATAATATGTATAGAATTGCATGAACATCATATCTTACTCCTTGTGTTGATTTCTTGCCATTTTAACATAGAGTTCATCTATGCGTAGCATTTATATTTCTATACACATATGTATATTTCTATACACATAGTTTATATGTATATTTCTATACACATAGTTTACACATAAATTTGATCTTCAATGGTAAGAATGTACCATCCTTTTTGAATAAATTATTCTTAAAATTTTAAGTGTTTAATGATTCATTTAAAAATTACAACAACAAACCCATTACATGTTAAGTAACATTTTTTATGCTACTTATGTTATGAAAAACATTTTTCAAAATAAGAGAAATTTTATGAAAACAGTAGGACTAATTTACCAAGTGAATACATTGTTTTGAAATAACAACGTTTTAAAAACACTCTGGCAATAAAAGTTGTATCAGGACTTAATAATACTTTTTAACTAAAAAGGATAAGTTATAATGCAATCAAGTGTAGATTTCTTTTGCATTTCATAACTGGACTTTAAAGGCAATTCTAAAGAGATAAATTCAAATGACCTTTGTAACAATTTTAACTAAATCAATTGTATTATTTAGCTATTAAGTATTGACCAACTATCATGAACTATCAACTTAATGAATAAGAAGTACATCAGTGATGAGAACATACTGTCTGATTTTCCAACTATGAGAGGATAATTGACCAGAAGCCCTAGGTGCTATGCTCTGAAATGCGTTTCCATGTGTGCTTAAAGGCTATGCTTTCCACAGTCTCCTCCCAACCAGTGACCAAGTAAGATATAGCTAAAAAGGCAGACCCGTTCTGGGCGACATGGGACTCTAATGACAGCCATCTTTGAATTAGGAACTCCACAGCCTGGATGAGCTTCCTGTAAATTGTTACTGTCTGTAAAGCTTCCACCAACCTTCTTTCCCCCTCTCATTTACTGGGATCAGACCTGCACTGCAATTCAATGGTTCTCCTTGATTGTTCCAGCTCCCAGATCTTACCCCATACTTTTCTCATGGGTATTTCCCCTAATAAAATTCTTGCACACTTAATTACATTTAATTTCATTTGCCTTTACTTCTAGAATTCCAAAGTGGGATCCTGGAAGGACCAGATTTTTTTTTCCCTCAGAGTGATAGATATTTACTCCAGATACTGGTTTGCTTTTGTTACACACAAAGCTTTGGCTAGGACAACAACACAGAAACTAACAATACTTAATCCAGAGGCTTGAAATCCCACACAGAGTAGCACTGGGTAGGGGACAGAAGGGTAAAATTTAACTATCAGTTATGCCCACCAGCAGGTCACTTCAGAATCCATGTACTTGGGGATTGCAAGTCAAGCACAAAGAACTATGATGTCAGATGTAATTGACCTTGATGAGTAGGAGAAAGAATTCTGTTCTTAGACAATAGGGTAGGGAGGAAGATGTATAGAACCCAGTTGATCTACTTGGATAACCTCTGTTCCATCTGTATTCCCATGCCCCATTTTAACTGTGAATAGACAAATGCAGAAACCTTGAGCTGAGAAGGAAGTTAAGATTATCAAGGGATCAGGCCCATCTGGAATGAAGTTTTGGGTCATACTACTAAGTAAGCCAGCACGACTCTGAAGAGATAACTGAGAGTGGGAGGGGTTTAGAATGGATGATGGTGTTTGGGGAGGATATCAGTTGTAATTTCAAGATCAATTGCATCAATGGGTGCTAAAATTCATAGCAGTAACACTTTTCTAAATTTTTCCTTTAAAAAAAAAACAGGCTACAGAAAACCACCAAAGAGCTACCCTGATCCTACGTGGAGAAGCTGATCTGTTTAGCACAAGAGGTATACTCTGGTGGGCATGAGAATGGGAGCACAATTGACCAAGAGCCCTAGCTTCTGTGCACTGAAATTCATCAACTGTGTTTGCATCGAAGCCAAGGTTTTCACTATCTGCTCCCAACTAATGACTGAGAATGGCAAGGATCCTAAAGCTGGCCTATTCCTGGAAGATAGGACTCATTGGATTGCCCAATTTGGCTCCAGAACTCTCCAGTCACTGTGCCCAACATTTCTAAGACTGAAAAACATTCTAGGAGTCTTTCACACACATCCCTAGTCTCTCTCCATCATCTGGAATCAAATTTGCATGGCAGCATAGTGGATCTTCCAGCTATACCAGCCTCCTCCCATTTTCTCTCATGGGACATTTCAGGATTTTTCTCTAATAAAATTCATGAATGTTTAATTCTGACAGTGCAAAGTCAAGCAGCTCAACGCTAAGTTATGCTCCAGGTTAGGAATTACTAAATATACTAAATTGACGCTTTTGCTGATCCACAGCCAGTAACTTAGTAGGAAAAAAAATTCTTCCCATCTTTGAATTAAAATTCTCCCTGCATTTAGAAAGGCTAAAATAAAAATAGAAGGTAAAAATGAGGTAAAAAGAAAAAAGAAAACAAACAATTCTGTTATAGGACATAGGACAGGCAAAATAGAATAGAAAGTCTGTTTCCCAAATCACAGCTCAAAGAAACATGGAAAGAAGCTCAAAAGAAGTTCGTATTAGGAGATTCTGCTCAGAAAGGGCCAGTGACCACATAAATAAATTGCATTATTTATGTTTAAATCCTTGTGAATAAGAGAAAATTATATACTGGCCACCATTTAAAATATCATCCGGACAGAGTTTTGTAACACAGCCTGTCCTCATTTCTTCGCAAAATATTTATGAATAAGTGTATTCCTATAAAAGCTCTGGATACTAAATTTTGAAGCAATCAAACTGTTATTTTAAGGTAGAAATCACAATTTCTGCTTAGGGCATTCTCTTTGGTATGGTACATTTTTGTGCATAGTTTAAACATAGACAAATAGGGGAAGTTTCTAATTATTGTTCTTGGCAAAATCTAAAACAGTAAGTTAAAATACATTCAGTTTATACTGCACAGGGGTGCTGCATAGGAGGATCTCCTTAGGTGTGATGGAAGCTGGACTGCACAAGGGGTATGTGGTTATAAGTACATGCACAATAGAAGTTAGGCTAGTTGCTTTCTGCAATATGGTGATTGACCCTCGAAGAGAGGAAAGAGCAGAATGAGTGTCCTTGCGCTGGTCTGTGGAACACTAATAGTTGTAATGTTTCAGGAACTTAAGAGAGGATCACGTGCCTCTATTTGTCATGGTTAGAAACATGAAGTCAGGTACAAGACCTCAGGAAGTAATAAAGAAGGGTAGCAATGATGCAGAACAAGGAATGATTTACATGACAAAGAGATCTCGGGAGATATTTATGCAATATAGAGAAATGTACTGGTACTGCCAGAATATGTCCCCTCTGGTGATGTCAGGGATTTTATTTTGGGGATAATGAAGTAGAAATAAACAACCTCCTTGTACTAAAAATTGATGTGAATAAAACCATATATCTAGACAGTCTCCATTCACAAGCTGAGATATTCAATCTTTTTATTTGGCTTATAACTACATATCTGATTCTACTTTTTACTAACCTTTGGCAGACAAACATAAGCTTTAAAATTGGGCACTAAAGAAGTCTTGTCACAGTCAAGAGAAATCATGACTTTGGTATCTATTGTCTGCCACTTTCATCATGAGAGAGGGTGCCAAAAACCAGCCACTAAAATCCTTTTATCTGTATGGTAATTTAGACAGTTGGGGATTATGAATGTATATTTTGTTCTGTTTTTATAGGTGACCTAAAGAAGGAGAAAGTTGTGTTTCTCATATTAAAATAGCCTTTCCATTAGCCTATCACCACACCTAGGAATGTAGATCCAGATATACTTTCCTAGAAAGTTCATTTGTGTGATCTCTTATTGCAACACAAAAGAAGGAACCTGGGATATCCATACCACTAGTGTTTTGAATTATGAGTCTATTTCTAGGAAAGGCATGCAGAAAAATATCTTCAATACATATTTGGAGACATAGCCTTTCTATATTAACATACCCTTGAGCTTTATTTTTTTACTTTTGACTCTAGTAAATTCATGCAGTCTGCGATATAAAACAAGACATATTATTCATTACTGACAAGTTTTGCGTTTTATTTAAAGTTCTCCCTTACACAATTCTAAGACCATTGAAAATAGGCTGAGATTATTTTACTAACTTTTTAAAATTTCAATGCCTCCCTAAAGGGCACCCAGGGGTATAGTGCCTGGTACAATTTTTATCTTGAGGGAAAATACGTAATAAAAATGTAAAAAAAAATTTAAAAATAAAAATAAACATGTATATATTTTTATGTATTACAGACAATAATTTAGTAAAAGTTGCTTTTTTTCTCCATTATAATAGTACATTTTTATTGACATAAACAAAATATAAGACAAAAGAAAATACAGAAAATAATAGTGTTGTCACTATTAAAATTCTTAAGGATATCATGCCTAATATCATTATATTCATTATCCTTGTTTATGTAAATCAGCGCTACAGGTCCCAGAATTCCAGGTCTCAACACAACTCCCATTTGCAATTATTCCTCATCATTATCTCCACTTTTAGTACTTCTCTGCATAGATTTTATTTCCTCATATATTATGCTCCCTAACTTTGAAAATTCTTCCAATATACAATCTAGAATTCAACATTCATTATCAAAAAAATTCCTAAATCATTAACCTCATTTCTGAACATTCCCAAGTCTCCCCCAAAGACAGTGAATGATACCTCTAAATTTTTATTATGTGGCAGAGTTTCTTTCTTTTTTTTTTCTCCCAGCCCTGATACAAATAGGCCCAGAATTATTCTGCACACACCCTTTGGCCCCTCATTCTATATTTTAAAATAAATTCCATTATTTCTCCATAATTATCCCAATTTTTAATTTCATGTAATCAGATTTTATACTATACAATTTCTCTCTTGATTGTGGTCATTCACTAATGTGGATTTTATTTCCCTGTAGTTTTCAGACTGAGGGCCAGACACAATGAATAAAGCATACTCTCATCAAGAAACATTGATACAAAATTTATTAGGTATTAAGAGACATTTCTAAAACATTTAAAAGAAAAAAAACGCGGGAAAAGTTCAATAAATGATCAAATATCAGAATGGTAAAGAAATTTTCAACAGCAGAACTGGAAGCTATATTGAAAACATTAAAATTCTATAGGGGATGTGTGTGTGCGTGCGTGTGTGTGTGTGTGTGTGTGTGTGTGTGTGAACATATACAGTTAGAACTCTGTATATGGCCAAACTATTAATCAAATACAGATTAAATATGCACTCTCAGAAATGACTCCCATTTGCCATGCCATGGAACTACCAGACGATGTTTTCAATGAAATCATGAAAAATGAAAATATTGAATGCAGAAGTTAGAGAGTTCATGACAAAAGACACATAAAGATAATCATCAAGAAGACAGTAAAACAAAATTGGAAGATACCACTTAAGTGAGCAGTACCGGTAACAAAACTTCATATCAAAGCAGGTAAACAAAAACACCCAGGGGGTACAGTTGATAAATAACAGAGGATTCCAGTGAGCTTTCAATTTCAGATAAACTACTTTTTTAGTATAAAATGTCCCAAATAATTCATTGGACATATTTATACTAAAAAATAGCTACTCATTTGACATACAAGTTCAACTGAGTATCTTTTATTTTTATTTGCTAAATCTAAGTTACCTTATCTGTGAAAGATAACTCCAAGAAATAAAACATCTAGATGATTTTATATTTAAACATATTTATATGTATTGACATTATTTTAGAAATTTTAGAAGAAAACAATCTGTTACCTAATAAATTAAGCAAGTGGAGAAATACATAAGTAAGTTTGGAAATTAAAATTAACTTAAAAAAAAGAAAAAAGGAGATGTAACTATAAAGAATTAATTCTGCCAACTATTATATATTTGTAAATGTGAAAATAAATAACAATTTCATGAAATGATTGGGAAAGAGCATTGTGTATATCTGTGTAGGTGCACATATGTGTCTCTTTGTTTGAAATGCTAAAAAGTGTTAAAAAGATAAACCATTATTTTCTATGATATGAAAATAAGTAGTGCTTACTTTTTAAATTAAAAAAAATAGCAAGATTGGGGTGCCCGAGTGGCTCAGTCAGTTAAGCATCTGACTTTGGTTGAGGTCATGATCTCGCAGTTAGTGAGTTTGAGCCCCGCGTTGGGCTCTGTGCTGACAGGTTAGAGCCTGGAGCCTGCTTCAGACTCTCTCTCTCTCTCTCTCTCTCTCTCTCTCTCTGTCCCTCCCTCCCTCACACTCTGTCTCTCTCTCTCAAAAATAAATAAACATTATTTTTTTAAATAGCAAAATAAAATTGTATTTACAATTATACAGTTAAATACTAAGTGACTGGAGAGTTGCTGTTTCTGGTGTATTAGTCTAAGGAACAACTAGATTTGGGACAGACAAATGCTTTTTTCCCCTCCTAATACCTGTTAGTGCCTTTTGAGGTCTTAAAATATGTTTAAGTACTAATTTGATAAAATTTCACACTAACTTAAATATTTAATTAAACCTTGCCTTTTAGCTTTATGCAGAGATTAGAGACAGCCAGAAACTGACACTGCATCCAGCCTACAATTTCAATTATATGTATTTAGTACTATATTCAACAGAGTACTATATTATGTTGTTTTTTTACTTCACAGAGCTTATGTTTTAGGTCATTTACAAATTTACAGAAAAAAATCAATGAGGAGTACCATGAGTTCCCATATACATGCTCCTCCCCATTCAGAATTTCCCCTGTTATCATAACTTTCCTTCATGTAGTACATTTGTTTTGATTAATAAACCAATTTTGATACATTATTTTTTTAAATTTTAGCATTTTTAAAAAATTGAAGTATAACTGACATACAATATTATATTAGGTTCAGGTGTACAGCATAATGATTTGATATCTGTACACACTGCAAAATAATCACCACAATAAGTATGGTTAACATCCATCACCTTAAATAGTAACAAAACAAATTATTGTGATTAAGAACTTTTAAAATCAACTCTCTTAGCATCATTAACTATAGTTACCATGCTGTACGTTCCATCCCCATGAATTATTTATTTTATAATTGGAAATTTGAACCTTTTGCTCCCCTTCATCTATTTTTCCTACCCTGCCATCCCACTGCTGGCAACTAGCAACTCTGTTCTCTGCATCCATGAACTTCTATTTTTGTTTGCTGTTTGTTTTGTTTACAGACTCCACGTATGAGTGAGATCATATAGTATTTACCTTTCCCTGACTCACTTCACTTTAGCATTATGCCCTCAAAGTCCATCCTTGTCACAAATAACAAGATTTCATTTTTTTATGACTGACTTGATTATCATTAAATAAAATCCATAGGTTACCTTTGGTTTACTCTTTGTTTTGTACATTCTATGTGTTTTGGCAAATGACTAATGACATATATTCACCATTACAGTATTATACAAAAAAGTTTCATTGTCCTAAAATCCCCCTTTGCTCCATCTATTCATCATACCTTCCTCACAGAACCTCCCAACCACCGATGTTTTTACTGTCTCCAAAGTGTTGCCTATTCCAGAATGCCATATAGATAGAATTACACAACATACAGCATTTTCATACTGGCTTTTTATACTAAGAGATATGCATTTAAGGTTCCTACAGGTGTTTCTGTGCTTTTGGAGCTCATTTCTTTTTATCACTGAAGAACATTCCCTTGTATAGGTGTGCTGTAGTTTGTTTATCCACTCACTTCCTGAAGGACATCTTGATTGGTTACAAATTTTGGCAATTATGAATAAAATTGACATAAATATTTGTGTGCACATTTTAGCATACATATGTTTTCAACTCATTTTAGTAATTGCCATGGGGCACAACTGCTGGATTGAACGTGAAGAATATATTTAGCTTTGTAAGAAACTGCCACTGTCTTGCAAAGTGTCTATGCCATTTTACATTCCACCAGCAATGAACGAGAGTTCCCGCAGCTCCACATCCTCACCAGCATTTGGTGTGAGTACATGTTAGTAACCAAAATATTAGGAGCCTTTAATTATACAGAAGCATCCATAAAAGGTGGCAAATCCTTTGGTTAGGAGGCAGCAAGAGTACTTTGTTTCGTGTCACTTTTGCCTACCAGATTTAAAACACAGAATGCTATAAATGATTTCAGAAGCTAATGGTTATAAAATACATATCCACGAGTGAAATACAAATAACTGTTTTCTACTGACTTTTAATCCAATGATTGGCTATTTGTTGATTAATTAAGTATATCTGTGGCAATTTTTCCCTGAGTAAGAATTTTTCTTTCCTTTTTCTTACCTTTTCTCTATTTTTTCTTCTCTGGTTTTGAGATTTACCACTGTATTATTTTTAATTTTGTTTGGAATTTTACTTAGAAATGAATCATATGTGTATATACATGTACATAACCCCAATAGTTTTTATTATTTAGAGCTGTAACAGATTCACTAACCTTTTAATAACATGAAACTTGATATCTAAACTCAGGTTTAATGCACTATGTTGGACTCACTGACAAAATGGCCAAGAAATGCAAATATGAATAAAAAAATTCAGTAATTAGGCTCTCACTCCTTTCATTACTCCTGTGATTTAGGACAAGTTATTTAACCTCTTTTCAATTACCATGCATGGCATGAAATGAGGAACATACCATATAAACATTAGGTGGTTTGATGAAAGAACAGAATAGCATAATGTAATATGCTTTGAAAATAAGCATCTTATTTAACATGTTTATATTTGTTTATTTTATATTTATGATTTTTAAAAGCATAACCCCATGGATCTGTCATCAATTAGTATACTTGATTATATATTTAAATGTTTCATTTTCAATAGCTTGAAAATGTCATGTGATACATTGTTAAGACGTGGATATGATTTTTAAAGATGCATTGTTTTCAAATTTATTTATTAGAGAGAAAGAAAGAGAGATTGTGAGCGATGGAGGGGCAGGGAGAGAGGGAGACAGAGAATCCCATGCAGGCTCCACAATGTCAGCCAAGAGCCCTTCACGGGGCTCGATCTCATGAACCATGAGATCATTACCTGAGCCAAAATCAAGAGTTGGATGCTTAACTGACTGAGCCACCCAGGCGCCCCTAAAGATGAATTTCTAATAAACAAACTGCTTCTCTAAGTTATGGTTTTTGAAAAAAGATATTCATGAAAAACAGCAAAACATAAATATGAATAGTAGTACAGAGATCCTTCTCTGCTGAGGAAAGATAAGTACTCCAGTCAAAACCAAAATAATTTTTGTAAAGTATCAGTAAATAGGATAGATCTATGGGAACTGACTTAAAAAGTTATAATAGAAACATTTTTATTCTTCCCATTATGAAGGGTATAAAGATACAAAATACCAATAGATTTTTGTCTAGAACGGCCTGAATCTAAAGTGCTCCAGGATATGTGGATTGTGTAAAAATGTCTGTTCTCACCTAGGTTATCCTGAGCCCATTTTCACATACTTTCAAATCAGAGAAAGTAGTGGAAGCTGTCTTTAAGATTCAGTAGAGACTAATTTCATCAATATCAATATTTGAGGTAAAGATAGAAGCAGGAAGACTGATGGCTACAATATCAATTTTCAATATGGGTAAACCACGCTTACTAAGAAAGATATAATTTGAACTGTTTCAAAATTATCTAATAAAAACTATACGTTATGTATATTATATGTTAGTTTCACATCTCCCCCCAACCCCCTTGTTTTGGCTTCAGATAGATAATTCTGACAGGGGACTGGTGGGGTGAACAGTCAGGCAAAAACAGAGTTGTCCTAAAACAATAAATTATTATTGTTATAAGAAAACCTTACTCACTTCCTCCTAAATTTCTATTGCTATTTGACAGATGACAAGTTGGCCTTGTCAACTCATTCTAAAAAAAAAAAAAATGGCAACATCTAGAACTGTAGTTTTTCACATAGCGTAGCAATTGAAAATTCCAGTTGTTGAATTACTTTTGAAAACCTAGATTATTATTATTATTTCAGCTATTTTAGGCTTGTGTAATATATAAAATAATAGAATATAAACATGGAGGATTGTTAATTTATATTTTCATCTGAAAAACTAATAAATGCAAATACTTTTGATAGAAGTTTACCATTAGAAAAAAATTGGTTATCTGTATCTGTTAATATCTATATATTACCTATATTATATGTTATTATATATATATATACACCAGTTATAATATATATATTTTTCAGTACCTATAAAAACATTTATATGTAGCCATGGAAGACTACTGTCTGCGTAATGTGGTTTGAAGAAACTGGGAATTGAAGTGTGGTGAAAATATTTCTGAATTCTGTCACGTAAGTAAATGTTAGAGTTTCATTAGAAATCAGGATATGGTATTATATTTGACCACATTTTCAATGGATTTCCTGTAAAATATAACTATCCTTTGAATGAAGTAGCAGATTAAGCTCATGATAATGAAAAATTGTCCTAATTGAGAATTACTTGTTAAATGAAACATAATTCTGTCTGCTAAATATAAGTGAGTAATGGTGTTACCTAAGGGTTTATTGGACAGCTCACAGGACCTCCAGGAAGACAAGAGAAGTTGGCTTGAATACCTGATAGTCCAGAAGAGTAATCTCAGTCAAGTAAAGGATTGGTTAGTGAAAAAAACGTCACTGCCACTGCTACCAGGCACAGACACTGTAGACTATGCTGACCTCATCATTCTCTTGACCGAAGATGCCCCCATATGAACCTGTTGCCACTGCTAATCCCGTAAACTGGATGTGGATTCTACTGATTCCATGAACCTCACCATAAATCCCACGTGACACTGCTCTTTATTTTATTTGGTTTTGCCTCAGTGTCCGGAATAGGTGCATGGGATTGATCAGTCTGGTTTCCAAGTAAGTGCACATACTACCTACAAGACAGATTTGGAAAGCAAGAATCTGAAAATATCAAATTCTTCTGTTTAAAGCAGGGACTTCTTTGTAGCATAAAAGATTCTTCAAACATATATATGGCATTAATTTACTGAGGAACAAAAAGTAATTATAAAAACCTTCAACAACAACACCTTCGGTTGTCCAATATTAGTATAATTATCTCTTCCCTTATCTTCATTTCTAAAATAACCCCCCCCAAATTATCCATTTTCCCAACATAATATAATTATATTTTATACAATCAAATACATTTAAACATTCCCATCAAAAAGCTTAAACCAAATTATCATGAACTATGGCATACAAATTTAAGACCACAATCATATGCATTAAAATTTTATTCTGTCAAAATTCTCATTTTGATATTGCCAATTACACACACCCTTTATCAATAAAAGAAAAAAGAAATATATAATGAAAGGGAATTATTTACATTGTACACATATGCATATGCCAGAGCAAGTAAGGGAACATGGGTAGATGCTAGAGTACCCATTTTTTAACATGTCAACAAATCACAGTTGGTTTTGACAAATCCTCTACTTCATTAATCATATCATGCGTCCGGTAATTTCAGCAAGCAACTTAAGTGTTAAGAGTTCCTGCCCTGTAAGGTAACCCATATCTTCATTTTTAGGGGATCTGAGTCTTTGTTGGTCCTACCTGTATAAAATGGCCACGTTTTCCTTAAGGTATACCCTTTGATATAACATCACAAGTGTCTCCATTTGCATTAACTAAGAACAAGACTCAGAGTCTTTCAAGTGAAATTCTTTAGTTGTAAAATTAAATTATTCAAGAAGTAGGAGATTGATAAGACAAGGAATAATTATCAATAATGAGTGTGGTATTAAGCCAGCTACCATAAAATGCTATTCAGGCTTAATCTTCTGGGAAAATTCTGGGAAAGAGTGCAAATGCACATTTCCATCTTATTTATTCTACTCATGGGATAAGCATCATTGGTTGAGTGCTGCTCCAGGGTGCTATAATCACTTGGCATGTCCAGCCTGCTGCCAGCACTGTGTAGGAAGCTAGCCTTTCCAAAACCCAATATAAAAGGACCTTCAGTATCAGGGATATAGATACTACCTGGTGGAAATCACCTGGAGCATATAAAAGGTCCAAGAGGTATGGGTTAGGTATTGCCACTGCATGCTACACTTTGGTGTTCTCTTGTGTTTAAATTATTTTCCTTCTCATTTTTACTGAAACAGACAATACAGATTGCATCACTGAATCCACAATGAGCGCTGATGCTGTCACTATAAACAGCTACAACTCTAATAACTGCAGTTACAGGACCTAGATATAACTATTGATGTCCTATTGCAGTCCTTGATTCCTCATATTATTAGACACTAACTCAAGTCTATGGTAGGTGTGCTTGACCAGTGAAGTCTAGATCATGGACCTCGCTGTATATGGAAAGCAGATTAAAATAGAAAATAACAGGAATTTTCATATTTTTATATGATGCTAGAAAGAACTCAAATAAAAAGCATAAATGCAAGAGGAGATATTACAACTGATGTCACAGAAATACAAAGGCTCATAGGAGACTACTATGAACAACTATATGCCAACAAATTGGTAACCCTGATGAAATAGACAAATTCCTGGAAACATACAACCTACTAAGACTGAATCATGAAGAAACAGAAAATTGGTTCAACCAGTAATGATTAAGGAGATTGAATCAGGCCTTAAAAATCACTATTCACTTACCTCCATGTTTATCTTTTATTCTCCTATCTCTGTTCAAATACAGTCTAGAATCTCCTCAGTGTATACGGGAGAACAGAGAACCCCCAGATAGTTCCATGGTCTCCAAACACTCTACTTTCTCATTGTTTCTTCTCTTCCACCTTGATCTTATCATCTACCTAAAAACAAATGTCATTTCTGAGGGAAAATTTCTGTGGTTATATCCTTTTATTTTATGTTCCCATAATATCCTGTATTTTTCTAACACTATCAAAACACAATTTTTTCTTTCTTTTTTTTTTTTTTCAACGTTTTTTATTTATTTTTGGGACAGAAAGAGACAGAGCATGAACGGGGGAGGGGCAGAGAGAGAGGGAGACACAGAATCGGAAACAGGCTCCAGGCTCCGAGCCATCAGCCCAGAGCCTGACGCGGGGCTCGAACTCCCGGACCGCGAGATCGTGACCTGGCTGAAGTCGGACGCTTAACCGACTGCGCCACCCAGGCGCCCCAAAACACAATTTTTTCAAATCACGATTTTATTTTTTAATTTTTTTAATGTTTATTTATTTTTGAAAGAGAGAGAGAGAGAGAGAGAGAGAGAGAGAGAGAGAGAGAGAGAGCACAAACAGGGGAGGGACAGAGAGAGAAGGAGACACAGAATCGGAAGCAAGCTCCAGGCTCTGAGCTGTCAGCACAGAGCCTTACACGGGACTCATGAGTGGTGAGGTCATGACCTGAGTAGAAGTAGGATGCTTAACTGACTGAGCCACCCAGACACCCCTCAAGTCATGATTTTAATGTTATTTATTTTCTATTTATTTTCTCTGAAATATTCAAACTCCACATTTGAAAGTTAATTTCTCTTTTATTTAATACTTAATCTCAACCACCTAACGGGTTTCTCTTCATTTGTTGTATTATACATATCGGAGGAAGGAGAAACCTTTAAATGAATATTAAAAAGTTATGGTATATTGCAATTTGTGTCTTAGAGAATTCTCTCATGCTGATACCTAGTAACCGTGGATCTTGAGTCTGGTAGGTGTTTTATAAGGCTTGTGGGGTTATCTAGGTGAATGGTGGCTCAGACCAGGGAAATGATGGGAATTGAGAGGATTGGACAGATCCCATAAATATTTAAGTGGTAAATTGGTAAGACAGAGTAAGAGTTGATGCATGGAATAAGGTAAAATGAGATGGCCAGCTTGAAAAAATTGACTTTACTGGATTGATAAACTCAGTTGGACAGTGATGACATTAAGTTAGAAAACAGAGAACAGCCAGTTTGGATGATAGGAATATTTTCTTTGCCCTTATGCTGCACAGAAATAGACATTCTAGAGACAGTTCATAATGCCATGTTTCATTCTTTAAATTCTTTAAATGTTCATATAGTTTTTAGAATTATATACAATAAATAATCTATGTCTCACTAATTAATTATGACAGATTTTTAAAGCATATTTTATTTTTTATTAAACAGTAGGGACATCTGGATGGCTCAGTCGGTTAAGCGTCTGACTTCAGCTCAGGTCATGACCTCACCGAACATGAGCCCCTTGTAAGGTTCTGAGCTCACAGTTCGTGAGTTTGAGCCCCATATCAGGATTTGTGTCTCCCTCTCTCTGCCCCTCCCCCGCTTGCACTCGGTCTCTCTCAAAAATAAATAAATTAACATTAAAAAATTTATTAAATAGTAATAATTTATTAAACAGTAATAATATTCTCTCAAAGAAAATTATTATATGCTGAAGATGTTATGGGAAAAGTTATAATTTGAAGGGTAACTAACCACAATTTTGAATTTTATCTTTCCTAAACTTAAATATAATTTACAGTCATAAATAACAATGAGCTTTTGTTATAATACTCCTCATGAAGAAAGATATTTTACAACCCCCACAAAATGTTTCTAAAATATTCTGTTCTTGTGTTTTTACCATTTAAGTTGGCTACTTAAAAGTGCAAATGGAGATTCAAATAATGACCCTATGCTGCCACCCAATGGAAGATATGGGAAATTATCTGTTTTAAACGTACTTCAGTGATGTTTATACCACATTAAGTAACATTTAGAGTATTTTTCTATTAAAAGAATATCCACAATGTACAAAGGTGTGCGTCACTATATATTAATTTCTTTAGTTGTAATTAAACTTGTTTTATGTCTTCTTATCCTCACTATGGCCCAACTCTAGTTTTATTTTGTAGAAGCATACCCATTCAGGAAATGAAAATTTGATGTTAGTTAAAAATCAATACATAAAGTTATTAAATATTTAAATTCATTAAAACAAAATACAATATTTAACCACACATGGGTATATAAGTACAGTCAAAAATGAGTGTGCAGGAGGAAGAAAATAATAAAGTGATTCAACATTGAAAATGGGGTTGGGGTTTGCATATAGTATATTAATTTAGGACAGAGGTGTAGGCTTCATCTAGATTTTATTACAACTCTGAAGCTTAGCAAAGGTGAATTTTGAAACGTAAATAAAGCATTTTATCTCAGATTCTATTTAAAATGGGAATAATATAATTTATATCACAGGACTTTTGCAAGGATTAAATTAAGTAATATCTGAAGAGTACTTGCATACATTAGTCGTCAAAAAATAATATCTAGCAATAAGATTTTCTGTACAGTAAAAACATTTCACAAGTTTTATAATGCTTTAAAAATATTAACCCCACAATCAGCTGTGGACTTCTTGGTTGACACATATTTATATCTGAAGTCATATAAGCTTTTAATATTCTGATTAGAATGCATCACTAATAAAAATCACTTAAAATCAGATTTAGTAGATACATTAACCCTGCTTGTAAGTAAGGCTTACTTTTGCTTACACTGCAGTAATGATGACGGTAAATAAAAGCATGATGTTTTTGTGGACTTGAGTGGATGAACTCAAGTATTTTTTAATTTTAATGATTGTCCTACTTCTATTTCATTAGACCTTGCTAAAATGACCGTCTCTAATGGTTCTGATTGCTGTCAAAATTTAAGACCTTTCCAGTGTTCTGCAAAGTTTGGTCTATAGGTCACTCACTAGTGGTTCATGTTTACAATATTTCCTCATGTTATTTAGTCCTCCACTGCTGGCATAATAAATTACCATAAACGTAGTTGCTTAATACACACACATTAATTATCTTGTAGTTGTATAGGCTAGAAATCTGATGTAAGTCTCGCTGGCTTAAAATCAGTAAAAGCAGGCTATTTGCAGGACTGCCTTTATCCCTGGAGGCTTTAAAATAAAATCCTTTTTTTTTTTTTTTTTTTTTTGCTAGCTTCCATAGGCAGCTTAATCCCTCACTTGCAGCCTCTCTATCTTCAAAATCAACACCATTGCATCTCTCTGACCATTCTTTTGTGGTCACATTTCCCTGTCTCTCTCACTTGCCTATCTCTTCTTCCACTTCTATGAATCCTAATGATGTCACAGGACACACCCACATAATCCCCTTAAATTAATCAAATCTGCAAAGTCTTTTCTACTATGTAAGGTAACATTCATAAATCCTAGGAATTAGGACATACATTTATTTGGAGACATGATTCTATCATATCTATCAGTGGCATCAAGTGGTTTGGCAGTTTTGTTTTTTAAAACAATATTTTGTTTTGACATGTATTTCACAATTTTGAAATGTTGAGTCATCATTTTTATAGAAATCACATTACAGTCTTAATCATTACTTCTGAAATTAATTTTTAGTGAAAAATGTTATTAGAAATTTATTTATATTTATTGATCAACAATCAAGCTGCAAATACACCAAACAAAAACAGCATTTTGAATATTAACTTACACAAATGACAATTTAAGTTTGAAACACATATTTGTGTAATAACACAGTTCAAAGATGGAATGAAACAAAGTCTGCTTTGAGGTCTGTGAGGGGGGGTATGTCAGTCAATAAAGTTTACACATGAAGAAAAATGCATACAACAATCCAGGTATGCCTTTTTATCTTGAAAATTGTGCTATACCACTACAGACTTTTAAAGATCATATTACATTGGAAACTTCTCTATTTTTCTATAAAATTCAGTATTTTTTCAAGAATTATAAAACAATAAGCTGCATAACAAATAGGAAGATAAAAATTAAATTCAACCAGATTTTGATGTTATGTCAAGTGGTATTTATCAAACATTTGCTTGACTGTACAAAGTATGGGTTAACACATAGTTTTTACTTGGGACAATAATAAAAAGAAACTATACTGATCTGCATAGATATCAGTGTTATACAGTCCTCTTAGAACAGTGTTCACTAAGAGTATTTAAGATCACTACATCAGAATCACCTGAAATTACTGACAGGCGCTGAGTCAGAATTTGTGCAGACCCCATGGTTCTTAAAAATCTGCAGTTTGAGAAACATTATATATATATTTTTTAGTTTTATTCATTTATTTTATTTATTTTTATTTATGAGAGAAAAGGCATGGAGGGTCAGAGAGAGAGAGAGAATCCCAAGCAGGCTCCATCCTATCAGCACAGAGCCCGATGTGGGGCTTAAACTCAAGAACTGTAATAACATGCCCTGAGCCGAAACCAAGAGTTGGACACTTAACCTACTGAGCCACCCAGGCACCCCAAGAAACATTATCTTATGCCACATATGAGAATATGTCATATGCTATACATTACATATAACATATGGGATAGTAGGACAATGTTAGGGTTGAAGTGTGAATTGCCATTAAAATTAAGATGGCTGCTAAAATTCTAAGAATCCTTTATGTAGTAAGAAATTTTTTTTTTTTTGAGAGAGAGTGTGTGCAATTGAGTGAGGGGCAGAGAAAGAGAGACAGAATCCCAGGATTGGCAGAGGGAGAGGAAGAGAATCCCAGGAGAAAGAGAGGGAGAGGAAGAGAGAACTGGGGCTCATCTGAAGTGATGAGCATGTTCACCTGAAGCAGGGCTCAAGCACACCTGATGTGAGACTTGAACTCAAGAACTGTGAGATCATGACCTGAGCTGAAGTCAGATGCTTAATGACTGAGCCCCCCAGGCACCCTGTAGTGAGATACTCTTAAAGATCAGAGTTGTTTTTTCTAATTTTTTCTTTATCATTTACCTAATTTATTTTAAAGCAGAATGAAAGGTTAAGTGTTACTGAATGAGTAAATAGGTTATTAGTATACCTTCAGAAATATAAACAGTGAGATAAAATTTTAAAAATAGAAATCTTCCTTGAATTACATGAAGATAAAGAACTTCTCTGTATGGTATTAAAAGCATCTCATTTTCATATAATGCACTTATTATGAATTTTTCTAATAGCAGTGTAAGGGAAACATATATTCAGTGTAGATGGTCATTACAATTCAATTTATAGAAATTAAAGAGAGCACCTCTATAGATCCTAAGATGTTAAAATAATTATAAAGAAATATTATGAATAGCTGTATGCTACAGAATAAGACAAATGAGATGAAATCAACAAATTCCTAGAAAGATAAAAATCACCAAAATTGAATTAAGAATCAATCAAATTTGTAAATAGATCATGTAGTAAAGGTGAACTAATTAAAAAATCTTCCCATAAATGAAACTGAGTTAACTTTATCAAACACCTAAGGTAAAGATATCCTAATCCTACCCTAACTTTCCAACTCTTTATATTACCCCAACATGGATATAGGATGAAGATTAGAAAGAAAGAAAGAAAGAAAGAAAGAAAGAAAGAAAGAAAGAAAGAAAGAAAGAAAGAAAGAAAGGAAGAAAAAAAAGAAAACCACAGAAAAATATCTTTCATGAATATACACACAATTTTTTTAATATTAACAAACTGAATCTATAAACATAGAAACCTTTATACACCATGACCAAGTGGGGTTTATCTAAGGAAAATTTGGTAGTTTAAAAACCATAAATCAATGAACATAAATAACATTACCTACTTCTACATATAATAGGATAGGAAAGACAAAACAAGCAAACAAATCTAAAATTTACACATGATAATATCAATAAATGCAGGAAAAGCATTTGATAAAATGTAACATCCATTCCTGTTATAAGCGTTTAGGAAACTACCAACAGAATTGAATTTTCTCAAACTAGTAATAGACAGTTACAGAACACCTATAGCTAATGTCATAGTTAATAATAAGTGAGTGTCTCTCCTCCCCATATTGGGAAAAAGACCATGATACCTCTTCTTAACAACCTCTATTCAACATAGTACTAGAAGGGTCTAGCTAGTCAAATAAAATTTTTTAAAAGTGCACAAAGATATAAAATAATGAATAAAACTGTCCTCATTTGTTGAACACCGCAAAAAAGAGCTGGCAATAATACAAAACAAAACAAACAATAGACAACAAATTCTGAACAGCTGGAAGTATAGTTTTTCATGACTTCATTTTCTATTCTCTCAGCATGTTAATTATACTTCCTTTTTTGTTGTTAGTGTTTGCCTGAATTTGGAAATATAATTTACAATTAATGTAAATCTTCCTTCATATTGCACTGTACCACTTGATGTGTAGTGCACACACCTTATAACAGAATATTCCCAAAATTTCCCACCTGTCTAACATACCTGTCATTTACTTTATCTACACACTATAACCACCTCATACATTATTTTAAATAAAATTTTAGCTGATAAATTAAAAAGGAGAAAATAAAATATTTTATTTTACCTATAATAGTCCCTTTATAACACTACTGTTTTCTTTACATAGACCCATATTTCTGAACTGTATCATTTTCCTTTTCTATAAAGAACTTCTTTTAAAATTTCCTTTAAGACAGGTCTACTGGGAAAAAATGCCCTCAATTTTTATTTGTCTTAATATTTACTCATTATTTAAATGATAATTTCACTAGATACAGACTTTTAGGTTGGCCTTTGTTTCTTTTCCTTTTAACATTTAACATATTTCACTAGACTTTTATCTTATTTCAAGAGTGACTATTAGACCATACTACTTATCATAAGGTTGAGTTGCTAGCAAAGTAGAAGAATAAATATCTTCTGTAAGAATTTTAATCTCAATGAATACTGAAGATGTGTTTATCTAAAATTAATAAAAATTTCAGGATTTATTTTTAAATAAAGACTTTATGTTGAAATATTCATACCAGTCAATTCTAGTTTTAAGGGAAGAAAACAAAACACTCAATGTTTAAAATAAGTGAAAATATTTTCTATTCAAAATTAAATAAAAACACTACAAGCCCTCTAGAGAGATACTTATATTTGACTTTTCAAAGTGACCTACTTTAACCAGTTATAATTATTTCAATCATCTTTCTATTCAATTTATGAAATGAAAGCTTTGCTTTTTAATGGGTAATCTGCATTTTATTAAAGATTGAAAGCAATGCCCATAGCTTAGTTATTCTTCACCGAAGCAAACTCTTTCTTTGGAACTCAATGCTTATCATATAGTTAAAATGCACATTTCAAGTAGTTAATTTCAGGCTTGAAAAACAAGAAGCACACATATAACTGCTATGGTTACAACATAAAAAAAATAATGCAACTTTGATTTCTCAAGTACTAAATGTCATGTTCTGGAACTCCACTGAGATAACGTAAGTTAGAGCTTAATTTTCAATGAAGTCTATATGGAAATAATAAGCACAGAATAACAGTTCCAGTATGTGTGTTTGATGTAATTAGAATGCTAATAGGAAATGCTTCAGTGAACAAAAGTCAAGAGTCCACATCAAATTTAAATTCAAGCACTGTGAACAATGAAGTTTTTTAAAATGCTTTATAAGAAAAAAGAACTATATTTTCTTACTCAAATTTCTTTACGTCTGAAGCAGTTAAATCTCATACTTACATAAATGGAAATTTGATAGTGTCTCATTTTTTTCTTCTTATCAAGTCTGCTGTGTGAATAGGTAATGGTCTGGGAAGAGTTGTATGGTTTTTTTTGGAGTTCAGTCCTGTGTTCTTTGAGTTCTGTTTTGGTGCTATTTTGACTTTATGAAAAGCAGGATATTAAGCTTGAATCTCTGAGCCACTGTTTTCTCCTCTGTAAAATGAAGATGATACTTAGCTTGGTATCAATACATATGTAATTGTTTTGAACATGAATAATATATGTAATGAAACAATCCAATCTATTTATATACTAACTGAATGATGTTAAGTTCCAAAACTTGCAGTTAAGTGAAATATTAGTAAGCAACTTCATACACGCGCGCGCACACACACACACACAAATTCTTACAATATGCTTTCCTTCAGGCTTTAAAAATCAATAGAATGACCTGAAATAGCATATTTATCTCAGTCAAGATTTCTTCATCAATAAAGTTTTACAAATGAGTTATCCTAAAGGATGATGATTGTTTCAATAATGTAATATAAATTAATAGAATAATTATTTGATTTGTTTGCTATTTTACTCAATTCACTAATAAAAAATAAAGTTTCAAAAAAATGAAGATAAGTATACAGCTATTTAACTTCAAAGTAGAGGGGCGCCTGGGTGGCTCAGTCGGTTAAGCGTCAGACTTCAGCTCAGGTCACGATCTTGCAGTCCGTGAGTTCGAGCCCCGCGTCCAGCTCTGGGCTGATGGCTCAGAGCCTGGAGCCTGCTTCCGGTTCTGTGTTTCCCTCTCTCTCTGCCCCTCCCCCGTTCATGCTCTGTCTCTCTCTGTCTCAAAAATAAATAAAAAACATTAAAAAAATTTTTTTTTAATTTCAAAGTAGATATTTACCACAGGTTTTCTTAACTTTAAAGTCAGTATATGTAGGGGCGCCTGGGTGGCGCAGTCGGTTAAGCGTCCGACTTCAGCCAGGTCACGATCTCGCGGTCCGGGAGTTCGAGCCCCGCGTCAGGCTCTGGGCTGATGGCTCGGAGCCTGGAGCCTGTTTCCGATTCTGTGTCTCCCTCTCTCTCTGCCCCTCCCCAATTCATGCTCTGTCTCTCTCTGTCCCAAAAATAAATAAAAAACGTTGAAAAAAAAAAGTCAGTATGTGTATATTTTGTTTTGATTTCCAGTAGACCATCCCAGTTCTATTTTTTTTTTTCTTAACATTTTGGTACTCTTGCCAAGTCTTGGAAGGTTACTTAATTCCTCAAGGAGTTCTAGTTCTATATTTCCTTTTTCAGGATAATAAAGAATTTGATGGATGCTTGGATTTTCTCTTAAGTGCACTTAAGTATATACAAGGTTTTTTGGAGAAAATTTCAAATTAGCAGTCTTCCTTATTTCTTCATCACCTTGCACCCATGTGGAAGCTTAAAACAGCAATTTCTAATATAAAGTATGATTGACATTATTTTTAAAAACCGTAAGAAGTATGAAAAACTTGAATTTCTTGGGGTCAGTGAGGTATTTGAGTTCAAGCATCACTTTTCAGGTAACTTGCTACTTGACTGATTAGTTTATAAGTAATATGTTTCTACTTTATATCTAAGAAGTTAACTACTTTTATGCATCAAATGCTTACTTAGCTCACATCTTTGATCTTTTATCCTTGGAAATTATGAAAAAGGAGAATGGTCTAAAATAATTTGATTTGTAGATAAGAGCTTGCTAAGCAAGGAAGTTATGAACTTTTAGGGAATCTTAATTATCAAGGACAAAATATAACACCAAAAAGTAATTGTAGTCCTAGGACAGAAGATCACACCCTGAACAAAATGTTTATTATTCCTGCAACCTTTAGACTTAGTATTACTTTTCCAAGCAGATTTTATTCTAAGAGATCTAAGGGGATCCAAGAATGACAGGTTTGCCAGATGTCTGTTTATTGGCCAGCATAATATTTTTTTTAATGTTTTTATGCATTTCTGAGAGAGACAGAACACGAGCAGGGGAAGGGCAGAGAGAAAGAGGGAGACACAGAATGCAAAGCAGGCTCCAGGCTCTGAGCTGTCAGGGGCTTTAACTCATGAACAGGGAGATCATGAGCTGAGCCAAAGACGAAGCTCAATTGACTGAGCCACCCAGGTGCCCTTGGCCAGCAAAATATTTTCACAAATAAGACAACATCTCAAATCTTGGAGGGGCACCTAGCTGGCTCAGTTGATAGAGCATGCAACTTTTATCTCGGGGTTGTAAATTTGAGCTCCATGTCGGGTTTAGAGATCACTTAAAATATTTTTAAAAATAAAATAAAATCTTGGACATAAAATCCAGGATTGATGAATTATCTATTTTTAATAAAAGAGTAAGAGGGAGGGACCAAGAGGGTGACATCAAAGACTCTTGAACTTCCCCTCTACTCCAAGAATAAACTGAATGTACAGCTACACAGGGTGCAATCTGAAATCCAGGAACTAGATGAATGAGCCCTTCACATCAGGCAAGTGCGAACATACCCACTTGGCAACAGGTAGGAAAGGTTTACCATAAACTCCACCTGGACACAGTGTCATAAACCGGTAGGGAAGTCCCAACTCCCAGCTTCTTTCTGGGAAGCAAAATGTTTGAACCATACAGCTAGTGCCCCAATTTGTAAGACTTATTTGAGGGATGAGACCCCAAAATGCCACGCTGTGAAAGCCAACATGGCTGGCATTTGACGAGTTGCACAGCACTATACCTATCAAGGAAACAGGTTTTGTTTGTGGGTTTTTTTTTTTTTTTAGAAAGTATTTTCTAGCAACCTTTTTTCTCCTTTCTGTTTAAATGTCTGGCTGCGGGTGAGGGGTGGCACCTGGGTGACTCAGTCCCTTAGGCGTCTGACTCTTGGCTTGGGTCAGGTCATGATCTCACGGTTCCTGAGCTGGAGCCCCATGTTGAGCTCCGTGCTACCAGTAGAGTCTGCTTAGGTTTCTCTCCCCCTCTCTCTCTCTGGCCCTCCCCACCTCTCTCTCTCTCTCTCTCTCTCTCAAAATAAAAAAATTACCCCCCCCCAACCCTCAGGAAAAAAGTCTTTAAAGTCTGTGGGGGCGAAAGGAGGCTTAGTCATTTAAGCCTCTAACTGACTCTTTACCTCAGCTCAGGTCTTGACAGGGTCGTGAGTTTAAGCCGGGAGCTGGGCGTGAAGCCAACTTTAAAAATAAACAAAAACAAACAGACAAATATCTGTTTTAAAAACTCTGTGTAACAGATTTAGTTGCAGTAAACTCGGGAGCTGAAGCAGTCCACTTACCCTGAAATTCCTCCTTTGTCACAGCCCCATCACCCGGGTCCTGCTTTTCCTTTTGCAATCCTCTCAGAATTTCTGGCGAACGAAAGAGAAGGCGTGACCTCCCGTGGGCGCTCACGGGAGACGGTGTTGCGCATGTGCACAACTTCGGAGGTGGCATCCATCACAACAGACCCGCCTGGGGAGCTCCCTTGTTGCGCGGGAGATCTCTGTTCAAATAATGCAGAGGAGAGTCCCTGTTACCCAGAACAGCGATAGGCAGGTTAACATAAGAAGCCTCTCTGAGAGGATAGCGGTCAGCCCTTAGATATGTAACCATCAGAAGTCGCAGCACAGGAGGCTCCCTGGAACTGGTTACTGAAGTTTCCAGAAGTGAGGCGGCCAAATGATACGACTGGCTCGAGTGGTCGCAGCAAACTCCAGCTCACCTCGCTGGCAAGTATTTCTTGAGAATGTGACACTAACATCAGCCCAGTTTTCAGCGACAGCAATGGCACCAGTTGCCGCCGTGAGCTGCTCTCAGGTTCTCTTCAGACTTAAAATATAGACGCCTTTACGTTTACTTTTGTAGATTATTGCTCTCTTTCGGAGTCAAGGTTGGTGCTACGTAAGTGGGTGTCTGCTGCAAGGAATTTGAGGACATCCTCCTACATTTGCAGGATATTAAGGACTCCAGATATTGTAAATGTTTCTCTTTAAGTTAGGACGGGAATCCAGAACAACTCCATACAGACCTTGTGTGTATCGATGATAGGTTATTGCTTTGTGGTTACCACAAAGCTTACATAAAACTTAAATGCCTAAAGTCTTGGCATTTAATAAAGCCTTCCGGAGGAATGCTGGCGATTCAGGAGAAGGCAAAGGCCTTCTTTTGGAACTTCTATTGCCTTTCATAATTACTAAAATATTGTCTTGTATTTTTATACTGTAGACAATTCCCAAGCTCAAGTTATCACAATATGCATGTGATGAGGGCATCGTTATTATCTCTGCTATAGAAAAGAATATTCAAAGGGTAATGGTCAGTTCAAGGTTATAACTGAACTAGCAAGAGTAGGAGATAGGACCCAAGTCTCCCAAGTTATAATTTGGTATGTTTGTACTAATAAAGCCCATGTTATAATAAATGCATTAGTGATACATGTTGTACAGTATAAAAATCTACCCAAGAAGTATGTGCCTGTATGCACGTGTGTGTTGTTTCTAAAGCCCCTAAACTCCCCAGTACATGGAGTTTTAAAACTATAAGGCCAGCCTCTCAAATGTTTTTTTGAAACTAAATTCCCCCTATATTTTATGAAACTAATCTACACAGTAACCGAAGGTTTTATTTTTCAGTTTCTGGAATTTTTTTTTTTTTTATTCTAGTAACAGTAAAGTATTTTTATGTACTTTATGTATGTACTGTAAAGTATTTTACATACTTTTTATGATGTAATATTTATTTATTTATTTATTTTTTTTTTTTTTAATTTTTTTTTCAACGTTTATTTATTTTTGGGACAGAGAGAGACAGAGCATGAACGGGGGAGGGGCAGAGAGAGAGGGAGACACAGAATCGGAAACAGGCTCCAGGCTCCGAGCCATCAGCCCAGAGCCTGACGCAGGGCTCGAACTCCTGGACCGCGAGATCGTGACCTGGCTGAAGTCGGACGCTTAACCGACTGCGCCACCCAGGCGCCCCATATGATGTAATATTTAAAAAAGAGTAAAAATAACTGTTTGGTAACAAACTTATTTTCTTGGCCAATCAACTTTCCTATATTCAGAATAGCTGATAGGGTGCTTAGGTGGCTCAGTCAGTTATGGGTGCGACTCTTGATTTCAGCTCAGGCCCTGATGTCATGGTTCATGTGTTCAAGCCCTGTGTCAGGCTCTATGATGACAGTGCGGAGCCTGCTTGGGATTCTCTTTCACCATCTCTCTCTCTGCTCCTCCAGGGCTTACGCGCTCTCTCTCTCTCTCAAAATAAATAAATAAACATTTAAAAAAATAAGTGAAGTGAACCCCCTAAATTGAATTAAGATACAGTGAGTATGCTTGGTTCCTATACCCCAATACTGCAATGTTTATGAAAAGGTATAGAATCAAAAATATTTTAAACAGGAACACATGGTTCTATTCATTTTTCTTATAATATTGTTTCATACTTACTTGACCCTTGTTGCACTTTCACCAGTCATATTAAATCCTTCTCTTTTATAAGTTATTTATGTAGCAAAAGCTATGATGCTAATTTAATAAATAATTATTTTAATACTATTTCACTTAAATTGAAATTTTATTTAGACTCATATCCTCAAAAATCTCCTTTATCTTCTATTTCATACTCTATAAAATTTTCACGCATCCCTACTCTTGTTTACAAGAGGAACTGGGAACAGAAAAGCTATACTATTTGAAAATAAATTAACCTGTCACATTCCTAGCTTGGCCGAGCTAGTAACTGTTTTTATTCTACCAAGAACAGTTTGCTGTTGTATTTCCAAATCAATTATTTGTACAACATTTCATTTGAATGACTTTCAGATAAATTTTAAATTTGGTCCAACTTCTATTGCTCTTCCATTTGATATCCTTCCACACATTTCTCTTTTCCTAAATATTGAAACTGTTCAACCACTTTTTTTAAAAAAATCTGAATTCTTACTAGATAAACACAAACTTCTTTGATTTATTTATACTAAAGTAATAATCATAAAATTTTGAGTTTCTGAAAAAAAAAGAAGTAAAAGGAATACATACTTGTTTTAAAAATTGTCCAGGTGATTGAGAAGAGTAAAAAGTTAGTGCAAAAAAAATACTTTCCTAGGCAATGAAAGATATTTGATAAGTTCAATCCTTCACTTATGAATGTTCAATAATTTTGAAATTTTTGTTTTGCATTTTTAGTTGTTTGGTTCCCCCAAAGGAGGACATGTCTATACCATCGGGATATCTCTGAAATAATGCATCAGTGAGTATTCAGGGTTATTTTTACATTCAAAAATATTGATAAAAATAACATGCAGCCATGACATAACACTATGACATATATAATACTAGCTTAAGAAAGACTTGTCATTATACTTTGTTCTGTTAAATAATTGATGGGGTGGCATGAGTTGTCATTGCTTTCATTCAAGTTCTAGCATTTACTCTAAGCCTCTTCATTTCTTGCCTTCCTTCATATAGTAAGATAGCATGGTTGAACTAAGACCCAGAGAACTCCTTATGTTCCTGCTGAGACTTATACTTTACTTCCACTTAAATGTTCTGCCTAAGAGCCACTGCCATAAAGGAAACTATAAAGGGCAGTGTTACCCATATGAACATGATCAACATGACTAAGTCTCTAATTTAGCAAGAGAGTTAGACTCATTATGCCCTACATTCTAGGTTATCTGAGTTCCCACAAACACCTCAACCTCCCCAAATTCCTTAATATCTGGGCACTTAAAATGACCAACACGTTGATCTCTATGCCTTCACATAATATAACGTGATCTATCCCTATCTGCAGTCATCTACTTCCTTCATATTTCTCTTCATTCAGTGAGGATTTTAGTGCATTTCATTGTATTTCACCAATTGTATATTTTCTCATTTATGGTCATTCAATGTTAAATAGGTAAATATATTAATAGATAAATAATAGGGGGGCACAGAATCCAAAGTAGACTCCAGGCTGAGCTGTCAGCACAGAGCCTGATGCAGGGCTCAAACTCATAAGCTATGAGATCATGACCTGAGCCAAAGTCAGATGCTCAACTGACTGAGCCACACAGGCAACCCTTGACTTCCTGTCTTCTATCGAACTTTTCTTCTCTCTTACCTCAGACATTCTAATTGTCATACCTAGATTTTTAATTAACAACAATAGAACCACCTGCTGAATCTCGATTTCAGTTATCTCCCTGTCACCTTCTCTTTTTATAGTTTAATCATTCAAATACCTTGACTCTAAAATCTTTATAGACTTCCATGACCTACAAACTACTGACTTTTTCACTTTTCATCAACCTCTCACATCCTCACTTCTCTGCAGAGAGGTCCTAGCACCAATTGTCCACGTGTTTAATTATACCCTTGCATATATCCTCCAGTTTGCTCTATCTCTCTTGATTAAACTCTTCAAACTGGGGTATGTGTACTACAACTACACTTGAATTAAACATTCTCCTCTGTAAAGCAGCATGTAGATATAACTGGGGACACACACACACACACACACACACACACACACCTTTTTTTAACCGATGTAACTCTCAAGTGGGCACTCCTATACTTGTCCTATGAATTCATTTTTCTACTTTTCTGTGAAACTAATTCTCCAAATCTACTTCCCAGTCATAAATTAGTTGAAATTTTGTTTCTTTTATGGGGCGCCTGGGTGGCGCAGTCGGTTAAGCGTCCGACTTCAGCCAGGTCACGATCTCACGGCCCGTGAGTTCGAGCCCCGCGTCAGGCTCTGGGCTGATGGCTCAGAGCCTGGAGCCTGTTTCCGATTCTGTGTCTCCCTCTCTCTCTGCCCCTCCCCCATTCATGCTCTGTCTCTCTCTGTCCCAAAAATAAATAAATGTTGAAAAAAAAATAAAAAAAAAAAAAGAAATTTTGTTTCTTTTACCAGTGAGCTAATTCAAGCAATCAAGAACTTTCCCACATCTACCCAGTGCCAAATTCATTAAACTTCTTTTTTCTATCTTTTTCCCTATTACAGTGGATGAATCATAAATATTTCCATCCAAGATTAGGCTCTCCACATGTGCATTGAATCCCACTGGTGCATCTATACAAAAAATTCCCATTTTCAAGTTTCCCTTTCTTCCTGAACAGCAATTCATATCAACATTAGGAAACACTGTATTATATATCACACAAAACAAATGAACAAATGTCACTTTTAACTCAACATCTTCCTCCAGTTACCACTGTATCCTTTTCTGTGCTTCTGTGTTGTAGTACATCATCAAAAAGAATGCTCTACTCATGTAGTCTTTCTTTTTCTTCTATTGAAATGTATTGAATCCAGGCCAGATCCTTGAGTTTATCATACAGTAGAAGGAAGCCCAGTGATCTCCACTATGCTAATTTAATAACAAGTTTCACTCTACAGTTCATTCAATATATTATCTGCATTTAACACATATTGGTTTTCTGTGATAACCACTTTCTCTTTGCTGCCATATTACTACACTGATCATTTTAAATAGTTTAATATATTTTTTATGCCTTCCACAAATCTAAATTTTATAATAAACCAAGAAGATTAGCCTCCTATTTATATATATTATCTTCCTATTTATTTTAATAAACTTTATTTGATTTTATTTTATTTTTAATTTTTTTTTCAACGTTTTTTATTTATTTTTGGGACAGAGAGAGACAGAGCATGAACGGGGGAGGGGCAGAGAGAGAGGGAGACACAGAATCGGAAACAGGCTCCAGGCTCTGAGCCATCAGCCCAGAGCCTGACGCGGGGCTCGAACTCCTGGACCGCGAGATCGTGACCTGGCTGAAGTCGGACGCTTAACCGACTGCGCCACCCAGGCGCCCCTAAACTTTATTTTTAAAGTAGTTTTAGGTTCATTATAAAATTAAAGGAAGTTATAGAGTTTTCCCACATATCCCCTGCCCTTACACGCATAGTCTTCTCCATTATCAACATCCCCCCACCAGTGTAGTACATTTGTTACAATTAACGAATCTACATTGATACATCATTATCACTTCAGACTGCCTCTAGGTTTGGTACAGGCTATGGATATAGATATGGAGCTATATATTTTTTTTCAACATTCTTTATTACAATATCATACAGAGTAATTCATTGCTGTAAAATTTTTCTGCACCACAGCTATTTACCTCTTAAACCCCACCCAGTCCCTAGCAATCACTGATCTTTTTATTGTCTCTATGTGTTACATAGTTGGAATCATACAGTATGTAGCCTTTCTACATAAGCTTCTCCCAATCACTAATGTGCATTTAAGTTTTCTACATATCATTTCAAGGCTTGATAGCTCATTTTTTTTTAATTCTGGATAATATTCCATTGTCTGGATATACCACAGCTTATCTACTTACCTACCGAAGGACATCTTGATGTTCTTGTGTGAACATAAGTTTTTAATTCTTTGGTTAAATATCAAGAGATCAATAGATAGATCTTATGGTAAGAGTATGTTTAGTTTGGTAAGAAACCTCCAAACAGTTTTCCAAAGTGGCTATACCATTTTGTTTTCGTGTTACTAATGAATGAGAGTTCCTGTTGTTCTACATCCTTGCCAGCATTTGATATTGTCATTATTTTGGATTTTGGCCATTATAATAGGTTATTTCATAGTTATTTTAATTTATATTTCTTGGTAGTGTATGATGTGGAATATCTTTTCATATACTTATTTACCATCTCTATATCTTCTTTGGTAAGTGTCTGTTAAGGTCTTTGGTCCATTTTTAATCAGGTTGTTTTCTTTTTGTTGTGTTTTATGGGTTCACTGTATATTTTGAATAACAGTCCTTTATAAGATTTGTCTCTTACAAATATTTTCTTCCAGTCTTTAGCTAGTCTCCTAAATCTCTTGATATTTTCTTTTGTAGACTAGAGGTTTTAATTTTAATAAACTCCAGCTTATCAATTGTTTCTTTCATGGATTATGTCTTTAATGTTATATACCCAATGTCATCTAGGTTTTCTCCTTTGTTATCTTCTAGGACTTTTATAGTTTGATATTTTTCATTTAGGTTTGTTGATTGATTTGGAGTTAATTTTATGAAGGATGTTAAGTCCGTGTCTAGTTTGTTTGTTTGTTTGTTTCTTTCTTTCTTCCTTTCCTTTCCTTTCCTTTCCTTTCTTTTTTTTTTTTCTTTTCATGTAGATGTCGAGTTGTTTCAGTGACTTTTGTTGAAAAGATGATCTTTGATCCACTGTATGTTGCTTTGTCAAAATCAGTTGACCCTATTGATGTGGACCTATTTCTGGGCTCTCTATTATGTTCTATTGATCTTTTTGTCTATTCTCTTTCCAGTACCACTTGGTCTTGATTACTGTGTATTTATAGTATAACTTGAAGTTGGGCATTGTCAGCCCTCCAACTTTGTTCTTTAGTATTGTTTTGGATACTCTGGTTTTTTGCCTCTCCATGTAAACTTTAGAATCATTTTTTTTTTTATATCCTCAAAATAACTTGCTGAGATTTTTATTGGAATTGCATTGAATTAATACATCAAGCTGAAAGGACTCACATATTGACAGCATTAAATCTTTCTATACATGAATGTGCAATACCTCTTCATTTATATACTTCTTCTTTATTCTCTTTTATTAAAGTTATATCTTTTTTCTCATATAAATTATGCCCAAATGTTGTTAGATTTATACCTAAGTGCTTTGGTTTTTTAGGCTATTAATGTAAATGCTATTGTGTTTTCCATTTCAAATTCCACCAGCTTACTGCTGATATATAGGAAAGCAATTAACTTTTTGGATTAGCCTTGTATCCTGCAACCTTGTTATAATCAATTAGTTCCAGGAGATTTTTTGTAGATTCTTTTGGATTTTACACACTGAGCATTCTGTTACCTAGAAATACTGTTGTATTTCTTCCTTCCCAAATCTTTCTTACTATATTAGCTAGGACTTCTAATATGATGTTGAAAAGCAGGGGTAAGAGGGAACATTTTTGCCTTCTTCCTGATTTTAGTGGGAAAGCTTCAAGTTTGTCACAATTACATTTGGTATTAGCTGAAGGTTTTTAGAAATATTATTTATCAAGTTGAGAAAAGAGTTTACTGACAGTTTTTTATTATGGATAGGTGTTGGATATTGTCAAATGCTATTTTTACATTATTGACTAATACTTAGGTTTCTAAAACATAATGGATTTTATTACAGTCATAAAATTAACTCAAGAGATGTTTCTTCTAAACACACAAAAAAATGCGATGGTTAACACTCAATCTTTCACTGCACGGGATATACCAAAAGACTTCCTTAGCTTCAGATGAATAATTGTATATATAAATTTGGGGTTACTTGAGTTGGTGCATAGATGTTACTTCCCTGAAATATTTGCTCTCTCAGAGGTATTCAGACATTGCCATAGCTCTGAAGCATGTGCACCAATGTCTATTCAGTCCTAAAGGAAATGACAGCAGTCTGGAGAAATATAATTGCTTATGTAAGGAAGTGAATGAGAAAACCCAAAGAGCTTTAACCCAGGAAGCTGTCCTATTTGACTAGAAGGATTTTATTTAAATGTGATAATGTTAAATAAGACTGCTCACTTTATAGGGGGAAAAAAAAAACCTTTGTTAAGTCAGTTATTTTCTAGAAGTAGATCCTGAGGCAGGGGTTCTAGTTCAAATATTATTCGGGGAATGCTTTCGGGAGAAGGAGAATTGAAAAAGCAAGAAAGGATACAAGAAGAAAGTTGAACAAGAATGTGTTTTTAGCTATAGAAACATACAAATTCTGGAACACAAATTGTAACATTTTTCCCACCTTGAGGCAAGGGACTGCCCTTTGGGATCCCTCTGTCAATCAGGCATTAGGGAAGGTCTGGGTAAGGTAGCTCCCATTTGACCATGCTCCATTCTTAAGTAGGAAACCTAAGTATGTATTAGGCAACATTAACAGTGGGAGGAGGGAAATCACACTAGCATCTCCTTTTAGAGCTGATACTTACTAGCTTATATATGTGTCAATTTCCCTACAAAGAGATGCTTTTCTCCCAGTTTCTTTTTTTTTATTTTGGACATGGCCCACCATTTTGTTTGTTTGTTGCTTAGCAGTCAGTATACCTCAGTAAAGGTGAGCTCAGCCAAATTAAGTCCCAACAGGTCCCGAGAGACCTCAGTTAACACTTGAGCATCCCTCAGTGCATGTAAGATAGAGATTACATTTTAGAGAGATAAGAGACTCAAAGAGTTTCATTTCTGTTGTCACTGCCTAGGACATGGAATTAGTACTGCTAAACTTTGCAAAGAAGTGGTAACCAAGGTGTATACACAGCCTCCAAAACCCTAAATCATTTTCCTTGGTGGTTTCTGTGTGAGTGAATTATTTGAAATGATGCTAAATAAAAAATTTTAAAGCTATATTTGTCACAGGACATCTGTAGAGAAGAAAATAATTTTTAATTATTTGATTGTTTTCTTTATATGAAATATTCTATCTTATATCATGCCATCATTAAAATGTTAAAAATAAAAACATAAAAAATATCATTACTATGTTTAGGTTTTGCCAAGATTGTATGTATGTAACAGCAGAAAAGAAAACTTTGAGCTCTCAATGGTTTTAATAAGAATACAAACCTAATGAGGCTTTACTTTGTCAAATTACTGTTATTCAGACTCTTGCTGTCATTGCTCTTTTTGCATAAAACAATTAGCCTTTTATGCTCTATGATATATAAATTTGGTGCTTGTCATTTTTACTGCAAAACACAGGGATCATATCATTTGTTTTTATATGCTCACCCCTTAAAACAGTAAAGCATTTTCCCCATTCCTATTCAACCATCCCACATTGTTTTTCCTTTTGTTTAATTCCTACCACAATAAATTTGATTAATATCCTCTCAGACACTCAAGCCAAATGAATGACATTATATTTTCCTCCTCTTCTTTTTTTTTTTTTTTTTTTTACAAATTGATTCACAAAACTTTACTTTTTCAACTTTATAAAGTTTTCATGCCCACTTCCATTATTCTTGATCAGGATTTTTTTTTGAAAGTTTCCTTTGCATGGGTATTTGCTTCCCCTTACAATCTATCCATAAAATTGCTACAGTACCTGCTGTAATATTATATTTTGGTAACAACCTGGATGTCAGAATTCTATTTAAGACCTTTTCCTACCTGTCCATCACCTGGTTAATAATAGTACACCTTCCTGAACAACATGTAAGACATTGTAATATGGCTGCTATGTTGCTCTTGATCCTGAATCTACATATATCCTCTAGGTCTGCCCTATGATCCCATTTCTCAACCTCAGGATAAACCTTTCGTATATCTGAAATATGATTTTTTTCATGCCTTCTCTATTCCTCATTGTCTTTCCACCTGACTAATCTGATCTTTTATTCATACACCCCTCAACTATTACTTGTAAAGGGAGCATTTATTACTTAGTAGTTCTATATGGTATCTTTTCTTTCTCTGCCTGCACACTTTTTGCTAGTTCTTAAAATGAGATTCTGTCAGTGCTAAACCTTCTATTTTGGTATTAATTTCCTCTTAATTAGAGTTGATATTTATATAGAAATGTGAGATAGCATTGATTATCTTCCAGGAATTTTAAGAGATTTTTTAATTGTATTTTAGCTGCTTATTTTGTTTGTTCAAGAAAGTTGTCAGCCAAGCTGTCATTCTTTGGAGATAATATGTATTATTATTATTTTTTTTACTTGCATACCATTTGGTCTTTTATTCCATTTGTGTTTCTGTAATTTAATTATGAGGATGTCTAGGTGCTAGTTTATTTTTAAGATGCTCATACTTAACTGTGCTTCCTGAATCTGAAAATACATGCTTTCATTATATCTAGAATATGCTTAGCTCAGTTTAAAGATGGTTTTACTCATTCTTTTGATGGAACTTCTATTACATACTACATTTCTCATAATCTTTTCTTATACTATTTCATAATGTTTCTGTGAGGTTTCTGCATTTGACCAATTCTCTACTGAATTATACCTGATTTGCTATTTAGTGCACTATTGCACATTTAATTTTGATTTGGTCTTTTTCAAATCCATATTATTTATTTATTTTTATTTATTTACTTATTTATTTATTTACTTATTTATTTATTTACTGAGACACTTTTTTTGTTTATATTCTGGTTTTTAAATTAATTTAAATATTTTAGAAATACATACTTTATTTCTTGGATGTCTAAACCTGTGTACTTTGTTTCCTTTATTTTGTTTATTTTTACGTATGTATGTAAAGTTTTTTCCCAAGTTTTTATTTAAATTTAAGTTAGTTAACATACAGTGTGATACTAGTTTTAAGTATAGAATTTAGTGATTCATCCCTAACATATAACATCTGGTTATCATCACAAGTGCCCTCCTTAATACCCAACACCTATGTATGTATGTATTTGTCAGGCTGACAGATGCATTCTTGTATCATGAGATGCTTAACATTTTACTTAAGTGCATTTGTGACAGCTTCTGCTGTCAAGTGCATCACTTGCAACATCTAGTGCATCACTAGGATATAACTACTTTGTATGTTAATTGCTCCGTTACAAGAATCTGAATAGGCATGCCTGCTTAGTCATGATTTCTTGTTTTCTCCCATGGAATCAAGGCAGACAGGCAAGTTTCCTTTCCCTAAACGACTCCTTAATTGAGGGATATATATTTTGTTATTATTTCTTATAATTCCCACCCTTGTTACACAATTCCCTATAATAGATTGTCCCAAGGCTTTATGTCTTGCCTTGCATCCCCACCCCTGGCACACATAGGTATTCAATACAAGCTTTTTTTGTTAATAAGATGGGCAAACTCCCCTAAGTGCCACATCATAAAATTATGCATTTGAAGCTTGTACTTATTTTCTTGCAAACTAACCTGGATATTTAAAGACTGCTTGGTTATTTAACCCCCAGATTTTAGGTGCTTGAAAGAGGAATTTCAGATTAGCTACTTTGTTATGGTGTTAGAACCAGAGCCCCTCATACTCTCAATAGCACTTTGCATTTTTTTATGATGTATTCTATTATTAACTATATTGTGCACTCGTTTTGTCCCAATCTATAGTGAAAGAGAGAAAACTGGATAATGCAATTTGTTACAAGAATTAATGAGTAGAACTAAAGGGTCAATTTAAAGTGCCCGATATTATATTTTATGCTTTAGCTTTGGTCATTAGCCCATTTATACAATAACCATTTGTATAGAACACAATTCTTTATTATTATTTTATTTTTTAAATAGAAAACTAAAAAATATTTGTTCTGTATCACATACTAAAGGCTAGATTTGTAAATTTGCTAGGATTAAATAAAGAAACTCCAAAATTACAGTAATGTAACATAACTAAGGGCATATTATTCACACTACTGCTGTGTATATATTAGCAAGAGCCTCTGTTCATAGTAGTCAGTCCAAGATCTAGGCTGGTGAACACTCATTAATCTGCTTTCCCTGTAAACAATTTACCCACAAATTTCCCAAGTAAGACAAATTTCCTATTCAGTTTTGAGACTGAACTCAGAGTCCAGAATCTCTGAATGATGCTTTGTGTCTTCATGAGAGAAGAGGGACGCTTGATAAAAACTTAGTTCTGCTTTCTGAAAGAAGCTCACATGTCTATTATTCTCCAGAATCACTGTTTCCACTTACTGTGATATCCTTCACTTATAGTTTTGGCCTTAGTATCTTGATAAAGAAAAAGCCATATTGATCCTGTTTCCTGCCACTAGATTATGGGGGGCCCTAGGCAGCTTCAAATCTCAAAAATTCTTAACCTCTTCATTAATACAGACTGATCAGTATAACTTTCCTTAAAACTTAATTGGATTTATGTTTATTTTTTGATGATAGATATCACCCAAGATAATAGCTATATGTTTCATTGTCACTGTATTGCTTGAATCACTATTTTTTCATGCTGCAATAACAATTTCTCCCATTTTGCTCACTGTAGGACTTTTAGAATATGTCCCACATTGTACTTATCTATAACACCAGCATCTCCTTCTGTTACACCTATTTCTGTTCCATATCAGGATGGGGTTACTTTCACTGAGTTAGCAAACTGCTTCCACATTTCAGTGACTTAGTAAAACAAGTTATTACATATTCACACCCATTTTTCCAAAAAGAGTTGCTTTATTCAATATTAGCGTTATGAGGGGACATAAACCAATTCCCATTTTCATCTTGACGATGCTTCAAAGATCACCAAGGCAGGAGAAAGGGACAAGATAAATAGTGCTTTGCTAAGGCTATTGATGCTTCTGTCCAGAATTGTCTCCCGTCTAAACTACTATACCATGGCCAAAACAAGTCACAGGTCGATTCCTAACTTTAAAAGGACAGAGAAACACTATCATATGTTTCGATAAAGTGATGATCCAGAAATTTTGGTGAACGGCACTAATGTCTAACACATTGTTTATATACAAATAGCACAAAGGAAAGTATGAAGATCTATACATAAAAAATAATGTCTAGAATTTATTCAGCATCATTTTTTGACAATAGATATTCTCTTTCACTGAGTGTTTTTAATAAAGCTTTTCAAATATTTTAATTTTGTGATATTATTTTGAGTATTTAGTCAAAAAGTGAGGAATAAGATTTGTAAATTTGCAAGAGTTTCCTTTTATCACATCCCTAAAGGTTAGAACACATATCCTTACAAATTTTAAAAACACAAATAATTAAATATTTTCTCCTGGGATATAAAGTTAAACCAGGTCAATACAATTTTTAAAAAATTATATTTTGATTTACTTGGAATACCGTAATCAAGTTTCCTTTGAAATCATTGATATGTTTCCATTTTCATTTGCATAGTTCTTGTATTTTGAGATATATCCCACCAATAGACTTTTTAGCACTCTTAATGTTTTAAAAAGTCTGTTATGTGAGCTATTTGAAGTAAAGGAGAAATAAATATTCCTTTTATTCTTTCAGACATTTTTCAAGTCAGCATCACCTCAAGAATCCCTCCAGGTAGATTTGGTATGCCCTGTTTTTCTTTAGTCCTGCCAGATGAATCAATTTAGATTCTTACTATAGGCTCAAAATGCCACATTGCACATGTGAAGATTTTTTTTTCCACACAGTGAGTCTGCTTATGTTTTTGTTTGCTGTTGTTGTTGTTGTTTCTTCCCCTCTCTCCTTCAGTATTAATTCAGATTCAGTGAGTGCCTGGCTTCCAGGCATTTGCATCGCAATAACTCCAAGTGGCAAGCTAGTAGGCTCTGGCCTGGAGCCAAAGGGGCTGAGCTGCCCTGAGCTTCCTTGTGCTTTCACTATTTCTTCAATGGATCTTTGGTATTAGCTTAAAAAGGTGCAATAAATCCGGCTGTTTCCTCAGTTGGAATGCTATGATTGAATTAAAGAACATTTTAATATCTTACAGGAATCTCAGAACATCTGTTAAAATCTAGCTGAATATGCTGTGGTCTAATGGACTGGAAAAGCATTTTGTGACTGTCCACTCTAGTAATTTTCCCAGCTGCCTTTCTTATTGTTAATATTTCAGCAATTGCATTCTGTGTCACTGAGTGGTCAGAGCAATTTCCACTCACAAGTCAAAGCTAGGCAGTTATCCTCTTTTTCTTTACCTTTTTTTTTTTTTTTGGTGGTGAATTGTGGCAAATATCTTCATCTAAAACTCCTGAAGACTCAAAGGTGTTTCACTGTAGCTAAAGAAAGTTTGAATTCTAAATAGAAATTATTAACCTACTTTAATAATCCACTTAAGAATTTACATGACACATATGTAAGGGGTAGACTTTTTTTTTTCCAGAATTGAAGTCTAGAGAAAATAAAAAAAATAGTTTTCATGTTTTCTCTTTCACATATACACAGAATTCAAAAGGAACAACTTTTCATTATTTCACGATTTCAAAATGAAATGTGAGGAAGATTCCTCAAAACCCTAGTTTCATATATCACTAATATAAATTTGTTCATCTGTTTGTCTATCGATTTAATAACTTCTTTTTATTCTTTGCTACATTTCAGAAATGATACTAGGTTCTGTCCCTAAAAATCATTTGTAACATCCCATTAAGCAAAACTAAAAACCAGATAATTAAATAGGATAAGTATAAACAGAGCACATCGGAATGTTTGGTTGGGTCAAATACCAATTTACAGCAAATGATTTTGTGTTGTCTCTCTTTCAATTTCAATTTTTATATCCTATAGGCAAATAATCTATTGTATTTAATTTAGTGTTTAGCATTTTATATTACAAATACTTTTCTTCCTAGTCTTTTTGTTAACTGAGTGGGCAAGTTTTTCTCTCTAATGAATGAAAAGTGGAAGTGTACATTTCACATTCAGTGAAATGTCTCTGAATAATACATTTAAAATTACAAGTCCTTCCCAGTCAGCAATCTTTATGACACTGTTAGCTTTATTTTCTGCATAGTATTTATTGACATTTAAGAAACAGTGTTCTTGTGTAACTGTTGTATGCTTCCCATGCTCTAAAAGGTACACATTTGAATGTAAGATCAACAAAGGCAAAGTATTTCTTCAGTTTTTCTACTGATTATTTTTCTTTCCTTTTAGGTCTAGAATAGAGCGTGGAATATAGAAAGTACTGTGTAAATTAGCAATTATCAGTGGAGAAAGTTATGTGATTAGGTAAAGTATAAGTTTTTTCCAGAATGTTGGAGATACACATATGTGTGTATGTACATGTACATATACATATATATAAACATACATATACAAACACACATACATATATATACACATTATATATTTTATTTCTATTTACATATTACTATATATTAAGTGTACAAAATACGCTTTTTAAATACAAAATGCTATACATGTATGCATAAAATACTGATTACTCACGTACATACACACTTGTTCTTGTGTGCTTGAGTTTTCATATTATTACTCTTTAAATTGTTAATTTACATTATACATATTTTTATATATGGTGTAGTCCACTAAAAGCATTGAAGAAGTAAGCATAGAAAGGGAAATAAGTTAAGGGGCTTAGATGAGAATGGATTAATATTAAATTACTTAGAATATTGCAGTTTAAGAGTTCAAAGATTGTATATTTCTGATTATGATAATGTATTGGTGTGGCAATGGGATATGAAGTTAAAGTGGACTGTAATGAAAATTGCTTCAGTGAATTAATTTAAGGATTTGTGAGGCCAGGTTTAATAGGCTGCCTACAGCTCTTGACATCAGGAAGGATGATTGCAGGTTAGTCAATTGGAATAAAAGTGTCACACAGGAGCCCAAACTAATTTGGAAAAGTAACCTTGAGTGTGGTAGAGTCATCAGATTACTACAGCTACAAAGATATTGAAATACTGCAATGTATTTTTACTAAATCAATGTATTTTTTACTAAATACGTTGTATTTAGTATAGGTACTAATACATTTACTAAATACCGGGGCGCCTGGGTGGCTCAGTCGGTTGAGCTTCCAACTTGGGCTCAGATCATGATCCCATGGTCTGTGAGTTCGAGCCTCTTGTTGGGCTCTGTGCTGACAGCTCGGAGCCTGGAGCATGCTTCAGATTCTGTGTCTCCTTCTCTCTCTGACCCTCCCCCATTCATGCTCTGTCTCTCTCTGTCTCAAAAATAAATAAACATTAAAAAATTAAAAAAAAATACATTTACTAAATACTAATACATTTACCAAATACAATGTATTTTTATTAAATTTTACTTAAAATCGACACATGTTTTCAAATTCCTGTCATTTTCCTTACCTCTTTTTCAAAGAAGTGGATTCACAGAAGTTCCTACTGCAGGCTCTCTCCCCTCTAGTTCTTAAGGCAGTGTAGACACAAAGCAAAGTATTACTGAAACTCTAGTTCTCCTTTTCTCCTCCTCCAGTTAGGCAGGAAGAATTCACAGACTCCAAAGACATCCATATAATTTTCTGACTGTTCCAATGGGGAGGGAAAAAAAAGCATTCTTTTACATTGATCTTATGTCTCTTTTCATATAATCGTGACCAACATGTCATAGATTATTTTTTCCTTTGTGATGACACAAATTGATCTAAACCTTTCAAATTTTGACTTGCTGAAAACAATGCCACATGACTGACCTCTAGATTTATACCTGTGTTGTTGTTGTTGTTGTTTTCCCTAGTCAGAAGTAGCATTTGGGCAACAGACCCATTATCCATTCCATATTGAAGTTTCTGTGCCTGATTTCTAAACATGTCATCCCTTGTTATCCCATTTTATATGACTGAATTCCTGATTTGGTTGCTTCTTTTCCAGGATCCTGTCTAATTTTCTTACATTTTTAAAATGTATTTTAGACTGTTTTTACTGAGGAAATAAAAGTTATTGTTACCAAATAATGTTTCATATATTTGAAAACAGGCATTATATTTACATGACTTTTTCCTTTTCTGTGCTAAATCTCATTTCTTTGAATTTTCTGCTTTTAGACATATATTTTGATCTTCACTACCTTTGGCACATTATCCTTGGCAGACAACTCTTCACAGAAAGAAACAAACTAAAGCTGTACCATAATCTTCCTTATTCTCCACATTGAGTGAAGAGTAAAAATTGCATATATTTTTGGGAATTACAATGCACTGATGGACCTTCTATCAGCCAGAAGGTTTATTTTTTACATGCTAATGTTAAATCACATGATACTTATTGTAACAATATTTTAGTTGTTTTACTGACTGAAGTATAATCATAACTATTCCTTGTTCCAGCCAAATTATATCCAACTGATTACTCTAGATGCTCATATTCCTTTAGGACCATGAATCAAACATATAACTTATGCTCCATTGTCCTTGCTCCTTGAAATCCATGAAATAGGTCAGTTCCTCAAGTGTAACTTTAACCTACTGAATCAATTGAATGGAATCTACTGAATGGAATATAACTGTATTTTAAAAAATAAACAATTCTTTCAAGCCAGAAGGGAATGCAAACTTAGACTAAAAATAAGACAAAGATATTGAAGGAAATTAAAAAGACTTTTTAACCAGGGTGCCAGGGTGGCTCAGTGGGTTGAACGTCAGACTCTTGATTTTATCTCGGGTCATGATCCTAGGGTTGTGGGATTGAGCCCAATGACAAGCTCCATGCTGGCCATGGAACCTGCTTAAGATTCCCTCTCTTGGGGTGCCTGGGTGGCTCTGTCAGTTAGGCATCCAACTCTTGATCTTAGTCAGGTCATGATCTCACAGTTTGTGACTTTGAGCCCTACATCAGGCTCTGCTCTGACAGATTGGAACCAACTTGGGATTCTCTCTCTCCCTCTCTCTCTTCTCCTCTCCTGCTTATGTGCCTACTGTCTCTCAAAAATATAAAACTTAAAAAAAAATAAGATTCTCTCCCTCTCCCTCTACCCCCTCCTACACATGCTCTTACTCTCTCTCTCTCTAAAATAAATTTAAAAAGGTAAAAATAAAAGAAATTAAAAAAATAAAAAAATGATTTCTTAACCATGTAAATTGTATAACAGATATGAGGCATTTTTTTAAACAGAGAGAGAATGTAAACATATTCCATAAAAAATCATTCTAGTTGACTTGAGATAAAAATATTGTGCTGAGTAAAATACAATTTTCAAGGGAAATAAAAGAGAACTTAAGGAAAAGGATAAAAGTTTAGCCCTACACATTTAATCAAAAGACAAGAACTATGTGAGAAATTTATCTCTGAGAAAATTTAAGCATGACCTGACAGTATATAATAACTCCAAGGCCCATCAGTTCCTGAGTTTGAGTGGAAGAAAATAAAATTAATGACCAATGTAGTGGCCCATCAGGTATAACTGATTTAGATTTTTAAGACTATTATTTAATTCTTAGCATTGGCTGGTAAAGGCCAAAGTTTTGAGTTATTTATTGGTTAATTTAGAATGGAAATGTTTAGTGCAATAAGAGAAATAGCAAATAGGAACTAGCTAGTCAGTCCAATTGCTGACTAAAAACCTAGAAATGAAAAAAAAAAAAAAACAAAAAACAAAAAACAAAACAACTATTTTAACTCTGATGAAATTCAGATCCAAATAATGGGAAACAGAATAACAGTTGTTGGAAGAAATGGAACCTTACAACTGCAGAGGACTAGGAGATCAGATTGTTAGGAATATTCGGGGGAGAAAAGTCTGGATTGTTTCCCTTCTGTCTAATGTGACGCTGATAGCCCAAAGCTAAAGGTATGACAGAGTCATTATGAGGTTAGAGCTGAACATCTGTCCCAGATTGTACTCACACTTTCAAGCCACTGGGGATGTTCATGCTACCCTAAACCCTCTAAGAGATAGCACAATATATAAATAAAAAATGATTTCATTATTATGCACCACTGGCCCAGATCTCATAATCCTAGAATCTTGCCAGATCCATTCATATCAAGAAGGCAGCAACCCCATAAAGTGAATAGGTAAGGTAATATTAAGGGGATGCTGGACTATTACTAGGCTGAAAAAACAAGTTTGAGGATGGCTGTACTGTAGGTCTCTAAATTCACTTACCCTACCCAGGATATGGGGAATTATTAAAAGGATAGCAGCACTTAAAATTAAGAACAAGGTCTTTGATGCAGTGATTTGGAAGTAATCCAAGGAAGGGTTCGCTTGGAATGGTGGGACTCATTAAAATCTTAAATTTACACCCCTCCTCCACTAATGTGAAGAACACATTTTAGGGTCTTACTAAGATTTTTATCTCTACCTATAGCTACAGGAAGGAGGATATTAAGCAAATCAAGATGAGTTCACATGGGAAAACTTAGAAGACAATTAGGAAGGACATAAAATGAAAGTGGTAAAATAAATAAAATAACATATACCAATGAAACAAAAATGGAGGAAACCAATTGAACAGAAATGCATAATCATATTTTAAAACCCAGAATGATGCTATAAAACTGGAAACGAAGTAATAACAATAGGATTGAAGAAGTACTAAATAAAAATATTGACCACAGAAATGAAAACTGAGTGAATAAATTGAATAGAATTCTAATTGGATAGTTCAGGAAATCCAATAGTATATTCACATCACAGAATATGAACTCTGAAATAACTGCAGCAACTTAAAGAGATAGTCCAAATCACTGTAATACAGAAGGCAAATTAAATCGGTATATATAATTCCATCAATCAAAATATAGACAGTTGTAAACATTATCAAAATGTTGCTTTGGATATGAACAGTTAAGAAATATAGAATTTTTAGGAAGACAGCAAACTCTTAGAAAGTTAGTAATTGGAACAGTCAATCTGGAAAACAATTTTGAAATATTTAATTAAGCTAATTATGATGTGCCCTTTGACCTGATGAGCCAATCCTGCTCCAAAAAGGTATACGTATGCAGTATCCCATGTTATATATGTTAGCACAGTGGTAACATAGTGACCATCACTAAGGAATAATCAGCATCTAGTAAAATATCATATATGTCCATAGAGAAACATAGAAATATCTTTAAATGTAATACACAATACCAAATATGCAAAAGTAAAATTATGAAACAAAAACACCATTAATGTATTTAGCATAGACAAATGCGTACTTAAGGAACTTTGTCAGAGATGTCAGAGTAAGTGTCTATAGAAGCCCTGGAGGGGTAGAGTGAAAATAAAAGGAAATCAGAATGAAGTGCCTGGGTGGCTCAGTTGGTTGAACGTCCACCTTTGGCTCAGGTCATGATTTCATGGTTCGTGGGTTTGTGCCCTGCATTGGGGTCTGCTCTGACAGCTCAGGACCTGGTACTTGCTTCAGAGTCTGTGTCTCTCTCTCCACCCTTCCCCTGCTTGTGCTCTGTCCCTCTCTCAAAAATAAAAAAATAAACATTTAAAAGAAAAAGGGAAACAATGAAATAGAAAAAAAAAATTAAAATCATAAAGGGTTTTACCTGATTCTGTGAATGTGATATATTGTGAGCTTAATGGTAAGATAAATAAGCCTCTGCATCTGCAGTCTAAAATTGGATGAATGATAAAGAAGATGTGATATATATATATATATATATATATATATATAGTGGAGTGTTACTCAACAATCAGAATGGAATCTTGCCATTTGCAACTACGTGGATGGAACTAGAGGATATTATGTTAAGCGAAATCAGTCAGAGAAAGATAAATATCATATGACTTCACTCATGAGGACTTTAAGACACAGAACAGATGAACACAAGGAAGGGAATCAAAATAATATAAAAACAGTGAGGGGGACAAAACATAACAGACTCTTAAATATGGAGAACAAACAGGGTTACTGGAGGAGTTGTGGGAGGGGGGATGGGCTAAATGGGTAAGGGGCATTAAGGAATCTACCCCTGAAATCATTTTTGCACTATATGCTAACTAACTTGGATGTAAATTTAAAAAAACTTTTTAATTAAAATTTTAAAAAGTATATGTTCAAAGAAAAATAATTTTTTAAAAAAAGAAATTACCTCTTTTAGGAAAAGGTATTATAGCAGCATATAACATTGAGAATAGGGAATTATGCATTGTTTGTGTTGATTCTGTGTTTGCTCTCAAGAGTATTTATTGACCTATGGGGCACCTGGGTGGCTCAGTTGGTTAAAGGTTGGCTCAGGTCATGATCTCACAGGTTCTTGAGTTCGAGCTCTGCATCTGACCTGCTGCTGTCAGCATAGAGCCCATTTTGGATCCTCTGTTCCCCTTTGTCTCTGCCCCTCCCTTGCTCATACTTTCTCTGTCTCTCTCTCAAATATAAATAAACATTAGAAAAATAATTATTGACCTATATATGATAAAACAAGTAATACTATGAAATATGTTAAGTGCAAATCAGATAACAAGATTAGATAGAACATATGACTAATGCATATGAATTGAATATTCATACATATCAATTAAATATTCATATTGAATATGAATTTAATATAGTTCCCTGCAGAAAATATTCCTACTAGATAATGAATGGAAATATAAATAAAATGGGCACACTATCCAATTAATTTTTAGATACTTGCTGAAAATAATAGTGATACAAACAATAGTAAGCAACTGCAATTCTATCTTTTAAAAGAGAAAACCATGTGAATTTATCAAATTAAAAATTAGTAAAGATAATATTTACTATCCAGCAAGATCTGAGAAAAGTTTAAAATAGCCTCGTTTAAATCCTTTTTTAAAGAACATGCTGATTTTTAGAAATCAGATGAAGTTCACTAAGAATGCTATAACCCAAAATATCACATTTCATAAATTGATAGGATACTAGATGCATAACAATTATACATATTGTTTTTGAATTGTTGAACTATGCAATTAGAAAATAAATAGATTCCTAATATTAACTTGACTTCTACTTCCAGCCATAATGGAATAAATGAGATAAGATTTAAACTCTTGCCTTAATTTTTTTTCTTAAGCAGGGAAAAATATGAATCAATGTTGTCACATATTAGACAACACACAGTACATGGCAATAATCTATGAAAAAAAGAAAACATATGTGATCTCTCTGCTCAAGCTTAGCATCTAGCTGTAGATTCCATGCAACACACAAGGACAGTGACAATAAATGAAAGAGGAAAAAGATTAGCATCAGAAATGCCAAGGTGGATGCATGCATCTGGGCACGTGTAAGGGGAAACTACCTGAGACCAGGTATAAAACCAAAGGAAAGTAGTAAGCCAAATAATTCCTAGATTTTCACAGGTCTTTTAAGAGGCTGTGCTTTCACAGTTCAAACAGAGAGAGTTTGTAATACAAAGGGCGTTAGCTATATACCGTCAAATGTGTCTAAGCTTAGTAGTGGGACTAAAATACCTTTAAGCTAAAACTTTAAGCTAAGAATTCTAAGACTTCACTGTAATAAAACCTAAAAACCAATCATGCAAAAAAGCAGTCAAATAACTTTGTATTGTATGTCTGATGTTATTTGAAGGAATGAAACAAAATTTAGCATCTGAACAATATAAAATTGACAATTCCTGGCATCCAATATAGAACTATCAGGCACACAAAGCAACAGGATAATATGACCCATGATCAAGAAAAAAATAAAGAAAAATCATTAGAAACCTAAAAATGAAGCAATGATATAACTGACAAGGATGTTAAAGCAGATATTATAAATATTCCTTATATGTTTAATATGTTAGAAAAACTGGCTTTGATAAAGAAAATTTATTAAAAATCAAATTGGGGGACTCCTAGGTGGCTCAGTCAGTTGAGTGTCCGACTTCCCGCTCAGGTCATGATCTAGTGGTTCATGGGTTTGAGCCCTGCGTCGGGCTCTGTGCTGACAGCTCAGAGCCTAGAGCCTGCTTCGGATTCTGTGTCTCTCTCTCTCTCTGGCTCTTCCTTGCTCGTGCTCTGTGTCTCTCTCTGTCTAAAATAAATAAGCATTAAAAAAATTTTTTTAAAGCAAATTGAAATTCTGGAGAAGAAAAATAAAATATTTGCAAAAAACATAATAGATGAAATGAAAAACATATTAGAACATGCCAAATGAAAATAACAGTAAACTTGAAAAGAGAGCACAGAAGTAAGTTTGAAAACACAAGAGCTTCAGTGACTTATGTGACAATATCATACAGGCTCTCGTATTGTAAACTGAGGAGCCAAAAAATTAAAATAAATAATGGCTAAATGCTTTCCAAAAATAACAAAAATATAAATCCGTACATACAATAATATCAGTGTGGATAAATCTCTAATTATGACAAGCGAGAGAAGTTAAACAAAAAGATTATATACTATAGAATATACATAATGTAAAAATATTATTATGATAAGCAGATCAATGGATGCCCCTGGTTGGTAGATGGCAAATTAACTCTCAGGGTATATTAAAGAACTTTCTAAGGTTATGGAAATATTATATTTGTCATATAGTATGAAGTATATATTTGTCAACCCTAAAGAAGTTGGTGAATTTTAATAAATTTAAATGGTACCCTAATGAAGATCATTTTTAGGAAAGGATTTGGATTTATGAAATATAGGAGAACATAATTTAGGAGATTTCCAGCTGTATATCTATCAACACTGGGCCATATCTCATGAAATTTTGACACAAATGGAGTTTCCAATTTTGTCTATTGTAAATTAAAACAATCTGACTATATTATTTCCCAGCTTTAATACTTCTAAATTTTTTGGACTATCCTCAATTTACCACTTAAATAGATGTTCATATGCTTATATGAAAAGAAACAGATAGTGTCCATACTTAGCAAACATTAGGTGTCCAGTGGTAGCTGAACTATAAATTAAATTATCATAGCTGGAGTGTCTCTCTCTATTCCTAATTGATTCCAGGACATATGGATGGTAGAATTGAAAGAGGAGCAATTTTTTAATTGAAACACATTGTCATTTAACTTCAGGCTCACCTCTTTGGCCTAGAATGTACAGGATTACTACATATCTAGCCCATTATTTGTGTCCCAACAAAGTCCAAGTGAATTAGATTTCAGTTTAATAGTGCAGTATCTAGCATCTGAACATTTATTTGGTTCCTTATCATCATTTAATTCAATTATTCATTATCATCCTAATCAATATTATATTGTGTTTGAATTATAGTTCTAGGCTAAGCATAAAATTATTAAAAACATAAATTCTGAAAGTTACGTCAGTTTAGATGTCTATGTAACTTGCCCTTAACTTTCTTGTGATTTAATATATAATTATAAAATAATTTATCAATTTTTAAATCTATTTTGTTTCTAATAAACAATAAGCATTTTTATATTCACATTATATAAAAGTATATAAAAGTATTAGGCTTAGACTTTTCTTATAAGGTAAATTTCTTGAAAAATAAATGCAAGCCATGTTTAAAATGTGAAAAGTAAGGAGTTTGGAGGGAAGGTGGCAGCAGAGTAGGAGGACGATAGGCTCATCTTGTCACAAGAATACAACTAGATAGCTTTGAAATCATCCTGAATATCCCAGAAATTCACCTGAAGACTGGCAGAACAAACTCCACAACTAAAAGTAGGGAAGAGAGCACATTGAAGAAGGTAAGAAATGCAGAGATATGGTTTGGGATAGAACCTATCACGGCAGCTGTGGGGAGGGAGCTACAGTCACAGAGAAGGACAAGAGACAGACTAACACACAGAGGAGCCCACACAGTGAGGAGGAATCCCCATAGCAATTGGCTTGGGAGCAGTCTGATTTCAAATTCTTGAAACCAACAGGGCTTAAGGTCTGGAGTTTCATAGTTTGGTTTTTTTTTTTTAAGTTTATTTGTTTATTTTGAGAGAGAGAGTGCACATGCAAACAGAATAGGGTCATAGAGAGAAGGAGATAGAATCCCCAGCAGGCTCTGCACTGTCAGTGTGGAGCCTGATGCAGGGCTTAGTTTCAGAAACCCAGAAATCATGAACTGAGCTAAAATCAAGAGATGCTTAACCAACTGAGACACCCAGGTGCCCCAAGTCTGGAGTCGTAAAGATCAGAGTGCTTGGCTGTGAAAAAGCTCAGAAGGTATTGAGGCTGCTCTTGGAGAAAAGGCAGGGCAAACATACTGAAGACATAGCATTGAAACAGCAATCTGGTGATGGGGAGGTTAGCTGCTCATCTAAGAGCATGTCCCAGAGAGGCATCAATCACAGAGAGACCCCTCCAGGAATAAAGGAACTGGCAGGCACCATTTTCCCCCTCTAACTTCAGCATAAATGCAGAACCACCTGTTAAAGCCAGCATGGCATGGACACTTGCCACCTAAATTGCTTACATCAAGTCCCACCACACCTCACCCCCTATGCTCTGGTGGATTTGCCCTTCCCAGTAATGTTTGACTCAGTCCCAACTTGGTGGGCTCCATCTCCCAGAAGACCTGCCCAAACCCTTGCTGACACTAGCTGACACTGTGTCTCCTGGCCCAGGAGTTTTGCAAGGCCTTTGTTCACGTGGTGAACAATAACAAAAGGGCAATCGAAAAATAAGATAAAACAATTGTAAATATTTATGCACCTAACCTGAGAATACCAAAACACGTAAAACAATTAATACAGAACATTAAGGAACTAATTGATAATAATACAAATAATAGTAGGGTATTATATCACCCTACTACATCAATGGACAGACAGATCATATAAACAGAAAACCAACAAAAAAACAATGGCTTTGAATAATGCACTTGACCAAATGGATTTCACATGTATATTTAGGAAATTCCATCCTAAAGTATCAGAATACATGTTCTTTTCAAGTGCATAGGGAACATTATCCAGAATAGATCACATATTAGCCCACAAAACAAACCTCAACAAATTAAAAAAGATTGAAGTCATACTATGCATATTTTATTTTATTTTATTTTATTTTATTTTATTTCGTTAATTTTTTTAACATTTATTTGAGAGAGAGAGAGAGAGAGAGAGAATGCAAGTAGGGGAAGGGCAGAGAGAGAGGGAGATACAGAATCCGAAGCAGGTTCCAGGCTCCAAGCTGTCAGCACAGAACCTGATGTAAAGCTCGAACTCACAAGTGGTGAGATCGTGACCTGAGCCGAAGTCAGATGCTTAGCCGACTGAACCACCCAGGCGCCCCTACTATGCATCTTTTCTGAACACAACATTATGAAACTAGAAGTCAACCAAAAGAAAAATTCTGGGAAGATCACAAATGCTTGGAAGTTAAATAGCATGCTACTAAACAATGGATAGGTCAAGTACAAAATAAAAAAAGAAATAAAAAAGTACTTGGAAATAAGTGAAAATGAAAACAATGGTTGGGGGATGCAGCAAAAACAGTTGTAAGTGGAAGTTTATAGCAATACAGGCCAACTGCAAGAAGCAAGAAAATTCTCAAGTAAAAAATCTAGCACTATACCTAAAGGAGCTAGAAAAAGAACAACAACAACAACAAAACCCCTAAAATCAGCAGAAAGAAAGAAATAATAAGAATTAGAGCAGAAGTAAATGATACAGAAACTAATATACAAAAGAACAGATAAATCACACGAGGAATTGCTTGTTTAAAAAAAATCAATAAAACTGATAAACATCTAGCCAGTCTTATCAAGAAGAGAAAGGACTCAAAGAAATAGAATCACAAATGAGACAGGAGAAATAACCAACACTACAGAAATATAAAAAATTAAGAGAATATTATGAAAAACCATATGCTAGCACATTGGACATTCCCTATCCCTGGAAGAAAGGGACAAATTCCCAGAAACATAAAAACTACCAAAAATTAAACAGGAAGAAATAGAATATTTGAACATATGGATAACCAGCAAAGAAATTTAACCAGTAATCACACAACTCCCAACCAACAAAATTCACGATCAGATGGTTTCACAGGTGAATTCTATCAAGTATTAAAAAAAAAGAGTGAAGACCTATTATTTTCAAACTATTCCAAATAATAGAAAAGGAAGAAAAACTTCCAAATTCATTCTATGAAGCCAGCATTACCCTGAAACCAAAACCAGATAAAGACAGGAGAACTACACACCAATATCTCTGATGAACATAAATGCAAAAACTATCAACAAAATACCAAAAACAAAAACAAAAGCAAATCCAACAATACATTTAAAAAATCATTCACCACGATCAAGTGGGATTTATTCCTTGGTTGGGTGGTACAATATTCTCAAATCAATCAGTGTGATATAACACATCAGTAAGAGAAAAGATAAGAACCATATGACCATTTCAATAGATGCAGGACAAACATTTGACAAAGTGTAACATCTATCATAATCAAAACCTACAACAAAATCATTTTAGAGGGAACATACTTCCACATGATAAAGGCCATATGTGAAAACCCCAGTGCTAACTTCATCCTCAACGGTGAAAAACTGAGAGCCCTTTCCCTAAGGTCAGGAACAAGACAAGGAAGTCCACTTTCACCACTTTTATTAAAAATAGTACTGGAAGTTCTATCCTAAGAAATCAGACAAGAAAAGAAAAAATCCACACTAGTAAGAAAGAAGTAAAATTTTCATTATTCATAGATAACATAATCCTATATACATAGAAAACTTGAAAGACTGCCAAAAAAAGCAAAAGAAAAGAGAAGAAAAGCTGCTAGAACTTATGAACAATTTAGTAAAGTTAAAGGATACAAAATCAATGTACAGAAATCTGTTGCATTTCTATATACCAATAGTGAAGCAGCAGAAAGAAAAATTAAGAAAACAGTCCTATTTACAACTGCACTCAAAATAATAAGGTACCTTGGAATAAACCTAAACAAGAGCTGAAAGACCTGTACTCTGAAAACTATAAAACACTGATAAAAGAATTTGAAAGTGACAAAAAAAAATGGAAAGACATTCCATGCTCATAGATTGGAGGAACAAATATTGTTAAAATGTTTATAATACCCAAAGAAATCTACACATTTAATGGAATCCCTATCAAAATACCACTGGCATTTTTCACAGAATTCCAGAACTACATAAACAATCCTAAAATTTGTATAGAACCACAGAGTACTCTGAATAGCCAACGCAATCTTGAAAAAGAAAAAGGCAAAACTGGAGGCATCACAATTCTGGATTTCAATTTATATCACAAAGCTGTAGTGATCAAAACAGTATGACTGGCACAAAAATAGGAATATAGATCAATAGAAAATAATAGAAAATCCAGAAATAAACCTACAGTTGTATGGCCAATTAATCTTTGACAAAGCAGAAAGAATATCCAATGTGAAAAGACAGTTTCTTCAACAAATGGTTAGGAAAACTGGACAGCAACATACAAAAGAATGAAACTGGATCACCTTCTTAAACCATACACAAAAATAAGCTCAAAGAATAAAAGACCTAAATATGAGCCCTATAACCATAAAAGTCCTAAGAGTGAGCACAGGCAGTAATTTCTCTGGAATCAGCTAGAGCAAGTTTTTTTTTTTTCCTAGGTAAGTCCCCTGAGACAAGGGAAACTAAGCAAAAATAAGCTATCTGTACTACATCAAAATAAAAGCTTCTGCACAGTGAAAGAAACAATCAACAAAACTAAAAAGCAACCTACAGAATGGGAGAAGATATTTGCAAATGGCATATTTGATAAAGAGTTAGTATCCAAAATACATAACTTATAAAACTCAACATCCAAAAAACAAATAATTCAATTAAAAATAAGCAGAAGACATGAATAGACATTTCTCTAAAGAAGACATACAGGTGGCCAACAGACACATGAAAAGATGCTCAGCATCACTCATCATTAGGGAAATGCAAATCAAAATTCCAATGGGATATCATTTCACCCCTGTCAGAATGGCTAAAAACAAAAATACCAGAAAAAAGTGTTGGTCAGGATGTGGAGAAAAAGTAACACTCTTGCACACAATGCAAACTGACTTAGCCACTGTGGAAAACAGTATGAAGATTTATCAAAACAAGTTAAGAATAGAATCACCCTACAATCCAGGAATTGCACTACTATTTACCCCCAAAATACAAAATAACTAATTCAAAGAGATCCATACATCCCATGTTTATTACAGCATTATCTATAATAGCCAAATTATGGAAACAACCCGTGTCCATCAATAGATGAATGGATAAAGAAGATTATATATATATATATATGTATGTATAATTATATATAATATATAATTATATATATAATATATATAATGTGTGTATACATACATATATGTGAATATTATTCAACCATAAAAAAGAATGATATCTTGCCATTTGCAATTGACATGGATTGATCTGGAGAGTATAAAGCTAAACAAAATAAGTCAGAGACAAATATCATATGATTTCACTCAAATGTGAAATGTAAGAAACTAAACAAATGAGCAAAAGAAAAACAGAGAGAGAGAGAGAGAGAGAGAGAGAGAGAGAGAGAGAGAGAGAGATGAACCAAGAAACAGACTCTTAACTATAGAGAAAAAAATAATGGCTACCAGGTGAATAGGGGAATGGGTGATAAGTGATGGGGATTAAGTGTACTTGTGATGCTCACTGGGTGATTAAAATAAAAATTTACAAAAATAAAACAAATGTGAAAAGTAAGCAGTTAAATAATAAAGTGTAATATAATACAAAATTATAATAGAGTACTGAATACTTTTTTACAGAGGCATTTCCAAAATTTTTATTAAATTTAATTTTAATTAAACAGTATTGAGGATTTTAATGGAGCAGAAGTGAAAAGATCGTCTGGTTCCAAATTACCAATTGCCATTCAACAGTCTTTGTCTTCACTATGTCTTCTGCAGTAATGCACTCATAGAACATTAAAAATATCACAGTCTTTCTTGTCAACTGGCAAGGTGACAGTTCTGAGGATAGTTGTACAGCCACTGAGAAACTAATTAGCATTATTACAGAGGATTGTATATGATAATTAACAATTAAACTTAAACTTTCAGAATAGAAGCTGGTCCTCCCTAGAGGAGGCTCTGCATAGATTATTGCTAAAGGAAGAACTTAATAAAATATTCTTTATACACCAGTTACATAATTATGAGTCTTTGCCACAGCCATTACTATTTAAGTGTGCTATTGTCACCTGAAACTTTGAATATAAATTTCTCTGTAATTCAGTACTGAATAATAATGTGGATTTTATCAACAACATTATATTGTGATTATTTTTTAAATTTCCAAACTAGGTACTCTTGTAATATTTGGCCACACATATTTTTAAATAAACAATTTTGATAAACAAGGGAACACAGAATAAAAATCTGAATGATGTTTTCATAACCATATCCTAGTGGATTTTTGAGACATCTGGGACCAGATGTTATGGAAAAAATAATCTCTATTATGTTTAAAGCCATGATATAAAAGTCATCATTTTTTTATGTGGATGAGTTTTTATTTTTTTCCAATATATTAAATTTATTGTCAGATTGGCTTCCATACAACACCCAGTGCTCATCCCAAAAGGTGCCCTCCTCAATACCCATCACCCACCCTCCTCTCCCTCCCACCCCCCATCAACCCTCAGTTTGTTCTCAGTTTTTAAGAGTGTCTTATGCTTTGGCTCTCTTCCACTCTAATTTCTTTTTTTTTTTTCCTTCCCCTCCCCCATGGGTTTCTGTTAAGTTTCTCAGGATCCACATAAGAGTGAAACCATATGGTATCTGTCTAAAAGTCATCATTTTAAAAGAATAATCTAATCCTCATGTAATAAATTTTCTTGGGTATTTAGCATTGCATATGTTGTTTTTCTATTTTATTTGTGTATGGATATATGATAATTTCATGGAAATAATATCTATTCTGTAATCAGCAACATAAAATCTAAATGGGGTCAACAATGATATGGAGGGGGGATTCTATTTTGCATGTTATAATTTTGTATGCTTGTTCATAACCAGTTATTTTAACAAAGAAATAAAACTTTGTCCTTTTTTTTTTCCTGAAAGTGATGTAATTCAGAGTGTAGAACATACTAGACATTCAATAATATGTTTTTGGAATTTGGAATTTATGCATATTCATTATTGTTAGTGAATTTCCTAGTATAAATTAAGAAACCTGCACAACTGTTGTGTCAGTCACATGTTATTATATATGTATTAATTATTTTTGTTATCAGAAATATGATTTCACAAACTGCATCCTCTGATCTATACTAGTTTTTGTTTTTTTGAAATCTAAATTTTGAAGGTAAAGACTCATTGCAATTAAGCTTTAAAACATATTTTATTATAGATATAGAATTATATGGTATTTTTAGTGAAATTACCATATTTTCATTAGCCGGTTTCTACACAGGCCTGAATGGTCCTGGGCTAATGATATATTCATGCACTTAACATAGTCTTCTGCAAAATACAGGGCTGTCCCTGTATAATGAATCGGTTACTGAAGCAGTAATGAAAAATGACCTCTTAGACTACATCATAAAAGACATTATCATTTCCATCTTGGTCTCTTGGATCACTTGTCCTGGAGAATGTCAACCACCATTCAGTTAAAACAAACAAACAAACACACAAATATCCTGAGAGGTGCAAATAGAGAGAAACTAGACACTAGACAAAATCAATACCAGTTTGCCAGCTATGTGAGTGAATCTTCCAGTCCTTCTTCAAGCCTCAAATGACTGTGCATCTATCTGCAAATCTATTAGACCACAAGCAAGAATTACATGGCTTGGCCCTTCTTGAACTACTAACCCAGAGGGATCTTTCAAACTCTTTACTCAGTTCCACCCTGTAATTACATCTTAAAACTATATATTACAATTTTACAACCAGAATATGGCATTGAGGCATTGATACAATCAAGGGAAAGAACATTCCAAACACCATATGGATTTCTAATGTTATATTTTCAGTATACCCTTTTGAAAAACAAATGTGAATTTTAGAATTAAAAATTTAATAACTAAAGTTAAAATCTCAATAAGCAGACTTACCAACAGGATAGTGAGGGCAGAGGACAGAATCCATGCACTTGAAGTAGAAAAATAGAAATAATAAAATGTGAACAACATAGAGAAAATATATTGAAAAAATATGAGCAGAGACCTGGGACCTATTGGACTATAAGCAAAGATCTAGTATCAGTGTTAATTGGAATTCTGAAGAGAGAGGGAAAAGGATGGTGCTGAAAAAGTATTGGAAAAAATAATGACTGAATCACCTACTTAATTTTGACAAAAGCTATAAATCTACAGATATAAATAGCTGAGGAAACTCTATGTAGGATAAACCTAAAGAAATTGACACCCATACACATCATAATCAAACTTCTGAAAACTAAAGATAAAACATCTTGAAAGCATAGAGAAATCAAATTTTAACTCTGGGGAAACAATTTGAATAACAGTGGATTTCTCATCAGACACACAAGAGGCCAAAAATGCCACAAAATGTTTTCACTGTTGGAAAATGAAACAAATCAAAACAAACAAACAAACAAACAAAACTGGGGGAGGGGGGAAGGTGGCCCTTAACCAAGAACTTTATACACTTTATACCTTTCAAGAATAAAAATATTCTTCCAGAATGAAAACAAACTCAATGCATTATTAGATGAGGAAAACTAAGAGAATTAGTCAACAATAGACCTATTCAAATATAACGGCCCTAAATTTCTATAACTAAAGGAAATAATAAAAGAAGAAGCTTAGAGCATCAGGATAGAAGAAAGAACAATATAAAAAGTAAAAATGTCACTAAATGCAACACATTTTCTTTCTCCTATTGGGTTTTCCCAATTATGTTTAATAGTTGAAGCCAAAATTATGACATTGTCTGATATGGGTTTAAATATATGGAGAGGAAATTTTTTAAGACAATCATACCATAAATGTGGGAAATTAAAGGGACATAAATGAGATAAGGTTTCTATACTTTTCTCAAACTGATAAAATGTGAATACCAGTAGACTGTGATAAGTTATGTATGTATAAGAGAATACATAGAAGTAACTAATGAAAGTTATAAAACAATACATACATAATCCCTATAGGTATATTAAAATGAAAGTTTAAAAAATGTTCAAGCAACCCTCTTTAATTTAGAATAAAGAAAGCAAAGAACTAAAAATCAGAGAGAATACAAAATAAAACAATAAAATAAAATGGCAGATTTAGATATAACCTGTCAGTAATTGTATCTATCAATAAATATATATGGTTTTAAACAACTATTGAAAGATTGGTAGATTGAAAAACGTGATCCAACTGTATACAACTTATAAGAAATTCATTTTATTTAAAAAAAATTTAAAGTTTTATATGAGAGAGTCAAAGACAGAGACAGTGTGAGTGAGGTGGGGCAGAGAGAGAGAGAGAGAGAGAGAGAGAGAATGTCCCAAGCAGCCTCCAAACTGTCAGCACAGAGCCTGATGTGGGGCTCGAACCCACGAAACCACGAGACCATGACCTGAGTCAAAACCAAGAGTTGGACACTCAACTGACTGAGCCACCCAAAAGCTCCAAGAAATTCATTTTAAATGTAATAGTTTGAAAGTAAAAGGATGGGAAAAGATACATCGTACAAACAATATAAAAAAGCACTATTCTGTAAATGATACATATATCTCTTAACTTAAAAGAATGAAATTCTAATTTCTGTCTCAGGGACTTCATTGAAATTACAGAAATATGTCCAGCCACAAATGCTTATTGGAACTAAAAGGTATTTAACATTAATGAATCGGAGAAAATACCCAACAGAGTTATGGATTAATGCTTCAGCTGTTCACCTTTCATTGCATGATTTGGAGTGGTAAAAGACCTGGTACTAGTGAGCTGCCATTAATGTAGCAGCAATTCCAATAACAACTTTTGAATTGCATTTTCCTTTACCTACTTCCTTCTCCCTTCATCCTCAGTCCTGGTTCGTATGATCATGACCCATACAAAGTATCTGCAGCCAATCCTGGCATCTTTCGCTTCCTTCAGGGAAACATAAATTATAAGAGAGTACTTTCTTCTTAGTGGTGTTTAGCTAACTACACTAACTATTCATAGTAACTGTCTATTCATTTTCTTATTTATTTAGCTATTTGAAAGTTCTTAACATTTTAATCATACAGTTAATAGTTATATGGGTAAGTAATTTTTACAATTTTACCTGGGGTAAAAAGATATACATTTATATGTCAACTGACTGATAACACTTCAAAATATTACATGTAAAGGAGCTTTGGTTTCCATATTACAGCTAGAACTGAGTCAAAAGAATTTGGCCACTGTGATGTAAGTCAATTTCAATCCATTATTAGTCTATGGAAATACTGTGACGATGTTCTGAGTTAAAATTTAACAATGTGGTCAGAAAACAGTAAACTTACTATAAAAATTACATTAATTCTTATGCAACTATTATCTTCATGTTTTGATTTGTTTTGAATTAACACTTGCATTTCCTCTTTAGATTGAAGAAAATAATTAATTTATGCTTTGTGTTCAGATTACAATAAATGCCAATGAATGTGGCATATAGCATACCACATATTTTTTTTATTTGGTATAACAATGGAAATTCTAAAAAAAGAATGCTGAAATGATGAATAATAGAGTTAAAATCCCCTTTTTGTCTTCTTGCTGATTTGAAATTATACCAGTGGATAATACTGAACCAATAACTTAGGCTGAAAAGTCTTGTAGTCTCAATTTATCTCCCCTTTACATCCTTAAGGTTACAAGATAAAGGATGAATTGGTTCAAGGTAAATGTGCTTTTTATTGCTATTGCAGGATAGTAAGCATTTTTGTTTCAGTGATTTTCTGTCATTATGTGAGAGTGATGGAGTCTGTGTCTCATAAAACAGTGTAGATAAAGGGTTTTCTTGATACATTAAGTACCCTAGCAAACCCAATGTTCAGTGTCTTCACATGAGAATATGGTTTAGTGATACCTACGGAACACAGATCTTCATCAAATGTGATCTAATTTCATGAAGAATGGTAGCACAGAAGTATCTTTCTCCTGAGCAAAGATGTTTGTTTCAGTTCTATATATGAAAGAGAGTAAATAATGATTTATATTTTAATGAATACAAAGTAAAAGTATTCTAGAGAAATGAGATCCAATTTATTTAATCCTTTTCAAAAGTGTAATTTCACCATCTGGGTAACATGGTTTCCCACTGAAAACCATCATTAAGCTACTTCTAAGATCTTTCTGGGTGCCTGGGTGGCTCAGTCAGTTGAGCATTTGACTTTGGCTCAGGTCAGTCTTGTGGTTTGTGAGTTCTAGCCCTGCACTGAGCCCTCCCTCCCACCCCCTATCCCCAGGGTCAGGCTCTGTGCTAACAGCTCAGAGCTTGGAGTCTGCTTTGGATTCTGTCTCTCCTTCTCTATCTGCCCCTCCCCTGCTCACGCTCTCTCTCTCTGTCTCTCAAAAATAAATAAACATTAAAAAAAAGATCTTTGGTTTTTTTTGAGAAAACAAAATATTTTAACTTTGTTTTCCAAATTTCCATGGTAAAATTAGTTTTTCTCAACAAACAATTGGACTATACAAGTATGAATACTAATGATATACCTTCCTTTTTAAAATCATCACTCTAAATCATCACTTTACATAGGCAGATAGATAATAGATAAATTCTGAAAACTATTAGTTACATATTATTAGAGATGCTAAATAGTGCACCATACATTTTAAATCATCACCACATTGACACTATTGCTGATAGATATTATGTGTTTTTAATTTTCAGTTAAAAATATTTTGCAATGAATATGCATATGATTGTACATATATCCTAATATACAGGTGCTTTTACCTCTAAAAGATTCTTGAATATAATATGTGTGAGCTTTGTACATATTAAAATCTCAACACATTAATTTTAATTTCTTTTTAAAATTTTTAAATAACATCATACTTAGAAAAATCCTTTTTTAATTTTATTTGGGGGGAGAGAGAGCATGAGTGGGGGAGGGACAGACAGAGGGGAGAGAGAGAATCCCAAGCAGGATTCATGCTCAACAAGGAGCCCAATGCAGGGCTTGATCCTAAAACCCTGGGATCATGACCTGAGTCAAAACCAAGAGTTGAAAGCTTTACCAACTGAGTCATCCAGGTGGCCCTACCAAAGCAAATTTAACTGTTGTTGAGCAAATTTGTTAATGATATATAATTATTTTTCTCTATTTTGAATTTGTCACAGATTATTGAAGGTTGTAATGAGATAGCAAAACTAAAACAGCCAATTTATTAGAGGACACTTTAAGAAATTGGGTATAGTATTTTTGCTCTGTAATATCATGGGAAAATATTATCTTTGTAAAATATCAAGAACCTTAATATAGTGTTCTAAATTACATTAATTAAAATGAATAATATAACCATTATAATATACTTACTTGCTAAATTGCCTTAACTGATTTTTAATATTTATAACCTGACAGTATAAAACTTAGCTCCTTTTATTGTTAATATTCATATAAATAATAAATATCCATGAGTGTCATTTATTTATGAAAACACTGCTACACGTGTTTAAGTTTAAAAAATAAAGAAGTTTGTATATACCCTACATTCATGAAATTTCCAGTTGGTGGAGGTGATAATAGCAACAACTAGGAAGACGTGTAGAAAAATAAATATATATAATCAGGTACGACATAATATCTGCAGATGAACAACGAATATAATGATCAAGTAAAGAGAAAATCATGAGTTACTGTGTTATTTATGTAGGAAGTATAATTTAAAAATAAGCCAGAGGGGAGAGAAATAGGATTTGGTGATTTCTGGGTTAAGGAAGCAGACTAAAAATATATAACAATGTGCTCCTTCTCAAAACTCCACAAAACTAAAGGCTTTTTTTAAATACCAAAAAACCTCAAAGATGGCAAAAGCAAGGAAGGAAGAAAGAGCCACAAATTTTCTCATATGCAAAGTAAATAAATAATGTTCAAACACTTTGGATGAAAAAAAATTCAAACACGCAAGCTATGAGTGGAAAAAGATGAGAACAGGATTTCAATAAAGAAACTTTCAAAATGCATAGGAACTGGAAACATTTATACTTTGGAACTAATGGTGAAGAGAATCACAGGAGGACTTGATAACCTGAGATGATCCCATTCTGTCCTACAGCTGCTGTTGCTCCTCTCTTTACAGACATCTAGACCTTTTATTATCTGGAGAGAAAGCCAAGATCGTTATATGGAGAACACCAGTTTGAACTCAGAGTCTGGGTACTGTGACCATGTTCTGGGAACCTGGATAGGTATAGGAATTTCAGGTGACAATTCATCCGTGGGAATAAAAACAAAATGTCAAATTTCTATACAGCAACATAAGAACAAAGGAGAATCTTACCAAAATGACAAATACCCAAGCCAAAAATCACAGGGGGAGCAAAGGGACTCCTCTGTTTGACAGGAAAGGGAAATCCCAATATATCAGCTATAAATAAGGCACAAAAATTAATCTTTCAGATTAGAATAGTCATTAGGAGATAGGCATGGTGAGGAATAACATCAGCAAATCTCAGTACAAGTTTATAGTTGTTATGTATAATAGAATGCCTAGGTAGGCCTTGACCGGATTTGTATCTGTCTTTGCTTGTATCATTTATGTGTTGATGAACTTCTGCTCTTTGCTTTTTCTCCTGGTGCCTACAATCAGCTAAGACAATGATTTCATTAAACAAAACTAAACAAACAAACAAAAACAATATTTTGCTTTGATTTACTCCTCAGTGCTGGAAATGAGCCAATGAAAAGTTAGAACTACAGGGGAGGCAGTTCCCTTGAATTATATTTTCTGCCTGACATTCAGACCTGATCCATTTTTATAAACTACCAATGTCCAGTATGTAGTAATCTTCATGCAAGCAATTCATATGAAAACATTTTTTTCAAATAATGATATTGTTTTCTTCATAAAATTGTTTCATTTCTAAACGATATAACTTAATATTAAAATGCTGTAAACAACTCATTGTGATAGTTTGAAACATCAGTGTAATGTGATTATATTTCTTTTTCCATTTATAGTGCAGTAAACAAATGGTACTTTTCATGTAAGACTGATTATATTATCGAAAACATATTAAATATTTATAAGTTATTTGGGCATTTCCAGATACCATTAAAAAGTAGTCACTCCCTGCATTAATTACTGTGGGTTTTAAGTTTTAAATCACCCATTTATCTATAATTTATTATGACATATATATATATATACACAGATTATAAAATATGTTAGCAGTTAGAATATTTTCATCTTAGATTTGAACACAATTGGGCCTTCAATTTCGTGATGCATTAGAACTCAAGGCATTCAGTTATATATCAGTTTAGTTTGAAGTTCAAATATTTTGAAATTTTTATTGCATACTTACCTACAAAAAATTATTTATAATTTTTGCATGAGGTAAAAAGAGCTATAATGTGCATTTATTATACAGCACACCATTTTCATTTTGGACTCTCAGAATTGAAAGATCAGTGATTGTTGCTTCAATTGCATTGCCATCACCAAGCAATTAGTTTGATAATATATATAGTCTTTTTAAATTTTTTTAAAGTTTGTTTATTTTTGAAGGAGAGAGAGAGACAGAGTGCGAGTGGTTGAGGGGCAGAGAGAGAGACACACAGAATCTAAAGCAGCCTCCAGACTTTGAGCTGCCAGCCAGCACAGAGCCCGATGCAGGGGTTGAACTCATGACCCACGAAATAATGACCTGAGCTGAAGTTCGGTGCTCAATCAACTGAGACCCACAGGCGCCCCCTGAATATTCTTTTTTTTTTTTTTTTTTTTTTTTTTTAGTTTATTTTTGAGAGAGACAGAGCATGAGTGGGGGAAAAACAGAGAGAGAGGGAGACACAGAATCTGATGCAGGCCCCAGGCTCCAAGCTGTCGGCACAGAGCCTGAAGCGGAGTTTGAATTCATGAACCTTGAGATCATGACCTGAACCGAAGTTGGACGCTTAACCAACTGAGCTACCCAGCTGCCCCACCCCCTAGCTATTCTTGATAAAATATGTACATTTTTTGCCTTGCTGGATTGGAATTCATTTATTCTATTTCAGATAAAGTATAGCCATATCTTCTCTGAAATAATATAACACTCAATAATTATGCCTGGGGTGGATAGTTACATGTTGATATTTTTATATCCAACTCTGAGATATGATTCACCCATTAAAAGTGTGCAATTTTAGTATAGTCATACAGTTGCACAACTATCACCACAGTAAATTTTAGAACATCATTTTCATCGTCCTCCAAACCAAAACACGTACCCAATAGCAGTTGTTCCCCATTTCCTGATAACCCTTCTTCTACCTGGTTCTAGGTAAAATAATCAAGTTTATAACTGCCTAATTTGAACATTTCATATATAATGGCATCATATAAATGTAGTAATTTGAACCTTTTTTTCTTGGTCTAGAGAGCTAAAGGTTTGCCATTTTTTTCTGCTACTTTTTTTTCAAAGTAAAATTTTTGGTTTCATTGACTTATCTTTTTTTGTGTTGTTTCTGTACATTATTCTGTAATCATTATTTTGTTCCTCTGCTTACCTTGAGTTTATTCTGCTCTCTTTTTCTAGTTTCTTATGATGGAAGGTTGGTTATTAATTTGAAATCTTGTCTTTTTTCCAGATTTATTGAATTATAATTGACAAATAAAATTTGTACATATGTAAGATATACAAAAAATGTATAATAAATGTCTTTTTAAAAATATGTGTGTGTTATGAGAATACGTAAGATTTACTCTCTTAGCAAAAATTTATGTTTGCCAGAGGGAAGGGGGGCAGGAGGATGTGCAAAATGTGTAAAGGAGAGTGGGAGATATAGGCTTCCAGATATAGAATGAAGAAGTCATGGGAATAAAAGGCACAGCATAGGAAATGTAGTAAATGATATTGTAACAGCCTTGTATGGTGATGGATGGTAGCTATGCTTGTGGTGAGCATAGCATAACATATAGAGATGTTGAATCACTATGTTGTATACCTGAAACTAATGTAACCTTATGTATCAGTCATACTGAAATAAATTTAAAAAATGTAGTCTGTTAACAAATTTCTAGTACACAATACAGTATTATTAAGCATAGTAACCATCTTTCTTTTTTTTAATATGGGCATTTTAAAAATTTATATTAAATTTATAAATTTCTCCCTGGACACTAATTTAGTTGTATCCCTTAAGTTTTGTTATGTTTTCCTTTCATTTTTTTTTTCATCTCAAAGTATTTTTTAGATTCCTTATGATTTCTTCTTTCATCTATTGGTTATTTAGCAGTTTGTGTTAATTTCTACTTATTTGTGAATTTTTCAACTTTCTTCTGTCATTGAATTCTAATTTAATTTCATTATGATTAGAGGAAATTCTTGAAGAATTTAAATCCTTTTAAATTTACAGAAGCTTAGGGTGCCTTGGTGTCTCTGCGGTTAAGCATGCAACTCCTGATTTCGGGTCAGATCATGATTTCACAGTTCATGGGGTCAAGCCCCCTGTCAGACTCTATGCTGACATCACAGAGCCTGCTTTTGATTCTTTCTCTCCCTCCATCTCTGACCCACCCTTGCTCTCTCTTTCTCAAAATAAATAAACTTTAAAAAATAAATAAAAAATAAATAAATTCACTGAAGCTTATTTCATGGCCTAGCATGTGGTCTATTTTAGAGAATATTAAATGTATACTGGAGAATTGGTATTCTATTTTTGTTGAGTGGAATGTTCTATAGATGTCTGTAAGGTCTCATAGTTTTAAATTAGTTTTTGTTTTGATCTTCAATTTCATTTTTGATCTTGTGCCAATTTGTTCTACTTATAACTTAATGTGAGATTAACTATTATTAAACTATTATTTTTGAATTGCCAATTTCCCCCTTCAATTCTTTCCTTTTTTTCCTATATTTGTGTAATCTCTCCCTAGGTGTGTGTATATATATATATATATATATATATATATATATACATATATATATAATACACAGTTATACATATGTGTATATGTGTATATATGTGTACATATATGTGTATATATGTACATATAATACATAGTTATTATATCTTTCTTATGGATTAGCTCTTTTTCATCATTATATATTTGTCCCTAGTAATTATTTTTGTTTTAAAATATGTTTTGCCTAATATTAGTATAGCTACTCCAGCTTTATTATGTTTGCTGTTTGCATTATACATATGTTCCATCCTTTTACTTCCAAATTATTTATTTCTTTTGATTTAAAGCATATCTCCAGTAGAGAGCATACAGTACCTTAAAAACAAAAATAAAATTCTGACTGACAGTCCCTCTCATCCATTCATCTGAATTTTTTTAATCCATTCAGTTTGAGTGTTATCACTGGAGTAATTTGATTTATGCCTGCCAATTTACTTTTTACTTTCTGTATGCTTCAAGTCTTGTGGTTCTCTAGCCAGTTCCACTGCTTTCTTTTACATTAAATGAATATTTTCTAGTTTAACATTTTAATTCCCTTAAGAATTTTCACTGTATTCCTGAGTTATTTTCTTAAATGGTTGTTCTAGGTCTTACTATATGCTTTTTAATTTTACCACAGACTACTTCAGAGGTATAGTGACTATATTCCAGTAGATAGATAAATATTACTTACGTTGCTATATTCCCCCTTCCCCTTTTTGAGCATTTAAAAATTAATATATCTAAATATATTATAAACCCACCAATGCATTGTTATAATTATTAGTTTATATAACTTCATGTATTTTAGCTAAAAGAAAATGAGGAAGTGAGAGCATATATGTTTTATAGAATTTTTTATATTAACTTTCTTGTTTACCATTTCTACTTCACATTTGTTTCTATGAATTTGAGTTAGTATCTGTATTTTTCTTTTTTTTACTCCACATCAGCTGTGCTCTCACTTGCCTTCTTTGTGCATTATTTATTATCAAGATGTTACATTTCTATATGTTATAGGACTCAAAATACAATTATATTGTTTATATTATTGCTTTTCACTTGAGTAACAGGAGAACAAAAACATGCATTTTGTTGTCTTCTATGATTATGGATTTTTCTTTACTGCTATTCTGCTATTCTGTTTGCATGTGTTCAAATTACTATCTTGTGTCACTTATTTTCAATCTTGTAATGTAAGTCTTCTAGTAATAAATAATCTTGGTTTTTTGATTATTTGTGAATGTCTTTATCTTTTCATCTTCTTTTGTGAAAGATACTTTATGCTTAAGATTCTTGGTTGACAGTTTTTTTGTGTGTATTTTTTTTCTTCCTGTTATCACTTTAAATATGTCATCCCACTGCCTTCAGGCCTGACTTGCTTCTCCTAGGTCAGCTCTTTATCTTACTAGAGGGTTCCATTGTGTGTGATGACTCACTTTTCTTTTGCTTCTTCAGGATTTTCTACTTTGTCAATGCCCTTGATAATTTTTAATATAATGTGTCTGGGTGTGAATCTGTTTGCATTTACCTGATTATTAGATCACTGAGCTTCTTGGAAAATTAGTTTTATTCATCCAATTTCAGAAATTCTCAGCAGTTCTTCAAATATTTCTGTGTACCTTTCTGTCTCTCCTCCTGGTACTCACTTTATTCATATGTTGGTGTGATTAACGTCTTTCATTTTTATTCACTTTCTGTATTTTGTCTCTTTGTTGTCCACCTTACATAATCACTAACAATCTATCATCAAGTTCGAGTACTCTTCTGTTCATGAAATCCACTTTTAGTATCTCTCTAGTACTGTATTTTTTGTTATTCTAATAAACTCTACAACTTTCATTTTTTAAAAAATTTTGCCTTATTGATATTCAGTATTTGGTGATACATTATCATCATGAATTCCCCTATTTTTTATGCATGATTTCCTTTAGTTCCTTAAATGTATTTGCTTTCAAATATATATCTTGTAAGGTAGGTAGTTTCCATTTTTTCTTCCTCTTTTCTTTCTTTTCTTTTCTTTGCCTTCTTTTTCCTGTGTAAGGTTACTACTTTCCTCTCTTTGTGTGTCCTAGAATTTTGTTGTTGATGTCAAAAACTGGACAAGTTAAATAATATATCAAACTAGACAATGATCTTCTGTCTCTTTGGGGATTGATTTTTTTTTTTTTTTTTTTTTTTGCTTATTTGTAGTCTCTGATGTTTATGGCCTGTGTCTTTTGACATGGTATCCCCACCCTTGGGTGAGCAATGGAAATTGGATCTAACCCCAATATTTTTTGGCTGCTATACTTATTTAAAGCCTCAGCCATACGAGTTGGAGCTGGGTAGAAGAAGGGAGCTCCTAGCCCTTTGGCTCACCTGGAATTCACCTCTGAAACACAGAGTTGGGGGTTACATAAATCATGGTGGTAATTTCCCTACCCATTGGGTACTGTAACCCTTGAATAAAGACTGAAGCAAGGAGAAGCCACATTTTTCATAGCCACATCCAGCCAGAGTGAAATTTCAGTCATGATGATTCAGGAGTAAGCGGTGGGCTATAGCCTAAATGCCACAGACGCTCACTGTTCTTAAATCAAGTTTTATTACATTTGTTTTGAATAAATATTTCTTCATTGGCTGTATGCTCTTAGGACAATTTCAAAAACTTTTGACAGTTTTTTTAAAAATAATTTCCACCAGTTATAGTTGATTTTCTTGAGAGGGTCTGTGGAATATCTCACATTTCCATTCAGAAAGTAATCCTCCATAGCATATTTTTATCTTCTTTTTGCTGAAATCATTTAGAAATGTTTATGGAATAAAATGAATTAAAACTAACAAATATTAAATTCTTAAAAGTTCTGTACATTAAAAGATGATTTTCAATCATTTAAAATAAATGTATATAAGGATGTTATATCTCTCACTTTAGATTTCATTGTAAAATGCAACAAACAAATGTTCTAGTTTATTTAAAATTACCACACCGGCAGGGATTGTTAAAATATATACCCCATATAGGACAGAGTTAAAAAATAGTCAATTTTACCAAGGCAATTAAATATGCATTATTAAAGATACGCTCTGTTACTTTCATCTTTACACAATTTACAGGCCCTCCCTTTCCTCAGCTACTGCAGCCTATCAGTGCAGTTGCTTGAATTCACAGTCATTTTCATTAAGCACAATTGCTTTGAAGTTAAATCTTAAGCCATTGCAAGTAATTCCATGCTAATGCAGAATGTGACATTGGTTAGTTGGAAAAGGGGGAAAAAAGCTGCTCTTTGCTGTAATTTATTTTGAATGTGCCTTATATAATCTTCAAGCAAACCTATTTCTGAGAGGCAAAAAAAAAATGTAATTGGAATAACGTACAAATTGTTAAAACTCTCCTTCAATTCTGTTGTGAAGGAAGAAAAATATTGTTGTGGTGTCCTGTTTAGCAGGTGATTTATTCTTTTGCTAGGTTAGAGCTCCCCTTTGTGGCTATTTGGTTGAGACACACCATGGGCTTATTATTAATACATTCCAACAGTTAAACATAAATTACCCCCAAATATTTTCCAACAAAATATATTGAGATAATCATCTATAAATAATTTTCAGATTCGCAGAAAGTATAATTTTTCTCTTTGAATAACACTGCCAAAGAATTTTAATAGAATGAAAATCAAAAAGGAAATAAAATGTATGGTATTGACAAATATAAGCAAATTTATACCTAAGTCAACGTCCACCAATTCCTCATACTTGACAGGCACTTAAGTTTGAAATAGTTTATTTCCAAATATGATGAGTAAAGTTTTTTTCTGTTTATTTAATTAATTTATCAAATTGATATATGTACTTTTAAAGGTATGAGGACATGTAAAAAATAATGTTGTCCTCAATATACTGAAAATATGATTCTTGTAAACAACTGTCAAGTGTCTTATTGTTAAATGATGGTGACATAATGGAATATTCTTCATCCTGCCTCATATGGTTCCGTTATTCCATGCAGCAGCCAGTCATTTAATGAAGGCGTAACTCAAAGACAAACAAAACAAAATCAAATCTCTCTACTTAAAAGCCATCGATAGTTTTAGTATAAAATGTCAGTGTGCATAAAGGAGAATAATTTTATCTTTTAAAACTAGGTATACTTACTGTGAAAATTTAAGATGTTAGTGTAAAAAAAATTGTGTAGATATATAAAATGTGCAAAACTCAGTAGATATGTGAACAAATATTGTAGACCACTATTACAAATTATGGGTTTAGAGACCAACATCTGCAGCATATTAGATAATACAAATTCATTTTTTTAGTTACTGTACTAATTTATATTCCTGTAAGTTTTTGGTATGTTTTATTTTTTGAAGAACTGACAAAGTGGTTTCCACAGTGGCTGCATTTTAAATTCCTACCAAATATGGATTACAGTTACAATTTTTCTACATTCTTGCCAAAACTTGTTATTTTCTGTATTTTTATTTATAGCTCCAACTGTTATCCACTACCTCAGGCAGCTGCAATGTAAAACAATCATCTTTAATTTTGATCAATGTCCCTAGGGAAAAGACTCTTCACACTGGGTGTCAGATCACATAAAGGCAGTCTTTTCTAGATGAAAGTGGAGTTTTTCAGGGAACCAACAGACTGGTCAAATACTGACATTTCTCTGATAATGAGTAAAGATGGAGTCCCAGCCTAATTTTGCCACCTCGTTTGCCATGGTGCTGGTTTTTTGCTATAGTTGCAGCTGTTGAATTTAAGGTAACCACAGATGCAGAGAGGGGCAGTGGAAATAAGATACTACAACACCATAAAGCTATTTGTTATTACAGAGATTTACTGATTTTTTTTTTCTTGAAAAAACTTCTTTTGGATTGCTGAAAACCATTGGTTGATTTCCAGAGTTCTGAAAAGTGTTAATTCTGAAAATTGTTGCCATTTTTGTTGTTGCTTTAATGGAGGAGAAAATTTTCAGAGGTACTTTCTCTGTCATTCTTTGCTGACTCTGTTGAGTCTTGATCTTGTTTGGACCCTGAACTTGGTCTTCTATCTGCTACATTCCATGAGAAACACAAAGTTGAAGTTTGCCTGGTCACAGGATTGCTGTCAGGGTAAGTAACTTTTACTTCTTCGCTGCTTTATATCTGCACACATATTTTGGCCCACTGTGTCCGTTCTGTCTTGTCAGATCTTTAATACTTTAAGAAGATATATTTACATGTATCTTTACATTATGGCTATTTAAATTCAACCTCTTGTTTAGCTCAAATGTATAGAAAACAGTGTGATAGAAATCAAAGTCTGAATGATAGCTATATAATTTAAGATGCAAAAAAAAATGAACATAATTATGTTTAAGAGGGAAAGCCTGTGGAGAGAGAGCGAAAACACTCAAAATCAGGTGTAAATTATGAAGCATTTTGACAAGGATAGTTGGAATAAAAGCAGAAAAATATCTTCAGAAAGGAACAGTGAGGCCTTACCATTCTTGAATTCACATGTGTTTTTAACAGTCTCTCCCTAAAAGACACCAGAGGAGAGGCTACTGTATGTCTCTCTAATTATCTTTCTTTTTTCTTCAGTCAGAGCATTCCCCATCCTTGATGTTGGTCCAGTGCTGAGATAGAGATAATGATCAGGTCTAGGATGAGACTCCATGTGTTGGAAGAAAGAAAGAACATATATAGTTGGAAGTTAGAAATTTAGAAAGCCCATCACTGTTCCTCTGTCCTTAGGGAGAGTATATACAATAATCACCAGTCCAAAAGAAATTCAGTGTACTCTAAAATATTTGAAATTTAATATCCATAGCATCCAGGACACCCCAGAACACTAGGTTTCAGGCAGACTCCTACACCTGGCAGGACCTTTGAAAGGATAAGGAATTTGTAATCCACCAGGAAATGAAACTCTTTTTTTCCTGTTTGTTTTCTTCTTTTTCTTCTCATCTTTCTTCTTCTTTTCTCTTTCCTCTTCCTCTCTTCCTCCTTTTTCTCTTCTCTTTCTCCCCCTCCTCACTTTGACAATAGCTCCTCCTCACTCTCCTCCTCCTAGGCCATCTCCCTCTCTTCTTCATAATCCAAAAACATGCTAAGACTATCCAGCTAGTGTTTGTACTTTCAAATGATTGTAAGATATACTGTCTTATAAGAGAATGTGTTTCCTGAGAGAGATATATATGTTAAGATACATAGTTAGATTTACCTGTAATGTATGCATCCAAATCTTAGCTTTAAGATATAAGCAAAGACTTCAAAAACATAATACATATCCTAAAAACTCTAAAAGAAAAAAAAAACTACAGCATGGGTTAAACACAAAATAAAAGCTTGAATAGGAGCTACACAGAAATACTTTATATCAAGGTTTAATGTAAAAATTACAGTTTGGGGGAAAATATTTGTAATACATGCAAGAAGCAATTGCTTGATCGACTCTAAATAAAAGCATACCTAAAAATAAGAATTAGGTAGGGTTTTCACTGGGAAAATAGACCAGGTATACATATGTTGAAATGAGTATACTAATAATTAGGATAACACAACAGTTATTTCCCAGTTATTTCTGGGAAATAATAATATTGGCCACGTTACCGATAAACATATTAAAAGATGTTCAATCATTACCTATAATCAAAGCTAGGTAAATTAAAGTCACATATGTGAGACTGATACTTTATTTTTGGATGATCTCAAAACACCCAAGTTTTTTGGAGTTGTTTATTTTGTACAACTCTTTTGAGAGTAAAATTGACTTTATTGATTTGAGGTAAAGATGTGAATTTCTAAACAGCAATGCTATTCTGAGGAGGTACCCTAGAAGAATATATGTGTGTGATTGTATATGACAAATACAGGGTGTTGACTGCAGTATCATCTGAAATAACAACAACAACAAAACATAAAAAAAATAATTGTTTCTATATACAACAATCACTTCATAAACTTTTAAATTTATATATATGAGATATATCATAGACTACAATGGTGGGACTTTTTATTTGGAATGAAGAAGTCCAGTTGAAAACTAGTATATGCTCGTTCTCACCAAATGGGGCATTTGTACATGTGACATTGACTAGCTTAACACCCATTTTAACCTTCTTCTATTCTTGCTCTATTGTACTGGCTGGAAACCAAAAACTATTTTCTCAAACTCCTTTACAGTTAGGCTTCTGGGGGTAATTAAGATTCTTCCAATCAAATATACTCTGGTGTCAGTTTGATTCAGGACTGGATTGTGGTAATATGACGAGCTGACATGGTCCAAGGTGACCATTTTGATGGCACTGTTTGTGGAAGAGGCAGCGCAATTCTGCAACTATCTGCTCCAGATGTGGTTCGAGGATCAGGCTTCTCCTTTCCTGATCAGGGTGTATGTTGCTGGTTCTGGAATCGGCAGCTGTGGGAGCAGCTTTCTGAGACTGGAGCTTCCAGATGGCTATTCTCAGAGGCAAAATTAGTGGCCATCATCTGTGTTGTGATTTTAGAAATCCCTTTTAGAAGCCCAGTTTTATTTTTTTAAACCTTCTTAAAATTCGTTTGTTGCTTTAACCAGTTAAAATGTTTTCTCTTTTCTTCAATTTTCTGCAACCTGAGTAAGATACATGAATTATTACAAAAATGGCTCTCTGGGATGCAATCCACAGAATAACTGCTTCATGTTGATTTTTTTTATTTTACATTTGTATATTTTTTATTTGTTACAATATATACGTGGTACTTCAAGTTGTCTTATATTTGTATTTTAGAAAAAATTAGAAAGTGTTAAAAATGTTTACCTTTTAACTTTCACTTAACTTCAATCATTTTTAATCAAGTTTATATATTTTTCACCAAAATAATACAACTATATGGTGTGGGGGTAGGGGGAGGAGGTTTAAATCTTATCTCACTTGAACTGACTCAGAATAAAAGATTAAGAACTCAAAATTTCATTTCCTTGTCCTATAGTCAACAATTTCTGACATTTTTCTTTCATTTATCTTTATATTTTACAAATACTATATTTATACTGCTATCTCTTGATTCACAATTCCAGATATGACTTAATGTTTTCTAATAAATGGAATGAGTATTAACCTTGCAGAGAATATTCTCTTCCACACACATAAATTCTTTAGCATTTCTTTTTCAAATGAAGTAAAAATACTTTTTAGGTTAAATCATCATCTATTTTGTGTTAAATACATCAGCATGCAATTATGTAAATATGAATCACTAGTGAATGAAGCTATAAACCAAATTATATTTTTTTTCTTGTTCATCTTCTTGTTTTCTTTAAAAAAACAGTAATTGACATTTTTACTTAGACCTACATTCCATTTATCCAGTTTTTTCAAAACTATTCAATGATCTCTCAATAATTTTTCTCTAATTTGTTATTATTTGGACTGGGTTCACCCCAGGTTCAGTTTACTCTCCCTGTAAAGACACAAATGACTTTCAATGGCCTTTCCCCAACCATCCTGGAAACTTCATTCGACTACATCGGTGTTCTGACTCATGTTTGCTCCCTCTTGTGATCTCAGTATTTTTGACTCTCATGTTCTATTGGAATGCATCTTTTTTATTTTTTAATTTTTTTAATGTTTTTATTTATTTTTAAGAGAGAGACAGAGAAAGACAGAGCATGAGCAGGGAAGGGGCAGAGAGTGACGGAGACACAGAATCTGAAACAGGTTCTAGGCTCTGAGCTGTCAACACAGAGCCAGATGTAGGGCTTGAACCCATGAACCTTGAGATCATGACCTGAGCTGAAGGTGACGCTTAACCAACTGAGCCACCCAGGCACCCCTGGAATGCATCTTCTAATAACTTTCTGAAAAAGGGAGGACCACAGATACATTTTGGAGATTTTACACATAGGAAAATGTATTTTCACCATTGAATACGTGTTTCTCCAGATTAAAACACAGGTTGAGAAACATTTTGTCTAAGAATAAGGATTGTTTTGCATTGTTATCTTCTAATTTTTCTAAAAAGAATTACAGTCCCATTTTATTCTTGGTCTTTTGTATATGATCTATTATATTCTCTCCTCTATACCTTTTTTTAGTAAATCCTTAAAACATTGCAGTGAAAACTTGCACCCTGTTTATAGCATTTTTCATTACTTTTCCTGCTTTTTTATTGTCTCAAATATCTTAGTCTTTATGGTGATGTTATGACAGAAATAAGCACTTCTTACTGTATGCACATAAGACTCAGCTTATTACCCTGTTATATCATTTAAAACACTTCCATAAATATCTGTGTTTCCTAAAAATATTAAAAACTCTCTCATGCTGCTGTCTTCTGTCCCTTTCCATTTATACTAATAGTTATATACTAATGTATATATGTATGTGTGTTTATATATATATATATGTATATATATATATATATATATATATACATATATATATATATGTATATATATAGTCTTTTATCCTAAGGGAGGAGTGTACTAAATGCTTATGTTTAAAATGCTAAGTATGACCAGAAGTCATATGAAGGTATCATCACAATTAAAATAATACTATCCCAGTCCCATATTTTTGACATTTGTATCATCTCTGTTCTCAGTGTCTCGCACTTTTTGAGAGTGGAAACATTTGGTTTTTTTCTTAATGACATTATCAGGCTTATTAAAATATTTAGCATATGTAGTCAACTTTGGTACCATTGTCATCAGGGCAGCATAATCAACCCTTAGTATGTCCCTATAAACTAGTAAAGTGTTTAAATGAAATCTAGTTTTTAAACTATGTGAAAAGTACATATTTAGTAGTTAAAATGATAAAATACAATTTATTATAGAACTTTAAATTCTATCCCTATCCTTTTTCCATGCTCATTTCTTCTAATTACAGGCACCCACTTTGTTCGATTTTTTGAAAACAGGAGAAGTCATTTATGTTCTCCACATTTCTAACACAATAGTTGGCAACCATGCATACTATTCTGAACTGTGCTTTCTTATACTTAAATCACATCATATACATTTGTATATGTTACACATATTAATTAAGATATACATATGTATGCATGTATTTGTGTATGTATGTATAGATATCCATAACGTCATGTAATCATATATTATGTTTTACATCTATTTATTTAATCTTCATAGTGATCCAATGTAATAGGAACAATTTTCATTTCCATTTTACATGGGAGAAAAAGCACAAAGTTTTAGTAACTTGTATAGAATTATAAGGTTAGTGAGTAGTGGAGCTGGGACACATGCCTAATCTAGATCCAAAGTCAATGTTCTTAAAATTTTGCCATCAAGTTTAATGGGAAAGCAACAGATTAAAAAATGTTTTCCATAGATTATACTGTCTATACCTAAGTACATATACATATAAATCTGTATAATTTTGAATTTTTTGAGCTTTAGTATTTTAAAGTGGGAATTCTTATTTTTACGGACTTCTTAGTGGTTCTAGATTTCTGAATCAGTTCCTTTTAGCATGGTTGGAATCAAAGTCACAAGGCAAGCAAACACCATGCATGCTATAAGCCCAGAGATAGATAGGTAGATAGATAGATGATTTATAGATAGATAGATAGATAGATAGATATGCATATATAATGAGAATATGACATAATGTATAAGTATAGCAAAGCAAGGAAGTTCTTCACTGGAATGGTTACACTGCTGATGCCGAAGTGCCCCAGCACAACCACATATCAAAATTAATGGTCTAAGCTCAGCACTCAGCACAAAGCTCTAACAATTGTATAAATTTCTCATTTCCCGTGGGTTGGACTGAAACATTAAATTTCTGGTGCACCTTTATGTGGTCCAGTGCAAGGAATTCAGATCTATATCTATCTTCTTGTGTTCCTGACCATGTTTAAATCCTCATAGATATTCATTGGATTGCTTGTTTGCAAAACCTTAAACAGAGTCATCATTCTCATTGAATTTTTATTCCACCCTCCTCTTTGTGATCTGACCTATCTCAGCTCTTCACTCCCAGCAAGCAATATGAAACAAAAATTTCCTTTCTGTGATCACAGTTCAGAATCAGGATTTCTTCTTAGGGATACTGCTACCTACTACTTCAAACTTAGTTTACATGTCCTGAAATGTGCATTACCTGACTGCTATAACATTTGTCATTCTGCCTGTCAAGAGTTATAGGACTTGCTTGACCTTTTCTGCTTTAGCTCACTGCTCTAGAACTAAATCACTGTAGAGCCTGACCCAAATCTTACAGTTGAGAAGACCTGTCATCTCTTCCTGGAAACAAACCTTCCCCTCAATAATCTATGGCATTTGCCTGGAAAGCTTTCTCTTATTCCCATTTATTCCTTGGCATGATGACTCTTTGATTTGAAGCTTTGTGAATTATTACTGCATTGGATACAACCATGTTTTTATAGGAACACTGGGAGAAAAAAAGTAGCGTTACACTCAAATAATTAATCAAAGTTATATGTCAGGAATTAGGATATCAAAAGCATTTTCAGGAGGAATAATTTTCAGCAGCCACATGGAGAAAATATAAATCTGATCTCTTTTCTATCTCTACACCTTGCTGTGTTCATTAATTAGATTGTAAAGCAGAATGCATTTTAATCTGGTTAGAGAAAAGTGGAAACTGATAAATCAATAATAACAAATATGCCAAAGAAACATAAATTAGAATAATGTAACAATGGAGCTGAACCTCGGGGCTTTTTCTAGTCCTGTCTTCATGAACTTAGGCAGAAAATCCTGAACCATTGGCATATGCATTTATCAATTTTGTATGTAAGAGTTTGGAATTTTAAAAATCTTGATGCTCATAAGCCAAATCTCAGACGATATTCATCCACTGATAGGTGTATGTTTTCAAAATAAGGTTTTCATATGGCTCAAAGATAATTTCAACCACACTCTCCCTGTTCATGCACAAAACAACAGGTTTGTGATATACTTGATTATACTTGCTATAAATTGATTATACTCTATCATACAAAGTTATTTTCTTGAAAATTTATTTATCATTCATCCATAGAATTAAAATTATTCTTTTTTTATCAATTTAAGTAGTATTTCTCTGTGCAAATTTTTACCAATTTGTTTTCTGTTGTCTTCTGTATCTTTTAGGAATAGAGATACAGAAACAATAGAGTTAAGGAGTGTCATCTTATTAGTAATATGACATGGGATCAACACAATAACTAATATAACAAAAAAGAGAAATGAAATAAGCACATAGGAAATATCTGTGACACAAGGTTAAATGTATTTTGAACTCTGATAAACAGGAAATAATGAAAGCAAACTCCTCAGTTCATTCGTTTAGTTATTTTTTCCAAAGTATATATTCATCAAGTTATTTATACTTTTATATTATTAAGGCTGCTTTTCATAAGAGATATTAAGTGAGAATTTCATATGCTTACTCCAAATTTCTAAATAAGACTTTAGAATTTGGGGAACTCAGCAAGTTACATCCAAATAAATTTACACCTAATAAGTATCCTGAGCAACACACTATGTCAGGAAGGCAACTTTGGGATTGGTCAGATGGGTTAAAATTACAGTAACATTGCTACTAAGGCCATGTATCCTCTACATAAAAAAGGATAAAAATTATTATAAGAACCACTTGGATAATATACATAAATTCAGTATCTCCCTTCCCTCCTAAAAAATAAAGGAAACCATAAAAATATCCTGTGCTATATTATCCTAAATTCTCACTGTCAATGTCATTGTTGAGTATACCTGGTTTACTAGTAAGAAAATCTTTTATTAAGGAAAGTACATTTAAGAAAGCATATGCTCCTTTATGCTAAGTGCTCTTAGGGCAAATAATTAGAGTCTATAACATGTAGCTTGTTCCACTGTAGTGGACAAAATTCTCGGTTCTCATTGGCAAAAATCAATTTGAATCTTACATTTAAACAGTCTTCTGGGGGTGCCCGGGTGGCTCAGTTGGCTAAGTGACTGACTCTTGGTTTTGTCTCAGGAATGTGGAGCCTGCTTGGGATTCTCTCTCCCTCTCTCTCTGCACCCTCTCCTCTCCTCAAAACAAATAAATAACATTTAAAAAATAGTCTTCTGTGGTCATCATTTTTTCACAAAGTTTATGGTAATCTGTCATTCAACTGATTGCAACTTAAACACAATAGCATCCTCAGTGTTCTATTAATGGAACTGAATTGTTTTAAAGAAAATAATTCGTAGTATTTAACAATCTTAACACATACCTCATATAAATGACTTGTTAGCCCCCTTCCAACATGATTATTTAATCTAATCTAAACTCTTAAGAGATAGTTTAAAAAAAAGCTTTTGCAATGCAACACATCATTCTTTTTTTTTAAACTAAAGATCTTTACCTCAGAAATCATTCTTGATATGTTTCTTATGATTTATTCTACAGATTATTTAGATATTTTAGGAAGTAAGCATTAAATTAAAAGTCTCTCTTCATATAAAACTGAAAAACAAACAGAATTGTTCCAATTGATGAAATACTTTATTTTTTTTAATTTCTCATTTCCCAGACTCTACAATAAATGTCTATATTGAAAGTTTGAGATCTTTGAAGTTTATATTCTAAAAGAGAAATATATAAAATTCTGTTTATATGGATTTCAACTTTTCTATAAAAAGCTACATTAACATATATTATTTAGTGAATGTTGTAGTCTTTATAGGGAAAATCATCATTGCAGAAATACCTAAAATGGAATCCATTATCACAAACAAGGTTTTCCAAAATTATACTTTATTTTCTATTTGTTATTATAATCAAGTCACTGACATTACCAGAATATAGGTATTTTAACTCGGTCAAATAACATCATTTTTCACCATTTCCTGGATATATTTTTATCAACAAAATACTTCAAATAAACACATTTTTCAGGAATTCTGATGTTTCTGTTTAATTTTGCTTATAACACACACTTGGAAAGACGGAATAATTATTCATTTTACCAAGAACTATATGATATTTTAAAAATACAAATAATAATAAAAGTAACATTAAAATATCAAAATATTTGGGGTGCTTGGCTGGCTCAGTCGGTTGAGGGTCCGACTTTAGCTCGGGTCATGATCTCGCAGTCTATGAGTTCAAGCCCCACATCAGGCTCTGTGCTAACAGCTCAGAGCCTGGAGCCTGCTTCAGATTCTATGTCTCTTCTCTTTGCCCCTCCCCACTCATGCTCTCTTCTCCCTCTATCTGTCAAAAATAAATAAACATAAAAAAATATATCAAAATATTTGAAATCCACAAAATATTTCATGTTTGCTTCTTATGTTTGCTTCTGTTTGTGTCATTCAAAAACATCTTTTAATAAACTAAAACAAAATGATAATTTTGTATGTCAGAACTCTATTGCAAATCTCTGTCAGCTATATTCATCAGAGAGAATCATTATAGAATACTTTTGTATTGAAATTACCTAACAAGAAAATAAAATGTGTTTGGTTAGAAAGAATTCAAAAACATATTTATAGGCTTCACACCAAAAGAAATTATTAAAGTCATGGAAAATATGCAAAATCCAAATCTATACTGAACTAAAGAAAAATTTACTATGAATAAATATCAGGCACAGTTTTTTAACCCAAGTTCTTTAAAATTCGATAAGCTGCAAACATATGCATAAAATCAAACACCCACACATTTCTCATTGTTGCAGTACTACTCAGAAAAGTTATAGGTTAGGCAGCAGGTTCCCAGTAGGATATTTAATAATTTATTAAGCCTGACCCTTTATACTGCTGCTGAATACTCTGGAGACAATGGTAGTCCAAAGAAAAATTGTACCTTGATGTTGAATATACTGAGCTAATCTTAATTGTAAGTGAGTGAATCACATTTCACTGCTTTTTGTTTAAATTGGTTAATTTCCATGGAGAAATGCAGAACTCAGCAGTTCTTGCAGCATGATTTTTTTTTAATGTAATGAAAAGAAGCCAAGTTTTCATACCCTAGAGGAAACTCCTTGATCCATAGCACAACACATTAGTGTTTTGAAGTTTTAACTGTGTTCTGTTGAAATGTATTCTCTTGGGAGCCAGTATGCATTGATATTGTAGCATAAGCTTAATCTTACCATCACCAAATAATCCTATTTTTGTTTGTTTCTACATTAGAATTAACAATTTAATTGTGAATTTTCCTTGCTATCACCATCACATCTATCAACCAGTATGGATAGCCCATTTAAAAAATCTCTGGTCCTGAAATGGTCTCAGCTTTTCTCTGATTCAACAATGCTTCCTTCTTTATTAAATTATTTTCATCAACATCCAAATATCCTACAGTCCCAGCCAAATTTAATAAAGAGAGAGAGAGAAAAAAGGAAACTTCCCCTGCCCTCAAATATTATCACCCCAATTCTTTCCCTCATAGCAAAAGTTCTCAAGAGATTTGTTTTATTATTCAATGATTCTTTTGAATGCAAGACACAGTGCAGACACTAATGACACTCAGAAAGATGAAAGACTAAACTCTGTTACTTCCAAGTATAAAGGGAGAGAGGTGTCACTTGGGGCCGCAGAGGAGTTTGAACCCCAGGACAGAGACAGTGTACCATAAACGAGCTATAAGGGCAGTTTATGTTTGACAAACGAGGTGAGGTTAGTTAGGTTTTGTGGCCTCCCTATGAATTAGCTAATTTGAATAGTCCAGTGGGTTCTGGTAATTTGAGAGACTGTCTCTAGTGGTATGACATCTGGCCCTAGGGTGATTAGGGTAGATGTATAGTGGGCACAGAGCGTGAGAGACAGAAAATGGAAGTTGTTGGATATGGATTTACTCAGCAGTTCAAGATTAACCTCTAGTGAGTGCTTTAGAAGTGGCTCAAAGTATCATGAAAGAGGAAGGAAGGAAGGAAGGAAGAAAGGAAGGAAGGAAGGAAGGAAGGAAGGAAGGAAGGAAGGAAGGAAGGAAGCGAGGGAGGGAGGGAGGGAAGAATGGAGAGGAAGGAAAGGAAGGATGAAATCTATTTGCAATCATGAGTATTTCAGTATTTCTCATATTTTTTTCCTATTTACCACTCCTATCAGAATTTTGTCCACACAATGATTTGTAAATGAGGTCAGTGATGACACCCACATTGACAAATCCAAAAGCTAATCTTAAGTCTTTATCTATGAGGAGCATTTGACATGGTCTGACCACCTCCTTCTTCAAACATACTCTTCACTTGATTCCCAGACCAGCACTCCATTGCTAGTCATTACTTGTCTCCCTGGACTGTTCATGACTTACTAACCTTTACACGTTGTTTGTACCAGTCCTTAACCTCCTTTCATGTCTGTCTGCTTTCACTCCCACAGTCCCCTCATCCATCCAGGCTGTTAAATTCTGTGTTTAAGCTGAGAATTCACAAATATGTCTCTTAAGCTCAGAAATTTTCCCTGAACTTATATACAATTATACTTTATATCCAACTTATATATATCCCCAAAATTTGTGATAATGAGTGGAGAGGATCGCTAATGATGGAATCAGTGCAGAAGCTGCAGCTCTGAAATAAGGATATTTGAAATCTTTCTGTTCCCAAAAACTTTCATTATCACCTTTATTATCTCACTTTCAAACATGTCACTCTCCAACCTCTTATCATTCCAGTGTAATACTTTGAGTCCTACAACCCCAAACTGGTTTGATCCTACCCAGATCTAAAACTCTTGTTGCTAATACATTTTAAAAGCCCCTTATTCCTCATCCCTCTGGTGATATTTCTTTCCTTGTTTGTAGGTTAAGTTTCATGAGCCATTATTTATTATAATGACTCCTTTGCATTAGTCCTCAACTTTTCTTCCCTTCACTCTGTATCACTGCTTCCTTATCATACAGAACAATGTCTGCACACAGTAGGCATTCAGAAAGGATTTGTTGAATGAATGGACCCTTTATGTTTTAAATAATTCTAGAAATATGCAATGTGTAAGTGTCTTCTAGATCCTTCTTTTTCTTTCAGGTTAGGAAATTAGAAAATTAGATGGGAAAATGGTGTATCTCAAGTCACACAACACTTTTCCAGCAAAAGACTAAGCCTTGACCTCAATTTTCTTAACCTCCAATTCATCACTCTTCTCTTCCTAATTTCCAAGTTTCTGAACAACCTAATTCATTTTTCTCAGATACCATTTTAACCTGTATTTAATAACATGCCTTCTACCACACAAGTTGCAGAAATACATGTATATAAAGAAATATTTAACTTTCAATAAAAAAAAACCCAAATTTGACAGTGGTTCTATAAGACACACAGATTCATTCCAATAACCATTTTAGTTACAAATGCAAATTCTTAAAATATGTAGTTTTTCTAAATTGAGACATGATTGAGGAAACTTTTTAATTATCTTTAAAGACTTCTAATATTGTCCTAGAATCAAGATATGGGGCCCTTAAGATTCTGCCTCTGAGAAATCTGGGGACAAAAGTAGGATTATATTTTACACCTTGATTTTAGTTAAAGATTAAGAAAAAATAGCACATCAAAATGTAATTTCTGAAACAAAATTATTCAATCAGTTCACTGATTTTGAAAATATATTGTTAAAGGTAAACTATTTGAAAATGGATGTTTTAAAAAATGAGTAGATGAGTTAGTAACTATCTTTTTTTTGTACTTCCACTAATTAGCAGAATTAGAAATAAATTCAAACAATTTAGTTATAAAATTTGACTAATTACTTGAAGAACCTTTTTTTTATTAATAATTCCAGTTATTTAACATACAGTATACAATGAGTTTCAGGTATACAATTTAGTAATTCAACACTGACATCCAACACCTGGTGTTCATCACAAGTTCACTCCTTAATACCCATCACCTATTTAATCTACCTCCCTACCCACCTCCCCTTTGGTAACCATCAGTGTGTTCTATATAGTTGTGTCTATTTCTCTGTGTCTCTTTTTCCCCCTCTGACCATTTGTTTTGTTTCTTAAATTCATGCATATGAATGAAAACATAGTGTTTGTCTTTTCTCAGACTGACATATTTTGCTTAGCATAATGAATCAGGAACTATATCATCTGACAATTTTTATCTCTTAGATAAAGCATAATAGAGAGATTTTACATTTTGCATTTATTTCTTTTGTGTTATTATTGTATTTTAGGTAAGTTATTTGAAAACTGAATCTCCAAATCTAATAAATACCAGAATTATCACATTTTGAAAATATCAACAGGGAATAGAATATACTGCTGAACCTAACCTCACTAACATCTAGACACGGTGATATGTGCAGCTATCTAAGCACCCCAAACTAAATAGGAAATGTGCATGTCATTAACAACTATGTCACAGTCATAATTTTCTTAATCATCTATCACCTGGTTATACTAGCTTTCCTGACCAATTATTGCACTGACTTTTGTTTTCTTTTTGTTTTCTTTCTTTATGTGTGGAGAATTAGGTTAGAAATACAACTGAATTACAGCACACTCTTCATCCATTGTCTTTTCGTTTGTTTCATTTGTTCATTACTGTATCCATATATTCCATCTTTCTTACTCTTTCTCATTCTCATCCTCATCAGCTTATAGGTACTCCAGTGTATTTAATATATACCCTTGAATTGTCTTTACCTTTTATTTGGGGAGGATATAATTTTAAAATGCATCTAAATGACTTAGCAATATAAAATATGGTACTTTTTATCTGTTTACATTTAAAAGGTGTACATACACTAGTTTCTTTCCTTTGACTGCTGCGTTTTATTATATAGGGTGTATCCACTATTTATCTGTTTCCTCAGAAATAAAAATTTAAACTTTCCAAACACCATTACAAGAATGCTGAAATGAGGTCTGGACACATTTCATCTTCCAGGATTATGTGAAATTTCTCTAGGCTATATACTCTGGCAAGGGATTGCTGAATCATAGAATGTATTTTGACTGAGTATACTAGACTACTTGCCACAATTACTGCACCAGCCAAATTTCTACCAGCAGTGCAGAGAAATTATGGATATAATATGGTATTTTTTTAATTTTCATTTATTAGTTATGATTTTGTGTACCTTGTACAGAATTCTTTTAGTTTTATCCTCTGTGAAATGTTGTTTATATAGTTCTCTATTTTTCCATGCATTTCTTGCTTTATTTCTTAGTGATTCACAAAGATCTCTTTTATTTTAGGTTTTAGCTTCTGGTAGGTTTTTGAGTTTGAATATAACTTTCTTAACCTTTGCATATGATATGTATATAGTTTAATCCATCAGTTTGTCATGCTATTTTTTATACTTTAAGATAATGCTATTTCAAAATTCCTTTCCTAAGTGCAACATATAGGATTTATATTTCACTGTAATTATTTCATTATTTATTTACTCACATTTAAGCTAGATGAATCTGTAGTCCACCTCTGTAGATGCTGCAGAGATCTCCTTTTATTTTCAGGAGACTGAGCCAGCTTGCCTGATATGGTAGATTAAATAGTTTATCATTCATATATTGATTTGTTTTCCCCATATTTATCCTAGCATAAATCTAGATAGATGGATACACACATACATACATACATACATGGATACATAGATAGAGATATATAAATAGATATCTGAACCTTCTATTTATTCCCGTTGGTAGATTTGCCCTCTTAAAAAACTGGTTTAATATGTCTGAATTTCTTTTAATTTCTTTCCTTTAGTCTACTTTTAAAATGATTTAGATACATATCATATATATTAAATAATTTTATAGATTATTTTCAAATTAATTGATATCCTCATAATATCACCTTCACCATTTAATGGTGTGCTTAGTATCTCCATTTATTCTGACCATCATTTATGACTTTCTGATAAATTTTAACATCCCCTTCATGCAAATATGAATTAAATATATTAATGTGTAATTTATAGTTTTTGTTGACACTGTAAGTTGTCTTACGCAGTACTCTTTTAGTTGATTATTGTTCTTAAAAACAAATCCAATTTATTTCTGTGAATCAATTTTTATACTCAGAATCTTTCTGATCTTATTATTTCTAATATTTGTAGATGAGAATGGGATCAAATCTTTTTATAATACTGCCTATAAGCAAAGGCAGTCTGGTTACCTTCATTTCTATCTTAACGTCTCTCCCTTTTTTATTGTCTTATAGTTCTGGTTGGAATACATAGTGCAATGTAAAGAATGAGAGATGATAGTAGGCATCCCTGTTTTATTTCCATCTTAGAGAATAAAGGTACCATTTCTCCATCACTTAAAATGTTTGATGTAGGTGTGTTATTAATTTTCTTTTGTTAAGAACTTTTTTTATCCTTAGGTCACTAAAGGATTTTTGCTTTACATTCTCTCTGATGTTATATAATTTTACATTTGTATTTGCCAGTTCAATCAGTTTCAAATAGTATATCATTGTGGTTTAATTACTGATTATATAGATTGTTACTAGTTACTAATATGCCAACATGATTCTTATTCTTTCTAATAATGGTCTGTGATTTTGTCTGTCTATCTATATACTTGTTTGTCTTTTTTTCCTTTATTCTTCAGGGTACTATATATAATCTTTTGCTATTATTTTGTTACCTACATGTTTTCCACATGTCTTCTCCCAGTTTGTGGCTTACTTTATACACATTCTGTGGTATCTCCTGAACAATAGTTCTTAGAGTTTAAGGTAAATTTTATTTCAATATTTTATTACTATTTCAACTTTCTGTTTTGTTAAAATACTAACCCCCTCTAGCAAGGACATGAAGAAGATATTTTGAATTTTCTTCAAAATGTTTTACATTATGTGTGTATATTTTTGCTTTTAAACTTTCTAGAAATGATTTTGTGTATGGTGTAATGTTGCAATCAAATTTTATTTGTGCTCACAGAAAGATTTTTAGCAGTGCTATTGTTTTGTTTTGTTTGGTTTGGTTTGGTTTGATTTGGTTTTATGTATGCAGACTAACTCCACCAAAGAGTTACTCCCACATACACACTTAATGTTTGTATTAGTTGACCTATTATACAGCCACACTAGAAATCAGATTCCTGCTCAGTGGAGTGGCAGGTCATGTTGGTTAAAACAGAACCACTAGCTTATGAGGCTGGTCAGCCTTAGGCAATGAACCTTCTTGTCTGAATCAAATCAAACAGGAAATGAGAGGGTAATAGACAGATAAATTATTTCCCCTTTTCTGCTTTCAGTTAACTACTCAATGCAATTTTTCCATGAAGCCAGTCCATATGACCACATAGAAATATCTGTTACAGAAACAGCTGTGTTTCCATAGAGCTTTATGTGAAGCAATAACCAGAGAGTAATGCTTCATTATGTATTTCTTCCTATCTTTTTTCCTGTCTCACATCCCTATTGTCTTACTCTTATTCTCTTAGGATTGTACCTTTCAAAAAATGTCTTGACATTTAGTCTGTGTGTAAGGTTTATTCTTTTAGGTCTGTTTCAGAAAACAAGCCCTCAAATTGGAATTTCAGAATTGGATTCCTACCTCACCTCAGATGATAATGAATCCACTGATGATGGTGTTTGAGATGACAGTAACTTTTGGAAATTGTCACGCCATAATTACTTATCTTTATGCTATTATCAGTTGAGATGAAGCTAGGAAGAGGGGAAAACATTGGGGAATTGATTCAGTATTTCATCAGTATGAGACAACAAAAACAATTACTGTGCAAGAAGATTGCTGCCTTTGATTGGTATTGGAAGCCTTGCAAAAAATGTATTAGGCTCAGAGTAGTTATTCGCCAACCTGGTGAGTGATTTTAAGCCAGAGGACCTCCATGGCAACTTTAAATTAGAATTACCTCTTCTGGTCATATGATTGACAGTACTGAAAAAACTGCCCTTGGGTCTTGTAGGAGCTCCAAAGGGAATATTAAATGTGGAATACTGACTAGATTTCTATTACTTAATAAAGGACTGATAAGTAAGACAGACATGAGCAAACATATTTGTAACCTCAAATTGGTAAGCCACCACCATGACAACAGTGCCATTCTGAGTTGTAAAACTGAATATAAAACAGGAAAATTATACAATTATATATGAAAATTTTCATTAACTTAATTTATCAAGTACAGAATTACTTTGGCAGATGGCATATATCTGTTAGGAAAAGTTATAATTATGATTTATAACAGGTGTATGTAGTGTCATATTGTACTTTTTACTCAAGGATACTGTATGGATCCCTATAGAGTATGACTAGAAAATGAATCCAGGGTAGAGCTTTTGTATTGTAGTGACTCAAATTAGGGCACTTTTTACCAGATCTGTGGGTGTGTTTTTCTCTTTTAATTACACAATCCTAATTGTATAATTATATGACTTGCACCCACTTATATTTGTGGAACCAACGCTAGTTACCACAAAGTACTTTTGCAGATCATTCTATTCTGCCCAGGAACTGTGAGGGTTACCTCTGGCAAATACTAGAATTCTGTCACACCAATCATCTTACCATCCACACTGAAATCAGATAGCATGTTTCATTAACAGTATTTACCACCCACATCTCTGGTTCTTAGAAAACAGCCCAAAGAATATTTTTATGCTTGCTGTCTCCTCACTGAAGCATTTCTCAGTGCCTGCTAAAATGATTGTTTTTTTTTTTGTTTGTTTGTTTTTACCTCATCAGGGAATATGTCTAAATGGTAGAGGAGCACAGCAAACAGTATAAGATTCCCTTACACCATTCCTATGTTCAATACACTTGGGATTTTACCTTTCCATTTCGGCAAGGAATTTTTGGAATTTCAACTTCATTTTCTGTAGAATCCCACTGAGTCAGGTTATGATCAACTCTTACTGAGAAATCAATTACAACTACGTTTGTGGCAGCACACCAAATTCAAGATCTCTGGCAAATGCACTCATATTTATAAGTTTAGCATATAGAAAAGTATGTTTCTCATATCCTTGTCTAGCACCATAGGGGTACATTTTTATAGTTACACCTAAGTTTTCTTCAGAGGTGTAATTGTAAAAGTTGCTTTATTTTGTCTTATAAGATTCCACATCTCAAATTTGATTTTATAGTTGGTCTTGTGGAATATGATATGATTCTGGATTTGTGGATATTATAAAGTCATAATTTATACGTGTACATGTATATGCATATACATATATTCATGTAGTATGTATTATACAAATTTGTATCTATAGATAAATAGTATATATTTATATAGCCAGCTAATGACACTGAGTGCTTAGACAATGTACAGCATTATATTGTGACCAGGAATAGAGATACCAAAATTTAAGAATAATAATTGTAATAATCATTATCATCACAAAAATTGAACAGCAGCAACTGAAACAAAGGAAAATTTTCCCTGGAGAACTTGAATAATGCTGTGCTGTGTAACATAATCTTTACTTTGCCATGATAAGGGAAGTAAATAAAGATAACCAAAGAATGATATTACATATATATTACAGAGTAGGATGATATTACAAGCAGATTAGATGTATTATAGAATATAAATATATATATTATAATATATACATATATACATGTGTATATATACACTATATAATATAAATATATATATTATATAACATATACATATATATATATATATATATATATATACACACACACACACACACACACACACATTTTTTTTAATGTGGCTGCAGGAGAGGAAATATACGTTGGAAATATGTGAAAACTGTGTTTGAAAAGAAGGATGAGATGAATTTGGTGTTTGAGATACTTTACTTTAACAGTAGTATAAAAAATATATTAAAGGAATGTCCCAGGGCTCAAGTATGCATTCAGAATACAGTTGATATAACATTTTAAGGTATATATTTCATCATCTGTTGACAGTGACTGCTACCTTTCAGTTTCACAATCGAAAGTGATTGCATGACATATTATATATTACCCCAAAGTAGAAAAAATAAATCTTGGGGTGCGTGGGTGGGTCAGTCGGTTAAGCATCTGACTTCGACTTAGGTCATGATCTCGTGGTCAGTGGGTTTGAGCCCTGCGTTGGGGTCTATGCTGACATCTCACAGCCTTGAGCCTGCTTCACATTCTGTGTCTCCCTCTCTCTCTGCCCCTCCCTTGCTCGTGCTCTGTGTCTCTCTATTTCTCAAGACTAAATAAACATTAAAAAAAAATTTAAAAAGAAAAAAAGAAAAAAGAAATTCTGATTATAAATTGTGTTTTTAATTTGAACTCAAAACTGAACAGTCATTAGCAAATTTTTTCTTCAATGAGTACATTTGAATTTTTATTATTAGTTGGCATAACTTTCATTTTAATGTCTATTTTGTTTTAAAATGCCTTCCTGTGGTGTAAGCCCCATTGGTTCTGATGGAAAAGTTCAGCTTTCAAACCATGTACCCTGAAGCAAACAATATTTTTTCTAGTCTTTAGAGAAAATAAGCAAACATAAATTAAGGGCAGAGACTGTGTCTTTGCAGTGTCCTTTTTTGGTGTGGTGTTCAATGTATTAAAGATTGTTGATGAATATTAAATCATCATGATGACAAAATCCTAAACGGTCTCATTCTTTAAATCACCAAACTATGAAATTTTATCATTTACACATGATGTTAAAATGGCTGGGAAAAAAAGAGAAAAACTTTATATTTCCTCAGGTCATTTTGAAAAAGCAAAACAATTGGCATACATGACAGCCTCCCATCTATCTGTGTGTTTAATAAAGCCAAATGTGATGAAGACTAATGTACCATACTGATGTTTGCAGGATTTCATTAACGTATTTCCAAGACCATCATAACTCACTCACCTCTGTTGAGTTTATGAGCCATGGGTTTTGCTCCAGCACATAAAATCAGCTTGCCTAACACAATGCAGGGACTAATAATATCAAAGATGACACTTCCTCACATTTTGAAGCAAGGTGACACATTTATTTCCCCCTCCCCAGTGTAATAGGACAATGGAGTCATTTAAATTAGAACTGAAATTAAGAACTTATACAAAGTCACTAAGTGATAGTAAGTTATCTTTCATAATAAAAGTCTCATATTCTTAAATCACAAAATTCAGAGTGCTATAGCAAAGCAATACAATTTATCAGATTAATATCCATAAAATTTCCTGTTATATAAATTATTACTCTCTATTCCTACTGCTATCTGGAATAAATATTTTTAAAATCCTCAAGCAGCTTTAATAACATGCTAATAATAAATGGATACATTTACTCATTTATTATACCCCAAATGATAATATAAAGGGAATTTAAGGAAGACATTTATCAAATATATAGCATTCATCTGCTTTTATTATTATGTTGAATCAAATATAGAACTAAGGATATTTTCATAGACTGTCTATTTCACTCTAGTCCACCGCCTTTGGTGATTCTATTAGATTTGTATTGCTGCGGTTCTCATAAAAAATAAAATGATCAAGTGTGTTTATAGCTGTAAACCACTTAAATAAAAAAGCAAATGAATAAACTAAAAAGTAATGACTGCAAGATCTGGCTTCTGTCTACTCTGTTCTCTTGTAATCGCCTTCTCTCTGATGCCTCCCTATATCCCATTTGCTCCTCTCTTGCCTCACTACTCTTCTTTCGCTTCATTATGTCAAATTCATTCTCTCTCAGATCTAATATCCTTTCTTCCCATTGTGTTTGGAAAGCTTAAATGCAGTTTTTGCGTGGCTGCTTCCTTGTGATCTTATAGGTCTCAAATTTTAAAATTCTGATGTAGATGACAGAAAAGGAATCTCTTGTTTACTCAAATACTAGAATTAGGTCAGTGTGTTTTAATGGATTTAGCTTAAATAACGTGTAATAATACAAGGATTTTTTTTTAATTATGAGGCAACAGCTCAAGTCCAATGTTACTACGTAAAAGCTGTGCAACATTGTCATATTGGATAAATTATTGAATCAGTTGAAACCTTTTATTTCACCTATATAAATGTGATGCTTATACTTACACTACAAAACAAAAACTCCTGGACAGGTCTCTGATATTAAATGTATGAATTTACAGAAATGTTCAACCTAGGATTTTCCCCCTCCAATATCCATGGTAGTCTCCAAAAATGCTCATATTGTCAAAAGGTGGGGTAGAACAGAAGATTCCATTTAACCCTATAGGCAAGCAGTCCAAAGCCTTGCAAAACACAAAAGCAGGTTAGGCATTTTTGTAAAATGTCCATATTTTAAATTCCAATGATATATTAAAATGATTTAAATTTCCTGATACATCTGTGTCTAATCTATAATATTCAAATAAATGCACGCATAAATGATACACATTTTATGTAATTATTTTACACAAAAGCACACAAGAAAGGAATATAGTGGATGTATTAGTATGAACAATACAGCGAATTATTAAAAAAAAACAAACTGAGATCCAAGATAATTAAAAAAAAAACAAAACAGGACATATTTTCTTTAGACCTGTATGTATCAGGACGTTTATTCTCTAGTGAAGAGGTAATATGGTCACTTCTTTACAAATTGCCTTTGGTTCTTGTGCTTACCCTAATTGTGAAGTTAACCTAATATAGTTCAGTACAATCTATTTGTGTTTATTTTCAAATAAGCTTTTTCCTCTCTCACTTAAGATTTAACTCTAAAGGATTTTTTTACTTTCTAAAAAATATTTATGATTTATTTTTGAGAGAGAGGGAGAAAGACAGAGCATGAGAAGGGGAGGAGCAGAGAGAGAGGGAAACACAGAATCCAAAGCAGGCTCCAGGCTCCGAGCCGTCAGAGCCTGATGCGGGGCTCGAACCCACGAACCATGAGATCATGACCTGATCTGAAGTCAGGCACTTAACAGACTGACTGAGCCAGGTGCCCCTATTTTTTGCTTTTTTAAGCAGGTCACGTAACTCAGAATATCATAAATAAGAAAAAAGAGAAAGCAAAATATATAAAATTGACAGCATAATTTAAAGTAATGTGCAAAGCTAAATAAATAGAAATGAAAGAATATGAGTAACAAGCCCATAGCCCAAATACCAATTTCCTACATATATTAGAATTATTAAAAATCAATAATAAAAGGAACAACAGTTGATCTACAATGGGCAAAATAAATGAACAGGCTACCAGCAAAAGAGAGACAAAATGGCAATGCGCTCAACACATCTCATAATTTAATGAATTATAGTTTATAGTAATGATGAGATAAATGTTTCTACTTGCCAATTTCCCAAACAAACCAAGTTTTATAAGGCAAAACATAGGGAATTGTGGTGTGAAAACCAGAACATTCATAGAGTGGACATTAACATATTGAGCAACTACTTTGGGAGACAATTTGACAATACTGGGCAGTTTCAGCCAAGAAACATTTTTTGAGTATCACCTTGTTCCAAATACTTTTCTAAGCCAAGAAATTACATGAGAAAAAAACTCATAAACCTCCCAAATCTCATGTATATTATGTTCCAGATATATGACATAGTCAACAAACAAATTAATGGGTCAAACACGTATTTGGTCAGATGGTGATATGTGCTATAGAGAAACATAAATCAAGGAAAGGGGTACTAAATGTAGAGTTACATGGGTTGCCACTGTGAAAGTGACATTTGATTAAAGGTTTAGAAGATATCAGGAAGGAAAACATCAGTGTTTGAAGGCAGAGCCTTGGTAAAGACTCTATCTACATATTTTTTAGGAAGAACAAGAATTCGATTGTGTTCTAGAAGATAAAATAAAAGGAAGAATGTTAGGTAAGGAGTAGAGAAAACAATAGACATGAAGGTAGATTGTGTATACCTAAAAAGCCTTTGACAGTCTGAGATGGAAAGCTATTGTAAGGATTTGAGATAATTGTCTTCATCTGATTTAGGTATTGATTTGGGTTCAAGTGCTGATTTTGTCTCGTTGGACTTCTGTATTTGACTACATTATTAAACTTTTCCCTCTAAATTACCCTTTTCTCTTTTGAAAAAGTGGAACTAATCACCAGAGCCATCTTATACCTATTCACACTGCATTCATAATTGTACCCTCATAATAGTACTTACTCCATGTAGAAATATGAGGATTTGAGTAATAATTTTTATAACTTGTATAATAATTTATATAATTTTAAGGGGAATAAATAAGATAATATGTAAACCAGATTAGCTCATTCTTTGGAACTAAACCTAATAAATATATAAAAGACATTATTTTTAACTTCTATCTGAAGAGAATGCAGGACTTTTTTTTTTTTTTTTTTGATTGGGGAAGTAAATAGACAACATGTGAGGCACATACCTCTTTTAAGACAATGGAGTGCTCTATTTTAATAAAATGCTGTATGTGAGTGTGATTAGAATTATTTTTATTTTTAAATGTTATTATGATTGTTAAACATGGAAGTATCTAGCTGTAATTTGGAGATAAAATAGAATACTCTCATTTCATTGTATCATTAATATACTGTAAGAATTGTTACTGGAGCATTTGCCCCTCAGTCAGCAGAGGACAGGAAAACTTCATGTGGCTTTCCAATTTGAATTAGGAAATAAATCGAATTAATTTCTCTAGCCATTAACCTTCCACATGAACTTACTGAGCTTTAGTGGATCCTTGATTGGTAGCTATTAAAATACAATATAATTAGCAGTATCCTAATTATATCAAACTCATTTAAAGAAATGATTTTCTTTTTCTTTCCATCCCATAGAGAGAAACCAAAATCACACATTTTTATTTGGCAACTAAAAAAACTACAAAAATAATTAAAAAGAGCACTTCCTTATGGATTAATTAAGTGGTGTATATCATTTATTATTTTATATAATTCATACAGTCATTTTCATATAGTTAATGTCTATTTCGTGATTTAATTGTGGAAACAGAAAAGTACAAATTATGTGTATATACATACAATGCAACACATATATATGCATAAATTACTCATGGAAAGTTATAAATTAGTTGGTAAAATAATTAATAATCTTTCAAAGTAACAATTAGCATTATATTTATTAAAAAACAAGAAAGTGATACCAATCAGTGCTCCAGTAGTATTGTATGGGGAGAAATCACTTCTAACTAACAAGAGAAGTCAAATTTTCTCATTCTAAAATGGATTTGAGACAGATTTTACAGATTTAATGAATAGCTAAGACATGTTTAGAATTTAGAGGAAACACTTTTTTTAAAAGAAGAAACAGACTTCTAAGTAGACAAGTTAAGCAAAGATAGATATAAGAGCAAGAATATATAAAGATTATTTGAAAGCAGTGATTTTGAACTAAGGTTTTTATCCATAGAAATAAATATTACCTGTATTCATATAGTCAACAAGTAATTACTGATGTGATCAGAAATTTTCTATGCACCTAAAATACACTCTTGTACAAAGATTTCTGCCCTCCAGGAGTTGACATTCCAAAAGGAAATGTTAGAGAATAATCAATAAACAAACATAATAAATAGTAAATAAAATGGTGTTATAAAGAGAAAGCTGATATAGGAAAAAGGAAAACAAAACTAAGATCTTTAGGGGCGCCTGGGTGGCTCAGTCATTTCAGCGTCCAACTCTTGATTTCGGCTCAGATCATGATCTCATGGTTCATGAATTTGAGCCCCTCATCGGGTTCTGTGCTGACAGTGCAGAGTTTGCTTGGGGTTCTCTCTCCCTATCTCTCTTTCTCTCTCTCTCTCTCTGTCCCTCCCATGTACTCTCTTTCTCTTTCCCACTCAAAATAAATAAATAAACTTAAAAAAAAAACTAGGATCTTTATTTTTGATACTCTGTTCTCTACATTATTTAGAAAACATATTAGTTTTATAATAACTTAAATTGAAGTCTTGAAGGAAATGAGGAGTTAGCCATGGGGATAATGAGGGAGAGTATATAGGCCTGAAAAAGCAGATATTATAATTTCCCTAAGTGGGATGCATGTCTGATGTATTTGGGAAACAGAAAAGAGACGAGTATAGCTGAAACAATTGGAGAGATAATAGAGAATAAGGTCAGAGAAGTGATCAGATCTTGGAGGAATTCATAGGCCATTTTAAAGGCCGTACAAGGGCCTTAAAGATCAGTTCATTCAATCTCCTATAATTAACGCTTAGTAAACTGAGGCCCAGAGAGAATATATGAATTCCTGATCTTAAAGAATTTTCTTTTCCAGTACAGCTCACAACAACGCAGTTCATCCGCATTCATCAAACATCAGTGGCGTATGTAAACTGCATTAGTAGATACAGTAATAAAGTGGAAAATAAAATCATAAAACAAGGCACCTATGATTCCACTTTGTAAGTTCTTTAATGGTGTGAATACCATAGTGGAGAAACAATGGAAGGATACATCCAGAGGCAGTAAGGAGAAGTTGATTGTGTAGGGAGGAAGGGCTCCAAATAAGCACAGAAATCTTGAGGAATCTTAATGTATATGAAAACAAGTGTACACAAGATAAAACATTCTAATGGTAGTGGAGTCACAGAAATGTGCATGTATACAACACATACAGAAGAGGAAGATTTTTGAAAAATTACAATATATAGACAAAGATGGGAACAAAATGGAAGAAGAGTAATGTAAGAAATCTGGAGAAGTAAGAAAGGATGAGATTGTGAATGGTGTTATTGCCTATTAAAAGTCATGAGACTTATTTGATGGTTAAAGGAGAGCCATGAAATACAAAGACTTATGTTTTACGAATATAATTATGATGGTCCAGCAGGGAATCCTGTAGAAGGAAGCCAACTTGAAAGAAGACAAATTTGGATGTTATTGAAATAATGGAAGAAAAATACTGATCTAATGGGTGAAGAGGAGGCCGTAGGATCCAGGAACATTTGGTAAGTATTAGGAATACAATGTATTAGGAATACAATTAGGAATACAATACATTGTATTTCATTGGTGTGGGTGAAAAAAGATGACAGGGAGCGATTTACGGACAGGCTATAATGATGGTGACTTCGCTGAAAGAAACCGTGCGACAATAGGAGTTTGACTCTGCTTCCTGCAGGTATCGGAGCTCCCATCAGCTCTCGTTTGTTATCTACTAATAACTATGAGGGTTTCACCTGTATCTCTTCTATCTGAATTTAAATTTATTTTTTGTCTTCTTCCCTGGTTAGTTATTTCCCTCTCTCAGTTTCAAGTTAGTTAAAGAAATATCTAAACTATTTTTCTAACATTTGAGCTGACATCTGTGTGTGTGTGTGTGTGTGTGTGTGTGTGTGTGTGTGTGTGTGTAGAATGGAGGTAGAAACTTAGTTCAACTCACTGACAAGATATGCCATCCAGCAAAAATATGAAAACTCTCTTTCCATAATTTTATTAAACAGACTTTTTACACAGGACACTGCCATTGTTCCAAACAGGAATAGGAACAGTGAGGGAAAAATAGGAAATATAAAGATCAGAGAAAGTGAATAGAATTATCGCTAAGTCTAGTATATCTGTGATATAATTTCATCTCATCATTTTAGCAGCTAGATGAAAGATGGAAAGTATGTGATCAGCTGGTAGGGGAAAAGATTTTATTACTGTACACATTTTTATGAAATATTAGTAAATTTTGATTTAAATGGCATCAGGGTTTCTGCCCATTTCTTCACTGGATTATTTGTTTTTCGGGCATGGGGTTTGGTGAGTTCTTTTTTTTTTTTAAATTTTTTTTCAACGTTTATTTTTATTTATTTTTGGGACAGAGAGAGACAGAGCATGAACGGGGGAGGGGCAGAGAGAGAGGGAGACACAGAATCGGAAACAGGCTCCAGGCTCCGAGCCATCAGCCCAGAGCCTGACGTGGGGCTCGAACTCATGGACCGCGAGATCGTGACCTGGCTGAAGTCAGACGCTTAACCGACTGTGCCACCCAGGCGCCCCATGGTGAGTTCTTTATAGATTTTGGATACTAGCCCTTTGTCTCATATGTCATTTGCAAATATCTTTTCCCATTCCGTTGGTTGCCTTTTAGTTTTGTTGATTGTTTCCTTTGCAGTACAGAAGCTTTTTATCTTCATGAGGTCCCAATAGTTCATTTTTGCTTTTAATTCCCTTGCTTCTCTAAAGAAGAAATCCAGATGGCCACGAGGCACATGAAAAGATGCTCAACGTCACTCCTCATCAGGGAAATACAAATCCAAACCACACTGATTTACCACCTCACGTCAGTCAGAGTGGCTAAAATAAACAAATCAGGAGACTATAGATGCTGGAGAGGATGTGGAGAAACGGGAACCCTCTTGCACTGTTGGTGGGAATGCAAACTGGTGTGGCCCCTCTGGAAAACAGGGTAGAGGTTCCTCAAAAAATTAAAAACAGATCTACCCTATGATCCAGCAATAGCACTGCTAAGAATTTACCCAAGTGATAGAGGAGTGCTGATGCGTAGGGACACTTGTACTCCAATGTTTATAGCAGCACTTTCAACAATAGCCAAATAATGGAAAAAGCCTAAATGACTATCAACTGATGAATGGCTAAAGAAATTGTGGTTTATATACACAATGGAATACCACTTGGCAATGAGAAAGAATGAAATATGGCCTTTTGTAGAAATGTGGATGGAACTGGAGAGTGTTATGCTAAGTGAAATAAGTCATACAGAGAAAGACAGATACCGTATGTTTTCACTCTTATGTGGATCTTGAGAAACTTAACAGAAGACCATGGGGGAGGGGAAGGAAAAGAAAAGTTAGAGAGGGAGGGAGCCAAACCATAAGAGACTCTTAAAAACTGAGAATAAACTGAGGGTTGATGGGGGATGGGAGGGAGGGGAAAGTGGGTGATGGGCATTGAGGAGGACACCTGTTGGGAGGAGCACTGGGTGTTGTATGGAAACCAATTTGACAATAAATTTCATATTAAATTAAAAAAAATAAATAAAATGGCATCAGGTTCGTAGTACTTGGAGCTTCTTCAAGTTTACATGAAAATCCCTGGAAAAAAAGAAAAATAGTCACAGCGTTCATGAAGTTAAAGACCAGTGTATAACTTGGATCATGTTCTAAGAGGACTCTCCACTAATGGTAATTTTACTGAGATTAGCTAGATTTACCATGTTTTTCTTTAAATCATTTCATAACGGAACTCTTAACCTTGAAACTGGCAGCCTGATTTCACTTCAAGGTAAATTAATTGCTTCCATTTTTGTGCTGATGTATAGATGCTTTATATGTCTCTTAGCAATTGCTTAATTCTGCTCTGCAATAGAATAGGTTTGGGTAGTATTTATCTCACAAATGAACACCTTGAAGTTGAGAAAGCATGTGTTACTCATCTATGTATTTCCTGCAGTGTTCATAAGGTACTTAAAAATGATTATTCAATTATTGAATGAAATTTTGTTATCAGAATGGCATTATAATATGGAGCAATTAAATAGTCTTTTGTTGTATGTTGCCTCAGTGACCTGGAAACTACTTCATGTAATAGAATGAAATAATATAGGCATGATTTGAAACTACATTTTCGTTAACTGGTTGATTCATTATCCTGACACTTACAAGCCGTGTTTTACATAGCTATCTTAGCTCATAACTTATCACATAGTATTTTCCCATAGGTTTAAAGAAAGAAGTATTTTTCTCTAAATTTAACTCACAAAAGATAATATATATTTTTTAATTGCTTATCAGCTATATCTAGTTAAGTCTAGAGTATAAGGTAAATACATAATTATTCTTTGATCAAGTACATTACCTAGTATTTAATTATGATAATTCTTCTGGTAAAAAAAGAAAGAAACCCATGTATATAGGACTGAAAGCATTTACTTGCATTCCATGAATTTTATTCCAAAATTTTTAATTTATAATTAGCTTAATTTCTGAAACATAAAATATATTAGTATTTTGTAGAATTTTTGGTGAATTTTTAATCTAAAGTTTAATATAAATGTGTGTTTAGTATACTGATAAAGAGATCTATAAAATATTTGATAGACATATACCACTTATATCTCAGGAATCCTTTCTTAAAAAGAAATATAAAACAGGTATATTTTAGTGGAGGAATTTACTAGTCAATGATAAACTTAAAAAAGTATATCTTTTTAGTTATTACAAAAGTTTACAGAGAACTAAATTGTGTATGATTTTCCTATGAGAGTGTATACCTATATTGATACCATTTCCCATACTGATGTATATACTTATTAATAGATATAGATATATAATTGTTAATTAAAAACCACTAACATTATCATTTAAATTCAATTATTTTAGGATAAAAATAATTGAATAACAAACTATCTTTATTAAATATTCTTAAATTCAGGAAGTAATTTCATATGATTATTTTATGACACATTAAATACATTATATATATATATATATATATATATATATATTATACTATAAGACAGGTGTTGCTATCTGATTTTTCACCCTCTCTAATTGAGGGTGTGTGATTTTCTCAAGGTTCTATTATACCTAAGTGATAGAGATAGTAGCTGAGTTATGATGTCAAAATGCCATAACTATTTAATTTAACTATTATATACTCTTGTCACAACTGAATTTAATTACCTGGTAAATTTCAATGCATTGCAAAGCTTACTAAAATTTGTAGTTACAGATTTTATTTTTTTTTTAATTTTTAATGTTTATTTATACTGAGAGACAGAGTGTGAGTAAGGGAGGGACAGAGAGAGAGGAAGAGAGAGAAAATCCCAAGCAGTTTCCATGCTGTCAACACAGAGCCCAGCACAGGGCTTGATCTTACAAACTGTGAGATCATGACCTGAGCCTAAATTAAGGGTTGGATTCTTAACCAACTGGTCCCCCTGGCACCCTACAGATTTTATTTTACAACATTTAATAAAATTTACCAAAATGTAAGCAATTGGCTAGGTACTAAAAACATGCATATGGAAAACATATTTCTTTGCATTTAAATATTTAATAATGTACTGTAAAGATGATAAAGTGTGATAAAATAATAGAATATTTATGAATTTGGATATTCTAGATTCAAATGCTATGCTTGAATCCAAGCTCTGCTACTAATTGGCTTTTGAGACAATTTACTGAACCCGCATTCATGATCATAATATTGACAATAATAATGAGAATGATGATAGTAATACTGGGATTAAACTCATAGGATTGCTGTGAAGATTAAATAGCACAATAAAGATTTATGCATATTTAAGTAATATTTATGGCTTGAATTCACAACCACAAGATCAAGAGTTGCATGCTTTGTAGACTGAGCCAACCAGGCTCTCAGCAATGAAGTATTTATAAATTAAGGTATATACATTGTTTTTCAGACATAATACTATTGCACACTTCATAGACTATAGTATAGTATGAACATAAATTTTATATGCACTAGGAAACCAAAAAAATTCATTTGACTCACTTTATTGCAATATTCACTTTATTGCAGTAGTCTGGAACTGAACTTCCAATATATATGAGGTATACTTCTATATTATAAATTTTATGAGATATCTGTGAAAAAGTAGAAATATGGAATGTCTTAGTATCGGGAGATTGAAATAAAAAGAGAAGGAATTTTCATATTGTCAAAAGTTGTATTTAATAAACTGTGCCACATATTCACGTCATCATTCTGTATGTCTCTCTGAACCTCAAACCCCACATGTAAAAGTGAAATAATATCAGATCATTCAACTGAGTTGATAAATGAGGCTTATAACAAGATGTGCTACACTGTACACCAAGTAAAATTCCTGCTTCATAGTACACACTCTATAAATGTCATACCCTGTCTTATGTATTCTTCCCTACGTCTTGTGGGAGAAATAAAGAATGCCTGGAATAGGAAACAGGCTTCATACAGTCAGTTGAATTGCTTTCTCAATACATCACTATATTGCCAATATTGAAAAAGCTTTTACTATAAACATAGTATTATTTTTCTGCTATAAGAAAATCTCATAGATTTTGTTCATTAAAAAAAATTTAACATTTATTTATTGCTGAGAGACAGAAAGAGACAGAGCATGAGCAGGGGAGGAGCAGAGTGGGAGGGAGACACACAATCTGAAGCAGGCTCCAGGCTCTGGGCTATTAGCCCAGATAAGGGGCTTGAACCCATAAACCATAAGATAATGACCTGAGCTGAAGTTGGATGCTCAACCAACATAGCCACCCAGGCATCTCTAATTTTGTTCATTCTTATACAAAAAAGTCAAAGAGACTCACACAGACAGAGAAGAAGAGAGAGAGATCAATTGTAAGTGAGAAAATGTTATCAGCCAATATATCTCCCCAGGTGAAGACCAGAGTAAAATGTTTCACTGGGGTAAGTTTGTTATTTTCTGACAAATAACGAAATTTCCCTGGAACTGAGAAAGCATTATCAATTTTTTATCATTTTAGATATATAATTTAATTTTTTTATATCATAATGTGGTCACAACTTGTAAATATTTGTTGCCTTTGAATTTCTGTACCTTCAAATGACTGAACCATATAACGTACTACACATTTACTGTGGACATGTCAGATAATTTTGGCATTTGTTAAGTTATGTATGACATAAAATATCTGTTTACTTATTTTTTTAAAAAAATAATGTTAATTTATTTTTGAGAGAGAGAGAGAGAGAGAGAGAGAGAGAGAGAGAGAGAGAGAGACTGTGCAAGCAGGGGAGAGGCAGAGAGAGAGGGAGACACAGAATCCTAAGCAGGCTCCAGGTTCCAAGCTGTCAGCACAGAGCCTGACATGGGGCTTGAACTCACCAACCGTGAGATCATGAACTGAGCTGAAGGTGGACACTTAACTGACGGAGCCACCCAGGCACCCCAAGATCTGTTTGCTTCTAATGCTTGTATTTTAGGAAAGCTCTTTAGTCAAGATTTATCTGAGTATATACAATTTTTAAAAAGCTTTTTAAGCTAATCTATTTTCACCAAATAGAAAGCAAGAAGACAATTTACTAAAGACTTAAAATATGTCTCTGATTATTATGTTGGACAGTCCACAATAACCTCTGAGGCATATACTGTCATCATTTCATAGATGAGGAAATAAACTAGAGGTAAGATAGAGATAAAAATGTGTATAACTGTTTAAAAGTTCTTTGCTTTTTACACTGAAAATCTGTAGTAGTAAAAAAAAAAAAAATGAAAGGGTCCAGAAGAAGAGGACTGGAGAATTTGTTGACTCTAAGCAGAATTGTAGAATAGAACAAAATGAGAATTTAAACTTGACTTGTGAAATCCTATGGCATAAAGGAAAATCAGATAAAACTGATTAATTAAATGTATCAGGAGGTTTTTACTTACAGTTAATAGAAATCCCAACCAAAATTGCACATGACAAGAAAGTGGGAAGCAGATGCTACTAATTCTTAATACTTTCATTCAAGATCTCTTGGCTTTCACACATTTCCTTTTTGCTGGTCCTAGAATTTCTTCTTTTATCCATAGGCTTGTTATATCATAGTTAAAATTAAAACTTCACCTGCAGTCCACCCTTGTGTATGTGATTGCATCCAAAGAAAGGAAGGGAAGTGTCTCCCTACACATTGTTTTAGTTACAGTGGAAATCTTTTTCCCTAGGTCCATCCAGCCTCACATCTCTAATTTATCGTTGGCCAGAACTGACCCAACTTTCCCGTCTCCTTAAACCAATTGCTGGCCAAAACTATTAGTTTTGCTAACCTTACTTAATTCAATCATCACTTATCCCCTGGGCCTAGAAGGGGCCCATCTTTTCTGGACACAATATTTTCATCTGTCTTAACTACATCTAGATTATTTTGGCAATAAAGAATGAGAAAGTAGCTTCTGGATAGACTGTACCTGTCACTTTAGATATGAGTGACTTGGAGACAAGATATGGTCCTGAGTTGGGGTGTTATGGGCTTTATTCCGTTGTAAGCTGACTAGGTTCAGGTACCAAAGCATTATAGTACTTGAGAGAGTGCCATCCATTTGTAATCTACGTGATACTGCCTACAGTTTTATATCATATAGCTTGGGTAGCCATTTACATAAGCTCTGGCAGATACAGTACCTTACAACTATCACAAAGAGATGTTGTATAAATTACAATGGATTTCAGCACATATAATATTGTATACAAAGCACTGAGTGCCACAATACAATAACCATTTAATATTACTAAAATATATTAAACCTAATGTGCCACAAACTGAGATAATACTTTAATCCTTTAATATAGTTTTAATTTAATCATAACAATGGTCTTATGAAATGAATAACCTTATTGTCCCCATTTACAGAGGAGGAAATTGCTTTATAGTTCAAATATCTTTTCCAGTATCACAGTTAGTAAATAATAGAGATAAAGCTAAAGCTTGTAAATACCAATTACAATATCAAATCATTGCAGTTAAATACCACTGTAGTATATTTCAGAAACCTAACTAGGAAGAAAATGAGTAATCAATGGTCAAGAAGAAAAAAACAACTGGAATATAAAGGGAATTGTCTTGGCAATAACAAAAGAGAGAGAGAGAGAGAGAGAGAGAGCGAGCAGAAAAATCAGGGGATTCTCTTGGAAGCAATATTAACACTGATTAAGAGAATGTCAGTTTCTCTAAATTTTGACATGTGAAATGAGTCCAGAAATAAAAATGAGGTGTTCTTTAACCAAGTATAATTATACTCATGATTCATAAATCATAATGTGAACAAAAGTTTTTTGAGTTTCATTGTGTAAGTGATTGAAGTAGAAGTAGTAATAGCAAGAGTAGAAGCATTTACAATTTGTTAAAAATAATAAATAGACACAATATATTAACAAGGATAGAGAAATGCCAAAATGTCCTATCTGTATGTTTTCAGATTCAGATGATTCTAAAATGCTTTTGAAATAGGTGACTGATGCAAACAAACTTGTAAAGAACAGTGTCTTTAAGGACCATTCCTTTTGAGGCTTTGTAGTCTTAGAATCTTTTCTTTTTCATTTCCTAGCTACATTGAAATGGGGAAAGTTACCTTCTTGAGATTTCAAATTCTCCAGCTGTTAAATATAGATTAATAATATTAATTTGTTTTGGTCTTTTTGAGGTCAAAGGTTGATAATATATGCCAATCATCTAACTGGCTGGTTGCTTGGTACATATCAGGCATAGTTTTTACCTCAGAACAGGAAAAAGAGTTATGAAAAAGATATGGAATTTCTATTTGTGTTTAGTTTATCTTGCCTTTCACCTTACTCCACATGCAGCCTGCATTCAAAAATTATCTTTGTGTTTTATATCCCCTAGGCAATTAATTCATTAACTTTAAGTAGTTCCCTTCAATAGAATATAGTTCCTTAATATAGAGAATAAAATTGTATAAAACTTCTTTTCAAAATCATCAGAGTCAACATATGCATATCACAGAGAGCTATGCACAAGGAATGAGAAATCTGAAAGAGTAAGCTCCTATTTTATACTGTGAGTCTGTGTCAAGATGGCAGGTAATAGCACCAAACTTTGCCAGCAGTAAGTAAGAAAATCTTATCAATATATTCTATCTTCTGTCTTACTCTATTTGGTATGCCTTTGTGTCACTGGTTACTTTGCTTGATGAGAATCAGTTTTAATTTCAATCATATTTTAAAATTCAATATTAAAAGATAAACATAAAACAAATTCCAAAAGGGTTTTCCCCATACCTTTCAATGAAATAGAAAAACTAAAACTGAAAAAATAACCCCAATATATTAATTATAGCATTTTTATGTTTTATTAAATAAAAATATTAGATGAAGCAAAACAAAGAGCTACATCTCAAATAAATCTACTATACAGTCTACTATGTGAATTTATCACTGAAGAGAAGGGAAGTCATATTTCAGAATAAGAGCCTTCTAAATTATAATACCTTAAGTACATAAAGAATTTATTATATTGTCATTAGCTTTCTCATTTAGCTACATAAAAATGACAATTTAACACATTGGCAACAGCTCTTGGATATTATTGTTCCAAAAGACTAAGATGAACACTGTACAAGGAAAGACAGCTTGGAAGCTGTAATAAATGGAACATATAGTCTTAATAGTATTTATATTTAAAGAGAATACATATTTTTTTTTATTTTTTCCATTTCATTTCATTTTTTATTTTTATTTTTATTTAGTTAGTTAAATATAGTGCAATATTAGTTTCAGTTGTACAATATAGTAATCATCATTTCCATACAGCACCAGGTGCTCATCACAAATGCAGTCTTTAATCCCCATCACCTAATTAACCCATCAGTTTTTTCTCTGTAATTAAGAGTCTTTTCTTGCTTTGTCCCTCATTGTCTTGTTTTTTCCCTTTGCTTATTTGTTTTATTTCTTAAATTCCATCTATGTGTGAAATAATATGATACTTGTTTTTCTCTCACTTTCACTTAACATTGTACTCTCTAGCCCATCCATGTTGTTGTAAATAACAATATTTCTTCTGTTCATGCCTGAATGATATTCCATTGTATATATGAATCAATTTTAAAGCAATCTGAACCTAGAATTCTATTAGATTTTCACCCTTTACCAATATTCCAGTCGCCTTACCCATCCACACCTCCCAAGATGCTTTAGTAGTTCCCCATTATTGTGTGTTTCCCAAGTTTTATTGTGTTTCCAAAGTTTTATAGATGAAATTATTTGTCTTCCACATGGATATTTAACTAGATTGTGAGACAATTAATAAATTTACATTACTGTGAAAACAAACATCACAGAAACAGGGAAAAACACAATCACCTCACCTTAGCACTCTGATCAGCTGGGAGGAAGGCAGAGCAGATGTGCTCAGGCTTTCTAGGGGAAACATTCACTAACAGTTCACCTTTGTACAAAAATCAGTTAGCATGTTTAAGTGGCAAAGGGAAATGGCCAAAGTTTGCTAAAGGGGCTTTCTATTGTGTCTGGATCATTAACTATTTTATCTATCATCTATGTATGTATGTATGTATGTATGTATGTATGTATGTAACTATCTATCATCTATCATCTATCATCTATCCCTTTTTGATCTATCAATCATCTATCTATCTATCTATCTATCATCTATCTATCTATTTCAGAGAGAGAAAATATGTGCAAGTAAGTGAAAGGGACAGAGAGAGAGAGAGAGAGGGAGAGAGAGAGAGAGGGTGGCAACGTGGGGCTCGATCCCATGACCCTGGGATCATGACCTGAGCTGAAATCAAGAGTCAGATGCTCAACCGACTGTGCCACCCAGACACCCCTGCTTTATCAGTTTAGGTATTTTGATGTTGGGGAACCTGAGTAATGCAACTGAGTTCAGATTACTCGCTTTTCTTTGGTGCAATGCCTATTGTTATATTTCATTAATTCAAGAAACTGATGATTATGTTATTAGGCAATAAGGCTTTATTTAATGTGGATAAATTAAAGATCACTAGTGATTTGATATTGATATCCTACTCATCCATTCAAATCTCCTTCTCCTTTCCTGACCCACAAAGGCAGAGATGAGTGAACATTCCATTTGCTGTCATAGCATTTATGCATACTATCACTTAGCAAAGATAAATCTTAGTTTAAATGTCTGCTTTCAAAATCTGTGATGAGCAACACTTTTGAATCCCTTCTGATTTGTAACAGAGAAGGGGCTCTGTCACTGATGGTGTATATCACTATGCAGAAATGAAACTACTATAGTTTTTCCATGTTGTTCTGTTGTAACTTTTGTGTAATCACCTTTATGACTCTATTAACTTTTCCAATCAAATGTGGCACAAACTAATATGTATGAATAATGCCTAAAATATATGAATATACTAGACAATAATTAAACCAGGTTAAATTATAAAGAATTTTAATATACTGAATATATTATATTGTGATACAAAAACATAGTTTTCATGGGTAGTTGTTTTTCACCAGGATGGATTTTGCTGCCACAGCTGACTTTGGATAATAATTGGAGACATTTCTAGTTGTCACAATGGTTAGAAAGTTACTACTATCTAGAAGGTAAAGGGCAGAGATGCCAGTAAGTATCCTACAGTGCCGAAGATAGCCAGCCACCCTCCTCTTTAAAAGAATTATTCAGGCCAAAGTGCAAATAAAGCCAAGGCTGAGAGAGCCTGCTATAGAGGTGGTGTGGTGATGATGATGATGACGATAATGATGACAATGATGATGTTTCTTATCATTAATTTTTCTGAACAGTTTCTACCAAATATAGCGTTTCTATATTAAAAAGGTACTAGGTTTGAATTGTATTTCTAAAACCTTCATTAATTAATTAATTTTATTCTATAAGGAAATATTTTTTCACTCACTTATGTTTTAAGCCATTGCCTGTGTATGACGGAAATGGATAAAATTTTAACCAACTCACTAAAAATTATATATACTCCCAGATGTATATTTCAGTCACATGAATATGACTCCAGTTGCAGATAACAACTTATCTTATACCCTTTGGTACTTGACATTTTGAATAAACTGTCTTAAAATACTTGTAAGTGTTTCTGTTCTTCTTCATTTAGACTTTAGGCAGATGGCTGAATAAAGTCACCTGACTATATTTTTTTAATGTCCCATTTCCTGACATGACTCAAGGGACTTCAGCATACATCTGCCATGATATTTATTTTCTCTCTTTTAATCCTACTCATTTTTACCTCTGCAAATGTTCATCTATTCCCGAGTACGTTCGGCATACACACACACACACACACACTGCTATTGCTATTTCTATGTGTGCATGTGTATATATATACATTATATTATATATGTATGTATATAAATATATATGTATGTGTATATATATATGCTCTCTCTATATATACTATTTTGCATAAGATGCTTATACATATGAAAATTAAAGTACTTCTCATAAGATATAAATTAATTCTTTGAATTTATAACTTAGTAGTTCTTTAACAAATTCTCCTTTCTTATTTGTTGATCTTTACCATTTCTTATAAAATCAGTGTTGTTTTAAATAACTGAAAGTGCAAAGGAACAAAAGATTGATGATATTTAGATTTATGAAGGGTACCACATTTAGATATATTGTTTTCAATTCTTATGCTAATATAGAACATTTAAATTATATATTAAAATACATATATATATGTTCAGCAGTAGACTATATTATTTTAATTACATGCTACATAAATCTATAGGTTAGTTTTGTGGTAATTGTTATTTCATTTAATAAAAACAAATTTTCTTGGATATACATGAAATTTAACTAGAATGAGTCATTAAAAAGTGTGAAAAGTTTTCAAGTATTTTAATATGATAAATAATAAGGATGCTATAAAGGTTTTATCAATTACTGAAGTACTGATTGGCACACACATTTTGATGTATAAATATAGACACATGATTTGAAGATGCTAGTGAGCTGGTATCTGACTTGACAAATTCAGGGAATTCTAGGATGAATATACTGCTAAAATACAGCTGAAGATGTTAAGACATATTTGGAAAAGCAGTCAGAGAGTGAAGTAACAATGCTTATTTCTTGGATGAACCTAGATATTTGATGATGAGACAGATGCCTTTTTTATGATAGTAAAAAAAAATTATCTTATTCTATCATTAGATTTTTTTTTCATTTATTAAATTAAATTGTTTGGGTATATTAGTTCAGTGGGCTAGTAACATTTTTTCCCCTCCAAGATAACACATTCTTAATGGCAAGATCAAACTATTTCCAAATAAAGTTGAGAGAATTGTGCTGCTTCTCTGTATGCCCTTTTTAAAACTAAGGAATGAAGACATTTCCATTCTAAAATGTGTCATATATCTGGTTTATATTGCTTTCCATTCATAAAAAGAAGGGGAAAAGAACACCTCATTTTTACATTACTCATACTCTGTAATTTTCGGGCAAGAAATCATTGTTCAGATGAGTGAAATATTTATGCATTTGTTTAAAAATATTTATTTGGTATATAGTGTATTTTATTAATAATGTGAAATACTAAATTTCCATGTTAAAAAGCTGTACAGACCTTACCCTCACAAAGCTTAGCTCTAGCAGGAATCACAGTATTTAAACAATTATTTACAATAAAGTAGACATATATTGACTACTTAGACTCTAGGAAAGACATTCCCCAAAAATTAAGTTACTCAAGAGAAAATCAAAATAAGAAGAGTGTTCCCTTCAGGTAAAATTGTAGGTAAATTCATAAATGCAGAGACACCATGAAGTAATAGAGAAATAATGTTTTCAAGATAGCTAAATCTAGAAAGATGGAGACAAGGATGGGAGAAGGAGTGTATAACTAAAGCAATAAGATATCTAGATTCATCTAGATTCAATTTTATATCATATTTACAGTAAAATATACTAAAGAAAAGCGAAATACATCTATAATAATACTTAAATTGAATGCATTTTGCTTTAAGCATCATTGAATCTGCTGGATCATATGGCCCAAATTGCATAGCAGCTTGGACCTGCTACAGAGCCTTATTTTGTTCTGGGTCCTACTCACAACTAGCATCTTTTACAGCCACTTTTTATTTAAAAACATTTTTTAATGTTTATTTATTTTTGACAGAGAGACACAGAGCATGAGTGGGGGAGAGGCAGAGAGAGAGGGAGACACAGAATCCCAAGCAGGCTTCAGGCTCTGAGCTGTCAGCACAGAGCCTGATGTGGGGCTCAAACTCACAGACTGCGAGATCATGACCTGAGCCAAAGTCAGATGCTCAACCGACTGAGCCACCCAGGGACCCCTACAGCCACTTTTTAAATGGAATAGAGTAGCACACATAATTGCTTTTTTTTTTCTCTTTAGAATATGTTAGTCTTTGGGTAAGTTCTGTAGACATATTTTCAAGTGTAAACCTTTTGTAAAACATGAGTTTCATATTATTACCCTAACTTACAACAGAGGGGAATTGACATACTGGAAGCTCAGTCAGCAGTGTTGGAGCTGGAACTTGAATCTGTAGGACTCATATTAACAAACTATTAACTGCCATGCAATTAATTACATGATTACACAGAGATCAATTCAAATAATTTTCCAAATTATTTGGATGGCCTTTCTCATCTCTCTTTGTATTCAACAATCCACCCATGAACTATTCCCTATTTCTTTTGATAACAATTATTAAACAGTCTTTGAATAAGTGCCTGATATGTTACAGACACTGGGTTAAACCTGATGATTCAGAGATGCATGACAAAATTCCAGCCATTCAACAATCTACAGAATTGCTGACACCCAGACAACTGATAAGACAAGAGACAGTGGAGAAATAAGAGGAGTGAGTGGTAAGACAAAATGATACAGTAGTTATCACTTACTCTTCGTGACTATTAGGAGATGCTTTTCCAAGAAAATCATTCCTGGATTGATATTTGAAGAATAAGTAGCAGTGAAGTAGGATAATAAGGTCATGAAGGGCATTCCAGACAAGTGGAAATGCACACGCCAAGATTTAGAATTTTGAGAAAGTATGATAAAAGCAGAAGGAATATAAAGAATTGAATTAGGGGCACCTGGGTGGCTCAGTTGGTTAGGTGACCGACTTCGGCTCACGTCATGATCTCGCAGTTTGTGAGTTCAAGCCCTGCGTCGGGCTCTGTGCTGACAGCTCAGAGTCTGGAGCCTGCTTTGGATTCTGTGTCTCCTCCTCTCTCTATCCAGCCCCTGCTCACACTCTGTGTCTCTCTGTCTCTCAATAATAAATGAACATTAAAATTTTTTTAAAAATCATTAAAGAAAATAATTGAATTATATGCATTGATTTTCAAGAGATATAGGGGGAAAACATAATTTTTAATTGATTGTCCTGTGAAAAAGGGAGAAAATAAAAAGACTAAAAATTCCCTTCATCTTGGCAAATTAGACAAATAATATAATTATTAATTAGATGTTATTAGCCAGGGTTCTCTAGAGAAATAGAACAAATAAGATGTGTGCAGAGGGATGTGTGTGTGTGTGTGTGTGTGTGTGTGTGTGTGTATGTGTGTGTGTGTGTTTAAGAAATTGGCCCACACAGTTGTGAAGCCTTCACCAGTTCAAAATCTGATGGATAAGGCTGGCACACTGAAGATTTGAAAGAATCACGATTCAACACAGAAGCAGTATGCTGGAGAATCAGGAAGAGCCAGTGTTCCAGATCAAGTCTGCAGGCAGGCTGCTGGCAGAATTCCCTCTTGCTCAGGAGAAATCAGCTGATTGTTCTACTAAGAACTTCAGCTGATTGAATGAGCCCCATGTTAATTAAGGGGGCCAATCTCCTTTACTGACATTACACCAAATTAAATGTAAATCTCATCCAAAAACATGTGCAAGATTCAGGATAATGTTGGACCAAATATCTGGCATCATGGCCCAGCTAAGAGGACACTAATATTAATCATTATAGAGGGGGAGTACTTCATATCACCAATAATACTCTTCTTTTGGAAGTAGTGGAAATCACAAAAATTCCCAGCATATTTTCCAATTGGTAGGGAGCCCCACATGACAGCTAAAAAAAATCTTTTTTTGTAAAATTCTTCCTGATTATTCTTTTTTAAAAAGTAGACATGGAATCTATCCCTGAAAATGATGGCCTTCGTAGCAAGGAGTGCATGCTAGTAATCTTAAATTTTCCATATTACCAGAATATTTTCTTTTTAATTATCAAAAAAATCAAAATCTATTTAAAACTGAGATGACCTGAAGAGCAGAAATTTCAAAGGTTGGTAAATCATCTCCTTCTGTATCCTATTTGAATTGGTCTCTGAGGAATTAATCTCCAATGAAATGTAGTCTTATGTACTCAAATTGACGATTATGTTCATATGTCCAACAGGTTCATTATATTAGTTCCTCTTGTAAGTCATTAATTTGATATCTTGATAATTTAAATTTATGGTCACAGATAGGGACATATTTCTAGATAATTTTCTAAAAGGAATCGGTTTCCTGTATAGTTCTATTGGACATTATATAACCTACATTTAGACTAAATCATGTTCATGGTGAAAGATAAAAATCTCCAACTTGGATGCTTCCACTTAACTGACTTTTCCTTTTTTAAAGAATTTGAAAACTCACTACTACCAAAGTATTACAGTAATTTTTAAAGGCTTTGTGTAGTCTCAAACCACTAATCTATTCCTGTCAAATCTGTTAGATCAAGTTGCACTAAGGAATCTATTCTATCTCATTTTTTTTACTTTTCTTTTTTTTAAATCTTTTAAAGTCACTTGCCCTAATATGCCCTACATAATATGCACTAAATGCACTCATCCAATTTTTCTTCAGTATTACTTCAGGAGAAAAGTTTTGGCAAATGGCAGTACAATTAATTCAAGAAAATTAGGATAAAAACGACAACAAAATGTCTATGACTATAAATATGAAGTGAATTAGTTTACAGCAAGAGCATTCTCTATCCAGAAAAGCAACAGCTCTCTTTTATTTTGTGATAATTCTTAAGACCCCAGAAAATTATAGATATCAATATTAAGCATAAATATACATATTTAAAGAAAATGAAATCTCTTTTCAATACACCTTTTGTCATTGTATTGTTAAAATAGTTAATACTGTGTTAATGTTTAGTGAATAAGTATTTAAAGTATTCAATGAGTTATTAAAGTTTGTGTCTCTTTGGAACAAATCCACATTTCTCCATGGTCTTATGTTAGGACTAGAATTCTGCAAACTATATTTCTTCATGGCCACCTGATTTTCTTTTCTTTTTTTTTTTAACGTTTATCCATTTTTGAGAGACAGATAAAGAATGTGAGCAGCGAAGGGTCAGAGAGACAGGGAGACATGGAATCAGAAGCAGGCTCCAGGCTCTGAGCTGTCAGCACAGAACCCTACGCGGGACTTGAACCCACGAACTGTGAGTTCATGACGTGAGCTAAAGTTGGACACTTAACTGACTGAGCCACCCAGGCTCCCCTAACCACCTGATTTTCTGTTAGGTTTGCTTCTGTTTATAGCAGGTGCTACGAGGAAACTGGCAAACAGAATATGGAAGAAGGAACTTGCTCCTTTTTCTTTTACTGCTGCTCCTGACAGCATTGTCCCAATATGAAATTCTACCAATAGCCATTGTTTCTGTTTTCCAGCTTGTTCTCACTTTCCAAAATTAGGTTCGTGGCCCTTTCACTTCAATATGAACACTGGCTGAGGAGCATCTTCCTCAGAGGTGCATGCTTCAGCTCTTTAGGCCCCTCTTTTCCAAGCTTCTGGGGTCTGACAATGGCAGCCAATCCTCTTTGTTTCTCCAGCCCTAGGTTTAGGGCTATTCCCTACAACTCATACCTTTGTTACTTTGGTTTTCATTTGTAATTTTTATAGTTGTCTACTATCCATATAACCAAATCCTTCCAATGAATCTCCCTGTTGAAATAATTAGCGTGGTTTATTTTTCCTTGATGGGACCCAGAGTAATAATACAGATTATTGCCAGTCATTCTAGAAAACTTCTAAGAATGGGTCTCTTTAGTTCTAGAAGCAAATGAGAATATGTGTGGTTATAATCATGTAAAAATTTTGCAACTATGAATTTACTGAAAAACACAAACACACATGAATATATATAAATTCTACACAATTGAAGTACCCAATATCTGGATTTTTTTTTACCAGTTAATACATTACAAACCATTTTCTAGCTTACAACTTCTTTAATAGGCAATGTGGTGTGGCAGATTAAAAAACAAAAACAAAACCTTATGTTCTAAAATCAGACAGAACTAAGTTTTCCTATGCTGCTGAGGCACTTTTTATAGACATTTATTATCTAAATTCTTATTTTATATCACAATTATATTTTTAGGTTTCTATCTCACTGGGATCTGAGCAACTGGAAGATTACGTTGATTTATCTTTGTATCTTTACACCTAAAATAACACAAAGCATAACGCTGGTGCTCAAAACATGTTAGGAAACATTAAATTATATTGAATTGAGCACATTGTAAATTGTAAAATGGTGTAAAAACACAAACTGTTATTATTTCAATGTTACCATAAACTCATGCGATAAGAAATTTGAATCAATTTATACTATGAAGTGATACACATAAAGAAAAAAAAATTTACGGAGACGAAATTGTCTCCTGCCTGGCAAAAATGCTTTCGTGATTTCCCATGAAAGTTAATTTTAAAGTACATAGATTGGTAGCATATTCTCCATTCCTATCATCCCTAAAATAATCTGACTGATGGGTTAAACACAGTTATCTCAGATATCGATTAAGATTTGTAATTCTCTTAGTGTCCTATAATACAAAAACAGGACATACCTAGTGTAATAAAAATAGTAATATTGGGGCGCCTGGGTGGCGCAGTCGGTTGAGCGTCCGACTACAGCCAGGTCACAATCTCGCGGTCTGTGAGTTCGAGCCCCGCGTCAGGCTCTGGGCTGATGGCTCAGAGCCTGGAGCCTGTTTCCGATTCTGTGTCTCCCTCTCTCTCTGCCCCTCCCCCGTTCATGCTCTGTCTCTCTCTGTCCCAAAAATAAATAAACGTTGAAAAAAAATAGTAATATTATTTTATTTGTAAGACCAAACTTTTAGTACATTTCCAATTTTTTTTACCTGTTAAGAGGCACTAGAAAATAGTATCTTTCAATAGATGTTAAAACAGGTAGAAAACTTTTGTCTTCTCTTAGTTCAATTTTTGCTCCCTTCTTTGCTCTGTTAATCTCATTAAATAAATAATGAATCTATAATATTTTCAATTTTTCACTCAAAATGTAATGGTTTGCACTGATACAATAAGTGTGTATGTCATAATTGCTATAAAATTATATGTATTAATAGACACCAGAGAATTAAACTTCACTGAACAGAATCTCTGCACGGTGAAAGAAACTTATTCATTTTGCTAGAGGTCTCCTGTTCTCTTTTCTATTATACTTTGTTCTTGTGTTGTCTGGAAAACTACTTCTCATTTTGAGTGTTATTGCTTTAAAAGTTCTATCTCATAACTAAGCCTTCTGGTCCCACTAAGAAATGCTTTTTGGTCTTGTTACATAAAAATAAAAAGGATACCATGAAGAACTGCTTACCTTGCACATGAAAAATCAGCTGATACCTCAATTACATTCCAACACTTTAGGGACATTCCACAGTTATCCTTTGTGGTAAGCTTTAAATCAGCCATCTGGATTTCAACAATATTTAGGCTCGACACTTTGAATGGGGAATCAAGCATTTCCATAACAGTTCTCCCAGTGCTCAAATCCTCATATCGATTCAGTTTTGCAGCGTGTGTTACACTGTACTGTGTTCCGTGCTGAAAATGATATGTTTTTACTAAGCTGATGGTAAAATCATCATAACATTTATCAGTATCGCACCAGGCTATTATGTCCCCTACTGGAACAGATATTACTTGTTCAAGCATTTCTGTCCTAAGAAAGCAGATTGTATTCCCTTGCTTCTGATTTTTGGCTAGAGGTCTGATCTAGACAGCAGGAAACCTGAGTTTTGAATTATATTAGTACTTCCTTTTACTGTAACTCAGGTCCCTTATTGAATACATAGTAATCACATTCACCTTCCTATTTATAATTAATATCCATTTGAAAATGCAAGGTATGAATTTAAATACAGAAAACTTGAAATTAAATCCAACAAAAATTATTGAGCACCTATTTTACTCCTCAGTGTAGATTTTTAAAATATACTTAGAAAACGGTTTGTGTCCTTAATATATATTTTAATTTTGTTGCATTGAGCTGATAATAAATTAAACAATTGAGAGTAGATACAGAAAAGAGGATTGGGATGTCAGAGTAACCAATAATTATAATAAACAAGTTCAATTGTATACATAGCTTATTTTCATTAAATTTAGAGCAAAATAGCCTATTTTATGTTTTTTTTTTAAATTTAGAACCACTTTCTGCATGTATGTATGTGTGTGCAGCTTCTCCCCCAGATTTATCTTATTAAAAAATACTTTTTAGAATCAGGCCTGTATACAGAGAATAATCTGATGGTTATCAGAAGGAAGAGGACTTGGAAGATGGACAAAATAGGTGAAAGGGTGTGGGAGATATAGGCTTCCCGTTATGGAATGAATGAATGACAGGAATAAAAAGCACAGCAAAGGGAATAAAGTCAATAATACTGTAATAGCACTGTATAGTGGCAGATGGTAGCTACACTTGTGGTGAAGTAGTTTAACATATAGAGAAGTTGAATCACTATCTTGTATACCTGAAAATAAGGTAACGTGTGTCAACTGTATTCAAATAAAAAGAAATTAAAAAATAAAGTCAATATGTATACAAAAAAATGCTACTAATGATAGCTTCCAAGGCATAATGTAAGGATCTTTCCTGTTCATACTTTTAAGAGTTAACTTTTACTACATTTTTTACTTTATTCATTGTTCTCCATGTAAGTGCTCCACAGCCTTTTTAATGCCAATTGCATTCTTCTTAGAATGCTTTACACTTACTGCTCCCTCTTTGTGAAATATCCTTCCCTCGATCTCTTATTACTCAGTTCTTTGCATGTGTTATGTTTTTGTTCTAGTGTCCCACTCCTGGAATCTTTTCTTTTCCCTTTCTGCCTTCTTTTCTTTGTCTCTCTATCTTTGTCTTTCTTTCTCTCTCCATCATTCATTTTCTCTAATCTTATTCTTTTATGTTTATATTGTTTTACTTGTTTATTTTTTATTCCCTCTTTCAAAAGGAGTACTTTTGGAAAAACAGAAACCATACTGGGTATTTCAGCAGAGAATTGAATATGAAGAATTGATTTTACAGGCATTAGAGACCTGGGGAAAAAAACACTGACCTAGCAGAGATATCGCAACTGCAGGTATCAACTTAATACCCCAATAACTGACAGAAAAAATGGAAGAGACAGAGAGAACTTCTGAGAAGACACTAAATGGTTGTTGGTAGTGCTCTGAGAACTTGGGATTCTTAAGAATGGGTTCTAGGGAAATGGGGCTTAGACTGCTCAGCATGGGACAAGATTTGGCTAGTGCTGAAGAAGCTGCAGAGAAACCCTCATGTTGCAGCACAGGGATGATAGTTTAATAATCAACATATCTCGGGGCGCCTGGATGGCTCAGTCGGTTAAGCGGCCGACTTCAGCTCAGGTCATAATCTCGCGGTCCGTGAGTTCGAGCCCCGCGTCGGGCTCTGTGCTGACAGCTCAGAGCCTGGAGCCTGTTTCAGATTCTGTGTCTCCCTCTCTCTGACCCTCCCCCGTTCATGCTCTGTCTCTCTGTGTCTCAAAAATAAATAAACGTTAAAAAAAATTAAAAAAAAATCAACATATCTCATCCCGTTGGTACATTGTATCCATGCATCCACTTATTATAATGAACTTCCATACAATACTGATTGTAATTTTATCCTTTTGCCTAACAAGATGCAATTATTTTTCATGCAAGCAGAGAAGTTATTACCCTCTCCCCCAAAAGGGCACAAGATGTTAAGACTCATTTTATTTAATTTTCAGCATATATAATATCATTCCATCTGTGGTTTATTTTATTTTATTTATTTTATTTATTTATTTAGTATGAAATTTATTGTCAAATTGGTTTCCATACAACACCCAGTGCTCCTCCCAACAGGTGTCCTCCTCAATGCCCATCGCCCACTTTCCCCTCCCTCCCATCCCCCATCAACCCTGTTTATTCTCAGTTTTTAAGAGTCTCTTATGGTTTGGCTCCCTCCCGCTCTTTTTTTTTCCTTCCCTCCCCCATGGTCTTCTTTAAGTTTCTCAAGATCCACCTAAGAATGAAAACGTGGCATCTGACTTTCTCTGTATGACTTATTTCACTTAGCATAACACTCTCCAGTTCCATCCACATTTCTACAAAAGGACATATTATATTCTTTCTCATTGCCAAGTAGTATTCCATTGTGTATATAAACCACAATTTCTTTATCCATTCCTCAGTTGATGGATATTTAGGCTCTTTCCATAATTTGGCTATTGTCAAAAGTGCTGCTATAAACATTGGGGTACAAGTGTCCCTATGCATCAGCACTCCTGTATCGCTTGGGTAAATTCCTAGCAGTGCTATTGCTGGGTCATAGGGTAGATCTATTTTTAATTTTTTGAGGAACCTCCACCCTGTTTTCCAGAGGGGCCACACCAGTTTGCATTCCCACCAACAGTGCAAGAGGGTTCCCGTTTCTCCACATCCTCTCCAGCATCTATAGTCTCCTGATTTGTTCATTTTAGCCACTCTGACTGGCATGAGGTAGTATCTCAGTGTGGTTTTGATTTGTATTTCCCTGATGAGGAGTGACGTTAAGCACCTTTTCATGTGCCTCGTGGCCATCTGGATGTCTTCTTTAGAGAAGTTCCCATTTCTTCACTGGATTACTTGTTTTTCAGGTGTGGAGTTTGGTGAGTTCTTTATAGATTTTGGATACTAGCCCTTTGTCTGATATGTCATTTGAAAATATATTTTCCCATTCTGTTGGTTGCTTTTTAGTTTTGTTGATTCTTTCCTTTGCCGTGCAGAAGCTTTTTATCTTCATGAGGTCCCAATAGTTCATTTTTGCTTTTAATTCCCTTGCCTTTGGAGATGTGTCAAGTAAGAAATTGCTGCAGCTGAGGTCAGAGAGGTTTTTCCTGCTTTCTTGTCTAGGGTTTTGATGGTTTCCTGTCTCACATTCAGGTCTTTTATCCCTTTTGAGTTTATTTTTGTGAAAGGTGTAAGAAAGTGGTCTAGTTTCATTCTTCTGCATGTTGTTGTCCAGTTCTCCCAGAACCATTTGTTAAAGAGACTGTCTTTTTTCCATTGGATATTCTTTCCTGCTTCGTCAAAGATTAGTTGGCCATACTTTTGTGGGTCTAATTCTGGAGTCTCTATTCTATTCCATTGGAATAGAATAAATGAACTAATAGATGTCATAGTTTGGCAGGCAGAATTCTAAAATTGTCCATCCCTACAAAGATGCTCATCTCCAAATTTTCAACAGACATTAATCTAGATGCTTTTTTGAAGGGACTTTGGTGATGGCACTAAGGTTACTCATAAACTGAATTCAAGATGGCATTATTTTACATTATCCAGGAAGGCTCAATGTACTCATGTGAACCATTGAAAACAAAATAAATGCTTAAGAGTCGTTCACAGACGTGCAGCTAAGGGGGAAGCAGGAAGGAGGAAGTAGCAGACAAGAAACGAAGCAGAAGTGGCAGTCAGAGAGATTTGAGGAATGAGTATACAATGCACCATTGCTGGTTTTGAGACTGAAGACATACCATGAGACAGAATATCTGGGTGACTTGTAGAAGATGAGAAGAAATCCTGGCTAACAGCCAGCAAGGAAATGGAGACCTTAGTCTTTCAACTATTGGAACTGAATTCTGACAGAAAAGTCTGCATGTGCTTGGACTTAGAGTTGACTCCAGAGCCTCTAGAAAAGTTTGTAACTGCTGATGCTTTGATTTCAGTCTCATTAGATGCTAAGCCAAAAAAAAAAAACAAAAAAACAAAACAAAAAACAAAACAAAAAACAAAACAAAAACAAAAACAGACAAGCCCATCAAACTTCTAATTGACAAACTACTTAGACAATAAATTTGTGCTGCTTTAAGTGAATATTTGAGTTTGTGACAATTTGTTATGAGAGTAGTGGAAAACTAAAGCAATAATAATTTGATCTATCCTCATTTCACTCCTTGATTCCAAGGTATGTATTTTATGGCAGTGGAAAAATATAGCCCATTTTTTGATATTTATCTTAAAGCATAGATCACATTCTGTAAGATAGAACAATAAACATTCATGGTGTTATCTCTCCACTGGTACTATAACTGAGCCTGCAGTAGCTGTTCCTCTTTTCTATCAAAGCAGTTTCTTGGGTTGGCAGAGTATATGGAAAAACCTATGAATTCTATGTCATATAATAATTCTAAAATTTGTTTGATGCAAAAAAAGTCTCTTGTTTAGAAGCAATAAGTCCATAGATGGTGGTGCTAATAAAAGCATTATGTGCAGGAAAGGCAAATCCTTAGGTATCTTTCTAAACCAATGAGAACAAATCACTGGCCTCACCATGAGATGGGATCCAATGAAATTATCCCTAGAATGGTTCTGATGTAAGAAAGTTAGGCACTCAGAATTGAAGATAGCAAAATGAGTCTTAGAGAATAAATTATATTGTTTAGCTCATGGCAGAACCTCTGTCCTTTTTACCATGACCAATCTGTAATAAAGCCCACTGAACAAGATTCAAGGTGGCTGTAGAAAGAGGTTGGCTGATATCCAAAAGATAGGTCATGTTGTCCAGCTGTTATTGAAACCTCCTGAATTAATAAACCACTTTTTAGGTAAGCATTCAATGATAGACAGATATCTTCATATTCTTCTCATGTTAAAGGATCTATTGATATTTCCTTCTGAACTCATTTTCACTAGTTTTCTAATTTTGTTTTCTACTAATTTTCCAATTTTATCATAGAGCCAAATAATTAGCTACTTCCCATAAATTAAAATAAATCTATATATCTACATGTTTCTCAATCCAAAAAATACAAAGCATATTACATATTGATGTTCTGTCCACTGAGATGATTTCCATTCATCATTGTCTTTCAAGGATATACTTTTGATCGAGGCCCTTTTACTGCAGTAGTTTCTTTATGTTTGGATACATTATATGGACAAAAGTCCTAAGGTTCTTACTCTTCAGTCAATTTGTTGTAGGAACTCTGAAAGATGCCATGAGGAGAGTGGTCATGTTTAAAGAGAAGGTAATAAAGGAATCTGAGTCACTTTCTCATTCTACTTCCTATGCCTTGTTTACTGCTGGTACCTGATCTCATATGCATCATTTACCCAGGATGACTTATGACTTCTGTGCATGCCCTGCCTGATGATTTGGTAGGTCAGAAGACCAGCAATCCAAATTGTCAGATAATAATATCTTGTGAACATTTTCAGTTTATAGAGGGCTTAGGAGTAAGCCTGAAAGCATTTCACATAAGGAAATGAAAAAAATATTATATGCAGGAGAGGGCAAGGTGTTGCTTTAAAACACTCCCAGAGTTCCTCAATGCCCTATTTTGTCTTGGCAAATATTTCATAGAGCATACCTTTTTGCCACAAACATTTACATACCAATGGAACTGCTATGTAGAAAGTTCATATGACATCACAACTTTTATTGCAGACTGGACTTCCTAAAGAGCTTTCTCTTTATCTTGGCCTCACTCACTCAACATTGACAGTGTTAGTTGTTACACAAAATATGGATAACACATTGTTTTTGAACTAAATGATGCAAAGTGCCTTTGGATGGGTTATATTTACATGTTCTAGACCCGTGGATACCCAGAACATATAATGAGATGGGAAAATCCTTCATTTTTTGTGGGGTTTGACTCCAACCTCTGGTTTACAGTTTTCTTACTAATCATGTTATGGCCATTGCTACATTCTGTACATTATATTTAATAAGCAACACAGGTAAACTGTCGTTTGTCAATACTGTCAAGATGTATTCAGGCTAGGTTATGGCAAAAGCAGGAAAATTGATACAGTCTTTTAAAAAGACTTTGAAGGTGTACTGTTGTACCTGCCAGACAATAATAATCAACCTCTGGTGTACTTTATGCATTGGTAAAAATAATAAAGCATTTCCTTGATCAATACCTGTATAGATTTCCTCTAGTGAACATACATATAAAAAAACCAAAATCACAATATATTTCTACAATCCGTCTGCCTCTGCACAGGCCAAACAAGTGAGTTAAATTGAGATGTCTTTGGAATCACCAATACAGAATTTTCAAGTATTTGCTAGTGACGATAGTCATTTTAATCCTTTCAGAGATGTGGTATTACCTTCCACTCTCATGGATATTTACCAATATGTCCTCACTACTCATTAGGAAAATTATATCCTCCTTGCCTCTTGCCACTATGTGCTGCCATTCAATCTTATCATTCTCAGATGCTATCTCTGGAGCTACTGAAATCCTGAATCTCATTTTAAGAACAACATCTCTCATCACCATACCCAACTTTCAGAGGAAAGCTATCACAGAGATTTCCAGTATGCTGGAAATCTCCTCACAAATGTAGTTCTCAATGCCTTGGTGAGGAGAGTGCCAGTAGCCTCACTTCTTTATTGGAGAATAGAATAAATGAATAGGAAGATATAACATATGATAAGTGCACTACAAAATTTCTAACTACCTTAAGACTTTGAACCATTTTGTCCTATATTATACCGGGAGAGTCCTTACCTCCCAACATCATTAAATATAAGTCACTGTAAATACAAGTCTCAAACAATCAAGTAAACTCTTATACCCAAAGTTTCTGTGCAAACTGGCATCTTAAATGCATATCTGGTAAGTGTACTTATATAAATTTGACTTACTACAGAATTTTATTCCATTCCTTGTGTTCTACCGCTAGTAGAATTCCAAAACTTATACTTATGTGTTTTATGTTATAAAATAAACTAATAATATGATATATAATGGACTAATCTTAGAATTATTTTGCAGTCTATATACTCTGAGTCACTTAGTTTCCTGATACATAATTCCACTTATTGTACTAGGAGATATAATGAGAGGTCAAGATGTGTTTAGACAGGAACAAGTAACACTTTGCAAGTCAGCTTCCCAGGATGAGATTAATAAAAGTTATTAAAGGAAGTTAAAAGTTGTGTTCTTAGATTTTGGAGAGCATCAGCCTCCTTAGAGCAGACATCCTTGTGCCAACAAAAAGGTTCAGAGGGATTTGGGGATTTAATGTTCTCAGCTTCATCTCATTCTATGTGTCTATATTCTTAGGATTCTACTCTTTCAAAATCAATACTTCATCTAAGAGACTGAATAAATCTATGAATTCATCACATGCCACAATTCTGAAAACTATGTAATTACATTTTGGATCTAATATTCAGTGAGTTCTATCCTACAGCTAGAAGAGATGATTAGGTGATTCTTTTAAGTCTACCATAGAAACTCTCTGAGCTGTAAGTTTGTGATATTTTACATAAGCTCTTGTATACATTCACAATCACACATTCCATCTCACAGATCCGATAGCTATCATTACAAGAATCATGGTTATGTACAACAGCCTCTTGCACCTTCCCCCATGTACTTGCTCAGTAATCATTACTTTATAGTCAATCAAGGTATTAATTTAATAAATGCTATTATCAAGACAGTATATTAATATTTAATTTTTAAATCCCAAGGAATTTAGGAGAAGTTCAAGCGAAAACATAACAATCCCATAATCATATGTTTTTGGTTCTGTTTTCTTGAAACCATCTAATAACACATTCTGAATCTAATACTAAGTATTGCCTAATCATGGGATGCAAAACTTCACTAAATATTTCAACAGAAAAAAATTAATATAGGATCTAATTTACATACTTTTGGGATATCTTGAAAAGAAAAATGAAAGCATTCAAGTAAAAGAGCAAGAACATTTGAATCATTTAAGATTAAGCATGGGGGAGGAGTCCCTATCAACCTGGGGTTCAGACTTCTAGGAATTGGTGCTTCTGGGAAGGTGTTGGTACCTCAGCAGAGACCTTGTAGAACCAGGCTCTGAGCAGGAATCAGTGTCTAGCTAGTAATGGTAGTTCTAAGAAAGTATAATTAGATTGATTTTGAGTGCTAAAGGAAGCTGGAAAACAAAACCAGATGTTGCTTCAAAGGTGAAAAGCCAATGATGTAGGGTACCACTGTAATAGCAATCAGAGAAGAAGTAAAAAGTGCATCTATCTCTTTCCCTTCCTACATTCTGTAGTGCACTTATTTGGCAGGAAGTAAAAGAAATCAGCAGACAAAGAAAAAATATGGTTGAAGAATCCTAGTCCAAGCATTGTAAAATGGAATAAAAAGGGTTAGATTTGAAACTGAATGACAAGAGCTTAATTATTGACAGTCATGATTCTGAACTACAGTATATGTTGTATAGTAACAAGATTTTGGCAGTCAAGTTCATTATTTTTCTAGAACCTTGGGACTCCTACTGGAAAGGTCTTAGTACTTATTTGTTGAGGAACTTGTTATGAAAAAGTGTCTTGATATATATGTAGGGGGATAATATATACTAGCATATGCCACCTTAGATCATTTTATTGGAATATGATGGAATTTCAACAAAATTAAAATAATCACAACAAAGTATGTATTAGCATATAATTTAAAATATAGTAAATTAATCCTATAAGATTATGTGTTATATATTATCTTAGTTATACTCTAGTTCATATGAAAAAGCAAACTCAAATGCCCATTGTTTATTTTGAAAATAAAATGCCAAAAAGACTTTGGATCCCAGAGATGAAGTTTGACTAGACTATTTCTTTCTTTCAAACTTCTTTTCAATATTTATAAATGATTTCCCTAAAATATTTTACGGAATATGTTTGAATTAGTTTTCCTCTTCTAAATGGGTTATTCCCAAGATAATGACATATAAAAATATAAAAAACAAATAATACATATGAGTGGGCTCCAAAAACATGTGTCCAATCTTCTCAATTAATTAGTTAATAAATTAACTAATGCATTATTCATTGAAATACTTAAAAGCCTAAAAAATAAGGAAAAAAATAAACATGGAATCTGTGATAAAATATGCTAGCATTTTTAATTGTCACTTGTACAGAGAATTGAGGGAGTATGGAAAAGTGAGTAACTTACTCTTGCCAGGTGAATTGAAGACTGCTTTGTGAAAAGAGGTCACACTAAGATCTTAGCAAAGCATTTTCCCAATATTACTTCACTTTCCATTGGGATTTTTTTAAGGTTTTACCTGTAAGCCACATTTTATATGCAACTTGCAACATTAAATCAAATGGCAAGGTAACCTTGTCTCTCATGACAAGCACATGGTCTCCCATGAGTTATTCTTTCCTTGATATATGAGCATATCACTTTTGATTTTGTTCCTTTTTGTTTAGCAAAGTACATATTTTAGCGTAGTTTTATGATGCATTTACATTTACATATTACCATTCATTTCAGTTCTTGGTTCGGTTCGTTTTAATACCTCATTAAATGAAGTATTAAATGGTAGTCCCTCCTGGGCTATGTTGATGTTTCTTGTGGAAGTCATGTCTTATCATAGATTATAGATAAGAGGAATTAGCAGATAAAAGACCCAGTTAGTGGTAGAACTTGATCTTATATTCTGTAAAAGCTTTGTCCCACAAACACATAGTGTGGGATGTTTTGAGTGATATTTCATATGAGTTAGAGAATAGTATATGGTCTTTCTCTTCTCCATAATTGGTCATGTTTGTTTACTTCACCTACAATATTATTTTTGTTTGTCTGTTTTCATCTAACCTCTTTACTCCTAGTTACCTTCCAGTACTCCTTCAGCATCTTTTTCTACAGAAATATGTCACTGAAACTTCATAGACTTGGTACGATTCTTCTTAAAACTTGGGCTTACTTCTCCCAAATTATATATAAATTGCAGATAACATTTTATGTTTCTGCATCCCACACAGTACTGTATCCTCCGTGTTGGCAAGGAATACATCTTGAATTGTTTCCTATTCACTTAGGAATGGAATTTGGAACATACTATAAATTATCCATATTTGGGCTGAGAATGTATATGAATAATAAGGTAGTTATATGGAATCTTGTAGGTAATAGAATATTCAAATGTTAAGTTTAGAAAAGAATCTATAGGAAGATTTTTTTGCGTCTGTAATGTTGATTGAGACAGTTTATGAATAATTACTTTATTTTGTTTTTGTTGGTGAAGTTTTTTTTTTCTTTTTCTCCTTTCTGTTGGTAGATTTCCTAAGCCAGTTTTAAGTGCCACTAATTTAGCTAAGCTTTCACTATTCCCAGTTGTTCCTTTACTATTTTATTTCTATTTGTTTACAGTAGTCATTCCCTTATCTGTGATTTCACTTTCTGTGCTTTCAATTACTCATGGTCTCAGTTACCCATGGTCAACCACAGCGCTGGAGCAGATGATCCTCCTCTGACATGGGGTCAGAAGATGAATAGTAGCCTAATACTATGCCACAGTCAATGCCCATGTCATTTACCTCACTTTATCTCTTTGTGTAGGCATTTTATCATCTCACATTAGCACAATAAGAGGGGGGAGTCCATTACAGTTATTTCGAGAGAAAGACCATATTCACATAACTTTTATTACAATATTTTATTATAATCATTCTGTTTTATTGTTAGTGACTATTGTTAATATCTTATATGTCTAATTTATAAATGAAACTTTATCATACGTATATATGTACAGGAAAAAGAGTATATTTAAGGTTTGATACTATCCATGGTTTCAGGCATCCACTGGAGGTCTTGGAACATATCCCCCTTGGAAAAGGGGGATAAACATAGTTTCTATCATGCTGGCTTTATATCTTAACTGTGTACAGTACAGTGGCTAAGAGGCAGTAGAGGGTAATGTTTAGGCAGAACTTCTCTGAAGTCAGACTGACCACTTTGAACCTTATTTAAGTCAATGATTACCTATGACACTGGACAATTTGTTTAGACTCTATTTGTCAGATTCCTCAGGTAAAAACCCTCATTGAGTTATTGTAAGGATTAAAAGTTACAATATTTAAATTTTTTTAACGTTTATTTATTTTTGAGACAGAGAGGGACAGCATGAACGGGGGAGGGGCAGAGAGAGAGGGAGACACAGAATGGGAAGCAGGCTCCAGGCTCTGAGCCATCAGCCCAGAGCCCGACGCGTGGCTTGAACTCACGGAGTGCGAGATCATGACCTGAGCTGAAGTCAGACACTTAACCAACTAAGCCACCCAGGCGCCGCTAAAAGTTACCATATTTACAAAACACATAGATCATTACCAAACATAAAGTAATCTCTGACAATATGTTAAACATTATCATGCATTTATTCTCTTCTCTGAATTAAATAACTTTTGATTTAGCTTTTTGTGCTGCAGCAGATAATGCAAATTCTATCAAAATTATTTGTTTTTGTTATTTTTACCATTGATCCTTGAAATAGCCTCTTTTACTTACAAAGTCACATACATTGTCTATCCCATTCTCTTTCTGAAATTGTTTCCTTTTCCCTTTCATAATACCTAGAAGTTTAAAAATAAAAACTCAATATTGCCTCTTTTGCTATGTATTGCTTTTTAAACTGGTCACACTAAGCCTTTAGTTATAATTGTATTGCTTTATTATAACTATGTCTATATTGTGCTTTTGTGACTAAGCTCTTGACTATTGTATGCTGGCATTTCAATAATTTATAAGGACACAAAACAACATGTCATTAACTTTCAGAGAATGTTCACCGGAACTGTTCTGAAAGCTTTGAACCCAGGGGTTTTTCACTGAAACTCTGACAATCAACCCGCCTGGTCCCATTCATTCTTCATCTTTGTATTTTCTCTCACTGAGAAGAATGGTCCAAATAGGGAAGTAGAGCACTCTAAAGGATAATGCACCAGATTAGATTCCAGAAGGCTGGGGACCAGTCCCTGGCTCTGCCTTTAATTACCTGTGTGGAAAAAAAAGCAAAGAGATTTAATGTCCCTTGACCTTAATGGCTTCAGCTACTAAATGAGGAAGTTTAGCTAAGTCAGTGGTTTTCATTTTTGGAACACAGAAATAACAAAGAATGGCTGTCTTCTTGTTTGCTATATTTTATTTCGTTTCTTTGTTTTTGTAAGCATTATGGTAGGTCTATAGAAATATAAACGTGTTCAACACAAAACGTAGTTTGTGATGCCTGACCCCAGTTGGATTTTTGTTATTGTTTTTCGAAAGACTAATGGAAGCAAACATAAATGTAATAATTACTACACCAATTATTTCTAAAGACTTTCATATTCTATTGTAAAGACCAAAGAGACTTTAATTTTAATCATTCATTCACTCAAGGTATTTACTTATAATTCATTCAGTGCATAATTTTTGAAAATTTATTAATTTAGAGATAGAAAAGTGAATAAAGCATGTTCCAGAGATATTCTGAATTAAACTGCATCAGAGTGAACAGAAGAATAGGATTTTCCTGAGTATCTTCAGTGGAGATATGTATTATAACATATACATGTTATATAATGTCACAGTCTATATTTCAACCCTCTTAGAAGTTCTCTAACACAAGGATCATGGCTACTGACTCCATATGAATTGTTGAGACTCAAAGAAAATGAATAATTTATTCAAAGAGGTGTTGCTTGAAGTTTCTGCTAAAATTTCTATCTAAAAATTCACCAATTTCTTGCATACATTAATGTGCCTCTGCAGAAAAGAAAACTTGGATGGCTTTAACACTTTATTAGTACCCCATGAAGGCTGAAACAAATGATAAAAGGAGAGATTTGTTTTCCAAACTGGTTATACACTTAACGTTATTTCTTTAGTTTCATACTAATCAATGTCAACTCTTCCAATGGAGTGTTTATGTTTTGTGGAACAATAAAATAGGTGCTTTCAATCTTGATTCAAAGGAATCAATCAAATATTTTCTTCAAAATTGCACAACTTCAAACATATTTTTACATTGTATTACAGACAATCATTACAGAGATATGAGCCATTTCTTCTTTTAACTTTTGGCTACCAAATTGGAAGCAAATTCATTATAAAAATTGCATTCACTTGCAGACTTTTTATTTTTAATCCCAACTGTCCATTCTAAATCCCCAAATCCCTGGGGGCAAATAGACATGTAACATTTATGTTTTGAACCATTTTTCATTGTCCCATTAGGGAAATAAAACACTATACAATTGCTTTCTTTCCTTTTAAACACACTTCAAAATCCCCCTTATTTCATTCATTGTAGTAAATGGAAATTTACCAAACAATGTGGCAAAGACAAATCTTTTAGCAGCAAAAGAAATGTCTCTAGGGCTTCCTGTAAAGTGAGAACAAAGTGCTTCATAACCCTATTTGAAGCTGGTTAATAAGACACAAATGTAATAGGCTTCACTGCATTTAACTTCAGAAAAAGCACCAATATCTTCAAATGTGAGCCTCAGATTATTGCCTCTGCAATTTGTTTAGGCAGCCAATGCACCACAACTCATTCCCAGCCTACAAATTGCTTTTGTTAGTGGGAAACAGCATACAATAAAGCCAGATTTCCTGGTGCTTTATTGACTCATGATCAAGTAGTTGTTGAGAATTCTTTTGTCTTCTTTCAATGGCTCTCTCAAATATTCTAAATGTTTTCAAAATAATAGCCTCTTTAAGTACTCTGGGGTTTCCTTTAAACCACTGTAATTCTTTGGAGTTTTTGTTTCCTTAAAATATTTTACTATTTTTTTTCAAATTACCTATATTTGTTTGAATTTTAGCACTACTATTTATTTCTCTAAATGTGGAAGATAGCACTTATTGTCAATACATTCATTTTTTAAATCTCATTATTATATTATGTTCTGATGAGAGTAGAATATTATAAATCATTTCTTGTAAGCATTAATGTAAAATATGCCCCTACTGTATATTTTGTCAGTTACATTTTGCATTACTTTGTAAATGTTATATAGTCTAATATACATATCTGGTATGCAACATATAACTCTGTGTTACAAACATAATTTTTCTAGCATTCTGGATTATATAAATTTTGCTCATTAAATATATTTAACATATAAACATGCACTTCAATAGTTTCTATTAAGTGAAAACCAAAAAGTAAAATATTTGAACATCAACATTACTATAGAAGTACAGGACAAATATCTTCACATCAAATTTCAAATTATAGAAATCTTTAAAATAATTTATTTTAATAACATTCATTTATAATTTCCTTCATAAACTTACATGAGACATTGTTTATAATTATTTTTAGTTTACTCATGAAAATATTAAAATTAATGTTACTAACATTGAAATATTTTGTGTCAAATTAGTGATTGTAATTTAAAAAACAAACATACAAAATGCGTAGATCTTAAAGAGGTTATTACATTACATTACTTTGTAATAACACTATCCCTGGGGACAATACAATAAATGGAGTTCATTGATTTCTAACATCTGTGGTATCTGAATTCTATCAACATCCAGCTTTATTGACAACTTGGAAGCAGTGTGCTGGTATGGCATCATGCTTCACTGTAGGGATTAAAATATCTAAACTCCAGTAAAGTTTTGAACTAGGATATAGAGCATATGTAGAAACCAAAGACCAACACAGATCTGAAGTTCAATAGATAAGAAGGAATAGAAACCAGGTTGGTGCAAATTTCCCTTGTATGACATCTTGTCAAAACTATTTTTGATAAATGCTGCTAAACTAAGAAAACTTTAATGTGCCTATGTTATTTTTATTGAACTGTGTGTTCTTACTTTTACCTGAGGTAAACTCTAAAGTTTATATGTGACTGTTATGCCCAGAATTCGTGATCCCCAAAGACCACCAGGGAGCCGAGTCCGATGCAAAAGCAAAAGAGCCTTCATTCGAGCTAGCTCGAGCTCAATCCCCTACCTGCACCGACACAGCAGTGAGATACCAGGGAGAGAGAGCGAGTTTCAAAAGGACAAAGGTTTTATTGGGGACTAGGGGTGGTTGGTGAGGTAATGGCTATGGCCTCAGCTGATTGGCTGGGGAAGGGTCCTGGGGAAAGGTCCGAGTCCTGTTAGGCAGGTGAAGGGGGGGGGTTACTCAAGGGGAGGAGGTGTGGTCAAGGTGAAGGACACAGAACAAGATGGAGTTGGCCGGCGTAGGCCCGCCCTTTCATTGACATATATGTTTATATATGATTATATATGATCAATATATAATTGATCATAAAGTCAAAATCTTTGTTGTCAAATAAATTGTACAAAAAGTGTGAAAATTCTGAAAAATGAGCTATAGACCACACTTTCTAAAATATACTAATAAAAAAAATGGAGCTGATTAGCAGTGTAGATGCCTAAACACAATTTGAAGGCTTCTAGTTCAAGGACATATAATAGAAGCTTAAAAAGAAATCCACTTCTTATTTTGATAAGTGCAAAGCATAAATGCTACTAATTTTTGAAGTTTAATGCTGCTGGCAGTGCACTGCAGACTCTCAAATTGATATAAGCACCTTACATTAACATATAACCTAGAAGACTCCAAAATCAATTTAAATGCCTTAAATTTATATACAACTTAAAATTGAAGATTTAGGTGGATTTCAAACAATGAAGAGAATACGGGATTGATCAAAATTTGCGAACTCAATATCTATTTGTCTCAGAAGATGTCTTTCTCCTGAGAAGTGGTCTGCAATAGAAGACACTCCCTTTTAATCATTTTTATTCATACATGTGTATATGTATATGCATGTGTATACTTGAATGAATGAATGAATGAATGGTGAATGATTGATGTATGAATTAGCAAATGCTAATTGAAAATGTAATATTAACTACATATATTTTATTTAATATATATTATTATTCAGGGATGCCTGGGTGACTCAGTCAGTTAAGCATCGGACTTCGGCTCAGGTCAAGATCTCATGGTTCATAGGTTTGAGCCCTGCAATGGGCTCTGTGCTGACAGCTCAAAGCCTGGAGCCTGCTTCAGAGTCTTTGTCTCCCTCTCTGTCTCTGCCCCTCCCTCACTCATGCTCTGTTTCTCTCTCTGTCTCTCAAAAATAAGTAAACATTAAATATATATTTTTATTCAGCATGTACTAATTGAGCAGCTACTATCCAACTAGAACAATGTAGATAAACAGTGGTAAGTAAAAGTCAGATATAATGCCTCTGCCATGGAATTTATAGTCCACCATGAAACTAATTATAAAGCTACTTGAAATGTTAAGAGATTATAGAAGGTTTTACTATTAATAAAAAGAACTAAGTATAAAACACTCAAATAATCAAAACAAAATATAAAATTGAGACGATCTATCTCCTTCATCCTTCTTCCTGACCTCTTTGAGTATCACCTCCTACCCATGTGAATTTTGAACAACGAGAACAACAAGGTGTTATCAGAGAGATCACCTAGAATTAATATAAACAGTATTTTGCCACTTGTTATGATATTTAAAGTAAAGGTCATATACATTTGATAAAAGGTATCTTGTAAAACAAAAGTGAGGTCAGGAGAAATCAACTCCTCGCTAATATTGAAAGTGTTACCATCATGAATTCACAAATTTGTAGTCTGACTTTAAGGGTTGTAGACTTAAAGACTTGAATTTCAAAATACATTGAGAATGTTTATATCACCTATGCATGACCTCACACCAACAACCTCAAAAATAATTTATCTATAAACCACAATTGAGTTTTACTTGTTTATAATGAGATATGGGATAACCTTATTTAAGTGATTCTTGTCTGAAATCAGTTACACTATGCTTCATGCATGTGGATTAGCTATATGCACCCATATCCTCAGTAGGTAAACGCTTACTACCAGAAGTAATCTTCAGCCATTTTACCTCCCTGAATGGGGATGGACACATAACATAAGATGCGGGGCTTCTTTAAAGTTTTGCACACTGAATAATCCTTCAACAACTACCCCTCCTCCCATTCTTCCTTGAATCATTGGTCAGGGAGCTATTCTGTGTTCTTTGGGAAGTTTGGCATATGTTGTGATGATTCTTAAAACCTCTGATTTCCCTCAGAGGAAAAACTTATTTCTAACTTCTATAAAAACAAACACAATTTCTAAGAGAACAAAGTTACTTGTCTGTGGTTGCTTTAGGAAACAATACATTTTTTTAAAAAAATGTTTGTTTATTTATTTTGTATACAGACAGTGTGAGCAGGGTAGGGGCAGAGAGAGAGGGGGAGAATTGGAAGCAGGCTCTGCGCTGTTAGTGCAGCACAGAACCCAAGGTGGGGACTGAACCCACGAACCATGATATCATTCACTGTGCCAAGTCAGGTGCTTAACCAACTGAGATACCCAGATGACCCAGAAAAGAATACATTTTTATAATTTGTATGAGTTATGTTTTCCAAAAATGAATTTATAATCTTTGAAAATTATACCAATTCCAACGTAGACATTTGTATTTTTCAACTTGAGTGAGTACATTGCAGTGATATCACTTGTTGCCCTCCCACTGTTGTAAGTAAGGGGCTTTGCACATAAATTATGAATCTTGAGGGACACCTGGGTGGCTCAGTCAGTTAGTTAAGGTCCGACTTCAGCTCAGGTCATGATCTTGCAGTTTGGGAGTTCGAGCCCTGCATACGGCTCTGTGCTGATAGCTCAGAGCCTGGAGCCTGCTCCAGTTTCTGTGTCTCCCTCTCTCTCTGCACCTCCCCCACTTGTCCTCTGTCTCTCTCTATGAAAAATAAAATACACATTTAAAAAAATTAGTTAAAAAACATTATGAATCTTGAAATGGGGAGATTATCCTGGATAAACAGATAAGCTCAATGTAATCACAGGGTCCTAATGGGGTGGAAGCAGGAGGGTCAGAGTCCGAGAAGCGAATGGAGCAATGGAAGTGGAGGTCTAAATGATGTAATTGCTATCTTGAAAATGGAGGAAAGGGCCATGAGCCAAGGGAGGCAGTCAACCTCAAGAAGTCGGAAAAAGCAAAAGAACATAGCCCTAGAGTTTAATGCACTGAAAAGCATTTAAGATTTTTGTCCTCCAGAACTGTATGGTAAATTTCAAAGAAAATAAAAATAAATGTGCATTATTAAACCACTAAGCTTGTGGTAATATTTCACAACAGCAATTGGTAACTAATACATATACTTAACCAGAATAAGTCATTGTAAATAAAACAAAGAAATTTAGAAATTTAATTTCCATCTAGAACAAAAACATAAACATTATCCTAAGAAATAAATATATTATATAAAAATACACCTTTATTGGAGTGCCTGGGTGGCTCAGTCGATTAAGCATCTGACTTCATCTCTGGTTATGATCTCACCATTCATGGGTTGAACCCCACGTAGGGTTCTGTACTGACAGCTCGGAGCCTGGAGCCTGCTTCTGATTCTGTGTCTCCCTCTCTCTCTGCCCCTCCTCCACTCACACTCTGTCTCTCTCTCTCTCTCAAAACTAAATAAACATTTAAAAAATTTCAGTTGGTTGAGTATCTGACCTAAGCTCAGGTCATGATCTCACAGTTTGTGAGTTCGAGCCCTGCATTGGGCTCTGTGCTGACAGCTCCAAGCCAGGAGGCTGCTTCAGATTCATATCTCCCTCTCTCTCTGTTCCACTCCAGCTGGCACTCTGTGTGTATCTCTCTCAAAATAAATAAACATTAAAAAAATAAAAATAAATAATTTTTAAAAATTTAAAAAACACACCTTTATTTACTCAGCATTAAAAAATATATTGAATACTGTTTAATTTCATTAACATATTGTTTTTGAATCGCAGCCCCACTAAATCTAGTTATATCACCTTAGACAAGTTATTTGCCAACTGTGTGCTTGAGATTCTTTTTCTGCAAAGCAAGCAAAATACTTATAAAATGGGCTAGAAGAGAGCCTGGCACATATTAAGCAACAATTGGTACTCATGTACTTACTTACCAGATTTTTTTGCTGGGTATTACTCTATTTTATTACATACCTTGCAACAACTATATCTTTATATATTTATATTTTATAAAGTGTAACTTATATGAACTGTTACAAATTTTCAGGTCACTGTTTATTCTTCAAACAGCAAATTTCAAAAATATTTGAGTACAATAGACCATACTATCTAGTTCTTTTATGGCATTACATTAATCATTTCATTAACATGAGAAACTACATAATTACATCAAATTGTTAGTAAAGAAAACATTAGTAAAGAAAACAAATTAAAAGCAAGATATAGAAAGATTCAATAAACATTCTGAATAAATTTTTTCATAGTATATATATCGCAATATGTCAAGCCTGAATTAACAACAGAATCTAAAGTCCTATTTAATGGTATCTGAAAACACGCAATTCCCTTCATCTCCTAGCTTAATAGAAATCAGATATAGCCATGGTGTTAGACTATAAACTAAAAATTCAGAAACCTAAAATAGAGTAATAAATTTCTTTTTAACATTATGCTACCATCAAAGTAGTCAATAATAATTGTTTGTAGAAAATTGTTTAGCCTTTCCTCAACTATGACTTAAAAAGTAATTTCATCTGAAAGTATTATATTTTAGCTGACACGAAGGACCTGCTTAGTGAGTCCTATTCTTATGTAGTGTGGAACTGTACTTCAGGGTAATTTACAAACTACATGTGTGATTGGTGATTAAAATGATCTCCAAAGACAGTGTTCTATATTGGTAACAATTCTCTGCCTATTCAAAGAGGAAATGAACAATCAGGAAGGCAATAAGCTATTCTTATGTGTTCCTACATAAAGATTCTAAGTAGATTCCTTCTCAAGATAAGCATGGTCAATTCAATTAACAACTAGGTAGAGAGACTGTTTGGTTACAGTTTTTATAATGATCATTATTATCATCGTTATTGTAATCATTATTTTTCTTTACTTTTTCTTAATAGTAGACAGTAATTCTGTTATTTTGTCTCTTTTTTACCAAACACATAAAAAATCGAATATGTTTTGAATAGTGAAGTAATTTTACATGCAGTTTTAAAGCAATCCCAGGAACCAATTTAAGCACATTAAAATATAAATATCATAATCTATGCTATAAGATAAATATAATAGATAACATTATAAAAGTAAATATAAAATATAATTTATAAATACACAAACTTCAAACATTATTGGACACTATTTAAGAATATGACACCTAGGGGCGCCTGGGTGGCTCAGTCGATTAAACTTCCAACTTCAGCTCAGGTCATGATCTCTCAGTTCGTGGGTTCAAGCGCTATGTCAGTCTCTGCTGACAGCTCAGAGCCTGAATCCTGCTTCAGATAATATGTCTCCTTCTCTCGGCCCCTCCCCTGCTCGTGCTTTGTCTCTGTCTCTCTCAAAATAAACACTAAAATAAATAAATAGATAAAAGAATATGACACCTATATTAAAATCTAAGTATCCATTTGATTATTTGGCATGATATGTATCTTTTTATAAGTGTTAGCACAGATATTGGCAATTAGAAGAAGGTCTATATGTCTCTTTCTCTCTTTCACTATGTACTGCATTGTATGTTCCTACATAAAATATATGCATACATATATGTATAAAAAATATATACATAAATATATACTTTCAGACATATGTATACTTATATAACTATATACATTTCATTTATAAATCTCTAATATATAAACATATATTATTTCAATAAATAAATTAACATATCCCAACTTCCTATAGAATATGTTATGTCTTGTCAGTGATTGCACTTTCTTTCTTTGCTAGCAAATTTTCTGATTCTCATCTATAAAAGCACCACATCACAATAAAATGAAGCAAACATTAAGGAAAATGACATCAAAATTAATAGCTACAAAAAGTAAAATACAGTGAAGCAAGGAAAGCCATTACAGTCCCTCCCATTCCATAATATGTTTTAGAGGTGGCCTTCCTGTTCAGAGCTGTGAGGCCGTGCCCAAAACAATGTTTTGGGCCAAGTATTGTTATAGGCAATCAAGTAAATGGCAGCCTGATTGTTATGGCTGAGTGAAGAACCAGTCCTGGCAACAGTGGGAAATTGGGACTAAGCAAAAATTAGACTTTGAACTAAAATGAAGTGAGGCTTCCCACTGTCAGAGAAGGAAATTTTAAGCAGGGAAAAAGTCAAAGGCAAAATGAACTGTATGGTGTTGAGATAAAATGAGAGTTTTTTGTGTACATAAAGGTAGATATAGAAAGAAACATGGGTGTATATGTGTGTGTGTTTGTGCACATATATCCATTCGTGTATTTCTTTGGTCTATCCACTGAGAAAGCCTAGAAACGGCAACACTCTACAAATAATGAACAAACCCATTGCTTAGATCTTAAATTACATAGAGAAGACCCGAGAAAAACAATAAAATGAGCTTGGAATATTTTGCTGTGATCAGAAAATAAGCAAATGCTCAAAGGCTAAGAGCAACATGCCAAAAGGGCAGGTGATCTAATTTTAAGAGGCTCCACTGGACAAATCTGTAGTAACAAAAGGCAAACACACACATTCAAAAATATAGTAAAAGATTATTACCTATGGTTTACATGAGAATTCATAAATCCATATGAATATAAATAAATAAATATGAGAGAACATTTCTTTACAGTTAAATTCCAATTAATAAATGCAGAATAATTCATAGAATTAGAAACTCACCATTTGGTAACTCTTGTGGTGAGAACAGATATAGACAAATATCAATGGATGCAAAATAATGGGTGAAAATGTGAAAAAGATAAAATTTATAGGGTCACAAATCATCTCTTCCTAAGATACTCATAGTGTAAAAACAAAAAAGGAGTGAAGAAACTGCCAGATGCCATTGTAATTTATTGATCAAAATTAACAAGACCTACGATAGGGCAAAGTTTTATCATGCACCAACTGACATAATATAATGAGAAGGATCCACCTCAAATCTCTGATATCTCTGTTGAAAGAGCTCTATACAGACTGTAATCAGTCAGACTCAGATTGAAGCAGTATCCTATAAAATAACTTCTTGTAGTACTTACTAAAAAATAAAATCAAGATTGTGAAATGATGAAAAGACTACAAAACTGTTCCAAATTGAATGTGACTAAAGAGAGTCCGCAATGTGCAGTGTAAGGTTGAATCCTCTACTATGGAGGACATAATCAGAACAACTGGGAAAACATGAAAGTAGTATACTGGTGTTAATTTTTTAGTTTTAATGTTTGTACACTTGTTCTGTAAAAGATGTCCTTGTTGCAGTACCTGGGTGGCTCAGTCACTTAAGTGTCTGGCTCTTGATTTTCATTCAGGTCATGATCTCCCATTTTGTGGGATGGAGCCCCAAGCCTGACTCTGCACTGACAGCATGGCAGCATGGAGCCTGCTTGGGATTTTCTCTCTCTCCTCTCTCTCTGTGCCTCCCCCACTCATGCTTTTTCTCTTTCAAAATAAATAAACTTAAAAAAGAGAGAGGGGGTCCTTGTTTATAGATAATAGACACTAATTTAATAAGGCTAATAGATCATCATGTCTCCAAACTACTTTCAACAAGAAAAAAAAAACAAAAAATATAGATAGATTATGGAGTAACAGAGATAGAGATATATAGATGCTGACAAAGCAAATGATATGTTAACAGTTGGGGGATCTGGATTGGGTATATAATGTAATTATTTACTACTTTTGCACACCCACAAATACGTTGAACTTTTATTCAGGACACATTATGATGCAGCTTATTTTGCTTTTTAATTCTCAGCCACAAATTATCATTTCTACCTTTGCTTCCCCACTCTAAATCTTGGGTGATACTAATATTTTGTCCAGACATTTGTGGACACATGCTTTGGTGGCCAATTCTATAAAATGGAGACTGTGCATTTTCATCTCTTTTCAGTATATACTTGGTGATAAAGAATCTTCTCAACTACCACAAATCCCATTTGAAAGCTGTTCAAAATAGTAATAACAGGGAATATTTTATCAAAGTATTATTAAATCTGGCTTTCTTCACTCATTTTCAGTTCTGCTGAATATTTTTTATAAACTCCATGCTTTTTCAGTCACATACAGAATATTTTGTGTGTGAATGCCTCAAAATTACTTTAGAGGTTAGCTGGATTGTTTATTTACAACAGATCAGATAGATCTGCATATTCTCTATCACTGAATTAAGAACACTGCAGATTCCATCAACATGATTAGAAAAATAAGTCAGTAAATAAACCCAGTCACATTCAGCAAACAAATCATGAGATTATAAATCAGAGCAAAACAGTTAATATCTTACCTCTATCAGTCATTGAGAGTAGGATATTTATTTATTCACCTCATCAATCTGAAGATCATCTCTTACATAGACAAATTTTTAAAATAACAGCACTTATCTTACATAAATCACCAATTTAAGAGGGGCAAAGTGAAATAATGAATGTGTAAGTTCTTTATGAAGGGCAGAGTATTCTTATATGATGGGAATATCTGAAATGATTTCTCAATAATTTAAACTCATAGTCTATGTGTTTCTATCGTACTTACGTTTTAGTTGTTTTTGTTTTAATTTTTGCTATGTTTATGTTTGGACGTGGATTAACTCCTGTTTGAAAAAATCATCCATGTCTTTCTGCAGCTGGGAGTTTTTTCTTGTATGGCTCTCTTAGGCTGATATAGTAGATAACAAATAAAATTTTAAAGTTATTTCTAAAATATAGCCTGTACTCCAGAAAATTGTGGTCTTACATGTCTGAAAGGAATGTGATTTTCTGTATCCATACAAAGCCAGGAATATTGCCAAATTATGCTTAGAAAATCATAGAACTTTAGAGCTGGAACTAAATTTATAGTGAAACCCCAAATATATCAGAAAAATAAATAGATCTGCAAAGGTTAAATAACATTAAAATTTAAGGTCATGATGTTAACTGATCTCAGATTTGTGACTAAATCCCATATTATTTTATCTGTATATTTCATTCAACTGTACAAGTTCCTCACAATTTCAAATAGGATTTGATCAAAACCCATTCCTATTTCATTTGAAGTTTGCACAACTAAGTAAACACTTGCTTCTAGACTCTTTCTGAATAATATTATAACAAAATATTTTAGAAAAAAATGAAGGTTTTTCACTGTCAATGTGTCAGAATTATTTTTGAAAGTAAATTAAGGATATTGTTTATATGCAATGGCTAAAGTTCTAGAGTTTAAAGATATCAAGACAGTGGATGGTTCTATGTCTGCTTTGCTAGAAAGAGAAACCAATATCGTTGCTGTAAATATTTTTAATGAGATTTATTTAAAAACATTTATTATTGACTCCTGACATTTAATATACACCACGTGATTGGTCTAATACTATTATAATTATTTAATGAAATGTCAACTAGTGAGTCAAGGAAAAGTCTGATGAGGACTTCTGAAAATAGAGTGTTTTTGGTTTTTAAAGGAAATCCATAAAAACTCAGTCTCTCAGTTTTGCTGAATAAGAATCAATTATCACATTACCTCAGGTGCAAATCACAGCCATCTTGTATGTGAATAAGAAGCCAAACTAAGATGTGGTCAGCCCACACTGTGGTTGGCTAAGCAGAGTCTGAAAGAAGCTGGATCTTCTATGACATTTGCTGAGATTGTTGAGTTATTGAATTACCTACCCTGAAATTTTTACTCACGTATTTCATGTGCAGACTTATAAATAATGAAAATAAATGGTTTTTGTTTACAAAAACCTAGAATATAGATTTACTTACAAGACAAAAGTAATTATAGGGATAGGAAAAGTCACTGGATACTTTTTACTAAAAATTTGTTAGATCAAAACACATATGTCCTTACAAGGATCTACAACTTGTAATAAGTATACACTCCCTTATAGTAATTAATACAGTAATGATATAATTATTTATCCCCCTCCTTTTTAGTGATTGATCCAGGAATGCTAAAATCTTCCTTTGAATAAAAGCTGAAATAGTCTGTTATTCTAGGGAAAAAATATTCCTGCAGTCCGTATATAAAGAGAGTGGATATTCTTTGTCAGTAATAGGGACAGATTTACTAGTAGTTAGAATTGGAAAATACTTTAGAAATGTATATGTATACATGAAGGAAATGAAGACTAAAACATTAGGCTGAAAATATGAGTGCAAGGAGATATTTGAGGATTAGTGTTAGATCTTCTGGTCAGTTTTGTTTAATACACTAAAATATATTGCCACTTCTATCATATGATAGTACCTATAAAAGGTCGTATGGACTAGAAAAACCCTTGGGAAAAAATATGTTCTAGTAATATGTAGACAGAAATATGGATTTTTTAAAGTACCACCTAAAAGGTAATCAAGTAAAATTGAATATATATCTATAGCCTTGTAAACGCTATTCTGTTTTTCAGGTTCACTACTCAGAAATTCCAGGATAATTTCAAATATAATAAAAAATTTTTGAAGAAATGAACAAAATCTGAATGAAAGCCTAAGAGAGTGAATAGCTTATACTTGACACAAAGGAAGCTGTACAAAAGACACAAGTTGTTGTTGTTGCTATTATTCATTATTGATTATTTAGAATATGTTTGGAAGTTATAGAACCCCAGGGACTTTGTCAAAAATGTTAGAAACCAGAAATGTTTCAGGTCATATATTGACTACAAAAAGGGAATAATGACTCATTTTGTTCCCTCCTGTTTGTAAAAGTCACAACTCAGAACCACTCATGTATGCCCATGGCAGTTCCAGAAATACCACAATCTATCCCACAGAGCAGAACAACCCAAAATTCAGACTTAGAAAGAAGTAGATTACCCCAATTTGGAAAAGAACTTAAAGATTTTCCAACTGACTTTCCATTTTCCAAATGGATCTAGATGATACATTTATTGATGGTTGTGAAATTATTCTTCACATGTATAAAATAAAGATTTGTAAATGAACTTAAAAAACACAAAATCTGATTATGGAATAGGTTTATATGGCAAATAATAAGATGTTTAATGAATTGGACCTTCTACCTTTTGAGTACCTGATAAGCGAAATTTATATTACTTTGTATAGTGACATAAAATTCACTCCACGAAACAAAAGCAAAATTCAAATTTTGAATTCAAATTCAAAATTTAAAAATTTTGAGTCAAATTATTAAAAAACACTAGTATAGATAATAAAGACTGATATTAGTTTGATCTTCAAAATTCATGATTATTACTGATATAACTATACCCATTGCAGTGTAATAATTTAATATTATGACATTGATGGAAGCAATTTTTTTTCTTTTACTGACATTTGTCCTTTCCTGTTGGAAAAATTAATCCTAAAGTTTATTTTTATTTTTATTTTTCATGTTTTAAAACATAATCCCTCAGTGAAAATGTCACCTTGTAGAGAAAAAGGATTTTGGAACTCTATTTAATTAAAGATAATCAGTGCAGTGTGGTAACTGCCATTTTTTAAAATAAAATAATAGCTAATAAAAAAGGAAAAATAATATCAAGACAAGGTTACAAATAACAAGGACATGAACGAAGTAACATGAGAAAACACATACTACATACACATATGTACACAAATTATATCAATGAATATGATTTTATTTGTTATTTGCTACAAATAATTTCCCAGATGATTTCAATTGGCATACACTTTTTTTAAAAAAGATGGCAAACTTCCCAGTTAATTATACATACATATATATACGATTCTAATTTTAAAAAGGAACATGAGAAGTATGAGAAAAGAAGAAAACATACACCAAACCAGATGGATAGTTAAATATAATAAAATATGGGCAAAATGTATTCATAATTACTTTCCCAATTCAGTATTCTTAAAACACATTCTATGTTTAGTAGAGTGTTATGGTCTCAATGTTTGTGCCCTTGACCCCCAAATTTATATGATAAAATCCTAACCCTCAAGGTAATTATATAAACGGTAGGGCCTTTGAGATGTGATTGTATCAGTAGGATGGAGACCTCATGACTGAGTATGCCTAGGCCCTTGATCTTGCAGCTAGCCACCATAACTGTGAGAAATAAAGTTCTGTTGTTTATAAACCACCCAGTTTATGGTATTCTGTTTTAGCACCTGAAAACAGTAAGATATCAAGTGAAGTTACTTGTAGGAATCGAACTTTATTTTCCTCCGCAAAATATATCTAATTATCCTAACAATATTTATTTAAATTGTCCATTTGTCCCCATTAACTTTATCTGTCTCTAAACAAAACCTAATAGCTTTTACTTTTATGTGTCTCCCATTTCTTTGTTTGTTATAATTACCTACGTTTCTTTATTCCTGCATTAATATCAAACTCATAATTATTGGTATCACTTGGCAGAGGTCACTATTGTTAAATATTTTCTAAGTTTCCCTAACTTCATTTATATATTTTTCCTATACAGAATTAAGAATTATCTTGTCTTGATGCATAATACTCCTGTTCAAAATTCAATCTTAATTACTCTAACTTTTGGATTTATTAGGGGAAAAAGACATTTTGTTTTGCAATATTAATAATGGGTAGAGGATTCACAGGATTTGGAGGCTGATTGAGGAAAATATATATGAAATCCAGAGGCAGCAACACACAAAAAGCTTCATCATGTAGCACTTAGAGTGGTATGAGAGAGGGTATTGCAGATAGCATGAGGCTGTCCAGAGTATTAGGCCAGGGGATCACCATTTAGTAGGGGAGGAAGAGAAAGGACTTAGGTGTCTAGGTGAAGTCACTCAGCAACAGAGTAGAGAGTCTCTAGGTCAGAGAGTTCCAAAGGCCAGTGGTGGCTTTTCAATGGCCAATAGGTATTGGGTGTGTTACCATAGAGTATGCAAAGAACACAGTCCCTAGAAGGCTAAAAATATGCTCATTTGGACTGTTTTAAAAATAAAAACGGGTTTATAAAAATCTGAAATGGGCATTGGTAGACTGTTGAGCTTATTATGAAGAAATAAACAACCTAAGGGGGCAATGTACAGGTTCCATCTTAGGCTGATTTATGTAAGATCATACTATCTATGAAAATGGCATTTATTCAGGTTTTATAGAACATCTTTTATTAGAATTTTATTGAGGTTTTCTTTTACACTTTGTACTTTAAAAATTATTTTCTTTACCACATGTGATCCATTTTGTATCTCTCCATCTATTCATTGACCCATGTTTTTATCTTGAAGTGCTTCTCAAATTTAGTTGCATTAGCTTCACCTTCTAAACATCTCAGCATGGCTGTCTTCAACTAGAGTTGAATATTTATTATGGTACTTTCAGTACTTTCTTTTCCCTTTGAAGTCAAATTACCAACTATGAAAGGAAAGAATCTTAAGAGTAATAATCTGTGAGTTTTAACTAATGCATACACTTGTGTAAACCCAAATTCTTGTCAAGATATAAGATATCATCATCACCTCTGAAGGTTATTTCATGCTCATTCCCAGTCAATCCATTTCCCCATGCCCTCGAAGACAAACACTTCATGAATAGAACCATACATTTTTTTGTAAGTACACATGCATTCAGTAAAATAAAATTTTGAGATTTTTCCATGTTGTCAAATGTATTCAGGAGTTTATATTTATGGATTATATTATTCCACTGTATACATATACCACAGTTTGTTTATCCATTTTCTTACTGATGAATATGTGGGCTATTTCAACTATTGAACTATTATTAATATTATTAGTCTTTAAGGTTTTATTTTAATTCCAGTATAGATACCATATAGCATTAAATTAGTTTCAGGTGTACAATATGGTGATTTGACATATGTATACATCACTCAGTGCTCATCATAAGTGCTCATCATGATAATCTCCAGTATTGAATTATTATAAAGTGACTATGGAATTCTAGTAGAAATCTGTTTATGGACATGCATTTTTATTTCACATTTGTCGATATCAGCAAGTATAATTTATGGGTCATAGGGTGGATGTATACTTAGTTTTATAAGAAATTTTGAGAGTTTTTGAAGTAAGCATACCATTTTATATTCGTATATGATGGTTTCATGTACAACAATATATAAACAAAGGTACTCTGTACAAAAATATATCAGCATTGCAGTTGCACTATATTCACAACTTTTGGTTTCACCAGTATCTTTAATTTGAGCAGTCTAGGGAGTGACGTGTGACATCTCATTATTTTTAGTTTGCATTTCCTTGAGAAATAATGTCTTGAGCACTTTCTAAAAAATAGTTTTTCTGCCCCACCCCATATATTTTGCCATATGTTGGTCTTTCTTTTGAAGTATCTGTTCTAATCTATGTACATTTTTATTGGATCATATGTAATTTTATTGTTGAGGTGTAGAAGTTTGTTGTATATCCTGTATCCTAGTCTTCTTTCAGATTTATGTACTGCAAAAATTCACTCTAGGACTAAGGCTTTTTATTTATTTCCTTAATTTTGTCTTGGATAAACAATTTTTTTTATTATTTGCAATATATTTTTAAGGTCTGGATCTATCAAGGAAACTTTTACTTCTCCAAAACTGTGTTTCCTTCTAGAAAGTTACAGTTTTTAAATTTTTGTTAATGGATATGATTATCTCAAATTTATTTTTAGGTAATAAGTGAATTAATGATCTCAGTCCATATTTTTCTTTATGAATATCCAGTTATTCCAGGTCCAATGATTTAAAGGTTTTCTTTTCCCAAGTGATGACACTTTAATCTTTTGAAAATCAAATTATCATTATACAAAAATGGATTCATTTCTAAGTTCTTGTCACTGATGTAGTTGTTGAGGCCTCAATGTATGAATTAGGGGGGTCATAATTCAGTCCATAATATATTGACTCATTTTTTTTAAAGACTATATTTAGTTTTTAGTTATTCAAACTAAAAACTTTTTTTCCTCTGTTTTTCAGAAAGAATTATTTCCACTGGCCTATGTTTAATTCAATGAATTTTATTGTATTATTTCCACTCACCTGCTAAGTCCATTCAGTTAAGATTATTATTTTCTTTTAGATATTGTATTTTTTAATTCTAGAATTGTAATTTGATAATTTTCTTTTTTTAGAACATTTTTTTATTTTTTAATTTTATTTTTATTTTTTTAAATTTACATCCAAATTAGTTAGCCTATAGTGTAACAATGATTTCAGGAGTATATTCCTTAGTGCCCCTTACCCATTTAGCCCATTCCCCCCTCCCACACCCCCTCCAGTAACCCTCTGTTTGTTCTCCATATTTATGAGTTTCTTATGCTTTGTCCCCTCCCTGTTTTTATATTGCTTTTGTTTCCCTTCCCTTATGTTCATCTTTTTTCTCTTAAAATCCTCATATAAGTGAAGTCATATGATTTTTGCCTTTCTCTGACTTACTAATTTTACTTAGCAAAATGCCCTCCGGTTCCATCCACGTAGTTGCAAATGGCAAGATTTCATTCTTTTTGATTGCCAAATAATACTCCATTGTGTGTGTGTGTGTGTGTGTGTGTGTGTGTGTGTGTGTATCACATCTTTTTTTTTTTAATTTTTTTAAACGTTTATTTATTTTTGAGACAGAGAGAGACAGAGCATGAACGGGGGAGGGTCAAAGAGAGAGGGAGACACAGAATCTGAAACAGGCTCAAGGCTCTGAGCTGTCAGCACAGAGCCCGACGCGGGGCTCGAACCCACGGACCGTGAGATCAAGACCTGAGCAGAAGTCGGACGCTTAACCGACCGAGCCACCCAGGCGCCCCTATATCACATCTTCTTTATCCATTCATCCATCAGTGGACACTTGGGCTCTTTGCATACTTTGACTGTTGTTGACAGTGCTGCTATAAACATTGGGGGTGCATGTGTCCCTTCAAAACAGCACACCTGTATCCCGTGGATAAATGCCTAGTAGTGCAATTGCTGGGTCATAAGGTAGTTCTATTTTTAGTTTTTTGAGGAACCTCCATACTGTTTTCCTGAGTGGCTGCACCAGCTTGCATTCCCACCAACAATGCAAAAGAGATCCTCTTTCTCTGCATCCTCGCCAACATCTGTTGTTGCCTGAGTTGTTAATTCTGACAGGTGTGAGGTGGTATCTCATTGTGGTTTTGATTTGTATTTCCCTGATGATGAGTGAAGTTGGGCATTTTTTCATGTGTTGGTTGACCATCTGGATGTCTTCTTTGGAGAAGTGTTTATTCATGTCTTTTGCCCATTTCTTCACTGGATTATTTGTTTTGTGGGTGTTGAGTTTGATAAGTTCTTTGTAGAATTTGGATACAAACCCTTTATGGTTTGGAAATATATTCTCCCATTCTGTAAGTTCCCTTTTAGTTTTGCTAATTGTTTCCTTCGCTGTGCAGAAGCTTTTTATTTTGATGAGTTCCCAGTAGTTCATTTTTGCTTTTGTTTCCCTTGCCTCCAGAGACGTGTTGAGTAAGAAGTTGCCGCAGCCAAGATCAAAGAGGTTTTGCCTGCTTTCCCCTGGAGGATTTTGATGGCTTCCTGCCTTACATTTAGGTCTTTCATTTTGAGTTTATTTTTGTGTATGGTGTAAGAAAGTGGTCCAGGTTCATTCTTCTGCATGTCACTGTCCAGTTTTCCCAGCACCACTTGCTGAAGAGACTGTCTTTATTCCGTTGGATATTCTTTCCTGCTTTGTCAAAGATTAGTTGATCATACATGTGTGGGTCCATTTCTGGGTTCTCTACTCTGTTCCATTGATCTGAGCATCTGTTCTTGTGCCAGTACCATACCTTCTTGATTACAGCTTTGTAGTATAGCTTGAAGTCTGGGATTGTGATGCTTCTTACTTTGGTTTTCTTTTTCAAGATTGCTTTGGCTATTCGGGGTCTTTTCTGGTTCCACACAAATTTTAGGATTATTTTTTCTAGCTCTGTGAAGAATGCTAGTGTTATTTTGATAGGGATTGCATTGAATATGTAGATTGCTTTGGGTAGTATTGATATTTTAACAATATTTGTTCTTCCTATCCAGGAGCATGGAATCTTTTTCTATTTTTTTTTAACTTTTTTGTGTGTGTCTTCTTCAACTTCTTTGTTAAACTTTCTGTAGTTTTCAAGATATAGATTTTTCATCTCTTTGGTTATATTTCTTCCTAGGTATTTTATGGCTATTTTTTGTACAACTGTAAATGGGATTGATTCCTTGATTTCTCTTTCTGTCACTTCATTGTTGGTGTATAGGAAAGCAACCTATTCCTGTGCATTGATTTTATATCCTGCAACTTTGCTGAATTCATGAATCAGTTCTAGCAGTTTTTTTGGTGGAATCTTTTGGGTTTTCCATATAGAGAGAGGATCATGTCATCTACGAAGAGTGAAAGTTTGACCTCCTTCTGGCCGATTCGGATGCCTTTTATATCTTTGTGTTGTCTGATTGCAGAGGCTAAGACTTCCAATACTATGTTGAATAACAGTGGCAAAAGTGGACATCCCTGTCTTGTTCCTGTCCTTAGGGGGGAAGCTCTGTTTTTCCCCATTGAGGATGTTATTAGCATTGGGTGGTTCATATATGGCTTTTATGATCTTGAGGTATCCTCCTTCTATCCCTACATTCTTGAGGATTTTTATCAAAAAAGGATCCTGTATTTTGTCTAATGCTTTCTCTGCATCTGCATATAAGAGAATCATTTGGTTCTTGTCCTTTCTTTTATTGATGTGCTGAATCATGTTAATTGTTTTGTAGATATTGAACCAGCCCTGCATCCCAGGTATAATCCCACTTGGTCGTGAGGAATAATTTTTTTGATGTATTTTTGGATCTGGTTGGCTACTATCTTGTTGAGGATTTTTGCTTACATGTTCATCAGGGAAATTGGTCTATAGTTCTCCTTTTTAGTGGAGTGTCTGTCTTGTTTTGGAATCAAGGTAATGCTGGATTCATAGAAACAGTTTGGAAGTTTTCCTTCCATTTCTATTTTTTGGAACAGCTTCAAGAGAATAGGTGTTAACTCTTCCTTAAATGTTTGGTAGAATTCCCCTGGAAAGCCATCGGGCCCTGGACTCTTGTTTTTAGGAAGATTTTTGATTACTAATTCGATTTCCTTACTGGTTATGGGTCTGTTCAAAATTTCTATTTCTTCCTTTTCAGTTATGGTAGTGTATATGTTTCTAGGAATTTGTCCATTTCTTCCATATTGCCCATTTTATTGCCATATAATTGCTCATAATATTCTCTATTATTGTTTTTATTTCTGCTGTGTTGGTTGTGATCTCTCCTCTTTCATACTTGATTTTATTTATTTGGGTCCTTTCCTTTTTATTTTTGACCAAACTGGCTAGTGGTTCATCAATTTTGTTAATTCTTTCAAAGAACCAGCTTCTGGTTTCATCGATCAGTTCTACTGGGCTTTTTTTTTCTTTCTTTTTTTTTTTTTTTTTTTTTTTTTGGTTTCGATAGCATTGATTTCTGCTCTAATCTTTATTAATAATTTCCTGTCTTCTGTTGGTTTTGGGTTTTAATTGCTGTTCTTTGTCCAGCTCCTTAAGGCTTAAGGTTAGGTTGTGTATCTGAGATCTTTCTTCCTTTTTTAGGAAGGTCTCGATTGCTATATACTTTCCTCTTATGACCGCCTTTGCTGCGTCCCAGAGGTTTTGAGTTGTGGTGTTATCATTTTCATTGACTTCCATATACTTTTTAATTTCCTCTTTAACTTCTTGGTTAGCCCATTCATTCTTTAGTAGGATGTTCTTCAGTCTCCAAGTATTTGTTACCTTTCCAAATTTTTCCTTGTGGTTGAGTTCGAGTTTCATAGCATTGTGGTCTGAAAATATGTGCGGTATGATCTCGACCTTTTTGTACTTACTCAGGGCTTATTTGTGTCCCAGTATATGGTCTATTCTGGAGAACATTCCATGTACACTGGAGAAGAATGTATATCCTGCTGCTTTAGGATGAAATGTTCTGAATATATCTGTGAAGTCCGTCTGGTCCAGTGTGTCATTCAAAGCCATTGTTTCCTTGTTGATTTTTTGATTAGATGATCTGTCCATTGCTGTGAGTGGGGTGTTGAAGTCTCCTACTATTATGGTTTCTTTATGTTTGTGATAATTGATTCATATATTTGGTGCATAAATGTTTACACATTTGGTGCATAAATATTTACAATTGTTAGGTCTTCTTGGTGGATAGACCCCTTGATTATGATATAATGCCCTTCTGCATCTCTTGATACAGTCTTTATTTTAAAGTCTAGATTGTCTGATATAAGTATGGCTACTCTGGCTTTCTTTTGTTGACCATTAGCATGATAGATGGTTCTCCATCCCCTTATTTTCAACCTGAAGGTGTCTTTCAGTCTAAAGTGGGTCTCTTGTAACAGCATATAGATGGATATTATTTTCTTATCCATTCTGTTTCCCTATGTCTTTTGATTGGAGCATTGAATCCATTGACATTTAGAGTGAGTACTGAAAGATATGAATTTATTGCCATTATGATCCTTGTAGAGTTGGAGTTTCTGGTGGTGTCTCTGGTCCTTTCTAGTCGTTGTTGCTTTTGGTATGTCTGTATATATGTATGCATGTATGTATGTATGTATGTATGTATATTTTCATCTTTTCTCCCCTCAGAGAGTCCCCCTTAAAATTTTTTGCAGGGCTGGTTTAGTGGTCACAAACTCCTTTAATTTTTGCCTGGGAAACTTTATTCTCTCCTTCTATTTTGAATGACAGCCTTGCTGGATAAAGAATTCTTGGCTGAGTATTTTTCTTATTCAGCACCTTGAATATATCCTGCCACTCCTTTGTGGCCTGCCAAGTTTCTGTGGATAGGTCTGCTGCAAACCTGATATGTCTTCCCTTGTAGAGTAGGACTTTTTTCCCCTTGCTGTTTTCATGATTCTCTCCTTGCCTGAGTATTTTGTGAATTTGACTATGATATGACTTATCGATGGTCAGTTTTTGTTGAATCCAATGGGGATCCTCTGTGCTTCCTGGATTTTGATGTCTGTGTCTTTCCCCAGGTTAGGAAAATTTTCCGCTATGATTTGTTCACATAACCCTTCTACCCCCATTCCTCTCTCTTCCTCTTCTGGAACCCCTATGATTCTGATGTTCTTCCTTTTTAATGAGTCACTGATTTCTCTAATTCTTAAATCGTGCTATTTTGGCTTAATCTCTTCCTTTTTTTCTGCCTCGTTATTCTCCATAGGTTTGTCCTCTGTATCACTGATTCTCTGTTCTGTCTCATCTATCCTTGCCACCGCAGTATCCATCGGTGATTGCAGCTCAGTTATAGCATTTTTTTATTTCATTCTGACTAGTTTTTACTTCTTTTATCTCCGCAGAAAGGGATTCTAATCTATTTTTAACTCAAGCTTGTATTCTTATTACTGTGATTCTAAATTCTGGTTCAGACATCTTGCTTGTATCTGTGTTGGTTAAATCCTTGGCTGTTGTTTCTTCCTGCTCTTTCTTTTGGGGCAAATTCCTTCATTTTGTCATGATGGATCAGCAATCACGCAACAGTCTTCTGTCTTCAGCTTTCATCCACTCCTTGCTATTTCACTGTCCCTGACCAAGCCCCAGGCAGTAACTCTCTCCTGAGTTTTGTCTCAGATGCAGCTGTTTTCCCAAGCCCCTTACTTCTGAAGGACTGTGGCTCTGACTCGTTCCACCCCTCTGCGGGAGGGTCTCACCGAGCAATGGCCAAATGTTAGCTGCACCTAGGAATGCTTGCTGGACCCTGCTGCTGCCCATGCTCCGAGACTGCGGCCAGGTGCCAGCACGCCCCAGAAAAAGTTTGCAAGATAGTGTAGCAGCAGCTTTTCAGGGATTATGGAAAATCACAACACACATTTGGCACCAGGCTTCACCCTTAACGACCTTGTTCCAGCACCAACAGCCATTCTCTGTGGGGTCTGCTGGGACCAGGTGGCTTCAACAGTCTCTACCAAAAGTCCTTCCAGCAGTGGAACCACTTTTCTCTGTGTGGCCCAAGAACCTCCCAGACCCCACTCTGCTCCTGGGGATTCGCCCTTCCCACCAGAGTACTGCCAGGTATCAAGCTGCAGAGTTTCAGACTTTGTGCTCCCCTTGTTTACAGTCTTAATGGAAATTAAACCCTCTCCTTTCTCCTTTCTCCCTTTTAGTTTAGTCCCTGCAGCTGTTTCCAATTTTCTACTTTCTCTCCGGGTGCTTTTGGGGAGGGGAGCTTTTCCTATATTCTCCCCCCGTCTCCATCCTCTCTCTGCCCACAAAAGCACCTCCCTGCCTTACTCGGCTTCTCGCTCCCCAAGTTCACATCTCTGTGCCAAGTACCTGCTTAATTCTGTGGTTCAGGTTGTGCAGATTGTTGTGTTAATCCTCCAATCAGTTTTCTGGGTGTGCAGGATGGTTTAGTGTTGGTCTGGCTGTATTTTATGGACGTGAGACACACAAAAAACTTCCATGCTGTTCTGCCATCTTGGCTCGTCCCTATTTTGATAATTTTCTTATAATTTTTATTTGTTTGCTGTAATTCCCAACAAGGTCATTTCATATTTGTCTTTATTGGTTGCCTTATTTTCTAGACAATGTCATATTTTCCTTTGTCTTAATTTGTTGAGTAGTTTTTATTTCTATCCTGACCATGATGAATGATGAATATTTTATTTTAGTATTTCTAGAGCTTCTAGTGTAAGTTCTGTACGTTCCTCCTATGATTATTGATTTTTTTAAAGCAAGTATTCAACTTGCCTGAACTACAGTTTGCCTTTCCTATGGGGACAGAAGCTCCAGTCTCAGTTTAATTCTTTAACCTTATCTGTGGTGCTTAGAGTGTTCTCCAGTAATTCACAATGCAGGGGTCAAACAGAAACTCTGGAAATTTTTATAAACAAATTTGGGTCTCTCCTTCTCTGGTCATTTCCAGAATTTTCCCTCTCAGTTTCATTAACTCTGTTTGTACAAACTCCCTCTTCTGTTTCTTCAAGTCTTTTAGCCGATTTGTCTAATAGAGTTTGAACTATCTTTGCTGGAGAAGACTGAGATTGAGCCTCAGGAAATATCTATAAAAGAGGGAACTCTGGGGCACTTGGGTGGCTCAGTCGGTTAAGGTTAAGTGTCCAATTCTTGATTTTGGCTCACATCATGAGCTGAAAGCACTGAGCCTGCTTGGGATTCTCTCTTTCCCTTTCTCTCTGCCCCTCCTCCTTCTCTCTCTCAAAATAAATAAGTAAACATTAAAAAAAAAAAGAGGTAACTCTAGTGCTATTTTTTTCTTCCAAGTTTGATTTTCATTCACCATATCTAAGTGATTTTGGTTGTGCTTAGTGCCTTCAGGTACATTTTTGTGTACAAAATTAATAGTTTTTTTTCTATGGGAAGGGTAGTCTGACAGGACCTGCCTGACCATAACCAGAAGCACTACTGATGAAGTATTTTTATACAACAGAAAAGAAAAATAGCACAGTATTAATATCTCTCAAATATTCTTGTAATGAATAGTGTGTTGCCAATACCTCAAACATATTATGTAATGTAAATATCTTAATTGAATTGAAGTAATCACAGAATACATATTTACTGCCTGATTCTATTTAGGTATACCAAAAAATAGTTTAAAGCTTAATCATGTTATTTTGCTTGGAACATATCCTTCTGTTTCTTCATTTTGCTTGACTCTTTGTGTTTTTAAAGATTATATAAAACAGTCATCTCTCCTGGACTTAAAGGAGTGGCCTTGTATAGGAGGTAAACTTTCTGCTCTAGCTTTTGGTTGACTCTCAAACCTGTCCAAGCAGCCTATTTTATTTTTAATGGTTCCCAGGAGTTGAGTGTGTGGCAAGATCTGTCAGTATCCCCAAAGGGAGAGTCTCAGTCAGCACCAGATTCAGACCAATTGGAAGCCAGACCTTCAGGAAACAGCCTTTAAAGTGCGCAAATTTATGCAATCCTCTGGGATCACAACTATGAGCCTCTCTAGTCACAAGAGACAGGAGATCTGGAGGTCACCCCTGGTGGCAATTGCTAAAACTGGTGCTCCAGATAACTGTACAAACTCCTTTCTGGGAGGTACCAAGCAAAGGGAGAACATGAGGATGGGGCCCACCTGCCTCTGGATGTGTGTTAAATTAGATGCCTGACCCTCAGGCCAATGCTTTAAGAATAGCAAATAAATCTCATTCACATTAAGTTTGTGAGTGTTTCCATCTTCTGTCTCTGTACTGAGCCCTAGAGCAGGTGAGTCTGAGCATGCAGACCTTTAAGAGCTGTTTCTAAAATTGTTATAGACTTATGGTCTTGTGGACTCCAACCCCATTGGTTTTCAAAGCTAGATGTTTGGGGAGCTCATCTGTCAAGTGTAGGTCTTCAAAATTAGTGTGCCTGTGTTGGGTTCAAATCTTTTGCTCATCAGAGAGAAACTTCAGGTTTGGAGTTCCCTCCTGATTGTGGGTTGCTGTACTGGGGATGGAGTTTATGGCAAGACTGTGTTCCAGCTTCCGCTGACTCTGAGGTGGGTCTTTTCCCATTGACTTATAGCCTAAGAGTTACTCAGACTGCTTTTAGTTTAGTTCCACCCCTCCCCCCACCCAGAGGAAGTTGTTCCATATTTAGCAGCAGATTCATTGTGTCAGTGGGAGGAGGTGAGCCTAGAATCCCCCATATATTTTTTTAAATGTTTTTATGTATTTATTTTGAGAGAGAAAGAGAGAGCATGAGTATGGGAGGGGCAGAGAGAGAGAGAAAGAATCCCAAGCAAACTCCACACTGAGCAGAAACCCTGATGTGGGGCCCTATCCCATGAAATGTGAGATCATGACCTGTGCTGACATCAAGAGTTGGTTACCCCACCGACTGAGCCACTCAGGTGCCATTTTTAACCAGAATCTCCCTCAAAAATAGGTTTAAAATGCTTGAAGAAATATACAGTATTTACTTACATTCTCTTTTATTTTTTTCAAATATTTTTAAATCACATTTATTGACTTTTTTTTATTTATGGAATTCAGAGACAAAATTTAAATCTGTAATTCATTCCCATATTATAACATGGAAAGTTTAAGGGAATGCCTAGAATATGAACATTAGAAAGCCATTACACTGATAACAGAAGGAACTATCTAGAAATTGAATGGCAGTTGGAAAAGATGTGACAAAATTGGCTGAAGTTTTACTCATGACTCCTGCACTTATTTATTAGAACCAAAATCTATACCGGGGAAGTCTAAATTGAAATTAGGCTCACCAGGACAACCTGATAGTTAAATACACCCTGGTTGTTTTCATGTTTGCTTAGTGAGATGTGTTGATGGAACAGTCCTATGTAAATGTATGTAATTTGGAGGTGTAGTTCTGTCTCATAGATGAGTGATGATTGCATAGAGGTGACATCTGAGGCCTTCTTCTTGGTTAAAATAACCAAGCAGAAAATTACAAAAAAAGCTAATAAATCAATACCTATGCATTTATTTATCATCTTTTTAGATAAAAAAAAACATGCTTCTTAATATAGAGCTTCTTAATATATTTTATGTATCTTTAAAAAATGCATGCACAACATATGTGTCATTCTGAATATGGAATTTAAAACCTGAATCAGCTTGGCTGCAATAAAATGAACTTTAAGTCAAGGCAGGTAATATTCCTAAACTTTAGTTTTTCCCCTCTGTTAAAGTGCTTAACTAAATTTGTCACTTTAAAATTTCCTTATTTTTCCATTTTGCAATGAAGATACTAAAGTATCTACCTGTGAGTGGATAGAGAGAATGATAATCAGAAGAGAGAAAAAGAAGAGCTTCAGATACATTCACCTTTCTTCCAGGATATGCAGCCTCTCCAGAGACAATTCCAAAACCAGAGCATATCTCACTTGTATATACTTGTTTGTGGACTATAAAAGATACAAAAAAGTCTCCACATACTTATCACTCTATGTTGCCTTTACTTTTCTCTATCTCATCAGGAGTCAACAAAGGAAACTGCTGTTTTCCAGATGGAGTACCCAATCTATTCCCAAGCCATACTTCTCACAAATGGTAAGGAGTGAATCAGTCACTTTATCTTTAATTGTAGTAGTGTATGTATATTCATATGTCTATTGAAAATGAAATATTTTAGCAGTGCCAAGTACTTTCTGAAAATGCCATTCAAACATATGGTACAATATGTTTATACCTATTGCAGACCATCTGCTGTCTAAGCTCAATTGCACATTTATTTTACTTCTAATTCACAAAGAAAATGGAAAATAGAACTGGCCTATGTACCATAATTTGGCTGAGCTTTAAGCAGGTGCAAATTCAATAAGAAAACATATTTGGAGCTATAAAAACCTCACTTATTCTGTCCCCATGTGGGTATATATTCTTTCCAAAGCAATGCAAATGTTTCAGCTCTTTATGCTTAGATCTGTTGCACTGAGTTTGTAATAGGGTCAGGTGGGATGAGATTGATTTGGAAACTGGAGAACTATATAACCTTTTGCTAAAAAAAAGTAAGTTATGTCTATAATAATATTTGTAATACAATTTTAATGGTGCCATACAGGTTTTATAGTAGTGTTAACAATTACAAGGGCTTTATTCTTTTAAAAAATTTTTTGGTTTTAATGTTGCATATCTTATACACAGAATGAAAGAATGAAAATATGATGCTGGATTTCCATGGGCCTAGTCATCTTTCTTATTAAAAATGTAAATATTTGTCAGAAACCAAACCATAGATATACAACCACAGAAAGAAAGAAATAAAATGAGATAATATCCTTATATAACAATTAAGGCATATATATACTTGCAATCTAATACTTAACTCTGATACAAAGGTATTTTTCAATGATAGTTCATTCCAAACAGCTCAGATGTTCTTCTAAATAACTCTAAGTAGCTCTTTGTTAAGTAATGTTTTGGGATTAATTTTAATATAATGTAAACTTTTCAGTTGAATCATCATAATTCCAAGACCATTTGCCAGAAAATGTCTGATTAAATAAATATGACTCTCTTTTATTTGAAATATTCTTCATTGTCTTGGTTCATTAGGTATGAAATGTTGATGACATTTTCATAAAGAGGCTGCATACATCATAGTTCAACTGGATAAACTTGTTTTAAGAGTTCCTATACCATAATCTCAATATAAGTAAACATCTTTTCTATGAAAAAGGCACTTGATATGGTCACTTACTTGATATAGGAATGATGTGTATTTATAATGTCGCTTGATATATATAAAAAAGTATTTATATAATTTTTCCCAAATGTGTCACCTCTAAGATTGGATATATATCAGTAGAGGCAAATGCACAAATGAACATATGTACATATATACTAACATACAAATAATATCCCACAAAGACAATATAGGTACATTATAGGAATACAAAGAAACAAATTATTTTTTTGGTCAATGGCTGGGAAGTACTACTGCAACAGAACAGAGTAGGCATCTAAAGATTTTTCTTAAGGAAGCCCAATCTAAAAATGAGTTTGAGTGAGTGTTTGGAACTTGACATGTTGAAATAGGAAATAGCATACCTGTGGTAAGGAACCATGAAACTTACAAGCATTGAGACTTGCTTTATATGAAACAACTATTTGCATTGCTTTCAAATTCTTACTGCTTCTGAAATATAAAAGCAAAAAATAAAAAATAAAAACTAGTGGTATTGATTTTAAAAATGGTCCCAAATCAAGGAGCCATTACCTTTAATCAGGATGGTAAATAGGTTTATTCTCATGGTCATCTTGTGTTAATTGATAGAGGTCTCCAAAAGCACTATCCTCAGTATCATTCGGGGTCTTTTATGTTCAATGGAAACAAACACAATGATTGATTAGTATTGCCTTCCAAGGTCATGTGACACACATTTTTCAATAGTACCTTTAATTTATGGCTCCAACCTTTCCCCCAGTAATACAAGACATATATTTAGAGTTAACAAGCTGAATCCTCTTTTCACTATAATTTATTTGCATTCATCCCTAATCAAAATTGACTCAAAGGAATCACAGAATAAATTAAATCAATTAATTAAACAACCTGACTTTTCAAGAGACACTTAGTATTGCACTAGATTCCTCTGCCCTTCTCTAAAGTGGCCACAAGGGAAAAGAGACTTTAGCTTAATTCTGAGTATGAGAATATAAAGATGAGGTTGTGATATTTTTAGCGGCAATGTGTCTAAGTTATTCAGAAATGTTGGTTTGATTATTTATTATTGAATCTCTGTATCTGAATCATACAGAAGTCAGTTTTGTTTTCTACCTTTTTTCCTCTCCAAATACCTACCCTATAATGTTTGTTTGCTCGCACTGCTTTCTGAAAAGTGACACAACCAATAGGAGTAGAACATTATTCATGATTTTTATTTACCTAATCAGTCCTTACTGGGCACCAGAAACTTAATTCTATAATTTTGACATGGATCCATACAATAAACATATATATATATATATATATATATATATATATATATATATATATATAACAGGATTGTTCCAACCTTCAAGCTTAAAAAAATGAATTAATAACAATGACTTACTGTGCAATTAAAGTTGCAATAATTAAATATATATTTAAAGTCAATATGTTATACATATCATGTCATATATACATTACATGTAAAACATAGTATATATGTGTATATATGTATGTGTACATATATAAAATATAGTTACAATTAATATACAATGTGAGTTTGTTCAGTTCAATATTTAGCTGACTGTGAGTTACAAAGATATACTTGTGAATCCACAGAAAAACAACCTGAAACTGAAATTTTGGGATTCAGATTCTCTATGGTCTACTGATACATCTCTAGTTGCTCTTGATGGATGCTAGCACTTTATGTCATCAAATTCAATACTGACATTAAATTAGAATCCCTATGAAAATTAGCTGAAAGGTCAGACATTCTCAATGCTAGACATCAAAATATGTAGCAGTAGAGACCATTGCTCATACAGTAAAAACAAAACAAACAAAAAACAAAAGTAAAGAGCTCTCTCTACCTTTAATATATTCTCCAGTCACCTACTTCACCCATGAAATATTATCTCTTATTGCCACATAGAAAGTTTCTGTGTGATTGCTTTTTTTATAGCTATAATTTATTTGGCATTTTTCTATGAGGCAGTCTCTGGGTAAGGAGTCTAGAATGCTTTTACTTTCCTACTCTAAACCCTATTCAAACCCTGACTTAGGCTGTCGTGGCTTTTAAGCTTTCATTTTACGTTAATAAAAAAAAAGTTTTCTTATGTTTCTTTGTGTTGAGAAAGCTGTGTGTGTGTGTGTGTGTGTGTGTGTGTGTGTTCTAATTTATATATGAAAAATCATTTACAGTCAGTAGTACTCACTCTTGTTTCCTGAGCTAAGAAGTTTTTTCTTCTCTCTTTTAAAATGTTTACACTCCTTCAATAGACTTTTGTTCAATGTAACATGCCAAGTACTGTCCTCAGCTCAGGCACATGAGTGTTAAATCTTGCTATGAATTCTTCCATTATTGTAAAGATCTTATTTGATCATTTAACATGAACAGTAAGTTGAAAATCACTTTTATCTTTAAACATCATTCTACTGATTTCGCTTTTCCATGGTTACCAATGTGAATTCTGAGTAAAAAGGACTGATTCTCTTTTCTTCCAAGGTTTACAAAAAGTGGGAAATATTTTTTTTCTTTTCCACTTTACCCTGTGTATTTAGGAATTTCAAAGGACACATGCATGTGTCTCTACTTGGGACTTGGCTAATCCATTCAGTTACCAGATTTAAGTTTTTCTGTAGAGTATTACTCTAATTACACTACTACATGTCTTGTAAAATTCTTTTTATTCACAAGATACATCTCTTGGATCTACCCTTCAACAGATTTTTGTTTTTCTCATGATTTCCATTTCTTTGATCTCATGCTTCAGGGTTGTATGGTTTTTATTGTTGTTCATTTTTTAATTCTTTTAACAACCATTTCCTCCTATTGTTTTCTGGACATTAATTCATTTCATAGAAGTGACCATTCTCTTTTTAATTGCCAACTTTTTTAAAAACGAAATCATGGTTTTTTTGGTTCTACAAAGTAGTTCTGTGTTTGAATTGTATTCCTTTGATAGTTATATTTTTAGGAAGTTTTTCCATTAGTTCCATTTCAACAGGAGCCACTGTTATGCTTATTCACATAGGTCCCTCACCTTCAGTTCATGTAAATTATTTAAAAATTCTTTTAACGTTTATTCATTTTTGAGAGACAGAGTGTGAGCAGGGAAAGGGCAGAGAGAGTTGGGGAGACACAGAATCCAAAGCAGGCTCCAGATTCTGAGCTGTCATGGATGTCTTCAGCAACCCAACTCTTTTAACTGGTCACTTCAGCTATAGTAAGGGATGGATTTTTATACCATCTCTTCTCATTGTATGTCTTTTTTAAAGGGGATAACTGCCCACCTGATGCACATATATTTTGAATAATTTTTTATTCTACAAAGCTTCCCCAAATAACCAAGGGAAGTTGTATTCTTGACAGATTGCCCGAGCAAGTTGAGGGCTCTGTGATATACTAGGGAGATTTCTGTAAATATTGCAGATCTCTTAGGAACATCTCTAAGGTGGACATTTTTGTGTTTTGGGAATGGAGGCAAGTTAATGGTTGATTTCTACAAAAGAAGCATGATTCCAAGTGTGCAAATGATACCCTAGAAAGTTGGAATTTAATCAGCTGCACAGGTTGACAGTGCATCCAACATAGCCTCCCAGCCAATTGGTTAACGTTATGATACCCAATTGTTCAACTTTAATAATCAGTTTCTGTTTTTGGAGGGATTGCCTAGGGCATTGAGTCCAATCTGCCATATTTATCTAAGACACCTGATCAGTATAATCTGTCTATGCCATACAATGACTGAGAATGGGGTTTGGACAATGTTCCAAAGTAATTTTTGTGGGAGGTACAGGAGTATGGACCATCTTTTGCTGTCTTCAATAGACAAGTAATATTTAGGGTAAAAGTGATCAAATTGTGGTCACAGCTTCTGGCAAAGGATAGCAAATCTAGCAGTTAGTTAAATTCAAGGTACTTTAAACAGATGGGAATGCCACATTAGGACATTTTCATACTGGAAGAAACATTCAAAGTTGGTTGTGAAATCAAAGTTCATTAATATTTCTCTCCTTTCCCCTACCAAACAGGTTGATTGTGTTCTTTCCCCAAGTGCCAGACTGTTCTCCCTTTTTATCTGAAAATCTGTGTGCCACATTCCATTAGCTATGACATATTTTTCCCTCCAATAAACTGTTTGCAACTAGACCTTCACACAAAAATATCAGGTGCAAGTTGGACAATGCATTTTCATAAAACTAAATTGGAAGTAACTTTGAACCACATCCCCCCCCCCCACCTCTTTGACCATACTATCACATAAAGGATGTATCAACCAGGCTGGCCTAAGGTTACTGGTGGTGAAAGAAATATGCATCATCGCCAGGATTGAAATGAGTAAGGTAGAATCCATTCATTCATCTCTAGCTGAGAGAGGATGATCTCTTTCCAAAGGAGCTAGATTCACTGATCAAACTGCTCTGTTTGAGAAACAGGAAGAGGTAAAGGAGAAATCTCTTTAACTCATAAAGAAGCTGTTACAACACTTAACATTACCAATTGCCCTCAGATGATGATGGAATTTCCACAAACAGCCTGACTATTGGCTTATTGTTGAGTGACTTTTCTAATAAAATGAATGTCATTTTCAGAGTGCAAATGGTCTCAAAATCCAAAAAAAAAAAAAAAAAAAAAAAAAGAAAGAAAGAAAGATATCTTAAAACTAAAGAATTAAAAAAATATTTTAGGAATATTACCTACATTCCACATTGACTTCTCTATATCAAAAGAGAAAATAGAATAGAATAATATATTTATGTTTACTGGCTCAATCATATTTCTATACTATATACAATTATCTGAGAAGGGAGACATTTGTCAGTGGCTGGTTAATACCAAAGAAAGAAGGAAAGTAATCTATGATATGATATAGGTATGTGAATGAGGAGGGTGAGGAGACATAAAGGAGCAGGAGTAATTAAAATTGAAATATAACACAATATAAGTAATTGTAATTGAAATTTTAAGCTGTTATAAATTCAGATTAGAATATTATAGCTTTAGGATGTTAAATGCAATTCCTGTGATAACCTCAAATTACATACCTATAGAACATATACATGAAGAAATGAGAAGGAAGTTAAAAACTTTCATCACCAAAAATTCACTACACACAAGACAACACTGCAGGACATGAGGGACAACAACTATAAAGTACAGAGAAAAGAAATAACAAAATAAGAGAATTAAGTTCCTCCTTATCCGTAATTACTTAAATGTAAATGCATTAACTCTCCAGTGAAAAGACAGAGCTGGCAGAATGCAACAAAAGCAAAAATCCAACTAAATGCTATTTACAAGAGACTTACTTTAGATCCAAAGATACAAATAGGTTGAAAGTGAAAGGATGGAAAAATATATTCTAGGCAAATAATAATCAGAAGAGACTAAGGGTATCTATACTAATATCAGGCATAATAGACTTAGATTTTTTAAAAAAGTTACAAGAGACAAAGAAGGACAGTGTATATTAATAAAAGTTCAACAGTAGGAAGATATTATAATTATAAATATTTACATACATTAAAATATATGAAAGCAAAAATTGACAGAATCAGAGGGAAAATAGTTCTACAAAAATAGTTGAAGATTTCACTACTGCATCTTCTATAATGGAAAGTACAACCAGACAGAAGAAAATTTAAAAAATAGAATATTTGAATAACACAATGAACAACTACATCTAAAGGATATATACAGGACACTATACCCAACATCAACAGAATGCACATTCTTCTCAAGTGCACAAGGAACATTTTCCTGGAGAGATCATCTGTGGACCACAAATTAGAGCTCAATAGATTTAAAAAGTTAGATATCATATAAAGTTTATTCTCCAAGCACAGTGGGATGAAATCATAAGTTTCAGAAGGAAAGTAAAATAGCAGGAGGGAATAAAATAATAGACAGTTGGAAAAGCCACAAATATGTAGAAATTAAACAACACATCTTAAAGAAATAATGGATCAGGGTCGCCTGTGTGACTCAGTCCGTTAAGCATCTGACTTTGGCTCAGGTCATGATCTCATCATGGTTCGTGGGTTCAAGCCCCACGTCGGCCTCTGTGCTGACAGCTTGAATCCTGGAACCTGCTTCGGATTCTGTGTCTCCCTCTCTCTCTCTGCCCCTTGCCTGCTTGTGCTTGACTGTCTCTCTCTCAAATATAAATAAACATTAAAAATTTAAAAAAAAAAAAGACTGGGGCGCCTGGGTGGCTCAGTCGGTTAAGCGGCCGACTTCGGCTCAGGTCATGATCTCACAGTCCGTGAGTTCGAGCCCCGCGTCAGGCTCTGTGCTGACAGCTCAGAGCCTGGAGCCTGCTTCAGATTCTGTGTCTCCATCTCTCTCTGACACTCCCCCGTTCATGCTATCTCTCCCTGTCTCAAAAATAAATAAATGTTAAAATAAAAAAAAATAAAAATGGATTAGAAATCTAATCCAAAAAAAATACAAAAAAGAAAAAAAATTTAAAAAAAAAGAAACAATGGATCAAATTAAAAATCTCAAGAGAAATTACAAAGAAGTTAAAAATGAATGAAAATTAAAATACAACATACCAAAACATGGGATCCAGAGAAGGCAGCACTAATGGGAAGATGTAAGCTATAAACACTTGCATTGAAAGAAATACAAAAGAAAACAAAACAAATAAAAAAAAAAAAACCCACAAACCAGCAACGTAAATTTACAATTTAAAGAAGTGGAAAAAGAAGGAAAAAAAGTAAACCTAAAGCTAGCAGAAGAAAGGAAGTGGTAAGGATTAGAGCAGAAATAAGTATAGTAAAGACTAGAAAGAAAAAAAACAGTAATCAATGAAAAGATAAAAGATTCTTTGAAAAGATAAAAAAAATGGATAAACCTTTAGCTTGATGGATTAAGAAAAAAAGAAGACTCAAATTCCTAAAATCAGAAAATAAATGTAATTAATATCAATTCTATGGAGATAAAAAGGAGAGTACTATGAACAATTGTATGTCAATCAATGTATAACTTAGATGGAGTAAACAAATTCTTAGAAACATACCAATTACATGAAGTACTTAGAGTAGTCAAAAGCACAGAGAAAGAAAGTGAAATGTTGTTTGCCAATGCCTAGAGGGGAGGGGAAAATGGACTTACTGTTTAATGGGTGGTGATAGTTACACAAAAATATGAATGTACTTACTACCACTAACCTGTACACTTAAAGGTGGTTAAGGTGGTAAATTTTATGGTATGTACAATTTGCCATAAAAAAAAGTACTGCTCTAAATCTTTAAGAACAATACTGTCAATGCAATAGGAAAATGGGCAGAAGACTAAATAGGGATTTCTGAGAAAAAATTGCCAATATATCAAAAAAAGGTATTAAAACAACATTAGTAATCAGAGAAAATAAGCAAAACCCATAAAATTCCTTTTCATACTCATTTTTGTGGTAACAATTTTAAAAGACTGACAAGTCCAAGAGTAGTAGGAAATGGAAATGTTTTAAAACATGTGCACTATTCATGGAAATGTATACTGGAGAGTAGTTTGGCTTTATTTAGGAAAGGTGAAAATATATATTCCCTAAGACCAAAAACTATTTCATCCCTCAGAATAAAGTTAGAATCTAGGGTGGCATAATGCATGCGTAGGAATGATTACAGCAGGATTCTCAATAGCAGAGGGAAAAATGGTCAATACAATGAATAAATAAATTATGATTGATTCTGAATGTCAAAATCATTAAAAGCAAGAATGCAAGACTACATTTTAATAAAAATGAACCTACAGTTATATAAAATAACTGGAAGAGGTAAAAAAACATCTTGTTAGATGAAAGAACAAAGAAAAAAGTCTGCCTACAGTATGAACTCTATACGTAAAATGTTCAATAACAGATAATATAAAACTATAGTGTTTTAAAGATGTGTACATAATTAGGGAAACAATAGAGACAAATGAAATAATGAATATCACAGAAGTCAATATAGAGGTGAATTCTGGGAAATAGCTGTTTGTGATTGAAAAAAATCATGAGATGAGGGGAGAGGACTATGAGTTGCTGGTGATATTTTATTATTTCTTGACTATAGTGGTGTTTATACAGACACTCACAATATGATTATTCATTAAATAATATATTTTGTTCTTTTGTTATCTGTAGGAATCATTACTAAAATGTGATCTTGGTTAATATTTTATTTTTATTATCCTTACTATTCTTTTTAAGTACTGATACTTATTGTACAAATAAGTATCTCATTACTTGCAATGCCTTTATCATGTGTTTTTGCTATAACTTAAAAAGAATACCACAGCATTAAATTTACTTTTACAGAGCACTGAGACCTACAATTTTCAGTGGGAGTTTTGTGTGTAAAAGGACACCCAAAGACAGAAAGAAGCGGCATGACCTAAATCCCCAAGTAGTCATGAAGATAGTGACTTTGAAACATATGTCAGGAATATTTTAGGAACTGAGAAAAATACAGATGGTGAATACATATGTGTAAAAGTGATACTATTACAAATTGTGTATATAAATACAAACCATATCATAATTAAAACAAATCCCTTCAAACCCAAATGAAAATTTGGATTTTTATTTAAGGAAATAAAAATATTTCAAGATATTGAAATTCAAGTATAATTCAAGATATTGGATATAATGGAACACATTTAAAGCTGAACACATGGATTTTTCTGTTTAGAGAACACAGCATTTTTCTGTATTGTTGCAAAAGCTTATTACAATGAGAATAATAGGTACAGTTGACCCTTCAAAATTGGTTTTGAACTGTATGGGTCCACTTATATTTTTTTCAAAAAATACAGTACAGTACTATAAATATATTTTCTCCTGACTTTCTTAATTATACTTTTCTCTAACTTAATTTTAAGAATATGATATATAACATACATAATATACACAATATGTATTAATTGACTGTTTATGTTATTGTTAAGGCTTCTGGTCAACAGCAGATTATTAGTAGATATATTTGGGGGGAGTCAAAAGTTATATATGAACTTTTGACTATGCAGGAGTCAGTACCCTTAATACTCACATTGTTCAAAGGCCAACCGTATATGCAAAAAAAAAAAAAAAATGACAAAAGGACATAGTAAACTATTTAAACATTACTTTAGTTTCCATTACCACAACTTTTTTCCAAACTATATATACATATATATGACAAATGTACGTATCAAGTTATTCCCACTTTATAAATGATGAAATGAATTAAATTATCCAATCACTGATTGTGATACCAAAGCTAGTAAGTACAATCTTAAAATAAAATTTAAGGCTGATTGTTGTGTAATTTATACATGACTAAGAGGAATTGCTTTAATTTAAGGCCCAAATATTTCCTAAAAATAAACAAATAAATAAACCAGATTATTGTTCCAAATATACTATGTACTGCCTTAAACCATATTGAAAATAATTTAGCAAGTAGGGTCTTTTTAAAGGGAGGAATGAGGAGATGGAACAGCTCTAAGCAACAGATATTGACTAAATAGGCATTTACTGAGGCTATTAAATCTGAATAAGTGAAGCAAAGAGTGAAAGGTCCTGATAATTTAAATAAGCCAACTAAATAGGGTGAATTTCTCAGGGGAAGAAGTGGCAAAAGAAATGATAGGAATGGGAATAGATTTCCCAACTTTACAATTGAACGTATGGTGAAGAATTTCACACACACACAAAATGACGCTTGATTCTTTGACCTGTTCTGAACAGGTTATAGAGGAGTTCCTCTATAACTCAGTATGGTGTGAGGATGAGGGCTGGATTTGCCCTAGCAAATATTTGTCTGAAATTTGAGAACTAGCTTGCTTTGATGTCATCATTGTGCCTTAACAACAGGGGTAAGCCCCTTTGCAAAGGGCAAGAAACATTCTCGGCTGTGATTCTGGGATACTTTTTTGTGATCTTTGCTAGCTCTCAAATTTAGAGTATAGGAAACTGACAGTTCATTGAAACACAATCCTGAGCATGTGTACATCATCTTCCACTAAACTATCCTCTTCTAAAATATTTCCTATCTTTCACTTTCCCCCCAAATTTTCTCTGTAGCTAATTAAATTTTATCTCTTTAAAAAAGCTTACTTAGTGTTTTCAGTCGCTTCTAAGAAAAAATCCGTAATACTTAACATCACTCTATTTTGTCTATGATTTAGCCCTAAACATATCTACAATAAGAATTTCACTCGCCAATACATTATTTCCTTGTTTTGATCTGTAAATAATTAATATATGTCTTTGTCACCCTACACGAAGCAAACCCAATCCTTGGGCCTGTTAGCTATGATAAATCCCAAATCACACAATGCACTCTGGATTTATGTTTGTTTCTCTTGCTAAAATTGAAAAAACAGAGTGCATTTTTTGGATTTGCTTCACTTTAAGCCTTCTACTTTGGAAAATTGTTAATGGAACATTTGACTTGCTGTGTAAATCACATTCTTGTTTTTTGTTCATTTTTCTGTTTTTGTTTTTATTATTTTTTTTTGATGGCTGACCTAAATACTCATTTCATATTATGGAAAGAGAAAAAAACAAACCAAGTCATTAGTTCAAGCTTATATTACAACGTTGCTAAGTGAGACCAACTATGACATGAATTTTAGGGAATGAAACAAGATGCTTAAATATATGATATGACAGAAGGAAGAAGATCAGTCAGAATTTAGGTTTTGTTTTGTTTTGTTTTGCAAGGGCACACATTACAGAAATTCTCAGTATTAGAGAAAACTCATGTGACATTAGTTACAGGACAGGATCCTAGAGCAACAAAATGGTAGTTGCAGTTTATCAGCTATTGGGTGATCCACTTGAGTTTAGGAAACTTTTAGTGGGGAGGAATAGTTGGAGGTGTGTTTTTCAAGGGTCACAGTGAAGCATTTTTAATATTTTAGGGGCTTTAATAGTCATTCCTCTCTACCAGCATTTGCTAACATCCTTATGCTGAATATCAGTGTCCAGACTCTCACCTATATACAGATTTCCAAGTCTGAAGAACAGGTGAAGTCCAGTTGCACAGGATACGTTTGAGTTTCAAGTAGATCACTAGTTTCATGTGACTGTTCTTTGCTATAAAGTCATTCATCAGGTAGTGGCTATATAAAAGCACCTATGGCTCTGGACAAGATATAATACAGAATTATGAAGTCAAGGAGCACAATAATCATTAATACACTCAAAGTGCTTCTTTTAGCAACATTGACTCTTCACAATCCTAGTCAGAAAAAAAAAATCCTACATCTGAATTTCCCAACTTGGAAAGTGGCATAGTGGCCATGTTTCCAAGTTTTCATCTCTCTCTGTTTAGTTTTTTATCTTCTCAGTTAAGTGTTGTCAAGTACCAAGGATTAGCTATTTAAAAATGTAATAGAAATAAAGGGAAAATTAAAAAAAATTTCACCCCTGTTAATTAAAAATTTATAATTTTAAACTACAAAAAATGGCTTAAAGGTAGTTATATAAAAAGAGAGAGAGAAGAGAGAGAAAACAATTAGTGGCTTTTTGCATTCAGATCTGTGTCTGGAAATCTTAGTCAGAAGTAGAAAAATTGGCTATATGACCCAAAACTTTTGGAAAAGTTGAATTATTTACTATGCTATCTGTTTCTAGATAATCCCAAAGGCTCTCAGCTTTATATTTGCAAGCATTGAAGACATCCAGGTCATGGAAGTTGATATATTGTGAGTTTGGAAATGTAAATCCAACAATATGTGCTTTCAAAGATAACTACTGGGTTAGTAGGCTCTGATATAGTCTTTTTCCAATGAAGTACAAGACCTACTTATGTTGTTTTTGAGGTTTTCCTTCAGTAAATCTGCCTAGACATGTTAGTTATAAACTTTTGTATATTGCAATAAAACTTTACAAGATGGCAGTCCATTATTGGACATGTAATTGCCAGCCTCACAAGGTGAGAGTTGAGAGAATGATAACCTATGATTTCTGGTCAGTGAATTTTTAATGGCCAAGGAAGTTAAGAATACCTTAGGTCATGGCAGCTCATCCTTCAAATAATTGTCCAAGCTTTATTTGTTCTTTTATTTTTCACTACTGATACAGGATGATAAAGATGATGGAGTTTCTGCATGATGAGCAGTACCATGTATAGCTCTTTGATTACAGTTCTTGTTAATAGCTCTAGATAAAAAGCTTAGTAATACACCAAGTTGAATATACAAAGTCTAGGAGGCTGATTGTTGTTCTTTGTTTTGTTTCATCTTGTTTATTTTCTAGTTATTAATCATTTGCCGTTTGGCAGAGAAAACCTTATGGCCATCTGAAAATATATGGACGATAGTAAACATATATCCATATCTACTTGAAAGAAGCTATTCATTTGTGAATATCAAGTAGATATTGAAACTTTTGCCCTTGTTCATGCCTACATTTTGCAGGTTTGCCTGGATTACAAATTTGGAATATGGGACATGTGCCAGAAACATCCTAAGTAGTTTTGAGTGAAATGATCCTAGCTGTAGTGATTTTAAGGTATCAGCCAATTTATCTTTGCTTTTGTGTTCAAACTGAATAACTATGTTAATAAATTATGTTATCTAACTATCTTAGCAAATTATTGTAATCAATAGTTATTATGTAAGTGAGACTATATAATAAACAAAATAGACATGAACAGGCATTTATAGCAATTTAATTTATATTAAAAACCAAACTGATTGTCATTAGTTGTATTGAGTCTAGGAAATTGAATATATTGAGTCTAGGGAAAAAAACATTTTTTAGAGTTATTATTCAAGCCTTTCTGCTTATACATAAGTATATTTTAATGTGAGGACTTCAGTATATCTTTGTGGGAGAACAATTCAACTCATAAAAGTACACCCTCAGTCCTTCCCTAAATTAATATCTTTCCTAGGTACAAAATAAGTTCACCTCATCCTGACACCCTCAAAAGGATTAATGCATTCCATTGTCAACTCAAAGTCCCAAGTCTCAGCTAAATAATCAACTCAACTAGTCTAATTTAGTTATGAGTGAGAATCCAGGTATGGTTCACACAGAGAGAAAATTCATTGTTATCTATGGACTTGTGAAATTAGAAAACAAGCTATACATTTATAGAATAGAATACATTGTTGGGATGGTCATAGGATAGACATTTCCATTCCAAAATATAGAAGTAGAAGAAAAAGAGGTCTCAAGTCCCAGGCAAGTCCAAAAACAAGCAGGGCAAATTCAATAAGTTATCAAGGCTTGAAAATAATCCTGGAGAGGAGACTTTTGTAGTTCTCCTCAATTTTCTCCACCTGCACTGCATGTCATCTCACTGACCCTGGCCCAGTGTCATTCTGTGGGGAAAACATGGAAATTAGAGAGCTACCAAGTTTCTTGGTCTTTTCTTCTTACCTGCACTATTGCAATACAGATGGTCCCCGACTTAACAAGGGTCGACATACAATTTTTCAACTTTATACTGGTGCAAAAGTGATACGCATTCTGTAGACATCATAATTGGAAATCTGAATTTTGCTCTTTTCCTGGACTGGTGATATGTGGTATGATCCTCTCTTGTGATGCTGGGCAGCAGCTCCCAGTCAGCCACATGATCACAAGGGTAAATACATGATATACTTACAACCATTCTGTTTTTCTCTTTCAGTACACTATCCAATATATTAAATGAGATATTCAATAGTTTATTATAAAATATGCTTTATGTTACAGGAATTTGCACAACTGTAGGTCAGCGTAACTGTTCTGAGTACATTTAAGGTAGTCTGGGCTAAGTTGTTATATTTGGTAGGTTAGGTGTATTAAATGCATTTTTGACTTAACAATATTTTCACATTATGATGGGTAAAGCATAACCTCATCGTAAGTCAAGGAAAACCTGTATTTGTATAATAGCTTGATTATTACTTTTAGTTTGGCTCACCGCCCCAGTTGGCCACCTTGACACCTGGCAGCTTAACAGCTGGCATAAAGCAGAGTAGTTTTAGTTTCAGGCTTCCTGTCTTCATGTTTATGTCACAGAAAAAGTATTTTCACTTCAGTGCCTTGGTAAGAGACAGAAATATATTATAAGGGAAAGTTTAAGAAAAAACAGGATCCATCAACAAACTATGATTCTTTAATTGCAAGTCCTTTTCCAAGTTCACCATGAAACAGGTAATCTATTTCTGTTTCATCTACCGTAGACTTTGCCTAATATTTTGTTTGTTAAAAGTAAACACTGAAAAATTTACAAGAGTTGTTGAAAAGTTACATATTAAATTCTGAATCCCTGACAACAGCATTCTATGTTTCCTCTAGCTAAAATTAACTATACTTATTTTGCTTCTCCATAGATATGCTCTCAAAATATTCAAAGAAAGGTTTTTCATATAATTATTTTTGGTTTTGCTTATGTGTGATTGTGTATGCATGAATGCTTACATCTGTATGTTCATGTGAACAAGAAGATATACAGACAATAAACCCAAAGGGCTATATATAGAAATTTCCAGATTTATATTTTTAAATAACTAAGATTAATATATTAGAGGAGGGAAACAGCTAGATTGATTATTTCAAGTTGGGACAGGAAATAATAAATATTATATGGCAGATCTGATTAAAATACAAATTGAAAAATATGCTTATCAAAATTAAAAACTCAATGAGTAGACTAGATACCAGATTTAATAACTGAAGAAAATTGGTGAATTGAAGACAGATCAGAAGAAAGGAAAAAGATAAGAGAACACCTAAAAAAAGTCATAAAATACATCAATCATACATTTTCAAACCCTCACAAACCCTGGGAAAATGAAGAGAGATCTATAAAGCAGCCAGTAAGATGGGGAAAGGATCTATTTTATCTTATCTTCAAAGAAGAACAATCACACTTATACACAGAGAAGCAATAATCACACGTTGTAATTAAGAGTAACAGTTGAATTTTAAGCAAAAAATTTGAAAGCTGTAAGTATTCATTAATAATAGAAAACCAAAAGGGGGCCTGGGTGGCTCAGTCAGTTAAGTGCCTGACTTCGGCTCAGGTCATGATCTCACTGTTCCTGGGTTAGAGACCCGCGACGGGCTCTGTGCTGACAGCTCAGAACCTGAAGCTTGCTTCAGATATCCTGTCTCCTTCTCTCTCTGCCCCTCCCCCACTCACTCTCTGTCTCTCAAAAATGAATAAACATTAAAAAAAATTAAAAAATAATATAAAACCAAGTGCAAATGAAGAAGGTATTTTGTCCCAAGTACAAGCAGTAAGAGGGTCCACTATAATCAATTTAATTTTTTTGTAATGTTTATTTTTGTGTGTGTGTGAGAGAGAGAGAGACTGTGAGTAAGGGAAGGGCAGAGAGAAGAGGGAGACAGATTCTGAAGCAGGCTCCAGTCTCTGAACTGTCAGCACAGAGCCCGAGGCAGGGCTCAAACTCATGAACCGTGAGATCGTGACCTGAGCCAAAGTTGGCCACTTAACCAACTAAGCCATCTAGGCGCCCCTGTAATTAATTTAAATACATAATAAAACTGAGTAGAAATGAGCCTGCTTTGTATTATGCACTGGCATTTCTAAATAGCATCAATGATAAAGCATACCTTCCTACCTTGGTTGGTTATTTGGATCCTCCCCACTGTTTCAGAATACTGCAAAAAAAATGTATTGGTTTAGAATTATAAGCTCCATAAAAATCCTCTTCAAGAATGAAGGTGGATACCTAGGCATTTTTGAAGATTTCCCTTGTGTCCTACAAACTTCCTAACCACACTTATTAGTCATGGCAGCTTTATTTCTTTGTTTTAATTTCTTTCTTTCATTGCTTTGTCTTACTGTGCTGGTTAAATCTTCCAATAAAATGCTGAAGAGAAATAGTAGATGGACACCCTTGCCTATTCCTTGATTTTTGGTGGAAAAGTGCCAGTCTTTTACCATTAAATATAATGTTAGCTGCCTTGTAATAGTTTGAAGAAGTTTCCTTCTAAGAATGGATTTAAAACAAAATAAAACCAAACCAAACATCTGACAATGCCAAATGTTGGCAAAGATGTACTAGTCACACATTTCAATGTGCATACCCCCTTTGGAAAGTTTTTTTGGAAGCATCCAGTGATGCTGAAAACAATTTCTAAACCAAATTGTATTCACATATGTACCAAAAGATACCTACAACAGTATCAGTAGCAATATTATTTGTGAAAGTTCCAAGCTGGAAAATTGAAATATCAATCCATAAGTTGCAATCAATTGGGATATATTTACCCAAATGAATAACATACAGAAATTAAAATGGCATAGCTAAAGCTACAGCCAATGGCATTCAGAAATCTCATAAAAGTAATGCTGAGCAAAAGAAGCAAAACCTGAAAGACTACATATAATACAATTAACTTATATAAATTTAACACATAAGCAAAACCACTCTGGATTGATTTGTTAGAAATAATAGTGCTTAACTTTGGGTATGAAGGCAGCTTTTGACATAGATTATGTTCGCTTTACTCACTTGGATTATTTAAAATATACAAATTTCGGGGCTCCTGGGTGGCTCAGTGAGTTGGACATCTGACTTCGGCTCAGGTCATGATCTCGCAGTCTGTGAGTTCGAGCTCTGCATTGGGCTCTGTGCTGATAGCTCGGAGCCTGGAGCCTGCTTCGGATTCTATGTGTCTCTCTTTCTCTGCCCCTCCCCTGCTCATACTCTGTCTCTCTCTCTGTCTGTCAAAAATAAGTAAACATTAAAAAAATTTTAAATATACAAACCTCTCTGCATACATGTTTTGCTAAGTTGAAAAAAATAAGAAAATTTGTGCAAATAGAAATATGCTATAATACAATTTGGACCACCTTTAGCTTCTTTGCATCTGAGAATGAAACATAGGTCACCAGGACTTCTGGCGCCATCCAAGGAAATTTGGCCAGGGTTCTCATGGTTGTACTGTCTTCTCAAACCGGCATGGTCTGATCCAGAAAAAAAGTGCCACAGTATATGCCATCAGTTCTTCTGTCAGTACACAAAGGATATAGACTTCATTAAATTGAATTAGGAGAACTTCCTTGAATGGGTCATCCAAGATACTTATTTCAAATGTAGAATTCCAAGATACAATGATTTAATGCTAAATCATTGTACATAAAGTTAAAATATCTCAAGTAATAAATAAATAAATAAATAAATAAATAAATAAATAAATAAAAGAAATTTGGACCTTGAAACCAACATCTATTTCCCCCTCTATCTTCCTGCAATTAGTTCAAGAACATTGAGTTCAAAAACATGCAGTAAAGGGAGGATCAAAATGAATTTAGAACAACAGAATAATTAGCTTTGTGTTTCAAATTCGATTTTTACACTTAAGGCACGGACAATAACTTCAAAATGAAAGACTTCATCTTCAAGACTCTTCTATTTTAAAGAACGAAAGACAAAGTTTTGAAGGACACCAAGCTTAATATGTTTGTCATTAAAAGAAACAGGAACAGAGAACAGAGAAGGACTGCATTTCCTTTATCCCACAGTCTTGTTAAAGATTACCCATATGTGTACCTTTCTAATGAGGGATATGCTCAATGAAACCCATGAAGAAATCCACTATATAAGAACGGTAAACTAGCTTTAATGGAGAAATGGTAGTAAGAATAAGCACCTCAGCATAAGGCTTAAGTATAACACTTGAGAAACCCTCTCCAGCTAAGTATCTTGGGACCAACCCAAGAAAGAGTTTTGGAAAGAATTTCAGTTTGCATCATTTCTTACTTTTATCTGAATATTTGTAAAGTACTATATATATGACAAAGAGCAAGCAGACCTGAAAAATACTTGGCACTTGAAATAATCTAAATTTCCTAGGTGGCTAGGATGTTCATGGGTGTAAACTCTTATCAGATGGAACAAAGAAAGAAGCTTATGATGAATAACAAGATGAGATAAAGTGTGTTTCTGAAAATGCTTGCAGATGAATAGACCAAATTAGCTCCTACTACCTATTCCACACCAAAAGCTGGATGCTATGTCAACTGGACTTTAGAAGTCATAGGAGAAATAATATGTAGAAGACAGAGCCCTGTATTTATTAGGTTAATTGAAAAATTGAAAAATTTTTGAAAAATTTTTTTCAAACAATTTTCAATTGAAACAAAACTGAAAAATTGAAAATTGAAAACTGAAAAATTGTTGAATTTTGAAAAATTGTTTCAAATTATTGAAAAATTATTCAATTCATTAACATTATCTCAAATGATTAAATTATGCTACTAGGACCAGAAGATTAGGGCATGAGATAATATTTTGTTTGTTTTCTAGAAAAAAAAATTATAACTTTACACACTTCATTTCTAATTATGAAATTTTATCTGGATCCTCATTAAATAATGATTATTTGTTTAATATCTTATACTTAGTGGACTCCTATAGCCAGAGAAGCTCAAAGGTCCTATAGAGTCCAATGATTTTTAAAAGGAACTAAGGCTGAATTTACTGAGGGGAAAAAATTACCCTACCATTATCCATACATTTCAAAAGAGATCTTCTCCAGTTTCCAAATTGTAGCACTTAAGCCTTTTAGCTAATTTACTTGTGTCATTGTTCCTCTGCTCATTGTATGATCTTAGTCATAAATAGATTTTAAAATTTAAATTTTCTGTTCAAATTAATGATTGACATTTAACTTACCAAAATTTTAGCAAAGTATCTCATGTTCAGCCTATTCAAATCATCCAAAATATGTCCTGATAGTTTCACAATTTATTTCTTAAAAATTTCCTGAGAAAGAAACAGGAAAGTGTGTTCAAAGTATCTACTGCTCATGTCAAAACTATCAACTGAAGGGGCGCCTGGGTGGCGCAGTCGGTTAAGCGTCTGACTTCAGCCAGGTCACGATCTCGAGGTCCGTGAGTTCGAGCCCCACGTCAGGCTCTGGGCTGATGGCTCAGAGCCTGGAGCCTGCTTCGGATTCTGTGTCTCCCTCTTTCTCTGCCCCTCCCCCGTTCATGCTCTGTCTCTCTCTGTCCCAAAAATAAATAAACGTTGAAAAAAAAATTTAAAACTATCAACTGAAATATTTTCAGGTAATATGCTTCAGAGTTTATTGATATATACCTATACTGTAGAGAAAAATAAGATGAATATAATGCTTTGACACCTCTTAAATAACACACGTTTTGGCCACTTGATGTTTTGCTAAATCTAATGCAAGTCTTGGAAAATCATGATATTTTGAATTATTTACCATCTATATGATAAAGAAGATTTCACATGTGGATTTCTGAGTGATTTTAGTTATAAAATAACTGACAAATAAATGACCAGTAGGAAGACATAAGTAGTAGCTAATTGACTAAGGTAAATACATATAATCAACTTTGATGCCATTTGCAGATAATCAATGAAACAAAGTATTTTGTATCAAACTGCTATACATTAACCTGGAATAACATAATGAAAGTTAATAAGGTGGGAATAGTAACTAACTGGAATATCAAAAACTTCAAGCCTGAATGTAGATATCTAAGTAAACTCACAAGTAGGAAAATAGAAATATTTCAGTCTTTGAATGCCAGTTTAATATGCTTATTGACATTAAGCATAAAATGAATGTTTTTCTTTACAAATCATAACCTAACAACACACACTTATAGAAGAAATGTCAGAGGGCACTACGGCTTTTTATATCCACACTTTAATAAGATAATAAATATAATATGTCCTATAATAGAGTAGAAGATGTCTTATCTAGCCATATATCTTTAGAAATACTTTTAAATTTTTATTGTAACAAAAGTAATGAGTGAAACTGGTAGTGTGGACTCATCTTACTTAGGTTTTTCAGCATTTTCTGAAAAAAAAATTATTAAAAAAAGAATAATGAAAGTCAACAAGAATGATTTTTTGAAAATTGCTAACTATAACATACTGTGGAAAATATACTGTAGAAATATTTGACTTAATATGACTTAAAATGAAATTGTAATTACTATGACCAAATAAAAGAACAATGATTGTGTCAAATCCATGGGGGAAAAGGCTATAATAAAAAAGGAAAATATTTTTTCAAGGGGAGAATAATAATATTAAGTTTACATGCTATTAAATTAGATAGGAAGGATAAAGTAGATTAACTATTAAAGAACTAGAACAAGGCATATGCAAATATAGAGTTGATTTACAGAATGGACTGATAAAGTTTTGTCTTCATCCCTGAGGATGTCTGGGGGTCCAGTTTTTAACTATTTGCTAAGATACGGGCCTCAGGATCTTTGTTTTGGTGTTCAAGGTTCAAATATCCCGTGGTGATCTGTTTCATTACTAATGGTTTGCTGCAGGCCTAACTGCTTTGATGAACTTAGCTGTATCAAGTAACCAAGGGACTGTAGTTTCTGAGAGCTTCTACAATTCTCGGTCTTAGTCCTCAGTGCTTGCCAGCACTCTATTCCTCTTGTAAAACCGTCACTTTGCTTTTAAATAAAAGCCTTTTGTGAGTATATGCTAGAAATTCCAGGGAATCTTTTCAAATATCTAAGGAAATCTTTGCAGCATATAAGAGCAAATAACCAATGAATCAGAGGGAAGACAAAGTAACAACAGAAGATCTCAATAATTCAAAAAGAAGACAATATAGAAAGAGTAAACTGTAAATCAGAAAAAGGGCAAAACAAAGAATGCAGATAGCAAATGCTAGAAACTCCTCCAGATATTAGAATAATCATTGTAAATGTAAATATGTGGAAACACAGCTAAATACACTTCAGATTCTTGTTTTTCACTTATCTTTTTGTTTTAAACGTTGCTTAAAAACCTTTCCAGGGGTGCCTGGATGGCTCAGTCAGTTGAGCGTCTGACTTTGGCTCAGGTCATGATCTCACTATTTGTGGGTTTGAGCCCCATGTGGGTTTCTGTGCTGACAGCTCAGAGCCTGGAGATTTCTTCAGATTCTGTGTCTCCCTCTCTCTCTGCCCCTCCCCCTCTTGCACTCTATCTCTCTCTCAAAAATAAATAAATGTTAAAAAAATTTTTAAAAAAACTTTCCAAATGCTTAAATTTCATTTGAAACAGATATTTTAGAATAAAATATTTTGTCTCTAAAATAAAATAAAATGTATTTACAATATATTTTTCTTTGGTTAATGCTGGAATGTTGGCCTAAAAAGGGACAGTCAACATGTTTTCTCAACCCACAGCTTTACCATCTATGATTATAGCTGCTGAAAAAGATGAGTTTGACATTTCAGTGAGTATTCTGACTCATGAACAAGGAAGCCAGTCCAAATAAACTGGGTCAGCTGTAACTAAGAAAGGAAAATATGACAAAGACCATCTATCTCTCAGCTTTATGTTAATCATTTGACTCATTGTTTCTTATACCACAGACATTTTAAATAGTATTATGTGCCATTTAAAATATGGCATCATTTTGAAACCAATCACTCTGAGTTTAAAGGAAAAAAAATACTTGAATCTTTTAAAGGTAAGCATGATGATCTTTTCTAGAGCTGAAAGTCATTTGAAAAAGTCATGGAGTCTCTCACAGGGTAAATCTTTGTATTTCATTGGTTGGATAAGGGTACATGATGGCTGGGAAATTGAAAAGGCCTTGTGTAGTTGACATTAGTAAATGCCTGCCAGATGAAAAGCTAGTAAAAAAAGTCTTGCCAATATACTTTTAAATGATAGAGTAAATCTTAAAACTTCAGTGAAACAAAGTTTTTAGCTGAAAACATGAAGACTGAGTTAGCATCTTGTCTTCAGTTTGTACTTTTGACTTACAAATGCACATACAGATGTGACTATACTTAACTTTTTGCTGACATCAGTTGAGAATAAGTGCAAACTAACCATCATAAAAGATAATTTATGGAAATGCTTGGCAAAAAAAATACCAATATTACTGAAATATGCAAAGTGCTGAAAAACCCTTTTGCACGGTCATTTTTTTATCTTGAAATAATTGTATTGATGTTTGCACTTTTGATGCAGAAACGATAGTAAGTAACACTTCTGGTTTCTTATCAAGATATACACACCAAACGATACCAATAGTGATCTTTCTTCATCATTATACACTGTTTAAAAAATGTCAGTTTCAAGCAAGTATTAGAATTGCAGAAACTTGTAGTACCTTTCGAACATTTCAAGTTTCTCTGATAGTAAGATGGAGATATTATTAATTCCAATTTTTTAATATGAAAAATAAAATGTGTCAATATTAGGAAGATCTGTAGAATTCATTGAACAAATATGATACAAAATCAAATATGGGTAAAATACCCATTCAAAGGTAAACTAACTAATATTACAATACAAAAGTGTAAAAGATTCATTGATATGGATTCAGATTCTACATTATGATTAATTTTTGAGAAACTACCACTGGTCAAGATGGAATATAGTATCAAAAAGAGCTACAATTATCTGAAAAAGACTACTAAAATACTTCTATTTTTTTCCAACATAATTTTTGTGTGAGGCCAACTTTTCCTTATATTCTTCAAGCAGAAAAACTTATTGCAAGAGATTGAATGCAAGAATAGAAATGATAGTCCAGATCTTTTCTGTTAAGGTGTAAACCAATGGTATTCTTCTAATTACTTATTTAGGATAATATTATTTTCAATAAAATGCATTAACATATAGTATCTTATTATAATTGTTATTATTATTAAGTAAATTGATAAGCAAGTATTTTGAAATATCTTAATTTTAATTTCTAAGAGTATTGATAAATATAGACCATATAAAATATTTGAGGAGATTTTTAATCATTTTTAAAATTATACAGATGGGCTAGGATCAAAAAGATTGGTACTTGCACTTGTTAACAGAGATCAATATATAAGAATGTTCAAAAAAGGAATTACTATTGTAACAGATTGTAAACAATTAAATACATTTTAAGTAATAAATGGGCAAAAGAATTATGTTGTATTAATTTATGGTATTTATTTTATCATATGACTATTTACAGAAAAATTTAAATTTAATAAACTGTGATCACAATGCAAATCCTCTAACATGAGCTCATATGAAATTTTAGCCCTGCATGGCTATAGGACAGCTCTGATTTTTTTTTTTCTTGAAAGGCATATTTATTTCTCTACTATGTTGGTTCTAGGTTATTCTCTGTCTCCACAACAGAATATGAATCCCTCCTTTAATTTTATATCTTTCTGATGTTCATGTTGATAAATTTTAGAGTGTAAAGACACTCTCCTTCTATGTTCTCAGTTACTAGGTTCTGATTTGTCCTGATCTGATGCTGCTCTGATATTGCACACTTTAGATATTAAAGAATTTCACACTCCCCCACTGAGATTTGGACAAGGTGCTCTTTTCAACCACTTCATAGCTGAGAATGGCTTTTCTTCCTTTTCGTTGCATTGAAGGAGTAACTATAACATTTACAGGGACTTTAAAGATCTTTTGGATAAATATATATAATATATGTAGGTATATTTTCAGGTTTCATTCATATATGTGTGTATTAATATATGAGAACATATGTATATGTGTGTATGACATATACACATATATATATGTCTATAACATAAGCATATATATATGCATATATATATATATATATATATTATAGACATGTATAGAACTAACTGAAAACTGAAAATGTCCTTTTCAATTGTCAAGATATCTTGACTTTCTGTTATATCCACTGTGAACTCTAGACATTATTTAAGTTACAGATTAAAAGGATTTTGCTTTACTGTCATTTAAATTATTTTGAAATATAAAGACAATTCTGTACACTGCATTTAGAAAGAACTTCAAATAAAGTAATTCTATGTTCACTGAAAAAATACAAATAGTATTCTAATTTCAGAACCACTGATTCTTTTTTTAATCATAGGCATTTTATTCCACATATAGTATAGTCTTATACAGATTTGATTTCAAAATAAGAATGTAATATTAGCAAGACATGAGTTGGGTTGCAAAATGACTCATCAAAAAATATTATTGTTGAAAATGAATTTGTTTTTAACAGAAACATTGATAAATGTTCTTTAGATTTTTAACTTTGATATGCAATATTTTTATAGAAAATTTGTTAATTTTTTATATAAGGAGCATCTTTATAAAATAAAATTCAGCATAATATAATGACAAATAGAGAAATATAAAATATAAAGAACATTTAATATCACTTTTTTTATTGAATTCAGAGAGTGCTAGGGACATTCAATCAAATGGTTTTGCATTCTGGTGACATAGCTTTTAAATAAAATTTCAGTGGACATAATAAATATGTTTCTCAACTTTTTCTCTATTTTTTTAAAGTCAGGGAATTTTTAATATTTTATCCATGAATAAAAAATGCATTTTATTTTTTAAATTACACTAAAATCAAACAATCTATTAAGTTCTGATCCTGTCAGTTGGTACTTACTAGACCATGGAAAGGAGAAAACACATAAGAGTCAGGGAAATCAAAACTTGAAACATTAACCACAGAATTAGAGCTCAAAAAAGTAGCAATGGCCCCTCTCATGTTTCTCCACAGCTTTTTGACATAATGCCCCAATACTATACCACAGTCAGCCTCAGACTCTAATAATGTTACTAACTGTATTGATTCCTTGACATTTGTAATTTGTTGTGCAAACTATTTGTCTTCTACTCCAAATGCCTTTATATTACCTAATTCCTTTAAAAAAATTTTTCACTTCCTATTTAAGCTCTCTGGTTTTAAAAGTAGTGTGTATTCACTATAAGAAAATAAACAAATATTACTATAACCCAACACACAAGGTAAAACCTAAATAAATTATAATGCATATGGCTTCAGGCATAGAATAGAAGGTTTAAGATGAATAGCTCAGGAGCTTGATTCCCTGGTTTCAAACACTCTCTTTGCTAGTCTTTAATGTGTATTCTAGAACAAGGTCAATAAGCTTTCTGGGTTTCAGTTTCTACGGGAATTAAATGGTACAGATCTCATAGAGCTGATGTAAGACTTAAAATAATTAACAATTTATTAGTAATAGTGACCTCATAAGTCTGAAGATGTCTAAGATTAAATTTATCTGTTGTAAAGATGAAATTAACCTGAGAGTACTATTTAACATCCATTATACATTTGCTTTATAGAGTAGCAGTAAAATGGTGTGCTGTTACCACTCTATCTCATATTATGTATATTTAGCAACTGCTGTTTCATTTAGCATAAACATCTCCCTATACAGTAAATATCTCTCCATGTACAGTAAAAATTGTGAGTAACTTGTTCCGCAAGTGTTCCGCAAGAACAGCAAACCTTTCTAATAAATTTTAACTCGATAAATGAGAGATGTCTTGCAATATAAGTAGTACCTGACACCAAATGTCACATGATCACAACTGAGCCAATGGTTCTTGAAATTCAGTTTGATACACAAGTGCTTTGACTTACAAGCACGTTTCCAGAACGATTTATTCTCCCCAACCAAAGTTTTACTATATTCATAATTATTGCTTTTTTAAAATAAATCTCTACTATCCTATTGTATGAACACAATGTAATTTAATCAAGCAGTCTGATATTTTGGGATATGTATATTGCTTCCATTTTTAGTTTCGGAAAGAAGGTCAAATTTAGCACTCTTTTACATATGTTTAATGCTAAGCTGTTTTATTCCTAAAATGCTTTTCTGGTATCAGAATTACTAGAATTAGAGGTATTTAACTCATTCATTCAAACAATATTTGGTGCATGTCTGTATGGGGCCTGGCATTCATCTCAGAACACTGGCACTTACTGCCAGGTTTCCTGTCCCTGTAGAGATTGTATTCTGTACAGAATAATTTATGTTTTTGATACACAGTGTCAAATTCCCTTATTGACAAAGCTGGTCATCTTCTCCCCAACAATTTATGAAATACTAGTCCTTAAACTTTAGCCAATTGTGAATAATCTAAACAAGTAAGTGGCAATTTAAGAAGCCAACAACAACAACAAAAATAGAAAATGTGCAATTTAACATGAGAAAAATAATATGAAATTTTTTGCTTTACTTCTATTGAGACTTATCTTAAATATATATTTTAATTAAGTGTTAATATTAAATAGCTCCTGCATCTACCAGTATCTCTCAATCATCTATTATCTATCTATCTCTCCCCTGTCCACTTTTCAGTTGTACTATACATAGTGGAGAGTCTAGCTGCCAGTTTGGGTACATGGAATGAAGCGCATTTCTGAACTTCTTGTCATATATAAGTAGGCATATGATAGAGTTCTGGATAACAAGATATAAACTGATTAGATCTTCAAGTGAAAATAATTTCTTAATTTTTTACCTTTACAAGTATTCTATTTGTAATATTCTACTTTATTCCAGTTTCAGACTCCATCTTTTCAGTTTTGCCAGTTGTTTTAGTCTGTATTTACTGATGTACAAAACAAGTACTTCTCATGTGTTAAAATGCACCAAATGAACCCAGCAATGCTGATTGATAGCACGGTTAGAGTAAGAGCAATTGATTTCAGTCTTGACTACTATTTAGTTGTTATGTGACCTTGGAAAAGTTATTTAACATCTTTGAATTTCAAATTCTTCATCTGTAAAACAGTGATAGTAATAGCCATATCACATATATCATATGATTAATGTCAAGTTGGAAAACAGAAACTATATGTTGAATCCTGAGAATACTGTCTCAATGATTTCTTTCATTATTGTTGTCATTACTACTATTAACATTCTAACTAGAATGCCCCAAGCTTTTGATCACAAAGCAAAGCCATATTACCTGTCCTTTTTGTGCCTAAATTATGGTGGCCTCAGGAAATTTATTGTTGGAAATTAGACATGCCTTAATGAGTCCTTCCCATTCTTATGAGAGTTCACAATGAAGTGTCTCATGTATGCTCACAAAAGAAAACAAAAAACAAACAAACAACAACAAAAAACAAAACAAAACAAAACACAAAACAAACCCTGTCACTTATTTGGGAAGACTTCATGGTGCCACTGTTATTGACATAATAGCATTCATGTACAGTCTACTTTTACTGATGATACAAAAATTTCTATGTATTCTTGGAATCAAAACATTGATAACTTCTATGGAAAGTTAGGAAAAATGGCCTTATCTCTGATACTCTGCAAAATGTTATCATTGTAGCCCTGCATATAAAAGTTTACACCAAGATACCCTTGCCATATTAACTCCATAAGTTACCAGCTTTCACCAACATCTTTCCATTAAGTTTTGTTTTGTTTTGTTTTTTGTTTTCTATCTCTAAACACAGGAACAAACTTTAAATTTAAGCAGGTAAGAATACAGTCATAATAAAACAATCTTCATTGTCTGATATCACACATCTCCTCTACCCACCCAAAAAATAATGGGTATAAAGCAACCCAAAACAACCCCATACTTTATTATTATTATATTATTACTACAACTATTCAGAACATAAATCAAAAATTGGGAAACAAGAAAATGGGATTCATAAATATTCAAAATAATTGTTGGGCCAGTGAAATACAAGTCAAAATGTGTGTGAGAAGCTGGGAAGCCAAAAACGTTAAAATTCTACCTGAAATATGCTACTTTTCCTTGTAAAGTAAGAAATACTATCAACAAAAGCATGTTTGAGTTTTATGCTTTGCAAAAATAAGATTTAAAATGTTCTTCATGGTATCCAATAGCACAGAAGCCTAACAATAAAGAGAATTATCATGCCTAAAAATATTCATATTTTTATAATGGGAAAAGGCAGAAAAAGTCATTACCTTTATTCTGATTTTGACATGGTGGCATGCAAGTTAAAGACATATATTCTAACAATAGATTTAAAGTGTTTAGTATGTGTTGATAATACAAGATAACCATTTTCTCTTTTATGCCTTATATTTATGATTATTATGTTGTGAGCAATGTCTTATCCAAAGAAGAGTTAAATGAATATGAATCAGGAACATAAGTCAGATAACATTCATTTGTATAATTCTGTTAAAGAATAAAAACAATTTCAAATATTACAATAGATGAATACAAACAATTTACATATGACATCGTGCACTTTCTATCATCTTAGAATTTCTAAAATACTTACACTTTCTCATGCTATTATCTCAGTTATTGTAGAAGAGACATGCTACTGACAGGTTTTGGATAATTATTTCCATTTTACATTGAGATAAATTGTGACATTGAAATACCTCATGGATTTTCTTAACAGTATATTATTTCAATGATTTGGACCAATGAAGCAATGATGTAGGGATATGACTGAGGTAGTGGTATGAAAGAAATAGACATGAATTAGACAATAATACATGACCCATAGAAAGAATACAGGCTTCTAAGTGAGAGTCTCTTGTTTTTAATTTCAGTGATCTATAATGTGTGAAAATAAATCTTTCAGACTCAGCTTTCTCATTAATAAAAGTCAGATAATACACAGTCTCCAATTGTTCTTCTGTGAAGATTTAAAATAAAAATTTTAAAAAAACAAGAAAAACTATATAAAATTCCATTCAAGTTCTTAGCACATGGTATAAAAGTTCACTCATTAGTTTTCCATTGCCATTTTATTTATGTTAGCCACAACTACATTTATATTAATCACTTTCCCCAGCCCTCCCCACACCTATACCTCCCCCCACACACAGTTTATTTGATCTTTTAAATATTACGTAAATAATTAAGGTCTCAGAATGCTATCTTTGTTATAAATAGCTTTCTCTTCTGATTTTTTAAAGAAAGTTCTCAAGCTATTAAGTCAAACTTAAATCCATGCTTTTTGAAATGGACATTGTGTCTAATATTTAAATAATAAATACATATGTTTTCATTCCTTCTAGTATAATGGATATTTAATGATGGAGAAATCCAGTTTTGTAATGTTTATTTACTTGAGAGAGAGGGGGAGACTAAGAGAGCAGGCGGAGGAGGGGCAGAGAGAGAGGGAGAGAGAAAAAAACAAGCAGGCTCCACACTGTCAACACACAGCCTAACCCAGGGCTCAACCCCCACAAACCATGAGATCATGACTTGAGCTGAAATCAAAAGTTGGAGTCTTAACTGACGGAGCCAACCAGGTGCCCAGAGAGATCTAATTTAAATATTGTAGAGTGTTGGCAGGGGGGTGGGGGGGTGGGGGGGCAGTCCCCTTTGGCAGGGTAGGTGTGGTCTTCTGTGGCTGGAGGGCAGAGCCTGATGTCCAGCACCTGGGGATGTGGGTCAGGGTGGACATGCATCAGATTTTGAGTGGGGGTCATCAGCTTCCTCTGAAAAAAGATTAGGTACAACATGAAGCAGAATGGTGCAAACGGGAAGAGCATGAGCTCTGACATCAGACAAGGGGACAGAGAACTTCTAGTTGTCCAAGAGAAGTAGTCTGCAGAAATCTTTACCACCTTGGAGTAATAAAGAGAAGAAAGAGGGACATCTGGGTGGCTCAGTAAGTTAAGCGACCCACTTCTACTCAGGTCATGATCTCGTGGTTCATGGGTTCGAGCCCTGCGTCCAGCTCTGTGCTGACAGTTCAGAGCCTGGAGCCTGCTTAGGATTCTGTGTCTTTGTCTCTCTCTACCCCTCCTGCACTTGCTCTCTTTCTTTCTTATCAATAAACATTAAAATTTTTTAATTAAAAAAATAAAGAGAAGATAGAGTATAAATAAAGTATTCTAACCCCATGGGGGGAAAAGTCAACTCCATAAAACCGTGGAGGAAAAAAGAGATGTGTCAAAAGGAATCATCTATAGAAGGAAGATTGCAGTCTGTCAGAATGTGGTTCCAAAAGTTTTAAGAAAAGTGAGCATTTTAAATGTACCTAGTATCCATTTGCAAGAGGAAACATAGCTCAATCCTCAGGAAAGAAGCATGGCTACATGCAGTCACTGCCCTATGTGGACGCAATATGCATCTATGAAGGAAGACTGTTTTCTGGGAAATTATGGAAAATCCAGATTGAACAGAGTTAGTTCAAAGAGGCAGGATTTCAATAACAGGGGCTGGCTTTCTCTACTGCATTTTGGAAACTTTTGCCAGCTCATTCTTAAGACAAGGAGCCCAGAAGGGAATTAGAATGATGGAGATGCTGCTAAAGGAACAGTGTAGTGCCCCCTTACCTGAATAACCAATCATCAGGGAGCTGTATTGTGCTACTTTTGCTCCAGAATCACTTCTTGGCCACAACCCATCACTGATGCAGGTTTCAAAATACAAATTTAAGGATGGTGCCGGCAGCTTACAGAAGAGGACATGAAATGGACATCAAATAATATATTCCCCTGGGAGCATGCCGCAGACAGAGGCACTCATGGACGTGAGACTTCTAACTGGATTTTTATCACACAGTCTTTTTATGATTACAAATGAAGGAAAAAAAGGAAGAAGAAGGTGACATCTGCCATTCTTCAGGATGTCCTGCTGATTGATTGGTGACGGTGTCAGGGAAGCCAAGGACTGGAAGCCTGGCGAGTGGTGCTTGTGCCCATATGTCATCAGCATCATTGCTTATAGGATTCATGAGAAGATTCTAGGATGGATAAAGGAGTTAAACCGGATACCTGATGCATATGTGACCTACAACAGAAAAGAATGAATGTACCAGGCCTGTGTTGAAGCTAAGTCACAATTTTTTAACGTTTATTTATTTTTGAGAGAGAGAGAGAAAGAGCATGAACAGGGGAGGGGCAGAGAGAGAGGGAGACACAGAATCTGAAACAGGCTCCAGGCTCTGAGCTGTCAGCACAGAGCCCAACACAGGGCTCGAACATACGGACCGTGAGATCATGACCTGAGCCGAAGTCGGCCGCTTAACCGACCAAGCCATCCAGGCGCCCTGAAGCTAAGTCACATTTGGAGTAATGTTTGAGTCTCAGAAATGGGGAGCATTAGAAGTCTACCCATAGGTACTACTTACCTGCCACTAGTATAGCTTTTATAATGTGACATGTCAACCACATGATTTGATCTTCTGAAAGAACATGGAATAGAGTGTGGGAAGGCAGGTGTGACCGTGGCATTGTGTGATGTGGAGCGCACTATGAACCTCTCTGTGTTTCACTGGCAAATGCGGATTCCAGGGCACAGGTGTTCTGTGTCATGATGATTAAACAAGGAAAGGGAGTTTAGTGTGAAAAGCATAGGTTTGGGAGTTTGACAGACCAAGTGTGCCACCCACTAGCTCAGTGATCGATAATCTCGAATTTTCAATCCTTCTGAAGCTCCTTTTCTTTGTACAGAAACCCTTTTGGGGTTACAAAATTAACTTTGTGGGGTTGTCTGACTTATTTGAGATTGTATATATAGAGTACCTACTACTTTCCTTGTTGCATGGAAGTCTAGTACATAGAAGCCATTATTATGTAAAACCATTTTTGAAAATGTGCTTTTCAAATGTAAGGTAGTAATACTTTGCAAATTAGGTGACAGTAGTTTGCAATTCGCATGTTTGGAAGCCAAAATACAAATGCACACTACATAACAGAAAACTTGACGATAGGCAATAATTTGGAATTCATATACTTAAGATAAAAATTGGGCCATTACTGGAAAGTCTTGCAGAAATTGTTCTTTTTTTATTTGAAAAAATTTCCACTTCGTGCAGTGATAAATTTCAAATCAATTTTGTTTTTTTCTATACAAGCCTGCCACTGTGAACTTCTTCTTTCTGTATTTGAGCTGTTTGTGCTGCTTGGGTTTTGTCTCAGGATAACCTCTCATTTTCTTAGTGTTTCATTCCTCAGGTGTGTTGGAGGGAAATGAATGGTAGAAATCAAAACACACTTTGACTTCTTTTATCAGTTTGTAAATGGCATTTGGTAGGCTTTTGGAATAATAGCCCATTTCAAAAAATAAGAGACAATGTATATTATCACAGAGGTGAGAGATTAGAAATCCGTATTTGGAGGTTGACATTGAAATAAACTTAATGTTTCTCACTCAACAACCTGCATCCTCTGAAGCTAGGAGTTCTCACCCTTGGGTGTTCATTGGAACCATTTAGGGAGCTTTATGCACTGCTGCTGCCCAGGGTACATCCCAGAGCATACATCAGAATCTCTGGGGGTGGCCTCCAGACATGTGTATTTTCTTCTTCTTCTTCTTCTTCTTCTTCTTCTTCTTCTTCTTCTTCTTCTTCTTCTTCTTCTTCTTCTTCTTCTTCTTCTTCTTCTTCTTCTTCTCCATCTCCTCCTTCTCCTTCTTTTTCTTCTTCTAGTGTTCATTTATTTTTGAGAGAGAGAGAGTGAGTGAGTGCATGCAAGGGAGGGGCAAAGAGAGAGGAAGACAGAGAATCTGAAGCAGGCTCTGTGCTGTCAGTGCAAAGTCCAACGTGGGGCTCAAACCCAGGAACTGTGAATTCATGACCTAGCAGAAGTTGGACACCCAACCGACTGAACCACCTAGGCACCCCCAGGTATCCGTATTTTTTAAAGTTCCATAGGTGGTTCTGAGGGTAGCTAGGAATGAGAACACTAGAGTGAATTCTAGGTGATTTGCAGGCATTATCTGATTTCCTTCTTAACATGTCTGAAGTAGGAAAGGATCTTTGTAGCAAGAATTTTTGTTAGAAATAGAGTGAAGCACAACGAGGCTGAATTTTTGCCTTAATTCCTTAATGCTGGAGTGGACAATGCAAATGACTTTGGGGACCTGGCAGGTGATCTGATGAGTCAGGCAGGCTGGTGGCCACTGGGGAGGCCCTGGAAATTCACACCTGTGTAAAAAGGTGGACAGCTGCTGCCAGGATCCCTCGCACTGTTGCCATGTGGCTGGTTTTTCTAGTTATTCCAATTTTCAGTTTTGAAAGAAAAGATTTTTTTAAAGAAAAGAATTATCCCAATTTTTACATGTTGGCAATAATTCAAAGTTGTTTAAAACATTGTGCCGGCCAAACAAAACATGTTTGCTGGTAGTTTTCAGCTTCTGCCTCAAGAGTGTTAAGGGCAGCCTAAACATCCCAGTCAATTTTTAATAGATTTGCATTTCCCCATTCTGGATGTAAGCTACATTCTGCCTCTTCAAGACTGCTTTGAGATATATCTTTCTCTCATGCCCAATAAATCCTCTGGACTTGCTTTAGACACTTATCTTCTGTATTTTTTTAAAGCCCTCTGCAGGCATTCATTGCTTCAAGAGTTATATATATGGTTTAGAATCCTTATACTCTTTTTAAAATGAATTAGAGCTTGTTAGAGTTTGTTTTTATTGTATGTCAGAACACTTTTTCTGTGATAAAACATTAGAAATGTCAAAATCAGGAGTATCATCTTACCGGGCATATTAGGAACAAGTGTGGGAAGGGGTTAATTCACAGATGTGATAGGTCTCCTCTTGACTGGGCGGCTGGGCCTATGCTTTGAAGCAATTATTTTGTACCGTGATCCCCAGACTTTTACTAGTACCAGAAATCTTCGTGGTAGGTGTGCTAAACTGCAGGTTCCCAGGCCCTCCCTCTTAGATTCTGATTCATGAAACTTCATTTGGGCTTGGGGGATCTACATTTTAAAGCAATTTCACCAGGAGATTCAGTTGTTCTGTTCCACAGACCACATTTTGAGAAACACTGATTTGGGGGCAGCATTTTGCCCTCTGTGTCTCCTATCACATAAAAAGCTTTTGCAGGCAGTTGTGCCCACTGATCAATACAATTGACCACTCAAGACACAATATAAAGTTCTTATGCAGAGATCAGCTGACTTTAGCTATCCCTATGTGATTAAGGTGCTTTTACCATGAAGGGGCTTTTATGCTTTCAATCATATGTGGTTTAAAAAGGTGCTGTATTGTTTTTATATAAATTGCTTTGTGTATTTTATAAGCAGTATATATGTAGTAATATTCCATTTGTCAGACATTATAGGGTGCATGGTGTTGACAAGTCAAAGTTGTTCTTTTAAGTTGAACACCTTTTTTTTTTTTTGCTTTATTTTAACCATTTACATTCTAAATCTTAATTCAGTATGTATGTCCCTGCTTTTGCAAACACTTTACTAAAAATAATGAAAAAAAGTTAAGTTCATCATTTATGTTTTTCACTCTTCCAGGCCCTATTTGGGTTTGTTAAAGCCCCTACACTGAATAGCTCTGCTCTTTGAGATCTACAGTGGTTTTTGTAGTTTTTCTTTCCACTCACTGTTACCTGTTGTCCTTTGTCTCTGCCATTACTCTCTCTTGCCTCTAGGAACTTTCCTCTCATTCTTTATGGGGTTGGGAAATCATGTCATTGCATACTATATGTCCAGTAACAATAAACAGGATTTCAATGAAGCTTTGATAGGCTTTTCTGAGAGCAGTAAAATGGATGAATGTTGCTGTATTGACTTGGTGATGTTATTTTCCTGTAACTTGCTGATTTTCAACTACAGTTGTCAAATCTTTCACCTCAAGGTGAGATGTTATTACAAAAATTCTTTTGATCTAGAAGCCATTGTATTCCTCAATTGTGTTAATGTTTTTTATATGTACAGCTGCATAAAGTGAAACATAAGTAAATTAAATTCAAATGAACATTTCTCAGGCCACGTTTTTGTGCAGGATAAAGTATTTTAGATTCAGTGTTATTGTGATTTAGAGCTATAAATTAGTCATATAGCTATGAAACTCAGTCCTGTAGGCATTCTGAAATAAAGGTTCTATGACTAATATAAACAAACAAACAAACAAATACTGTAGAGTGGTGTTCCTTCAAGTCAGGGTTGAAAATGAAATTGTATATGGCATTAGAGTAGCCTACCATCTTTAAATTGTGCTTGGGGACTTCCACATGACACTAGAATTGTACTTTCTTGGTTACTTTATCAAAAAACAAGAGTGAAAGCATTGGTTAGGGATCACTTGATAACGATTTAAGCAATTTCTTCGTAAGTAGCAAGTCTGTGTTGCTTTTACTTTATTCCTAACACCTGATAAATGTGTTAAAAGCCAATAATCACTAGTTCAGAATTTATTTTAAGTATCTATTTTATATTGTGCAGACATTCAATCTTTGACAATTTAGAGGGAACTTAGTTGTTTTTTGTTTTGTTTTGTTTTGTTTTTGTTTTGTTTTTGTTTTTGAGGACAGTAAAGTAGCAGAGGCTTCCCTGGCATTGTATACCAAATGGACAGGTTTCTAAGATCAAGGAGTGGTTAAGGTCAATATCTCAATTACCCTTTGTCCTGTAAATGATTCTTTTTATGTATAAAGAAAAGTGTCTTGTTCAGGATAACATGATAGCGGATTGTGCACTCAGTGCCCAGGATCTATTTTTCTTTGGATAAACAGAGCACTTCACTTTCTTCCCTTTCTGCCAATCTTCCTTTCACAAGGACTAAATTACCTAAATAGAGAGTAGGTTGTTACCAGTCTGAACTTCAAAATCCTAAAGGTAATGGCAGTTTGACATATTGAACACATGACAAAGACTGGCCTTGTTTTTACTTAAACTTTGCTCCCTATTTAGATATCGACAATATAGAGAATGGCAATGTCCTGTTATTTCCTGCCACATTTTTCTTTATTGGTAGAAATCAGTGTCTTTATAGAACTTTTGTTTTTATTTCTTTCCATTATGACTTCCACTAAAGTATTCATTAAAGTGAAAACTTTCACAGTCCCAGTTACTCTAAAAACAGAAATTGGAAGATTATATCCCTGTGCTACATTTTTAATTGCTGCTCTACCTAGAATGAACTGAAAAGACAAAATAAAATCAGGAAAGAAGGGACTGAGAAGAGTGATGGTAGGGGAGTGTGAAGAAATAGGAAAGTAGTACCATCTTCAACCTGGATAATAGTGTTTTTAGAACTGGTCACCGTATTCCCATTGAAAGACAACTACTGCAACATATATACATACATATACATCCATTAGAGGTCAGATGTTAATCCAATCCTGAACAACTAGTAAATTTGTGACTGGTTTGAAGAATTTATAAACTCATCTTTGCTTACATTTCTTTCCAAAATAAAGGTGAAATGAGTTAAATATGTAGAGTGTGTGGGTAGCTAGCTAGAACATTGTAAATATTCAGTAAATTTGCTGATATTGTCACGGCCTAGCTTCTCTCAGATACATTGACCTTCACAGATACCTTCAGGTGTAAGCCAATTTTTTTGGTCAGATTTCTTTTTTTTTAAGTTTTTTAAATGTTTATTTTATTTATGAGAGAGAGAGAGAGAGAGCGAGTGAACGGGGGAAGGGCAGAGAGAGAGGAAAACACAGAATCCAAAGCAGGCTCCAGGCTCTGAGCTGTCAGCACAGAACCTGATGTGGGGCTTGAACCCATGAACCACAAGTTCATGACCTGAGCCAAAGTCAGACACTTAACCAACTGAGCCACTCAGGCGCCCCATTTATTTTGTCAGATTTCTTAATGTAATTCTATAGTGATATCATGTCACAAGTCTGACTGTAGCTAAAGGTATCAAGGTTCAATTTTATGTTTTCCCCTTTTAAAAGTTGTGTAAAAATTCAGAAACATATATTTAAGGAATTTAAGTAACACTAGTAAAAATTTCGTAAGTATTTTTTATTGGGGAAAATACTACTTCAACTATTACTCAACTCCTAATTTCCCCAAATTTTACATTGTTGCCAAAGTGCAATTTTAAATTGTGCAAGTCTGAAATGTCAGTCAAATCACTGGGGATATAGCAGGGAAAAAAAAGAAACCCATAGTACATGATAAATATAAGAAGGAACAAAGTATTTTGTTTGAAGTGTCTGAGTTGCACTTAGAAGCTTCATCATTGTGCATGAAGTACCTAGTTGAGATGATTTACAAGAATGCATTTAGCTATATGCAAACAGCATATTAATTGCTCATTTAGAGAAAGCCGCCTAGTGAAACAGAAAACATGCTAAACAAACTAAAGATTTCAGTTGATACTTTGCAAATATCATATTATTAAATTCACTCTAAATGATTAAAAAATGTTGGAACACTGATAATACCGACCATCGGCATAATTCTCTCTCTCATACACACATGCACACTCATACATTTTATATATGTGTAATATTTTTATATACAAAAATATAAATTTAGTATTTTAATGGTCTTTAGTCCAGTACATGTGTTGTGAGTATATTGCATGGGACAGAATAAAGAGGGATGCTCTTTTGTTTTTCTTTAATGGTTTTGATTCTGATTGCCCAATTTTTTGAGAATATACTTTGTTTCCATTTTCTCTTAAGCATCCTCTAATGTCTTCATTGAGTATCCTTCAGAATATTATGGTTTCACCAAACAAATTGAGGTTTAGATTTAAGCTCTACTGTTATCTAGATTCTTGTCATAGTGACTTAGAGGTCCCAATCTATATATGCATTTAAAGATGAATGTAATAAATGATAAGAAATGATGCATAATGTTTGGCACATAATAAGTACTCAAGAGTATAGGTCTTCTATCATTATTTTTCACTAGTCAGTTTTTTCTTACTTCTCACCATCCCCCATTACTAACAAGAAGAGCTATAGTCTGACATTTTATTTGGATTATTAAGACTTTTTCTAATTCTTTTATTAATTGTAGTTCATTTGAATACAAATCATTGTTAAATTGCACATCTTCTTTCTTGTCTCATCCCCATCCCTGTTATAAAGATAGATTTACTGAAAAGAGCAAACTTTTTTTTAAGTAAAAAGTAATAATTACTGATCACTTTAGTCAAGCAGAAGTTCACAAATCAAATTTTGAATTGGTAATTATTTCTCACAAATATATACAAAAATAGATAATTTCTGAGGGATTTTTAACAACATATATTTTATGAAAGCCCAGCTTTCTCAAGGCCAGGGAGGCTCTGTCCATTCAGTCGTAATATATAAAGTTTTGCTAGCTCAACTCAGTCAGCACTTGTAAAGGTGCACTAAATCAGATTCCAAACCTTACACAGAAATCAAAATCCTTGCTAGCCCTGGATTGAAAACTAAGCATTTAATTAAATATAGAACCATAAAGTCAATATAAAAATACAAATTCATTTGTCCATAGGAAACACAGGTTATGTCCCAGAAGTCTTCTACCTAAGATCCTTTTCCTCCAATGCAACCATCCCAAATCTTTGCTTTCATTTTTTTTCAAAAGAAGATTTAGGAAATCTCGAGGCATCTTTTTATAAACTCATGAGGTGAACTTTGCATTAGTGAAACTATATGTGTGAAAGAAGTTTGTTTGAATACCTTGCTATTTGTATTCAGCTTTCTAATTTATAGAGGTATGCGTTTCTGCATTTTATTAAGATTTTTAAAAAAAATTCTGTGAATATTCTGAAAAATCAGCAACTTTACATATAAATACATTTTTATCAGCCAAGTTATCAGTTTAGCTGATCCTTTATATGATTACAAAGGCCTAGTACATTCATTTGTAAACTTCAAAATCTTTCCTATTTTGTTTAAATATTCATTTCCCAACATATAAAATATATCAAAGCAACCAAAAAATCACATTGACTCTATCTGAAATGATCAATGTAAGCATTATCTTAAGAGTATGAATATATCCCATTATATACTGAAAAGCAGTGCTGCTAAAAATAAAAATATATACGCTGATCAATAGAAGTTCATTTAAGATAAATGAAGAATGTAATGACCTTTAATATATAATTGCTTCTAAAATAACATCAACTTGGGGGGCCTTGGTGGCTCAGTCATTTGAGTGCCTGACTTTTGATTTTGGTTCAGGTCATGATCCCAGGGTCATGGGAATGAGCTTCACATTGGGCTCCATGCTGAGTGTTGAACCTGCTTAAGATTCTCTCTTTCTCCTTTGCCCTTCTCCCCTACTTGTGTCCTCTCTCAAAACAAAAACAAAAGAAAGAAAAAGAAAAAAAGATAAGAAAAATAATCATACAAATAAATAAAATAAAAATAATATCAATTTAATAATAAGTGGGGTGGTAGGTAGAGGTCATCCTGAACTGTTTATTATTAGCACCTTTATTTTACGGTTATGTTAACTTAATCATTTAACCTTGCATACTGTCCAAAACATTTGGCAGTCCTTGCAATTCTTGTACTTTTTTTCTGAGCACTTTAGAATGGTATGCCTTTTCCCTGTCTTTCTTTTTATCGAAGCTATATTTGTTCTTCAAGATTTAGCTCAAAATCCACAATATGCTCCTCTAAACCTCTAGCCCATTTCATTCAGCTCTATATCAATGTGCCCAAATGTGATTCTTCTCCTTTTTGTTTTTCTTTTGCCTCTTCCTTCTCTTCTTTCCTCTTTTCCTTCATTTTTCATTAAACTTGCTCATCATCAGCCTTCCAAAGATCTATAGTTGTTGCTGTGGTTTTTTGGATCTTTTATTCCACAATTCGATTTTAAGCTGCTGAAGAGAACAATTATGTCTTATAGTTTTAAAAATGTAACAGTGAACTTGCAAGATCCTTCTGTAGTCAAGAAATCATAGATTATGTTAATTAGTCTGTTGTTTAGTATATAAGTGAAATAAATAGTGGATGAGCTTCAAATTTTCTTACAGAGGTCATGAGTGAGTGTAAGAAAAAGAGCAATATCCAAGATGTTCTCAAACCTGAGCAACTGAAGAGGTTGTAATATCTGTTTATTGACATGAGCATGTATGTGAAATAGTTTTAGAGAGAAATTTAGAAGTTTTGCTTTGAGTTTGGTAGATTTTAAGTATGATAAATTTAAAGTGTTTATTGGAGCAGGCAGTTTGCGTACCACTGTAGATTACAGAGGAGAATTTATGCTAGAGATAAAAACTGGATATATAAATTAAGGTTTTGTTAAAGAAGCAAAGCTATTAGCATTATATATATTTTATTGTATATATATTCACATACATAATTAATTAATTCATTCATTCGTTTATTTTTGGTTATAGGAATTTGAACTTTAAGCAATTTTGGGTGCTAATTAAGTTAGCCCCTAAAGCTTTTCTAAGTAAATCTGATGCTAGAAATAAACACAGACAGGACAGGCAAGTCAAGAAAGAAAACTGGGGAGATCATGCAAGATCAAGCTGGAGCCCATTAGCCTGAGCTGGACTCCCATGAAAATGGACTCTGAAATCTGTATTAGTGCTTGTTGCCTCTGATCTTGTTGGGGAGGAATCTATAGAAATTGAGTTCTCTGTCATGCTGATAAACACACTCACTGGACCCAGAAGTGTGAGAAGCAAAGAGAGAATCCATAGGAAAGTGAAGGCACTCCAGTGTTGTGACTACCTCATGTCATTGAATTAATCCAGAAGGTGAGCAACATATATGTGGGCTACAAAACAGTTTCTGCTTTGCTTTTTACCTTCCAGTCTCCAAAAAGATATCTTTTGTGAAATCTCTGAGAAATCAAGATTTATCTGTTAAGACAAGTTTCAGTACCTTAACTAAATTGAATGTTGACCTAGCAAGAAGTTCTAGGACTGATCTGAGACATTCCAGGCTTGTTATATGGTTTGTCTTCTGGAATGGTTTGTTAAGAAAAAGAGAAAGAATACTTAGCCATTCTGTTTACTGGAAACAATTTCAAAAATATTTCCAGTGGGGCACCTGGGTGGCTCAGTTGGTTAAGCGACCGACTTCGGCTCAGGTCATGATCTCACAGTTTGTGAGTTCGAGCCCCGCACTGGGCTCTGTGCTGATAGCTCAGAGCCTGGAGCCTACCTCAGATTCTATGTCTCCTCGTTTCTCTACCCCTACTCTGCTCATGCTCTGTGTCTCTCTCTCAATAATAAATAAACGTTAAAAAATTTTAAAAAATATTTCCAGTGAGAATGCATTCGATGTCTATCTTTATCATCTTTAGACTGCCTAAGGTCACTGTCACATTTTTATTTACAGCATTGAGTAATATTCAGTTATTTTTTTCTTTGTCATTGAGAGACAAAGCAAGAAAAAAATCAGATAATGCATGATATTAAGATGGGGAACATATGGGTGTATAGATGCAATTTTCAAAAAAAATTACCTAGAAAGTTGGGACACTATTTTCTCAAAAGTTGAATGAAACTCAAAAGCACAAGCAAAGCTCTGGGCAAGACATTCAATGTCACTGCAAGAAGAAGAATGAGAATCTGAAGGATTTACAGCCTCTTGGGAATTAAATTTTATCTATGAAGCAATACTTATGTGAAGCATGAAAGAGAATAGAACCCAGAGATGGAAATTTACCTATTTTGGGATGTCATCCCCTTTGTCTACAAGCCTATTTCAGATGCATGTGCTTTCCATAATTTTATTACCCATCTCCTCATGGACACTGCTCCAGGAAAAGATTCCTATCTCCATTAGATACTCATCTTCTATCAATTTGTTGTGTATGTATCAATCTCAATATCAACAAAGACAACAATATAAAACAAATGTCTCTATTTATTCTACTGACTCTCAGACTTTATTTCCCCTTCATTTATTCAAATTACAGAACATGTATTCTATATTTTGAGTCCAGTTTCTTGGCTCTCATTCACTACTGGCATTTTAAAATCCAACAATTTAATTTCTTTCTCCAAGCCTGAATTCAAAATATTCCCTGTAAAGAAATTAAAAGCCTCCTAGGTATTAAATTTAATGAAAAGCATTCCCATCCTTATATGACTGTATCACTCTACAGTTTCATCAATGCTGCAGAACTCCAGCCCCTTGCTTGTACCCTCCTTGTTTGCTCTCATTATCCTGGTGCTTCTTTGACAATTTCGTTTCATTTTTATTTTTGCATCTTAAATTTATGATCTCTGGTTTTTTGCTCTCACCGCTCTGACTGCTTTACAGATGAATATTTGACTGTATGCTTGACATCCTTTTCTGGGCATACAACAGTTAGCTAAGAATTACTATATGCCAGGGCGAATGAATCATCTCTTTCAGTGTTGTGCTAACTCAGTCTGTTTCTGCTACCTAATCCTACAATTATTGACTGAGGAACCATAATTTATCTTTGACTGTATCTTCATTTTTATTAGCACATGAAATAAATCAATCCAAAAATATTTACTGTCTTATTTTATGTAAATTAATAATTATAAAGGCTGAGAAAGCTATCAAGTTAAAAAGACTTGAGTATAAAATTGAGCTCTACCACTTAAAGACTGTAGTATATTAGACAAGCTCCTAAACATCCCTGTAATAGTTAATTTTATGGGCCAAATTGACTGGGCCATGGGGTGTCCAGATATTTAGTCAAACATTATTCTGTGTATCTGTGAGGGTGCTTCTGGATGGGAACAACAAGTGAATTGGCAGACTGAGTAAAACACATTGCCCTTCCTAAATTGGGTGGGGTTTATCTAAAGAGCTGAAGGGCTGAATAGAACAAATACAGTGAGTGACAGAGAATGTATTCTTCTTGACTGCATGACTGGGTCTAACTTTGATGTAGGCAGGCCAGTCTGATGGCGGGGGTGTTCCTGCAGGACCAACCCAGAGAGTCCCTGGCTTCAGGCAAGATGGAAATCAAACATGAGCCAGCAGCAGGTGAAAGCAGAGTTTATATATATATATATATATATATATATATATATATATATATATATGAGATAGGGGTGGAGGAGAGCCCAGGAGACATGGAAAGGAAGAGAGCATGTCTCTTCTATACGTGAGGGTCTGGAGTTTTTACTGAGGATGGTAGTCTGGTGTATATGTCCACTCAGGAATTCAGGAACTAGTCAAACAAGGACAAATGTTCAGATGTCCTCTATAAATCACTTATGCTCTGAAGCCAGGGGTCATGGCTTCAAAGTATTTGGAGTAAGTGGTCTTGGAGAACATTTATTTATTTTTTTTAATTTTTTTTAACGTTTATTTTATTTTTAAGACAGAGAGAGACAGGGCATGAACAGGGGAGGGTCAGAGAGAGGGAGACACAGAATCCGAAACAGGCTCCAGGCTCCGAGCTGTCAGCACAGAGCCCGACGCAGGGCTCGAACTCACGGACCGTGAGATCATGACCTGAGCCGAAGTCGGCCGCTTAACCGACTGAGCCACCCAGACGCCCCATTGGAGAACATTTATAATGACCATGCTGGTTACTCCTTAGATGTTATCTATTGTGCTGGAAGACTCCAAAGAAATTAACTACTTGACCTTTGCAAGGATGACATACATTAAGGCATGTGGAAGGTGGAAGTTCAAGTCTTAGCAAGAATAGAAACTGGAAAAGAAACAAAGAAAGAATATATATATATATATATATATATATATATATTATATATATATATAATATATATATATAAATACATTATATATATATATATAATATATATATATATATATATATATATATATATATATATGCGCTATGGAATCACATTCGTTTCTCTCAGTTTGAGACTTTTTTTTTCCTGCCATTAGACTAGAACTGAAACTGCCTCTTTCTGAGTCCAAACCTACTGGCTTTCACATGAAACTATATCATCTGCTCTCCTGGATCTCTAGTCTCTTAACTGAAGATCTTGAACTTCTCAGCCTCCATAATCATGTAATCTAATTTCTTACAATCTCTTGATGGCTAGATAGCTATACAGATAGATAAAAAGACAGATGAAGAATAGCAAGATGATGATAGACAAATACATACATACATAGATATCTCCCATTGGTTATTTTTATCTGATGGACCCTAACAAATACAATCCTTCTTTTATAATAGGAAATAACAATAATCCATACCACATAAGATAGATTCAGTGGCTTTATAAAGTTGTCAGTAAAACTGCCTGGCTCAAAGATTGTCACTGTATTTCAATTATAATTTTGTTATTTTTATTCAAACTCATGAATTTTATCTTTGATTATATTTGTAAAGTCTTTTGACTACTCTGTCTATAATGTGCTTCCCTCTAAAAAAGTTCCCATACAGCTATAAGTTTACTAGATCAAACCGTTCTATCTATGAAATACTACATAGAAATTAAAGTGCCTCATATGTCCAATAGTCAAATAACTTTATTTTTATATTCTAAGTCATCTGGCTTCTACCTTAATGCCCAGCATTATCTCCTGCCCTGCCTAAATTGTAACTGTAATTACAATTCTATTTAAGGAAAACTTTTATGCTAGCAATAGCATGTAACATGTGCCAAGTTCTTCTCTGTCTTTATATCAGTTAACTCAATATGATGATGTTAATTCTCATATTAGCAACTAAGAATGAAGAAGTAGGTAACTTGGTCAAGGTCACACAACTAGTGCATGGCAGACCTGGAATTTGAAGGCAGGCAGATTTGGACCCAGAGCCTTCATTTCTAATTTCTCCACTCTGTGTCCCCTCAAGTAGTACAATAACTTGAAAATCAGACTCACTTAACTACCTGTCTACACAAGATGGAATGCTCCTTTGGAAAAAAATTAAATAAATTAGCCAAACGATATTTTATTTGAAGATTTACTTAGGTCTTGTTCAGTTATGAAAACTGCAGGTTTGAGTCTCTAAGACTTAGAAACAGAATCCTCAGTTGGCAAGAGTTCAGCTGTTTTATCCAATACATAAAATAACCCATCAAAGTTCAAGTACACTGCAGGTACTCAAAAATATGTGTTGAATAGACTAATGAGTGAATGAATAATGGATCACGAAATGATTGAAAATAGAACTCATCTGGGTGCCTGGCTGTCTAATTCAGAGAAACATGAGACTCTTCATCTTGGGGTCATGAATTCAAGTCCCACATGGGGTGTAGAGATTATTTAAATAAATAAAAAACCTTTAAAAATAAGAAAAGAAAATGGAGCTCATATAACAAAGTTAAGTTTCTTAACTTCAAAATATATCATGGAAAAATGTAAAAGTCTTATGGAGTTATATCAGACTTTTTAAAGTATAATACTCTAGGATAGAGCCTGAGCTTGTTTATCATTGGCTTTCCTATACTATACTATATGATTCAGCAATTTGTACTGGTAGTTTCTAGTCTAGGAATAGAGATAGGAAATATCTCTAGATATTTTAGATATATTTGTCTATAATAAAAATATTAAATTACTACCACTCTCATCAAGTGTATTTAAGTTTCCAAACTCATTCTAACTTTTTCATACACTACACAGAGAAACTTTTTTGTGTTGGATGATTCAGTACCAGAAAGAGGCGTTAGCAAAGCCTCTAATATGTTGGGGATCAAAAATTGAATAACAAGCTTCTGGAACATGAAGGTAGAAGAAGGAATTATCCCTTAAAATGATCTTGGGATTTTAGAAATGTGCTTTTACTATATTTTTTCTAGGGTTTCTAGATAGATGGGACAAAGTGTTATAACAAAAAGGAAACAAAAAGGAAACTTGGAAGATGAATTGACTCTTACTTTAAGCATTTCACTCTATGACCTTGGCAATAAAAAGACAGGCTTCAATGATGTAATGTTTAGTTTGCCCAGTACTAATGTTCTATGAGTTAAATAAGAGTATAGGCTTTACGCAACAGAAAATCATTAGATATCTTACATGTGTGGCTGATTTGTGTGCTTGTGTATATGCATATGTATAAGCTTAGATAACAAGTGGATTAGTGTTTGACTGCACGGTTTTCTCCTTTATTCTGCAATTTACTTTTACTGCCAAATAAACAAAAAGAGATTTAATGTATTCCACTGAATTCCAAGGAAGATATTGATTTTTTCCCCAAACTTCTAAACAACACGGCTTTTCAGTATAAATAATGGCCAATATTGCCAATAATTTTTATACTCTGCATTTTGATGTTATTGTTTGTATCCATTAGTAAACAAAATAAACTGTCACATGTCAAGTGTGAAATTAATACATCAATATGATGCAAACTAATTCTGCTTCTGTTCTTTTTTTTCTTTTGCAAGAGATTATAAAAATACTTCAGTAAATAAGTGGAGTTCAAAGAATGAGGAAATAAAACAGAATTACCTGGATTACAAAAATAAGACACCTGATATTTTTTAAGTTTTTATTTAAATTTCAGTTAGTTAACATACAGTGTAATATGAATTTCAGGTGTACAATGTAGTGATTCAACAGTTCCATACTCATCACAACAAGTGCCCTCTTTAATCCCCATTGCCTGTGTAACCCATCCCCCCACCCACCTCCCTTCTGGGAACCATCAGTTTGTTCTCTGTAGTTAAGAGTCTGTTTTGTAGTCCCCCCCCCCTTTTCTCTCTCCCTTGTTTTTCCCCTTTGCTCATTTGTTTTGTTTCTTAAATTCCACATGGGTGAGATCATATGGTATTTGTCTTTCTCTGACTGACTCATTTCAATTCACATAATACTCTAGCTCCATCCACATCACTGCAAAGGCAAAATTTCATTCTGTTTTGTGGCTAACTAATAATCTATTAAATATATATATATATATATGATATATCTAGTATATATGATACTAACATATATTATATATATGATATATGTAGGATATATCATTAATAAAAGAAAGTATAAGAAAAATATGATCCTTTCAATTGCTGCAGAAAAAGGATTTAATGAAATACAATATCCATTCATGATAAAAACAACAACAACAAATATATATACGTGTATATATATATATGTATATATATATATATATATATATATATATATATATATATATACATACACACACACCACATCTTTATCCATTCATCAATCAGTGGACATTTTGGCTCTTTCCATAATTGGCTACTGTTGGTAATGTTGCTATAAATATCAGTATACACGTAACCCTTTATTTAGTATTTTTGTATTCTTTGGATAATAGTAGTGCAATTGCTGGATCATAGGGTAGTTCTGTATTTAATTTTTTGAGGAGCCTCCATACTGTTTTCCACAGTGGCTGCACCAGTTTGCATTTCCACAAACAATGTAGGAGGGTTCCTCTTTCTCCATATCCTCATCAACATCTGCTATTTCCTGTCTCTTTAATTTTAGCCATTCTGACAAGTGTGATGTGATATCTCATCATGGTTTTGATTTGAATTTCCCCGATGATGAATAATGTTGAACATCTTTTAATGTGTCTGTTAGCTAATCTGTATGTCCTTTGGAAAACTGTCTATATATGTCTTATGCCCATTTCTTAACTGGGTTATTTGGTTTTGGGGTGTTGAGTTTGATAAGTTCCTTATATATTTTGGAAACTAACCCTTTATCAGATATGTCATTGTCAAATATCTTCTCCCATTCCATAGGTTAGCTTTTAGTTTTGTTGACTGTTTTCTTCACTCTGCAGAAGATTTTGATGAAGTCCCAATAGATTATTTTTGCTATTGTTTCCCTTGCTGCAGGAGACATAGCTAGTACGAAGTTGCTACAGCCAATATGAAAGATGTTGCTGCCTGTGTTCTTCTCTAGGATTTTAATGGTTTCACATCTCATCTTTAGCTCTTTAATCCATTTGGAATTTATTTTTGTGTATGGTAAGAAGTAGTCCAATTTTATTCTTTTGCATGTCCAGTTTTTCCAACACCATTTGTTGAAGTGACTGTCCTTTTACCATTGGATATTCTTTCCTGCTTTCTCAAAGATTAATTGACCATGTGGTTATGGGTTCATTTTTGGGTTTTCTATTCTGTTCTACTGATATATAAGTCTATTTTTGTGCCAGTACCATACAATTTTGATTACTACAGCTTTGTAATAGAACCTGAAGTCCGGAATTGTGATGCCTCCAGCTTTGCTTTTCTTTTCAAGTTTGCTTTAGCTATTTGGGGTCTTTTGTGGTTCCATACAAATTTAAGCATTGTTTGTTCTAATTCTGTGAAAAATGCTGGTGGGATATTGATAGGGATTGCATTAAATGTGTAGAAAGGATGGTATAAACATTTTAACAATATTTGTTCTTCTAGTGCATGAGTATGGAATTTCTTTCCCTTTGTGTCATCTTCAATTTCTTTCATCAGTGTTCTTTAATTTTAAGAGTACAGGTCTTTCACCTCTTTGGTTAGGTTTATTCCTAGGCACCTTTTTGTTGTTGGTACAATTGTAAATGGAATGGTTCCTTGATTTCTTTTTCTGCTGATTCATTATTTTTGTAGAAATGAAATAGATTTCTTTTTTTTAATATTTTTTTAATATTTATTTGTTTTTGAGAGAGAGAGAGAGACAGAGCACAAGCAGGGGAGGGGCAGAGAGAGAGAGGGAGTTACAGAATCCAAAGCAGGCTGCAGGCTCTGAGCTGTCAGCACAGAGCCCAATGCAGGGCTCAAACCCATGAACCATGAGATCATAACCCGAGCTAAATTTGGACGCTCAACCGACTGAGCCACCCAGGCGCCCTAAATGTGATAGATTTCTGTATGTTGATTTTGTGTCCTATAACATTATTTAATTTGTGTATCAGTTCTAGCAATTTTTTGCTAGAGTCTTGAGTTTTTTTGTAGAATATCACATCTTCTGCAAGCCACAAAAATTTTAATTTTTTTTGCCTTTGGATGCCTTTCATTTCTTTTTCTTGTCTGATTACTGTGGTGAGGACTTACAGTACTGTGTTGAAAAACAATGGTAAGGGGGCATCCCTGTCTTGTTCTTTACTATAGAGGAAAAGCTCTTCTTTTTTTCCCTTTAAGGATGATAATAGCTGTGGGCTTTTCTATATGACCTTTATTATATTCAGGTATGTTTCCTCTAATTTTTTTAATGTTTATTTTTGGGTAAGAGAGACAGACAGACAGAGAAACAGATTGTGAGTAGGGGAGAGGCAGAGAGAGAGGGAGACAGAATCTGAAGCAGGCTCCAGGCTCTGAGCTATCAGCACAGATCCCAACACGGGGGTTCAAACTCATGAACTGTGAGATCATGACCTGAGCCAAAGTTGGATGCTTAATTGACTGAGCTACCCAGGCACCCCGAGATATATTCCTTCTAAACTTACTTTGTTGAGGGTTTTTATCATGAATGGGTGTTGTATTTTATCAAATGCTTTTTCTACAGCAATTGAAATAGTCACATGGTTCTTATTCTTTCTTTTATTAATGTGATATCTCACACTGATTGATTTATAAATATTGAACGACCCTTGAGACCCAAGAATAAATCCCACTTGACTGTGGTGAATGATTTTTTGTGTGTATTGTTGAATTTGGTTTGCTAGTATTTTATTGAGAATATTTGCATTCATGTTCATCCCAGATTTTGGCCTGTAGTTCTCTTTTTTAGTGGAGTCTTTGTCTTGTTTTGTTATCAGGGTAATGCCAGCCTCATAGAATGAGTTTGGAAGTTTTCCTTCCTTTTTCATTTTTTTGGACTATTTTGAGAAAAATAGGTATTAACTCTTTTTAAAATGTTTGGTAAAATTCCCCTGTGAGGCTATCAGGCCCTGGAGTTTTGTTTATTGGATTTTTTTTTCTTTTTTGTATGGATTCAATTTCTTTGCTGGTCGTTGGTCTGTTCAAGTTTTCTATTTCTCCTTGTCTCAGATTTAGTAGTTTATATGTTTCTAGGAATTTATTTCTTCCAGGTTGTCCAATTTCTTCCAGGTTGTCCAATTTGTTGGCATATAGTTTTTCACAATATTTTCTTATAGTTGTTTGTATTTTTGTAGTGTTGATTGTGATCTCCCCTCTTATTTGTGATTTTAATTAATGGGGTACTTTCTCTTTTCTTTTTAGTAAGTCTTGCTAGAGGCTTATCCATTTTATTAATTTTTTCAAAGAAAGCTCATGCTTTCATTGATCTGTTCTATTGTGTTGTTTTTTCAGTTTCTGTATTATTTATTTCTGCTCCACACTTTATTATTTCCTTCCTTATGCTGAATTTATGCTTTATTTGTTGTTCCCTTTCTGGGTTCTTTAGGTGTAAGGTTAGATTTATTATATGAGATTTTTTAGACATAGATTTTTTGCTATGCATTATACTCTTCCCAAAGACAAAGTCTTGTGGAAAAGCTTTAAAAGCCACAATTGCTCCACAAAAAAATGTGGAAACATCGTAAAGGGACAGGGAAACATTATTGTTAGCTATAAAAGTGCAACAGCTTTTAGAACATTTCTTTTTCTGGGGCATCTGGGTGACTAGTCAGTTGAGTGTCTGACTCTTGACTTTGGCTCAGATCATGATCCCAGGGTCATGGGATCAAGCCCATGTCAGACTACATGCTGCTGAGCATGGAGCCTGCTTGGGATTCTCTCTCTCTCCCTTTCCTCCCTCTCTCTCTCTCTCTAAAATTAAAAAAAAATCTTTTTTGTGCATTATTTCCAGAGTAACCCTGATATCAGAGAATAGAGTAGACAATAAGTTAAAAGAATTTTCCCACTGCAAAATTCTGTTGTCCACATAAATGTTTTTATACCATTAATTCTGTGACTTTTCATTATGTCTTTATAATTTTAAACTCAAATAGTGATGTGTGTGTGTGTTTGTGTGTGTGTGTGTGTTACTAATTATAGACATCAAATTTTATTTTATTTCTTGATATTTTACTTCCCTCCCAAACACTACTGAGGGTCTAGCTTTATACCACTTAGACATTTTAGCATTGTTTATTCCATTTTGGGGCAAATTTTAATAGACAACAAGTTTCATTTATCCTGTAAGATAAGTCACTAGAGACTCTATTGATACCATAGTAAAAATCTTGTCAATTAATATGGGGTTTTAAATGCTACAAAGATAAATTATAAAAACTTTAAGACCTGTTTTTGTTCAGGATTGTTATTAAAACCAACCAAAACAAAACCAAAACAAAACAAAGCAATTATGACGGCAATATAATATGCCACTAGGGGTATGTTAGGGAAAAAAAGGTATGCTATGGTCTGGATGTTTGTGGTCCCTCAAAATTCATATGTTGATATCCTAAAATGATGGGGCCTTTAGGATATGATTAGATCGCAAGGGTGGCTCGTTCATGAATGGAATGAGTGCTTTAAAGGAAAAAAAAAGGATACCATACTTATCCCTTGCCTCTTCCATTGTGTGAGGTCACAGCAAAACTAGGAAGAGGGCCCTCATTTGACCATGCTGCCACCCTGATCTTGGACTTCTCAGCCTCTAGAACTGTGAGAAATAAATTTCTGATATTTATAACGTACCCAGTCTGTGGTATTTTCTTAGAAAAGCCCAAATGGACTAACATAAGATGCAAGATGCTTTCCAAGTTTTCCTTGTAGACGTTTAAAATACATAGGTCCTCTGAATATCAATTAATTTTTATTTATATTATGTAAAAGAGAATAGAAAAATCACAAGTACATCTGCATATTCTTGTCTCTCTCTTGAATTCTTAACCTACAAATATATCTAATTACCTCAAGGATATCTCTTTAAAGGTTGTATAACACATCTGAAAATCATTGTATATGCAACTAAAAGTGTTTTTCCATGTTGTCCCTAATTTAAAAAAATACCACCCCCATATTTCCAGATAAACTTACAAAGACTTTATAAATCAATAAAGCCCCTTTTATAACAGAAAATGCTGATTGCCAAATACTTTCATTCCTACCTCCTTGAAATTCTTCTCTTTTTCTATTCTCAGTCATATGAATAATATGAGTAAGCCACAATGTAGAGCATTATCATCTCTTCCTGATATTTAAATCTTAAACTAGACTTCTCTATCTAAAAATTCTTCTACATCTGCAACAAATTTCCCTCTTAAAAACACAAAGAAGGTCATATTATTGTCAGCCCTAAAACTATTGATATAATTCTAGTAGAAACAGATTTAGTTCAAACTTTTCAGCATAAATTTAAGACAGTCCACATTCTACCATGTCTCTAACTTCTATAGTCCTGAAATATCCTTTTCATCTGTCAAAACACAGATCAAACATGTTTTGTTAATCTGTAGTAGAAAAAATGTGTCTCTAAATATGCTCATGTCCTAATAACTGAAACCTAAGAATAGGTTATGTTAGGAGGCAAAGGGGTTTTGCAAATGTAGTTAAATTTACAATAGTGAAATTATTCTGGATTATCTGGGTGGGTGCACTATATTCATATGAGCTCTTAAAAGCCAAGCACATCTCCACCTGGAATTAGATATGACACAAGAATAAATCAGAGGGATTGGAAGCATAGCAATGACTCAACTCCTTGTTGTTTGATGGCTCCAACGTGGAAAGCATAAGCAATAAGTGCAGCCTCTAGGATCAAGAACTGGCCCCCAACTGACAGGTAGCAAGGGAACAGAGACTTCAGTCTGACAAACTGCAAAAAAAAAAAAAAAAAACCCACACACACACACACAAATTCAGTCAACAACCTGAATGAGCTTGGAAATGGACCCTTCCCTAAACCCAGACCTGTGGTTACCTTGGTTTTGGCCTTCTAAGAGTTGGTCAGACTAGAGCTGGTTTAGCTAAACTCACTAGGATTTCTGACCTACAGATCTGTGAGATAGAAAAATAGGAATTGGCCTATACACCACTAAGGTTATGAAAATTTCTGATAGTGACAAAAATTAATATAAAATTTCCCTTAGAAATAAACATTGCCCCTTAAAAATAAATATTTTATCTTCTTCCTTCCTATATAATCATACTATATGTATATGTTGCATGATAGTAATTTCTATATAGTTTTTACTCTTTGGACATATAAATACCTTGCTACAGATGTTCTTTGAGCTAGTTAGTATTCCAGTCTTCCTAAATTTACCAACATGGGATATATGGCAGATTTGTTTTCCAAAGATAACCACAACAATATCTCTCATTCCATATGTGCTACTACAATGTGGTTTGCCACTCCTCTAGCATGAGGTGGAATTTAATTTCCCTACCCACTTAAATCTGAGTGGGCTTTGTGACTTCATTGACAGGCACATGCACATGCACACACACACACACACACACACACACACAGAGGCAGGAGTGATGTGGTGCTACCTCTAGGTAAACTCCTTAATTGACCAGTTAGCCTCCACTTCCTACCTTTTGGAAGCCAGCCACCACAAAGGATATGTAATTTACCCTGGGACAACAAATGTGTGAGAAACCCTGGACACATGGAAAGACACTGGAGGATGAGACACCATAAAACTGTGGGGTTAACTGTGGAAAGACTCACAGAGAGAGAGAGACAGAGAGACAGAGAGAGAGAGAGAGAGAGAGAGAGAGAGAGAGAGAGACTAAGGAATAGTGAGGCAACAGATACATGAATGGAGAGGCCATCTTAGAAGGGCAACCTCCAGTCACAGCTACTCCAGCTGTTACCAAAAAGATTCAATTTACCCTTTCTAAATTGTTATTCTCAAATTGTGAGCATTTTAAATGTTTGCTAAAGCCACTAATTCCAGGGTAGTTTGTTGTGCAACCATAGATAACTGAAATAAACTTATTAAAGAAAAAAGCTCTGACCATTAATAAATAAAAAGGCAGATAGATAGATAGATAGATAGATAGATAGATAGATAGATAGATAACCAGCAATCTTCCACCTCTGGTGTCTTGATGTTGTGAGTATACATTGCAGATTTCAGCTCATGGCTAAACACTGTGTGTGATATTTCAGGCCTGACCACAGGCAACTCAAAGGTTTTTATCTGGCAGGCTCATAAAGGAAATCTGGCCTCCCCACAACAGGCTTGGTGCACAGCCAGTGCATTGCAGTCTCTGAGGGAGTTTAGTCAAGGACCCAGACCCCCTGGCGGGCCTTGCTCTTATGTCTATAATTTGTTCCTTCCCCAGTTGCCTTCATCCAGAGACTCTCTATCTGGGTCCTTTGTCTAAGGCTTTCCTCAGGCACTTTTGTGGAGACTTCTTCATAGGGGAAAAGAGGAAAAATGTGAAGAAACATTTCTCCATTCTGACTCAATATTCAGTATCTTTCCACTCATAGTCATCTACTCTCTTCCTGGCTTCTAGGTTCATAAAACCATAGGAGCCTTTTGTTAGGAGACTCCCTCAGTAGTGATACCATCCCCAATGACTGGGTTGATCCAACTAACCCTCAACTGAGGGAAAATGGGACAGAGGGAGTCAGTGCATTCTCTTGTTTAATCTCTTGTTTATACTATCATGGTGAGTGATTAAAGGCTTGACCGCTACCCTTATTTTGGCTTGTTGTTTTGATTGATAGCTGACAGTTCTGTTCTTTCTCTCCAGCTCAGCTGAGCTCTTGACATATACTTGAATAGTGAAGATAGCTAATTGCATTTGTCAGGGTATGCTATGTAATGCTATGATGTGAAATACCAATCCCCAAATCCCAATACCCAAACAATAAAAGCTTACTTATTCAGGCTACACATCTTTCATGGAGTATCAAGGATCACTGTTTATAACATAGTACCTGAGGGAACTGACGAAACAGGTACCATTTTAGTTTTGCTGGTTACTATATGAGAGGCAAAAAATGTCCTGGAGGATCTTGCATTAGCAATTAAATATTGTGACCCAGAAATGGGACTTATCTCTTCTGCTCACACTCAGTCTTATTTAGCTACAAGACCTCATTCAGCTCTAGAGGAGGAGAGTGCAATCAGAGTCTGAGTGTCAGAAATATTTGGCAGGAAATTCTTAAGACTACCTTTCTGAAAGTACTTTTATGTTAATGCCCATTCCCTTCCCCCTAGATGCACTGCCTGCTTATAAGCATACCACAGATTGTTCAAAGTGAGGTTCCATGGGCTCTAGTGAGTATTTGTAATTAAACATGAAGTTAAAAACATTATTACCAAGTCTCAATCCTCTTGTTGACTCTGTGTGACTAGTAAGGAGTTATAACAGTGAAGCTGAGACAAAAAGCTTTCTCAGAGTTTCTTGTTTGGGAACAATGAACTCAAGATCATTTTCTTTCTTCTGTCCTTGGTTACAGTGTAAAAATTTAGGATCCTTAGAAAGGGCATCAAATTAACTATTAGTTATAGTTTGAGAATGAAGGAAGGGATGGGGAAAAACTGATCTCACAGAGGGACCTCCAAGGAATTCCCTGAGGATTCTGCACTGTAGGTTAGACAGCTAGATTTACAACTCTATCAAAGTTACAAAATTGGGCAGCAGTGATTTCCAAAAGGAAAACAGAGTTAGAAATGAGAACTGAAAAACAGAAAGTATCAAGTATTGCAAGGGAATAAAATTTGCTCAAGGCCAGCTTTTACTGACAAGTAAAAAGTTATCCCTAATTTATTTCCTGAAAACAGTGCATTCTAAAACAAAACATGTTTAGCATGACCTTCCTTTTTTCCCCTTTTTCTCAAGGTGGAATGCATAAAGTAATATTCTACAGACAATACTCCATATCCTTGAAGGCAGAGACTGCCTTGCTCGTTTTGGAATGTCCCCTGTGACTTGCTCACTGACTAAACGCCAGAGCCAAACTCACTTCCTATGATGACAGCAGGTTGTTGGCAAATCTCCATAGAAATATCATCACATTGAGACTGAAACTAAATTAGAACAATGTTATTTGGCTTGATAGGAGTTGAAGCCATTTTTCTGGCATAAAATAGATCTCATATCAGTACCCTTCAAGAAAGTACCCCTCAAAGCATCAACTATATTATTCTTTCACTAACGTGGTCAGATAAAGGAACACTTTAAAAATAGTAGAGAAGCTTATTCTTTCATCTGGGACATGAACCCCACATTATTTGTTAAAAAAAAATAGTTACCTGGTTAAGGAAAATACTCCGACATTGGTCAGAATACATGAATGAGCATAACTGGAGAACACTAAAATCAGTGATTGTGATAGAATATTGACCTAGGGCACAGTTACTAGGTCAAGTGGGATTAAGGGACCGCAGAGTCTTTGAGACCTATGAAAGTCCTCTGAAACCTGCTGCTCTTCCAGCACGTAATAACCTGAGTGAATTAAAGGAAGAATAATTATTACAAGTAGATCCTATAGCTTAAAGGAGAATCAGTCCTGAATCTTTCCAGGATGGTTCACATGCTTTTTTGCTTTTTTGTTTTTCGTTTGTTTGTTTGTTTGTTTGTTTGTTTTTGGTTGCCTCATTGATTTTAATCTATAGCAAAAGAATCGTTCTGTTTGTCTATGGACAAATTATCATAATTAAGCAACATGAGGTTACCCAGACAATAGTGAATGGGCTTAAATACTAAATTAATATTATAAACCAAATCTAAGGTGGACACATGGTTGAAAACTGTCACCTTTGTTATTTTTCCCAGATGCTTTGGTAAATTGCCCAATCCCATGAAAAATAATGAACTCAAGATCTGAATGTATATCTGGAACCTAATCTAGAACTCTAAATAAGTAAAACTGGCAAAATATTGGTACCACAGGTTTTTGAAAATGTTTATGGTACAGATTTTGACTAGGAGCATTATGTAACACTTATTTGCAAAGAATAATAAAATTAAATTAAAAAATTAACTTTTAAAACAGATGAACAGGTTACTTGACCTGACCAAGTCTCAGTTGCCCTCTTACTTAAATGAGCTTTGCAATGTGAAAAGAATGGAGTCATATGTAGTATAGCATTTATTACAATAGTTGGCACATAGCATATGATCACTTAAGTTCTCTTCCCCTCCCTGTCTTTCCCTGCCCTCTCTCCTTTGATCTTTCTCTTATTCTCATTTTCCCTTCCTTCCTTCCTTTCTTTATTTTTGCCAACCTTCTTTATTTTCCTTACTTTTGTTTTCAAGAATTATCATTTAATATCAAAAACAATGCATAGTTTGATACTCTAGAAAAAACAATCATTCAATACAAGGAGAAAACACACAAAGCTGTCAAATTAAAGAGGGGTTGTATTTTTAGAACTGTTGTTACTGTTTTATATTGACATTTAAACAATTTGTTTTGAAACATTTCTTCTCTATTTATTCTTTGATTTGATCTATCAGCAAGAATTTGTTGGAGATCATTTGTGCACCAAAAAGACTGAATATGGTCGGTTAGTGTTAATTAACAGCAAATATTTTAATGCAAATATTGGTATGTCTTATTTGGTTCTTGTCTGCATAAAAACAACTTTGCTGTTACTAAGTTTAGATATATTGCATGAGTTCTAAATCTTTTCAAGTTTGAAAGGTCTTATGATTTAAAATTTGTTAAACTGTCATGTTGTCCACTAGATTCATATTGAAGATTCTAAACCATATTGACCATATTAACAATGAAATCTACATTGAAGTTAACATTATACAAACATTAATATTTCCTGAATTCTTTAACTGATGGAACTCTTACTCATCACTAGATGGCACTCCAAATTTAGACTGTAATATATGTTGAACTAGAAGCTACTCAACTTCTGTTTTATAAAGAATTCATCATATGAAATAAACAAATAACTCCTTCCATTCCCCATATACAAAGTTGTTATTTCTTCTCCTATCTATCAGCAATAACTGAAGAAACCTACCAAACTTAATTTAAAAAACTTTTAATGATTGCCAACATAGTAGGATGAAAAACCAAATGATAAATAAAATATGATGGTTTTTAAAAATATTTCTCACAAACTTTTCAAGCATTCTGTTTAAACTTTTCACTTTAGTTCTTAATTTATATATATCCGAGAATATAGAAATATTTGAAGTATCTTATTTCTGTAAATCTAAAATTAAAGATTTTCCTACCTTTTAAAATAAAGCCGACTTATTAAAAATTATTTTTTATTCATAGATATACAAATAGGATGGAAACAATAAAAATGAATGTACTTCTCTTAAAATATGCGTTCCTAATCAAATATAACGCTATGTGGGCTGCTTCAAATACAAGATGATAACTTGCATGATTCCTGTGTTTCGGAACTCTTATGTTCATTAAACTCTTAGTTTCTATATTGCCTTTTTCCTTCATAAAAAGACCAAGTGCTTTCTTATCTTACTCTCACGTGAGTGATGACATCTCATATGAAATTATAAAAATGATTCTTTAGAAATGTGATCATGAGCATTTGAAAAGTAACTAGCCAATGATCTTCTGACCCTGGCATAATTGAAACCGTCAACTGTTCTCTGTCCAGGGACCGAGGCCCGGATGGTTAGCATAAGGGGCGGTGAGGTGGCTCGGCCTCACATTCAGACTGTCAATTAGACCACATTAGGGAACACTTCTAGCAGGGCTAATGTCACTGCTAGAGAAAAGCAGGCGTTTAAAGATAGCCAATACTTACTTAGAGATGTTCTATATTAGAAGCCAGCATTTTCTATGGATGAAAGTCAATATATTTATCTCTCATGCTATGCTAAGGTCATGACTCCAATTATTATGCAAAAACCCTGAATGGTTTTGGCTTTGCTGATGACTACAGATTTTTTTTTCTTTTCTGATGCACACTAAAGTTTGACTCTTTAATTCTCTAGGTCAGATATGTGGGAAAATGACTGTTATAGTCTTCCTTTCCACATCAGAGAATGAGATCTTTAAATAAAATCTCTACTGGGGAAAAAAAAAAAGTAGAGACATGTTGCATTGCAGCATCATTTCTTTTTCACTGCGTAAGTCTCTTGTAAAATGTGAAATGAGGGGAAAGTCCATCACTGTTAACACTGGTAATTAGGTACAATTTTAATATTTATATTTCTAATCAGTTACTATTAATATGATATAAACAAGAAGGCAAAATATTATGTTACTTTGAGCTAAATCAAATACATATGCATGAGAGGGATAAAATATTGTTAGAAAAGAATTGTGATTTTCTTTAAATGTTCTAAAAATGTTTAATGTATTATAAAACATAAAATTAATTTATCTTAAGATTTCATTTTGTTTGAAATCAAAAGTCATCTATATCAATGTGGGTACTAAATCTATTTATGGGTAGTAAAAAAAGAGATCAAGAATTCAGGGAAATATATTACTCTACATGGCTTGTGAGAACAAAATTTAAGACAAATATTTACTGACTAATATTAAATGTATAGAATTTGATACAGAATGCAATAAAAGCTTTACAAAATTAAAATGCATCGATGAAGAATAAAATATATTATCAAATGTTCAAAAATGAAGAAAAATACTTATGTCAGTAGATAGAACTTTAGGAAAAATGCCTAAAACAATCACAAACTTTGCCCCAAATTCCTCACAGAAATCGATTGGAAGCTACAAATGTCTAATTCATTGCATCCATGCATCAGAAGTCTTTCCAATTACCTCAAGCACATTTGTCAAAAGAATAAGGTACTTGGAATTATTTTTGAATCCTGACTTTGTTATTGCTAGTTTTGGGAACTTGGACAAGTGATTTTATCTCTCTAAGCCTAAGCTTCTTCATCTTAAAATTTAAAAAAAAATAATGCCCAGACAATTCTACTGTCAATTGCCTATTTGGCAGAAGACCTAGAATTGAAATGTCTGGAAACCATGACCAAGCATTCATTACATAGGTTAACTCTAGTTTCTTCAGGAAATAGAGTGGAATTGTGTTTCTGAGTTTTTTTTTTTTTTAAATGCCGCAAGTAACTCTATTTATTATTTAATGTTCTGCTTGTTACAAAATGTGTTTAAGGCTACTACATATATCTTTTGCCTTAAAACATACATTGGCTAATGTGCTTGGTTACTTGTTGGTTTACTTACTATTTCCTTTAGCAAGAATTACCCAGGAGATTACCAACATTAGGCCACACGTTTTTTGTTTTGTTTTGCTTTAATCAAGAAATACAGAAATTAAAAATATATGTAAATGATTTAAAAAAGAATATGGGTATCAAATAAAAATATGTGTATTCTAAGGATTTGAATTGGAAAAGAATACTGGAACTCAGACTGTTGTGGTTCCACTTTTTGATGGTGTCTCCTAAGTTTTGCTGACCAAATTATTGGTTCACAGACCTGCAGCATATGGACCACCTGGGGATTTGTGGGTAATGTGCATTTTCAGGTCATAAACCAAACCTGTGGCATTTTAACATCTTCCTTTGATTCATAAATACAGAGGTTTGAGATGCATTGCTATTTATGTAATTTGCATAGGTTCATAAACTAAACATACTATCTTTCCATTATATTACCCCTTTGTCAATACTTCATCATTTTATAGAGCTCATAGAGAGCAATAAGCTGTCAGTCAAAAGTGTTTATGCAGAGGTAACTTTAGCCAAATTTTCTTCATAAGTAGAAAGACGGAGTTTATGTAGTTCCATTGTTTTTAAGACTGTAGCCAATTGCATTAGTTGAAAAACTTTCCATATAGTGGGAAAAAAATCAAATTCTGATTTTCCTGGAATGAAAAGTCATTGAGTATATTCTACTTAGATCTCTATATATCAGTCTGCTCCTTGCTTAGCCAGTGTGGTTTCTAAATATACACAAGAACAATCACCTTTTCTCTGTGCCCTTTAGCCTTTCTTTTCTTTTTGTTCTCCAACATACAATATCCAATATGTTCAAAAAACCATATGGATAGAGAGTAATCTTCCAAAACTGTTTCATTTCTAGACTAAAAGCCATCTTTGGTTTCACTCCTAGGCCGAATAACCATAATGCCTATCATTGCAAATATTTGTGTTTAATATAAAGTGACATTGCCAACTGACTCTTCAGATGGCTACAGTTTACTACCCAGCTCAAGCCTTATTATGTGCTGGTCATCTTTTCTTCCTCTTACAGAAAAATTTCACTTTTACATTAAATTTAAATTTGTTTTGGGTTAAATAGATTCAGTGTTGACAACAATAACATGACTTGGAATATAAAAAACTTTTTAAGCAATTATTAAATATTAGGCGTTGTGATTATCAAGTTGGTTCCCATAGCACTGTGAAATAGTTATGTTTATTATCCCCATTTTACAGATGAGTAAACAAAGATTCAAAGAAGTTAAGTGACTTTCCCAAAACATGAATCTTCTTATGTAACTTTAACCATAAAAGCCTTGCTAATAACTGCAACTATGCCTTACCTCAACCAAAAGATTCATTTTTTAAGAGGAAAAAAAATTATATCCCTCTATGTTTTCCTAGGGGTTAACCATAGAGAATATAAAATGACTATAATCGCTCAAATGGCTTTGCCTCAAAATATATTGGTTTGGAAATTTTATTAAAAAAAAAGCATGAATGGAATTATTAGGTAAATAAATCTTGTACACAAATGTTGTGAAGGGCCTGCATGCATTTATTGCTTGTCCAAATATTTGTTTCCTTTGATGATTCAAGTTTCCCAACAATAGTCAATCCGTCTGCAAGCAGTGAACTAATCCTTCTCTTAAGTCAATTTTGTGTAACACACTAAATAAATAGATGGTTAATATAATGTAATTACCAAATAGATCAGGACTAGCTTATCTAAAATTGCAGTAGTTCTGCACTTTTAATGCATCACAGTAGACCTGCCTTAAATATTTTGTTCCACCAACAGAACTAGGAGATACATTATCTGATTTCTATTATTTCTTCACCCACAATCTGAAAGAAATTCTTTCATGGATATGTAGATTGAAAATTATCTCTTTAAGTATCATTGCTTTTTTTAAATTAATAACTTTGTTTCAGGTTTTATTATAGCTATATATAAATGATTCAAATTTCGCACATCAACAAATCATATAAATGAGAGTATAATCAATAGCTAAATATGGAGGGAAAATTCAATTATTTATAAATATCACCCATATTTTGTTCATAGGAAATTATATTTATGATTGCTTATTTTTTATATTATAAGGAAGGAAGGAAGGAAGGAAGGAAGGGAGGAAGGAAGGAAGGAAGGAAGACAGAAAGATAAAGGGGGGGGGGAGGAAAGAAGAAAGGAAAGATTTTTTTTTATGTTTATTCATTTTTTAAAGACAAAGAGAGACAGAGCACAAGCAGGGGTGGGGCGGAGAGAGAGAGGGACACAGAATCTGAAGCAAGCTCCAGGCTCTGAGCTGTTAGCACAGAGCCCAATGAGGGGCTCGAACACATGAACTGTGAGATCATAACCTGACCAAAGTCAGATGCTCAACAGACTGAGCCACCCAGGCGCCCCAGAAAGGAAGGATATTTTATACATTATTTATGTTGACAGCATGAGGCACAGACCCTGTTATAAAATAGGTCCTTAATTAATTTTTTTCTGCTACTAATTAGCTAGGCAACATTTGGCATCTATTTTAGTCTGCTAGTACTTTATATTAATAATTTGTATATTTAAGAGGTTAGCTAGGTGGTACATTCAGGTATATTTAATATCAATAATCGTGCACTTTTATTATATAATATAGCCACATTTGTTAAAACAACATAATTTCAAGAACACTGTAGCAGAATATGGATTATCTTAATGTGGCAAAATCCTTGAAAAGTTAGAGGCTAGATTGATTAAGTAACATATAACAGTAAAATTATAGAGAGTTATACTTTGAGACTATGTCTCAAGTAATCATACACAACTTTCAAATATGTAGTAACTTTTATTTTTATTAACTAGGATACAAAGGGTTTGAAAATCACAGGCCTACAAAAGTGAAAAATTCTAGGAAAGCAAAGAAAGAAAAGGTACTATGACCCAACAGCTAGTAACAAAGAATAAAAAAACAAACAAACTTAAAACTACACACACACACAAACACACACACACACACACACACACACACACACACACACAAATAAACAGAAAAACAATACTTGTGGCACGCATATTCAATTACAGCTGATCTCTGTGGTCCCATTTAGTAGGAAAACAGCTGCAGCAGAATGTATTTTCCAAAAATGGCTGTATTCTTTATTCTATGTGAACGTCAAGAATCTTTTTCTTTTTTTAAAATTTACATCCAAATTAGTTAGCATATAGTGTAACAATGATTTCAGGAGTAGATTCTTTAAAGCCCCTAACCCATTTAGCCCATCCCCCCTCCCACAACGCCTCCAGCAACCCTCAGTTTGTTCTCCATATTTATGAGTCTCTTCTGTTTTGTCCCCCTCCCTGTTTTTATATTATTTTTGTTTCCCTTCACCTATGTTCATCTGTTTTGTCTCTTAAAGCCCTCATATGAGTGAAGTCATATGATTTTTGTCTTTCTCTACTGACTAATTTCACTTAGCATAATACCCTCCAGTTCCATCCATGAAGTTGCAAATGGCAAGATTTTATTCTTTTTGATTGCCGAGTAATACTCCATTGTATATAAATACCACTTCTTCTTTATCCATTCATCCATCGATGGACATTTGGGCTCTTTCCATACTTTGGCTATTGTTGATAGTGCTGCTATAAACATGGGGGTGCCTGTGTCCCTTCGAAACAGCGCACCTGTATCCCTTGGATAAATGCCTAGTAGTGCAATTGCTGGGTTGTAGGGTAGTTCTATTTTTAGTTTTTATATTTTTAGTTTTATATTTTTAGTTTTATATCCTGCAACTTTGCTGAATCTCCATACTGTTTTCCAGAGTGGCTGCACCAGCTTTCATTCCCACCAACAATGCAAAAGAGATCCTCTTTCTCTGCATCCTCACCAACATCTGTTGTTGCCTGAGTTGTGAATGTTAGCCATTCTGACAGGTGTAAGGTGGTATCTTATTGTGGTTTTTATTTGTATTTCCCTGATGATGAGTGAAGTTGGGCATTTTTTAATGTGTTGGTTGGCCATCTGGATGTCTTCTTTGGAGAAGTGTCTATTCATGTCTCTTGCCCATTTCTTCACTGGATTATTTGTTTTTTGGGTGTTGAGTTTGATAAGTTCTTTATAGATTTTGGATACTAACCCTTTATCTGATAAGTCATTTGAAAATATCTTCTCCCATCCTGTCAGTTGCCTTTTAGTTTTGCTGATTGTTTCCTTCACTGTGCAGAAGCTTTTTATTTTGATGAGGTTCCAGTAGTTCATTTTTCCTGTTGTTTCCCTTGCCTCCGGAGACATGTGGAGTAAGAAGTTTCTGTGGCCAAGATCAAAGAGGTTTTTGCCTGCTTTCTCCTCAAGGATTTTGATGCCATCCTGTGTTACATTTAGGTCTTTCATCTATTTTGATATATTTTTGTGTATGGTGTAAGAAAGTGGTCCAGGTTCATTCTTCTGCATGTCACTGTCCGATCTTCCCAGCATCACTTGCTGAAGAGACTGCCTTTATTCCATTGGATATTCTTTCATGCTTTGTCAAAGATTAGTTGGCTATATGTTTGTGGGTCCATTTCTGGGTTCCCTATTCTGTTCCATTGATCTGAGTGTCTGTTCTTGTGCCAGTACCATACTGTCTTGATGATTACAGCTTGGTAGTATAGCTTGAAGTCCGGGATTGTGATGCCTCCTGTTTTGGTTTTCTTTTTCAAGATTGCTTTGACTATTCGGGGTCTTTTCTGGTTCCATACAATTATAGGATGTTTGTTCTAGCTCTGTGAGAATGCTCGTGTTATTTTGATAGGGATTGCATTGAATATGTAGATTGCTTTCGGTAATATTGACATTTTAACAGTATTTGTTCTTCCAATCCAGGAGCATGGAATCTTTTTCCAATTTTTGCGTCTTAAATTTCTTTCATAAGCTTTCCATAGTTTTCAGTGTATAGATTTTTCATCTCTTTGGTTAGATTTATTCCTATGTACTTTATGTTTTTTTGTGTGCAACTGTAAATGGGATTGATTCCTTGATTTCTCTTTCTGTCGCTTCATTTTTGGTGTATAGGAATGCAACCTACTCCTGTGCATTGATTTTATATCCTGCAACTTTGCTGAATTCATGAATCAATTCTAGCAGGTTTTTTGGTGGAATATTTTGGGTTTTCCATATACAATATCATGCCATCTGTGAAGAGTGAAAGTTTGACCTCCTCCTGGCCGATATGGATGCCTTTTATTTCTTTGTGTTGTCTGATCGCAGAGGTTAAGACTACCAATACTATGTTGAATAACAGTGGTGAGAGTGGACATGTCTGTCTTGTTCCTGCCCTTAGGGGGAAAGCTCTCAGTTTTTCACCATTGAGGGTGTTATTAGCGTTGGGTAGTTCATATATGGCTTTTATGATCTCGAGGTATGCTCCTTCTATCCCTACTTTCTTGAGGGTTTTTATCAAGAAAGGATCCTGTATTTTGTGAAATGCTTTCTCTGCATCTATTGAGAGGATCATATGGTTCTTGTCCTTTCTTTTATTGATGTGATGAATCATGTTAATTGTTTTGTGGATATTGAACCAGCCCTGCATCCCAGATATAAATCCCACTTGGTCGTTGTGAATAATTTTTTGATGTATTTTTGGATCTGGTTGGCTACTATCTTGTTGAGGATTTTTGCATCCATGTTCATCAGGGAAATTGGTCAGTAGTTCTCCTTTTTGGTGGGGTCTCTGTCTTGTTTTGGAATCAAGGTAATGCTGGATTCATAGAGTTTGGAAGTTTTCCTTCCATTTCTATTTTTTGGAACAGCTTCAAGAGAATAGGTGTTAACTCTTCCTTAAATGTTTGGTAGAATTCCCCTGGAAAGCTATCGGGCTCTGGATTCTTGTTTTTTGGAAGATTTTTGATTACTAATTCAATTTCCTTACTGGTTATGGGTCTGTTCAAATTTTCTCTTTCTTCCTCTTGAGTTTTGGTAGTGTGTATGTTTCTAGGAATTTGTCCATTTCTTCCATATTGCCCATTTTGTTGGCATATAATTGCTCATAATATTCCTTTATTAATGTTTTTTTTTCTGCTGTGTTGTTTGTGATCTATCCTCTTTCATTCTTGATTTTACTTATTTGGGTCCTTTTCTTTTTATTTTTGATCAAACTGGCTAGTGGTTCATCAATTTTGTTAATTCTTTCAAAGAACCGGCTTCTGGTTTCATTGATCTGTCCTACTACTGTTTTTTTGTTTGTTTGTTTGTTTGTTTGTTTGTTTGTTTTTGGTTTCAATAGCATTAATTTCTGCTCTAATATTTTATTTCCTGTCTTCTGGTGGTTTTGGGTTTTAATTGCTGTTCTTTTTCCAGCTCCTTAAGGCTTAAGGTTAGGTTGTGTATCTGAGATCTTTCTTCCTTTTTTAGGAAGGCCTGGATTGCTATATACTTTCCTCTTATGACCGCCTTTGCTGCGTCCCAGAGGTTTTGAGTTGTGGTGTTATCATTTTCATTGACTTCCATATACTTTTTAATTTCCTCTTTAACTTCTTGGTTAGCCCATTCATTCTTTAGTAGGATGTTCTTCAGTCTCCAAGTATTTGTTACCTTTCCAAATTTTTCCTTGTGGTTGAGTTCGAGTTTCATAGCATTGTGGTCTGAAAATATGTGCGGTATGATCTCGACCTTTTTGTACTTACTCAGGGCTGATTTGTGTCCCAGTATATGGTCTATTCTGGAGAACATTCCATGTACACTGGAGAAGAATGTATATCCTGCTGCTTTAGGATGAAATGTTCTGAATATATCTGTGAAGTCCATCTGGTCCAGTGTGTCATTCAAAGCCATTGTTTCCTTGATGATTTTTTGAGTAGATGATCTGTCCATTGCTGTGAGTGGGGTGTTGAAGTCTCCTACTATTATGGTATTACTATCTATAGGTTTCTTTATGTCTGTGATAATTGATTTATATATTTGGGTGCTCCACATTTGGCGCATAAATGTTTACAATGTTAGGTCTTCTTGGTGGATAGACCCCTTGATTATGACATAATGCCCTTCTGCATCTCTTGATACAGTCTTTATTTTAAAGTCAAGATTGTCTGATATAAGTATGGCTACTCTACCTTTCTTTTGTTGACCATTAGCATGATAAATCGTTCTCCATCCCCTTATTTTCAATCTGAAGGTGTCTTCAGGTCTAAAGTGGGTCTCTTGTAACAGCATATAGATGGATATTATTTTCGTATCCATTCTGTTATCCTATGTCTTTTGATTGGAACGTTGAGTCCATTGACATTTAGAATGAGTACTGAAAGATATGAATTTATTTCCATTATGATGCTTGTAGGGTTGGAGTTTCTGGTGGTTGAACTTCAAGAATCTTACCACCTTCCTATCGAGAAGAAATCAGTAGTCCCTGGGTGGCTTGGTAGGTTAAGTGTCTAACTTTTGATTTCAGTTCAGGTCGTGATCTCATAGTTGGTGACATCAAACACCACATTGGGCTCTATGCTGACAGCATGGAGCCTGCTTGGGATTCTCTCTCACCTCTCTCTTCGCTCCTCTCCCCACTTGCACTCTCTCTCTCTCTATCTCTCAAAATAAATAAATAAGCATTAAAAAAAAGAAGAATCTGTTTTCTCCTCATGAATTGAAGTGGGCCTTTGTGACTGCCTCCACTAAAAGAGTAAGCTGCCATGTGATTTCTAAGACTAGATCATAAAAGGTAATACAGAAGTTGAGTCTAATTGTCAAATTGTGGATAATAACTGCTATAATTTAGTCATGTTGAATAGAGCAGAATCTGATAAAATAACACGAAGGACTTTAATTTGGGTAAAACAGATATGGATATGGAGATCAGATTATTTGATAAGTGAGTCAGTGGAAACAATGATATACCAAATCACACTAAATTAATATGTATATTTAAGTAATGTCAACTTGAATCAAGTATAAGAAAATATGAAATCGGGCACTTGGGTGGCTCAGTCCATTGAGCGTCTGACTCTTGGTTTCAGTTCAGGTCGTGATCTCACAGTTTGTGGGATCAATCCCCATGTCAGTCTGTGGGCTGACAGTGTGGGGATTGCTTGAAATTTGCACTCTCCCTCTCTCTGTCCCTCCCCTGCTCACAATCTCTCTGTCAAAATAAATACATAAACATTAAAAATATGAAATGAATATAAATTTCTCCTGTGAAATTAGGTGATGTAAAATATAAAGCATATTAATAACAATTTTATGTACATGTAAACAATCTTGAAAGAAACAAAAAATTAATATTTAAAATAAGTTGAGTAAAGAGACCAAAAGCCATGGTGATATTTGCATATTTTTCAATCCCCACTTATAATTAGTATTTATATTTGGTGCATATGCTAACTAATAATATAATTAGAAATGCTTCTCATTTTATGCTGTTCTTTACAAATAGTAAAATAGACTTTCATCCTGAAGAAACAGTTTATGTTAGAAATATGCTCAACATTGTATCATATTTGGTCTTCATTTTTTTTTCTTCATTTGTTTGTATGAGCTTGTTTTACTACATAAAATTTTCTCTTTTTTAAAAAGCAGGATCTTGGGGCATCTGGGTGCCTCAGTCAGTTGTGTCCAACTCTTGATTTTGTCTCAGGTCATGATCTCCTAGTTCATGGGTTCAAGACCCACATTGGGCTCTGCACTGACAGATAAAAATCAGGATCTTAATTATTCAGTGTTTTAACTGTGAAAATTGAATTCAGCATAGAAAAAAAAATAGTAACCTTGATACTACCAAACAGTTGAGTAATGTTCCAGGATTTATGAAGTATTATAAAGTTTTGTAAGAAGTGCATAACATAAATATATATGCATATATATGCAGAACACTTTGCACTCATATTTTGTGTTTGTCTATTATAAAGAAAAATAAATTTTAGTATTCAATATAGATCACACTTTTAATCATATATTAATGCCAGGTTCTAAAGGCAAACAGTGAGAGAAGTTCAGTTTCAAATACATGTTTTTAATGACACTGTGTAATCTATGGGGTTATCTGGGATCATGTGGTTTTTCATTATACCACCAGGCTTCAAAAAATATTACCCTCTAATTTGGAAAAGAAGCTGGTAAATCACGATCTGTGGAAGCAATAAAGCTAAGTTTAATCATAAATTTGGCTCTTACCAGTTATGTCACTAAATGCCTCTAAGCCTGAGTTTCCAAATCTTTAAAATGAATATAAGTTTCAATGAGCTACTTTATAGATTAAGTGGAAATAAATTGTAATAGTTCATGTAAGATGTGACTGTCATAAATAATCACAATATTCAGTGTCTTTCCTTGGGAAAATATAGGCAAACAAGCTAATCACTGCCAATGGGAATTGATCTTCTAATATATTTCACTTATGCCTTTATTTGGTTTGGGGTTTATATGAATCTTATGACAGTATGTGTTTTTCAACTGCAGTGATTCAATTTTCAGGAGGCAGGGATGAGAGATAAGAAATAAATTATGAAATATCTTGATGAAAGGCTGAAATTTCAACTTTGACTCCGATATTCTAGTTAAAATTTTATGAACAGATTATCTAAACTGATTTTTATTTTGACTGTTTCTGGCTCTTCATATTAAAATATACCTGGTTTACGGGGCGCCTGGGTGGCACAGTCGGTTAAGCGTCTGACTTCAGCCAGGTCACGATCTTGCCGTCCGTGAGTTCGAGCCCCGCGTCGGGCTCTGGGCTGATGGCTCAGAGCCTGGAGCCTGTTTCCGATTCTGTGTCTCCCTCTCTCTCTGCCCCTCCCCTGTTCATGCTCTGTCTCTCTCTGTCCCAAAAAATAAATAAACGTTGAAAAAAAATTTAAAATATACCTGGTATTAATTATAATTCTATTGGTGTAAGCATAGGGACCCCTCTGGGTAATTGTGACTTCCATGCACCACCATGAAACAATATGGGTGTTTCTACATGGTATAAGCAACCATTTAGAGGATCTGGTTCATTGTCACCAAGGATACAATATATTATGCACTTAACTCACTGCTCAGTAGTTCAGAGATCATTCTGTATGCAGTGGTAAATCATTGAGATTTCTTACCAAATGTGTAACAAAAACAGTTGACATTTTATAGATATATAGATGTGCAAATATTAAATTTGTGTGTCAACTCAAAAAATCATGTTCAAGGTTTTTCAATTTCTTACCCACAATAATAAATAATTTGAGATGAGATGAAGATTGATTTTAAATTGATTGAATATTTAGGGCAAGAAACTATTTCAATAATCTATGTCAAATAATAAATTCTAGTTTATATATAGTAAGATAGAAAAGGTATGAGGAAAAGAATAACATTATAAAAGAATAATCAAAAAGTTCAGATGAATACTGACACTGTGAGTTGGAATACAAGGAGAGAGATTGAGGAAGGAAACTTAGCACAACATAACATTATGAAATCACTGTGTAGTCATTGATCTGGATTGTGATGCTGGATGTGCTGATAAATCTTTATCTTTCCTTCTTACTAGTGTGGTGTTTTCTTCCTCTATCTTGTTACAACGGATAGAAGGCACTTGTTTTGGGGACTGGGATGATGCATAATCTTCAAGTTCTAGAATTTATCAATCCATTTGTACCCAGATTCACTCACTCTGATTCTGGAAAAATGCCAACTGTAGTCGATTTTGTTATTCTCAGTAGTTATGTTCTATGAAGTCGCCACAAATACTGAATTAGGAAATACTGAACCATTGTTCATATGATAAATCCAGGGTTGGGTTCCTGCAAGCTTCTGGTCATAACAGTTTTTTTTCAAAAAGTCAACACATTATTTTATGTATATTTATTTAAATGTCATCTTATTTAATATATAGTTGATTTATTAACATGGAACTGACAGCCAATGGCACTATAACTCATGTCTGAACAAAGCTTATCTAATACATGTATTTATCCGTAAGGTACATGAGAACCTTCTTGCACTTGGGAACACTAGACAGCACTTCCGCACTATGTTTGGGAACCATTTTAAAAGTAAAATCATCAACAAAAAGCACAAAAATTGGAAAACTGTGACATTAAATAGACCATGAAAAGGACACTTATTTGTAGTATAAGAACTAAAACAAGAAAGTAGGGCATCATCTTGTTTGTACTATCTGCGAAGAGATGGGTTAAGTGATTGAAATTTTTGGCCAATCTGTACCCATGTCCCCAAATGACCAGAAAAGCACCATGCATATTGTTCTGGGAGGTTATACAGAAATTTTAGTGAAAAGGAAGTTCTCAAATACAGAATCTATAAAACATGAGAATCAATGGTGTACGTGTTTTATTTATTATCCCTAGAATGCCTGTTTGTTTCCTTGAAAATTACATTTTTCTTTACTTAAATGTTTTCTTTTTTGTGCCTTCTTGATTTTTATGTGTCTGTGGTCTTTGTGGTGATTTGGCATAAGAAAAAAACATTTAAATGGAATTTTAAGGAGAAGAATTGGTTTCTCATTTTTGTCCAAGTGAAGAAAAGCAACTCATGACAAAGCATAATTCCACTTCTCTTTACCACCACTAAACATCTGTCTCCTGTTGAGCCTTGGAGCTCAGGAAATGTTCTTATGTACATTTTATGCGCAGTATTACATAGGTCGCACTACATCAGTAATAATATGAAGTCAAGAAAATAGTATACCTTGGAAATTATGTACCTGAAATAAAAATCTATGCCTGATATTTACTAACTCAACAACTTTGAAATATTGGCTTATATGTTCAATGCCTCCAATTTCTAATTATTAAATAGGCTTAATATATTGCAATGATTTCCTTCAGATTTAATGAGAATATATATTTTAAATCATTCATAGTGCCTGCCATAGAGTAGGCAGTAAATAAATGTTATACTTTCTCCTGTACAATAAAAATGTATAATGGTTGGGATGCCTGGATGGCTCAGTGGGTTAAGCGTCCAACTCTTGGTTTTGGCTCAGCTCATGATGGCTCGGTTTGTGGGATCGAGCCCCACATTGGGCTCAGTGTTGACAGTGCAAAGCTTGCTTAAGATTCTGTTTCCCTTTCTCTCTGCCTCTCCCCTGCTTACGCTCTTCGTTCTTTCTCTATAAAGAAATAAACAACAACAAAAAATGTATTATAGTTACAGAATGTGCAATACAGAAAACACTTTCTTACCACAGGAAATAAAGTATGCTTTGCAAAAAGTTAAAAACTTAGAATATAATTTAGATATTTTAAGTGTAAATTAAAAAAAAAGGAAGGAAGAGAGAAAAATCCTATTATCTATCATTTGTTTTTCTAAATGCAGTGATTTGTTGAGTGAATTCACATGGTCGTGAAGCAATTACAGAAATTTTGCTTGATGACATCTGAAATATATAAAGTTATATATCAGTTATTTTTTTTACTCTAAAACAAAATCAAGTTAAAAGGTGGTTGGTTTAAAGAAAAATAAAAGGTTTAACAGGTTTCAAGTGAACTTGGCAAAGCATTTCAAAAAAGCACCATAAAAGGAAATGTGTCTAAGGAATCAGTGGCAGGTGTGGCAAAACACTTACTGAAAGTGGGAAAATATGTCCTTGGGCAAACCATCTTGACATAGAAAATTTCAAAAGCATCAAAAACAATATGAACATTCCCTTCCTTGAGTCACTTCATTTGAGCTACCTGACTGAGGAATATTTTTGGAATTAACAAGGGTCACCATGCCTAAAGCTATAACAAAGCAAGCCACAAAAAGAAAAAAACATAATCAATAATAGCAACAAAAGAAAGGAAAACACAAAGGAAAATATGGTATTTTTTTCCTTTTATCTAATGATAACTAAAGAACAGTAAGGTAGGCAAAATATATTACCCCATCGGAGTCTTACTGAAAGTGTCTCTGAGAACAAAAGATTTTTCTTGATAATAATAAATATTTGAAATGAGCTTTTCCAAAACATTTTTGTAATGTATTACAAAATAGACATGTGTTAACAGAAGATAATTCATAGCTGATTGATTAAAAAATGAATTTTTTCCTAATCTTTCAAAAAGAACTAGAACTGGCATTTATAATAATTCTGGCATAGCGTGTTTTACTCATCTAGAACAAACTTGCAACAGGTCTTGTAGGTAATACATGTGTTTCATTATATGATGTTGCAAAAGTTTATAATGGAAACATTTGTGCTTGTAGCTTGACAATAAAGTCTTTAAACTAGTAATAAGGGTCATTTTAACTGATCCTTGATCTCTACAAATGTCAATCCTCCATTAAAAAAATCAAATGGTAATTGAAGATAAATGGTTTGATTAATTAAGTCAATGCAAAAACTGACACCAATATGTTGTATCATTCAGATGATAAAATAGTGGGAAAAGGAAGGAAAATCCTAACAAATTCACACTTCATATATATGAGATAGGAAGAAGAAGAAGAAGAAGAAGAAGAAGAAGAAGAAGAAGAAGAAGAAGAAGAAATAAATCATCTCTCTCCCATTCTGTCTCATTTTCTCTTTTAATCCAAACAGTGAATTTCAGGAGTGGCCAAATGTGGACTAGTTTAAGTGATTTGTATTGGAGAAGACATTAAATAACCAAGACAGCAGCTATGATTCCATTTTTGTCTCAGAGTGAAGTATTTTCCCTTTACCTGTACAAACTTTTCAAAGCCACATGGGAGGATCACCTCCACCTCCTGTTCAGTCTTTTAAATCCACCTGCAAAATGAAGTTTTGTACAATTTTTGCCGGTTCTCTCTTTTGAAGTTTTACCTTTTCAAGAATGTTTGATCTGGGGCACCTGGGTGGCTCAGTCTGTTAAGCGTCCGACTTCAGCTTGGGTATGATCTCACAGTCCGTGAGTTTGAGTCCCGTGTCAGGCTCTGTGCTGACAGCTCAGAGCCTGGAGCCTGCTTCAGATTCTGTGTCTCCGTCTCTCTCTGACCCTCCCCTGTTCATGCTCTGTCTCTCTCTGCCTCAAAAATAAATAAACATTAAAAAAATTTTTAAAAAAAAAGAATGTTTGATGGACTCCATTGCATTTATGTCAGGTATCTTGTGGCCAGAGAAAAATAGAAACCACTCATGGAACTGCTGACCTAAGTGAAACATTGGCACACATATTGGGTTTTCCATCTCAACCTATTTTGGGTATGCTTTACTGAGCCTTTTACTTTGTGTTTGTTTATTTGCTATCCTCTCCTTGAGTCACTTTGAGATATTTTTCTCCCAGATGATAGGAAGTATTTTGGAGCTAAGCAGACACTTCAGTAAAACTACAGAAATGGTTTCTGTATTTGGTGTTCTTCTCTAAGCTGACCCTAATAACTCACATTGCAAAGTTTCTCCATTTGGTGACTCTTCGGTCTCCAGAGCTAGTCAAGTGTGTCAGGCTAGGGCTTGTGTTAAGACAAATGTTCTGTATGTCCCAATTCCCTTTTGAAACATAGCTATTTGGTAAAAGGACTTCTTAATAGGAGAAATGCACAAAATAAGAGCCCTGGAGTGGGCTGCTTCTTTTTGATTTCTAAGGATGCTTTTTCTACAATGAAGATGTGACTGACCCGAGTCTGCAGCCTCTATTGGAGCCGGGGTGTGTCACTGCTACCATAGATTTTTTTTTTTTTAAAGAAAGAATTCTAATAAAGTTAGTCACTAGACTATTAGGAAATTGTTTTCACCTGTCTTTTAAGCTACTCTAGAATGACAATAATGTGAATGTTCTGAGAAGGAAAATAAAACCGTATATGATTCAATGAAATTTTGATTAAAATTCTACCTTTTTTGAAACATCAAAACGTTTCCTGTTTTAAATGCTTGATATGCTGGTGCTTAAGGCTAATATAATTAAAAACCAAGTTGCCAAGCATGTAAATGTGGATATTTAGGAACCTGGGAATATTCAAGGTTTTAAAGCATGTCTTATCCTTCATGTATTTTATCCACATTAAAATATGTAATAAGGGTTGTTTACAATTTACTAAAACAAAAACCTTGGACAAATGAATTTTTAAAAGGTTGAGTCTAATATGAGTTTAGCCATGTTTTCTCATATAACCTTATGCAGTGTTTCATTTTTATAAGCCTAAATCTATCTTTCTATAAACTAAGACACATTCTAAATATTCTGCCAACTATAGAGTCTTGTTTTAAAGCCAGAATAAAAATGACTTCATGTCAATGCACTTTGGAACGATTGCCTTATCTTCAGGACATATACACTATGAAATTGGAACTTTTCTTTTTTCCCTGCCTTACTTCTTTACCTCCTTCCTTCTTTATTTCTTTCATTGGCTTCTTTGTTCATAATGATGTTATTGTACCAAAAAGCTACATATAATAAACTGGCCTATTATATTAAAAAATATAATTTGGCATTTATGTGATATGGAAGTTAAAGGATGTAATTTTTCCTGATGATGCCATTGATAAGCACGTTCTTATAATTGGTAACAACATTCAGATCTTGTTTAGTTTGAAATTGTAAGCAGTTACCTAATGACCTTCATATTTAACTTTAAAAATTTCTCAGTATACAAAGAAAATTACTTGCCAATTTGGATTAAACACAATGAGAACATTTGGCACTGAATTAAGATTTTGAGTTCTGCCTAGTCATTAATGTATTAATGGGATTGACTGCCAAAATTAAAGCCAATCTACAAAAAGAAATGCTATCTAAGGTAAAACCATAACAAAATGTGCTGTAAAGTGGACTTTAATTCACTCTCTGGGTAGAAAGAAAGAGAATTACTTGAAAACCTATAGTGAAAGCCCACACTCGCTATTGTGGTAACAAATAAAAAGTGATTTTCTAGAATTCTCTTTTTAACTATCAGCTTCTGTGTTTTCATATTTTATTATTAACCCTAATCCAGGATAGTGTTTTTCATTTGCTTTCATGTTATATTGATTTTTGTTGTTTTTATGCTTGACTAAAGAAAGTATATAACATTTACATAAATTTACCATAATGCCTGAAAAAGACAAATGTTATTTGTTCAAGTATAAACAATATATATTAATATGCAACTTTAATTCTATAAATTCAGATTTTAAAATCTAACTTTCAACTAGCTTACTTTCCTTTGTGTGCCTACTCTATTCTTTTGGGCATGGAAGCAGGAAATAAGCGTTTTGTCTCCTTATTATTAATGATGCAAACTTTTGGTAAAATGCAGCTATTTATTTCATAAATTTTTACCTCCTGCCTCTTGAAATTCCAATAATGTAAGAAAAGGAGACAACAAGCAGAGTCAGCATTGGGTAAGGGTATGAAATTCACAAAGTCAAAGAGACAGTAGAAAGAAGAACATAAAATGCTAGAAGCTGGTGATAAATGCACAAGTAGTAACTGATTTATGATACAAGAAAAAGTTTAAACTTAAGTTGCATTAGAGTGCAGGTTTACTCTCTGGAAGGTTTGAACAACAGGAATAATTTTGGAGACACTGTACCCAGCTAATGGCGGTAACAGATACTAAAAAACAGGAAAATGAGTGGAAACTTGCACGTAGAAAGTTGAGAGGGTTAGCAAGTGTGTGCTCAACTCCCCGTAGAAAGTTTAGAAAACCCATCCTTACCCACAGGAAGTACAATTAAAAGTTTCTCTTTAGGAAATTAATTAGAAATAATGAATTATAAATATCTTTAGTTAGGGGCCCAGCCAGATCAATCTATAGAAATGTTCCAATTCATAACCCTACCTAACCTCACAGAGATTCTGGTGGATTTTACTCTTCTCTATTCTTGACCAAGGATATAGAACCAGAAATCATCAGACAATTGAGGAAATTTTCTGATATGAAAGATTAATTAATGCAGGGAGGAAACAATATGGAACCAGACAATGCATGGAATAGAAAATATCTTTTTTTTTAATTTTTTCACATTTATTATTTTTGAGAGACAAGTGTAAGCTGGGAAGAGGCATATAGAGAGGGAGACACAGGATCTAAAGCAGGCTTTAGACACAGGGTTTGAATACAGAAACCGCGAGATCATGACCTGAGCCTAAGTGGACACAACGACTGAGCCACCCAGGAACCCTGGAATAGAAAAGATCTTAAAAAAATGAAACAAAATAAAACAAAACAAAACTCAACTCAACAACTACTGTATACTTGGTATCCTCAAAAAGAAAAAAAAAGTACAGTGATATTCTATGTATCCTAAAGTTTGTGTAAAGTAAAATATTGAGAGCACTTAAAGACATCATTGAAAATAAATATGATAGCAGTAATGAGAACAATTAAGCTAAGTATTAGGATATAAAGTTGAGAAAATAGTCCATATTAGAAAAAAAATTATATCATTGAAAATAGGAGGGAAGATATAGAATTAGAGAACCAAGGCAAATATTACACCATGTGATTAATAAGAGAAACAGGAAGAGAGTACAGGAAATAAGGAGGATGTTTTCAAGGGTTATATTTTACTTACCAGAATTAAGACATTTTTTTTCTTGATTGAACTTGTCCTCTGCTAAGCGGAAAAGCATAGATAAATGAAGAAAAACTCACACTGATACAAAACATTAGAACATTAGGATTAAAGTCCTAAATCATCCAAATTTTAGAATAAAATCCTTACATCATCCAAAGAATAGGAAAAAAAGACATTTTACTCTACCTAATACCAGAAGTTACAAAATAGTTATCTTCCTTCAAAATTTTGATGTATTATTCCAAGTTTTATAATTCTTTACAGAGGGAAACTATCAACTAATTTACTCATTCATTTATTCAATTATCCAAGTATTTTTGAAAACCTGTTATGCTTCAAACCTTGTTCTAAGTGGTAAGGATAAAATATATTACAAAATAGACAAAATCCTACTTTAATGTAGTTTATACTTGATACTGGAGACAAGATAAATAAGTAAAAATAGAGAATTTGAAATCTTGATAAGTGCTGATGACAACAAATAAAGAAGACCAAAGTAAAATAAATCAATTCAATTAGCCTTCCTTTTCTGAGAAATAATAGAGGATCTATAATAAAATGATAATTGTAAGATAAAATATGCATCAAATTTAGACTTTTAAATGCATGTGTATTCACATTTCTGGAGGAATCTTTAGAAGAATAGAAACATATAAATTCCAAATAAAGAAAAAAATAGAAAGAATAAAAATTTTGAATACATCTAAAAGATAACAGGAAAAGTAAAAGAAACAAAGTCAAAACAGTTTTGACACCAAAACTGAGGTGAAAAGTAGCCTGCAGGCTCCCACATAAAACCTGTGATTCACTGAGCAAAAAATGCTGGGATTTTTTTGTTTTAGTTGAAATATATTTGACGTATAACATTGTGTACATTACATGTGTACATGTGTGTTAATTTGATATATTTATATATTGTATAGGATTGTCACTCTAGCAATAATTAGCATCTCCATCATGTTACATAATTATACTTTTCGTTTTGGTGTTCAGAGTAACTAAATTCTAGTTTCTTATCAAGTTTGATGATTATGATACAGTATTATCTGAATTCACTATACTGTATATTAGCACTTTAGAACTTATTTACTACTGTTGTAAGTTTGTACCCTGGACATCTGTCCTATTCCTCCCTCCTTTATCTCCTGACAAGAGATAAAGTGACACATGTGGAATCTTAAAAAAAAAAAAAAAAAAAAAAAAAGCTATGGCTTTAAAAGGTAGAGAAACAAGGATTTTACCAAGCACTTTCTAAGTCCTAAAGAAACAACAATAACGGAAACTTGCTCTTAGTATATTTGGAGTTGTTCTTTCCAGTTCTGTATGTGCTCAGAAATTAATATAGTCTTTTGTCCTGTTCCAACATAATCATTGAGTGACTTTATATGATACTGGTTTCTCTGAAATTTAATGTTCAGGAGGACATTGTAGATTCTGTGTTAGAGTAAGGTCAGTTCTGTGTTGAAAACAGCCAGATGCTTTTTTTTTTTTCCCTCAGTTCCTGCCTTTTTTAGTTATAACTTAAAGACTAAGATCAGCTCCTTTAGGGAATTGTTTTTGGGCCGTCTATGATAAGAGAAGTATAGAAATATCTGGACAAATATAAAACACAAAGTAAAATCTTAAACTTGTAAATTAATATAAATGTAGTAAATTTTTGAAATAAAAGGTGAGGATGCCAGCTGAATTCAAAACCAAAAGCATATGCTGTCTATAGCAAAGGTACTTATATTATAAGGACACAAAACCTTAAACAGTAAAAAGCCTATATGTATGTGTGTGTGTGTGTATATATATATATATATATATATATATATATATATATATACATAATTATATATATGAAAATAATACTGATCCCAACCAAAGTTCATATAGGTCTCTTGATAATAAATAAAACAGGCTAAAAAATTAAAAAAAAAAAACATTACTAGGGAGAGAGACTATTTTCCTGTTAAAATCTTAAATTTATCAATTGAAGATATAAAAATAACAATCTGGTAGATTTTAATAGAATAGTTTCAAATTAGATAAAATAAAAAGCCCAGAAACAGATTTCTTAAATATCCTTCCAACCAATCTTCATGGTCATCTCCATCTGAAAACAGCATAGTTTGTTGATGTTATTCTTTTTTTTTTTTTTGACGTTTATTTATTTTTCAGAGAGAGAGAGACAGAGCATGAACGGGGGAGGGTCAGAGAGAGAGGAAGACACAGAATCTGAAACAGGCTCCAGGCTCTGAGCCATCAGCACAGAGCCTGACGCGGGGCTCGAACTCACGAACCGTGAGATCATGACCTGAGCTGAAGTTGGACGCTTAACCGACTGAGCCACCTAGGCACCCCGATGTTATTCTTAATATACGGATGAATTATATGCATTATAACTAAAAGCAGGTTTCTGCCATAACAAAACCTCAAATAAGAGAAGTTAGTAATGGGAGCCAAAATCTTCATTGAAACTATGGCCTATAACAACTCAAAATGGTTATCATAAATTTGCTTAGCTGGGAGTTCTAGGGGAGAGGGTTAGAAAACTAAAACAGTGTTGTGTGTTGGTGTGTTGATTGCTTACACAAAAGAAATGAACCCAGAGCAGATTGGCCAGTTTTCAGTTAGAAATGGAAGGAAATCAATTTTTTTGTAACACTGTGTTCTGAAAATACAATTTTGCCTAGAATAAATGATTTAGAGGGTGATTTAAATGATTTAGAGGAGCCAACACTGAAAAAAATCTTGTGTGTTTTATCAACTCTTTGAACTATGTGATGTGAGGGAAATAAAAGATCAGGCACCAAACTAATTCAGCCTGTGAACTCCTAAAGAAAGTACAATCTTTGGGTGAGAAACACAAAGGCTAAAGCTATTGAATGATCCCTAATTCTATCTAACGAATTTCTATAAGAAATTGGGATGATTTCTGGGGTATCTGGGTGGCTCAATCAGTTAAGTTTCTGACTTCAGCTGAGGTCATGATCTCAAGATTGATGGATTCGAGCCCTGCATCAAGCCCTGTGCTGGCAGCTCAGAGCCTGGGGCCTGCTTCAGATTTTATGTTTCCCTCTCTCTCTCTGCCCCTCCCCCACTTGTGCTCTGTGTGTCTTTGTCTCTCAAAAATAAAAACATTAAAAAAAAAAAAAGAAACTGGGATGATTTCAATTTTTGAGATTTTTGACCGACAAATATAAGATAAATTTATGTCAGACCTAACTATTTTTCATTTAATATTTTTACCTTTAATCTGCAAGACAGTTTTGGTTGTGGACATTTATTTCCCCTCCATGAAATATCTTAATATACCATGTGAGTATGTGGATGGCGTTTAAAAAAAAGTCAGTACTTCTCATGATGTTTCTTAATTTTATTGCAGAATTTTAATAGACCACATTGGACAATTTGACTGCAAATTATTTGAGAAATAATCTTGAGTAATGTATGATTTTGGAGTGTGCTTAATTGAGTCTTCTGACCCATTACAGAGATTTCTGGCTCTAAATTCTATACGACCTGCCATAAGTTTCTTGTTTCTTCCATGTTTGTTGCCCCATCTCTCTCTCTCTTTTTTTAAACTATTATAAAGGAGGTTAATTACCATGTTAGGAGAGACGATGACCACAATTGGTGCACATTTCTGAAATAAGCTAACTTAGGAACATAACCACATATGGGGAATTCAGTGCATTCTTTTGTCCCTCAAACAAAACAGAAAACACAGAAGTTGTTTTGTTTTGTTTTGTTTGTGTGTTTGTTTTTAAGTGCAGATTCTGCATTCCCTTTGACTGGGATATCCTGTGTAGAGTTTGGTATAATTAGCTTTACCAGTCATAAAAATTATATTTTGGTGTCTTACCTGGTGAGTGTGAGGTTTTCTTCCTCAATTTATTCATAACTTGAATACCGAAAATGAGAGCTATTTACTGGGCTCTCAAAAAGAAAAAATAAATAAATAAACACATTAGCTTTAGATATTTCATGTAAATTCTGTAGCTTGAGACAAAATCTTTAGGCTGATGATGCTGATTTTTATATATTTTTGCCATTATCTCTATTTTGAAACTGCATTTCTATAAGTACATTTTCTACACCATTGTCTCATAAACAGGTCAATCTTAATATATTTAAAATCAATTTCATCCTTTAATTCTTATCCTACTATATTCCTTATTTTTGTTTATAATCTTTAAAGCATCTAATTCAGGGGCACCTGGATGGCTCAGTTGGTTGAACGTCCAACTTCAGCTCAGATCAGATCTCACAATTAGTGAGTTTGAACCCCATACTGGACTTGCTGCTGTCAGCCTGTCAGTGCAGAGCCTGCTTCAGATCTTATGTCTTCTTCCCTTTGACCCTCCTCTGCTCTTGCACTTTCTCAAAAATAAATAAACATTAAAAAAAAATAAAACATCTAATCCAGAGGTTATACATGACATTGAGATCTAATGGAACTAAGGCTATTATAAGTGCAGTATGTCATTGGGGAGCTTGGGGAGCTCAGTCAGTTAGCTGTCCAACTCTTGATTTCAGCTCAGGTCATGATCTCAGGGTTCATGAGTTTGAGCCCCATGTCTGGCTGTGTGCTGATAACACTGAGTCTACTAGGGGTTCTCTCCCTCTCTCTCTCTCTCTCTCTCTCTCTCTCTCTCTGCCCCTCCCCCACAGTTCTTTCTCTCCCTCTCTCTCTTTCTCTGTCTCTCTCAAAATACATGTTAAAAAATAAGTATAGTCTGTCATAAACCTAGGAACTTTTAGAATTTCAAAGGCATGTAACTTCACAAATTATGTGGGAGAGGCTAACATAATTTAATTCAACAGTTGATTAAATGAAGGGATTTTCTTATCAAGAAATAGCTTCCTTGATCTTCCCCAACAGGAATGATGACAAAAGCATAGAGGATGCTATTACTGGAATTGAAATATACTCAGGTATCCCATTTTAGGAAGCTGATGCTGTTGGTAAGAAATGAAATTAAAGAAAGAAATTAAGGTAAGGAGCAAGTAAATGTGGAAGATGAGGTAAAGAATATAGACATTTTATGTAGGTGAAGAAATTAATGAGGCAAGAGTATACTCTCCATAACATAAAAAGTTCTAAGTTTAGTACACACACATCCTTGAAGCTTCTCTAATACATGGTATCATTGGCCTGACCATGGCCTATCATGTGAATGATTAAAATTTATTCAATTAAATTAAAAACAAGCATACTATTCAAAGCTTTAACTGATACTAAAATGAATTTGAGTGGAATTTGCCTTTCTGTAATATACCAATGATTGACTAAGACCTCCATCAAATATCCAGTATAAAATGCTGAGTTTCTTTAGGCAGAGAATCACAGTAGAAGATTCTCTAATTTGTCTGAGCACCTCCTCAGGATAGTAAACTAGATCATATTCACATTCATTTACCTTTTATTTCCCCTTACCCAGTGTATGTTTTTCATTTTTAATTTTCTAGAAGTACTTTTCTGAAAGTGACCCTTTCATTCTAGATATCATAATACACTCAGTGTCACAAGTTAGCATTGTTAGAACTTGATCTAGTTTAAACAAGTTAATGCTTTTCATTAGTTTCCAAGAGGCCATTTAACTTTCAAGTATCCTTTGACTCCCCCAAAGGCACAGTGAATTAATATGATGCCTTCTACTTCTGAAAATGTATCATCCTTAAAGGAATACAGTAGTCCTCCTTTATTAGAGGTTTTGCATTCTGCAGTTTTGTTAACCAAAGTCAGGTCAACTGTGATCTGGAAGCAGATGATCCTCCTTCTGACAAATCATCAGGTCAGTAATTGCCTAACACTGTGTTACAGAGCCAACATCATTCACTTCTCTTTGTCTCATTGTGTTAGCATTTTATCATATCATATCATCACAAGAAGAAGAAGAAGGTTGAGTAAAGCCTAGTAAGATATTTTGAGAGACAGACCACATTCATGTAACTTTTATCACAGTATATGGTTATAATTGTGTTATATTTTATTTTAGTTATTGTTGTTAATCTTACTGAGCTTAATCTACAAGTTATACTTTATCATAGTATATGTACAGAAAAAAATCACAATATTTACAGCGTTTGGTACTATCTGCAGTTTCAGGCATCCAGTCTATTCCCTGTGGATAAGCAGGGGCCACTGCACTCTCTCATCACTGAAAAGCTAGAGTATATAACCAGTGACAAGACAAACTCTGGACCCAGAATGTGTTCAAATCTGACTCTTAAAATAATTTAAATGTGTGTCCCCGAGGAGCTTTTAAAGTTGTATCTTCTTTAAAATGGGGAGATAATTCCAGCATTCATTTCATAGAGTTACTTAATATTGAAAGGTTATATATGCCTGTCAATGTTAAGAACTATGTATTTGTTATTATTCTAAAATATTATATTATTATCAAATCTTCATTTATGAAAATAATTTGGAGGAGTATTTTTTTGCAAAGTATATATTTTGTACTAACCGATCATTTGAGTTCTCTAAATAATTATGGCAAAAATAATCATTTCTCAGGAAACTTGTGCTGACGGTCTACCTAGCTTACTTCAGTTTTAATATATTCTAGGCCTATTTCAATTTTTAGGATGTCGCCTTCCTTATTGTATCCGTATCTCTCTGTTCTCAGTGAAACTACCACCAGGTCAGGTCTGTCTCTACAGTTAGTCACATCATTCCTGGAACACTTCGAAACATCCAAAAGTAAAAGGCTATTTTTGTTTAAGAGAGGGGCAGAAAGAAAAGGAAATGATCAGCAGATTCAAAGTTCCTTAGTGAAACAATATTAATTTCATATAACATCTCACTGGAAAATTTGTTAGCATTTTACATTGATATTGAAGTTTTGATTATTAATGCTATTAAATCTATTAAACAAAATATAATGTATTAATAATATTGACTAGAATCTTTTCTTCCTTTCACTAAAAGAGCTCACTGATTACACAATGGGATTGCTCAGGTTTGCTGCTGGTTTTATCATTTGAACATTGAATTAGCTAGTGAATAATATATAAAGGAAAAAGAAAGACCCAAATTCCATCCCGCTGCCATCTGGCTTGAGACGATAAATGTCATATGCAATTGGCATACTCTTGCCTAAGATAAATCTCTAACCTTTTTTTGTAAATTCTAAACCATGTTGTCTTCACAAGCACAGAGGGGAGAATGATCTTCAAAATTATTTTTAGACCAGAGAATGCCAGACTAGATAAATCACCATGTTATTCCAAATGACATAGTCTATATTCCCAAGTAACAAGGTGCTAGGTGAAGTTCTCATGCTCTCACTAAGGAAAATGAGAAATAGCTAAATATACAGCTTAAAGTGTTTATTATTCTGGAAAGATGAATCAAAATATTAATGGGAAACAATTCACATGAAGATGATTTTTATGATTATTTTACATTTTTGTAGTTGTATTTTATTCATAATATCTTTGAAATATTTTATATTGTAATTCAACATATGGTACTAAGTTAATTATGTAGCTATGTTTTTAAGAATTTCATTCAAACTGTGTTGTGATTCTAGAATACTATAACCCTGAGCATATAAATATAATGAAAATTTCATATCACTAGATATCTTTTAATTTTTTTGTATTTTTATTGCCCATATATAATAGTATCACTGTACTTTTATCAATATATTTTGCAGAAAAGATTACAAAACTTTTATAAAAATTATAATTAGTTGGGTTTTTAGAAGTTATTTCACAGATTCAAAAAGCTAGTACACTGAGAGTAAAATAACTACAACAATAAAAGCTTCATTTACAAATAAATACGGAGAAACAGAATCACATAGAACACAGATTTATAAACATATCTTATCATCTTATCACCCAGAGATACAGAGTGTTTAAATATGATAGATAATTCTATGTATATTAATGTGCAAAAATTACTACAAGTATATAAAATGTACAAAAATGACAGCATAGTGTAGTTTTCCTATATCTTGGAAATTTTTCTTCTTTTTTAATTTTTTTTTAATGTTTATTTTTGAGAGAGAGAGACAGAGAACAAGTAGGAAGAGGACAGGGAGAGAAGGAGACACAAAATCCCAGCAGGGTCTAGACTCTGAGCTGTCAGCACAGAGCCCAACATGGGGCTCGAAATCACAAACTGTGAGATCATGACATGAGCCAAAGTCAGATTCTTTACCGACTAAGCCATCCCGGTGCCCCTCTTGGAATTTTTTTCTTATTAGTATTTATAGAACTGTCTCAATATTTTTACTGGTCCTATACAATTCCATTATATTATTGCACCATAATTTATTAGGTAGGTGAGTACATATAATTAACATTATTATCCTGACATATAAATGGAAAGATGGCCAAAGGATAGTAAAAGTTAGTACCAAGTAACAGCACATACTGATGGCAAGTATACTGGGTTATTGTTCAATCTGTAGTGTGTATTGCCATCAAAGAAGCCAGAGGGGGGGAAGCAAAGCCATTATTTTATTGTCTATTCATTGGCTAAAATATAGCTGTCAGACATAAAGATTTCTACAATTGGCACTTTGGGTTCAGCTAGTTTAAACTCTATATTGTCAATAAAACAAAAGTACTTTTTTTCTTGACAAGAGAAAAACTAGGAGAAGAGATGATGAATAAAGGAGTAAGAAAGAAGATAAATAGCTTTCCTTACTTTAAGGATTGAACTTTAAAAATCCTAAGGACAGGGCGCCTGGGTGGCTCAGTCAGCTAAGAGTCTGACTTCAGCTCAGGTCATGATCTCATGGTCTGTGAGTTCGAGCCGCACGTTGGGCTCTATGCTGACAGTTCAGAGCCTGGAGCCTGCTTTGGATTCTATGTCTTCCTCTCTCTGGCCCTTCCCCACTCATGCCCTGCTTTTCTCTCTCTCAAAATAAATAAAGATTAAAAAAAAAAAACTTAAAAGTCCTAGGGACACAAAACACATCACATTGATATTTTTGATAGTTTTCTCAGAATTTTCTACCATACTTTTTCTTCTATCTGTCCCCAGATGGCCATGATTTCTTTCTAATTCAGTCCTATTGTCAGCATCTCCATCACTTTGGTTCTTCCATTTTTCCTTTGATTCCACATAGAACATTGAATGTCCTTTTTAGACCATCAGTAATATTTCAGAGTGCTCATAATTTCCCAATGGTTTTTCTTATTTATATGAAAGAGTAGAAAATGGTAGCATCAAATAAAGAGTTGTAGTTTTCTTGCTAAATTCTTCATTGGAAATGCAGAATTACATCTTTCAATTGCACATTTAATCAATAGTTACACTGACATGGTGGATAGAGTATTGAAATTTTGAGTGTATTTATATACTGAAATTTCTATCCATTCATTCTTTAATGGAAAACTCCAACTTGCTCACAGGTTATGTCTCTAGCTACCACAATGCTGATGCGTAATCTGTTTCCTGAAAATAGCTGATGGAAAAAAATGGATGGGCATCTGACATAAGCTAGTCCAATGAAATTCTGCTTTCAGTAATATGGAAATTGGGTGGATGAACAGTATTTAGTGCCTATAGGTGATTGCAATTTTATTGGCTTTTAGCAAATTGACCCCTATATCCAAAGAAAATTGCCTTAAAATTAATCTCAATTTTAGTTAGCCCAAAATGGGGGAAAAGAACTAAAAAAGAACAACGGGAAGAAAAAATAAAACAAGCCCTTATCAAAACCAACACAATTCAGAGCTTTTTGACATCTGATTCAAAGCAAGATAATGGCAGTAACCATGTCACAACATACACATCCTACACACACCCCACACATGCCCCCCCACCCCAAACACACACAGAATTTATCCCCAATTATTTTCTCATAGGTAGCCTTAAAAACCCGTGGGCAAAGAACATCATCCAAATGAGAAACATACTGTGATGGCCAGAATAGCAGTCCAAGGGAGTCAAATAGATGGCCTTGATATTTGATGTTATCATGCATGTCATTTTCCACCTAAAGCTGCAAATATTACGTGTTTTAGATTATTGATCAATCTATAATATGAAATTTATGTCTCTGTATGTTCTCATTTCTAAACGCAAGCTACATTTTATTTATGTATTTATGTATGTATGTATGTATGTATGTATGTATGTATGTATGTATTTACTTATTTACTTACTTGTTTTTAAGATTTTATTTTTAAGTAATCTCTATACCCAACACAGGGCTCAAACTTATAATGCTGAGAGCAAGAATCACATGCTCTACCGACTGAGCTAGCTAGGTATCCCTTTAATACATTTTAGTGGTTATATTGGAATTATTGGAAGTGTCCATAAGCTGCAGAATAAAAATCTCACACTTGGATTAAAATGAGAATACACTGGGGCGCCTGGGTGGCGCAGTCGGTTAAGCGTCCGACTTCAGCCAGGTCACGATCTCGCGGTCCGTGAGTTTGAGCCCCGCGTCAGGCTCTGGGCTGATGACTCAGAGCCTGGAGCCTGTTTCCGATTCTGCGTCTCCCTCTCTCTCTGCCCCTCCCCCGTTCATGCTCTGTCTCTCTCTGTCCCAAAAATAAATAAACGTTGAAAAAAAATTTTTTAATGAGAATACACTAAGGGAAATATGGAAGTTACCGTAGTGTCACAGACTTAAAAAAAGAGGGACTTCATGTCATGACTATGAATGAAATAGATTTATCAGATTTTAAGCTGCTTCCCAAAATGGAAGGGATGTTCTTGACATTTTACTGAAAATTGTTATATTTTGATAATATTTTATCATCAGAATTACATATTTGGAGGAAAGCATTTGTGCCTGAGCAGTCAAGGGATATAATATCATGCAAATGTTTTTTGGGTTTTTTTTATGATTAAGTTCTGATTTTCTGGATACTGCTTTCTCCATATGGAGGAGTGTTTCCTCACCTCTTTGTACTGTGTGACCTTATTCTCTAATGACTGAGTAACTAAATGCTCTTTGGAAATACATTTGATCTAATCACAAGGCTATTAAATTTGAGAATTTGAAGTGGGATTGTCAGAGAGCACATTGGGCTCAGTAAATGCTAGCAAGTCTAAAATGCAAGCATTACAGAAGGTGAGGACAGTTTCCCAAATGGAAATGGAAAGGAAAGAAAAACTAATCCTAAGGAGCAATGATCTCAGGCAAATTTGAGTCAAAATTTTAGTGAAAGGTGTGTACATATACATACATGCACACTATATCTACATGCTCTTAGCTCTATAATTCTTGGTCCCAATATCTTTCAGATTTCATGTTCTATTTGTGTGCATGGATCCTATCACAGTCAATGATTAATTTTATTTCATTTTTTTTCTAAAGCTACTTTATTTTATTTTCATACTTTACTGTTTGGCAAGTCATAGCTAGTTTTTTACAGGGCCCTCACTTATGATATGTGTATAATGTTAACTGTTATGTGCATTTTTGGGCATATTGCATACCATATTACATGTAAAAGCACCTCACAAGTTAAATAATATTTATTTTAGTTTGTGTATCTACTGAGAAAATATCTGAGACCATATAAGAAATTTGAGTCATGAGTTTTGCCATACTTACTACCATAGATGAAAATTTCTAATCAAATTAAGAGAACAATTAAATTTGGCACAGTAAAAGCCTAGCAAAAACATGACCGTAAGGAAACATGATTTTAGAAATGGAAGAAAGTAGAGAGTAGGAAATGGTGTAGTTTAGAGATCAGTATCTTGTGTATGACCTTTTTATAATGCCCAAATTTGGTGTGTGTGACCTTGAGCAAGTTATTTAATTTATTTAAAGTTTGCTTTTTTTACCTGTAAAAATTAGATAACAATATAATGTACCTCATAGCACAGGGTTTAAGTTTAAATAAGATTATGGGGAGCCTGGGTGGCTCAGTCAGTTAAGCGTCCGACTCCTGATTTCAGCTCAGCTTGTGATCCCACGGTTTGTGAATTCAGCCCCACATCAGGTTCTGCACTGACAGTGTGGAACCCCCTTGGGATTTTTCTCTCTCCCTCCTCTGCTCATGTTCTCTCTCTCTCTCTCTCTCTCTCTCTCTCTCTCTCTCTCTCTCTCCCTCTCTCTCTCTCTCTTTCCAAATAAATAAATAAAACTTAAAAAAATTAAATAAGATTATATGTCAAAATCATTCAACTAGGTTCATAGTTAAGGCCTCAAAGAAACATGACTTCCCTTTAACGTTGATTACCACCACAACGCACCATGGTCCTGACAACATTCACCAGAAGATTAAGGGAGAATATCAACATAGATCAGATTTTTTCTTTTTGCCAGTTCAACAACCCCATAATCTTTTACTAAGAACAATATAAATCAAAGCCAGACATGGAGGTTCTAGGATTTCATAAATGAATAGGTCATACTCTTGACCCCAAATTAGTTCAGTTGGTTAAGAATGACACTTCACTCAATATGAGGACTTTAAGACACAGAACAGATGAACATAGGAGAAGGGAAGCAAAAATAATATAAAAACAGTGAGGGGGAGAAATGTAAGAGACTCTTAAATAAGGAGAACAAACAGATGTTTACTGGAGGGGTTGTGACAGGGGGAATGGGCTAAATGAGTAAGGGGCATTAAGGAATCTACTCCTGAAATCATTGTTGCTCAGTATGCTAACTAATTTGGATGTAAATTAAAAAAATACAATTTAAAAATGTCCAAAAAAAGGATGACAAATAATGGACAAATAACAAAAATACTATATAATTTGGTTAAGTTGTGACATAGTGTCTTTGTATGCAGTTTTCTCCATTTGGAACACCTTGTTTCTTTTTCCAACATAACTTCTGTCTTCCCCAGGTTGAATATAACTCTTGTATTCCACTGCTCTATGTATGTTCAAGCTCTTATCATATTGATTTTTTTTCCTCTGTAACTAATCCCTATATTATTGTGGCTGGAATTATCTACTTTTTCCTTTCAGTCTCCAATGTTTCACAAAACAAGCTGTGAATAATGAGCAATACAATAGAATTATAATATGATAATAATAAACATAGAGATTTTTTTAAAATATGGATTAGCATAAAATCAAGTTCTTCCTCTAAGGAGAACAAGAAATAGTTTACACAATTATCAGTAAATTAATCAGGTACAATTAGAAGAAAGAAGAAATAAACATAAAAATGTCAAAGCCACAATATATTAAAAAATGAAAAGAAGTCTAGCTCATATATTTTATGTTAATAATTTCCTAGTCATCATATAGTATGAATATGATACCTTTCTATATTACTATAACAACCAAAAATTTGTATGAGGACTTTCTCTGGATAAAATGACTCCACCAAAATTTATTTTTGCATCTTTAAAGAACCTTCTTTAAATTATCTCTATGGTCGGGCGCCTGGGGGGCTCGGTCGGTTGGGCGGCCGACTTCGACTCAGGTCATGACCTCACGGTCCGTGAGTTCGAGCCCCGCGTCGGGCTCTGTGCTGACAGCTCAGAGCCTGGAGCCTGTTTCGGATTCTGTGTCTCCCTCTCTCTGACCCTCCCCCATTCATGCTCTGTCTCTCTCTATCTCAAAAATAAATAAACGTTAAAAAAATTTAAAAGAAAATTATCTCTATGGTCATTTTTATTGGCTACAGAGTCCATTTCCTATGCTTGGTTTGTACACCTCATCAGAGAAATGGATGCAGGATATTTTTTTCTATTTTACCTATGAAAATCAATGACCTTTCTCCAGCAGCTTTTAGCTCTGTTCTGCAGAGCTGAAAGGAACCAAAATCCCCCTTCCAACTGTGGAACTCAAATTAGCAAGCATTTGAGCTCCTAAAATATGCCAAACATTGTGCTATGACCTGAGCTTATCAAGATGAAATATTGCAGTCTCTGGGGGGGGGGGGGGGAATCTAATGTCTATTCTCCCAAAAGGAAATTCATAGACATACAAAAAATTATCTTAAAAAAAGATCTCAGGGGCCCCTGCATGGCTCAGTCAGTTAGGCTTCCGACTTTGGCTTAGGTCATGATCTCACAGTTTGTGGGTTTGAGCCCCACGTTGGGCTCTGTGCTGACAGCTCAGAGCCTGGTGCCTGCTTCAGATTCAGTGTCTCCCTCTCTCTTCCCCTTCCTCTCTCACATTCTGTCTCTCTTTGTCTCTCTAAAAATGAATAAACATTATTTTTTTTAAATCTCATACTATAAAAAACATGTGTATATGCAGCACTTCTGTTCTCCCAGAAATCACTTTGTTCCTATAATAAAAAGATCATCATGTCCTTACATAGTTCCACTTAGATCCTCTTCCAAAAAAAATGATGTACAAACATCAATGTATATACTTTGTTTAACATTAAATGTTCATTGGAAGCATTTTTAATATAATTGTTATATAAGATGATTTAAGATGTTATATAAGATGATTCTAATTCCTAAGAAATCCTATTTCGTCCATAATGTCCCTAATGTATTTTATTGTTCTCATAAAAGCATAAAACTAAATAATTTCACTCATCAATAATCCTTTGAAGAAGCCTAACTTGGAATTCTACAAATATATCTTTTCAGTGCAATGCAAACATTCAAGACCACAAGCTATTCCATAAAGAACTATTAGCTTATGTATAAATTATAAATTGGTGAAAAGACTGGGAATAAAGTAGACAACTAGACAGACATTTGATGTACAGATAAATGTTAATCACTGGTGGGGTGTGTGGCAGGGAAGAGGGCTAGTGGGACATCTAAGGCTTGTAGACCTAGCTATAGAGCTGATGATGGTGAGTGTCTGTGTTTTTACATCCATGTGAGACCAGTTGTAGGCAACAGAATGTAAAGTTAAATGACATTGGCCACAATATACCTCCTTTATACTCTTTCACCTTCCTTTGAGTCATTGGGGCCCACATGTAAAAGATGGTGATATCACAAATTGGAAAGAGTCTAGCTTCCTGAATTACTTCTTGGAGTAGAGCTATGGTTTCCCAACCAAGAACATCTGAAATGAACTTTGTGTAAGTGAGAAGTAATTTTTATTGTATTTTGCCACCGAGATTTTGGACTCATTTATTACAAACCCTGCATTAATTGTCCTAACTAATATAAGGGTTAAGGAGAAGTTATGATTGAATTAATTGGAAGATAGGGGTGGAATTAATCAGAACTACTCTGTTCTGCTATTTGTTCTTCTTATACTTTTACACTATTTCCACATTTTGCCCTCATTACCTCTTTAAAAACTGGTCCTCAGGAGAGCTTGTAGGACTAAAAAACAGGATGGATGTAAGAGCATAAGAAAAGAAAAACACTTTTAAAAAGAGCACTTTCCCTTCTTTCACCTTTGTTCATGTTTCCAACATTTAGTATGGGAGGTAGGAGGAACAGGGCATGTGACTTTGATGAAAAATAGCAAGAAAATGAGTTTTACCTTTATTGCTTTCTCACCCTGTATTTGGCTCCACAATTGCCAACCAGAATTAAAGTTGCAACTGTGAGTGGGTTTAGAGAAGAGTTAAGCAGGGAAAGGATGTTCTCACACTATCATTCTCAGTAGCTGAGGAAGCACAAATACATAGCATTGGTATCTTAAGTAAAGAAATGCATACACTAATTAAGCCATTCTCATAGGTATTGCTAATGATGACTGCTTATCAGAACACTGCTTAAGTCTTTTAAATTTTCTCAAAGTGATTCAAATCCTTTATGTTTAACAGTGTGCTAAATGTACATACATTACTTAACCTCAGGTGAAGAGGACTGAAAGAATCAAAACAAGATTTCATGACATTTAACTATTATTGATATGTGCAGATGCTCTTTTTTATTTTATATATATGCCTTCTTTAGCACTATAGTCTCCATCTCTTTTTTCCTCAGGGCAATCATTCTGTTCTCCCTACTGTGTTCTTTTTCATTTGTCTGAGTTTCCTTGAGGATTTCACGAGTTTGTTTTGGGTGGTGTAATGGATTTATTCAGACTTAAAACAGCCTAATTAAAATGATCTCAGAATATTAACTTACAATAGGCTTAAATTGGCATACTATACTGTCTCAAATGTAAGTCCTCAAGCAATGTTCCTAGGAAACATTTGAATACTGGTCCAAAAATACTACCAAGTTAAGATCAGGTGGTATGTATCAACATTTGCAAACACACACACACACACACACACACACACACACACACACACAATGCATATATTTATGAATTTGTTAGCTCAGGCTGCCATAATAAACTACCACAGACTGCATGGTTTACACAAAGAAAATTATTTTCTTGCAGTCCTGGAGGTTGGAAAATTCAAAATCAAAGTCTGGCAGGGTTATGTTTCTGGTGATAGTTCTCTTTCTGGCTTATATAGATGGCTGCCTTCTCACTGTGTCCTGAGAGAAAGAGAGAGAGATTATTTTCTCTTCCTCTTCTCATAAGAGCACCAATCCTATCAAATTGGAATCCACCCCTAGTGACTTCATTTAACCTTAATTATCTCCTAAAAGCCCTGGTCTTCAAATAAAATCACATTTGGCGGTAGAATTTTAACATATGAATTTGAGACGGGCACAATTCAGTGCTTGGCAATGTATATCTTATACACACATAGAAACACACAATTAGTCATACAACTATCTGAGGGAAGAAGATTATAGGCAAGGAAATTGTGAGGGCAAAGTCTCTAAGGAAATAATATTTAAAATAGTAAGAAGACAGTGTTGCTACAACAGAAAATTAAGAGTGAGAACAGTGGAAATGAGGTCAGAAGCCAGATTGCACAGAATTGCATAGGCGTTTAGCTGTAAAGTCTTTGGCTTAAACTCTAAATGAAAATGGGAATCATTGGAGCATTTGAACAGAAGAGTGTTGTAATCTGGTTTAAGTTTTAAAATAATTAATATTATTGCAGTATTCAGAATTGAAGACAAAGAATGGCAAAATTGGAACCAGAAAGCAAGTGGGTGGCTACAAGAGTAATACAGACGACAAGCAAGTGTGTTTCTGATGAGATTGGGCGCACTGAAGGTGGTAGGAAGTATCAGGATTCTGGATATATTTTGAAGGCACTGTTCAAAAGGATTTATGGATGGCTTGTATGCAGGCAATTGAGCACAAAAGTACATAGTTGATTTAACATATTATTATCACTATCTTCTGCTGCAAAAAGCAACAGGACTTTTAGCAGGTCACACACCTAGTTATAAAACCAATATTCTGGAAAATAAAGATGTTCCAATGAAGGTAAACTGTGGGTAGATTCAACATTGACTAGTTCAGCATATCCAGTGTGTTACCTTTTCTAGTGAAAAGGTAACTTTAGAGGACGTGAAATGACTATCAAGTAGATAGTTTGTATATTCGGCACTGTTTTTCTTAAGGTGTGATAACAATGTAAGGTTTTGAAGTACATCAAGTTATTTATAGATAATGTTATGATATATTCTGTTGGCCCAAGGTGCCTTCAAATGATACCTATTGAGGCCCACTGGTTATGTGGGCTAAAGAGTCCCTCTGAAGGGATACCTGGAGAATCTTAATCCTGGACAGTCTCACTTTTGGCTACATTCCAGTTTGAGGATGGCACTACAGCAACTGCAAGAGTCCCTACTGATTAGAATATTTTTTCTTTCTTATTGTTTTAATTTTTTAATGTTTATTTTTGAGAGAGACAGAGACAGAGACAGAGAGGCAGAACATGAGCAGGGGAGGGGCAGAGAGAGAGAGGGACAGAGACACAAAATCAGAAGCAGGCTCCAGGCTCTGAACTGTCAGCACAGAGCCCAGAGCAGGGCTCAAACTCAGGAGTTATGAGATCATGACCTGAGCCGAATTTGGATTCAACTGAGCCACCCAGGTGCCCCTCTACTGATTAGAATCTTTTTTTTTAACGTTTACTTATTTTTTAGAGAGAGAGAGACAGAGTGCAAGTGGGGGAGGTGCAGAGAGAGAGAAAGGGAGACACAGAATCTGAAGCAGGCTCTAGGCTCTGAGCTGTCAGGACAGAGCCCGATGCAGGGCTTGAACCCATGAACTGTGAAATCCTTACCGGAACTGAAGTCAGATGCTTAACCAACTGGGCCACTCAGGTGCCCCTGGAATGTAATGTCTATATGCTAGTGATTTCTAATCTATTTCCACTGTCAGAATTAGAGGTCAACTACATAGGTGAGATTTGCCTTCACACCCAAAGCAAAGTCTGCATATGTCCCAGTTTAAATGTGAATGGCCTGAGACAGAAGGTCACTGAGAGGTACAGAGTTTGCCTTTTTTAGGCTCCTGGGAAATCAATTTCTGCTTATGCTATTTGGTTTCACTGAAGGTACACAGTCCTGGAGGGTTACAGACTATTGCTGTTGGACCACACTTGCCAGCATGTGGGGTTCCAGATCCTGTTTCTTTTATCTGTGCCAAATGCACTATAATACTTGCACCCTAAAATAAAATAACAATATCACTCTAATATTCTTTTTCCAGATATAAAAATGTAGATGTAATTTTGTGAGTTTTTGATAAAAAAAGAAAATTTAAAATAAAATATCAAAGCAATATTTCTGTGAATAAATATTTAAGGAAAGTCTTTCTCCTGAGCTGGAGAGCTATGCCACTCGGGCAGGGGTCTCTTTGCTATGACAGAGATAAAAGCTTTGTCCTGCCATGCAGATATCTTGGGTCTGTTTTAAAAGACAACACAGAAAATAAAATTTCTTTGCATGTGATTCTGTAAATCTCCTACTTCAGTTTACAGATTATTATGTCCTGAGATTTTTCTTCAGCTATTTTCTTACCACCTATGAGCAGAGCAACTTGATATAGATCAGGTCCCTCTTAATGTCAAAGGTAATTTGAGTGCTATTAAAAGTAACAACACCACAGGAAGCATCTACAGGAATGTGGACACTGACCACAGGAGAGGAGAAAGGAGAGTGTGTCCACCATAAGCATGTCTCCCAATTGGTCAGGTACCCTGTGTAGAGGATGCCAGTTGGGAAAGTAAGACTCAAGGCTGGAAACATATTTACCTTGTATTATAAACTACTGTTTCATATCAGTGTATATCAATAATAATGTCAGCTCTTTTGTCTTTTATGAGTATTTGTATCAAGAAGTACCGAAAGAGCAAACAAGTGCGACACAATGGAATATACACACGCTCTTCAAAGAGTGAGCATTTTCAAAATGAAAAGTGTGACAGATCACTGTCTTGGTCCACTTGGCTGCTATAATCAAATACCACAGATTGAGTAGCTTATAAACAACAGATACTCATTTCTCACAGTTCTGGAGGCTAGAAGTCCAAGGTCAAGATGCCAGCATGGTCTCATTCTGGTGAAAATTCTCTTGCTGGTTCATAGCCAGTGCCTTCTTGCTGTCCTTCACATAGCAAAAGGAGTGAGGGATCTCTGTAAGTTCTCTTTTATAAGGACATTGATCCTATTCATGAAGGCTCCACCTTCATGACCTAAGTGCCTCCCAAAGGCCCAGCTTCTTTACATCATTATCTTTAGGGGTTAGAATTTCATCATATGAATTGGTAAGAGTCACAAGCATTCAGACTGTACCAGTCACCATCTTTTTCCACACTATGATTTCTGGTGCTATTAGATACAGACAAAAGATCTTGTTAGACTTATGGATTGGTCTACTGAAGTTAGGTCCTTGAAGTTAGGTCCTCCAAACTGTGACATCATCATATCACACAACTATGAGTATGTCTAACACAGATTTACTTCTATTGAAGTTTAGAAGTTGGTGGGTAGCTGGGGCGCCTGGGTGGCTCAGTTGGTTGGGTGTGCAACTTTGGTTCAGGTCATGATCTCACAGTTCATGAGTTCAAGCCCCACATCAGGCTCTGTGCTGACAGATTAGAGCCTGCAGCCTGCTTTGGATTCTGTGTCTTCCTTTCTGTCTGCCCCTTCCCCACTCATACTCTGTCTCTGTCTCAAAAATAAATGAAAATTAAAAACAAAAAAAATTTTAAGAAGTTGGTGGGTGGCATGATCTTCTTAATACAGTCTGTGGATTTGCCCCTTAAATACAAGTGAACCTTACTTGTTCATGCTCAGATATGTAGATTCATCAGGGAGAAGATCTCCAATGTATCAATATGTCTTTCAGAGAAAATCTAATCTTTTAGATTCCCAAATATTTGCAATGAGGAAAAAGATGTCTGAATGCTAGCAGAGGTTTAAATAAATGAGACAATTTTTAATAAATTTAAGTGAGATGAAATTTGCTCCAACCCAATAACAAAATTTAGCTGGGCAAAATTAAATAATCCGGGTGGAAAGATCATATAATGGTTTGAAAAAAGGTGGTATTTAAGTATGAAACAATGATAATCCAATTACCATTAATATGTCCTTCAATCTATAGGATTTGTTTATTTTTTCATTGCTCGGTACAGAGATGATTAAAGTTTGAAAAAAATGAAGAATAAATCAGTGAATTAAGTGACAGAATAGGCCTTTGATCTAGGCTTGATAATTAGAGTTTAATTTGTATTTTATCATCAGAAATGAAAGTTATTTTAATGGATAATTTCATTCCATTGCAAAATATTTGAAAAATAGATCATGGATCTACAGATACTTTAATGATTTAGGAGCTTTATATGGATGCAAAATATAAAAATTTATGTAGGAAGATATAAGAATAAAATAAATCATATCTTGACAGAGGATTCTGTGTAAACAAGGCAAGAAATAACCGAAGGTCTCTTTTTAACATCAGATCAGAAAACTAAAGCCACTTTATCATTTTTAATTCCATTTCTTTAATTGATCTTTGGAATGCTGAACCAGCAGAAAATAATATAACTGATATGGGCCAAGAAAACATTTGGCAATGAATGCAAATCATTTGGAGTTTCTATTTTGCTAATGTATTTTGGCTCTAAAAGCAGTCAGGACAGCTCCAGTTTTTTCTATAAACATATATATTGGTAATCACCTCCTCCTTGTTTGATAGAAATAGCACTAATAAAAGGAAAAATTGCTTAACATTTTGACAACCTATCATTTACTAGGGTGTTTACTATTTAGTTTATTAGGAACTATTATATATTTTAATTTGATTGGTGTATACATATGTGACTAATATCATTTTAAATATAGTTAGAGTTATATATTGTATATAATTAGGTATAGTTTATTACTTAGTGTAAGTGTTAGAAGGTTATTATAGCCATGTATGATATGACATCATTTTCAATTAATGCAACTAATAAAAGCACCTATTATATAACTTTTTAAATGCTCTATGATTTACAAAGCACTCTACCAAAGCACTCTATGACAATACTATTTCTGTATATATTAAAAATATAACATTTTCTAAGGCACCTGAGTGGTTCAATCAGTTAAGGTCTGACTTTTGATTTCAGCTCAGGTTATGATTTCATGGTTAGTTTGGTGAGATCAAGCCCCATGTCAGGCTCCACACTGACAGCATGGATCCTGCTTGGGATTCTCTCTCTCCCTCTCTCTCTCTATGCCCCTTCCCTGCTCACGTGCACATATGCAAACACACACTCTCTCTCTCTTTCAAAATAAAACATAAATATATATATATATATATATATATATATATATATATATATGTATGTATACACACACACATACAAATATATAAAACACTTTCTGTCTGTTTATTAGGGTTATAGCCTTGAGTGGATAGACAAATGTTTAAAATACCCAGATATTAAGGCAAAAGTAAATTATGTGCTAGAAATAAATATGAGGATAAAGTGAGGTGAGACTGATACCAAATAATGGACAAGGACAAGGAACAGAAGCTAATATTAATTATAGAAAACATGAGAATTGGGTAGGGCAGAGAGGGAGACAATAAAAAGCAGGAATTATGAAGAATAAAGAAGAGTAAAATCATAAGGGCTGGAGAGAGTGGGATTTAAGCATGTAGTGTGGATAAGAATAGGATATTTAAAGACATAAAAGGCATTGAGAAAATACCGCATCTACTTTTCCTAATGTATGAATGTATAACCTTCCAGTTTGTTTGAAATCTACAGCTCATTAAAGAGCATCCATTGCATAGCTAGGCTTGTGTTTGATGAGAAACGAAACAGTTTCTTGTTCAAATATGTAATTCCTAAAATCTCCTCGTGTTTTTCATTTTTTTAGTATAAATCCACGTTAATTGCATGCCGCTTAAATGTGGTTTTACATATTTACTCTCAGCAGCTCACTTTTAGAGCTACACTTATTTTTCCACAAATGAGTCTTTCAACTCTTCTATAAATGCTCTTTCAATATTTGATATGGTGGTATATATGCAGTTGCTGTCTTATCCTAAATTAAATGTTTATTTGAGACACTTCATTTAAAGTGTTTTCATTTTCTACTCATTTCAGTTGGAAAAGCAATCATGCAGTCTCATTCAAGCTATCTTTTCCTCTGGCATTATTGTTTTTGTTAGTGGTGAAGTAACCTGAAAAAGGGGAAAAAATAAAAATGAAAAAGACATGTAAACAAATTGTAGCTTCCAGTCTTCACAATGGATATACTGCAAACAAAAAAGGTTTAGCAGTGATCTCTGACTGTGCCATTTCAGTACACAAAGACCTATTTGTTCATTCATAACAAACAAACAAACAAAAACCCCAAATGAATTCCCCTGAAATCCTTTACTTAATAGCTACGTTGATGGCATGTGTGTTTTCGCTTTCATGTGGTAGGACGTGGGGCCAATTATAAATAAAGCACCTGTGGTTCTTTTGAGAGAAAATGGCTGGGTGGTAGGAAATATTTTTTTTGGTTGATCAAGATGACGGAAAAGATTCACCTGGTCTATGTACAAAGCTGCCCTTCATCTATTTTATATCTGCTGATGATCTTCACTATATTATTTTATACTCCTACTGTTGTTCTCAATACTTAACACCTCATGTATAATTTCACCCCTCATTCCCATGTTAAGAATAAAACCTGTGATTCCTTCTCCTTTTTATTTCCAATTTGGTATTTAGGAATAGTGAAAGACAAATGATTATAAAGGCACAGTCATAAATTCTGAGCCAGTATATTTATTTTAGCTTGATGTAAATAGAAAAGCATGCACTTGAAACATAACGCTCTAGAGACTTCAGGAGTAAGGATTCCTGAATTTAGCAAATAAAATTTCAGGGTACGCAGGTAATTTGAATTTTAGATAAACATCAAATAAGATTTTATTGTAAATATTCTGTACAATATTTGAGACATACTTATACTAAAAAAATTAATTGTTGTTTATCTGAAATTCAAATTTAACTGGATGTCTTTTATTTTACTTGGCAATCTCATTTAGGAGAGACATTATGATTTTGGCCATAGAGGTTTGTGTCCTAATTTTCCCTCTATCATTTCAGCAGGAAGAAAGACCTAAATTACACAATTTCTCCTCCATTATTATGGTTAATTACTAAAGACTGAAATAGAACAAAAAGTACATGATTAAAATTCACCAGTTTAATCATTCTATTAAATTAACAAAATGTTAACCCATTCCCTTTATGTTTCCTAAGTGAATCTGATTGAAGCAGTATTTATTCTGTAATTAATTCTGTTTATTATCTTATATCCATTTAAAATTTTATGGTTCTATGCTGTGTATTCCAAGTCATAGAATATTTCCCCAAATACTACAAAAATTGCTATAAATACTACACAAAAATTGCAAAAATACTGTAAACATTATTTTATAATCTAATAAGATGATTTTATAAGTATTGTTGTGAGTGTATCTGAGAAACAGTGCTACTTGAGCCTTTTCTCTGAGTTTCTTCAGTAGTCTCTGGAATAGGACTGAAAATGAAAATAAAGACAATGAGAAGGGAAAAGAAGGCAAACTTCTTTCTGGGTAAGTTTTTAATTTGAACTTTCTTTTAATAAACAAACGTTTTTTGATCTGTGCCATCCGATATGGTAAACAGCATTTTTTCAGAATATTCAAAGACAGTGTTCCTAAATATTCTCTTCATTGCATGAATTTCAAACAGTTTGTGCTAATAAATATTCCTTTCCTTTTTCACACATGTCTTACCCTTAGTAACTTAGTAACAAAATGGTACAGAATGAATGAAGGAACCTTTGAGTCATGATGGCTGACATTATCTATGGTTCCTACAAGTAACACATGAATTTATGGGTTAAAGGCTATACATTTATTTATTTATTTATTTATTTATTTATTTATCTATCTTTATTTTATTATTTTTTTTTTTTTTGAGAGAGAGAGAGTGCAAGTGGGGAAGTGGGACGGGGTGGGGGGAGTAAGGAAAGAATCTTAAGCAGGCTCCACAGTCAGTGCAGAGCCCTATGCAGGGCTCAATCCCACAACCCTGGGATCACGACTTGAGCAGAAATCAAGAGTTGGCCACTCAACCAACTGAGCCACTCAGGCGCCCCAGATTGTGCTTATATTTAAAAAGACCCAAAGTATGATTATTATTGTTGCACTTTTTTTTTACCCTAAAATACTTTCCCATCAAATTTAAATTAGCCATCTTAGAATCATTCAGCTGTATTAATGGCATATGTTTTGAATTATAGACTTTAGTGATATAGTTTATTATATCAATATTTCTTCAACCAAAAGAAACATAGTCCATATTTTTCTTTTATTTTTTACCATTTACAAGTGTTCATCTCTGTACTTGGATTTATATGATATCCGACACCATAAAGTGCTTCCTTTTATCCAATAGAACAGGTTTTTCTGGACCCATATAAAAGTGACAGTATGTCACCTTGGCTTAAAGTGCATCTTCTAGTATTCCTTTCTTTTTCTTCCTGTATTCCAGCAACTCTAGTAGTTGTTTGACTTCTTTATTTCTGGAGGTGGCAACAGTAATCCATTTTGTTATTCCAAATTCCAGAAAACAGTCCTTTATTATAAGTCTCCTCATGTAAAAAAATTTGGAATTTATCGACTCCTGCCTACTAGAAGTTTAGAATTCTCCCTAGAGATATACAAAGAACAATAACAAACATCATAAAGATAATAATAATTTTAATAGTAAAAATATATCAAGTTCATCTGTGTAGATAATCACACTATAGAAAGGTAGAGGATTTAAGTAAGAAACGCATTTCTTGGGAAGTTGGTGGCTATTAAGATACCAATGAGACAGCCTTTTCTACAGTTTGCCCAATGAGGACAGGAAAGGCAAAGTCTATTGTTTTCTTGAACATGTGTGGCTACAGCATTAATATCTGTTTCATGTGGATGTTCCAAAAATGTTGTTGCATGAATGTATCCCCTTTAAAATAGATTTACTTGGGGCGCCTGGGTGGCTCAGTCGATTGAGTGTCTGACTTCAGCTCAGGTCATGATCTCGCCATCTGTGAGTTCGAGCCCCGCATCGGGCTGTGTGCTGACAGCTCAGAGCCTGGAGCCTGTTTCAGATTCTGTGTCTCCCTCTGTCTCTCTGCCCCTTCCCTGCTCATGCTCTGTCTCTCTCTCTCTCTCTCTCTCTCTCTCTCTCTCTCTCTCTGTCAAAAATAAGTGAACATTTAAAAAAATTTAAAAAAATACAATAGATTTACTTGTTAGGAGTTTGCTGAATTATTATACTTTCAGCAGGCAAATTAGAGATCAATTAATTTCACAATGAGTAAACATTTAAGAGACTTTCTGAGGTTTTTCATTGATAGTACAAGATTCAACTTTATATTAGTAAATTAATGTGTTAGTTTTAGAAATACTTAAGATTAAGCATTCTAAATCATTCCCTTATTCATGAATTATCACTCATGAGATAAGAGATATCATGAATTTTTCTCCACACTAACAACATTTCAAATGCAGTCTGAAAAATGGTGTTTTATGACATGATTTATTATGCCTATGTCATCACCTTGAAATAATTTATGAGACCATGTTTGTGGGGTGCAACATCTATCATATGTTTGTATTATTATAAATATGAATAGCACTTTACACATTTGCCTTTATATCTGTTCTAGCTTGCAAGGTTTAAAGTTTAATATTCCAAAACTTGAGACACATTATTTAAAAAAAAAAAAAAAAACCTCACCAAAGCACACAGATTACTTGTAATGGTTATGCAAGGTCATTTAAATAAATACAAAAATTTGGAAAAAAATATCTACTGTAGAACTACTTAAATAATCCTTGTTAAAATGAAGTGTTTTAAATTTCACTTAGTTGTATTAATGCAACTTTTCCTGGTTTAATTATTTACTTTGTACCAACCATTTAAAAAGACTCCACATTCTGCAAATCTCAATGATCATCATCCTGAGACTGACCATACGAGTCAACATGAATTCAGGATTAAACAGTAAGATGTGAGTTCTAGTCTCAAGTCAATATCTAAAGTGTCTTGTATCTGATGACCCATCCTGAGGGAAATGCAAAAAATTGTCTTTCCTGGGTGATAGGAAAATTCAGTTTGTCTTTATCAGAGTATCATTCAAAAAACACTAATTATGGACTATGGTGACATCTGAATGTATAATTTTGAAGAATTCTACATACTTATTTTCCATTTTTAAGAAATATTTTATAGTATGTATTTGTTTTTTTGAAAAATATAATGAAAGAATTGTTCTCAAAAAAACCCACTATAAATGTTTGGATAGAAGTCAAAACAGACCAAATGTTGTAAGCCAAGCATATACATTATTTGCAGAGTAACCAATAACAAGATACTTAACGTATCCAGTCTTCAGTTTCTTTCTTATAGAGTAAAATAATTATATTAATATCCTATATAATATAAAAAATCTAAAAATCTATAATTTGACAACTGAAAGATGTCTCCACTATCTATTCCCTTTTCAACAAAATGGCAGAACTAAATAATCCTTAAGATCTTTTATAGTCTTAAAATATAATTCTATGAATATTTTGAGGTTTATATCCAAAGATTAAGTTGTATATTAATAATTCTCCTCCTAATTTGAAAATAATGTAATGGATTCAAATTTTTAGTCTGATAAATCATTATTAACAAGGATTAGTCACAAGATCATATTTATCATTCAATTTTATGCCAATGGCAAGCATAGAAATTTAAACTTTACTTTTTTATTATGATAAAGTCAGATTTAGTAATTTGACCTGCTCTGAGATTCCTCAGTGATAAGATGTAGAAGAATAAAACAAACAAACAAAAAATATGAAAAAAAGGCGGTAAAAAAAGGATGACAAAAAAGATAGAACTTGTATGATAATAGTGTTGGAACCTGGATCAAACTGATTACAGTGAAATGCATTTAAAGCTTTCTTTTGCCAGGCTAGTATAAACATTGTGATGAGATTAAAATCCTAAATGATTTATAATGCATCTTTTTTTTTTTCCTAAAATTTTAAGTTTATTTATTTATTTTGAGAGAGAGACTGTGGGATCAGGGTAGGGGCAGAGAGAGGGAGATAGAGAATCCCAATCAGGCTCCACACTGCCAGCACAAAGCCAAATATGGGGCTGGAACTCATAAAACCATGAGATCGTGACCTGACCCAAAACCAAGAGTCACATGGCTAACTGACTGAGCCAACCAGGAACCCCTATAATGAATCTTTTTATACAAAATAATTATGTAAATGCTCAACATGGCCAAAACATAGAGAATTTAATTATGTTTATTTTTTTAACATTACACATCTGATTGCTATTCTGATTAGTTGTGAGATCCAACCAACTTATTTTGGCTTCTATAACAATTCTGGGGATATGGGCGATAAGAAAAAGAATAGTATAGTGAGTAAGACTCTGACGATAACCTGTGCAAACTGATGGTTAAGCGTCCAAGTCTTGATTTCAGCTCAGATCATGATCTCATTGTTCGTGAGATTGAGACCCACCTTGGGCTCTGCACTAAGAGTGCGGAACCTGATTGGGATACTCTCTCTCTCTCTCTCTCTCTCTCTCTCTCTCTCTCTCTCTCTTTCTCTCAAAGTAAATAAATAAATATTTTAAAATAAAATAACATATGCAATAAAACAGGAACAAATATATAGACATAGGCAGTATAACAAAATTTTACCAAATTGAAGAGCAAGAAAAGCTGCAGAATTTACATTTCTTCTAGGTCTTGAAAAGTAGGTTTTATAAAGATTTTATGCATTGAAAACGTAAAGGTAACTTATAGAAATCAGTTTACTTCTATAAACAGAAAGTTTATAGAAAGTGTTGGACAGCATTAGCGTTGTGAATTCACTACTACAGAAAGGCTCACTGAAATATGCTACAACCAGCAACATGGTCTATTGCTTTCAAACCTGATGTACATATATTTTTATTGCTAAAACATTTCTTTTTCTTGTTCTTCTAAAGCATTTCAATTGACTTTTTTGTGAATTAGTGTTTATACATTTATGTTTTTGTGTTTACAGGCAAGGAATCTGGGTTAAAGGTGCTTTGGGAAACAGCTTCTATTGCCAAATAAGTAAGATGTTTTCAAGCAGCACTAAGGGAGCCATTCTTCCAAAATTTATGTTCTAAATGTGTATGGAGATTGCTGTTTGTCAAAACTTAATATACCCACAGATCCCTCTAAAATATATAAAATATTAATATTACATATAAAATTTACCATTTAAAGATAAAATTCAGGAAACGAAGTGCAATAGCCACTCATTTCCATATGCAGATCATTATACATGCATTATACTCAGACAATGAAACAGATGCTAAACCAGATTTCCTTCTCACACAAACACACAATAATATTGATTCATTTAGCAACAATGTGTTAAATATTCCAGACAGAGTACTGGGTTTGCAGTTTATTGTTGAAAACATAATGGACAGGACCCTAATTTTCTCTTGCTTAGAATGTTGGCTGAGATGGATACCTGGCAAAGCTAAATTGAGTCAAGTTCATAAATTAATAAACTCCTATACAGTTAGTTTGCATCTATGCTCACTAGGCCCTTGGGTGGCTCAGTTGGTAGAGCACTGGACTCTTAATTTGGGCTCCGGTCGTGATCCCAGGGTTGTGGGATCGAGCCCCACACTGGTCCCTACAAGCCTGTTTAAGAGTCTCTCTCTCTCATTCCCCCACCACTCTCCCCCACTCACATGCATGCTCTCTCTCCTAAATTAAAAAAAAAAAGAAAAGAAAATCATTCCAACTAAGAAGTAGGCAGAGCTAGCACCAAACACTGCATTGATAGAGAGATAGTGATTGTCTAATTTCAAGAAAGTATCTTTTTAATCCTTTATCAGTATATAACACAGACTATTACCTTTTCACAGTAGGGCTCTTTACCCTTAACACACTCCTGAGTTCCTTTCTTGGAATTCTTTAGAATTCCAATGATTTTGATTAAGGTGATCATTTAAAAATGAAACCTGCATTGATTTCCCATCACACATATAATAAAAAAGTAAGAGGGATCTTAGTACTGATATTTGAGCTTCTTCTCCCAAGCTTTAGCATCCTGCTCCTATCCACATCCACTTTACTGGAACTTTCCTTTATTATTCCTGGAGTAGAGAAATGGAAAAGAAGGCTGATTGCAGATAGATTATTTTCCAAGAAAAAGGATAGAGAGGAACATAACTAGCGCATTCACAGAATCTCTAAAGAAATCACAAATACCTTTCCTACTTCTCTATGGCACATGAGACACAGAGCAGAGAGGGCAGTAGAAAACCAGTATCTCCCTGAAAAAACAAACAAACAAACACCCAAAAAACAAAAGACAAAAAAAACCCAAAAAACAAAACAAAACAAAACAAAACAAAACATTGGGTGTGGAAATGAAGCTTCCATCCTGCACCAGTAACATACATGTACCCACAGGTAACTTGGCTATTCTGATCTCTTAATATTCTGCTCCTCCAGCTACACTGAACTCCTGACTTTTCTTTTTTCTTTTTGTTTCTTTTCTTTTCTTTCTTTTTTCTTTTCTTTTTTCTCTTCTTTTTTCTCTTCTTTCTTCTTTTCTTTTCCTTTCTTTTCCTTTCTTTTCTTTTCTTTCCTTTCCTTTCCTTTCTTTTCCTTTCCTTCACTTCCCATCCCTTCCCTTCCTTTTTTTCTTTCCTTTTCTTTCTTTTCTTTCCTCTCTCTTTTTTTGAACTCCTGACTACAGCAGTCTAAGCATGTTCACATTTCAAAGAAGCCTATTCCTACCACTTAAAATATCTTGTTTTAGGATTCCATGTCATTTGTGATTTTGTTTCTTTTAGGTCTCTTTTCAAATGTCATCTTATCTGAGAATCCTGCCCAAACCACTTTCTAAGACAAATTATACCATTGTCACCATGTTTTATTTGGTTCATGGCTATTATGACTACCTAGCATTTTGCTCTGAATTTACGTTCTATTTTTCATCATTTTCTATACCTCAACTGGAACTTAATTTCCTTAAGGACTTTGTTCAACGTTCTCTTTTCTTAGTATCTAGTATAGTGCTTAATAAACTGTGGGTATTCAATATTTGTTGAGTGAATAAAAGTAGTAAGTAACATTATTATGTCTTATAGGGGGAATTATGAAATGCTAAGTGTATTCTCCTTTGAAGCTCACATAGGTTTAAAATGATTGCAAATTGAAACATTTCTAAAAAGCTAAGTTTTGTATTGAGATTTCAGCTCCTTTTATTATATCAAGAAATTGATTTTAATCTTGATTTTAAATCAAGAATTGATTTAACCATCACGAGTCACCTAAATATGGGTAGTTTTTATTTGCAAGTTGTTTATAATATTTAAAAAAAAGTTAAATCATATACAATAATTAAGGCAAATTGGCAAGATTTAAGTTTTGAATTCAAATAGATTTGGGATAAAATCTTTGCTCAATCACATCTTCCATGACCTTAGAAAAATGGACCAATTTCTTTAATTCTCAGTTTTCAAACCTGTAAAATTACCTTTCCATACAGTCCTCAAAAGTATATACATGTATATCTATTGCTGCACCTACTATAACTAAACATTTGCTAGGAAGGTAATATTGAGTTACAATGAATTGCTCACATATATTAAATTATTTATAATATGTGAAATGTGACATATGGCATAAATAATAAACAGGTAGTATGAAATAACAACACAGAAATAATATGCAAGCAGTCTAAAATGTAAAGTTTATGTGCAATTATAAAGAAATATATGAATCAAAACTGTTGATTGATATAAAATTGTTGTCATCCCCGAAGATGTAGATTAGGTAGAAATTCAAATGCCGTTAGGAGTTGGGCAGGTAACACACGTGAGTGAAGCTGGATATAGGATGATCATGGCAAATAGGAGACTCATACATTATCTAAAGCAGAGAGCTAAGGCTCATCTCTGGTTAACTGTTGCCAATAGCATAGCTGCATCTGTATTACAGATTCACAGTTTTTGCTTTTCTGTTTTATTTTCAAAAGAATTCAAATATCCAGATATTTTTGTGAAATTTGTAATTTTGAAATATTGACAATTCTGAGAACCAATCAACATCCATCACCTAATGGTTATTCTGTTTATTGAGATCTAGGGTAGACCTTACATTTGCATGTGTAGGGAATGGAAAAGAGTGCATGAAGGCCACTAGATTTTAAACTTATAAATGGTTTTGTTGTACTTATCACACTGGTATTATTTATTGGATAATATCTCTGTTGTTTCCAGCACCTGCTGGCCAGGGACCATTATGTTGATCATGCTTATATTATAGTACTTGGTATAGTGCTAAGTCTATAGAAGTCATTCTTGCTAATGTGTTAACACTGAATAAATCCAGATTGAAGCCTGAACTTCTATATGATTGACTTGAAGTGATTAGAGATAATTGCAGCAATCAGAAAGATTAGCAAAGACCTTGGCTAATATAACCAAGAGACAGAACTCTTAATATAGGTGACAGGAGATGGACTTATTTAAATTATAACATAGCAAGCCATTTGTATTTTACAATGTTAGTAGATTTGCAGATAAGACAGTACTTTGTTGAAGATGCTTCCACCAATCCAAAGTATTTAGCATCCTGGGTTCTGCCCACTAAGTGCTATTAGAGTACCCTTATCCCTGCAAGAATCCACAGTACATCCCATTCCACTTTTGAGAACCACTGGAGAAAGAGAGTGTAAATAAGAAGTTAGTTATTAGAAGAAATAAATATGGAAAGTATAACAACGAGAAAAAAAAAAAACACTTCTCTTTGGTATTTCCCTTTTCAGCTGAGCTGAAAACCTAAGCTTTCTGAATTCTACTCACATTAAGTGGAGGGTTCCAGGGCAAATATCTGGTGAAGTCATGGTCCATTAAGGTGAAAACAATTCAAGATGTAGTATTTTAAGTAAAGCAAAGTTTAAATATATATAAGTTGATATATATATATAAATCAACACTAAATGCCTGAGCTGAATTGCTAAAGATCAATTTCAGAGCAACCAAGATCGCAGAGTCATGAGAAAAATAAGCTTCGAACAAAAGTAGGTAAGGAATAAATAATTTAGCAAATTGCCTAAGGATATCCACCTCCTGCCATTATCTCTTTAAGTCATTTATGTTTAACAGAGTTAAAAAACTAGAGGCAGAATGGCAGAGCCAAAGAAATTACTCCATTTCTGTGCCAGCCACATACCCAACTTCTGATCTCAAATCACTTGGATGTCTTAAGATTCTTAGAATCACAAAATAAACTTCTAAAAGCTGACTCCTAAAACTGTTCCTTCTCAGGGAAGGAGCAGAGAAAGAGAGGGAGAGAGAGAATCCCAACCAGGTTCTACCTTCAGCCTGAGGCAGGGCTCCATCTCACAACCCTGAGATCATGAGCTGAGCCAGAATCAAGAGTTGGTCACTCAACTGCTCCACCCAGGCGCCCCTGTTCTTTCTCAAATTTTAAGTTGCTAATTCAAGTTGCTGATCTGAATTTCTGCCTATATTATTCACTCTTGTCTTTCTAGTATGTACAACAGCACCTGCCATATAGTGAAGAAAAAATAAATATCCCCGGCATAAATGAGTCATTGACAAGGTAGTCAAATCAATGTTTAAATCAGAAAGGTGAATTCTTTTTGGTTTCTCCTTTCCCCTCAGCCTGTTCATCCTCTGATGAACGCATTACCCATTACCGATTCCATGACTAAACACATATGTGGAAGGGTATGCTGCTTTGATATATATATATATATAGATAGATAGATAAATAGATAGATATGATATATTTTAACACACTGATGAAGCAGTTTCCTTTCCCTTTGCTTTCTTTCTTCTCTTCTTTTCCTCTTTTCTCTTTTTTCTCTTCTTCTTCCTTTTCCTTTACTGTGGTAAATATGATACAAATTTTAGAGAATAAAAGAATGATCAGACAAAAACCTTCTTTCTTCAAGTTGTTTACAAAAACTGTTAACGAGTGACCCCAGGGTGGCTCAGTAGGTTAAGCATCTGACTCTTAATTTTGGCTGAGGTCATGATCTCATGGTTTCTAGGGTCCAGTCCCACACTGACAGCATGGAGCCTGCTTGGGATTCTCTCTCCCTCTTTTTCTGCTCCTCCCAAATCTCTCAAAATAAATAAACTTTAAAAAATAAAAACTGTTAACAAAATCATATCAATCTTTCCAGTTGCTAATCTCATAAAAGTTTTTGTTTGTTTTTTTTAGTTTTAATGGGTCATTCCTTTTTTTTTTTTTTTTTCCTAGACAGCTATCTGAGTCTATTATGATACAAACAAGGGACACTTTATGAGGAAAGTGATTAGGAGAAGAACACAGAGGAAGGCCTCTAGTAATGTTGTGAGATGGGTTGGAATTGGAGGGAATAGCCTGGAGGTACTAGGAAAATGGACTCAAAGAAACCATTGAGAGAAGCACTTTCAAAATGTCTTGAAATATTGCTGGATCAGACCTCACACAATGCTTGCATATAGGATCCCAGTATATATGCTGTCCATAAGGCTGAAGCACTACCATGGAGCCCCGCTGATCTTATATACATCTAAATAGGTCACCAAGGCAAAGATTTGAACCACTGCTAATTTGAGTCTTGGCAAAATGCATTGTGATCAGTGTGTTCCAGAAAGAACACAAGAAGATGGGAGACTTGTACAGAGCTGCTGTGAAGCCTCCTCCACAGAGCTTGGAGCCTATCACAGACAGTATTCTTGGGCTCCCCAAGTTCTGATGAGGTAAGGGTTTCTGGACTTACCTCATATTTCTCATTGACCTCTGTCTACCTTGAAAACTCTAAGAAGCCTTGCCATCTCTGATCCTATTAATCTTTACCTCAGCATCTTCCATTTTTAATCAGAGCACTTATAATACTTTTCAGTGACATTGATTTTTGTTGTTTTACATGCTTTTTATCTGTCTCTCCATCATGAGTGCCATCTAACTATATTTTATTAAGGGAACAGACTATGACTATTTCATTCACCAATATATACCCAATATATAACATAATACCTAGCATATAATAAGTTCTTGGATATGTCTATTAAATAAACAAATTTATGGTGTTTCATACTTTTCTGTGTCATCAGAAATTAATGTCTCTTGGTATTTGGGGTGTAAAGTCAACCTTTGCTTAGGAAAAAGACTCATCTTGAACATTTTAGGCTCACTGGACATTTTATTAAAATAATACTCTGGTAGAATTTTTGATTAGTCTCCTAAAGGATTAATTTCAAATAAAAACCCATTCAGATATAACTGAATTGGTGATATGGACATATAACTTTTAATCATATATATCTAATCCTGTCTTGCCTTCTTAAGATCATTTTGTTTTAATTTAGCATCTATTCTTTCTGTTAAAAGTGAATGTACTTCCAAAATGCTCATTATGTAACAAAACCTGTCACATGTAATTTACCTCTATTATTTCATTAAATCTTTGCGATAATTCACTGGGATAGGTGTTATCATCCGTATTTTATTAAGGAGAACATGAAAAGACACAGAAGAAAAATAACTTGCCAAAGAATAAAGACTTAGATACTTGTAGAGCTGGAATTTAAAGCACATTTGTATGCTAAAGGGCTACTACTGAAACCTTGATAAAAATTTATTATACATTTAGTTTTATTTTCAACTTTAGAGACAATTTATAAGTCACTTCAAGACACTAAGCATACTAAAACAAAGACTTCTCAACATTACAGAATTTTTAAAAAACATTCTCAAAATATAGATGTATGTTATTGCCAGAGGCATCATCCTTGTAAGAAAAGTGCGATTTTTTTATAGTATAAAACTTTATATATATTTTTAATGGCAGAAAAATATTCTTGCAAGTTACCACAAGAAAAATGAGAACTAAAGAAGATACAGAACTGAAAAATAACTGAGAACGAGAGAACAAACATAAAGTGTATAGAGAACAAAATACCTCTTTTTGTAAAAATCTCTGAAGATGTACGTTATCTGGAAAAAAAAAAAGGAATGTGCATGCCAAACTTCATTTTTCATTTTGCATTGTTTCTCAGTTCAAGGTTAGGAATGTGAAATCCAATACATTACAAATTACAATCTATACAGCCTACAGGGCAAGCACAAAATGTTGCCTTAATTCCTTCTTTTTTTATTATTGTATCTTGCCTTTGAAACACATATGTCTGAGAGGCACCTGGGTGGCTCAGTTGGTTGAGCGTCCGACTTTGGGTCAGGTCATGATCTCGAGGTTCGTGAGTTGGAGCCCCGCATCGGGCTCTATGCTGACAGCTCAGAGCCTGGAGCCTGCTTCAGATTCTGTGTCCCCCTCTCTCTCCGCCCCACACCTGCTTGTGCTCTGTCTCTCTCTGTCTTTCAAAATTGAGTAAACATAAAAAAAATGTAAAACACATATGTCTGATAGCCAAATTTTGGAAATTATTTGAAATCATCACTGCGACCTCATTTATAGAACTTTTGATGCTTGCTGAATATGAGAGAAGAGTAGAAAATATATTTAAACCAATTACGGTTTTCTCCATAATCGTGATTCTCTAAACTCCTCAATTTTATATAAAATTCTATATAATTATGGGATGTGAAATGGAGTTGCATGACTTACCTTTAATATAATATAAGAATCCTCTTCCTAACTTAACTAGTAGATAAAAAAGACAGCAGGTTTTGAAATTCATGTGAGCAAATCCCATCAGCAGAAGGTAGAAGAGATGACTATCTCAGTGTGAAAGGTGAGAATATAAAAATTTCACTGTTTTTAGTTAAATAAAATTATGCCCATTTATGCTTTGGAATTTTTTTGCAGAAATCTACATTCTGATACACATATAAAAATAATGTTGCTACTAAGGTAGAAAATTCATAAAAAATATGTAGTGACAGCAGCAACTATCACAAACAGCAGAAAACCTAAGAATGTCTATGTTAATAGTTTATCTTCTTTTCTTCTTTCCTAAACGTATTAACTGGAGAAATGTGAGTTTTAGATATTCATATTCAAATGATATTAATCTTCATATCTTTTCTGTTCTATACAGAGAAACCTAGTTATTTAACATGTTATGAAATGTCATTATCACATTATAACTACGGTACAGAAGATTTTAAATGTTTGTACTTAATTTTCGTAGGCAAGCAAATGAAACAGTGGTCTCTGTCTTATGAAAAAAAATAGTTTGGATTATATATCTCATTATAATACAGAGGTTATATTCATATACATGAATCACATGTATCTCCAGTTCTTATTCTACTTTACTGCTCCCACTTACAGCAAATTCCCATAGAACTTTTTCTTGCTCTCCTTCGCCCCCTCCTTCTTTCTTGAATTTAGATAATGTTTAGCGTGAATATTATCACTGAAAAGTTACCAAGTCAGAGTGTGAATGCATTAGCTATATTTTCTTTTCCATTTTCTTATATCAGTTGATTAACGGTACCATACCAACTATTTTCTTCTCCTTCTCCATTAAGTGGAATGTTAAGAGCCTTATACTCCCCAATTAACCTCCATTATTACTCCTCTGGTGTTCATACATCTACCAGTATGGAGTCAATAAGAAGGTCTAGGACAAAGGGTTCTCTCAGCAAGACACTCATATCTCCTAATACCACAAGGTAAAGTTTATCAAGAGGAGCAGGGTCAACCTGGCAGAGAAATAGGGGGGGCCGAAGGTCCCTCGTCTCTCAAACACAGCATTATTGAGGCCGGAAGACTTGGAATTCCAGGAATCTGAGCTACAGAGTGACAGAAACATCTCCAGGGGCCCATGGGGACAGCTTGGCGGGCCATAGGTGCATGATTGTGAATTAGGAGAGATAAAACGGGCAGCATAGGTACAGAGGAGAGGGATCCCTCTCTGTGGAGAGACAAAAGGAAGAGAAAGAGAGGCTATATGCCTATTATATTTTGACAAGAGAAAAACCTCTTCGGGCCATGGACCGAGGAATGGAAAAAAATGGAGAGAAGGCCAATTCCTAACTTTCAAATAGCCTTAGTTAGGAGTAATGATCCAGGGTTGCAGGACTTTCTCCGTACTGGGGCCAGCCACCCTGTTCACACACCTGGGTGGTAAGGGGAGCTAGCCCCAGGCTCAGTAGTGAGCTCCCTTGGGACAGTAGTCTCCTCCCTCAAGTGCTGTGGGAAGAAGGTATATAGCCATTTCAAGGACAAAAGATGCTGCAGGTGCCCATCAGCCAGAGGCCCTTTGTTGGCTGGGAGGAGTGCTGCTACCCCAGAACCAGAGCTCTCAAAGCAGGATCCTTTAAAACATCAGGCTTTGAATCCAAGCCAGGTGCATGAGAGGCACTGGAGACTGTAGAGCAAGACAAACCAGCCCGATCACTCCTGTTCAGGTCTGATGGAACAGTGGTTTGGGACACCCAGTCCAGGGAGGAGAGACTGGGATGGCACCATTTTCCTTCCCATCACCAACAAGATGGGGCTTCAGGGAATAGGACAGCAGGCCCACAGCAGAGGCGGGACCTACTTACACCAAACCCTGCCCACATACTGCCTGGTAACTGAATATCTATAGGATCGAGGTTGACAGTGACCAAACCAGACAACCCCACCTCCAGACCAGCACAGCCACGGGTTTCAAGGCACCATCAGGTATCAGTGCAGTGATTTTGCATTTTCTGATTTGATTCTTGGTCAATTCTTACCACTCCCCCCACCCCCCTTATTTCTTCCCTTCTCTATTCTGGTTGTTGGTTTGTTTAAACAGACATTTTTAATCTATTCTTTTTATACCTCTTCTGTATCTCCTTCTTCTTTATTTTCCCCTCTCTCTCTCTGTCTCTCTGGATTAAACCCTATACTTTTTCTGATTCTCTGCCTGGCCAATTGTTTTTTGTTTGTTCTATTTTTCCCCACCCCTGTCATTTTTCTCTTTATATTGGATAAAGTTTCTTCCGCCACCACCCCCCCTTTTAAATCTTTTCAGGAGCTATTTCAACAAACAAATCAAAGCACACCTGGTAGAAGGTCTGAACCACCATTACGAGTAGGGAGATAAAGCAACCAGAGTCACGGCAACAGAGGGCATGCAACACACTCCAAAAATACCTCCTGAAGGGCCAGGCACTGGACAATGTATTATCCCTTTTTAATATAGCAGTGCTTGCAGGTTCAGGACACATAGCAAGCTGTTAAAACACATAAAGAACAGAAAACTAGCCAAAATGATGAATTGGAAAAATCCTCCTCAAAAGAAACTTAAGGAAGAAATGACAGCCAGAGAATTGCCCAAAACACATATAAACAATATACCTGATCAAGAATTTAGAATAATAGTCATAAGCTGAATAGCTGGGCTTGAAACAAAGCATAGAAGACAATAGAGAATCTATTGCTGCAGAGATCAGGGACCTAAGAAATAGTCACAACAAATTAAGAAATGTTGTAAATGCAAAATAAACTAGATGCAGTGACAACACAGTTGGAGGAGGCACAGGGGAGATTAAGTGAAACAGAAGATAAAATTATGGAAAATGATGAAGCTGAGAAAAAGATAAGAAATACTAGAAGACCAGAAGAGGAGAATTAGAGACCTAGGTGGTTCAATGAAATGTAATAATATCTGTGCCATAGGAGTTCCAGAAGCATAGGAGAGAGAAAGGGGCAGAAGGTTTATTTGAACAAATTAGAGCTGAGAACTACCCTAATCTGGGGAAGGAAGCAGACATCCAAATCCAGGAGGCACAGAGAACTCCTTTCAAAATAAACAAGAATAGGTCATCACCATAGTATATCATAGCAAAACTGGAAAAATATGAAGATAAAGAGAGATTTCTGAAACAGCTAGGGACAAACAGGCCTTAACCTACAAAAGTAGACACAAAAGGGTCGTAGCAGAACTGTCCACTGAAACTTGTCAGGCCAGAAGATAGTGGCATAAGTATTTAATGTGCTGAATAGGAAAAATATGCAGCCAATAATCTTTTATTCAGCAAGGCTGTCATTCAGAATAGAAGGAGAGCTACAGGCTTTCTCAGACAAACAAATCCTGAAGGAGTTCATGACCATTAAACCAACCCTGCAAAAGATCCTAAGGGTGACTTGGTGAGTGGAATGCTGCAAAGACTACAAAGGATCATAAACATCACCACAACATGATACCTACAGATAACAGAATAACACTAAATCCATATTTTTGAATAATATGGGGACTAATTGCCCCAATCAAAAGACATAGAGTATCAGAATGGATAAAAAACCAAGATCCATCTAATTTCTGTCTACAAGAGACTCATTTTAGACCTGAGAACACCTTCAGATTGAAAGTGAGGGGATGGAGAACCATCTAACACAGTACTGGAAGTTAAAAGAAAGCTGGAGTAGTCATACCTATATCAGACAAACTACATTTCAAACTAAAGACTATAACAAGAGATGAGGAAGGGCATTAATCATAATTAAGGGGTCTATCCATCAAGAAGAACTAACAATTGTAAATGTTTATACCCCCAACTTGAGAAAACCCAAATATATAAATCAATCACAAACATAAGCAATCTTATGGATAATAATAGGGTAATTGTAAGTGACTTTAATACTCCACTTACAACAATGGACAGATCATATAGTCAGAAAATCAATAAAGAAACAATGGCCCTGAATGATATACTAGACCAGATGGACTTGATAGATATATTCAGAAATTTTCATCCCAAAGCAGCAGAATATGTATTCTTTCTGAGAACATTATGGAACATTCTCCAAAATCAATCACATACTGGGTCACAAAACAACCCTCAATGAATATAAAACAGTTGAGATCATACCATGCATATTTTCTGATCACAATGCTATGAAACTTGAAATCAACCACAAGAAAAAATTTGAAGCCTCCAGATGCAGGGAGGTTAAAGAACATCCTACATAAGATTTTTTTTTAATTTTGTTGTTGTATTAGTCATATAAGTTCTTCATATATTTTACATACTAACCCTTTATTGGATATGTCATTTGCAAATATCTTCTCTCATTCAGTTGGTTGCCTTTTAGTTTTGTTAATTGTTTCCTTCTCTGTGCAGAAGCTTTTTATTTTTATGTATTCCCAATAGTTTATTTTTTATTTTGCTTTCTTTGCCTCTGGAGACATATCTAGAAAAATGTTGCTATGGCCAATGTCAAAGAAATTACTGTTTGTGCTCTCTTTTAGGATTCTTAGGGTTTTAGGTCTCACATTTAGGTCTTTAATCCATTTAGACTTTATTTTTTGTGTATACTGTAGGAAAGTAGTTCAGTTCCATTCTTTTGCATGTAGCTGTTCAGTTTTCCCAACACCATTTACTGAAGAGATTTTTTCCATTGCATATTATCTCTTTTGTTGAAGATTAATTGACCATATAATTGTGGGTTCATTTCTTAGCTTTTATCCTGTTATATTGACCTATGGGTCTATTTTTATGCCAGTACCATACTGTTTTGATTAGTACAGGTTTGTAATAGAGCTTGAAATCTGAATTGTGATGTCCCTAGCTTTGTTTTTCTTTTTCAATATTGTTTTGGCTATTTGGGGTCTTTTGTGATTCCATATAAAATTTAGGATTATATGTTCTAGTTCTGTGAAAATGTTGTTGGGATTTTGATAGGGATTGCATTAAACCTTTAGACTGCTTTTAAGTACCATGTACATTTAACAATATTTGTTCTTCCAAACCATGAGCATGAAATATCTTTCCATTTCTATTAATTGCATCAGTGTTTTATAGTGTTCAGAGTACAGGTCTTTCACCTCCTTGATTAAGTTTTTTCTGAGTATTTTATTCTTTTTGAGGCAGTTGTAAAAGGGATTGCTTTCATAATTGCTCTTTGTGCTACTTCATTATTAGTGTGCAACGGATTTCTGCACATTGCTTTTGTATCTTACAACCTTACAGAATTCATTTATCAGTTCTAATGTTTTTTGGTGGCATCTTTAGGGTTTTCTCTAGCATAATGTCACTTTAAATTGTGACAGTTTTACTTATTTTCCAATTTGGATGCCTTTTATTGATTTTTCTTGTCTGATTGCTATGTCTAGGAGGACTTCCTGTATTATAATCAATAAAAGTGATGAGAGTGGTCATCCTTGTCTTGTTCTTGACCTGAGGGGAAAGGCTCTAAGTTTTTCCCCATCGACTATGATATTAGCTGTGGGTTTTTCAAATATAACTTTTACTATGTTGAGGTATGTTTCCTCTAAACCTATATTATTGAAGGTTTTTATCATGAATGGATGTGGTACTTTGTCAAATGCTTTCTGTGTACCTTTTGAAATGACTATATGGTTTATATCCTTTTTCTGATACCTCTGTTAATGAGGGAAAATATTTGAGCTATAAAAAGAAAAGTCTGATGGCAAATGAGGAGACAGATCAACAAAGAAAAAGAAAAATACAATGCTAGGAATGAAAGACTTCAAAGATAAGTGCATAGATATAATCCACAAAATAATATTGGTACAATGTGGCTGTGAATCTACACTACATGTTTTGAAAGTATTCAAATATTTTATATTTCTCAATAAAATACTTTTAATTTTGCTATTTATTTTTCATGTCTCTTTATGTCCTTTTTTAATGAATGTCTCCTTTTATTTTTCATGATTTTGTCTATTATAGCAAAATTGACCTAAGGCCAATTAGTTTTGCAGCAACATTGTTTGTGACAAAAATCCTTGTAGCAAAGATCTTATGGCCCGGATGCTTATAGTGAGAACACCAGACACGAATTTTCACCTATTTTCTGAACTTATGTTCTAAATGCCTCCTTTGATCTATTGATCTGATTGCTGGCTCTCCCCTGGGAACATGTCTTCTCCTTTTCTCAAAACTCTTAGTTACTTTCTCTGCACACTTTTTATATGATTGGGCTAAGAAATGAAGTAGGTGTCCTCTTGCTAGTTTCAAATATATTTTTCTTTTTCCATTAAACATTCTCAACATTGAGTCACATGTCAGCATACCATAGGACCCAATATTCCTGATTATTATTGTCACCTGTAGAATCCCCAGGTTAACTGCCTTCATTCAGTCAATATTTTAACTCCTAGATGTCTGCTAACTCTATAACACTACTCTTATTTATATATCTGAGTGAGTTCAATATGCATTTATCTGTCCTTCCTTCCAATACTCTTGACTTCCCATTCCTTGACCTCATATCTTTCAATATGCTATCTAACATTAGCCACCCATTCCCATAGTGGTAATATAGAATTAAAAATAACTTCAGCTCATCCATTATTTCAGTATCAATATCTTTCTACTCTGATCTACAGAATAATGCAAGTAAATAATCCTTAGATTTCTGCTCACAGCAAGAATGTAAAATTCATTTATCTCACAATGTTTCACTAATTTTAGCTATCTTCATTTCTACATTTTTATCTTTATCTAGCTTAAATTATTTGTTAGAATGTTATAACCAGTTTTCTACATATAATTTCAAATAGAGTGCCTTCTATTTCTTCTGAGTCTCTTGGGAAAACTCCAATGTTGATAAAAGATTAACTGGTTTTACTTGGATCCATGGCCACTAATCTCAAGAGGGCCCTAAATGCTGCCCAGTAAGCATATTAGTGTTTCATAATCTGTTTAGTATCTTATTCTTCTAGAAGCCTTATATATTCTCCCCTCTCCCCATTTGTGTAAGGACCTCCCACCTTCTTCATTGTTTTGAGTAATCACACTTTTCCTTTACTTACTGGCATTCTTTTTTTATTGAGGAAAAAATTCACTCCTCTTTCAGCATCATTAACCATATTATTTTCTTCCTATATTTAAAGATAACCCATCTCTCTTCTTATTTAGGACCATTATGTCTTCTTGTTTATAGAACCATCTTTCTTTGTGTTTTCATATCACTCTGGTAATTTAATCTCTAAATCTACGCCCCTCAACTCTCTCTCTACTTTTTTCCCATTCAACTGTATCCTTTCCTTCAAACTTCAGATGAAGTTATTTGTTTCATGTTAAAATGCACACACACACACACACACACACACACACAACTTTGTTGACAATAACATAAATGTTGCTTAAGTCATGGGTCAATTCTTAGTCCTTACTTTTCCTGACCACCAGATTACTGTTTTCTCTTCAAAATTTTCTTCATTTGACTTATATTTTTCAATTAAAGCAATGTGGTTTTTGTAACCCTGTTCTGTCCTGTAATATCAGTAAAATATGTCAGAATAAACTCTTAATTCCAATAAACTACTTAATTCAAAATATGCCTCTTGGGAAAAAATCTGTTCAATGTTTAGAGAAGGGAACTGAGAACTGAGGAGAGTTGAAGTAGGATGACATTCTAATACCAACATAAACAGAAAGAGCAATATATTAAAATAGAAAGGAAAGAAGAAGAGAAGGAATAAAGAAGGCAGGGAGGAGAGAGGGAAGGATAGATATAATGGAGGAATTAGAGAAAGAAGAAATAAAAATAGAGATGATGGCTAAACATTAGGGTATTTTCTGATAAACTAATTCACTCTCTATCGTAAATTATAAATTTGCTTTTAGCATGATCCAGAGTGTTTAGTGATGGAGAAAATGGGCTTTCATTTCACTTATTTAAATTACATAACTCCAGGGGGCGCCTGGGTGGCGCAGTCGGTTAAGCGTCCGACTTCAGCCAGGTCACGATCTCACGGTCCGGGAGTTCGAGCCCCGCGTCGGGCTCTGGGCTGATGGCTCAGAGCCTGGAGCCTGTTTCCGATTCTGTGTCTCCCTCTCTCTCTGCCCCTCCCCCGTTCATGCTCTGTCTCTCTCTGTCCCAAAAATAAATAAACGTTGAAAAAATTTTAAAGTACATAACTCCAGTTTCTGAAACATTGGTACCATTTATATGACACCAATATTTATATTACTGTATTCACAAGTCCTGGTGACATATCAGTAAATAGCAGCACAAGCACATGGCAGAGAAGAGTTCAGCTAAAGCAAGAAATGAAGACCATGGCACATGAGACATGCCAGAAGAACTCTCAGGCCTAATGTGGTAAGATTTTGTACTGAAGTGTGTTTTCTGTAAGCTGTCCCATAAGATCCAGAAAATTTTGGTAATTGTATTAATATTAATGCTCTCTACCCTCTACCAGAAAGATACTGAGGCATGTATGAAGTTAAATTAGAAACAGAAGAGGTTTTAAGACTACAGATAGGAATGCTCTTTTTATTGTTCACAGTAGCCTTTACAATGTCCCCTGAATTATGCATGTAGGCAATTTTGAATAAGCAACCTGCAGTCTAGTTTGTTTAATTGGTGAACATTTATAACCATTATCTGGTATCATCTAAACACTGTGCAATGATCTTTAATGATTCCCATTTTGAATAAATACTTATGTTAACTTATTAGCCTATTAGGAATATACTTTGGTTTCAACAGTGAGCCAATGAACTTCCATTTTTAAGAATTTTCAAAGGTGTTATAATGAAAAGAGTTTATGGTTTTTAAACATAAAAATGAAGGTAGTTTTTTTATCATGTGTATGGAATGGTGTGATAATCATTATTTTCTTAATGTACTTTTATCATTGTAACAGCTTATTAGCTGCCAAGCATACACAGATTTGATTATTTTGTTCTATCTTCAGCAAGGATGGTGTATGAAAATCTAGACCATTCACATTACATTGTAAAATAATTATAGCAATATAGGGGGAGAAAAAAGGCAAATAATTAGCTAAGGCAAGTATTAAGTAAATAAATTATATTTTCGTTAAACTTCTCTGGGATCAATTTATATTATTATCCAACTGCTTTCTTTTATTATCTTTTGATTTTAACAATATTTTTGGTTTTGAAAAAAATGTGGTATATGTTTGGACTCATCTTTTTCAAATAAGGGACACTCAAGTTCTAAAAAAAACAGTTTTTATCATGTAGTAACTGTTTTTATAAATGAGTTATGTTTTATTCTTATTTATTTAATTTTTAAAGTTGATTTTGAGAGAGACAGAGACAGCATGAGTGGCAGAGGGGTAGAAAGAGGGGGGTATGGAGAATCCCAAGCAGGCTCTGTGCTGGCAGCCTGAGATCGTACCCTAAACCAAAACCAAGAGTCAGATGCTTAACCTACTGATCCACCCAAGTGCCCCGAGTTCTATTCCTTTTATTAAATGCCTTCAGTTGAAATATTAAGGAAATTAAAGGGAAAGTGTTATTGTAGTTACACTGCATAATACATTTCTCATTCAGACATGATTTTTCAAAAATAAGATAATCAAAAACAATGTAAAAATCTCCTTGATAAAACCAATTTATATAAACAGAGTTCTAATAGATTTTATGTGCCTCACATTTATGGAATTCTGAGGATGCATGAAGTTTTCAGTATGCAGAAATATCTTCAGAACACCTCAGATAATTGTCACTATCTTTTAGAAAAAATAAAATATATAATAAATATCTCACTGGGCAATGAAGGATTAAAAAAGTTATAAAAACTAAGAAATGGGTATATTTCAGATATACAATACCAAACACATTCCTTGATATTTTCTCATGCATGTGATGTAAAAACATCTTAGATCTTAATATTTAGATTAATCTTGATGAAATCACTTCTAAAATTTGCTAGAAAGACACTTTTTGCTGATGCCTTGAAATTTAATCATAAAAACCTAAAATACACTCAAATAAAATATTCCTATAATGCACTGTGAAAATTGTGGCATACCATGTTTTAGATCTTGTTAACTCTGAATCATAAAATGTGACATTTCTTATGTCATTTGCAAGGCAGTTAATTCATCCCACAAATCTCATGATATTTTCTACACTCAAAAAGTGTTATTATTTGGTAATAAAAACTATTTTTGAAGAGGTAGAATGATGTACATGTATAATGTGATAAATATTAGATTATGTTATAAACTGTGAAGTAACCCATTCTAGAATGCTGAAATATCAGTTTCCAGATCAACAAGGTGCAAAACAACTACAATAAAATGTTAACTATCAACTAAGCACACTATATTTTAATGTAATTGTAACAAAGCTTTAACAGTGAAATCTAACCTTTTCATTGTACATACTTCCTTAAATAGTGTCTTTGCAGAATTTTTGATATTAGTAATAATAACATCATGTGAGGAATCTATGAAATATTTACAATTTTTACTCTTATTGGAGAAAATAAAAATTTACTAAGAACTCATTTGTAAAAACATCAAGTGTTATTTTTAAAAGATTAAATGGTATACCCTCAGCAGATCTGCAATGTAGGAAAACACATGATTTGTAACTTTTTAGTTCTTTTTGTGAAGTAAACTTGTAGAAGATTCTAATGTAACTCTTATTTGAGAAAAGAGTTAAAGGTATGTATAGGATCTGTAGAAAGCCAAAAAATGTGAAAAAAATTACCTGTGAATGATAAAAATATAACTATATGTTATCACATTTTATACCTTTTTGTCAACACATTCAGAATTTGACTATTCCCAAATTAAGTCCCTTTTATTTTTATAATGTTTATTTATTTATTTGGAGAGAGAGAGAGAGAGAGAGAGAGAGAGAGTGAGCGCGCGCGCATTAGCAGGGGAGGGGCAGAGAGAGAAGGAGAGAGAATCCTAAGCAGGCTTTGCACTGTCAGCGGAGAGCCTGATGCAGGGCTGAAACTCACAAACTGTGAGATTATGATCTGAGCCAAAATCAAGAGTCAGATGTTTAACTGACTGAGGCACCCAGGTGCCCTCCAAATTAAAACCATTTAAAAATTACCTTTGTCGGGGCACCTGCGTGGCTCAGTCGGTTAAGTGTCTGACTTCGGCTCAGATCATAATCTCATGGTTTGTGGGTTCGAGCCCCACATCGGGCTCTGTGCTAACAGCTCAGAGCCTGGAGCCTGCTTTGGATTCTGGGTCTCCCTTTCTCTCTGCCCTTTCCCCTAGTCATGCTCTATCGCTCTCTCTCTCTCTCTCAAAAATAAATAAACATTTAAAAAGTTTAAAAAATTACTTTTGTCATTCTCTTTTTGAAAGAATGATGATCTTGTAAACAAAACCATAGTATTATTAGATTTACACTATTTTTTAGGTGGTTTCAATTTCTCCAGAAAATAGTAAAAACATTTCAGAATTGTTTCAATTGTCTGTAGACTAGAAACATTATAAGTGGTGACAGTCTTTAAAATATATATGAATAATAAAAATTGCATCAAAATGTCATTCAGTAAGTGAATAGACAAATAATAAGCTTCATTACATCCAGACAATGAAATATTATTTAGCTATAAAAAGAAATGAGCTATCAAGCCATGAAAAAGCATACACAAAACTTGGATGCATATTGCTAAATGAAAGAAGCCAATCTGAAAAGGCTACTACTGTATGATTTTAACTATATAGCATCCTAGAAAAGGCAGGAGATAGTGACAAGGTAGTAGTTGCTAATGGTTGGTGGGATGGAAATAAATGGAGCAGAGAGAATTTGTAGAGCAGTGAAATTACTGTGTATGACACCATAATGGTGAATACATTTGTCTGAGCCAGGAGAATATACAGCATCTAGAGTGAACTCTAATTTAAATAGATTTTGGATGATTGTGATGTGTTCATGTAGGTTCATTGATTATAACGAATGTACTGCTCTGGTGGAGGATGTTGACAATGGGGGAGACTATGTATCTGTGGGGACAAGAGGTATATGGGCAAGCTCTGTACCTCCCCCTTGATTTCGCTGTGAACCTTACACTTCTCTAAAAAGTACTTAATTTTTGAAAATTCCCATAAATAATCATTGATGTGACCCACAGGAGGAATGAGTTATTCCAAGTAAGCAATGCAATATTCCCATTCAACCATTAAAATCAGCATGAAACATGTGTTGTAGATCCTCTATAATTCATTTTATCCTTACATTTTTATAAATCATCTGCTAGTACTCACGGACACTTCTTTGATGTACAGTATGTTCTTAAATAATGAGACTTTTATAAATTGGTTTATGGAGCAAGAAATCTATGCAAATGCATGGGATAATGTTGCTGGCAGCTCAAAAAAAAAAAGTCAAAGAAAAGACTTTAGTGTTTATGTGTAAAACAGAATAGATGACTTAATCACTAAATTCCAATAGGACACTTCTCAAAAGAAAATGAAAATGTTAGGAGAAAGACAATGTTTTCCAAGTGAGCATGTGCAATAGTTAGGAGGGTTAGTATTTGGAAACAATAATGCCTTAGCGATTATGAGCAGAGGAGGGAGACACATCAGGGAGTAGAAGAAAGAGAAAAGAGTAAGGGAGGGGTAACAGTGAGAAAGAGAAAATTAGGGAACAGATGAGACATTTTAGCAGCAGCAAAGTGTAAAAGGGCACAATAAGGATATATTTCAAAAGAAATTTTACAGATTTGTTCACTTAGTGTTTTCTTTCCAAAATCCCACTCCTTTTTGCACTTAAAAAAATTAGCATCAGATTTGTCTTTTTTTACTGTAATACTATCCTAAGGAAATTCCAATTTTCTGAAATACATTGTGAGGGTTTGTTTTTTGTTTTTGTTTTTGTTTTTGTTTTTTTTTGGTTTGTTGTAGTTTAAAGTACAATAAATTCCCAGATACACCTTGGATTGAATTATTACATGAACTTGAGGGAATAATATTCTCCCTCTCTTACTGCATGATTATTATTATTAGACTTCTGACTTAAAGCCTTGTCATGAGTCAGACTTAGGCTCTAAAATCATAGGAAACCAGTAAGTACAATTGTGGTATGGGCGAGAGTCTGAGACTGTAGGTGCTACAATTGTGGGAGATGCAGGAGAGAAGCATCAAAGGAAAAGACTTCAAAAGGGAAGGGCTGGAGAAGGTGCAAGGCCTTAGGACATGTTTACACAGCTGAACGAGGCTTCGGCTTGTAAGGAACGCCTGGAACTATTAACATTGTCCAGGGCCGGATCCTCCTTCACACCTGACCCTTCTTAGTGTTATAGAAACCAATTAACTCAAAATTCAACCTTGAGAAGCTAAACCATTAGGTTGATTAACACACTTGCTTAGCTGACTTCATGCATGTAGTCTTTAGCAATTATCCTAATAAAAAAAGCTTCATTCTGGAGTCGGGGCCTCATTCTCACTGGACTATGAGGACCTTCACTTAACTGCACTTTGTGGACTCATCTTTTGCGACTCTGGCCACACTCCCTGCAACATACAATGAAAATTAAATTTTGATATTTCTAGGAAAGGTGATGAAATTGATGAAGTGGGATAAAAAACACCATAAACTTGCAACCACAAAATTTATTTTTAGCCCATAGACATCTGTTGTATTAAGAAGTTAAAGTACTTTAGGGGCGCCTGGGTGGCTCAGTCAGTTAAGCATCCGGCTTCAGCTCAGGTCATGATCTCAAGGTTTATGAGTTTGGCCCCACATCAGGCTCTGTGCTGACAGTGCAGAGCCTGGAGCCTGCTTTAGATTCTGGGTCTCCCTTTCTCTGCTCCTCCCCCACTCTCAGTATCTCTCTCATATATAAATACACATTAAAAAAAAAGAAATTTAAAGTACTCTTAAATATATGAAATCAAAATTATTCTAGGTTTTTGCTGTAGTAAACGTGGTTCACTCCTCTAATTAGATTTTACAGTGGGATTTAAATTTAACATACTTTAGAAATTCTGGTACTGGCCATTTGCCATCAGAAATGGGGAAAATTATTGAGATACCTGGAGCACTATACCAAGGACCAGGAGATAAAATATCTACATAGGGATGCCCAAACATTTTGGCCAAGAGACACTAATTTGTGGAATACACCCCATGACAGGATAGCTAGACTAGATACGTCATAGCAAACATTTGAATTCTCCTTGGACTCTGATGGTTTAAAGTTTATAAGGCCTCTTCTAGGAGCTATGTAGTCCTGACCACACCTTGATCAGATTTCCGGCCCCAAAACATATGAAAGAATAAATTCCTGTGTTTTAAGCCACCAAGTTTGTGGTAATTTTATATGGCAGTACCAGGAGATTAATACAAGTTTAAATCACAAATTTGACAAATATTTAATATGAATTCTGAAAAACTAGAAAAAAGCAATGATTCTTTTTGAGAATTTTCCAGATGGATGACAGACAAATTAAAGAAGTGTAATTTCTGAGCAGTAAAAGCCAAACTTAATCCATGTCCAAGCCCATGACAGAGTAACTGGACACCACCAAAAGTAAAATATCCTAAGCACAGTAACCACTGTAATTTCATAACACACTTCCAAATAAATAGTAGGTCATAAGAAAATCATATGAGATATTTAAAAACTATTTCAAACTGAATTATAAGAAAAATAAGGCATCCAAATTGTGGAATATAGATAAAAACATTCTTACGGGGAAATCTCCAGTTTAAAAAAGCTTATATTAGAAAGGAAGAAAAATCAAACACAGTGGTATAACTGTCCAAGTTAGAAAGCTAGGAAAAGAAAAACAAAATAAATCCCAGGCAAAATAAAATGAAGAAAATAGTAAAGGTTAAGACTGAAAAGTCAGTGATACAAAATAGACAGTGGAGAAAATCAAGTGCCACAAAATATGACTCTTGAAAAGTTGAACATTGATAAATCTTAGAGTAATCAGGAACACAGAGAGAGAACACATCTGCCAGCGGCAGCCACGAAAAAGAAATCTCTATGCAGATTCAATACATAGAAAATTTTACAAGAATGTTATAAAGGGAATTACGCCAATAAATCAGACCGTTTTCATATTAAAAATTATAATGACCAGGGGCGCCTGGGTGGCGCAGTCGGTTGAGCGTCCGACTTCAGCCAGGTCACGATCTCGGGGTCCGTGAGTTCAAGCCCCGCGTCGGGCTCTGGGCTGATGGCTCAGAGCCTGGAGCCTGTTTCCGATTCTGTGTCTCCCTCTCTCTCTGCCCCTCCCCCGTTCATGCTCTGTCTCTCTCTGTCCCAAAAATAAATAAACGTTGAAAAAAAAATTATAATGACCAAAACTAACATGTGATTCATAAAAACCTGAAGAATGTTTGTAAAATACATCGAATTCATTCCCAAAAGCTTCCCTTAAAGAAATTAAAAACATTGATTTCATTGGTAAATTACAATTTCAATAAATCTGAAGAAATGACACCAATCTTACTTTTCCAGCTAAAGGAAGGAAACATTCCTAAATTGTTTTTGAGACCAATGTAATCTTTATAAAACACCTAACAAAAACTTGTAAAAAAAATTATGAAATAACTTATAAACACAGAACAGCAAAATATCAAATAGACTCTAGCAATACATAAAATGAACAATATATGATGACCAATAGAAGTGTATTCCAGACATTCAAGTGTAGTTTAAAGAAAAAGAGAGCTAATGAGACATGAGAAAATAAAAGCTCTACAGTTACCAATATACTTACTTAATGGTAGAATATTGAAAAAAATGGAGCCGTCGAGTTGAAAATAACACCAGGCTGTCTGCTCTCCCCATTTCTGTTCAACACTGTATTGGATACTTGAACCAGAGATTTAAGGAAGTTCAGAACGGAGTGAATAAAACTGTCTGTATTCCTAGATGACATGATTATTTTACAGAAAAAATGGTTAAGCTATCTACAAAACAAAAACTAGAAAAGAATGTTAATTCAGCAAAGCTATAAGATTGCGCACAAAACTAATTGCAATTTTTATATATGTTTGGCAAGCTAATGGAATATGAAACTTATGAGAAGTATTTTATTTACAGAAAAGTCTCTTAGGGTACCACCCATCCTTTGCTGAGGTGACAGCTTTGTGCAACATCCCTTCCCCGTTTTAAATTATGGGATGTGAAAACACACTGCACCAAAGCAGCATTTACAAGGCTTATACAGGTTTACTTCTCATGCAGGGATAGGCAAAACAAGATCATTCCCTGGAAGAGAGACATGGGCCACCAACAAAAGGGTTCTCTGACAATGTCAGATGCAAGGGAATAGGTATAGCATGGGACTGCAATAAAAATATGTGTAGTGTAAGAGTTCCACTGATCCCACCCAGTCAGTACAGTTGAGCTTTTACTGGTTGTTGACTTGAAAAATGTTTAACAGTTCAGCCAAAAGTCATTTTGCTGAGGGTGACTTAATTGTATTCATTCACAGCATCAAAAATACAAGAAAGAATACCTTTAACAGAGGATATATAACAATAATACATCGAAACCTATAAAATTTTGCACAGCAAAAAGCCTAAATAAATGAGAAAATAAACCATGGTTACGTGATGAGACAGAATTGTTAAGAGGAACGTTATCCCAAATCATTCTACATATTCAATTAAATCTTTTATAATTACAGTTGGCCTTTTTTGTAAACTTATAAACAGAATATAAAATGTATACAAAAATGTAAATGACCTAGATTATCTAATGCAATCTTGAAAAAGAACATAGTTAGAACACCAGTACCTGATTATAAACTTACCAATAATCTAGACAGAGGGAGTTTCTTGCATAAGGATAAAAAAATAGGTCATTGGAATAGAACACTAAAGTAGACCCAGGCTTATACAATCATTTAATTTTTAAACTCTGATAAAATCAAAATGTATTTTCTATAAGAATGATTAAAACAAACAAATTTGTCCACAGATTTACCTTGATTTGAGATATTTCTTGAGGTTAAATTATATGACTTATTTGTATTTATAGGTGACATAGTATATACTTTTAAAATCTTCAATTATTGCATAAATATATTAAAATTATCACATTTTTTCAACTCCTTGCTAGCTTGATTTGACTTCCTTACTTTTTATTTTATGAATTACAGTGATTTTATCTCTAGCTGAAGTTCAACAAAATTTAGGGGTTCCTGGGTGGCTCAGTCTGTTAAGCATCGGATTCATGATTTCAGCTCAGGTCATGATCTCATGGTTCATGAGTTCAAGTCCCACATCGTGCTCTACACTGACAGCATAGATCCTGCTTCGGACTCTCTTTCTCCCCCTCTCTCTGCCTCTCCCACATGCTCTCTCTCTGTCTTTCTCTTGAAATAAATGAATAAACTTAAAAAAAATCAGGGTTATAGTTCAGAGTAGTGTCTGAAACTTTTCTAAAGGGATGACACTTTACAGTATTTGAAGCTAAATTTATTTATTGTAGGAAATTTTTGAGTTCCTTCACTTAGCTTTATTTTTTTTTCTTCCCTCCTCACCATCAGTCTGTGAATTAAACTCCTCTTCCTACTTCCACATGGCCCTCTCCTGCACAGACATTAGCCTGGTTCTTGAGTAACAGCTCTATTATAAGGAAACAAAAATTACAATCTACACATAAGTTAATTTCCATACATTAGTTTCTTAAATTTGATTTGATATTTCTGAGGGCCTACACTGCACAGTCAAATCCCTAAGTTCTGTCAGGAGATCATAGGGTTGGCTGAATTTTAATAACCCATATATATTTTTTTTCACTTAAATCTCCTATGTCAATTCTAGCTACAATTTCAAATTCTGAGGCATTGAATACCTTTCTTGTTCTTTTTTTTTTCATTTTTTAAAAAAAATTGAAGTATATTTATCATACATTGTTAATGTTAATTTCAGGTGTACAATATAATGACTCAACAATTCTATACATTACTCAGTGCTCATTACAATAAGAGTACTCTTAAATCCCCTTTATCTATTTCACCCATCCTTCTATCCACCTCCCCTCTAGCAAATCCTCCTGTGTAGTCTGTATTTAAGAGTCTGTTCTTTTGTTTGTTTCTTTTTTTCTGTTTGTTCTTTGTTTGTTTCTTAAATTCCACATATGAATGAAATCATATTATATTTATCTTTCTCTGTCTGACATATTTCATGTGGCATTACACTCTCTAGGTCCATCCATGTTGTTGCAAACAGCAAGATTTCTTTTTTGTGTTGCTGAGTAATATTTCATGATATGTATGTTATAGAGAGAGAGAGAGAGACAGAGACAGAAACAGAGAGAGACAGAGACACTTGGGTTGCTTCCATACCTGACAGTGTATGTATCTTTTCAAATTTGTGTTTTTGTTTTCTTTGGGTAAACACCCAGTAGTGGAATTACTGGATAATATGGTATTTCTACGTTTAATATTTTGAGGAACCTCCATACTGACAGTGGCTGCATCTGTTTGCATTCCCACCAAGAGAGCATGAGGTTTCCTTTTTCTCCATATACTTGCCAATATTTGTTATTTCTTGTCTTTTTGATTCTAGTCATTCTGATGGTGTAAGGTGATGTCTCATTGTGGTTTTGATTTGCATTTCCTTCATGACTAGTGACTGAACATTTTTTCATGCACCTGTTGGCCATCTGTATGTCTTCTTTGAAAAAATGTCTATTCACATCCTCTGCCCATTTTTAAATCAGATTATTTAAATTTTTGGTGTTAAGTTGTTTAAGTTTTTTAATGTATTTTGTATATTAACCCCCTGTCAGATATATCATTTGCAAATAACTTTTCCCATTTAGTAGGTTGTCTTGCTGACTTTGGGTGTTGTTTATTTTTCTTTTTCTAGCTTTTTTAGGTATAAGTTTAGATTGTTTATTTTTCTTGTTTCTTGAGGTAGGCTATATTCCCATAAATTTCTCTCTTAGAACAGCTTTTGCTGTGTCCCAAATATTTTGGACTGTTGTGTTTTTATTTTCATTTGTCTCCATGTATTTTTAAAATTTCCTTTTGATTTCTTGGTTGATTCATTTGTTGTTTAGTAGTATATTTAGTTTCTATTATTTGCATTCTTTCCAGATTTTCTTTCTTATGATTGATTTCTAGTTTTATGCCATGGTCATTTGGCAAGTGGTGTGATATGATTTCAATTTTTAAAAATTTGTTGACACTTTTTAGTGGCCAAACATGTGATCTATACTGGAGAATGTTCGTTGTGCGCTTGAAAAGAAGGTATATTCCACTGTTGACAGAATGTTCTGTATATATTTTTTGGTCCATCTGGTTTAATGTGTCACTCAAAGTCACTGTTTCCTTGTTGATTTTCTCACTGGATGATGTATTCATTGATGTAAGAGAGGTGTTAAAGTTCCCTACTATTATTGTATTACTGTCAGTTTCTTTCTTTATGTCTGTTAACAGTTGCTTTATGTATTTAGGTGCTCCCATATGTTAATAACAAATTTATATGTACAACTAATCTGCAAATGTTTAAAAAAAGTCTTCCACTGATATGAAAGAGCCACCGCAACTATAAACAGAACATTATAAAAAGCTAAGTACTTTTAATTTTGGTAAGCGGTTTTTAAAAATAATAACATCAGGGGAAAAACTAACAGAATTGAATACACAGCACAAGATAAAAAACACTAAGTATATTATAAATAATTAGGAACAATTTTAAATGTCCTTTGTATTCCAGATGCCTGGAGATATGAAAATCATCAAGACAAACAAACAAATATAAAAAAGATAATCAGTAGTGCTTACTACTACTTCAAAGAGTGATATATTATGCCATCTAATAGAAACTAAATGATTGTAAAAACTAACTTTTCAGCGTTGTTATTTGTAATGAGGACAAAATGAAGCAGACTAGCTCTGTGGAATTAGAAATTTGAAATTGTAATTTATTAGGTTGGATAAAATTTAAGAAGAATTTGGGCACAGGGACATTGTATCAGGATTTGTACAGGTTTAAGTTGAGATGTTTATTAGATATCAAAATACAAATCTAGTAGCACTTTGATAAATGAGTCTGGAATTCGAGGGAAAAGTTCAGTAAAAATATAGTCTACAATTGTTAATTTATGGATAATGTTTAAAGCTTTGAGATTGGATAAGAAAGACAAGAGGAAAGGACCTAGGATTGTGCTCTAAGACGTTGTAACATGGATATGAGGAGAATCTAGCAAAGGAAATGGAAGAAGTAACCAATAAGGTAGGAAAAACAGAGTATGATATCCTGGAAACAAGGAAAACCACATGGTTCAGGAAGGAATGTGTGGCTAACTGTATCAAATACTGTTTGCAGGTGAAATTATATGAGTGAGAATTATCCACTAGATGTAATAATTTCCAGGTGATTGTTATCCTTGACAAAATCTCATTCAATCAACTTCTTTGTAAAAATAGCTCATTGGAGTGGTTCCAGAAAGAAAAAAAGAAAAAATAATTATGGACTTCCCTTTCAGAGATTTTTTCAGAGATTTTTATTATAAAGAAGGACAGAGAAACAGCTTATTTGCTAGAAGGGTCTTTGCTATTGATGTAGTTTAATTTTTGTTTTAAGGTAGATAAATTATAGTTTAATGATGATGTAGATAATGAGGCAAACTGCTGAAACAATGTGCAGTTTTCATCACAATTCCTGCACATCCATTCACAAATCTTAGGGATTTGGTTATAGTATTATTTTGTAAGTGTAAAGTTCTGAAAAGTTTAAAAATGAATGATAAAGCTGATCTTTTGAAAAATAAAAACTTCCCTAAAATGATACAAAATGCAGACATCATAGAGTTGAAAGAATGTACCATTGGTTTAGAAAATCAAAAAAGCAGGGTGCCTGGGTGTCTCAATTGGTTAAGCATCAGACTTTGGCTCAAGTCATGATCTCACAGTTCTTGAGTTTGAGCCCTGTGTCAGGCTCTGCGCTGACTGCTTTGGATTCTGTGTCTCCCTCTCTCACTGCCCCTCCCCCATTTGTGTTCTGTCTCCCTCTCTCAAAAATAAATAAACATTTTAAAAAATTTTTAAAAAGGAAATAAAAAAATAGTTCTCTGTGTGTATGTGTATGTCTGTACATGTGTGCATGCATGTGTGTGCTTGTGTGTGTGTGTAATAGAGACGAAAGGATATGACTGGGCGTCATTAGTAATTAAAATCAAAATGGTGACTATCAATAAATTTAGTCTGCACAAATAGATATACAGTTGAATACAAGTGAAATTAAAGCACTGCCTTGATTAATATTTTAAAAAAGAAAAATACTAGTAAGATTAAAATACTAGTAAGATTTTTTAAATTTTGCAAAATTTAAAATGTAAATTTTCGCCTAGTGAACAATTTCATTAAATTATTTTTAATACATATTTCCTTGATGCTTAAGGGAATTCTGCATCCTTTCTATGTCTTATAATTTTTGAGTTCCTTATAGACTTCTTTGTTAGCCATATGGATTGTAGCTGGCTTTTGTTTCTCACAATGTATAGCTTGTCTTTTTACTTTGTTTAAACTGTTAGAGAATATGTTTATATTAATGTAATCAAATTAATTAATTTCACTTTGTGCTTTATGCTTTTTTGAGTCTTGTTTAGGGAATCATATGCTGCCAGGGCACCTATTTGGTTCAGTGTGTTAAGCGTCTGACTCTTGGTACTGGCTCAGATCATGATCTCTCTGTTCTTGGGATTGAACTCCCTGTCAGGTTCTGCAGTCAAAGTGTGGAGCTTGCTTGGGATCCTCTCTCGCTGCCCCTCTCCTGCTGACTCCCTCTCTCTCTCAAAATAAGTAAACTCAAAAAAAAAAAAAAAAAGAGAGAAAGAAAGAAAGAAACCATATGCTGTATGACTTCCTAAAGATATTTCAATCTAGTTTTAAATAAATTATTTAACATAATGCTTGTGTTATTTTTAATCTATTTCAAAATCGGTATCTATATATTTTTCTAACTATTTATTGCTGCTGTAACAAATTATTTCATGGTTTAAAACAACACAACTTTATTTTCCTGGTAGGTCAGAAGTCCCAAATGGGTCTCACTGGGTTAAAATCGAGGTGTCAACAGAGCTGTGTTCCTTCTGGAGGTTCTAGAATATAATCCATTTCCTGAGCCTTTCCAGCTTTTAGAGGTTACACACACTCTTTGACTCATGACCCCTTTTCCTCTATCTTCAAAACCAGTAATAGTGGGTCATGTTGTTGTTGTTGTTGTTTGTTTCAAGTATTTGGTTAAATTCTGGTTAACATATACTGTAATATTGGTTTCAGGAGTAGAATTAATAACACCCAGTGCTCATCCCAAGTGCACTCTTAATACCACAACACCAGCAACCTTCAGTTTGTTCTCTATAGTTGAGTCTGTTATGGTTTGCCACCCTTTTTCCCACCCCCATCTTTGCCCCTTTATTTGTTTTGTTTCCTAAATTCCACAAATGAATGAAATCATATGGTATTTGTCTTTCTCTGACTGACTTGTTTTCTCTTAGCATAATGCACTCTGGCTCCATCTACATCATTGAAAATGGCAAGATTTCATTCTTTTTGATGGCTGAGTAATTAGAATCAGCTTTTCTGATGCTTAGTCAAGTGGCTGGCTTTCCCTTAAGTATTATTTTTTATCTATATCATAAACATTTCCCATATTTACATAAGTGTTATTATTAAATTTAATTTAAAGATTTACTCAGAGAGTGAAGAAAACTATTTCAATAAAATATTTATTTAAAAGGTATTATTTTTTCTATTACTACTGATAATGAAAATTAAGAACATGATATATCTCCCTTCATAACATTAAAGACACATACACACACATAATCTATGAACAACAAAATTGCATTATTTTATGTAATTTTATATGCTAATGCTGTTTTGTGTATTATAAACTATGTATTCCCACATTCTGTGAAATGCAGAAGCAAAGCCATCCAAGGGCAGAATTTCTCTTCTACATTTGGGTAAGTAAAGAAAATCTTTCCTCACAAATGAATTTATTTATTTATTTATTTATTTATTTATTTATATTTTCCAGAGGTTGAAAGAAAGCCATGTGCTCATTTTATATTAAATACTGACCTTAGTATTCTCATCATGAGATAAATCAACCAATGTAGCTCTTTTTTTTCAGTTTATTTATTTATTTATTTTGAGAGACAGAGAGAGAGAGAGAGAGAGTGCAAGTGGGGGAGGGGCAGAGACAGAGGAGGGAGAGAGAGAATCTCAAGCAGGCTTCATGCTGCCAGCACAGACCCTGAGGCAGCGCTCGAACTCCTAAACCAGATGATCATGACCTGAGCTGAAACCAAGAGTCAGACACCTAATGACTGAGTCACCCAGGCACCCCCAATCAATGTAGCTCTTTAATGTGACTTTTCAGTGTTTAATACAATCAATTCTAGGTAGTAAAGATTTTGTGCTCCTAGCAAATAAATTTTAAACGATAGCAAAGAGTCAAATTTTAGATTTCTAAGATGTTTTAGACATCATGAAGTATGGTATGATCATCTTGTATAGTGGGTTCCAGAAAGAGTAAATAAGGACTTCAAAAAGGTCACAAATAACTTTATTGGTAGAGTTAGAATTCTGATTTTGTCTTTTTTTTTAAATTTTATCTATTTATATTAAGAGAGAGAGAAAGAGTGTGGGTGCTGGGAGGGGCAGAGGGGGAATCATCCCATGTAAACTCCACTTGAGGCTCCTTCACCCAGCGGGAAGACCGGCTCGGGGCTCTAACTTAAAAACTGTGAGATCACGACCTGCCTCAAAAATCAATATTTAGACGCTTAACCAACTAAGCCACCCAGGCACCCCTGATTTTCTCTCTTTAATGGAATGCTTTGAGTACTACATAATTCCAACTTTAAATTGATTAATTCACTTTAACTGATTTGTGACATCATTGTTTAAACTTTTTAAATAAATGTGAATTTTATGAAAAAGAGCAGAATGTTGGAGAGTGAATATTTTTGAAGGCAGAAAAAATGTAATTATGATAACAATGATTCTAACCATGACTTAAATTTGGAAGAAATATTTCAAACAATTGAGACTGAAGTAAAGGCATTGCATGCATGCATATGGAACAAATCTGAAGAAGTCATTGCTCTGAGTGAGGAATATCTCTCATGTATTAAAGTTCCAAATGATATCCCCAGAAATTAAAATAATTATTTTTTGTCTACCATCTCAAATTGTGATTCAGAATTTAATCATCTGCACCATTTTATATTTAGAGACTTTTAACAATACAACATTTGCCTCACAATGTGCTTTTAAATTTTTTAATATGTCACTCCAAGATAATTGCAATGTAATACAAGTTTGGTAATCAAAATTATAAACACGGTAAATAAGGATAACATAGGTGTACAGCTGGCAGTTCAGTTGATGGTTTTCAATAAGGTGACTACAATGAAAAGCAATGAACCTATTTCCATATATGCCGGGCAGAGATTTTTCTAATAAATGGGGGAGTAAAACATAAGATAAAACAGATATCCATTCTTCTGAGTTAATATTGAAGATAGTACCATCTTCTATTGCAATCATCCCAAATTCTAAAATGTGAATTTCTTTCTTACTGTTCACTTTAATCTGAAAATCTGAGATTTTGTCCCCGAATTTAGTAAGTCCTCAAACTGACTTCTATTCCTTTTTTCTGCATCTTCAATCCCTTAAATAATTATGTACATTTTGTTGAGTATAAATATTTGGAATATTTATTTGGAATACTTTAATATACTTGGAAATTTACAAAAAATATTTACATTTAATATATTTGGAATATTACAAAAATACTTACATGTACATATGTCTAGATAATGTGCTCTTCTTGCCCACAGAACTATGACACTGTCCTTTCTAACTGCCCATATGTTTAGCTCTAGCTAAAATCATGGATGCCAGGGAAGACTATTTTTTGATTTGTGGTCAGTGTTGAAGTTTGCAAAACCTGGCACTGTGACTGCTTATTAAGCCCCAGGTCAGCTCAAAGCCCGAGTTGAACAAAGCGACCTCCTCTGTTTGTTGCACAGCAGGGCGATCCATGTAATATCTTTGCTGCTTACAGCTTTGTTGGTTTGTTGAAGTTCTGTCTGGAACAAGCTTTGAAAACTTGTCTTTGCTTGCTGATTTATATCCTCACTTGGTTCAAAGAGGTGATTGGTGTCTATGGCATAGGCAGTACAAATTTATCCACAGAATCAGAATTGTCAATATGCTTGAGTGAAGTATTTTGATTGAACCAGTAAGAGCTTTAGAATGTAGGTGTGTTGGACATATTGATTCATATATGCATGCTGTCTGTTACAATATATCTCTTGTGTTCTCCACCTACATTGTTCACTTGTTCTGTAAATAAGAGAGGTCAGAAATAAATAAACATTCTTATTTCATTTATCATAACTGAAATGAATTCCAGTAGCTGGAGTCTTCAGAACTACAGGCAATTGTTGGATCAGAAAGTTTCCTTTGTGTGATAGACAAATCATATAACCTATCTTTACCCAAGTTCTCAATCTGCCAAATGGATTAAATATAATGTTCGTATTGAAGAACAATACATTTAAAATGGCAGGCACAGAATTCTGATTCATTTTATCTCATGATTTCATCCATTTTGTAGTTTCATAATCTTATTATAGCTATGTAGTAATAATATGTTTGAGTGTACCCACTCCAAATGTGAAAATTTGGAATTACAAAAGGGACACTCCAAATGATTAATGGGAGGTGATTATTTACTACAGGAGCTAGCTATATGATATTTTGATATTATTTTTGATATCAGGATATTAGGATATTAATTGGTTTACAAAATTAAATTTGTATAAAGTATGAAAATTATTTTATTAAAATAGGTAAAAACATCTTAACCTTTATAGACAATGCACATATTATATTAATTTAATTTAGCAAATGCTGGCACAGTTTATTGAAGCATTAGTGAATGTATATATTTCTGACATGTGGTATATACATCAGGTAAAATTTAATTCCATAAATAGTTTCAAAACTGTGCTATAGTTGATTGCCACCACTTAAGAAACACAGCCTAAGTAACACCATACAAAATTTACATGAACAATACAAGATTTCATGAAGTGCACTGTTTATAAACATTAAAATCTTCATTCTTGGTGTATGAATATTTTTTCTAATCAAAATAAATATTTCAAGCCATTTTATAAAGACCATTGCATTTTCATTATTGTTCCCCATAATATGAGGTGAGGAAAAGCTAGAATAATTCAAAATCATCAAATAAGATCAAAACAAATCAAATCAAATCAAATCAAAACAAATAAGATCTATTGCCCTATGCTAACCACTGTAGAGAAACAATAGAGCCAATATAGTCTGTACATTCTAATTCACCCTTTTAGTCAACATATAGGAAACATATAGGTCAACATATAGGAAAATGTGAGAATGCAGAAATGTAATCAATGTTAAATGAATGCTGTTCTTTTTTGAATTTTTAGATACAGCATTTGTAGGGAATTGATATCCTGAGTTATTTTAACTCAAGGGACTGATACTATTGAGAATTATGCACATCTCAGCTAGCTAAGTTCGCACATTTATTTCAAGAGAGATTACTTTCAACATGACTGACCATTGGCGTTGGTAGAATCTGTGCCCATGAAACAGACTTTCAATAACTAACACATACCAAGGTGGAATTAGACATCTGCCTGATGAGCAGGGATCAGATAGTATATAGAGTGATTCACAAGTTATATATGCATATATAACCTCATATAATAATAATAATATATAATCTATGTCATCATCTCATATTATGGGTAATGATACTGAAATTGCAATACATATATTATATGCAATAAAATATATATAATATATTTTTATCTTTTAAAATTTTATTTCTTTTTTTTTTAATTTACATCCAAATTAGTTAGCATATAGTGCAACAATGATTTCAGGAGTAGATTCTTTAGTGTCCCTTACCCATTTAGCCCATCCGCCTTCCACAACTCCAACAGTAACCCTCAGTTTGTTCTTACATTGCAACGCACGCACATACTTTTAGGAAGTAAGTTTATATGTCAAAATCTAACAATATTCTCCCAACTCATAGAAAAGAATAACAATGCCAATCGTTTCACAGTTCACCTCTTTCTTGGCTGCTCTAACTCTGCATTGCACTTTGTCGACATTTCCTGAATAGTTAAGTTGTTCTAAAATTATTATCTGGTTGTGCTCTAGCTAGAAAAGTAGAACATTGTAGTTAGAGAAAAGTAGAGGATTCAAATCAAAACAGGCCTTACACAATACCTATGGAGCTGCAGTAATGTATAAATGAGAATTTGAAAGGAAAACCTTAAAGGAGCTTCTCAGAAATCATGTTGCTAGTTAGAAGGGGAGTAAAACCAAATTGCTTTTCACTTTAACTCACTATCAGCAAATGATACAGTGTGCTCATTTGCTCTCTGCTCTGTTCACTCTTCCTCTTAACACTGATTTCTTGTTTTAAAGTCTGTCTTAACCAAAGTTTTTATGTATTCCCATGGAGTGGATGGTTTTGTTTCATCAAATTTTTTAAGGCCTGAAATTTGTGTATGGTATTTTGTCTGTGTGTACATTTTCCTGTGGCATATGGATAGATGTGATAAAATTTTCAAAAGAAAAAAATGACCTAATAAGTCTAAATTTCACAACATTTTCAGTAAAACAAAGCACACAGACACATAATAAATTATTAATTTATATATATATATAGGTAGATAGAATGATTAATATAAAATTACTTGATTTTTATTAAACATACATGGTAGGAGTATATATTTAGACTGTAATTGAATATATATTTTTGTTACTTACTTAATTTTTATGATTATAAAATCTCTATTACATTTTTTTTATTAACCAGAGGTTCCCAATACAATTGTTTAGCTTATCCTGCAAGTTCCCACAGGATGTGGATCTTACCAACTGTTTATTTCCTGGGGTTGCTGTAGCAAATTAGCACAAATTAGAGGTTTTAAAATAACAAAAATTTATTTTCTTCCGGTTCTGGAAGCCACAAGTCCAAAACTAGTTCCACTTGGCTGAAATCAAGGTGACAACAGAGCTGTGCCCCTCCCCCAATCCCCACAGATGCTCTAGAGAATCCATTCCTTGCCTCTTTCAGCTTCTGGTGACCATAAACCTCCCTTGGCTTGTGGTTGCATCACAATTTCTGCCTTGGTGGCCAAATTATCCTCTCCTCTGTGTGTGTAAAATTTTTTTTCTCTACCTCCCTTTTTAGAGGATATATGTGATTGCATTTAGGGAATGCATAGGTAATCTGGTAAAACTCATCTCAAGATCCTTAACTTAATCACATCTGCAACATCTTTGGCCCATAAAATGAAATATTCACGGATTTCTAGGGTTAGGGCATGCATATATTGTGGGACGGCATTATTAAACCTACTGCACTGACTCCCCTTTGCTAATGTTTACTTTCTCACCAAGAGTACCTTACATCTCAGCTACAGACAGAAAACCAATTACAGTTTTTTAACACATCAACTTCTCTCTCTTCAGTGCCTTTGCACTTGTTATTCCATCTTCAATGCTCTACTTCATGGCTCTTGACTTCCTTAATTGCTTCATATCCTTCAGTCTAATTCAGGTTAAAACAAACTAAAGAACAAAAACAAAACAACAGCAAAATGTTCCTTGCTCAGGTTACACTACAACTGATCTTTGGCCCTTATTCTCTGTGCATATTTCTGTATTTCATAGGTGTTTATTTGTTCTTTTCATTCTGATGCACAAAAAATATATAACTTTCATTTTTGTATCTGGTAGATAGCTTATTGATTGACACATAATAGGAGAGAAAACGTGTTTACTGATTGCTTCATTGTGTAAATAGAGATGATGTCATTAGTAGGAATGGTAATTTACTTTAAAATAGTGTTCTGTCATTAGGGAAATAAGCTCAGTTGCAATGAGAAAAGTGAAATCATTAAGTTATCTATAAATAAGAATTGGATTTTCTCTTATTATCATGAGTAGGAATAGCAAAGCTTTCCAAAACTAAAATGAATAGTGTAAAGAGAATTTAGTCTTTTTTGAGTCATAACGTCTTCTAGCTTATAAAATGGCATTAATTCCTTATTAGAAAGCTGACTATTTAAAATTTTTTAACGTTTATTCATCTTTGAGAGACAGAGAGAGACAGAGCATGAGCGGGGAAGGGGTAGACAGAGGGAGGCACAGAATCCAAAGCAGGTTCCAGGCTCTGAGCTGTCAGCACTGAGCTCGACGTGGGGCTTGAACTCACTAACCATGAGATCATGACCTGAGCCGAAGTCGGACATTCAACCGACTGAGCCACCCAGGCGCCCCAGAAAGCTGACTATTTAGAATGAAATATGTAATATCCTAAAGAGGAATATCCCTTTCGTGCATTTTCAGGAAAAAAAAAGTTTCTACACATTCCATAATATATGAAAAGCAAAAGCATATAATACCATTCAAGAGCACTTCATTCTAAAACTGCAAAATACCGGTCAAATGTTTATTTAATTTAACTCATAATCAAGAAAATGTACTCTGAACTAAGTAGTAAGCTAAAAAGGGAGGATATAGAGTACAGTGAGATGTGGCGCTTGTTGTTAAGAAAATTTTAATATAAAAAAGAGATAAACGAGTTAACAGTAAGTAAGAGAATTGGGTAAGAGATATAGACTTTAAAGTATACAATAGGAACATAGACTAGAAATCAAAGATGAGTGTGTGTGTGTGTGTGTGTGTGTGCGTGTGTGTGCACACGTGCGCACCTGCATACACATGGACACACATGTGGATTGAATTGTAAAGATTAGTGGGAAGCTGGAGAATGACTGTAGCTTTTGGACTGCACCCTAAAGGAGCAATAGATATCCACCAGGTAGTCTGAGGAAGAAACAGATAACATAATAAAAAACACTAAAGAGTCAGACCAGTACAGAGATATACAAATAGTCTAGATTATTCAGCGCACAGATTCTCAAATTTGACTAATGTAAGAAATTGTAATAAACAGAAAATAAATCTTACATAGTTCCCATTGATTTATGCCAAAGTGTATTGTTACTAAATATCTATAAACATGAAACATGATTTTATTTTATTATGTTTTTAATGTTAATTTGTTTTTGAGAGACAGAGAGAGATAGAGAGAAAGAGCGCAAGTGGGGGAGGGGGCAGAAAGAGAGGGAGACACAGAATCCAAAGCAGGCTCCAGGCTCTGAGCTGTCAGCACAGAACTTGACGTGGGGCTCAAACTCACAAACCACGAGATCATGACCTGAGCCGAAGCCCCAAGTTTAACTGACTGAGCCACCCAGGCACCCCTGAAACATCATTTTAAAATATCTTATGCAGAAATTAATGTGAAGCTATAAAATTAATGCAACTTTATACATTTATTTAATGAAAACTATAAAATTAATAAGAGTAAAATTAATATTTAATGTGGTAACCCGCTAACATTCAGTTGTGTTAAATTTAAAATATAAATTTTAACTTTAATTTTACTAATATAGAAAATATCTGTTCTCTAAAAGTAGAAATACTTGGGATAACTACAAATTTATTTTTGGGTAGATCAGGATAAACAATCCTTCAATTTAATAAAATTTCTGCTTAGTGAATATTACTTAAAGGCCGATTTTAAATAGATGCTATATGAGGATAATATTTAAATTGTGGCAATATTTAACTTGACCTAAAGGACAAGTCAATATAATTATTGCTAAAATTGGAAAATATGGGATTATACCTTAGATTCATAGTAGCCACTGGAAATCTCAGATTCACAGTATTTTGAAAATAACCAATTAATCACACATCTCTCTCAAATTTTAAGCCAAAAGAGAAACAGATATACCAGTCAGCAAGAGCTAAAAATACCCTGCTTATTACTAATAACAAAAAATATTTTGGAAAACATGTTTTGGACCTGAGTCCAAATTTGCTGCTTTACTGGTATTATGTCTCCATAAGTGTAGACACTGCAAACAGCATATAAATAGTGTAGAGTTAACAATTCGGATCAGCCAGTATTAAAGTATATCTTGGTGTATAGCACAGTCCAACCAGCACAAAGTCAGAATGAAAAACCACTCAAGAATAGTAATTTATGAATCAATAGAACATATCATATTAACAGAATAGAAGGCAAAATGCATGTGGCCGTTTCAAAAGACACAGAAAAAATCTATTTACTATGATAAAAAAACACTTATGATAAAAAAATTTTAACTTATGATAAAAAAAACACAGCAAATTAAGAATAAAATGAAATACTGTCATACTGAAAAAGAACATCTCATTACTTTTATTCAACATTTCTTCTAGAAATTCTATCCTGACAGTTAGGCAAAAAGAAAACATTAGAGGCATCCAGATTAGAAACAAAGAAGTGAAACTATTTTTATTTGCAGATGGCATGATATGGTATATATAAAACCCTACAGAATCTACAAAATAATTGCTTAACTAATAAAATGAGTTCAGTAATATTGCAAGATAAAAGATTGATATGAAAATGACATATATTTCTACGTAATCACAGTGAACAATCCAAAAATGAAATTAAGGCAACAATTCTATTAAACATCAGAAACATCAAAAGAATAAAGTACTTAACAAATTTCACAAAAAGTGCAATGAATACCTCAAAATATATTTGAGCAAATTACAAAATAAATCCCTAGATAAATAGGATATCACAAGGTCATTGATTAAGAGATTTAATATTATCACAATCACATAATGTTCAAATTGATCTATGGATTCGATGCATTCCCTATCATAATCTCAGTTGGCCTTTTTTTTTTAAAAGTGTATTTATTTATTTATTTATTTATTTATTTATTTATTTATTTAGAGACAGCACACATGCAGGGGAGGATGACAGAGTGAGAGAGGGAGAGAATCCCAAGCAAGCTCCATGCTGTCAGTGTGGAGACTGATATGGGCTCAAACTCACAAAATGTGAGATCATACCCTAAGCTAAAATCAAAAGTCAGATGCCTAACTGAGTCCCTCAGGAACCCCCCAGGTAGCTTTCTTGCAGAAATTGGTAAACTAATGCTAAAGTTCCCATGGAAATGCAAAGGTCCCAGAGAGACCAAACAACATTGAAAAGAACAAAGTTGGAGTCCTCACATTCTCTGATTCCAAAACTTACTATAAAACAATAACTATCAAGACAGTGTGGTGCCAACATAAAGAATGGCATATAGATCAATAAGCTGGAATTGATCAGAAATAAACCTTTATGTTTATGGTCAATTGATTTCTGGCAACAGTGCCAAGACAACTAAGAAGGGAAATATTGTTTTTCAACAAAATGATGCTGAGACAATGGGATATCCACACAAAAGAATGAAGTTGGAGACTTCTTCATGGGGGGCACCTGGCTGGCTCAGTCAGTTAAGTGTCCAACTCTTGATCTTGTCTCAACTCATCAACATCTCTCAGTTTGTGAGTTCAAGCCCCACACTGAGCCCCACTTCAGACTCGGCACTTGTAGCACAGAGTCTGGGATTCTCTCTCTCTCTCTCTCTGTCTCTCTCTCAGATTAAATAAATAAACTTTAAGAAAGTGAACTTGCTCCTCGACCTTTTATAATATACCTAAAAAAAGTGAATCACAGACCTAAATATAATAGCTAAAACTAGAAAACTTTTATATGAAAGCATAGAAGTATGTTGTATCAAGCAATAGTTTCTTATATAAGACATCAAAACACAAGTGACAATAAAAATAAAAAGACTTAAGATACCTCAGCAAAGAAGATAAATAAAATAAGCACATGAAAAGATGCTCCACACCACATTATCAGGAAAATGCTAATAAAGGAAAATGTTAATAATAAAAACAACAAAAATTCCACTGCACAAATAGTAGAATTATCAAAATGCATCACACTAATGACACCAAATACTGGTGAGGATGTACAGAGACAAGAACTCTCACTTATTTCTGGTGGGAATGAAAAATGGTACAGCCCCTTTGGTTTTTATTACAAAGCTAAAAATACTCTGATCATATGATTCAGTATTGTGCTCCTTAATATTTGTGCAAAGGAGTTGAAAACTAGTATCTTCATAAAAACCAGCACATGATGTTTACCAAGTTTAGTGTCAAAACTTGGAAACAACTAAGATGTTCTTCAGTAGGTAAATGAATAAACTGTTATACATCCAGAGAATTGAATATTATTTGTTGCTAAAAATAAATGAGCTATCAAGTCATGAAATGACATGAAGGAAATTTTAATGCATGTTAGTAGTAAAAGAAGCCAAACTGAAACGGCTATACAATGTCTGATTCCAGCTATATGACATTCTGAAAAAGGAAAACTATGGAAATAGTAAAAAGATCAGCAGTTGCCTGGGTTAGGGAGGTAGGAAGGATAAATAGGTGGTGAAAAAAGATATTTTAGGGCAATGAAAATACTCTGAATGATACTATAGTGATGAATATGTGTCACTATGTTTGTCCAAACTGATAGAGTGTGCAACACCCAGAGTGAACCCTTATGTATACTATGGACTTTGATAATTATGACATCAATGTAAGTATATCAATTGTAACAAAATCCCACTCTGGTGGTAGATGTTGATAATAGGAGAAAGCTATGGATGTGTGGGGTCAGGGAGTGAATGGGGAATCTCAGTACCTTCCTCTCCATTTTGCTGTAAACATAATGTCTAAAATGAAATTTTAAGGGTGCCTGGTTGGCTCAGTTGGTTAAACATCCAACTTTCCCTCAGGTACTGACTGATCTCGCAGTCTGCGAGTTTGAGCCCTGCGTTGGGCTCTGAGCTGTCATCTGTCGTGGAGCCTGCTTTGGATTCTGTGTCTCCCTCTCTCTCTGCTCCTCCCTTAATTGTGCTCTCTCTCTCTCTCTCTCTCTCTCTCTCTCTCTCTCTCTCTCTCTCTCGTAAATAAACCTTAAAATGAAATCTTAGAAAAATCTTAACTCTCTATCTCATGTAATACTTTAAATAAAATGTAGATAAATTCTCAAAAAAAAAATCTTAAAACCGAATAATATCTTTTTCTATTTTGTTAATGTTTCAGACAGAGCATGAGCAGGGGAGAGAGGAAGAGGGAAAGAGAGAAAGAATCCCAAGCAAGCTCCATGCTTAGCACAGTCTATACCCTGGGCTTGATCCCACAACCTAGGGGTCATGAACTGAGCCAAAATCAAGAGTTCGATGCTCAACTGACTAAGCCACCCAGGTGCCCCAAACGGAATAAATATTTTAAGATCATGCGTTTTGGGGAAGAAGCTGGACACAGTAAGCTGCCCCTAGGAAGGAGGAAACAAGTAGGGAACTGAAAAAACAGAGACAGGTTGAGAAAATATGTCTATATACATTAAAAAAGCCTCATATGCAGAAGTCTATTACTTTAATATGTCTATTGAAAACAAGCAGATTCTGAGGGATGATAGTAGGTATAAAGGTTTTCTTTAATATTGATAAAAGCTATCCCAGTAAAATGTATAATGAATTCACATTTTTGAAGAGCTTCATGATTTTAGAGAAGAAATGTATTCACACATACATAAAATATGACCAGTATGAATAAATTTGAGGGGAAGAAACCAGTTTTAATTTTTTTAACATTTATCCATTTTTGAGAGGCAGAGTATGAATGGGGGAAGGGCAGAGAGAGAGAGTGGGAAACAAATTCTGAAGTGGGCTCCAGACTCTGAGCTGTTAGCACAGAGCCTGACATGGGGCTTGAATTCATGAAAGGTGAGATCATGACCTGAGCCAAAGTCAGACACTTAACAGACTGAGCCACTCAGGCACCCCATAGAAACTGGTTTTAAATAACAGAATCATGAAGCAATGGTTTTTGAAAAATAAATGTCGTTTAATTTCATCCTGGCCTATTTGGTAAATAAGATGTAACTAAGTAGAAATCTTACTAGAATTAATAGAGACAAAGGAATATTTGTACTTAAAATTTTATTTGTTCATATACAATAAAGACCTCAAAATACTGCTTTATTTCAAATTAGATGCCATATGAAATGTTATTTATACCATTAATGTGCTTGGGAAGCATTTATGTAATGAAACATAAGTTTCATTACATTCTCATGAATTATGCATTTGTGGATCTAATTATATATGGTTTTTACTATACTAAGACGATTGAGGTAGATACATTAAGGAAATCTTAAAATCAGTCTTTGTAAGTAACCTACATTAATACTGTAGGTTCAGAAATATTTTAAGGATGCTACATTTTACTATAAAAATGTGGAATAGTTAATAAATTTCAATAGGACTAATTATTATTCTTGTTAGCATACAGTATTTCTTAATTTAAATTTTACTGATTTTATTAGCTGGCTCATTAAATGCAGATTTTCACTTGTAACAACCAAAGTGAATTAGTGACTTACTCATTTGGTTATACTATGAATTCACATAAAATCTCTGCAAAAAAAATCTCCTGCTTGCTCAGTGCCTTTGGCACTGATATGTCTCACCCCAAACTCAGAATATGCTTTGAGTTTCCATTGGGAAAACAAACATCTCATATTTCAACAATTTCTATCCAATGTTTTGAGTCCTTATGTTAACAACACGTTTAAACCTGATAAGCATTTGACTAATGTATTTCAGTGTGAGATGTATAAAATTTTTAATATGCTTCTACTGTATTGTAACTGAAGTTGATATGTTTTCTCCAAACCCTGAAAAGATACAAATCTGTTTTTCCTTTGGAGTTTAAATACAGCAGAAGTTGAATTAGATATGATAAAAGCCAAGCCACAAACTCACATTTGGCTATCCTCAGACAGCACAAGTTTTTCTTATTTACTTTTTTTGTCAGGCAGTGTTCATTTCATTTTAAAATTCTCCAAGCTATGGATCATCTCTCTGCTCTTTGGGGAGACTATTCCACCATCTAATACAGTTCACTAGCTATGTCAAAGTCCAGCTTTACTGGCTAGAAATCAGGGTAGAGTGGAATTTCCTTCTAACAGAAGGGCAATTTGACTCATTTTATTATTTTTATTACTGAACACCATAGTGAATTAGCCAGTTGACTGTGCATTCAAAGACGTGGGCCTGCCCTAAGGACTCACATCTCAGCAAATGATCCCTTTCCTCTGCCTGACTTGCACAGCAAAGGACAGAGAATGCAATCATCTTGATCAATGAACCCGAGTAAAAGCAGAGCAGGCAGGACACTAATCAAATAAGTGGATCTGCTGAGGCTAATCCTTCAACCCCAAACTTTGTTTCTTGAGGGCCCACAGGAGATAAGCAGAGAAAAGAAAGCTAGACAATATGCTGTACTTGCATGCCTCAAACAGGCCCTCTGCAGTTACATTTCCATTTAGTCACCTTGAGCATACGATGTAGTGTCACAGACCTAGAAATGCATATTCTGCTTCAGATGCAGTTCCATATATAACTTTGGTATTATCTATAGCCTTTAGGTTATGAAATATTTTGCCTGTAACTAAGAGCATCGTCACAGAGAGAGAAATAAGTAGACAACCAATTTGAAAATAATTAGTCTATAAGATTCCTCTTATATTATTCTTCATAGATCGTTACAATTAACCGCAAAGAATTACTCAGTGCAAAGAATGGGAATTAATATTTAAAGTGTGACACTAAAAGCTATGTCACCTTGTGAAAAAATATTTTACTTCCCACATTTCAAATGTATCTGTAAAACAATAATAACCACTTCAATAGATTGTTGTGAAGTGTATTTGGAATAATGTACTTAAGATGTCATGGAGCATAGTTAATATACACTATATTAAATTTTTCTCTTCATTTTTAAAAGAAATACTAAAATGCCAATCCTAAATGAAAAGTATTATGGACTTGTATGTAGTGTATGTATGTATGTAGTGTTTGGGGAACCAAAAAAAAATGAAAAGTGTGACTTATTTCGTAAAAAAGGAAATAAACTTAACTGATGAGTTCATTTTCATGAATGGCCAGAGTGGACAAATTATTTAATGGAAAGAGGGGAATATTCTACTAGAGAGTGTAAATATTTACTTTAGTATGAAATATTAAGTATTAAAGCATTTCTTTGAAATTCCTTTTCACCACCAGTCTATAGCTGTATCACATCCTTCTTTTCATTGGTGCCAGGTTCTCAGCTTTAAATTAGAAATTTTCTTTTACAAATGTTTAGTGAAATAACTAGCATATTTAATACTTAAAATATTAGTGTATGCATTTAAATGTAAAGAATGTTTTTAATGGGTAGCATTTACACCTGAAAAGGGAGCTAATGAATCGACCTCAATGATTACACATGATGAGGAATATTTGAGGGGCAAGATCATGCCAGGAGGAAGGGGAGTTTGAGAAGTTAAGCCCCAGAAAGATCTCCCATAACAAAAATATGTGCTGAGATGCCATGTAATTATATCTAAGAAACACACACACACACACACACACACACACACACACACACCTGCCATAAGATTAAGCATGGGGTATGTGATGCAGAGAAGTCAATATTGAGCAGGGAACTCCGATCGCCAAGGTCGAGAAGAGTATACAAAAGGTCAGTGATGACCTTAATCAACATAAATGATATGTTATTGTACTTTCAATCCTACATTAATTCGAAAAACATGATGTTGGGATGGGGATTGAATGTCTACAACTAACCAAAGGTATTTGAGCAATGTAATTCTCATTCAAGTACTTTAAAACAATATTTAATACTAATAAATACACATTAAAAACATTCTGTCAGAGGAAAATACTTCATGAGAAACAAGCTTTACTTTAACTTCATACAATCCAATGGCCGACTGGGCATTTGGACAAAGAGAGAGGCAAGCGGAGTGGAATTGCTGTCTTACTTTTAGAAGCTTCATTTCTGTAGTTGATCCACAAGACTTCCTTCATTCTCACAAATGAAATTTGCTTTTTGCTCCCTTCTATCTTGTTATTTGTCATTTTTATTATCAGCATGATGCTGTTTCAGAGGCTATCGTAAACATTTTTAAAAGAAATCGTTCTCGCTTTTGCTCATCTAATACTCAGACATAATTATATTTTATTTATTTAATAACAGTGTTGGGAGGCAGCTGTTTCAAAAGCTTTTCCTACATACTTCAACCCAGCTTATATCTGTTAAGATTTATTGGCTTAATTAATTATATCTTGGACATCATGAAATTCTTTGGAGCTACGAGAAAGCTTGATTGTTTTTAGAATTCTGATAATCATGGGAAAGTAAAAATTAATAGAGTTGATAATGTGCATCTGTGTATATTTGTATACCATATAACCACAAAATTATATATATGGTCAAAAAATGATAAAATACGGTTTTTGCTGAAGGCTGAGTTTTTCTTTTTCATTTCAATCTGTCTCTTGCGGAATGTTTGCAATGTGCTAGCAGGTTGTACAAAAGACAGGTGAAGCTATGCTATTTCATGAACTTCCAACACATGACTCTGTGAAGTCTTTTGTCAGTAAGCCAACCTTCAATTAATCACAATGTCTGAGAGTACTCTAACACCTGACATATTATTTCCAGGTCTGACAACTGTAAAGACAACCCTGGAGGGCAATTCCCATCCTCTATTGCAATACTTCTGAAGCCCTGTCAAAAAAGTAGGTGATAGATACAAAGACCTTTCAAGCTAATGTGCTTGCTGTTCTGGTGTCTGTGATGAAAAACTATTTTTATATGGCTATCAATTAACTTAGATGAGTAGATACTTAATTATATAGGAATTAAAAGAATGAAAACATCTTCATTTCCTCAGGGAATAGATGACTTTTTTTCCCTCAATGTGACAAGTTGTGTATGTGTTATTTCTCTGATTTCTGCTAAAAAGATGAGCTATAAATCTTTGGATATACTACGAGTTAAATAAGCAAAACCATAATTTTAAGTCATGCCTTTCTCTGAAAGGAAGTTTCCAATTAATATTCCTGTTTAACTATAAAGATCCAGAATAGAAGTAGGCTGTTGGAGTGTCACTATAGTTGTCCTGTTAGATTCAAGATTTGACCTGACCCATATCTATGAAAAAGCAAAAGAATAGGAAAGTAAGAATTAGTTATATTCCCTTCTCATTTTTTGAGGAAGAATTTTTCAGTTGTATTAATTTTTAATGGTGACCTTCTGTAACTATACTTCCTTGAAGACAACATTTAATGGTAGTAAATTATATTAAAAATCTCACCAATAACATTATGTATTTAACTATATTGTATAGTTATTTTATTTAGGAAATAAATTTCCTGATCTTCAGTCTTCCTAATGTGGTTATGAATCAACTGTGAATAACTGGAGAAAAACACATACAATAAATAGTGCACAATCTAGTCATTTCTATCATTTCTACAAAAATATTATTCTAAATAATTGTAAAATATTTCAGTTACTAATTTAAATAAATAAATACACAAATGAAAGCAAAATTTTTAAAAATATTGGCATCAAGGTGAAATTACACAACATTCTGATACAAAGACTAAAATCAACCACTGCATACCTACATGTGATTTATTTTATTATCTCGTACATTTTCTAGAAGTAGTTAATAAAGCCAGAAAGTTGTTTGATTTATTAAATATAGGCAATGTGTTTGATAAAATTTATGAGCACTATTAAGGGAAAAGAGACCTCTCCTTAAAACTTACATATATTTTATGTGTCAGAGAAGATGGGGTAGATGTATTTTTCCCCATTTCTTACACTAAATGCAACTAAAAGCCCTAGGTAAGTGACATTGCTTTTTTCCTTAATGCAAAATGTGGTTTGTGCTGCACCTCTATTTTCTTATTTCTTTCTGCTTCATACATTCCAGACTTAAAACTGGAGAAACTGACAACCTAGAAATGCCAATGGGTATGCACAGTAAAAGCCCCAACAAAAGCCTGTCCTCTAGACAAAAGACAAGGGAAAACAGCATCTTTGCATGACAGAAAACTTTAAGAAAATAACTGCTCTGGGGCATCCAAAACCAGAACAACAACAAAACAAATAGAAACCTGTGGCTTCTCACTCATCTACACCTGCAAATATTGAGTGGGGTCCCTAGACATGCTAGGCTGTAATAAGGCCTCCAAAATCCCACCAGAGCAGTGTCAGAGAGGTTATCATTTCTGACACCCTGTTGTGTTAGAAGAGACAACATGGGGAGACTGGACTGTTATGTTTCACTAGCAGTAATGATACACCCTTGCTCCCTCCACAGTGTGATGGTGTCAGAAGGGGCCACACTGGGGAATCAGTACTTTTACCATCTCTTGTGCTTGAAAGCCATCCCCAATCGAATATATTGGAAACCACATGGGAAACTAGATGTCCACCCACACCAGCATTAAGGAGGAACCAACACCCATCTCAGGTATCAACAGAGGATAAGTGGGCTTCTACCTCCACCGGTCAGTAATGGGACAGTATCCCATCCCCTGTCTCACTAGAGTGGTGTCAGAGAAAGCCAGTTAAAAGAGAACCTGTGGGCCTAACACCCATGAGTCCAGAGACAATATAAAAATATCCAGGTTTCAAACAATTCTTTTTCATACAAGAACAAGGAAGATGTTATAATAAATAAATTTTTAAAAAGAAAATCAGGGGCTCCTGGATGGCTCAGTCAGTTAAGTGTCTGACTCTTGATTTTGGCACAGGTCATGATCTTGAGCCCTGTGTCCTGCTCTGCACTGATAGTACAGAGCCTGCTTGGGATTCTCTCTCCCCCTCCCTCTCTGCCCCTTCTCCACTTGCCCTCTCTCTCAAAATAAATAAACATTAAAAAAAAAAGATAATCAATAGATGTCATTACTGAGATAGCAGAGATGTTAGGGACACATGTAGCCATGTTAAAAATGCTTCAATGACCAATTACGAACACAACTGAAATAAATACAAAAGTAAAAACACTCAAAGAAAAAGAAGACATAGGGATGAAACACATGGAAATTTTGAAACTGAAAAATACATAATAGCCAAAACAAACAAATAAACAGAAACAATTATATGAAGGAGATTGACAGCTAAGAAGCAGAATGGAGGAGACTGAGGAAATAGTGAACTTAAAAATGGAATAATAGAAATGACCCAATCTGAATGACAAAGCAAAATAGACCGGGAAAAAAAATGAACAGAGCTTTAGGGACCTGTGTGACTATGACAAAAAAGCTACATTTGTGTCACAGAGCTCCATGTCTTGGCATTGGACTCAATTTTGGTTATCTTTATATTCAAGCATCAAGAGCATATTCAATTAGATTAGTCAAAATCTCAAAACTCCCGTGAAGTACTTTGAAACACCCTGTCTCTAAACATAAAGCTTGACATAGAAAAAATGTTATTTTAGGTTTACACTTTGCCAAAACCCACGTCTTGCTTCCTGGTCCAAAAGCTTCCCCTGAGCCCAACAGATCTATCGTGGTAAGAATCATACACTCAACACAGTGCAACAAATCTTTATTAAGTACCTACAAGGGGCCAGGCCCTCTGAATTTTAACATCTGTTCTCCCTTTCTGGCATGGATTCCTTTTATCTGGATCACACAGCAAATTCCCATTGTTCCATCAAATTCAGTTCAAATGCAATCTTTACTGACTCTTTCAAAAAGATATGTGAGTTCCTTCATTTTTACTTCTAATTCAATACATTGTGCATTGATTTCTGCTCTCCTAACTATACTGTATGCTCTCAAAAGCTAGGACTCTCTCATCTTTGCTCTTCCAATTGCATTGTAATCTCTTCTGTTATGAAATGTATTTATAATTATCTGTTGCATAAATAAGTGGATCAATGTATTCAGCTATACATCAGATATTTTTTATTACCTACTGCCTTCTATGCATGATAATAGACAAAGTTATATATGGTGAATGAATGATGTTACTCACTGTTCTAAAGAATTCAGATTTTAGTGGAGAAAACATACCATTAGAGTACCGAAGTAATTATAGTAGAAGATAATGAGCTGTATACAAATCCCATAGTCTTGGAAGATTTTAAGAGTAAGCATAATTTTGCGTCTTTATATCCCAGGAAGCCACATGTCTCATAGTACTCTAGTGTGTATGATATTTTACTTGCTTAAAAAAAGCAAAGACTGAAAAATTTTTATAATACTCATTTTGTAACTGCCCTATCACCTTTTCAGCAATAACAAAAGTCATATTTTAACTGCTAGACTAAATTACCTTTCTAGCATACATCACTGGGCCAACCATACAGTTAATTCTCAATACTTTGCTGAAAAAAAAATTTACAGAAATAATCAAATTAGTGGTCTCCAGAAGTTTAAGTTGAGGTAATCCTTTCTGAATATATGTACATTTTATTTATTTTATTTTTTAACTTTTTTCATGTTTATTTATTTTGAGAGAGAGAGAGAGAGAGAGAGAGAGAGAGAGAGAGAGAAATCCCAACCAGGCTCCCCACTGTCTGTGCAGAGCCTGACACAGGGCTCAATCTCACGAACTGTGAGATCATGACCTGAGCTGAAATCAAGAGCTGGATACTTAACCAACTGAGCCACTCAGGCACCCCTGTATATTTTAAATATGCAATCCCCATTTCCTACTACAACAATATATCTAGTATCTTTAAAATATATAAATGAAAATAATTTTGTAAATATGAAATAAACAATGTTTATATAATAACTTGTAAATATTTTAAGGATAACTGAACAATTTAAAATTTTGGTTTTAGTTTCATTTATATCAAAACTTACAGTATCTTTTAGAAATATCTTAGTTTTTATAGTAAAAAACAGTACTTGAACAAATAATTTTATTCTTTCTTTTTTTAAATAATAAAAAGGTAAGAAGTCCATCCTGTTTCATCTTTTCAAGTATGTTTTCAAGGACCACTGTCCTATCTTCCAATTCTGTTTTTTTCAACACGTTCAACATTTTTATGTTCATACAATGCTGCATCTTTCATATTCACCTGTTATCTAGGGCAAGAGGTAGAATCAGGGTGAGAGGCACAGAGGTAAAGATTGAAGAGGCATGTCCTTAAAATTTTTTTCCAGCACACCTAGTGCCTGTATTTCTATGGTTAGAACTCTGTCACAAGTCAGCCCTAAGAAACAGGTTAGCTTGGGAAAATAATTTGGCTTAATCTATAGTAGTAGAATAACAAAATGAGAAGGGAATATGGACTACTAAATTTAGACAAATACTACATTTGTCTAAATATACCACTGTTTCTAGTTTGACTATCATAGCTCAAAATGGTAGTAACTAATGACCAAAAACAAATGTACAAACAAAAACACAACAGATTGAAATCAGAGAAATAGACAACCTGCATGAGTTTTTATTAACTGTGGAAAGAACATTGAATTGTCATATTCCATTAATGTTTTTCTTCTGAAAACGAATTAGAAAGGATAATTTTTTAAAAATTACGATATGGATCTAAAACCAACTGAAACTTTTATTTCTAAAATTTAAAACAAGAAAAAGAATATTACTAAATTTCCTGTGCAAGTAATAGGAGACTTTGTACAGGCAGACATTCCTGCAACAAAATCATATAATTATACCAACATTTCCAAAACTTTGGTTTATGAATGTTCTTTCCTTAGAATAGTACAATGAAAATGAACAGACCCTGGTGGCACTATCTTCAAGCCTTCTACATGGCAAAACTCCCACTGTTGCCTCAGGATATAATTTATGGAAGTTGCAGTTAGTGAGACAGAGTAGATCTATAGATTAAATTTTGGAGAAGAGAATGTTTTTGTTTTTGGTAATGTTGCATATTTGAATAGTTTCTTGTTGCATCCTAATACATATTGTTTTGCATCTCCTTGCTACAAGCAGGTGACTTTGGAGAACTTTGGTGTAAAATTCTGTAAAGTTCTTGAATTTAAAATTTCAAAGACATCTTTTAGTTGAAAGCACTACAGTAAACTTCAATTCTAGTCCATGATCATTAAAACACTTTTATGCTAGGATGTCCTAGGAGATAGCTTTCACTGAAACTTCACCGAAAGGTGAAATCATAACTGCTGGTTTTCAGCTTCATAAACTGGTTCCAGAGCCCTACTGTTTTCTAATTTCACTTCCCATTCCCACTGTTTTGTTTTAGTTTTCTATATACCAACATATTATATTTCAAAGAAAATACTTCAATTTTCCAATTTACAGAAAGACTATTTTGAACAGTTCAGTGTCATAGTAGTTTTATGTTACAACTTGTTTCAACAGGTTATACTTTGAGTACAAATTCAATACCAAATGCATTCAACTACATGTTTACCTTTTCAAAGGAATAAGTTTCACATCCTTAGGATTTTAGATTTACACTGGGATGATTTATCTTTCTAAATAAATTTCTATTTTTCTGACAACTTTTTCTCACCTAATATATTAAATTACCTTTCTAGACACTTACTAGATAAATCCACCTGTTTTGTTTTATTTATTTAATAAATAAATAACTACATGTTTCTACATAAACCTCTGTATTTGTTTCTATCCTCAAATAGAATTTCCTATTCAAAGACAAATTTAATTTGATAGCATTACTCACTTTCTTATAATAATTAATATAAGTTGATATATTCACTTTAAGTATTATTTTAATTGCTAAAGACGTTCTTCTCAGTTTTGCTTAGAACAGAAGGATAACCAAATAATCATAGACATATATATATATATATATATATATATATATTTTTTTTTTTTTTTTTTTTTTTTTTTTTTTTCAGAAGGATACAGCACCTGTCCTGAGAACATGACAACTCTATTCCTGGTAAGGACTACGCATTTCCCTATTTTCTTACAACAAAGACTACCAAAGTATAGTAGTCCGCACTTATCCGCAGTTTTGCTTCCGGCAGTTTCGTTACCTGCCATCAATCTCAGACTGCAAGCATCTTACCGTCCTTCTGACGAATCATCAGATGGTCAATTAGTAGCCTGACTCTACATCACAATGCCTACGTCATTCTGCCTCAAGTTACCTCATCACGTAGGCATTTTATCATCTTACAGCGTCACAAGGAGAAGGGTGAGTACAGTGCAGTAAGATATTTTGAAAGATATAATAGTCATGTAACTTTTAGCACGGTGTACTATTACAATTGTTTTATTTGTAATTAATTTATTGGTGTTAATCTTTTACTGTGCCTAATTTATAAGTTGACTTTTATCATCGGCATGTATGTATAGGAAAATACAGGGTTCTTTACTATGTGTGGTCACAGGCATTCATTGAAGGTTTTGCAACATACCTCCTGCAGCGAAGGGGGTGCTACTCTATTAGGCAGGTGGTAAATAACTGTAGTTACTAAACTGAACTAAACTTACATTTAATCTTCTAAAAATAATTTTGTGTTTTATTCAACAGTTTTATTTCATATATGTTGTATGTAATAATTAGAAATAAGATTAAGTTCCATGCCATTTCAGGTAATATCATTGGTAAAGTTTTTAAAACATATTTCATACATAAAATTATCAGAATAATTATATTAATACACCTTTCCTTTAAAATGTTTTTTTTCCCATTTCTAAAAGTGTATTTTTCAAAAACAAGTTTAGCTATCTTAAGGCATAAATTTGATACAGTATCTTTCATTTTAGAATTATAATCTTGCAAAGAATTTGTAAATGACCCTCTGTGGGCTTGTTCATTATTCATAAATCTTGGGTTGAACTTGATCTGTATAGTCAGTAAAACTGACCCTTATGCAATTAAAGCAAATAGTTCATTTAATTCATATTAGAATTTAGTTATCAGTGAATTATCCTTGCAACTTATTTATACATGCTCAAGGTTAGTGCTACAAGTCATCCTTGCTTTTACTGTGTGTCAAACACTTTTCCTCAAAGAAGAAAGGAGAGACAATTATGAATCTGACTCTATGATAGCACCTAGTGTATTAATTATAAGGGATTTTTTGCGTATATAATTCAGGTCCCTGTATCACATCCTTAAGCATATGTGTGCAGCTATGGAAGCATGTATCACAAAATAAGCTTCCCATTGTTTTCCTTTTTCTTTCGTTTTTCTTTGTTTCATTTTTTTAAACCTTATGCTTCAGTCTTTTTCACCTTGAACATAATTCATTGTAGGAGAAGATTAGTTTGGGGGGATGCAAGCAAGATTGTCACAGTGGAAATGTCTGCTCTGTCGAGGGACTGATCCTGGGTCAACCCAGTTTGTTTCCATCTCCACAGAAAATGAATTAACTAAGAAAAAAACATGTAGCCTACTATGTGCCTTACTGAGTGACCAGGTATTAAAATATTAAAAATAAAAAGGAGAATATGAACAAACTCAGCTCTCAAGAACCTTATATTGTGTCTCAGTGGTCTTTCACCAACATTCTGCATCCTTGACTGCGTACTGTCACATATTAAACTTCTTTTCTCATTTCACAAGTAATCCTCTTTTAATGAACAAATACTCCAAAATTACTTTCCCATTTGCTTTCTTATTGTTAGCTAACATTGCTATATATCAGACACTAACGGATACTAGTTATGTGCTTATACTAGCTATTATTTAATTCAGAGACTCTATTAAGTAAATCCTCCTGTTACCCACTTTTTTTTTTTTAAATTATGATATTGTGATTTTGGTGGTTGAAGAAACTCATGCAAGGTCCCACAACTAGTATCCTACTCTGCAGCCACATGGACAGTTTTCTGACCCCATGCCAAATTCTTAGTCACTGAGGCAAAATATTTAATTACAATTTGTATTCCCTTTAAGTAAATTTGTTTAAACAAAATCTCTTCCCAAACTGTTAGCACTAAGAATGGGATAAAGAAATAGCTCCTTTTCCACTGTCTACATTTATGTATAACCTAATTTCCAACTACATAATCAGATTGAGTTCTTGAGAGCAATCTTACATGGCAGGTATTACTATTCGTCATTTTCAAATGAAGATGATCTGGCTCAGAAACTTCAGGGAGTTTTGCCGAGTATCATACAGCTGATAAGTGCCTAAGCTAAAATTTCAGCCTCCGTTTTCTAACTAATTTCTTCTGCTCCTTCCATGACCCCTGCACATTTTTTAACAAATCTTGGTGAAACTTGGTCAAATGTGTCCTTTCATTAGTCATGCAACTTGGTTTATTCTGACAATGTATATGAATAAACTTGGCAAAAAAAATAGAAAATGAAATGGGAGTAGTTGTGGTACCTCTATTTAATCTAACAGCATAGAGGAGTGGAATTAGAGAGTGGCAAGACAGCAAGTGAAAGAGTAAATTCCTTCTGAAGACACTTGACTCCACAGCCCAGAGCAAAACAGGTATTTGAATATCTTTACCTCCACAGAGAAAGCCCTAAGTAGGAATGCCAATAGCAATAGCAATTGCTATTCTTCGCTATGACAGACACTTTGGTAAAAACCCTACTAAAGGAATTTTTTATTCTCATTTGATGGTTGTATCGAGGCAGAGAGAACTATAACAAGAATCTTCCTGGATCAAATTCCAGAAAAATAGGGTTTCTGCCTGGAAGGAAAGAGAAATAATGAGTTTTGTTCTTCAAGTATGACAGTCACTTAGCATGGTAAATAAGACAAAATATAATCTGCTTCCCTCGCAAGCTTTCTGCAAGCTTCATTTCCTACTACCTCTTGCTCAAGTACTCAGACGTGCTAACTGCCATGTATATTGTGTTTGCACAGCAGTATAATTTTGCACATGTTGTCTTTCCACTTGCACATGCATTCCCTGCTTTGTGTATTTTTTAAGTAGCATATTCTGTTCCTTCAAGAATCTAACTCAGGTTTTTCCTATTTATGAATATTGTCTTGATTGTACGAGGCAATGGGGTCTCCTATTATTTGTTCCTACAGCATTCTGTTTATACCCCTACTATGCATTTTTCTCTATTAAAGTGTTGGAGAGGCAAAATTTTTCTTTCATCCTTTTTAGGTTCTTTGCCTGGTCTAACAATTAAATTGACAGAGTCAGATTGACAGGACAAAAATTTAATTTTGTATGTATGGGAGCCCCATAAAAATATGAGACTTAAAGTTAAGTGACCAAAGCAGGAAACATTTTATACATTTTAGGCAAAGGAACAATAGATTTGTGAAGAACTGGAAAGACAATGGGGTTTGGGCTTGGTGTGCTAAATTGGTAAAAAAGTAACAAGTTTTGTTTATAAAGGCTTCTCAACCCTAGATTCTCTATATTTGATGATAAAGATGCTTTTTATCCTCCTGGAAAAAGGAGGGTAACTTTTACATGGGAAAGTTATCTTCTGCTTTCAGGGGGAAAAGGCAGGGTCAAGGTGTTCTTGTGCCAGCTGTTTCTCAAGTACTTTTAATTCAAAATAGCCAGTATGCCCAAGTGGTTTGTTTTGGGGTGATATATTCTGGACTCCTACAGTAGTTTTCTGGTTCTTGTCTGGCTCCACAAAAAAACTGAAATTCTTGAGAAGACTGTGTCCTATTTAGTTCCTTGGCATCAAACACAAACCTTGGTTATAGTTTGAAGTTAATGAATGTTACATTAAAGAACTAGATGAATTTATAAAATTAGTTTCCAAAATAACAAGTTACTGTATTTCCTGTTAGATGGGTAAAGAGAGCATAATAACTGTAATAGGCCTTTGGATGGAGGGAAATCCCGATAGCTTCTTGCTTCTTTACATTAACAAATAGGTATGGCTATCTTAAAGTCATTTATAATCATGTCTGCAAGAGACTTATATCTAATTATGGTGCAGCACCATGAAATTGTACATATTTAATGTGGCAATCAAATTTATTGAAGTATTGTGTTTTATTTATGAACACTCTTCCTTAGATTTTATATAGCATAATCATTGTCTCAGAGCTTAAAATAGTTAGTGAAAATTAAGTATTCCATAAGAAAGTATCATCTGGAAAATTAATATTGTACACATGTAGTATTAGACATCTGAAAAACTGTGATACATGCTCAAGTTTGATTCAAATATTCTCTGATTCTGTAGACAAATGAAAATGGAGTTTGATTTTCAGACTCTAATGTACATATGAATCACCCGGGGGTCTTGTTAAAATGCAGATTTGGATTTAGTAAATTTAGGGTGGGGCCTGATTATCTGGCTTTCTAACAAGCTCACCAGGTTTCTTTAAATACACTTTAGAGTTTGAGACACAGATTGAAGGGATATTTGGATTTCTCTCTAGCAATTAAAAAAAAATTAAAGTTGAAATGTTAAGTAGAATCCCTCCTTAATATTTATCTCAGTGTCTAATTTGACCAAGAGACTAAACACTTTGAGCGCTAAGGGTCCTCTTTGAAATTACCTGGAACAATGATAGTGCTTAGACACAGAAAAAAAGATTTCAGGCAGACACATGTAGAGGGCACACTTTTGAGGTCAAATTACAAGGGGAGATTCTGGGCCCTGGGAAACAAACCACCTGAAGCAAGAAAGTAGAATGATATACCATAGGATACCCCATAGGAACCAATGGTTACAGCTTGTGTCACTTGAATATGCCCCTTCTAGAAATCCTGGTGAAGTGTGTGTTCTGAGAGAATAGAGAGTCAAAAATCCCAAAATAAAAAATAATTACAAAATGAAACTCCTACTAAATATCTCCTAAACATTGAAGGCTGGCACCTTCAATCAACTGAGTAGCAGTTGAGAAAACTTCAAATAGTCAACTAACCAGGTTAGTAAACAAGCTGCAATGACAGTAATTAATAATCTTCAAGGGAGAGTTGACCATCTGCTTGTGCAGTGGAGGTGACATTTGAGTAACAGATAAAAAAAGTGCATGCTTCGTAATTTTGGTCCAAGAAACAAATTTGACAACTAAACAGTATAATGTACACTGTAAAATATAAAGTAACTTTATTATTCTGAAATTTTCAACCTATTCTGAATATTAAAAGAAGTTAGGTATTTTGGGGATTTGTTTTTATTATCTTAACCCTAACGTCAGCGCTTTGTGGGTAATAGCTGTAACAATCAGATTTAAGTATGCTAAATGTTTCCATTTGAAATTTTAATGGGGTAAGTAATTATTATAAAATATGTTGATTTCTCATTGTCAGTGAAAATTGCAATGCAATGCACAGCAAGCTTTTAACTGAGTGAAAATAGTTTTTATAGTGTCAGTTTATGGCATACCATCAGTAATTGTCTAAGCAACCATTATATTTTTATTGGGGACACATATGGTAAAAACTGAAATACTCATGTAAAGTCTTTACATTGCTTGTTGTTTTTTCATAGTTTATCTTATATTTAAATACCAGTACTGCCAAGTTCAAATTTTGCTGCTATAGTGAATTCCAAAAGGGAATATTTTAACATTCAGGTATGAATATAAAGTAATTATATTGACTTTGCAATCCAAAAATGTGAAAGTCAGTAATTTTTTCAACAAACATGTTTTATTATACTGTCATTTTTTTTTGCAGAATACAATAGCATGCTGGATCTCAGAAATCATTTTAAACATGAAAATATCCACAAGGTAAAACACAAATTATAATACATACCTGATAAATCACGTGATACTTAAAAGAGGATTAGGGAGACATCTGGTAGCCAATTCATAGCACTTTAGGCTATAAACTAAAGAAAAAAAAAAGTCTTGAAAGTCCAAGACCCAAAAGGTGACGGGGCTCTCAGAGCCACAGTGAGACTTGGGATGCCAACTGGTCTCAGGCAGTGTGGCTGTTCTCAGCCCTTCCCTATGTCAGCCACTTTTAATGTGTTACTGTTTTCATCCTCAGACATTCTCAAGCTCATTTGGCCTGCCATGGCCTTTAGCAGTGTTATGCCCAGAATTCGTGATCCCCAAAGACCACTAGGGAGCCAAGTCCGATGCAAAAGCAAAGAGCCTTTATTCGAGCTAGCTCGAGCTCAATCCCCTACCTGCACCGACGCAGCGGTGAGATACCAGGGAAAGAGAGCGAGTTTCAAAAGGACAAAGGTTTTATTGGGGCCTGGGGGCAGTTGGTGAGGTAATGGCTATGGCCTCAGCCGATTGGCTGGGGAGGGGTCCTGGGGAAGGGTCCGGCAGGTGAGGGAGGGTTTACTCGAGGGGAGGAGGTGTGGTCAAGGTGAAGGACACAGAACAAGATGGAGTCAAGGGGAGGAGGTGTGGTCAAGGTGAAGGACACAGAACAAGATGGAGTCGGCTGGCGTAGGCCCGCCCTTTCAGCAGGTGCTAGAGAGCCCTGAGTATTGCCTGTGTCCTGTATCCAATCCCTAGCTACTGCGCAGTACAATGGTCACATTAGCTTTGTAACCAGTATATTCACTGGTTATGTCTGAAATTTAAGATACCTCAGTATTTAGAGTGATATGTGTGTGTGTGTGTATGTGTAAGAGAGACAGAGAGACAGATTAATATTAACCTACACCCTTGGGATGGTTAAATAATATTTGTATGACCCTAATTAGGTATATACAATTCAGAGTTGGTTTCTGTAATCAGAAATTCATGATTTAGAGCTCCTGTATAAGCCCATTACACATTACTAATATGAAACAGAAAACTCATGATTAAAATAAAGATTAAAAATGTTTTATTTGGAGGAAATAAGTGATGATTATGATGTATAGCTATCTAGGAAGATGGTATAGAACATTTACAATACACACACATTCATTCTTTCTCTTGATCTCTTTGTCTCTCCATCTCTTTCTTAATCAAAGACTAATTCCTGATCCACCTAGAAGGCTGGCTTATCCTGTCTTTAATGTATAATTTTATGTACCTTAGAGTGAACTGAAAGTTTCAACATATTTTTAAGAGTGCCTAAAAGATAGCAAGTATCAGTGTTACAGAATAAGTTACATAATTATTTCTGTACATGTTTGGTAACAATATTTGTGTGTTTTATCAGAATCCAGTCTGAGGCTCACTTTCATTATAGCATGGTCCATGTTGGCAAGATTGGGAAGTTGGATATATCTCCCATGTGGTAGTCAAAAACCACCAATATCTACTAAAAGAACCTGACATTAGGTCTGTCAACAACAGTCACTTTGATATTCATTACTTTGCATATTTCTGAAATATTTCACTGACAAAAGGAGCAATCATTTGTACAGTTTAACATCAAAAGTACTTGCATCACAGACTAAAAGTTCTATTTAAAGGCAAACAGTAACAGTATTTACAGAATAAGGTAAGGTAACAGTATTTGCAGAAATTCTGAGTCTTAAATTTGAAGTTTCAAATATGATAAGTGTTATGCCCAGAATTCGTGATCCCCAAAGACCACCAGGGAGCTGAGTCTGATGCAAAAGCAAAGAGCCTTTATTAGAGCTAGCTCGAGCTCAATCCCCTGCCTGCACCCACACAGCGGTGAGATGCTGGAGAGAGAGCGAGTTTCAAAAGCACAAAGGTTTTATAGGGATCTAGGGGTGGTTGGTGGGGCAATGGTCGTGGCCTTAGCCGATTGGCTGGGGAAGGGTCAGAGTCCCATCGCGCAGGCTGCCGGGCGTGGTTTGAACGGGAAGTTTGAAGGGGTGAGTGGGAAGTTACTCAAGGGGAGGAGGCGTGGTCTGAGGTTTGAGCTGTAATTTCTTTCTGTGGTTTTCCCAGAAAGGGGGCCATGTCAGGGACGTAGTCACTCAAGATGGAGGACCCAGAACAAAATGGAGTCGGCCGGCCTAGGTCCGCTCTTTCAATAAGCGTACAAATCTGAATTTTATTTTAGAAAAACAATAATTTGTGAAAAATATAATATTCAACAAACATTAATATGTGTATACCTAGCTACTATTTGATATTAAGAATTACCAGAGGGGCGCCTGGGTGGTGCAGTCGGTTAAGCGTCCGAATTCAGCCAGGTCATGATCTCGCGGTCCGTGAGTTCGAGCCCCGCGTCAGGCTCTGGGCTGATGGCTCAGAGCCTGGAGCCTGTTTCCGATTCTGTGTCTCCCTCTCTCTCTCTGCCCCTCCCCTGTTCATGCTCTGTCTCTCTCTGTCCCAAAAATAAATAAACGTAGAAAAAAAAAAAAAAAGAATTACCAGATAGTCATAAAGCCTTTAAATGAATTTGTAACTCAGTGATTATGTAGAATGTTTCATGTGCCTTCTTTTGGTATCATCATAGAATACATGCACTTTGTTGCCGACTCTGTTAGTTGCTACTCAGTTATCTATTCTGTGTCCTTATTTTGTAAAAGGTACCATAGTGCCCAGTTGAAAAACTATATTTCTCAGACTCCTTTGCAATTTAGTCCTGTCATGAAACAGAATTATTTCTAGTGAATTTCCTGCTGGGGATATCCGGGAAAATTTACTTTCCTGATATGAGCATCACTTATTTCCTTTTGTTGCTTACATATCCTTGAATTTATTTTGGCACTGCAAGCATGAAGCCATAGGTAGAGCACTATCTTGCAACCACAGGAAAACTGTAAAAATAGTCATTTATTAAAGATGGTAAAGTGGAAAGAAGGAGCTTGGGGACATTGCTGATACCATAGAAACTTCGTTGCAGCTCTGGGCTGCTTGCCTATACATGTTTCCTTATATGAGGAGTCACTGGGTGGGGGTGGGGGGCACTTTTCTATTACGTATAGCTAAACACAATCCCAAACTGTTTAAAATTCTGATAATTAACACTTTTCATCTTGTCAAAAACAACACCCATAGCAATAATTATTCACTAGAAAGAACAAACTTTTACATATTTTTGGTTTACTTTTTTAAGAAGAAAAACCAAGCATCTATTAGTATGCAGACATATTTTAAAAGGAAGCAATTCAAGTGTTGTCCCACGATAATCTGTTAACAACTTTCAGTAAATTCATCGGTCCTGGGTGAAGAAGAGATCAATCAAAATTGATTAGCCTCAGTCTTAATTTTGAACATTTCTGTTTATTTTATATGGATAATCCAACTTTGAATATGCTATTGCTAATGATGATAAATAAAATCATACTTAATATTTGGAAATACTGATATAGGATACGTAGTATTTTGACATGTGGTGTAACCTTACTTTGAAAATAACTGAATTTGATAAAAACACCACCACAATTTTATTTTGCATTTTACTTTAAAAATATTTTATGTATTTATTTTTGAGAGAGAGAGAGAGAGAGGGAGAGGGAGAAAGGAAGGGGAGAGAGAGAGGGAGACAGAATCTGAAGCAGGCTCCAGGCTCTGAGCTGTCAGCATAGAGCTCAATGTGGGGCTTGAACCCATGAACCATGGGATCATGACCTGAGTCAAAGTTGGACACTTACCGACTGAACCACCCAAGCACCACTACCACAATTTTAAAATTAAACAAATTGACGATAAAAGGAATGAATGACTTCTGAAGTATGATTAATATATTGAGGAATCAGATTTTATATAGTCATTATTCTAAGTTGATTCCAATTTTGAAGTTAGACTGTTTTAATTACCTTTGTTATGGTTCTGGGAATATTTTAGAAGAGTAGGTCATGTGAGCTGGTATCAATTGAAGTAAAATTAAGTTAAAATGTGAAGGAAGCAAATAGAGTTAATTTACCATTTTCAGCCAATGGTTTTCACATTTACACTATTACAGCAACCCATTGCCATAGATATTTTAATGGGTCCGGTCATCTCAAACTAATCCCTTTCTGAAAATGTTAACTCAAATAATCCACCTTCTCAATTCATATTTGATTTTCTTTGAGATGACAAGTTGATCCTTGTTCTCAGTGAGATGTTTAATCTGGTAACCAAATTATTTTTATGCCAATTTATTGATTCCCTCTTGCCATCACTTTCTTTCCAAGGCAAAGACCTCATGTCATTGTTGAAAAGATCTTCAGCTTCTTATCCCTTTCTAGAACCTGAGCCCTGAGCAGTTCCTTCTTCAGTGTTCTGAATCCATTTCTCTTTATGGCCTTGGGGTCCCACTCTATTATGATTCCCTGTTATTTCTGGACATTTACTTTATAGATATAGGTTTGTTGTTCCATTTAAATATTTGTGTGACTCAATTTCTCTCTGGAAAATACTATTTCTTGCCCTAAGAAGTTGCTTTGTTTTTGTGTATTTTTTAAATGTTATCTATAGTAATTACATTGTCAGATTACTACTTCTCACTCATACTTAAATGAAATGAAATATGATTTGAGTTATGATCATCCCACTGGAATGCCCAGTTATTAATACCATCACACCTTCAAAATCTACAGACGAGTTTTAATTTGCTCTATCGTTTTTTTCTTTGACACTCAGTAAAATATAGCATAGCTCATGACGCCCTCCTCTGGACAATCTCAGTTTTCCATGGTTGCCATGATGCAACTCCTTTGAAGTTCCTCTCTCATTTCTTTGGTTGCTTTGAAGGTGGTTAAAAAAACAAACAAACAAAAAAAACAAAAGTCCACCCTTATGCTTTTTCTTGACATAAGTCAGTGTTGTACCCTACCTTCTTCTGCCACTGATCCTACTTCTGAAATATTCCTCATATATCTTTCTTTCTTTCCAATGTTTTTTTCCAAATTAGTATAAGGCCATATAAGTCTTACCATGTTGTATAAACATCCTAAATGATTATCTTAGTGTTTTTCCGCATACATGACTTTTCTACAAAAGTGATATGCTATTGCATATTTAGAGATAAAATAATAAAAGTTGTGACTAAAAATCTTAACCTGAAATAGTTCTTTCTGACCTGGCCCTGAGAAATACTTTCTAGCACCATTTACAGAAGCTTTCCTCCTGAAACTTTGGTTCCGGCTATACACAATGACTTGCAATTTTCAAAATGTGCTATGCTCTTGCATATCTATTCGGTAGTATACACTGTTCACTTTCTGGACTGGCCTTCTTCTGCTCTACCAATCAGGTTACTTCTCATTCCTTTTCCAATAGCCCGCTCAAAAATTACTTTTCCTATGAATCTTCATTTGAAAAGAGAGTTAAGCTCTCCTTCACAGTCCCATAGAGGTTGATATCTACTGGTATTAAATATTTTCCAACAATATTAATAAAAGTTAGCATTTGGGTGCTACTCCATGCAAATATTCATTCCTAATAACAACCCTGAGATAGATTTGTTAACATCCCTGTATTACAAAGTAAGGAAACAGAAATGGTTAAGCAACTTGCACAAGGTCTTGCATCTAGTACACAGCAGAGACAGCACAGCGTGTATAAATTTTATTCCATTTTAATATCTTCAATAAAAAACACAGCATCCAGCTGAGTGAATTCCTCAAAGCAGGTACCTAACATGTTTGTTGAATGTTGAATGAGATAGAGGAAATACATGAGCAGACATGGGAACATACAAATAATTCAGTTAAGTACTCGAAGCTGCTTCATCATGTCTCCTTAATTACTGTTCACAAGAGAGGCATCAAGATTTAAGTTTAAAAGCTTATGTACAAACCAGCATATGGTAATTTCAACAGTTTTTTTCCCCTCGTGTGGGAATGAATTTAGTTTATAGACAGATGTTTGATTTAGGTATGTAGACAAAAATATCAGAAATGCTAAAGAAAAATTGAGCAGAAATCAAGAGGGTCAATGTAGTCAGAAAATGAAATTCCATTATTTCCCTCCTAGACTTCTTTTCTCATTCCTTTAAGCTTTCAGTGGCATTATTTTGTGATCTTGGAAACTTTAATCATTTCAATGCTTTGGGTAGACACTTTAAGTACATGATCATAAATCTTAGTGAGGAGGGTAGAGCCAGAACATTTTGTAAATTTATTGTTGTCAGTGTCATTTTTAATAAGATCCTTCTGTGTTTTCGATATGCGAACAAGGTTCTAAGGGAAACAGGAGCAACCTTAATTTCAGTTATCTTCCATCAAAAATCATATTCATTATATAAAGAATATTTCAATTGACTTCTTAGAAATATTTTAAATATAGTCTTTGATTTATAATTTAAAAGTTTATATCAACTATTACAAACTATACTTATGTTACAGAAATGTGCAAAATGTTACAAAATGTTACAAAAATGTACATTGTTTTCCCTAAAAATCCTCATCAAGCTTCTGTCATACATACTGTGTTCATTCATGACTTTACTCATCTTTACCATTCTCTGGAAATGCCACCCTCTTACCATATCATATCTTACCTTCCAGGTTTCACTGAAATAACAATATTAATTGATTATTTGAGCTGCTCATTATTTGAGTTTCTACAATGCTTATAAATCTGTTCTACATTATATAGCACTTCTTTGCCCACCCCCCCTTTTTTGACCCTCACTTTTTTGGTGAAATGTTTTCTTAATATGCATTTATTGTGCAGTGACTACAAGCCAAACACCCTGCTGGGGGCTAAGTTTATGTGATGGCGAAAGAAACAGAACACACACAATAAAAAAGAATGGTGGAGCCAAGGCCATGGAGAACAATGAAGTGTAAAATGGCCTACGGTCACAAACTGGGACCTAATCAAGAAACATTCTCAACCTTCAGTGGAGGCTCCCTTTGCAACTTCTGCTAAGAAAAATTAAGGATGCTAAGGAAGAGTAACTACTATTTGACATTCTGAATCCTAGTATTTATTATGGCTGTCTTATCCCCATTTTACTATTTAATGCTTAATACACTTGATATATCTGTATATCTATATATCTATATCATCTATCTATATCTATATATTATCTCTCTCTCTCTCTCTCTCTCTCTCTATGGATTCAGGGCTTAGAGAAGGGGATGAGAAATAGTAACTGGACATTTGTGTGTGTGTGTGTGTGTGTGAGTGTGTGTGTGCATTCTGGATCAAGAAAAGCCATATTAATTGGCTCTCAGTGCAAATTTTAGTAAAATAAAAAAAAAGGAGGAGGAAGAGAACCACCACGGTATTCAGATCTTATGTAGGGACCATTACAATATTCTGAACTTTGAGTCTGATATCGTGACTGAATGGGTCCTTGAACAAGAAGAAAGATTCTGTTGGATGGAATCATGAAATATTTGCTTGTACTCTGTACCAGGCCTGTCCTTGTGTGAGGACGATACTTTCCATTGACTCCATGTATGTGAATGTGGCACTTTAAGCAAGGGCTTTGAGAGTCATCATGAATTCTGAATTTCCATTTTCCCAATTGTCATGAGTCTGGATAATCACAGACAAAGGCTTCTTTTTTTAGCTTGGGTTCAGCAATGAAAAAGACTTGCCACAAAGCCAAAACTGTCCTGCAAGGGACATTAACATGATTGAGAAATCAACTTTTGTTCTTGTAAGCTAATGAGAACTTAGTTTACTTTTTTCTGCAAGACAGCTTAGTCAAAGTTATATGATAAAGACATAAAACAAAACACACATTGATCATCATAAAACTTAATGGTCTATTAGCACAGAAAGCTCTTAATTTAATAATTATAGAAAAAATATAAAACTGCAACTGAGAAAAGTGTTATAAATAAGAATCATAAAGAGACTCTGTTAAAGGAGTATGCAGTAGTAATAGATGTCAAAGGAGGTACTCCTGAGCAGAATTGCGCTTACACCCTGAGAAGAGGGCTTCCTGCCCAAGTCCTATGCCTCTAGAGACTCAGGTTTCAGAATGCTTTCCTCAGAAACTTCCAAGTCCTACTTTGATGCTGGGACAGCTGAGGCTGGCAGTGCCATCTGAATGGGGTATTCCAGGTCTGGACCTTGATAACATGCGCCCTAGTACCCGTTTATCTCCTTTGAAGAAAATAACTTAATGAAAAGAAAAATTTTATAATAGCACCAGAATCACTATGTCATTATAAGATTATGTATCTCTGAAGTCTACTCATTGAATAGAGCTGTAACTTATATTTCACATTTTTAAGTATTAGAGAATCATTGGTGACAAATTCCGTCTATATGAAAATGGTCATCATAGGTGAAGGCTACTATCTGTATATAATATATTACCATGCAGAAATGAAAATAAATACAACAAATGTGTGGATATAAAAACTCATAAATTTCAGAAACAATGTTGAGTGAAAGATGATAAACATAACAAGATTTAGCATAATGTAATTTTTTCATGGATTTGAAACACATCCTGGTAAATTGGCTTCAATGAACAGCATTATTACTATAGTAATGCACACACAGGAATCTCATTTCCTAGCAATGTTGGGGGGATACTCTATAGTGAACCAATGATATCAAAGAATAAAAATAGGAATTGATGTTTCTGTTACATGTTGGTGGAATATTGCAAAATGTACCCATACCATAATTTATAAAATATCCAATATTTTACCTTACAAAACTCAAGTAATATGGTTAAAATAAATTATAAATACAGATCTGATAAATTATTTGGCTAAAATGTTACCCTTTAAGGGAAAACACTCTGAAATTCTCTTTTCACTCTTTTTTTCAGGCCCCCGGCAGTTCACACTGATTTCCATGTTGTCTTATAAAGGCAGTATTAATTCACCCACCTATCCAAAAATTTTTTTGAAATTGTTTGCAATAACAACATCAGGTGCCTATAATGTAAATGGGAAGGGGTAGGGGAGACTAAAGGCAAATGATAAATAATATAAGTACTATGAATGAATTAAAAAATTTGATCATCTTTATTCCAAGCTGTTATTATCAATTTGAAAAAGAATTTAACATGATTGGGAAGATCAGATATTCCCAATGTCTATCTCTGATTTTCTTTTTATTCCTAAAAATCTAAAGCATTTAAAAACAAATTACTTCCAGGGACTTCTCATGCTTCCCCATGTAGCTTATAGTTACTGCCACCTAATGAACATGCCTACTCCCTGAAATTTACTAATTTACTAACATTGAACATTTTGAACACTTTTCATTACCACATCTAAATTGGCACCATTCACACTACAGCAATGAGGTAGGCAGTTGGGGTCTGTTTCCTCCATTGAGGCCCTCATTTCATTAAATAGTCCCGTTGTTTTAATGTTTTCTTTGCTTATTTTTCTATGTTTCTTCTTTAAGCACAGAGTGCCCTTAGTCTGTTTCCTTCCTTTTTGATTTAAAGGTCAGATACTTGTTTTCCTAACACATTTGTTAAGGTTATGCAACATATATATTCATAGTAAGTAAATAAATTATGGGTCTACAAAAAATATCCATGGTTCAAGCAAATATTGTTCAGTTTTGCCTCCAAGTGTAAGAAAAGCCACCCAATACAGATCTTCCCATTATGTCTAGCATCAAACTGAGGTCTGGATTCCATCTATTGGGGCCATACTTTTTTTTTTTTTGATTGACTTATTTTTATTATTGATTGATTGATTGATTCATTGGGTTTCTTTAGTATCTTCCTTCTATTTCATGGGCACTATTGTTTGCCCATTCAAATTAGCTCTCTAACATCCAATGTTACTTAAATGATTTAAAAAATATTTCCATACATACTCTTAAATATGTCCAAGTTTAAAGTAACCACCTGAGTGACTCATCATATCATAAAATAACTTCCTGGGTCATCATATTATGGTTACCTAATTATGTAGATTATTGAATTCTGTCTGCAGATTTTAGGCTTCCACCAATAATTTTGTATACCCTAGATTCACCTGAGAAAGACATCCTCATTAACTTTCTGAAATCTCTCTACTTTATGAGGTCAAGCTCCCTTTCCTAACTCACTAACAGTTTAAGAAAATATATTCCCTAGAACTACCCTACCCAGGTAGATATTTGATCTTATTTTATATTTCATGCAACTCAGATTTGCCTCTTAAGAATCCATTGCATTCAGTATGTATTTATGTATGTATATATTTATTTTCCATAGCTTCTTTTGGCCTAACATATTAAAACCTCTTTTGTAAAAAAATGAACATTGCTAACCAATTCCAAAGGAAAGAAATGTGAGAAGTACTTGCTGTTTAACTTCAATGTACTCATTATGTGTTCATTGATAACATCAGCTATCTCACTGTGTTTGATCTCCATCTGGTTCCCAGTTACCTACAACCATTGTTTAAAACCTATGCAATGGAAAATACAGAAATAAGTCAAATGATGGTAGAAAGGATAGGGATATAACCAGAACCCCAAAGATAAGACACAGTAATTCAATCTGTGGCCATTTTTTGGGTCAGTTTATTTTTGGCCCTTGAAACACTTTTAAATGACTTTAGGAAACATTTAAGAGGCAGTTTTCTAATGTCCACTGACTTGTGTCTAACTGAACATTTATTTTTATTATTTTATTTTTATTTTTTCCTCATTTCAAGTTTTTATTTAAATTCTAGTTAGTTAACAGATGGTATGATATGAATTTCAAGGAGTAGAATTTAGTGATTCATCACGTTCATGTAATACCCAGTGCCCAATACAAGTGCCCTCCTTAATGCCGACTACCCATTTAGCCCATCTCCCACCTACCTTCCTTCCATCTACCCCAGTTTGTTCTCTCCCCCAGTTAACAGTCTGTTAAGGTTTGACTCTCTCTCTCTCTTTTTTCTTCATTCTCTCTGTTTTGTTTCTTAAATTCCACATATGAGTGAAACCATATGATATTAATCTTTCTCTGACTTATTTTGCTTAGGATAATACACTCTAGTTCCATCCACATAGTTGCAAATGGCAACATTTCATTCACTTTGATGGCTAAGTAATATTCCATTTTTATATATACACCACATCTTCTTTATCCATTCATCAGTCAATAGATATTTAGGTTCTTCCCATAATTTGCTTATTTTTCATAACACTACTATAAACATTGGGGTACATATGCCCCTTCAAGTCAGTATTTTTTGTATCCTTTGGGTGAATATCAAGTAGTGTAATTGCTGGGTCATTGGGTAATTCTATTTTTGATTTTTTTTTTTTTCTGAGAGAGAGAGAGAGAGAGAGGAGTGGGGGAGGGGCAGAGGGAGAGAGAGACTTTTAAGCAGTCTCCTTGCCTAGTGCAGAGCCCTATAGGGGGCTCCATCCCACAACCCTGAGATCATAATTTGAGCCGAAATCAAGAGCTGGACACGTAACCAACTGAGCCACCAGTTGCCCCTATTTTTAATATTTGGAGGAACCTCCATACTGTTTTCCACAGTGGCTGCACCTGTTTGCATTCCCACCAACAGTATAAGAGAGTTTCTCTTTTTCTACATCCTCGCCAACATCTGTTGTTTCCTGTGTTGTTAATTTTAGGCATTTGACAGGTGTGAGGTGATACCTCATCCAACTTTTGATTTGTATTTTCCAGATTATGAGTGATGTTGAGCATTTAACATTTCAAAGAACATTGATCCCAGAAACAGGTGTTTGCATCCTCTTGGAACATTTAAAACTGATAACATAATCTGAAATACAAATAAATAAATGCATTCTACATATTGATGACCATAAATTTTGTATCTGCCTGATTTGAAACAGTCTCAGAAAAATTATTTTTTGTATCTTTATCTGTAAATCAAATCTAAACCTTAACCAGTTGTAAGCTGCTGCATCCAAACACAACACTTTGTCTTCCACTGAGGGGTATTGACCCCAACTGAAAAAGGTAACTTCTTTCATAAACAATTTTTGGCCCATGTAAATATTTAAAATCATCATTAGTGTGTAACATGGAAAATATAATTTGAATATTAGAGAAATGCTATAATCAGTAATAGTGTATTTTTCTGGCTTAGTGAAAAAAACAGAGTCATGATGAGTACTTCAAGATAAAGGGATTTAATACAGGAATTAAACCTTACACAAAAATGGGGAGTGCTGAGAAAATGAATGTCTGGAGTGGAAATCACAAGATTATACTCAGAGCCACTGAAGATTCTACTTTAGAGACTGACAGGTGAAAACATGGAAGTTTTCAGAAGTAAGAAACCAAAACAAACAAGAAGAACAACAAAAATGTCCATCTTCCTGAGGAAAATCATGAAAGAAAGGTTCAAGAATAGGGACTCTGTGTAGCAAACACCTCGATAGCTCCACAAACAAGCAGTTGGGGTGACATAAGGCCACCGTTGGTCAACTGGATCATAAGTTGGGAAGACAAGCTAAATGCAGAACAAAGAATGACTGGGGTCATGTCTGTGTCTGTCATCTATCTGAACATAATGACCTTTGTAGGATAATTGACAATGCTTCAGCTTTGCCCTCCAAATCTCAGGTAAGGTCTTCTTTTAGCCACTTGTAACTTAAAATCATAGATGGAGAGATAATCTGAGAAACTTAGTTTCCATGTTAACCAGGTTGACATTTGCACAACCCAAAAAACCAAGTACACATTTAACTTGAAAAAGACTTTAGGCTACCCTGACAATCACTTTATTTATAGTATTATTGAAATGTAAACATTTTCTAACCTTTTCATCCTTAACTTTCATCCTTAACTGAGAAGAACAATTTCATAATAGCACCAGGATAATTATGCTGACAAGATTATATTCCTCTCAAGGCTCCTCATCTAATGGAATTTTAACTTATATTTCCATATTTAACTCAAAGAAATTAATGTCTGTAATTCAGATTTTTCAAAATAGAATTTTAAGTATAGAATCCATTTTCAGTATTCTCTGACTATAACCTTTAACCATGAGGTTGTGGTGACCATTAAATTAGTAAACTTTATATGTTATCAGAAGTTACATATATTTGTTTAATTTAAAATATTTAATATGGGAGTTTGCTCACTTATTCTGTAAATTAACTCATCAGATTTATTTATGTAGGTTCTCATCTGGGCAGAGGCTGTTTTGCCTCATGCTTTGCTATGGATGCATAAAAAAATAATAAAATACTCTGGCAGAGCAGATTCAAACCCAAGGCAAAGTTTGATTTTGTTCCTTACTGGTTTCACTTAAAATTCATGACCACAGACCTCAAATGGGAACTTGATGCTGCCTAGAAATCTAATATATCTCTCTAGTATAATCATTTTCCACTCTTGAAACTGTTTTATACCCTTAGCTCTTTCCTCAATATCCAACTGCTATTCCTCTTTCCTCTCAGCTAAAGTCTTCATCTCAGATTGCTTGAGAAAATAAAAGTATTGGGGAAAACCATCTCAAATTCTTATCTCTAAATCTCAAAGTCAACCTTTCTCTGAAATTATTATCTTAGTCTTCCCTCCTGTTAAATGGGAGGGTTATTCCATCTTATTCAAAGTCCAGACAGACTCTTGATAAATCACCTAATTATAAATCAGAGCTTACCATTTCCAAAATTATTCTCTTGATTTATCCATCTTCTGGTGACACAGGATTGCCTCAAGCATCCAATTCTAGAAAGTGCCCCTCTTCTTTTTACCTGCTTGGTTATGGCTGTTTATGTGTTAGCAATGGAGCAAGATCTACAGCCCCTCTCTAGTTCATGAGATAGCCAAATTGTGCCAATCAGTCCCTTCCTGGAAATGTTGGAAAATAAACTAGAGAATAAGTCCAGTATTTCTTACGGTAGCTGAAACCCTTACATACAAAAACAAGAAATTGTCAATATCCAGGTTTGGCCAGGTGAAACAGAAAAGAGATTCTATGTGTTGAAAACAAAAGGAAATTAATGAACATTCTCAGAAAGACAAGCAGAGGCCATAGAGGGAATGAGAGACCTGTTGATGTATGAATTCCTGACTTCAACTTTTTTCTGAGATCTAGTAGGATTCCTATTGTTGAGTTCTACAAAAGGCCCCAGTGTGTTACAATGAATTTCTCTTTAAACTGAGACTAACTCAACTAACTTTCAGTTACTTATATTCAGCAGAATGCTAACTATTCCTTGTTTCTTAAATATTCCCTGAGTTGCATTTCTGGAATCCAAGTCTGCAGTTTCTTTTGTTCCTGGGCACAATTTGGGTCTCCTGTCAAACTGAAATAAATTTTCCTCCCTTGCTTGCTCTGTGTTTTAGTGAAAAACAAACAAACAAACATCATTTCTTATACTGGAATCTATTGCACTATTTATCATGGCCCATTACATTGTAGTCACTTATGTGTGTTTATCTTCTGCAAGACTGTAAGTCCTTTTCCTGGAGGACAAGGCAATATTTTATCCTTCATTCTATCACAGTGTACCTAGAAGAGTGGCACATGGGTGGGTTCAAAATAAATATTTATTAAATTATGTGTTACATTTTGAATATTTCACTTTAATTGTAAATATATTAAGGGGTGAAATGGTATTACTTCATTTAATCCAATAAAGTTTCTAATATGTTCAATGAACAATTTAATATTAGTTCCCAGAAAATGACCTATTATCCTGATCAGGTCACTGATAAATGGTTTAAGGAGTGGTATATTAATGTAACTGCAATTTATGATTTTAAAAGTAAGTTTTAGTGCAGCTTTAACTACAGGCTGCATTCCAAAGCTCATTGTAAGAAAGTGATTCATGCATGTTGTGCTTTGTAATAACTTTCTTCAATTACTGAATGACTTTGCTTTACAGTTTATCATGTGACCAGGCAGTTCATAAACTCCCCAGTTACTGGAAACTTATTAAGTCTATATATTAATTCAACATATTTCCATAATAGGAGAATCTTTTAAATGTAAATCATGTTAAATCATTTTTCACCATTATGGGGATATAATTAAATTGTATTCAACTCACATTAATGTTTCATTTTTTGGTTTTGTGGTTTGTCAGCCCTTGGATTTTGATCATTAGCACAGTTTTGACAGCAAGCTATGTCATCAGAATAAACAAAGAAATTCTTGATGGAAATCTAAGATACTAAAAAATTTGGACCATGAGAGAATTGAGAAGTTGGAATTAAGACAGACGTGGAGTTACAAAAATCAGCAAAGCAATCAAAAAAACAATAAAAAAAAAAGTCATGTAAATAGTGGCAAATAATTATCATGTTATACCAGCTAAACATTAATGCTAATATTTCAGCAACTAGTCTATAAACAATTTAAAGACACGAGAAAAAAAATTAGAGAATAAGCAAGATGGGTGATTAAAACAGAATAATCAGAAATCAGGCTCTCTCATCAAGATTGTAGACCACCTGTGTACTGTTTCTTCTTTTGCTCTCCACATCTCATGTGTGAGCAAGCTAGAAGGGCAGAAAACAAAACAGAGTAAGCCTACCATAGAGAAGAGAACAGGAGACAGCAGTCATCAGCATACAGCATATTTTAGAAACTTATGGAACATACGGGGCGCCTGGGTGGCGCAGTCGGTTGAGCGTCCCACTTCAGCCAGGTCACGATCTCGCGGTCCGTGAGTTCGAGCCCCGCGTCGGGCTCTGGGCTGATGGCTCAGAGCCTGGAGCCTGTTTCCAATTCTGTGTCTCCCTCTCTCTCTGCCCCTCCCCCGTTCATGCTCTGTCTCTCTCTGTCCCAAAAATAAAAATTAACGTTGAAAAAAAAATTAAAAAAAAAAAGAAACTTATGGAACATGGAAAGCTGCTGGTAGTATCTATCTGTTTTGCTTATCTACTTGCCTTCATAACCTCAATAGTCTGTTGAGAGGGGAAAAAAAGGAACAACATGACCACATTAAATTCAATTCAATGAGAACCTGAGGCGGGTCTTTGTAGTTTGTCACCAGCCATGCTGCTCAGCTGTGTCTGTCCTGCCTTCTTCCCATTTTTTATTCTCATGGAAGTTCCAAATCAGCAAACACAAAAAAAGGGACTAGACAGCTCTCCATTAAAGTTTTTTTTTTAATTTATGGGACCATAAGTAAATACATAAATACATAAATAAATAAACATTAGTCTATACAGGCATACCTTGGGAGATACTGTGAGTTCATTTCCAGACCACTGCAATAAAGTGAATATCACCTTAAAGCATATCAAAAAAAGTTGTCAGTTTCCCAGTGCATATAAAAATTATGTTCACACTAAACTGTTGTCTATTAAGTATGTAATAGAATTCTGTCTAAAAAGACGATGTACATGACTTAATTAAAAAGTACTTCTAAAAATGCTAACCATCATCTGAACTTTCAGTGAGTTGTAATAAATGATCACAGACCACCGTAACAAATATAATAATAATGAAAAAGTTTGAAATATTGTGAAAATTACACTTTGGCATAGAGTAAGCAAGTGCTGAGGTGAGCAAGTGCTGTCGGAAAAGTAGCTTGACACAGGGTTGCTGCAAACCTTCAATTTGTAAAAAAAAAACAAAAACAAAAACAAAAATACACCACCAATATCTGTGAAGAGCAATAAAGCAAAACACAATAAAATGAGGTATGCCTGTAACTTTAAAGAGAGCTTGAATTCTGATCATTTGTCTAGCCATTAATTTTACTTTGTGCTCTAATATTTTGTCTTCCTAGTTCCTTTTTTCTTGTATATCTTAACACTGTTTTCTGAGCTATTGGTTTTGGTCTCTTTCCTTGTTCCTCAAACACCTTTCCTCAAAACTATATACCAAGCCAAATCCCTTCTATCACCAGCATGTTGGGAGAGAAACACACAGGGTGGTGGGGAGGGATTTCTGTTCTTTTGTAGCTTGGTGTTGTTTGAAGGATTGTGACACTAGGTGTTAGGGCTGTCATTGAAGATGGCCATTTGAAATAGATGACAGTTGTCTTCAGAGTACTTCTTATACCTTATCCCTATATTTTAAATTGTTAACAAGAAGGAAAGAGATGCAATACCCATGGAGAGAGTGGTTGTAATCACCATAAACAAAAAATAAAAGCATTTATTTTTGAGAAATTGAATGGGGTATAGTAAGCAGTATATTTTATTTTATTTTTTAAAAATTTTTCAGTGTTTGTTTTTGAGAGAGAGAGAGAGAGAGAGAGAGAGAGAGAGAGAAAGAGAGAGAGAAAGAGAGAGAGAGAGAGCAGGGGAGGGGCAGAGAGACACAGAATCCAAAGCAGGTTTCAGGCTCTGAGCTGCCAGCACAGAGCCTGATGCAGGGCTCAAACCCACGAACTGTGAGATCATGACCTGAGCAGAAGTTAGACACTTAACCAACTGAGCCACCAAGGCACCACAGTGAGCAGTATATTTTAATTTTCATTTTATGTTCATCATATCAGTTTGCTTTATGTGTTATACGTGTGTATACATGTGTATAACACATAAAGCAAAAGCATGTAGTATGTTGATAATTAAAAAGATAGATGTTAGTAGCAGGAGCAGGCTGACAAAGCATATGATCAGGGAGCAAAGTCTCTGGTAAAAGTAAAAACAATAAACCAGAATAGATGAGATTCTATGTATTCTGGCTTAGGGGAACATTAGTAGCTGACATAGTTTTCTTTGACCTGAAGACACTATGTGGCCATCACTGAGCTGAAAGCAATATAAGAATGATGACTGGTAGAAGCAAAATTTAAAGTAATTTTATGGGGCAAAAGAAAGTAAAATTTTCTGGTACAGTGATATAGAAAAATTCTTATTATATTTTGTACTTCCCCAATAATTCTGGGGACATTTTCTCAGTTTCATATGTGTGTACTTTATAGCTGAAGTCAGAAAGACATGTTTTTCACTTGTCTTCAAATTTGGTCTCACCATTTACTGTCTGTATGAAGTTGGCTTGGTTCATTCCGGGTATCAGTTTCCTCATGGGAGAAATCAGAATAAGAACACCTTTTAGTTTATACATTGGGCAAATTAAATGAGATATTTTATGCTTACAACCAAGGATGTACACATATTCTAGAACCTTATTCTTAATTCTACTCAATCTTACTCTAAGGAGAGATACTAGAACTTCATTTAAATATTAATTCAGGTTGGGGTGCCTGGGTGGCTCAGTTGGTTGAGCATCTGACTTTGGTTCAGGTCATGTCTTGCTGGTTTGAGTTCTAGCCCCACGTTGGGCTCTGTGCTGACAGCTCAGAGCCTGGAGCCTGCTTCAGATTCTGTCTCCATCTCTCTCTCTCTACCCCTTCCCTGCTCATGCTCTCTCTCTCTCTCTCTCTCTCTCTCTCGCTCAACTATAAATAAACATGAAAAAATTAAAGTAAATATTCAGATATGTTACCCAATAAAATGAGTATGTACAAAGTATCAAATTCTGATGAACCATTTTGTGATACAAATTCCAATGCAAGTTTACTGTCCTCTATAAAGTATTACTTTTGGAAACTGTCACAAATAACAGTGAACTTAATGCATTCTCTATCAGGCAGTTTCACATACACCATCTGATTTGCAATACACAAAAATTGTGACATTTTTGTGATAAGGAAAATGAAAATTAGAGCAGAATTATCACCCAGTTTATAATTAGAAAGATGTGAATTTAAAACCATGTTGGTTTTAATCCTGTACTCGTGATTCCATAGTACTATTATAGTAACTATAATGCATACTATCTCTCAATAGGAAATGGGAAAAGAGATAACTCCCTTGACCCTCACCATTATACTCAACTTATTATCTACTTCTAAATCAAGGCCCCTCAATTTCATATTAAATATGACCTCCAGATGAACAGGGTTAATTTTTGTACCCTTTAGTTCTTTGGAATTTCTTGGCAGTTTGAAACGTGGTCTCAATGGTGTGCCTTACTTCTGATCTCTTCTCTGGCCCCATTTGCAGTGAACATAAATGTGGCAATAACATTGTCAAAAAATACTACACCACTTTCTTAGATTACATACTCACACATGCAGTATCTTATAAGGATATGTTTGTCATATATCTCTGAAAATATTTAAGAATATATAAAAGATATCCCAATGTAGAAGTAAAAAGATTAATTGTGGATATATGATGGTGTATATGTAGGAATTGTTTGAAAAGGCTGTCTTTATAAAGAGTATTGTCTGTTGCAGTCAAAAAGTGCAGTAGTTTGGAGATATTAAAATTATTTTCTTTACATTAAAAAATTAAGAGATGTGGATCATCACCATTAATTAAAGAGATGAATTAAAAGAAAACAAAATAGCATTGCTTTATCCTCAAGTGCATCACCAAATTATTTCATAAACTTCACTCTTTCTTGCATCTCATGTAGGATCGCTGTACATTTTAAACTATAGCTATTTATTGCTTAATGACTTAATTATAGACATATTTTGACAAATAAAGACTATTTCAAGTTTTAAGCTTTTTTACTTTTCATCTAAATCATGGAGATAATAGGGGCGCCTGGGTGGCTCAGTCAGTTTAGCGTCCGACTTCAGCTTAGGTCTGATCTCAGTGTTCATGAGTTCAAGCCCCATGTCAGGCTTTGTGCTGACAGCTCAGAGACTGGAGCCTGCTTTGGATACTGTCTCTCTCTCTCTCTCTCTGAACCTCTCCCACTCACACTCTGTAGCTCTCTCTCAAATAACCTAAAATTAAAAAAAAATAAATCATGGAGATAATATCACAGTTTTAAATAACATTCAATTATTACTTTGGTTAAGATTTTATTTCTATGAAAACAGTAGTTATGATCTAAATATATCCTGACAGGACACTTCCAAAGGTATATTAGAAAACAGATACATAATGCAATTGAAACTTTTAATACAATGGGATACCTGGGTGGCTCAGTTGGTTAAGCTTCAGACTTTAGCTCAGGTCATGATCTCTCAGTTCATGGGTTTGAGCCCCCTGTTGGGCTCTGTGCTGACAGCTTGGAGCCTGGAGCTTGTTTGGATTCTGTGTCTCCCTCTCTTTCTGCCCCTCCCCTGCTTGTGCCCTCTGTCTCTCAAAAATAAATAAACATTAAAATTTTTTTATACTTTTAATGTGATTATGAATTTTATTTAAATTTTAAATGAAGGAAATACATGTTTATGAGTGTTTTAAAATTTAAAGCTAATGTTACTTTTAAAAATATCCTAAAAACATAATAATGAATATCATGAATTGGCTAAAATGTTAGTGTGTAAATATAATTTAGTTTATAAAAGCAGCATCACTTACACCTATTTTCTGCATTATCTGCTTTATTTTTTCATCTCTAAATTTGATAGTGTTTGCACTTCTCCACTGACATAGAGAATTAACACTTTTTTCCAAAAAATATTTCACTTAGGAAATGTCATTCTAAAAGAAAAAATAACTAGATATTTACTGGAACAAGACATGAAAAGAAAAGTAAAACATGAAGCAGAAACAAAGCCAATGTTAAATCAACAACAAATCTTCTCCAAAATACAACTACACAAATTGTTTTCAGCAAATTTATTTTGTAATTTGATAATGAATATTCCCTAAGTCTGATTTATACAAAAAAAAATAACTGATAAACTATGTTAAACTCATTTGTTGACATCCTCGCATATTTAAAACTACTTTGGAAAAAAAAAGTGTTTTGTTAGTCAAATAAAACATTTAACAGAAATGGTTATGTTAAACCAAAAAAATTATATAATGTAGATTTTCAGGTTAGTGGAGGGACAGCCAGAGATTATTAATGGAACTTAAGAGACCATATAGAATTAGCCTATGTTAAAGATCTATAAAAATAACTATTATGAAATTTCAATGGTTCTAGACCACATAAAGGAAGAGAGAAGTTTTGTTGGTGTGGTGTCTGTTTCCTGCATGAGTGTGCTTCTTTTAAGTCCTTAGGAGAGAATACTGTTAGTCACTTTGATAGACATTGATGAGAAAAAAGAAAAAAGATAATTATTCTGTGCCAAAATTAACTCTACTATTGAGAAGATTTTATAAGCCCTGTATTACTTCATTGTGCAAAGATATGAAATTGACAAACTAGCAGATGATGGCCTGATGAAGAATACTTTTATTAATCTATAAAAGTATTCCAAGGAATACCTGCTGGATGTCATAATAGTAAAATAAAATAAAGCTAAATGCTATAAATTATGGCACAAGTCCTAAGGAGAAGAGAGATATGTGTGTATATAGAATAGGCAGGAACACAGTTACCATGAAGAGTATTAAATAGTGAAGGAAAATAAGAATCAAGAAGAATACTATTCTACATTTAAATATTATCCTGTGGGCAAACAGTGACCTTTCAAGTAGCCCATTAATGAAAGGTTATCTGACAACATAAAATGATAAATACCTGATACATTAAAAATAAAATATTTAATTGACTTCATGTTAAATTATTAATTATGTGATTACTTATTGCTCTGAACCAAAATATTATGTTATTTTTTTTAATGTTTATTTTAGAGAGAGAGAAAGAGAGCTTGAGCAGGGGAGGGGCAGAGTGAGGGGGGGACAGAGGAGCTGAAACCGGCTCTGGGTGGACAGCATGGCTCCAGATTTGGGGCTCGAACTCAAGAACCATGAGATCATGACATGAAATGAAGTCCCATGCTCAACCCACTAAGCCACCCAGGAGCTCCTTGTCTTCTAAATATGTGTGATATAAGTAAATGTTCAAGAAGGATTCAGACTTAACATATTAGCTGGTTTTAAACTAACTCTCATTCTGAAATTTCCAGTTAAACCATTTAGCTTCATTTTATTTGTGTGTAGGAATTGATTATTTAATAATGATAAAATACAAGATAATGAAAACGGTGATACCATCTTTGTGAATTATTTAAAAACTACACACTTTCTGCAAACTGCTCTACTGCATAGATAGAAAAGACAGGATATATAGTAACTTGGTAAAAATCATTATCAGGTTCACATTTAAGTACAATTTGAAACTTTTGATTGAAATTTTGTTCTTCTATAGACTTTTACACTTTCTTGAAAGGAAAAAATACAGCTTCAAATAACTTCCTTTTATTTGTCTTGTCACTAAGCTGTTCACTATTATAGGTAGTTCTTATAACCGAGGGTGTCTTAGGTATAATGAGCTGAAATGCTATCTACAATAATCAAACCTTGCTCAGAAGTTTCTTTGAGTTTCTAAATTGGAAAGCTTCCCTTGCAGATTAACACTCTTATCTAATTAATGCATCATGCATACCTGTTTCACTATCTTGTTAGAAATCAAAAGTAATGTACATATGAGATAAAATAGAATATGTTTCAGTATGAGCATGTTGCCAGTAAGAAAGAAAACATGCTTATACTTTGTAAACTTTCCAAAAAAACGTATAAAAATACTGTTCAAATTATAAAAATATACACACTTTATAGCTTAATTTACCCATTAAAGTCCCAATTTTATTACATAAGTTTAAACATATATGAATATATTTGATACAATAAACAATGAAAATTGATGGATGGTTATTATCCTTTAGAAAATTACCAGATAGTAATTAAAGTAGTAAGGATACCAAACATTATATATAACATTTTATTAAAATTATTTTATTGAGGAGGGCACTTGGGATGAGCACTGGGTGTTGTATGGAAACCAATGTGTCAATAAATTATATTAAAATAAATAAAATAAAATTATTTTAGTCATGTTAGTTTATTAAAATATGCACTGGTCCGATGTCTGGCTATTACTTTGCTTTTTGACAGTTCTCAATTACTTTCATTTTTTTTTCAACGTTTATTTATTTTTGGGACAGAGAGAGACAGAGCATGAACGGGGAGGGGCAGAGAGAGAGGGAGACACAGAATCGGAAACAGGCTCCAGGCTCTGAGCCATCAGCCCAGAGCCTGACGCGGGGCTCGAACTCCCAGACCGCGAGATCGTGACCTGGCTGAAGTCGGACGTTTAACCGACTGCGCCACCCAGGCGCCCCCTCAATTACTTTAAAAAGATAGCTAGAGTAAAAGAAACCATATCTTGAAACCACTGCAATTCTAATTCTAAACTACACAGGAATCAGAATTCATCTGGAGATCTCCATTTAACCTGTTCTCACCACTCAGACAATTGGTTTCAATGGAAATTAATTCTAAAAGCAGAGTTAAGAGAATGAAGATATATATATATATATAATATATATATATAATATATATATATATTATGATATATCATATATCATATAAGGGCTGTGATATGATCATATATCATATAAGGGCTGTGATTACCTTAGCAGACCTTGTCTATAAGCAGAAATAGTATGAACCCGTCTAATAGATAATCACCACATATTCTGGGGAATTCATAATATTAGATATTACAGGGTCTGGAAATGCCATATCTTATGTATTCTCAGGGAAAGAAACATCTATATGAGTATTTTCACACTGTAAAATCTACAGCAGTGCTCCTCACACTCTGATGTGAATATGAATCACCTGGAAGATCTTATTAACATATAGATTGTGATCAGAAATCTAGGGTGGGATCTGAGATTCCACATCTCCAGTAAGATCCTGTGAACAACAATGCTGTATATTAATGAATTACATGTTTCTTCAATACCTTCCTGGTTCTACTGTCTCCTAAAATTATAAAAATAAGTATTTTACTATAAATTAGAAGATAAAATTTCTTTAAGATGTTTTTCCCAGTATTTCATTCAAAATACTTTTTTCTCTCTTTTTGACATACAACTTATTTACTCTGTAGAGTCATACAATCTGTAGCCATTTCTGACTTCCAGAGAACAATTAAAAAAATCTTACATTGAAAAATTAAGGGAGGAGAATTATTAGAGAGAATAATCCTGGGAAGGAAAAGGGAGCAGATTGCAAATTTTCTTACCTTAGTCACTTCAACATTGTTCTCTATAAATATGTCTCATCACCATTCAGCCTGATTCTGTTTTGAGAATCAGGCCTGAAGAACTTGGCAGTTCACACATATAGTCTTATTTAATCTCATAGTAACCCTGCAAGACTTTTGTAGAAGGGGAAAATGCAGTTCAGAAAGGTTGTTATTTGAGCAAGCTAAAAATTGAAAGAGCTGTTATTTGAAGCCAAGTCTTTTGGCTCTAAGACATGTATACTGTCTCCTTGGCTCTGTTCTGAAGAGTAGGGTTGCCAGTGTCTCTGAAATAAGCTTTGACTGTTTGACAGCCTTGACTAGGACACTTTTCTTTGGAACTTCAAAGATGATACTTTCATGGCAGTTGTAGACTTAATTCACCTATTTTAGACACAAGGGGCCATAGAAACAGTACACAACCCAGGTGGAAATCTAAGTGCAATGAAAGAGATTCTCCCCCTGGAGGTCACATAAGCTGCAAGATGGGGATAAGTTATAAGAGCAAGAAGCTAGACATGGTGGGAAGAAGCTCGCTGGATTCCCCCCCCCTTCTCATTCCCCTTAAATGTTCTAACTGTAAGAATATGATAGTTAAAAGGGAATAATTATCCATTAATAAAAAAAAGAGATTCATGAAGGAATAGAATTGCCCTGATATCATATGATCTATGAAATAGCTCTATTGATGATACAATGCTTAACTGACTACTGGAGGTATTAGGATTTGTGATGTTTAATTTTATGTGTCATCTTAACTGTATCACAGTGTGCCCAGATATTTGGTCAAACATGATTCTGGGCATATTTGTAAGGCCGTTTCTGAATGAGATTAATAATTCAATCAGTAGGCTGAGGAAAGCAGGTTGACCTCCCTAATGTATTCTGTTGATTATGTTTAAACCAAACTAATGTAGCTTGTTTCTACATTCAGGATTTCAGGACAGTGTTTATATAAAAGTGTGCATGTGGGAATTTATGTTTACTTCATTTTACTTCTCTTAAATTAATCATTCAGGTTTTCAAAGAGGTTGCAATATTTTAGTAGCTTTCAATGGAGTACTTGAAAATGTTGGATTTTTTTGGAATGTAGAGCATCTATATATACATAAGCATCTATATGCATAAGCATCTACATGATGCTATATGCATATGCATCTACATGAACATTCATGCTTCCACTAACAGTTACTTGGCTAACCCTATTCCTTACTCTCTCTCTCATGTGCTATGAAGACTCAAGGTAACCAAGAATGGTTTACACCTTACAGAAGTTGTGACTGATGTCATAAAGTCTGCAGACATTATGGCAATAGGCTGCACACCATCCGTAGCCTAACTAAAAATAATGAGTATGGATGATATGTGATAAAGCAAAAACCTTTTTCCCTATCCCCATATATTTAAAGCTATTTCTGTTTTAAATATCCTATTGTCATCTTATTTACATTCATGAAATTTTAGGTGATATCAGAGGACATAGAAGGAGAGGTAAGGCAATAATAACTTCTATCCCCAATTTGAGCTTATTATCTTATTATTAGAAAAATTTAACACTCTAAGAGATGCGGCCCATCTCATGAGTACTGAATGGTTGTCAAAAATATCCAAGCCTTGCTCTAATAACTTTTTTATTTTTATTTAATTATTTAATAATTTTATTAAATTATTTATTAAATAAAATTATTTAATAATTTTATTTATTAAGGGAAAATGGAACTCTAGGTAATCTAAAATCAGAATAGCTCTGATAAATAGATGAAGAAATGAATAATCAATACAGAAGAAGTTTATTCAAATTTGAGGAAGTATTTTAAACTATTCAGTATATTAACTTGGAAAATACTTGTTTTATTTAATATTGTTTCCTGCTTTTTCCCAAAATTAAACTTCAGTGTTGGGAATAAAAATTGACAAATAGCCAGCATTCAGTTGGTCCTTTAGTTCTTGTACATCCTTTGTTTTTCCAATCATCCTTCTGTTCCCTTTGTAGGGAATATAATCCCTATAAGATCTTATCTCTGGGTAGCCAGGGAGAAGTGGGACAGTAGGCAAATTCAACTGCAGGCCTGTGGGATGGCTACCCTATGTGTAATATTTGGGCAACTACCTCTAATAAAAAGTATTAAGGAAATAAATTGCTTTCGGAAGGAAGAGGTAGTGAAATCCTCCTCAAACCAGTAAATATCTTCAGAGGACTAAAAATATGTGGGCTTCATTCAAGAAGTTAAATAAATAATTGCATAAGGATATAACTTAAATGCATAAGGCACAGGCTGTGATACCAATCCATAGAAAAGATGCAGACTTGAAATCAGCTGATGTCTAGAGATGAAAACAAGAAAAAAAAATGAGAGAAACAAGGAGTAGTGGACCTATCTCTGACATACCTATAATCTACTCTGGAGATTATAGCTCTCAGGGTCTATTTCTTCCATCCTGTCTAAAATCTCAGTAACTAATAATAAAATTGTCGTAAATCATCATAATTAATAAAATTGTCAAGTAAACTTGAATTTTTAGACAATATCTGTTCTTAGTATCTGTATGTTTTTTATTCAAATCTGTTCAGGCTTAGAATTAAATATAGAGGTGATTAAGTTAACCCAGTTTATTACATGGACACCTCTGTGTAATATTTAGAAACAATCTCTGTATGATTGCTACTTAAAGTATTTATGATATTTACAGGCATTGTAATGGTGGAATGTGTTACTGTTTTTCTTATCAGTATATTCACATTAATGTATTAATTCTAAGAGGTTTTTAAGTAATTGTAAGACACTCTTGTTTTATTTGTTAAAATGCCTTATCAAGCTCTTGAAGTCATTGCACTGTTGGTGGGAATGCAGATTGGTACAGGCACTAGAAAATAGTGTGGAGGTTCCTCAAAAATTAAAAAAAAAATAGAATTATCATATGATATAGTAATTTCAATACTGGGTATTTGCCCAAAGAAAATAAAAACACTAATCTGAAAGTATATATGCACCTCTATGTTATTGCAGCATTACTTACAATAGCCAAGATATAGAAGCAATCCAAATATCCCTCAATAGATGAATGCATAAAGAAGGTATGGTATATGTATATAATGGAATATTAGTCATAAAGAATGAGATATTGCTATTTGCAACAACATGAATGGACCTATAGGGTGCAATGCTAAGTGGAATAAGTTAGATGGAGAAAGAAGACACCATATGATTTCACTTATATGTGAAATTTAAAAAACAAAACAAAAAAGAGACAAGTAAATGAAAAAACAGAATTGTAAATACAGAGAACAAACTGGTGGTTCCCAGAGGGGAGGTAGGGTGAAATAGAAAAAGGTGATTAAGAGTATGCTTACCATGATGATGAGCACTGAGTACTGTATAGAGTTGTTGAACCATTATATTGTACACCTAAAACAAACAAACAAACAAACAAACAAACAAACAAACACCTTGTCAAGGTCTTAAAGCCAATAAATTCAATAATAAAATTAAAAGCATTAAACATATAAATTCAGCTAAATAGCTGATTGTTTAAAGGTATTCTGTTGAATGTGAGATGATCAAACAAAAATTTCTCCAATAGTAAACATTTCATTTTATGTAAAAGTTATGTATTTACAATGGAATAACAAGAATTAAAAACTGGTAGACCTTTGAAACATATGATTTCAATTAAGTGATTAATAAAACTAAGTAATCTAGTCTTTTATGCATGTAAACTTTCCTCAGACACAAAACGTCTCATATTCTCAAAAAGAGATCTTTATAATTTGTTTAATCAAGGGTGTGTGAAGTACAGAAACCATTGTTAATATTTTAAGTAAAATAATAGTAATAATAACGATAAAAACAAAAATCATTGAAGGGTTAGAGGACTGGAAGTTAAGGAACTACCATAAGCTCTTTGCATCTAAGTCAAACACTGCAGCTGAAGTCCAGAGTCAGGAAAATGTTCTCCTGTGGTCATCATCATTCACCAACCACACAGTACCGTACCCACAAAACTGGAGACCAAGTAGTCTAGCCACTGTGAATACTCTATTCTTTTGACTCATTCAAGGTGAAACATTCTGAATCTCATTAAAGTGCCTAAAAGATACAACCTAGTTCACTTCCAGAACTCTGTTAACAGGGAAGGAGGAGAAGTACAGGTTTTTAGCTTGCTTCTTTCCTCAGATAGAGGGAAAGTGGAATGGAGGTTGAGAGAGCCAAATAATCATCTTGCACATTCATGGTCAGAAATCCAGGAGAGTGTATGAAGTATAAAGATTGTTTTAAGTGACTGAAAAAAAATATATTTGACATTGAAACGTTCACGTGGTGATTGAGATGCACTTGTTTTGCAACTATTACTTCAAAGTAGGGCTATATTTAAGAAGACACGTTAACAGTTTTATAAGCCCACATCATTAGGCAGCATAAAACAGAAACCGTTTGCATGTAATCATTCCTATCTTCAAGTAACATGAGAAAAAGACATTTTCATTTTAACTGAATTTTACACCATACCCAAATCTCACTCAGCTTTAGTCCTCACCACATATAATTAATGTGAATAAATTGAAAAAAAAAGCCAAATTAATCTGCCACCCTTCAAAACAGGGGTGTCAGATGCCATCTCGCTAAGGTGCTACCTTGAAATGGCCTGAATCAATGTTGAAAAATATTGTAGTTATAGGAATAAAGAAAAGTGACAGAAAAAGTAAACAAAATTGAAAATGTAAGGGAAAATGTAAAAAATGGTATTATATTTTAAGCCTGAATGATGTACGACAAATTGTGAAGATAGGTTGGCATCTATTAATTCTGACTGCCCGACCCCTTATATTATTCCATATTCAAATGAAAGAAAAGATCTCACAGGAGGATAATTACACTTAGTCAAAAAAAGCCAGGGATTATTCTAATGAAATAACAGATGTGTATTGACAGTGAATATACAAAAGCAATATTGTATTTGATTTACTTGATGGTCAAGTTAAGTAGAGGATAACATATGAAAGATACACCATAGAACCTAAAAGTAAAATCAGGATTTGGGCTCTGAAGAGTAGTACTTTTAAGTCTCATTTTACAGTCTCTTAAACTCCTACCTGCTCTCAAATTTATGCACATAATTTGTACATGCAGGAACCTTTGTTTATAAGACGATTTGATAAATTAAGGATATTCAATCTTTATTGCCATAAATATTTCAAGTATTTTCACAGTTTCTCAGATTATATATATCATTTCAGTTGATGGAAAAGTTTACATTTTTATTTATTTGAAAATATCAATCTTTCTTCCATAGAATTATACTTAGAAATGTTTTCCTTATTCCAGGTTTACATTTAAAATAATCTATGGCAAGCCTGGATGGCTCAGTCAGTTAAGCCTCTGACTTTTGGTTTTGGCTCAGGTCATGATTTCATGGTTTCATGGTTCAAGCTCCAAGCAGACAGTGCAGAGCCCACTTGGGATTCTCTGTCTTCCTCTCTCTGCACACTGTCCACTTGAGCTGCCTCTGTCTCTCTCAAAATAAATAAACTTAAAAAAATTTAAGTAATCTATATTTACATTTATTTTTTACCTGTAAATTTTACTCTTATTGAAATGTATTTGAATGTATAGTGTGACTTACTGGTCTGATTTGGATGTTATTACTCTGTATCTAACCTGATTTCATGTCTTTGTTATCACATTTATTTTCTTTACAATTTCCAGGCGCAATTTCATAAAAGCGATAAAAATTTCATAAAAGCGATATATTTTTATATCGTATTGTGGACATGAAGCTGAAGTTCTTTGAAATTTTCCTCAGCATTCCCTAGATAGTTTTTTTTCCCAAGTTTCATAGTGATACCTCTTTCTCTTTGTATTTCAGTGTTTTTTTTTCTTAAACCCCGTTATTATTCTTCCCCTGATTTCTCCAGACAGACATTAGTCCTTCTCAACCATTCATTCTTACACTTTGCATTGTTTCCACCCAAACCGCAAGGAGGGGAAACAACCTTGTCTGGATAGACTGAGGTACTAGAACAGTTGGCTAGTGAGTTTAATCCATTTTCTGGTGGAAGAAAACGTTGAACATTTAAGCTAAATGTACTGAGGAAAAGCCGAATATATTCACTACTTCTTGGAAGTTGATGTCAATTCATTTCAAAGAGTGAATTGCAATTTTGTTACATATTTTTGTATTTTTTTCTTTCCTTTGGTAGATAAAACTTTACTGGAATAATTCTCGAATCTGACAGAAACACTTGGTATTTTGCCTTAATGCCTCCAGAGACATTTATGTGATAATGGGAAAGGAGAAATTAGTAACTTTTAGCATGATGTGATTTAAAAGCAAAAGTCTTATTATTAAAATATTGCTCTTTGGACCAAATATAATTTTTCAGCAGTGATCAGACAAGCACAAAGTAACATAGAGCTCACACGATCTTGTCCTGTCCTCCATATAGCTACCAAAGCCAGATGAGCTAATTTTGGCATTCACATTTTCCAACTATTACATATCATACTTATACTTCAAAAATACATTTCTTTAGAGGTAATGTAGTGATTATAGTACTCACTGATAGTGCTTTAGAAAAATTAATAGAAGAAAATTGGGAGAACTTGTGATATTTTTCATGTTCTAGTATCAGATATCAAAGAACCAGTTAATACTTGGAAAGAGTAGTTCAGTGATAGAAAATCAATTCACTACCTATAGGAATAATAATGTTATAATCTAACATCTGAAAAGCCACAGTAAGGAAGCACAGAATAAAGATACTTAGGGATAAGTGATGACACATTTCATAATTTATATCTTTCAAAAGGATATATCTTATGCCAGAATATCTATTTTATCATAAATGTAGTGTTTTAAATGTGATTTTTAAATAATTGCTTAAAAATTCAACATATTATGTAAATAATAATTGTAATTTTGGGGCAAATTGAATGTATTAGCATACTCAAAATGTGATAAAAATTCAGATTTAAAAGTCTAAGATCTGTGAAAATACATAGCACATTTCAGATACAAATACTTATTTCAGATACAAATATTTATAACACAAAACATAAATTATGGCCACATTGTTTAAAATTATTTTAGCCAAAAATTTATTTTCTAATATAATTGAATTAATAAAGTTAAAATATATCACCTGATAAAACATTTTTAATGTTTTTATTTATTATTTTTGAGAGACAGAGAGAGAACACGAGTGGGGGAGGGGCAGAAAGAGAGGGAAACACAGAATCTGAAGCAGGCTCCAGGCTCTGAGCTGTCAGCACAGAGCATGACATGGGGCCCGAACTCACCGACAGTGAGATCATGACCTGGGCCGAAGTCGGATGCTTAACTGACTGAGCCACCCAGCTGCACTGATGGTAATTTCTTTCATTTGGGATATATTTTTCTGTCTTATTTTTTTAACTCCCAGTGTCTGTTTCTCTGTGTTAGGAAAATAAGCTATGTCTCTTACTCTTGAAGGTAATGGCCTTATGAAGAAGAGGTTCTGAAATGCCCTGCAGTGCTGTGTCCTGTGTTCCCCAGGAACTGTCACTTCAGATTGTGTCTCTTGTGTTTGTTGTATATGCCTTTGTGTTCTTGCCTCTTTTCTCTTCAGTTCAGTTGTCTGCAGTGGTTCTCTGTGCCTGTTGTGGCAGTGTTTGGTCCACAGCAGGTGTGTGGTACATTTTAGGAAGGTACACTTTGGTCTGCTTGCTAATTGAGACCTGAAGCCACTGATATTAAGACCAGCTAGCTTGAACTGATGTGCGAGGGGCGTGTTGGCCAGTCCCACATTATTTTTTCTTAATTATTTTTTATTTTACATCCAAGTTAGCATATAGTACAATAATGATTTCAGCAGTAGAATCCATTGATTCATCCCCTTCATATAACACCCATTGCTCATCCCATCAAGTGTCCTCCTTAATCCCTCTTGCCCATTTCACCCATCCCCCCACTCCAAACTTCTCCAGCAACCCTTAGTTTGTTCTATTTAAGAGTTTTTTGTTTTGTCCCCTTCCTTGTCTTTATATTATTTTTACTTCCCTTTCCTTATGTTTATCTGTTTTGTGTCTTAAATTCCACATATGAGTGAAGTCATATGGTATTTGTCTTTCTCTGACTATTTTCACTTAGCATAATACACTCCTGTTCCATCCATGTTGTTGCAAATGCAAGATTTCATTCTTTTTGATTGATGAGGAATATTCCATTGTATATGTATATACCACATCTTCTTTATTCATTCAACAGTTGATGGATATTTGGGCTCTTTCCATACTTTGGGTGTCATCAATAGCACTGCTATAAACATTGGGGTGCATATGCCCCTTTGAAACAGCACATCTATATCCTTTGGCTAAATACATACTAGTGTAATTGCTGTGTCACAGGGTAGCTCTATTTTTAATTTTTTGAGGAACTTCCATACTGTTTTCTTGAGTGGCTGTACACATTCCCAAAAGCAGTGCAAAAGGGTTCCTGTTTCTCTGCATCCTCACCAACATTGTTGTTGGTGACAGGTCATTCTGACAGGTATGAGATGGATCTCATTGTGGTTTGGATTCTGACAGGTATGGGATGGATCTCATTATGGTTTGGATTCATTCATATTTCCCTGATGATGGGTGATGTTGAGCATTTATTTATGTGTCTGTTAGTCTTCTGGATGTCTTCTTTGGAAAAGTGTCTATTCATGTCTTTTGCCCATTTATTTCTTCACTGGATTATTTGATTTTTTGGGTGTTGAGTTTTATAACTTCTTTATAGATTTTATATACTAACCCTTTATCAGATATGTCATTTGCAAATGTCTTCTCCCATTCATCAGTTGCCTTTTAGTTTTGCTGATTGCTTCCATGCTCATGAATTGGAACAACAAATATTGTTAAAAAATGTCAATATTACCTAAAACAACCTACATATTCAATGTAATCCCTACTAAATAACACCAAAATTTCTTCACAGAGCTAGAAAAAACAATCCTAAAATTTGTATGGAACCAGTAAAGGCTCCAAATAGCCAAAGAAATCCTGAAAAAGAAAACCAAGGCTGGCAGCATCACAATTCCGGACTTCAAGCTGTATTACAAAGCTGTAATCATCAAGACAGTATGGTACTGGCACAAAAACAGACACTCACATTAATGGAACAGAACAGAGAACCCAGAAATGGACCCACAAAAGTATAGCCAACTAATCTTTGACAAAGCAGAAAAGAATATCCAGTGGAATAAAGATAGTCTCTCCCCCAAATGGTGTTGGGAAAACTGAAAAAGCAACCTGAAAAAGAATGAACCTGGACCAGTTTCTTACACCATACACAAAAATAAACTCAAAATGGATGAAAAACCTAAATGTAAGACAGTAAGCCATCAAAATCCTTGAGGAGAGAACAGGCAAAAACCTCTTTGACCTCGGCCACAGTAACTTATCTCCAGAGTTGATTGATTGATTTTAAGAATTTTAGGCTTTAAATCCCATTAGCTGTAAGAACTCATGAAATTCAGTCCCTCTTTCTTTCAAAGTCAAATATTATTGGAGTTCATCTTCATCATGCAGAGTCCCTTGTATGATCATGTATTCCTCGTCTTTCACCACACTCCTGTCTCTCTCCCTTCTACAAACAGCCATGGTCCCTCTAGGTCTCAAATCATGTCTCTGCCTTTTGATATGGCCTCTTCTCTACCTTTGGTTGTGGAGTTCATTCTGTCAGTCTTCAGGGTTTCTGGGATATTTAAGCTGATGTGAGAGTGCTGTCTAGTTGTATTCGTGGGAGGAGGCGAGCCTAGGGGCCCCCTCTCTACCATCTTGCCAGTCTGCCTTAGCTTGGTGTTTTCCTGAGGTTTTCGGTGTCGTACCATAAATCAGTACTTCATTCCTTTGTATTTTCAAATAATATTCCAGTTTGTGGATGTATCACATATTTTCATCCATTCATCAGTTGATGGACATATGAGTTGTTGCCACTTTTGGCTCTTATGAATAATATTGCTATGAATATTCATGCATAATTTTTGGCATGGACGTATCTTTTCGATTCTCTCCTGCTATACCAAAGGATGAAATTGCTGGGTTGGATGGTAACTCTATATTTAATTTACATGTTTCCAAAGTGATTGTAGCATTTTATATATTCCAGTAAAGTATGAGGGTTCCAATTTTTCTGGAGATTCAACAACATTTGTTATTGCCTCCCTCTCTCTCTTTTTTAATAACCATTCTAGTGAATGTAAAGTGGTATTTTATTGTGGTTTTCATTTTTAATTTCCTGGTGACTAATTATGTTGAACATCTTTTCATATCCTTCTTTGCCATTTTATACATTCTTTGAAGAAGTGTCTTTTCAAATCCTTTGCCTATTTTTTAACTTGAATATTTATCTTTTTATTATTGAGTTGTAGGTTATTTATACATGATGGAAATATGATTTGCAAGTGTTTTCTCTCCTGCTTTGTGTTGAAAAATATTGTTTGATGCAATATTATTCTTAATATTTGTGAGGGGTAATTACAAGCTACCCTGATAGTTTTATCTGACTCTATATTCGAATAATCTCTTCTCTCATTGATAATTTGAGAACTTTTTGAAAAACTGTGGGTGTTTTTTGATCAACTGCAATATTGATAGTCAACTTCAGTTTTTGTGTCAAAGAAATAATTACCATTCTTCATTCATTTCATAAAAAATTCATTTTATAGGTGGTGACTATGATGCAGAAGTTACTAGTATCAGTTTCAATATTGTTATATTCGTAGTCCACTTGCTCAGAAAGTCTTTGATCTAGACCAAGAATTCTTAAAATACAAGCTTGACTTATTCCTTGTTTTCTTACACTCTTAAGAACTATAAATATATAAAAGAATTTTTTTACAAAAATTTGATGTAGCATAAGCATCTTCAATGAAAATTGAATCATTGACATCTTAATATCAGCATAAAAGTGATTTTTATTTCCGATCTTTATTGTACATTTATTTCAGTCCTTTAAAAGATTTACTGAAGGGTTGCCCTTCCTAGATTTCACTGCTTCCTTTGACTGTTTAAAAAAAAGTGTATTTATTTATTTATTTTGAGAGACATAGAGAGAGCATGAGCAGGGTAGGGGCAGAGAGAGAGGGGAATTTCAAGCAGGCTCCATGCATCAGTGCAGAGCCTGATGCGGGACTTGATGACCTGAGCCAAAATCAAGAGTCAGTTACTTAACTGACTGACCCACCAAGATGCCCCAACTTCTTTTGACTTGAATCCTCTTCAACCAATCTTCACCCTTAATACTGGTAAATGATATTTTTTCCCCACTGGGAAAGATGGGCTTGAGTGAGATACATGGAATCATTGGAGAGGCCAGAGACATCTTGATATTTTTAGGATGATTTTCAGAGAGGGGATTAGGGAAAGGAATAAGAAAGAAAAGAAAAGAAAGGAGATTGGAAAAAGAACAAAAAAGTGGTACATTATTTGAGATATTCAAATCCAATAAAAGACACCACCATGATGAACCAATGTTTATGACCTACAGGTCAGAAAATAATCTACCATAAATTTTCAAAGAAAATTTCTTTGAAGCTGCAATACAATGATAAAATAACATGTTTTCATACATTTTCACCATTACACTTATACATCAAATGGTGGTGCAGAAAAGAAAGTATATTTTGTGCAGGTCCTATTTATTAGGAAAGGATAAGAGTCACTTGTGATCACAAACTAACTTTGCTCCAAGAAGGAAGATTAATTTTAACAAAATAGGTCAATCTTCATTAATATTTCCAAGTGACTTAGTGTATAATCAACTTTGCAAATTTGATACAAATTTTATAAACAATTAGAAAGGAAGATATTTTCCCAGTTTTAGGGCAGTAAATACTTAGATCAAGTATTTTTTAAAAAATTAGCATCAGGGTGCCTGGGTGGCTCGATCGGTTAAGCATCTGACATTGGTTCAGGTCATGATATCGCAGTTTGTAAGGTGGAGCCCTACATTGGGCTCTGTGCTGGCAGCTCAGAGTCTGGAGCCTGCTTCGGATTGTGGGTCTCCCTCTCTCTCTCTTCCCCTCCCCTGCTCTCACTCTCTCTCTGTCTCTCTTTTTCTCTCTTTCTCAAAAATAAACATTAAACTTTTTAAAATCAGCATCTATTAATTGCTGTTAATAGTATATCTAGAAATATTCACTATAATTAGTTATAATATATTTTAATTCACCTTCTAAGAAAGATAAAATGCATTAATAAATAACTGTCTCCCAAATCATCTGTTATTTTTTAGTGGTTGGAGACAGTAGTCATGTGTACAATTAAAGGATTTGATAAATTCAGCTAAAAAACTAATTTGATTGATTTAATTTGCAGCACATTGCTTCAAAGTAAGTTGAATAATTTATCATTGCTTTATTAGGGCATTAAACTCAGCAGTGATTATCATATATACCAGCTTTCAACTTCATTAATAAACTCTCACATACATACATATTTCAGATAATTAAATAAATATAATATGGCTCCTAATTTCCCACCTATTTGTCCTACATGGTCTTCTCCTGGTTTATACTCTGCCAGTGATTTTTGCATCATTTATCTAGTTCATCAATCTAAAAACTAGAGACCATAATTGACTCTCCCTGTGTATTCCATCCTGTAAAAGAATATTTTCATTTATTTCCTTCTCCACTGGTACCATTTTAATCAGAATTTTTCTCATTATTCCTTTAGATAAATGCAACCAATTAGTGGTCACCAGCATCCATACTTCTTTCCTAAACCCATTCCCCCACTCCATAGTTGAAATTAATTTTCAAAATGCAAATCTGATCTTCTTACCTATTTCATTCCTTCAGTGTTCATCATGTTTTCTTAGAGTACGGTCCTATTCCTTAACTTTACTTTTGAAGTCCATTCATTGTCCACTTTCCCTTATATTTATTGCCAGCCTAATGTGTGTGCTTCTTTCAATTTCACCAAAATGTCAGGGTACCTTCAGTGCTGGATACTAATGTGTTGGCTCTGCCTGGAGAACTCATCTCCTTCCTCTTCACATAGTTAAAGCTCTCAGCTTCATATTTCATTTTTTTCAGAAAGTTTTTAATCAGCACCCACTACTGAGACTGATATACATATATTTCCATATTTGACACCTAATGAACTTTCCATTGAACTGTGCAGTTTTCTCTGAACATGCCTGTTTTGTACATTATACCTCTTAGTGCTGACTGGTAGAGTGAACACTTCTCAGGGACTCAAATACTTTTGAATGAATGTCTGAAAGAATGAATGTGTACATTTTAGCTTGGATGTATGTTTAAATAGACCTGCATATCATTCAATGTGTATTGCATGTGCGTGTGTGTATGTATGTGGTTTTCTAGCATGCAAACTTTCAGCATCTTCGAATTCTATGTACTTGCCAACTTCTTACCCTAACAATTTGAAATAGCATAATATACAATTCGTCAATTCCTTAAATCCTTTTATCATACTACTGAGTAAAACAAGAAATTCATTTTTCTTAGTTGACCTTGTAATCACATGTAACATCCATGGGACATGAGTACATTTCTATAATAAATAAAAACAGCTTTAGTTGTAAACATGAGCATTTAGCCATTTCTCTCTTTATCAGCAGTGTCATTAAAAAGAAATACAAGAACATTCAATATTACTGATTTCTTTGTAAAAAATTTATGTAGGGGGGAAAAGTTATTGCAATATGAAAGAACTAATAAAAACTTACTTTCACTTTCATTATCATGTAAATGAGATATCAGAATTTTAAATCATAACTTATTCTCTCACTAAAGTACTAAATTGGAATATGGCATCTGTTTTGAAATATTTAAAAAAAATTTAACGTTTATTTATTTTTGACAGAGAGAGAGAGACAGAGAGACAGAGCATGAGTCGGGGAGAGGCAGAAAGAGAGGAAAACACAGAATCTGAAATAGGCTCCAGGCTCTGAGCTATCAGCACAGAGCCTGACGCAGGGCTCGAAGTCACAGACAGTGAGATAATGACCTGAGCCAAAGTCGGAGGCTCAACCGACTGAGCCACCCAGGCACCCCTGTTTTGTATTATTTTTTATCGCTTAGCTTCTCCTGTTCCTCTTTGGTGTCAAATAAAGTATACAAAGGGAACACAATTGACAAATAAGTTGTCAGTGTTAGATAATTAGTTCCATTATTCCAAATTTAAGTATTAAAGTTTGATATATCCATTACAAAACTACAGAATAGTAAGAATACAAGAAAATGGATGCTCATAAGTATAGTGCTTAAATGAAAATTGTAATAAATTTTAAGGAATAATTTAGGAGACTTAAAAAGTCCCAGATGGGGGCGCCTGGGTGACGCAGTCGGTTAAGCGTCCGACTTCAGCCAGGTCACGATCTCGCTGTCCGGGAGTTCGAGCCCCGCGTCAGGCTCTGGGCTGATGGCTCGGAGCCTGGAGCCTGTTTCCGATTCTGTGTCTCCCTCTCTCTCTGCCCCTCCCCCGTTCATGCTCTGTCTCTCTCTGTCCCAAAAATAAATAAACGTTGAAAAAAAAATTAAAAAATAAAAAAGTCCCAGATGTTTTGGGTAAAGATTTTGATAATTGTTCATGCATTTTAGGCATTTTAAAATAAATTCTGTACAATTATTTTGAAAATTGTCTTCATATAAAGTATACCTTATTTAATGAAAACAAAACATATATTTCTAATACGTATATATATATATATATATATATATTTTTTTTTTTTTTTTTTTGAGAGAGAGAGAGTGAGCAGGGAGGGGGCACAAAGAGAGAGAGAGAGAGAGAATATCTTAAGTATGCTCCATACTCAGTGCGGAGCCTGATGTGGCTCTCAATCCCAGGATCATGAGATCATGACTTAAGCTGAAATCAAGAGTCAGATACTTAACTGAGTGAACCCCCTAGGCACCCTGAAAACAAATCTTTTAATTGAATAAGTTTTCAGTGAGTTATTAAACAAAATGATTAATCATTTTGAAATAAAGCATTAGCAAATAAAAACATTTTTCACAAAGGTAACAAGTATTTCTTTAAATTTTAAAAAAGATGTATTGTTTATGTGTAATTTTTCCTTTCAAATGAAATATTTTAAAATTTATTTATAGCATATTTTTATTATCTTCAGTTCCTTGGTTTCTGTTTCTTGGTCTTTTTTTTCCTTTTATCTTTTTCTGTGAACATTAAGAAAGCTGCAAAAGATGGACTCGCTTGCACATGTACTATATACAAAACTCCCTCTTTGTTTTCTTAGCCAAATGACCTTTGGTAATTTATTGTACCTCTCTGTTCTTCATTGCTCATGTCTATGAAATGGGGGCAAAAAAATAATACCTACCCACAGAGTTATGAATAGCATTAAATACATTAATACAAGTAATAGTTCTTAAATATAATGAATAGTGAATTCTTAGCACATATTGGTGTTTTTATTTCATTACATTGGTGAAAGAATGAAAAATGCAATGAGTGGGACAAGATGGGAAATATAATTGATAACTTTGCAATTAACTTTTTAACCAGTTAGGCTATTTCTCAGTATTGGATACTCATTCTTCATCATGCATGACAACAATGAATGCAAAACAAAATACGTTGAATAATAGCATTAATGTCTTATAAAATAATGCAAACAGGCCATGGTTTATCCTAAAAATACATTGAACATTTTTATTTTTAATACCGTTCTTATGAAAGTCAGTCATTCATTTGATAATGAATAAGAAGGAGGCATAGGATTTGTAGATAAATAGGAAGAAAACATGGGTAAGTGGTTCAGAGTGCTACCTCTAGAATCAAGTGGCTTGAGCTAAGCGTATGGTTTCTGCTATTTACTAGTTGTATGCTCTTGACTTCTGCTTTCTCACCTGTGAGTTATGAATAAACGTAGTTTATACATTACTGTTAAGAAAGTACACTCTTATACTAAGCCCAGAATAAATATTCACTATTATTACCATTATTGCATGTTACTGATGAAAACCACAAAATGGGAATCACCAAATAGACCACCATAATACAATGGTTTTGATTTCTTAGTTGAAGTGTTTGTAAAGTTCTAGAGATTAATTTGTTTAATATAAATAGCTAAAGCAAACATAGTGGATAAAATATTCAGTTGTTAAGTGTTCTTACCACAGAAGCAAAACAAAACAAAAACAAAGGAATAGGAGAAAACATTTGCAAGTGATCAGTATGCTTATTACATTGACTGTCATGATGGTTTCATTGTATATGCATCTCTCCAAACTCATCAAATTGTATACATTAAATATGTTTGTTTTTTTTAATTTATCATACCTCAAAAGAGCTGATTTGAGAAATATATCTATCTGACTTGATAATATTACTTAAGTAAATATAAAATTTCCACTTTGCTTGAGTGTGTATCTCCATGTACTATGAATGTATGAAAGAATAATTCTTTATTAGGGCATGTTGTTTTCCACTTTGGTAGGTTTAACTAAGGTTAAATTTTGAATTTTGAATTTTGAATGGAAGATGTTAGCAGATATAATAATACTATGGAATCCATTCCAAGAATTTGAATTGCCTACCACACATTTGAAAATAAGTTGAGAAAATTACCTGGTGATACATCAATAAATTAAAGAAAATGACATCAAAGTAACTAATAATGAACTGACTATAAACTTTCCAAAAGTGGACAGATAGTCATTTGAGATTTGTGTATTTAGAAGAGACATGTATTAGCATTTTTGTCCATCGGAGTTGGTAAGAAAAGATAGTTATGAGATACTGACATTAACCTTGCTTTTCTAGAGATAATTTATTATTATTACATAAAGTAGGATTAACATTGTGTGATCTTCGCTTTGAGACAAGTGCTTTCTAGATAAAGTATGGCATCCTCACAGAGGGAACAGTCATACATGCACTGCCACTTAGAGACAACTAAATTTGTTGCTACAGATCTGACTATTTAGTCCTGTTTTTCAACACACAGCCCAAAAGAAAAACATTTAAGTAGCACCCTAAAATTTACCAATGCCTTTTGCTTCTGGGGCTGAGAGTAAGGAGCAATATTTAAGTCCAGAGTAACAGGAAGAAATGATGTCCTAAAATGTAACACTGTTTGTCATAACATTCCTGTGAAATCAACATTATTACCAAGCAGATGGAAAATCTGAAGTACAAAGAGGTTAATTGCCTAATGACACAAAAAATTAATGGCTGAGGAGAAAAAAAGACCATGACCACCCGAGTCACTAGTTCTCATGACCAAAAAATTAAAAGAGAATTACTGAGTACTTTCCCTATTTGACATACCTATTACAATTAATTAGCACTAGTTAGCATTGTTCTTTCATTTTGCAAGACTTAAAGCATTTTTGTAAGTCTTGTCATTTATAAAATTTAGTGTTTGGTATTACTTGAAGTTATAGCTTCCAAGAATCTTAGAACAAAATGGTCCCCAGCAAATTTACTCTTCTATTCCTTGAGGTTACCAATGAGCTATACATATGAGGTAAAACAATAGATTCAAAATACTCCTTTTACAGTCTTTTTTCAAGGTCCCTTTTTCCTCCAATTCACAGCTCCAATAGAAGCCTGATTGTTATGTATAGTGTATGTTTAACTTAAGGAAAGTCTTATACCTACTCACAAATGAAAAATGTCATTCGAAGGGATACATTTTTCCAAGAAAGGAAAATTAACAGTGTGACAAGGCAAGTCCGGACCACTTCACCTACTCTTGCTACATTGAGGAGAAGAGAACAATAATAGGTCAACTTGATTTACTTAGATTTACTTCTAGATTTACTTACCACATTGACTAAATACCCATTGAAAATTGAATGGAGGGGCTTATGTCTTTTAGTGACATGGGAAAAAAATCCGTTAATATGTAAATCCTGTTGCCTTGGGAATTTTTAAAATCACCTGTAGCCTCAATAATCACCTGAAATCTTAACGCTCAAAAATGCTATTGTAGGGGCGTCGGATGGCTCAGTCAGTTGAGCTGTTGATAGGGGCTCAGATCATGATCTCACAGTTCATAGGGATCAAGCCCCACATTGGGGTCTGCACTGACAGCACAGAGCCTGATTGGAATTTTCTTTGTCCCTCTCTCTGTCCCTCCCTTTCTGTCTCCTTCTCTTGCTCTCTCTCTCTCTCTTTCTCTCAAAATAAATAATAAACATTTAAAATTTTTATTTTAATGTTTATTTATTTTTGAGAGAGAGAGGACAAGCAGAGGAGGGGCAGAGAGAGACAGAGATAGAGAATCCCAGCAGGCTGCAGCCTCTGAGCTGCCAGCACAGAGCCCGACGTGGGGCTTGAACTCATGAGCCATGAGATCATGACCTGAGTTGAAGTTGGACGCTTAACCAACTGAGCCACGCAGTGCCCCTAAATAAACACTTAAAAAATGCTATTGTAACCATGGTTATGGCTTATTACACTGAAATAATACAGATTAAAATCAGCAAAGGGAAGAGGTGGAGGTACATGGGTTGAAGGTCAGTGGAACTGAGATGCAAGCTTTCCAGTGTCCTCTGCCAGTGGAGTAACATAGACATGCACTCAATTTTCTGCTATGCATGGCAGAATGTATGAAGTGATGCCAAGCAATTCACCTGAGCCTAGTTGTCCAGGGGTTTTTGAGAGATTCAGTCATGAAATTGACAGAAATTAACTACTATTTGTGTCTAAACCTTCCCCTTACATGCCATCAATAGATTCTAGAGTTCCAAAATAGTTACATCACACATATTGTCCTTTAGATGGAGAGTATTCTTTATTTTATCTTACTTTATTTCATTTTATTTTATTTTATTTTATTGATTGATTTTTGAGGGAGAGTGCACATGTGAGCAGGGGAGGGGCAAAGGGAAAGGGAGAGAGAGAATCTTAAGCAGGTTCCAGCACAGATCCTGGTGTGGGGAATAGGGGGCTTAATGTCAGGACCTTAAGATAAGACCTGAGCCTAAATCAAGAGTCAGATGCTTACCCTAAGCCTGAGCCACCCAGATACACCCATGGAGAGTATTCTTGACACTTCCTATTCTGCTATTTTCCCAGAATCCTCTATCCTAATATTTTCACTGAGTCTTTTTTCACTTCCTACAGGTTTGACTCTCCCTATTACACTGTAATTATTTGTTGGTGTGATATCAGCTTTTTAAAATGATGAACATACATGTCAAGAAGATTCCATTCTTCAGAGTTAATTTGCCCTGTTCATTTTTCTTTATAACTCTATTTTTAAAAACATTCTCTCATTATTGATGCTAGAGAGACTGCTGCAGTGTTTGAAGTTTGAAGAAAAACATATTAGAGTGACAAGCAGTGGCACACACCAAAGTGAAGTTGTCAGATAGAAAGCCAAAGCCAACATTAAGTGAATAGAGACTGAGAAATAAAGTTATAACCAGCTTTAGATACGTCCAAAAAAAGAAGAGACCAAAAATCAAAGAGTTGAAAACAATGTTTTTGCTCTTGCTGTTGAAAATGCTATCATCTTTACACAAACATTCAATTAACAGCATGATGACAGCAGTTGAGGGGTATCTAGGTCTGGAAATAGAAACTGAAGTTCTATGTGTTCAGTTTAATAAGACTTTCAGAGTTTTAAAATAATATTTCAAAGATAATATAGTTAACAGAAAAATCAAGTATGCTAACAGGGCTCACTCTCTGAAATTGAATATTTTTCCAGTTATTTTTTCTACTTAAAAACTTTAAATGTATGTTGATAGTAATTTTTTCACATGAAAAAGAAAAAATACTTTAAAATGAAAGATTATATCAATTATTTCACCATAGTTAACATATTTTCCCTGATGCATATAGAAATCAGCAGGTAAAGTATAGAATTTGTCTCAAAGTTAAATGATAAAGCAAAAGACATAACATGAAATTTTTAAATAACAATTTCTCTCTCTATCTTTCCCTCTCTATATGTATTTATGTATGTATGTATATGTATATAATATATGTTATCAGATACATAATATAATGTAATCAGAAATTTCACATACATTTCTTAGTGGATCATCTAAACTACAGGAAACATGGGTTTTAGATACTGATAGACCTTTGTTAAAACCTTGCCTCTAACATTTACTATATGTGTGACATTTGATGATTACTTAAGTTTTAGTCTTCTGTCTCTGATGAACAGGAGAAAATAATATCAAGCTTTCAAAGTTACTAAAATGATAAAAATAGATAATCTATGTAAAGTGGTTTTGAAAGCACCTAGCTTATGGGAAGTTCTCAAAAAAAATGGCAGATGTGATAGTAGAACTAATTTACTGAATACATATATACTAAACAGTGTTCAAAGTAGTTCACAGAAATTAACTCACATAATCATCACAATAACTGAGAACTTGTGACATTTCACTTCTTTTTACATGTATCTGAAGTAAAAACGAAAACCATCGACTCTTGCACAAAACCAAGGGTGTTGATACATTTCAGTCGTCTAGTCAATAATCACTGGCTTCAGCAAGAGAGGTAGTTACAAATTCTGGAGCCAGTATGCTTCAGTTCAAATTCCGGCATAGATACTCATTCAATGAAGAAGCTTAATTTTTTTAACCTCTTTTTATCTAATAAATTGCATGTAACAGAGTGATAAGTTAGTATAGTCACAGTTCCTCAACATTTTCTGATTCATTATAGGTACTCAATAAGTGGTAATTATTATTATCAGTAGATGCTGGGAGCTGAGTTTGTTTATCAGCATATTACCATAAAGATATCCAATCTGGTAAAGCAAAGTAAGTATATTAGCAAATAACAGCACAACAAATTGATAATGGAAAATAATGTTTGAGAAACATGGGAGATACACATAAGAGAGTAGAAAGTTTTACTGAAGGGGCCAAGGTTAGGAATTATGATCTCAGGACAATTTTAGAAGCAAGAAAAATCACAGGGTTTGACAGAATCTGAAGTTGCTGGGGAACTTTATGTAGTTGGGAAGAGCAAAATAGAATGGAAATTTAGCAAGATACAAAGCTCATAGACACAGGAAAGAGCTAAATCTTGGGAATCCATATAGGATATATTGAAGACTATTCTTATAGACATTTGTATGCCATTGATGTGTTTTAATGTAGGAAATTACATAATTATTTATGTTTTCAAAAATTTGTTTTTGATAAGAGAAGATACATTTTCAGAAACATGAATGGAGGAAGGCTAATAATTGAGGCAGGGGAAAAGTTTGGATAAAATATAAGACCCTGGAATTTATCCATGAAACTAGTAATAGAAAGAATGAAAAATATATTTTAAATGGTGTGGCAGTAGAATCAAAAGTTCCTGGCCAATAATTGATGGCTGTGTTATGGTGAAGAGGAGTTCCTAAGATGGTCATCAAGTTTCTGATGGGTGAAAGCAGGTTGTATCACACACCTGTTAAGTTATTTGGGAGACGCAGTTTAGAGGATAAATGTGTGCTGAGGCATACAGGTGTGGAGGTAGCTGGCTGCAATTGACTATAGTCTGTAATTCAGGGGAATAGTCTGCGTTGGAAATGTAGGTTTTTGAGTCATCTACAAAGAGAAAAGCCATAAACGAGGATGCAGTCTTTTGTAAAGATAGGAAGAGAGAGAAGATAATTTACAATAATTGTGTGATGTTGGGATGGTGCTAAAATGCCACTGAAGTCCGTCCAAATTTAAATCTCCAGAATCAAAGAGTTCCCTCACTTGGGATTGTTCCCAACCTTGGATTGTACCTTTCTTAAATCTACCTGGCCTATGAAAAATACAGCTAGTCTTTAGAAAAATAGGTAGAATATTTTCTTTTATTTTTTAAATGTTTCCACTGGTATTTAACATTTTGGCTTTAAATTTGAACTTTTTACAAAAGTGTTTTTGTTTGTCTGTATAACATTGCCTTGAAAATGAGATACATTTGCTAATTCGATTTCCAAGCATATTTTAACATTTAAGATGTATCTGAAAATTATGTGTAGCACAGCTGTCCCATAACTTTGATATGGACCTCAAATTGTGAGAATCAAGTGTTGGAATCAACAACAACTAAAAGAAATTGGGAAGATTGGGATAATCTAAAAATAAATCATGAGAAAAGTATAATCTGCTTGCTTATTTTTTTTAATCAGTTTAAATAGAAGCTGCTGAAGTCAGGTATATCTTCCCCCTACAAAATGATGAGCTTTTTAAAGAACACTTCTCATGATTTAGCTATATTCTTATTACATTCATGTTCACAGTTGCTAGGGCATTGATCACCTGTGGCTATATAACAATAAACTTAACTGTTCCAGATCTTGAAGATGTATATCTGCTCTAGGCTACAAACTGCCACCTATCACAGAAATTGTTTCTAAACCCAAGAAAGTATCCTAAAATGCCATGTACATCCCATTAGGTGTTGATAATAGTTTTCCTTATCATCTATCACTTGTAAAGCCTCTACTATGCCCAGGCATCATACCATGCATGTACCATTCTCACAACAATTTTATCACATTTGTTTTATACATACTACAGGTTAAAGTATGAGAGGTGAAACTAAAATTGCTTAAGGTTTCCATTTAGAAAGAGCCAGACCAAAATATAAGTCCTGTTTCCAAATTCCAATAGATTTCCTGTATGCCTTTTACGTACTTCAAATGCCAATTATTTAAAATAAACTTTGTCCCTCTCAGTAGACGAAATAAAAGACACAGTTATTCACTCAATTATCAACCAGTAATCTGAGAATCTGAGGCAGCCTAAATACCTGCTTTTCTCTGTATTCTCAAATCTACTTTTTTTTTTTTTTGAGAGAGAGAGAGAGAGAAAGAAAGAAAGAAAGGAAAGAAAAAAAGAAAGAAAGAAAGAAAGAAAGAAAAAGAAAGAAAAAGAAAAAGAAAAAGAAAAAGAAAAAGAAAGAAAAAGAAAAAGAAAAAGAAAAAGAAAAAGAAAGAGAAAGAGAAAGAGAAAGAGAAAGAGAAAGAGAAAGGAAAGAGAAAGGAAAGAGAAAGAGAGATTTTAAGCAGGTTCCACGCCCAGTGTGGAGCCCCACATGGGGATCAGTCTCACAACTGTGAGATCATGACCTGAGCCTAAATCAAGAGTGAGAGGCTTAGCTGACCCAGGTGCCCCTCAAATCCACTTTATGAATGAAGTCATGATATTTTACCTGCTAGAACATGAGGGGCTTCCTTCCTTCCTTTTTTGACCTGCTATTTTGGGGCTAGAAGAGAGTTTTTGTCTTCTTTATTTTATTTCTATTTTAATTGCACTTATATTAAAATAATCTTTCTAGAAAGTACCACTTCTTTTCTAAAATCAAGTGTTTATCTCTGTTGCCTTGAGTATATAGTCAAAATGCTTTTTGTGACAGTCAAATTCCACCATTTGTAGTACTGACATATCACTTGTCTTGACCCCCAAACCTACATGATCCAGTTTCACTAACTCCTTGGTCCATAATATAGTTTCGTGACTTGAAGATCTTGTTTATGTTGTTTAATCTACCCAGAGTATGATTTCCCCATGTTTTCTATTTGTACATATCTATTTACATTTCAACTCAGGTTCTATCATCTGTGAAACTTTCCTTGCCTCATCCTTGGCTTCAGGGGGAAGTAACCACTCACTCTTTATTTACTTTATAAATATTCTAACATTTTTATAAAATATTTATATTTTAGTACCTGTCCCCACATTATTTATTATACATTCTTGAAAAAAAATATTTCTTTCTGACTGACTCACATAATCTTTGGCTATGGAAACAATTAATTAGATGTTATTAAATGAATGAAAGAAGGTATCTTCATTCCAGGTTAATCTCTTTTTCATTATTCTTTCTATGGGAAAATTTATCAGTATTGTTTCTACTCCTTTGGAATAGATGTATACATTTTGGAAAATGTATAATTGCAAAATTATTTTTATGTTCTCAGAGGGAATGTCAAGATAAATGTCTTGAATTATTCTTCAAGAATTTTATGATATAGTTGAGATTTGGATATGTCTGTAACAAAATATGCCAAAACAAAGCTGATATACCTGGTGGCTAAATAAAATGATTATCAGTAGTAAAAATAATAAATGTAGGTAATATGGTACAAGGCAGATAGAAGTAAAAGTAGATTTGTTGGAGGTGTTACTATGTAAACTGTCTTGAAAAAACAGATTAGCCAGTTGGAGATGCAAAGGGAATAATACTGATCTAAGGATAAAGAAAGAAAAATCAGAACTAGGCAGGGAAAACAGATTGTCGGTAAGGAATGGAAAAAAGATCTAGTAAGACTGCATAGGTGTCCAGTGAAGTGGAAGATGAGTTTAAAAAATTATTTTTTTAATGTTTATTTATATATTTTTGAGGTGGAAGGAGCAGAGAGAGAGAGAAGAGAGAGAGGGACAATCTTAAGCAGATTCTACACTGTCAGCACAGAGCCTGGCATGGGGCTCAATCCCATGAACCACAAGATCATGACCTGAGCTGTAATCAAGAATCAGATGATTAATTGACTGAGCCATCCAGGCACCCAAGTTTAAAAAGTTCTTCGGGTTAGTTTTGGAAAAGCTTGCATTGTAGGCTGGGAAGTTTGGATTTAATTTTGAACATGTTTAGAAGCCATTAATAGTATTAGAACAAAACAGTGAAAAGATTGTGCTTTTGTTTTGAAATTAAACAATTTCATAACACTGAGTGGAGAAAATGAAATCGAGGGATCTGTTAGTTAACTATTATAGTAGACTAGGCAAGGATTATTAGAACTTAAGTGGCATAGTGAGAATAGTAATAAATAAGCAGAATAATTATAAAAATATTGAAATTTAATTGATATTTTGAATATACATTGAATATGAACAGTGAGAAAAGTAAAGATGCAGTGACTTTCAGCCTAACAGTTAGTTACTGATCACCTATAAGTGAGACACACTGTCATCTCAGAGATAGTAGATAATGCTGAGTAGCATTATCAGTGCTACTGAGTAGCATAATCAGTGTCAGACAAATAAAAGAATGATGAGTTGAAATGAATGATAAATGGAGGTTTTAATATTTTGAGTTGTAATTTTAACCGGAAGCTCATGTCAAGTAAAAAAAAAGTGAGGTCACAGATAATCAATTTGCATCCAGTACTTTTAACAGCACAACTACCCATTTCCTTAAATTTAACAGAAAGTATAAAAGACATCATATTTGATGTTTTGCCAAAGAAAGTAAGAGTTAGGTTTTATATTGTATGCCCTTGATAGTAGATTTTAAGGTAAAATATATCAAAGTGTGAATGAAAATAATTATGAGAAACATGAAACCCTTTGTCTGAGAATTCCAAGATAACTAACTAGGTTAATAAATATTGGCCTAGAAGAAATGATAAGGAGGTGAATGAAATACCATGGCATAAAAGTTTAAGAACTTTCCACAGTGCTTCTTCACGAAGTGCTGCAAGTTTTAAGCCTCTATATTCCGTTCCTGTGATAAACTCTAAAACCACTATACTTTGCCCAGAGTTATCTTTAGGCCATCTGTGTCTGATAAGCAAGTGATCTCCTCCCTCCACACATCTTACTTTACTGTTTTTGTCACCCATTTTGTAAACAAACTAAGTGTCTCTAACATGTAGCATCTCTGCCAAGTATTAGAATGAGTATTAGAATGAGAATGTCAAACATACCTTTTTCAAATAGTGACAAAGTTTTCTAAGTGTTTGTTTTCTTGTGGTTTTACTCCATGACCCTCCATAATGGACTGTTGATAAGGAAATGAGGTACCAGAAGACATATTCTATGTTTACGTCACTTGAGTCTGCACGTGAAATACACACATGAAATAACACATAGGTAGCTGAAATTCCATGTGGGACATCATATTTTGACATATTAATTGACATTTTTGGAGGATAATTCATACAAGTAATACTGTAGCTCACCATCCATTTACTCAAATATTATTTCAATGAGAAAGTAACAGGGTAGAACTAAAATACTGTACTTTAATTTTGAGTTTTAAAATATAAAGGCTTCATTCCCTTATAGACGTAATCATGTGGAACTAGAAGCTTTTCTGATTTGCAAGAGCTAAGCTCTAAGTATGGGGGGGGGGATGCCATGATATTAAAAACTTGATCTTGCAATATCAAGGGCAAGTTTATGATGGATTAAGGATACAGATACTTAACAGCTACACACCGAGTAGAGGCATTTTGACTTAACATATAATAATAATTCTTATGCTTCATATGCAGAAAAGAAAAGCTAAAAATGGCAAATTTTAATTAAGAGGTTTGAAGTAATATTTGAAATTTTCAAGTCTTTGAAGCCTGGGAGGAGGATGCTTCTATTCTTGCTTATAAAATTTTAAAATTAATTCAGTTGAGTGAATATGAAAGAATAAAACAGCAACAAAACAACTCCAAGAAACTCTCTTTTTCAAAAACGTAAGTCTTTGAAATACTTTGCTGTTTTACGTTAAATCATAAACTGCAAGCCCCAAATAAACTGACTGATGAGAATGCGAAAGCATCTCCCTCTGGTTCAAAAGCCAATCAAAATTATTCCCGCTTCTCTTGGAGCCAATGAAAATTCTCAATGGCTGTGTTCTATAACATATATAAGATCTGTTCCAGCACTGAGAGAGGCAGTCCCTTGACCAACAAATTTAATAAATTCTGTTTTGCCTTAATTAGTTTCACTATCTTTCTTTAAAACATTTTAATTTTAAGTAATCTCTACACCCAGCATGGGGCATAAACTCACAACCTTGAGATCAAGAGTGGCACGTTGCAGTGAGTGAGCTAGCCAGGTGTCCCTAGTTTCATTATCTTGAAGTCATCTTGAATCTCTCAGGCAAACTCAGTCACACATTTCTCTAGATAGGCTGTAGTCAGTATTTTAAATGCTTCTGTTACATTTACTACACAGTAACCACAGTATCACTGCGATATTATGATTATTTATTATATCTTTGATCCCTTATTCAACCTAAAATAATATAAATTAATATAAATAATAATATTAGCATGCATATAAATGTAAGTCTATATCTAACATATTTCTGGACACATATAATAAACTAATATTTGTTGAAACATTCATGTCCTTATAGGGATACACTGCAAGGGAAGAAAAGAGAGCTGATAACTTTGGGGTAGTATCTCCACCTTCACGTGGAGGAATGGGACAAGAGTATGGTGTCGCAGGGGCACTGGGTGGCTCAGTCAGCGTCCGACTTTGGCTCAGATCATGATCTCACAGCTCGTGAGTTCGAGCCCCGCGTCGGGCTCTGTGCTGACAGCTCAGAGCCTGGAGCCTGCTTACGATTCTGTGTCTCCCTCTCTGTCTACCCCCCTCCTCCGCTCATGCTCTGTCTCTCTCTGTCTCAAAAAAAAAAAAAAAAAAAAAAAAAAAAAAAAAAAAAAAAAAAAAGAGTATAGCGTCATCAAAGGTGAAAGAACGTGCCAAGGACCATGTGGCCAATCATGACAGTAAGTCTAAAGATAAATCAAATACCATGAAAACCATCTGATTTGGGAAACTCTTGGTGGTAATTTTGAGGGAGTGTTTCTTGTAGACTCATTTGGAAAAGCGGAAATACAATTGATGGATGAGTGGAGTTAGTCTAGGACAGTATATATATATAGTTACAAATATATGTAGTTGCATATATAGTTACAAATATATATAGTTACATATAGTTATATATATAGTTATGTATGGAGTTATATATGTATATATATATATATATATATAGTTATACATGTATATAAATAGTTCTACACTTTTTTTATCTCCCTTTCTTCCCTAACACTTATATATATATGTGTATATGTGTATATATATATATGTATATATAAGTGTTAGGGAAGAAAGGGAGATAAAAAAAGAGTGTAAATGAACTATTTTATTATTAAAATGTATTGATAGGACCCCCTTTTTTTTTATAAATGGGGAAACTAATAAAGAGGCTAGGAGCACCCAGTTTAATCCAGGAAAACAATTCCTTAAGCAAGAAGCAAAAGCAGAAAACAGGGCAGGAAGAAGCAATTTTTTTCTGGTAGATGTGACCAAGTGAGTAACTTCTGGCTAATGAGGGGCAAAGATCAGAAGTAGTACTTCAAGGATGTCTCCCTGAAAGGATAGGGCCATAATCATCTCCCTCTTTCCTGTTGATAAATTGAGGCTCTGTCACAAAGGACAAAGGCAAATATTATAATAGGTTTGACAACAAACAGCCTCTGCAAAATCTACACCTTTGCTCTTCACATTTCCACATATATTCCTTTTCCGATAAACAGAACTGACTTACAATATTAATTGAACCAAAGGAATAATTTCCTCAAACCTCCCTGAGAACAAACGTGGCACAAATGAGTGTCAATGTTATCTTCCCCATCAGGTATGGGTGTGGGATATGGTACACCCTACATCAACTGATAAACTAAAAGTTCAGGTATCTATCCTCATATACCCAATACAGTAAATCAGAAAGGGAAAATGATAATTAGAATTTAAAAAAAAAAAACAAAACTTTTGTTTGGAAACAAAGAATTGGAAAATCACAGTGGTCAGTGCTTTTAGCAGTAATAAGACCCTGCCAGCAGGAATGTGGCAACAGAATGAGGTGCTCAGCTTGTCTTACAGTCTGTGATTAAGCTCTCTGAGGACTGATTCTCCTGTCTTTTGTTGCTGGCTTTGTCTTCCTGGGAGCTACTCCTTGACCACCGTTTTCCGTGGTCACATCTGAGGTAGTCTTTGGGAACTATATGTTTCCTGGACATAGAGCTTTGGGCAGCATGGGGACTACTTTGTGAGTTGTACAAACCACATACAAGTTCTTTTGTTAGTATAGTTACCTCACTATCTCCGAAGGAAAAGAGTGTCTCTTTATTACCTTCAATCAATTCCATGGGGAAGTTACCACACCCAAAGACCTGAACCTTGAATACTTCTGTCTTTTAAATGCAGTCTTCTGTGCCCTGCTCCCTTCTCCTCTCTTCAAATGAATGACAGCTCTCATAAAGCCTTGGAGGGAACATGGCACATTTTATCTGATTTAGTTGGGAGTGCTAGTTCCCATTGTCTTTCCACAAACATTTGACAGAAAGCAAGCAGAAGCCCAGAAGCAAAATAAAACCGTGCCTCCAGTCTTGACTTCTACTTAACGTGCAGTTCTGCAGCCACTTTTCATTACTGCTTCAGCACTTTGCAGTATGGCTGCAATTGGTTTTTAAGCCATAGAATGCTCCAAATCATGTAACTTTTGGGCAACTTAGGTTGCAGTCCTCAGGACTTCTGTAGCCATGTACTTTTCCATCTTCACTTAAGAGAAAACACATCTAGGTTTTTTGAAATATCCCTTTCTTTGGTATCTTTCTAAAAGCCTTGGGAAACACCCTAAGCATGCCAATATTATTAATTTTTCCTTCTATTTCCCTGACTACCTAAGCACACTGTCTGCCTTCCAGCTTACAGCAGGAAACAATCTGATGATTTTGCCACCCCGTACTGTGCATCAGACATTTTCTAACCGTAGTATCTGAACCCTTGCCACCCACCTCCTGCTTACCTCCACCAAGCCAAAACATTCTTTTTTGTTTTGTTATTACATTAATTCATTGGAAATATATACACTTTTTTTTTCTTTTAGGTTGCAACTGTAATGTACATACAGATTATCTGGGGAGTCTGTTAAAATTCAAGTTCTGAATCAGAAGTTCCGGTGTGAGCCCCGAGACCTGTAATGTCTAACAAAATCCCAGCTGATACCAGTACTGCTATTATAGGACCCCACTTTTAAATGGAAGATCAGTGTGCCACAATACTTGTATCTAATTACTTTCTTTATCAGTATTATCAATTTAAGAGAGCTTAATTTTCTCTCACCAGTTCAAGTAAAGGAGAATGCAAAGTTGAAGCATTCTCCCAGGGTGATGTGGAGGACTGTTTCAACAGATGATCATCTGGTGCCTCAAGAACAAATCTCAAACCTCCATAGCACTTGGTCATAGAAGTTGTTGCCTTTGCAGAAAGATCAGGCAGAATATTACATTTGGCACCGTGAATACTGCTTCCAGACCTTGTGCCTCTTCAAAAACCAAGCTGCTACCGTTGTCTCTGGCTTCTAAACATCACCTCTGCCATAATCTGTAACAGTAAAATGGATTTTCCGCTCCCTGTGCCTCTCAGTTAGTGCATAACTAATAATGAATCCCAGTTTCATGGGAGTGCATCTGATTGGCAAAACTTAACTAGCTCATCTTCCTAGACTAAACAGCCACAGCCCTGATTGCAAAACAAAACAAAACAAAACAACAACAACAACAACAACAACAAAAAAAACAGTATGAAATACAGTTTTTACCCTTCTACTTTCCTCCCACTAGGAGATTGGCATGGAAGTGTGATAGTTCATAATATTAAGCCATCACAGGCAAGTTTTTCAAGGGATAATGTTCTATAGTTGTTTAAATGGTTAATATAAGAAAAAAATATGAGAAAAAGTAAAATGGATTGATATGCAGATAATCCATGAAGTAATATAAAAAGGTAGTTTTAAAAGTCAAACTGATAAATCTGTATTTACAAATCAAAAAGAAAAAAAGGTAAAAGAACAATGAATTATTTTTAATCAAAGGAGCTACTTAAGGAAAAGTAGTAAATAGATTTCTTACCTAAATACAACAGGTTAAAGGATGTTTCCCCTATGACAACATATTGTCAATTAAGGTTTTAAAACTAAAACATTACTAACTAAATCTCTAGAGTTACAATTTTTATCAGCTTGGGTTAAATAAATGATCTAGATTCAAATCTTGAGATGTCTGAAAATATTAAACATTTATTTTACATACCCGATAGTAGCAACCAAAATTTGCATGTCTTCACCCAGAGAAGAGGAACTATGAAAAGCCAGTAGTTTTATGATAGTTATTCACAAGCATATGCCATGAGGTTTGAGCCCAAAAAGATTATACATGTAGAACAGAAACGTATCGTAACATTCAACATTTTGACGTGTTTTCTTTTCATTTTTTTTCTGCTTTTGGTTTACGATTTTACAAACATACATTGCTTCATTTGATCAAGGGAATGTCACTGAAACTGACAGTAAAACCAAACTGTTAATTGTTCTGATTTGCTACTAATTAACATATTAATCAAATAATATAGTTGAAAATTTGGACAGTAGTTTTGGGATTTAAACATTTTATAAATTCCCTTTCTGTCATAGTCATATTTTATTTTTATAGAACCAGCTGCATACTGTTTACTACCTAAGCTGAATACTTCAACTGTGAGGTTTCTGCATACTTTACTGATTGAAATGAATACATTAGTAGTTGAATTTGCATATACACTGATTGCCCTGAATATTCTGCAAGTGTATATGTTGTTAAGTACAAAAACATATCTAAGTAGTTACTTCTATTAAGGAGATTTAATAAAGCCCATGACATAAAATTAACCTGGACATGAAGATTTGATGAGATTCCTTATTACTATTCTCTCACTCTGTTATTAATAGGTGAGATTATTCTTTAAAGCCTTTCAGTAGTATTATTGGTCACTTTAAAATAAAACTGTTGTTTTGATGATCTGTTGTTTTTATTTTATGATGGGTGCATGATTGTTTCAAAAAAAAAAGAAAAAAAGAAAGAAAAAAGCTCATTAGCAATACATCTTCTTTTGTGATAGTGGTATAATGGAGATATAAGGTCTATTATTTTATATCTTTTTTTTAATGTTTATTTTTGAGAGAAAGACAGAGAGAGAGCACAAACAGGGGAGGGGCAGAGAGAGAGGGAGACACAGAATCTGAAGCAGGCTACAGGGTACAGGCTCTGAGCTGTCAGCACAGAGCCCAATGCAGGGCTCAAAGTCACAAATGGTGAAATCATGACATGAGCCAAAGTTGGATGCGCACCCGATTGAGTCACCCAGGTGCCCAAACTTTATATCTTTTATATAATACAATTTAACTGAGATGTTTATTAATGTAATTTCTATGAACATATGACATGGAGGAATGAAAATAATATTAATTTAGTTTGTACTGTATGCCAAGTGACCAAAAATATGTTTTGCTTTCATTCTTTCAGCAGCTGCCATCATTTCACAGATAAGGAGACTCTCAGAGATGTTTATATAAAGCCCATGAAGATTACATTCCAACTAAGTAGTACATCTTGAACTATAATATGGAATCATCCAAATTAAAATCCTCTGTTTTCTAGTGTATTATTTATGCCCTAGATTTTTTTTATATATGAAATTTATTGTCAAATTGGTTTCCTTACAACACCCAGTGCTCATCCCAAAAGGTGCCCTCCTCAACACCCATCACCCACCCTCTCCTCCCTCCCACCCCCCATCAACCCTCAGTTTGTTTTCAGTTTTTAACAGTCTCTTATGCTTTGGCTGTCTCCCACACTAACCTCTTTTTTTTTTTCCTTCCCCTCCCCCATGGGTTCCTGTTAAGTTTCTCAGGATCCACATAAGAGTGAAACCATATGGTATCTGTCTTTCTCTGTATGGCTTATTCACTTAGCATCACACTCTCCAGTTCCATCCACGTTGCTACAAAAGGCCATATTTCATTTTTTCTCATTGCCACGTAGTATTCCATTGTGTATATAAACCACAATTTCTTTATCCATTCATCAGTTGATGGACATTTAGGCTCTTTCCATAATTTGGCTATTGTTGAGAGTGCTGCTATAAACATTGGGGTACAAGTGGCCCTATGCATCAGTACTCCTGTATCCCTTGGGTAAATTCCTAGCAGTGCTATTGTTGGGTCATAGGGTAGGTCTATTTTTAATTTTCTGAGGAACTTCCACACTGCTTTCCAGAGCGGCTGCACCAATTTGCATTCCCACCAACAGTGCAAGAGGGTTCCCGTCTCTCCACATCCTCTCCAGCATCTAGAGTCTCCTGATTTGTTCATTTTGGCCACTCTGACTGGCGTGAGGTGATACCTGAGTGTGGTTTTGATTTATATTTCCCTGATAAGGAGCGACGCTGAACATCTTTTCATGTGCCTGTTGGCCATCCGGATGTCTTCTTTAGAGAAGTGTCTATTCATGTTTTCTGCCCATTTCTTCACTGGGTTATTTGTTTTTCGGGTGTGGAGTTTGGTGAGCTCTTTATAGATTTTGGATACTAGCCCTTTGTCCGATATGTCATTTGCAAATATCTTTTCCCATTCCGTTGGTTGCCTTTCAGTTTTGTTGGTTGTTTCCTTTGCTGTGCAGAAGCTTTTTTTTTTTTTCAACGTTTATTTATTTTTGGGACAGAGACAGAGCATGAACGGGGGAGGGGCAGAGAGAGAGGGAGACACAGAATCGGAAACAGGCTCCAGGCTCTGAGCCATCAGCCCAGAGCCTGACGTGGGGCTCGAACTCACGGACCGCGAGATCGCGACCTGGCTGAAGTCAGACGCTTAACCGACTGCGCGACCCAGGCGCCCCAGAAGCTTTTTATCTTCATAAGGTCCCAGTAATTCACTTTTGCTTTTAATTCCCTTGCCTTTGGGGATGTGTCGAGTAAGAGATTGCTACGGCTGAGGTCAGAGAGGTCTTTTCCTGCTTTCTCCTCTAAGGTTTTGATGGTTTCCTGTCTCACATTCAGGTCCTTTATCCATTTTGAGTTTATTTTTGTGAATGGTGTGAGAAAGTGGTCTAGTTTCAACCTTCTGCATGTTGCTGTCCAGTTCTCCCAGCACCATTTGTTAAAGAGGCTGTCTTTTTTCCATTGGATGTTCTTTCCTGCTTTGTCAAAGATGAGTTGGCCATACGTTTGTGGGTCTAGTTCTGGGGTTTCTATTCTATTCCATTGGTCTATGTGTCTGTTTTTGTGCCAATACCATGCTGTCTTGATGATGACAGCTTTGTAGTAGAGGCTAAAGTCTGGGATTGTGATGCCTCCTGCTTTGGTCTTCTTCTTCAAAATTCCTTTGGCTATTCGGGGCCTTTTGTGGTTCCATATGAATTTTAGGATTGCTTGTTCTAGTTTCGAGAAGAATGCTGGTGCAATTTTGATTGGGATTGCATTGAATGTGTAGATAGCTTTGGGTAGTATTGACATTTTTACAATATTTATTCTTCCAATCCATGAGCAGGGAATGTCTTTCCATTTCTTTAAATCTTCTTCAATTTCCTTCATAAGCTTTCTGTAGTTTTCAGCATACAGATCCTTTACATCTTTGGTTAGGTTTATTCCTAGGTATTTTATGCTTCTTGGTGCAATTGTGAATGGGATCAGTTTCTTTATTTGTCTTTCTGTTGCTTCATTGTTAGTGTATAAGAATGCAACTGATTTCTGTACATTGATTTTGTATCCTGCAATGTTGCTGAATTAATGTATCTGTTCTAGCAGACTTTTGGTGGAGTCTATCGGATTTTCCATGTATAATATCATGTCATCTGCAAAAAGCGAAAGCTTGACTTCATCTTTGCCAATTTTGATGCCTTTGATTTCCTTTTGTTGTCTGATTGCTGATGCTAGAACTTCCAGCATTATGTTAAACAGCAGCGGTGAGAGTGGGCATCCCTGTCGTGTTCCTGATCTCAGGGAGAAAGCTCTCAGTTTTTCCCCGTTGAGGATGATGTTAGCTGTGGGCTTTTCATAAATGGCTTTTATGATCTTTAAGTATGTTCCTTCTATCCCGACTTTCTCAAGGGTTTTTATTAAGAAAGGGTGCTGGATTTTGTCAAAGGCCTTTTCTGCATCGATTGACAGGATCATATGGTTCTTCTCTTTTTTTTTGTTAATGTGATGTATCACATTGATTGATTTGCGAATGTTGAACCAGCCCTGCATCCCAGGAATGAATCCCACTTGATCATGGTGAATAATTCTTTTTATATGCCATTGAATTTGATTTGCTAGTATCTTATTGAGAATTTTTGCATCCATATTCATCAGGGATATTGGCCTGTAGTTCTCTTTTTTGACTGGGTCTCTGTCTGGTTTAGGAATCAAAGTAATACTGGCTTCATAGAATGAGTCGGGAAGTTTTCCTTCCCTTTCTATTTCTTGGAATAGCTTGAGAAGGATAGGTATTATCTCTGCTTTAAACGTCTGGTAGAACTCCCCTGGGAAGCCATCTGGTCCTGGACTCTTATTTGTTGGGAGATTTTTGATAACCGATTCAATTTCTTTGCTGGTTATGGGTCTGTTCAAGCTTTCTATTTCCTCCTGATTGAGTTTTGGAAGAGTGTGGGTGTTCAGGAATTTGTCCATTTCTTCCAGGTTGTCCAATTTGTTGGCATATAATTTTTCATAGTATTCCCTGATAATTGTTTGTATCTCTGAGGGATTGGTTGTAATAATTCCATTTTCATTCATGATTTTATCTATTTGGGTCATCTCCCTTTTCTTTTTGAGAAGCCTGGCTAGAGGTTTGTCAATTTTGTTAATTTTTTCAAAAAACCAACTCTTGGTTTCATTGATCTGCTCTACAGTTTTTTTAGATTCTATATTGTTTATTTCTGCTCTGATCTTTATTATTTCTCTTCTTCTGCTGGGTTTAGGCTGCCTTTGCTGTTCTGCTTCTAGTTCCTTTAGGTGTGCTGTTAGATTTTGTATTTGGGATTTTTCTTGTTTCTTGAGATAGGCCTTGATTGCAATGTATTTTCCTCTCAGGACTGCCTTCGCTGCGTCCCAAAGCGTTTGGATTGTTGTATTTTCATTTTCGTTTGTTTCCATATATTGTTTAATTTCTTCTCTAATTGCCTGGTTGACCCACTCATTCGTTAGTAGGGTGTTCTTTAACCTCCATGCCTTTGGAGGTTTTCCAGACTTTTTCCTGTGGTTGATTTCAAGCTTCATAGCATTGTGGTCTGAAAGTATGCATGGTATGATTTCAATTCTGGTAAACTTATGAAGGGCTGTGTTGTGACCCAGTATATGATCTATCTTGGAGAATGTTCCATGTGCACTCGAGAAGAAAGTATATTCTGTTGCTTTGGGATGCAGAGTTCTAAATATATCTGTCAAGTCCATCTGATCCAATGTCTCACCAGGGCCCTTGTTTCTTTATTGACCGTGTGTCTAGATGATCTATCCATTTCTGTAAGTGGGGTGTTCAAGTCCCCTGCAATTACCACATTCTTATCAATAAGGTTGCTTATGTTTATGAGTAATTGTTTTATATATTTGGGGGCTCCGGTATTCGGCGCATAGACATTTATAATTGTTAGCTCTTCCTGATGGATAGACCCTGTAACTATTATATAATGTCCTTCTTCATCTCTTGTTACAGCCTTTAATTTAAAGTCTAGTTTGTCTGATATAAGTATGGCTACTCCAGCTTTCTTTTGGCTTCCAGTAGCATGATAAATAGTTCTCCATCCCCTCACTCTCAATCTAAAGGTGTCCTCAGGTCTAAAATGAGTCTCTTGTAGACAGCAAATAGATGGGTCTTGTTTTTTTATCCATTCTGATACTCTATGTCTTTTGGTTGGCGCATTTAATCCATTTACATTCAGTGTTATTATAGAAAGATACGGGTTTAGAGTCATTGTGATGTCTGTATGTTTTATGCTTGTAGTGATGTCTCTGGGACTTTGTCTCACAGGGTCCCCCTTAGGATCTCTTGTAGGGCTGGTTTAGTGGTGACAAATTCCTTCAGTTTTTGTTTGTTTGGGAAGACCTTTATCTCTCCTTCTATTCTAAATGACAGACTTGCTGGATAAAGGATTCTTGGCTGCATATTTTTTCTGTCTAGCACCCTGAAAATCTCGTGCCAATTCTTTCTGGCCTGCCAAGTTTCAAAAGAGAGATCAGTCACGAATCTTATAGGTCTCCCTTTATATGTGAGGGCACGTTTACTCCTTGCTGCTTTCAGAATTTTCTCTTTGTCCTTGTATTTTGCCAGTTTCACTATGATATGTCATGCAGAAGATCGATTCAAGTTACGTCTGAAGGGAGTTCTCTGTGCCTCTTGGATTTCAATGCCTTTTTCCTTCCCCAGTTCAGGGAAGTTCTCAGCTATTATTTCTTCAAGTACCCCTTCAGCACCTTTCCCTCTCTCTTCCTCCTCGGGGATACCAATTATGCGTATATTATTTCTTTTTAGTGTATCACTTAGTTCTCTAATTTTCCCCTCATACTCCTGGATTATTTTATCTCTCTTTTTCTCAGCTTCCTCTTTTTCCATAACTTTATCTTCTAGTTCACCTATTCTCTCCTCTGCCTCTTCAATCCGAGCCGTGGTGGTTTCCATTTTGTTATGTATTTCGTTTAAAGCGTTTTTCAGCTCCTCGTGACTGCTCCTTAGTCCCTTGATCTCTGTAGCAAGAGATTCTCTGCTGTCCTGTATACTGTTTTCAAGCCCAGCGATTAATTTTATGACTATTATTCTAAATTCACTTTCTGTTATATTATTTAAATCCTTTTTGATCAGCTCATTAGCTGTTGTTATTTCCTGGAGATTCTTCTGAAGGGAATTCTTCCGCTTGGTCATTTTGGATAGTCCCTGGCGTGGTGAGGACCTGCAGGGCACTTCCCCTGTGCTGTGGTGTATAACTGGTGTTGGTGGGCGGAGCTGCAGTCAGACCTGATGTCTGCTCCCAGCCCACCGCTGGGGCCACATTCAGACTGGTGTGTGCCTTCTCTTCCCCTCTCCTAGGGGCGGGATTCACTGTGGGGTGGCGTGGCCTGTCTGGGCTACTTGCACACTGCCAGGCTTGTGATGCTGGGGATCTGGCGTATTAGCTGGGGTGGGTAGGCAAGGTGCACAGGGGCAGGAGGGCCAGGCTTAGCTCGCTTCTCCTTAGGTGATCCACTTCAGGAGGGGCCCTGTGGCAGCAGGAGGGAGTCAGATCCACTGCCGGAGGTTTAGCTCAGCAGAAGCGCAGAGTTGGGTGTTTGCGCGGAGTGAGCAAGTTCCCTGGCAGGAACTGGTTCTCTTTGGGATTTTGGCTGGGGGATGGGCGGGGGAGATGGTGTTGGCGAGCGCCTTTGTTCCCCACCAAACTGAGCTCTGTCGTCAGGGAGCTCAGCAGCTCTCCCTCCCTTTGTCCTCCAGCCTTCCCGCTTTTCAAGCAGAGCTGTTAACTTATGACCTCCCAGAGGCTAAGTCGCGCTTGTTGTGGGAACACAGTCCGTCAGGCCCCTCCGCTTTTGCAAGCCAGACTCGGGGGCTCTGCTTGGCTGGCGAGCCACCCCTCCACCCCGGCTCCCTCCCGCCAGTCTGTGGAGCACGCACCGCCTGGCTGCCCTTCCTACCCTCTTCCATGGGCCTCTAGTCTGTGCTTGGGTCCAGAGATTCCGTTCTGCTAATCCTCTGGCGGTTTTCTGGGTTATTTAGGCAGGTGTAGGTGGAATCTAAGTGATCAGCAGGACTCGCGGTGAGCCCAGCGTCCTCCTACACCGCCATCTTCCTCTTCTCCCTATGCCCTAGATTAAAAGAGAGTCTTAAGAGTCAAAACTGTCACTAGGTTTGTGTTATTGAACAAATAATTTACCGTGTGTCTATCTCTGAAATTGAGATAATATTTACTGTTCACACCTCTCTTAATTTCTTAAGGGGCATGAAATAAAGAAAGTTGATAATTTTTGAAAATCATAAAGCACTCTATTATTTTAAGGTATCTTGAATATGTTTAGTAGTCAATTAATTTATGTCATAATATAAAAACATGTTTTTAGTGAGAAAATACCTACTAAGAATCAGGAGTAGGAGAACTTACCATGTTCACCAATATCATTGTATAATTTAAGGACAGGGAAGCAATGAGTCACTTGCAGAAGGATGTTCCCTTGTTTACCATGATCCTTGGCATGGTTTCCTTCTCGTATTCTGTTTCCTTAATTTGAAAGATCCTTTTGCCCTTATGCCTTGCAAACCCCAATTATTCTTTCTGTTTGTGTTCCCTTACTCCCTGAAGAGACTTTTCTGATCGGTTCTCAATCTGTATTACATCCCTGTTGCTGAAGGACTTTGTGCATATACCATCATGGCATTGATGAAACTTTCACATGATTGCTATTCTCTCTGTCTGTAAATCGTGCCAGTTGGAGCATCTCTGGTACATTGTAAATGCCAAAAAGTATTACCTGAATTCGTGGAAGAGTTACTATCTCTACTATAATATGGCTATAATTAGGTGGTGTTTGTTATTGTTTAACTTTATGATATAACACATAACAAAAAACACATAACATGAAACCTACACTGTTAACAAAATTTTTTGGTGTTCAGCACAGTACTGTTAACTATTAGTTCAATGCTGTATGGCATATCTCTAGAACTTTTTCATTATGCATAACTGAATTTTTATACCTTAAAAATTTTTGTGAAGAAAATAATTTGTGAGTGAGAAAATGGAGCATAATATTGGATAAATCAGATTTTTAAAAATATTTTCTTTAGAAAAATATTTGCTATAATACTGTGCAATATTATAACTGAATATGTATCACGAATCAATATCATATATATGCATTCATATATGTGTGTATACATATATACATACATATATGTGTATGAACTTTCAATTTAATTTTCATAGGCAAGATACATTTTATCATATTATAAGAATCATAGAAATATATTTTGGTAGTAATAAAATAGAAAAAATATTACAAAGTTATATTTGCTTATTGAATGATGATAAAATAATTTTATTTTTATTTTACAAAGTAACTTTATTTATATTTTATATTTAAAATTACAAAATAACTTTATTTTACAAAGTAGTTAATATAAGTGATATCACAAACTTGGCACTTAAAATTCTAAATTTTATATTAATTGAACTTAAAATGTGAGTCAATGGGAGTGGGAAATGATAACATCCAGAGTCAAACATTCAACTTTTATCAGTAATGACTAAGGCGTGACTAATAAATTGTACTACATTTAGAGCTAAATTATTAAATCAGACAACCTCATCAGAAAATCAAGCTGCACAACCTATAGTGCAGTTTAAAAGTCAGCAATTGTAACTTCAAAGTGTTTAGCTGTATCAGTGGAATTGGTGGTTGAATCATCAAATATGCAGTGCAATTAGTTGAGTATGAAAATCCCACAGTGTTACAATATGGAAATGAATCAGCAAAGCTTCCTGGTGATTGCTAAATACCTGACTACTTCCTCAGTAACTATAGTTCTTGAATAATTCCCTAAATAAATATGGAAATGAAGTTTAATGAAATGAAATAGTGAACATGAGGTAGTCTTTGATAAGTTTGGGAAAATTTGATATAAGTTGAAAGCAACTGACTAATTTTCTTTTCTTCTACATATGTTCACTGATCTGTAGGAACTACTAGTATTTACTGCACATTATTTGTATTCTCTTAAATTATTTTATTTTTATTTTTTTTTATTGTTTCTCTTAAATTTTTTTTGTCATTACATTTCTCACTAGAAATTTGTTCAAAAGTTGAAAGTTTCTTCATTCAGAAGAATTAACCCCTAGAAATACTGTATTTGCATTCCTCAACTTAACAGCGAGATTAACTATACCAGCTATAATTTACAATGCCCCCTGCCCCCAAAAAGTTATACGCTTTTTAAGATCTTTGTAAATGAAAGATTTACCATTTGACTTGTTTTGGAGATTCAAAAAGAAATTCCTAGAGATTGGAAATCTTGGGTATAGAAATTTTTATTAATGTGGAAGTTGATAAAAATATTGCATTATTTTTAAATTTTCAGATAGGAAATGTGGAGGAGCTGCATTTGTGGATATATGGAAATTCAAAAGCTATATAGTATGAATGATGTTTTCTTTTACTTCAGAATTTATGTTTGTAAGCTTATGTTCAGCACTTGAAGAAAATTTTCCCAATATACTTAACCTTCAATGATCTTATTTAGCTATCTGGTGTCATTCTTTCAACTGACACTTCATGTCCTGGAAAAAAATTATAAAAGTCATCTTAATTTGACCTAAGTTCTAGATAAGCACACATTGGGGGCGCCTGGGTGGCGCAGTCGGTTAAGCGTCCGACTTCAGCCAGGTCACGATCTCGCGGTCTGTGAGTTCGAGCCCCGCGTCAGGCTCTGGGCTGATGGCTCAGAGCCTGGAGCCTGTTTCCGATTCTGTGTCTCCCTCTCTCTCTGCCCCTCCCCCGTTCATGCTCTGTCTCTCTCTGTCCCAAAAATAAAATAAACGCAGATAAGCACACATTGTTTGTTTTTTTAAGAAATTTAACATTTTGAAATAATTAAGCATTTGATGTTATTGCCACAAATTATAATTCAAAAGTACATATAAATAATGGAAATTTGGAATGAGAAGAATTTTCAGGTCTTCTCCCTAGAACATTAGACTGGGGGCAACAAATTCAAATGCTTATGGGATCCAGGCATGTCATAAAAGAGAGTGAAATTGGAAGACACGGTGGGAACCGATGAACTTTCTGAAAAATTATAATTAGATCTGCCCTAAAGAGGCAAAAGACCCTACTCGAGATTAATGTTGCCATTCAGTGTAACAGAACAGGCAGTTCTATTGCTGCCAATTAAAAAAAAATTTAATATTTATTCATTTTTCAGAGATGGAGAGAGACCACATGAGTGGGGAGGGGCAGAGAGAGAGGGAGACGCAGAATCCAAAACAGGCTCCAGGCTTTGAGCTGTCAGCACAGAGCCCAATGCAGGGCTCGAACTCACAGACCACGAGATCATGACCTGAGCCGAAGTCAGATGCTTAACCAACTGAGCCACCCAGGCACTCCCCCTGCCATTGCTGCCATTTTAAAGAAACACCAGAAAATCTTATTTTCTGTTTTGAATTCAGTAAGTATTGCTTACTATTTTTTCTTTTAAAGAAGTAAGTATACAGTCCAAATACATGTTATGTATAAGTTTACAAACTTTACTATAAATGGAATTTTATTACAGATGTCATCTTCTCTCAACACAGTTACAGGGATTAGGTGTAGATTATTTCATGAGGCAGTTTTCTTAACTAATAGTCAACTTTGTTAGAAGCTTTTTTTTTTTTTTTTTACCAAGGACTAAGAATTCTAAAGTAGAAAGGTCAAAAGATGATTCAATTCATCCTTTCCTTAAATGGGACACTGAGAATTAGAAAATGCAACTCATTCACACAAAGTCATATAATGGTTTAATAAGAGACCCAGAAAGGAAAGCAACTAAAACAAAGTAAGCACCTATCACGTGAGAAATTTCATGGTGGATGTCCTCATATTTGTTCTTCCAACAATTCTTTTGATGTAGAGACTCTTAACCACATTTTGCAAATCAATAAACAGTTTCAGGTCAACTGCCCATTACTACACAGTCACTGAGTAGCAGACTAATGATCTGAACCACATTTGCTAATTCCCAGGCTAAGTCTCCATATTATGCTACCAATTGTATTAAAAAAAAAATACCCTGGGGCACCTTGGTGTTTAAGCGTCCACCCATTTGGACGTCCAACTGATTAAGCGTCTGACTCTTGATTTCAGTTGGTTAAGCATCCAACTCTTGATTTCAGCTCAGGTCATGATCTCATGGTTTGTGAATTCAAGCCCCACATTGGGCTTTCTGCTGATGGTGTGGGGCTTGCTTGGGATTCTCTGTCTCCCTCTCTCTCTGCCCCTCTCCCACTCTCTCTCTCAAAATAAATAAATAAACATTAAATTTTTTTTAAATACCCTAAGGATTCCTTTCCTATGAAGAATTTAAAAAATCTCTTTGGAAAAGCTTAAGATTAGGGATATTCATACTATTTCTCCTTCACTACTAATCTTGATTATTGTTTATAAGAGACACAGCTGATTTGATGTAAATTGTGGAGGGCTTTTGTGTATTTCAACCATTATAGACATAGACAAAAGGCTACAGTACCAATGGTTGATTAAACCTGAAGATATACAACTGTTATTTCCTGCTGGGCACAAAGGAACAAGCAAGATAGCCATTTAAACCTAGTTTCTCCAAAATACACCTCAGCAAGTATTGCTGTCAAATGTCATTCTAGTCACTTACAGCACATCCTAGCTGGGATGCACACCAGAGAGCCTCAGCTGACAGCAGACATCCAGTGGGAACACCCTAGCAGGATGAGGCAGCCATTTTCCCTGCATTCAGGAACTGCTCATTGATAGGACAGAAGACACCCAGAGTGAACTGTTTTCTAACACAATACTTAGGGCTTCAGTCCTCAGGCTAAAATACACTTTACAAACCTCCGAGGTTAGTATATATTCTTAGTAATGGTGCCTGTCGTCCAAATTAAGCAGATACCAGGTGGAACCAAAATAAATATAATAGAACCAGCATTAAAAATATATTTATCAAACTCAGATTTATGACATACTTGGAAGAAGAGTTAAGAATAGAATTAATATGCCAATGGTGTCCAATTGCTAAGATTAATTTTAGCCCATCTCAATAAATAAATTTATGAAAAACTTATCTAAATTTGGCTACCCTTTTTACTTGATCACACCTCTTCCTTAGATGTAACAATTTGCAATTTTTTATTTATTTCAATACATGTAAGTAGTTTGTCTTTTCATATTATAATCCAAATGAGATGAAGGCAGAGGCCTTGTGTGATTTGTTAATCATAAAGCTTGGAAACAGAGTTTAATAAAAAATAATTCATTAATGATGGAAAATCAAACTTGGAAGTTGCAAGAGGATAAAGAGGATAAATGATAAGTAATTATTCGTCTCTCAGAAGAGTGTTTAGATAGTAATGAGTATATCAAAACTGATAAAAAAATTAAAGTTATCCACTAAGAGAAACAAAATAATATTTAGAATTTTCAAATACTCTAAGACCTTGGATTTTGAGTAACTTGTTCTACGAGTGTTCTCCAAGAGAAGCAAATATTTCTAATAAATCTTGATAAATGAGTGATGTCTTGCAATACAAGTAGTACATGAGACCAAATATCACATGACCAAAACTGAGCCAATAGTTCTTGAAATTTGCTCTGAAACTACAAGTACTTGGGATTACAAACATGTTTCTAGAATGAATTATTCTCACAAACCAAGGTTTTATTGTAGCTGAAGGAAAAAAAAAACGAACACAGGAACAGTTCAGAAAAGTAAAAAGGCAAAGGAAAAGCAGGAAACTTGTTATGAAATTAATTTATTTAAGCCCTAAATTGCTAGGGGTGTTGAGAAAGAACACAGGGAAAATACTTCCTGTAGACTCTATTGGGCAAGAGTAACTGGAAATCAAGACAAGCTATAGTAATCATAAATAGTCATAGTAGACAATGGGTTAAATGCCAGACACCTAATCTCTCATATGTTATGAATCTTAAAAAGTAGCTAGCATACAAATAAGATAAATCGTATTTGATTTCGTCTGAGAGGAAATTTAAGAATTTCTCTTTAAGACCAGCAAATATGTGTACACATGTTCTAGGTTTTAACCTCTCTTTTTGTAAGTCTTAAATGACTATTTAATCTCTCATTTTGTAAATCTTAAATGGTTATATACACAACCAACCATTTTATTTTAACACGTGCCTGCTTGAAATTCCAGGGTGAATTCTAATTAGATTATGGTTAAAGTCTAAGATCCATATACTTCACTGCAAAAACTCTACCTAGTGTAATATACCCTTCTCCAATGTTCTTTAGCTTAGTTTCCCCCATCTTTGTTTTAAGATAATCTTAAAAAAATTAAGTAAAAATAAAAACAATTTGAATTGTCAGGCTCCCATCCTAGTATATATTTTTTTCTATTCTTCCACAGTGCTCTAAATAAAGTTTCAGATCCAAACCATTCAAACTTCCCAGCAATGTTTCTGTGCCTCAACACATTTGTCTTCATCATCTCCCTCCCAAAGCTTCTCCATCTAATCAATATCTATTCATCCTTTTGTAGAAATAAAACTTTTACCTAAGAGCCGTTTGGCTTGAGGCAGGAAACCAGCTAGAAGCTCTTGTTATTTTCAGTTCTTAACAAGTCTGGCACAAAGTCCTTTAGACCAATTCATATTTATTTTCTTCATTGTAAAGCCATGCTTAAAAGAAAAAAAAAAATGGAAGCAATAAAATATTCTTTGAAGTAGCATCTTATTGATTCATGCATTATGCACAGATTTTTATATACAGAAAATGAAAATCTAATAGATTATTGCTGGCTATGGTGGCATGAAAATGCACCTCTCAGACCTCTAACTGCATGAACTGTAACTGCAGTATTGTATTCAGAAATTCATTGCCAAGTTTGCACCAGGGCAATGCTTCTCATGGACTGCTTCCAGCCAATGCCTTCGTATAGCTGTGATACTAAATGAGGTCCATTCCTAGGAGATGAATAATCTCCCAGAAGGACAACATTGCTCAAGGAATACCCATTATCCTTGCCAAAGTTTTGGAACTGCAACACAGTCTAGGATTCTCCACTTAATCCATTCCTCTCTCCTTCAAAAGGTCAGACCTGCATCATTCACTTGACTCCCCTCCCAGCTACCCTGGTGTATTCCATTTTGCCTCACAAGCCTTTCTCCTCGTAAATCTCTTGAATGTATAATCCCACTTGCATCCACTCTTTAGGGGCTTGGACTATAACATTGGGCTTAACCCCTTTCTATTGTCAACAAAAATGGCTGTATTAGACAGCAAACTAGAAATTGTGTATAATTTTTCTCGTGAAAAATGCTTTGCAGATTTCTTATTGAACACGGTGTATACATGGATGTATTTCTGCTCTCTACTGAAATTCTTCTATGATAGTGGCAAATTGAATTAAAGACAGAATCATACACAACGACAGGGTGAATAACGAGATAAAAACAGATGAAATATATCAGCTAAACTTTGGAAATTAGAAGGCGGTGGGGCGGGGGGGGGGGGGTCTGGTACATTAATTAACAGAGTGGAGAAAGCATCACAAGTGAAGCCAAAGAAAAGTAGCCTCTTTAATTTATATTTGTGTATGTAGTAGGGAGCTGTTAATAGTTCCGACTTCTTTATGTTATTTTAAGGAGGAATTGAGCCAATGCATGTCAATCACTTAGAAGTTAAAGGACTTAGCCCACAGTAAATATTCAATAAATATTAACTGCTGTTAAACTGTTATCATTCTATCAAATTCAAAAAAATATTTAGTTTCTATGCTAGAGTAACTGCCACCTAAATAAAATATATAAAATTTCATAAAATGATGAGGGAGGCGCCAGGGAAGTAGGGGTGCATAAATTCTTAGAAGGCAGGGAACCCCATAAGGCAATGGTTTAAAACTTGGTACTTCTGCAAATTTTATGCATATCTATATTTCAATTATGTAACAAATATAGAATAATAAAAATTAACTATAAGAATGACATTTAATCTTCTTTACAAATGAGATGTTTTCAGTAATTAAAAAAAAGAAAAAGGCAAAAACCCTGAAAGTTACTACTTATTGCAAAGATGCCTGTGAGCAGTGAGGAAGGCAACATCTGCACCTCAGTGTGAGAGGTTGCTGCCCATGAAAGCATGTTGGGAAAATGTCAACTTTTCTTGTCAACACAGAATTCTATTGTCCAGGAAATATTTTCTCATCTCTAAATACACTTACTCCAGTCTTCTTCCAAAACTTTTATTCCTATTACACTAAAATTACCTTTATTCCACCACTGCCTCTGCTGATTATATTACCAGTTATTCCTTAGAGAAGCATCTCATTTGCTAGGTTTGAAGGACAAGAAAAGGGGAGCAGTATTTCATAATTGGTTGACAAAGGCAAGGAGAGGTCATAGGTTATGTTGGGAGGCATGCTGACTGGTGGGGGTGAGGGTGGTATGCTAAGGGCAGTGCTGCAGCAGCAATGCTCATTATCAAGACCATGCTTCAGTTCTCATGCAGGTGGAAAGTGAAATGGAAAGATGCTTTCTAAAGATTATGATTTGTTACTTTACTTTATAACTAACCACTTCTAAAATCATTTAAAGAAATAAAATCAAAACTGACTCAGTTTTCTGAAATGGAAGAAAAAAAACAAGAAGTGTCATTAGTAATATATGATCTGTGCCCGATTATTTGATAGCAATGAATATATCTCAGTTTTCAAGGTAAAAATATTTTTCCACAATTGTAAAAACCAATGGTTGCATATATATAAGCCCTACCAACACCGAAAGCTGCATTTTTTTTATTATCCCCAAATACCTCCTCCAATCTAACTTGTTCTTTGTGTATAACCTATTCGGACTTGTGGGTTGTTGGCTCAGCCAGAAGTCTTTGCAGAGCTTCTAAAGCACTCTCTTCCTCTCCTTTCACATGTGATGAGGCATAGAGTCCTACTGTTTCTGCTTTCATCGGTCTCAGTTCATTCTCTTCTCCACTGTTTGGCTCCTCATGAGCCCTAGAATGCATCAATAAAATAGCTGCACAAGCGTTTCCTTGTGAGGCCATAGGTCATAGTCAGAGATCTGAGAGCTAATGAGCTGTGAAGATTTTGAAAAACTACCTATCTCGCCAGGAGACTAGTGACACATATGTGATACCCAGTACAGATGTTGGCACATATCTGATGTTCAATAAGTTTAAGTGAACAAATTAACAGGTTAAAATTGGTCTCCCTCAATTTTGCTTCCATTCTCTACCATGTAATCTGTGTTGCTGCTCAAATAGTTTCTAAAACACAAGTCTGATTATGTCTGTTCCCTACTTAACAGCATTCATAACCTCCCTCACCATTTACTGCCCTGTTTCTCAAACAATGGTGTATTTTTTGCAAGGCCTGGTAAAAATTCAGAATCCTGGGTTTTAACCAGACCTGCTAAATCAGATTTTTTGGGGTGTGAAGTCCAGGATATGCATTTAACATTTCTCCAAGGTTATGTTTGCATGCTGAATTTTGAGAGCCATTGACTCACAGGAAAAAATTAAGCTGGTTAATATGTGATGTCAGTAATCTCATTGTTTGGCCCTACCTTATTGACTTTGTACCAATAGCACTGGACAGTTTTTATTTTCTTCATTCAAATGACACTCTCTTCTTCTTTTAAGTTTATTTTTCTTCCATCCAGACTATCTATTCCCTCTTATGCTCTTAAAAACTCAAATTTTATATTTTATTATCCATCTTAGGTATAATCTCTTTCAGAGACCTCATCTACTGTCCCATAAACCCTGCAAGAATTAATCAGTCCCTCTTATGATACCCTTGTATGCTATTATAGCTGCCTGCGTCCTTCACAGGGTGTTATAATTTGTTTATATATCTCTTTCTAGACTATGAATGCCTTAGGTCTAGTGCCTATGTTGTATTCTTTTCTTTAACACAAATCCCTACTAGAACCACAGTGGGTCAGTACATTTTCCATACATATTGCATGGATGACTACATGCAAACAGTGTGTGTTTGGTTATTCATGCAGTGTTTTTCTTTCTTTTCTTTTTCTTTCAAAATTATCCGACACACAAATCTGTTCATGGAGAACTCTTCTAAAATGCTTCTTAAGCGACATCTCATTAGAAACGTAGAACATATTGAAGAAGATACCGAGTTTCATGCACTAATTCACTAGTACTAACAAATTAAAAATTAAATTAAAAATGAACATAAAGAAGCAAATCAAGCTGTGCTAGTCACGTATTTTCTGCTTGTTAAGAGGAAAGCTGCTTAAACTGGTTCTAAGATTTAATTTTTAATATGTTCCTGATTAAAAAAAACAGTTTAAGGTTAATAAGGGAAAGTAATGTGTTTGTTTATTCATTTTTCCTCTTAAACTCCTATACAAAGTACTTCCAACTTCTCTTTACAGAGAAAATAAGCCAAATGTCTCAACAGTTTAAGTACCAGATTAGCACCTGCTTTAAGAGTTTAGGAGGCACTAATTGACCTGAAAACAGCCCAACATGAGCAGCAGGCATGGCGCTATGTTTGCTTCAAAATCTAAGTCTTGTTGCCAGCGTTTACCTAATGTAAATATAAGAAAAGCAAATTGAACAGTACCATTGCTTGTGTACTAAAGCCATCTCTCATTGAGCCAAATTCTCCCTTGGAGCACACCGTTCCTTGGAACCTACATAAGCATCCAGTGAGATGGATTAACACTTTGAAGTCACTAGGGTATCATCAAGACTTTTTTGTTGATGATACTGTGTCTTTGGCACTGGAGAAAATCTGGCTCATCTTGTTAGTGGCAGAAAAAATGCAATTTAAGTGAGCTGCCAGGATAATTAGAGCAGGTGAACAGTAGACAGAAATAATGCCCTAAAGAGATGAAAGAAAATGCTTAGATTCTTTTTCACTTTATTTCAGTGCTACTAAATGCTATTGGTATCTGTTTGCTCCTGTATCTCTGTCAATCCTTGGTAGAAAATTAGGTATTTAGGGAGACATTAACTCTTCCAAGCTACTTGGAGACTATTTAGTGCACTTCTGAGCAGTGCTAATTGACAGAGTTGTAAATGAAAACATCACAAAAATGTGATATTTATCTATACTGATTTAAGAATGTTAGAAAATCACAGGAGAATGACTCATTGTCATCCTTTTTAAAAAGAAATACAATTCCAGAATTCTGTCAGTATTTAATTATATGAGAACAATGAGTCAGTGGCTTGTTATATTTGGGGAATTTACACTAACTATATGCTAAAGTTTTGTAGGCAAGAGTTTACTTTCCAAAATCTTAATAGCTCCCAAATTCATAAGAATAACATTTAAATGGTATTTAGTTGGTTTTTCAAGAGAATTTGACTACAGTCCATTCGATCAGTATTATTTCAAATACTCCTTCTGTGTAAAATGACCCAAGTGCTTCACAAAGTTTATCAACTCCTCCATGAATACAGTTTATGCATTTATGTCTTTTGTATATTTTTGTGTGCATTCCTTTAACTAGAAAGTTCATTTCCTATTTCCTAATGAAGATTGAGCTCCCTACTATCTTTCCTCTTTAGCTCACGGTGACCAGACCAAAAGTCATAGGAACAATGAAGCATAGGAAAAATCTTCAGGGCAGTGAAACTCTTATGTATAATATATAGTAATGGTATACAAATAATGCTATGCATTTGTCAAGACCAATAAAACCTTACAGCAAAAAAAGTAAACCTTAATACAGGAAAATTAAAAAAAAAACTCATTTAAGGGGCAAGAGGATTCTTTTGCAGAATGTGACATTATAATCATATGCAACAATCACTCTGAAAGAGTCAAGGAAAGGAGCTGATTTAAGTAACTTTGGGAATGGATGGAATGTGTAAGATTAAAGGTTCAATGAACTTTATACAAGCGCCATATTCCAGTTGATAAAGTTGTTTCCATTGGCAGTATGGGTTAACACTTCTGGCATTACTATCCCTGTTTACTAAATTTGAATAGTTAAGTAAATGGATGGCAGATGGTAGAAGTTAGACTTCTTACTGATGGAGTGGAAAGTTATAGATAACGAGGGGGAAAAGGCTATATGCATGCAGTAATGGACAAAGGTTGGATATATTAGTTTGAACCCATATTTAGCTCAATGTATGGATGATTAAATATTGAAATATATATATATATATATACATATGTGTATATATATATATATATATGTATACACACACACACACACTGATTAGTATACACTAATATATTCTGTCAGCTAAAAAGGCTTAGAAACAATGATACCCCAGTCACAATGAACACATCTAGGGCCCAGATTTTGTTTTCTAATATAATTCTCCAATAAAAGGAACTAAGACTCTTTGGTGAAACTGTGGATTGTAGGATAGCAGCAGGAAGTATATAAGAAGGGAATGGAATATCTTGAGTTTCCAGAAAGTAAAGAAGTGCTCAAACCAATACAAAACACATAAAGATGGTGATGTGAAAGAGTTGTTGGAGCCAACTGAATAGCCAGAACTGAAACAACTTGTTCACAGAATAAGTAAAAGTGTATTGGGTTATAACCCAAAGTGTAAAATAAATTATTTTAGTTCATGATATAGTATGATGCCATACTGATATAAATCAATTATATAAAAATAAATAAATAGTGGGGAAAAGACAAACCTATGCAAGAAAAAATATATTTAAATGGAGATTCTTTAATTTCAATGAGAGGAGACGTAAGTTTCCAGTCTTTAATTGTGAACTGCACATAGTGTCTTCCTTCATTAGAGTACAAATGCAAAAGGATGAAATAAAGAAGAATTATATAATAGAGAACCCTGGAAAGCACCATAGCAACAAGGAGATCAAGATCGATAACAGCAGTTATAATGATATTGACAGTATATACTCTAAGTATTATATGATGAAAATAATTTAACTGATACTGTCCTCTCTAAAGCCCTTAACCACAGTCTAAACAAGACTTAAACATTAGACAAATTCCAACAGAGAGATATCCTATAAAATATCTGACCAGTACTGTTCAAAACTCAAATTTTTAAAATAAGAAAAATCTGAACTTTCACACTGTCACAGCCAGAAGGAACCTAAAGAAATGACAACTGAATGCATGTGGTATCCTGGGTGAGATTTTGGGACAGTAAAAATCACATTAGAGAAAAATTAAGAAAAAACGAATGAGTATTGTCTTACTCATTTAGAGTACTATAGCAAAATACCATACACTGAGTGGCTTATAAACAACACAAATTTATTTCTCACGATCTGGAGTCTATGAAGTTCAAGATCAAGGTGCCAGCACATTCAATGTCAGGTGAGAATCCCCTTCTTGTTCATAAAGAGCCACCTTTTTTCTGTGGCCTCCCATGGTAGAAAAGAGAAGCTAACTCTCTGGGATCCCTTTTAAAAGGGCACTAATCCCAATCATGAGAACCCCACCTTCATGACTAAATCACTTTCCAAAAGCCCTGTCTCCTAATACGATCATATTGGAGTTAAGTTTCAAATGAATTTTGGAGGAACACAAACATCCAGTCCCTAGTAAACATGTACTTTATATAATAAAATGTATTAACACTGTTTCATTAACTATGACAAACAGTATACTAAGGTAAGATGCTAATAATAGAGGAAACTGCATGAAGTATTTGGGAACTCAAGTACTATGTACAGTTTTCTGTAAATCTAAAACTCTTTAAAAATAAAGTCTATTTTAAAAAATAAGTTGGCCAGGGGAGCATCGGTGGCTCAGTTGGTTAAGCATCCTACTTCAGCTCAAGTCATGATCTCATGGTTCATGGGTTTGAGCCCTGCATCACATTTCATGCTGACAGCTCAGAGCCCAGAGCCTGCTTTGGATTTTGTCTCCCTCTCTGTCAACCCTCCTCTGCTTGTACTCTGTCTCTCTCTGTCCCTCAAAAATAATTAACTCTTTAAAAACAATTTAAAACCATAATTTGGCCAAAATCAATTAGTGAAAAGAAATGCTATAGAAGCTATTGGTTGAATCAATTTGGTCAATAGAACAATTTAGAGTAAACATCTTGCTTGAATATGAACCAGTGATACACCATTATATTTGTCAATCAGTATTATCATTTCTCCTATACAACCATATTATATTCTAAATAATTATTATACTATTGATTCATTCATCCTTTAAAAATGACTTAAATATAATACTTTTTAAAGTTAATTTTAATTTTGAAAATTCCAAATCCAGTTAAATATTTTATGTAAAACTAAAATGTCCACTCACTAGACACACAAGTTTCACTATGCAGATTCTACTCTGTTTCACTGTTTTGAATGGTATACACTAAATCTAACTAATTACATCATGTGATAGAATTAAAGTAACTCAAATTCTGTTATTTTGATTTTATGAAAGCTTCACTTTCATAGGGTCTTTCAAATCTGCTGTTTCAACTCAGGTATGTGTAGTACAACAGAGGCTGGAGATATGAACGAGCCTGAGAAGGACTCAAATCATCCTGGTCCCTTATGAACTTTCTCTTAAAATGGGTCTCTGTAGATGAGTCTGTACCTGTCAGGGGACAATTTTGTAACGGGAATTTCTCCAACTTAAATTCCACGTAGAAATCAATGTCTATTAAAGAAGAAGTAATAAAAACGCAGTATTTTACATAATTGTTATATACATGATTAAAATCAATGTATCCACATATTTTTTTAGCAGTTAGGACAACACATGTTGTTTGTTTGTTTTTCCTCTGGGAGGAATGTTTTATAATTGAAGTTATTTAGCATTGCTAGTGCATCATGGTTATAGGAAACAGAACATTTTTTTTCAATAGAAAAAAGATCACTGTTTAATCAGTTTTATTATTTCTTATTTAATTAATTATGTTAACTATTTTTCTAAAAACTTCTGTACACATAGTACATGCTTTTCTTGCTAGAACCTGGGGTGATTCATTCCCAACACCTGCCTCTTTAGATACCACATATATGAACATTTTTTTTTCCTGTCCCTTGAAGAATTTGTATTTTTTGTTTTATATTTAAATTACTAATTTATATTCTGTCAGTTAATCCTGCTCTTCCCTGTGATAGCAAATACTATTTTTAAATACTAAATTAAAAAAAATAAAGCTAAATAGTTTTAACAAACAACATAGCTTGTTTCTGTTAAATATACAATTTTCAGAAGATATGTGATCAAACCACAAAAATTGTTTTTAATCTATTGCAAATTATGTAATCGATATCATTGTTAGACATTTTCTTGTTACCAACAGTACAGAACAGAAATGACTAAAAGTGACTTGGAAATTAAAATTAAATCACTATAGGGTTGCCTGAGTGGCTCAGTAGGTTAAGCATCTGACTTTGGCTTAGGTCACGATCTCATGGTTCGTGAGTTCGAACCCAGCATCGGGCTCTGTGCTGACAGCTTGGATCCTGGAGCCTGCTTCATATTCTGTGTCTCCCTTTCTCTCTGTCCCTCCCCTGCTCATGCTGTGTCTCTCTGTCTCTCTCAAAAATAAGTAAACATCAAAAAAATTAAGTTTCATTAAATTAATTCACTATAAATACATTACAGATTAAGCAGTGTAGAAGATCCACTCATCCCAAATAAAAGGTTGTAAAATTATCTTCAATTTTCATAAGATTTATCAAGTATAAGAAACATTTAACTTAAGATATATGTCTGTTAATATTAATTATTATTTTTAAACATTTTTATTTTGACTAGATCATATTTTATCAATTTATATTTTGTTCAACTACTTTCAAGTCAAATGCGGTTTTTATTTTTTAAATGTTTCACAAAATAATAATGTTTTACATAGTGAGATTTGTAGTTCTTAAGTGCTTGTTCATTCTTTCACTCCTTAATAAGTCCTCAATGAATTTGTAACATGAGAAAAATTCTTCCTTTAGTTTCCTATTTCTTGGTATCGTTCCTCATGTTTTCACAACAAGTGGAAAGCTGACACTCTATAAATGAGCAGATTCGTTGCTTTATATTAAAGTTGCACTTCAGTATATTTAAAAAAAATTAATGTTCACTTTTCTTTGAAAGAGATAGAGGCAGAGTGTGAGTGGGAGGGGTGGGGAGCAGTGAAAGGGACACACAGAATCTGAAAGCAGATTCCAAGGCTCTGAGCTGTCAGCACAGAGTCCGACACAGGGCTCAAACTCACAGACTGTGGGGTCATGACCTGAGCTGAAGTCAGACAACTTAACTGACTGAGCCACCCAGGTGCCTCACCACTTTAGTATATGTAATGATATGTTTTTCTTCAGGTGAGAGAAATAATATTTACGTTTACAATTTCTACCAAATGACTCACACTACTAGGGAAGTTAATAGTGTTAAGCATCTACATTAAAAAAGAAGAATATTTCTTTTTTTTATTTAAAATTTTTTAACATTTATTCATTTTTGAGAGAGAGAGACAGAGCATGAACGGGGAAGGGGCAGAGAGAGGGAGACACAGAATCTGAAACAGCTCCAGGCTCTGAGCTGTCAGCACGGAGACCAACATGGGGCTCGAACTCATGGACTGTGAGATCATGACCTAAGCTGAAGTCAGATGCTCAACTGACTGAGCCACCCAGATACCCCAGAAGAATATTTCAAATAAGTGAACTAACTTTACAGCTCAAGGGACAAAAAACAAACAAACAAAAACAAACAAACAAAGAAAAAAAAAACACCAAGAAAGGAAATAAAAGAACAAACTAAGTCCAAAATCAATAGAGGAAAGGAAAAGTAAAGATTAGAGAAGAAATAATCAAAATAGAAAATGGATAAACAATAGAAAACAAATCAATGAAACCAAGAGTTACTTTAAAAAATTTTTTTTTCAATGTTTATTTATTTTTGGGACAGAGAGAGACAGAGCATGAACGGGGAAGGGGCAGAGAGAGAGGGAGACACAGAATCGGAAACAGGCTCCAGGCTCTGAGCCATCAGCCCAGAGCCTGACGCGGGGCTCGAACTCACGGACCGCGAGATCGTGACCTGGCTGAAGTCGGACGCTTAACCGACTGCGCCACCCAGGCGCCCCAAGAGTTACTTTTTTGAAAAGATTAGCGAACTTGAAAGACCATTAATCAGACTAAGAGAAACGAGAGAAAACTCAAATAAAATCATAAATGAAAGGGGAGACATTACAACTGATACACAGAAATAAAAACATCATTAGACACTACTAAGGACAAATCTCTACTAACAAATTGGATAATCTAGAAGAAATGGATATATTCCTAGAATTGTATCTGACTAGATATAATTATGAATAGAAAATCTGAGCAATGAGCAAGGAATGTAATCAGTAATCAAAAACCTACCAACAAAGATAAGTACTAAAGATACTAGATAGCTTTACCAGGATTATAGAATTCTACCAAAGATTTAAAGAACTAACATCTCTAACTAATAATCCTTCTCAGACTCTTCAAGGCCAGCATTACATTGATACCAAAGATGGAGAGACACTACAAGAAAACTATAGGCCATAACCCTGATGAACATTGATGCAAAAATCCTCAACAAAATACTAGCAAACCAAATTTAGTAGCACATTAAAATAACCTTACATATTGATCCAGCAAGATATATCCCTAAATTGCAAAAATGGCTTAACATCCCCAAATCAAGTATTGTGGTATACTACATTAACCAAGTGAAGGATAAAAATCACATGATCATCTCAATAGATACATTAAAAGCATTTGACAAAGTTCAATATCCTTTCATGATGAAAACTTTCAACAGTCTGGGTATAGGAGGAACTTACCTTAATATAATAAAGACCATATAATAAACCACAACTAATGTTATACTCAGTGTTAATAAACTGAAAGCTTTTCTCCTTAAGATCAGGAATAAAACAAGGATGCCCACTCTCACACTCCTAGTCTACATAATATCAAAATCCTAGCCAGAGTAATAATGGAAAGTAAAAGAAATAAAAGTCCTGCAAATAAAAAAGGAAGAAGTATATTTTTTCTCTGTTTGCAAATGACTTCATCTTATACATGGAAACCCTAAAGATTGCATCACACACACACACACACACACACCAAAATTGTTACAGCTAATAAATAAATTCAGTAAAGCTGCAGGATACAAAATCAACATAAAAAATAAGTTATGGGGTGCCGGGGTGGTTCCGTCAGTTAGGTGTCTGACTTCAACTCAGGTCACGATCTCAAGGTTTGTGAGTTGAAGGCCCATGTCGGGTTCTGTGCTGACAGCTTAAAGCCTGGAGACTGCTTCAGATTCTGTATCTTCCTCTCTCTCTGCCCCTGCCCAGATCCCTCTCTCTCTCTCTCTCTCTCTCTCTCTCTCTCAAAAATTATAAATAAAAATTAAAAAAAATTAAAAAAAATGTTACATGTCTATACATTAACAATGAACTATGTGAAAAGGAAGTTAAGAAAGAAATTCCATTTACATTGATATTGCAAGTAATAAAATACTTAGAAATAAATATAACCCATGAAGGTGAAAAATTTGTACCCTGAAACCTATAATGCAATGATGAGAGAAACTGAAGAAGACACAAATAAGTAGAAAGACATCCTGTATTCATAGATTGGAAGATTTAGCATCGTTAGTGGGTATAGTACTCAAAAACTACCTACTGTATAGATTCAGTGCTTTCTCCATCAAAATCCAGTGGCATTTTACACAGAAATTTTTAAAAATCTTAAAATTCATATAGAATTACAAACAGACCTATGGAGTCAAAGCAGTTATGGGAAAGAAGAACAAAGTTGGAAGTATCACACTTCCTGATTTAAAAATTTCAAAACTATACTGGTTAAAACAGTGTGGTGCTGGCATAAAGACAGACATATAGACCAATGGGACAGAATAGAGATCACAAAAAATAAACTCACACATATAGTCAACTGATCTTCAACAAGGGTAACAAGGGTGCTAAGAATACACAATGAACAGAAGACAGTCTGTTTAACAAATGGTGTTGGGAAAACTTGATATCCACATAAAAAAAGAATGAAATTGGATACATACACAAAAATGAATGAAATAAAAATGAATGAATACAAAATTTAAAAATGAATGAATAAAAAAGAATGAAATTGGCCCACACACAAAAATCAAATCAAAATGGATTAAAAAAATACTTAAATGAAAGACCTAAAACTATAAAACTCCTAGAGAAAAACATAGTGGAAAAGCTTGACATTAGTCTTAACAGTGATTTTTATGATATGACACCAAAAGCACAAAAAAGAAAAGAAAAAAAAAAGCAAGTGTAACTATATCAAACTGAAAAGCTTCTGCAAAGAAAAAGGAAGCAATCAACAGAGTAAAAAAGGCAACCCACAGAATGGGTGAAAATACTTACAAACCATATATCTGATGAGGGGTTTATATATAAAATATGTATGGAACACTTACAACTTAATAGCAGAAATATTAATAACCTAATTAAAAAGGAGCTAAGGACCCAAATAGACACTTCTCCAAAGAAGATATGCATATGGCCAATAGGTATATGAAAAAATGTTCAGCATCATATATTATCAGGTAAATGAAAATCAAAACCACAATGAGATATAACCATAGTGTTAGAATGGCTAACATTATATATAACTTACATATTATATAATATATATTTTATATATATAATATATAAATAATATAAATTTATATATAATATATATAATATATGATATATAATATATATTATATATAATATATAATATATAAGTAATATAAATTATATATAAAATATATATTATATATAATATATAAATATGTTATATATATATAAATTTTAGTGAGAATATGGAGAAGTTAGAACACTTGTACATTGTTGGTGAGAATGTAAAATGGTACAGCCTTTGTGGAAAACAGTATGGAGCTTCCTTAACAAATTAAAAATATGGGGCGCCTGGGTGGCGCAGTCGGTTAAGCGTCCGACTTCAGCCAGGTCACGATCTCGCGGTCCGTGAGTTCGAGCCCCGCGTCAGGCTCTGGGCTGATGGCTCAGAGCCTGGAGCCTGTTTCCGATTCTGTGTCTCCCTCTCTCTCTGCCCCTCCCCCGTTCATGCTCTGTCTCTCTCTGTCCCAAAAATAAATAAACATTGAAAAAAAACAAATTTAAAAATAGAACCACTATATGATTCAGCAATTCCACATCTGAATATATATTCAAAAGAATTGAAGTCAGAGATATATGCTCTCCCATTATTACTCACGATAGTCAAGAAATGGAAGCAATCCAAATATTTGTTGGGTGAATAGATAAAACGTGGTATATACATACAAGAGAATATTATTCAACCTTAAAATAAGAAGGGAATCCTGCCCTATGGGGAGACTTGGATGCCAAAAGCAGAAGGACAAATGTTACATGATTCTACTTCAACCTCATATTAACAGAGAATAGAATGGTGGCTGACAGAGTCTGGAGGAGAAGGAGAATGGTGGTTTTATATTCAACACCTACAGAGTTTCTTTCACTCAATAATAAATAATTTCTAGATATCTGCTATATAACATAGAACCAATAGTTAAAGCTGTATTGTGCACTAAAGCATTTAAGAATCTCAAGTTGTCTTCTTAAATACAGAAACACGTGGATGGGAAGAAACTTTTGAAGGTGATGAACATATTTATTGCCTTGATTGCAGTAATGGTTTCATAGGTGACTACATATGTTCAAATCTATCAACAGTGTACATTAAATGTGTACAGTTTTTATATAGCAATTATATTTCAATTAATTTATTTAAAAAATGAGGAATGAGCACATTTCTTCTGTTCTGCCCACAACTGAGCACATTTCATTTAAACTTTATAATGTAAAATTCAAAACCTTCTAAAAGATTTCTGAAAGAAGCAGTTTCCCTACAAAAGGTCTAAGCTTAGATTGACAAATGACTTCAACATCATCAGTGAAACATACAGGACCACTTCAAAGTAAAATCTTCAAAATGCCAAATGAGTTAACCTCAAACCTATAGTTTATATCCAGTAGAAGTCTCACTTAATTGAAAGGGGAAATTATTCTGGGAATACAGTGTATCAGAATGCTTAATTGTATCCTCTTTGAAAATTCTTAAATAGGATAATCATATGATTTATTATCCAAACTATGGCATTTACTAGAATTAATTTTTAATGAGAAAAATAATTATTAATTAATCATTTAATATTTAAAATTGTACTGTTCAGAGGGTAAACTAGGTCTGGCCCATGAAAACTGAGAAAAAAATTAGCCTAGTCTTAAAATACATACTCCTTCAAGTACAGAAACATTAAGATAAAGGTCTATATGGGGGAAAATGATATGTAAATAGCTTAGTAAAATATTGTTTTCTTCAAGTGTTTCAATGCCCAAATATTATATTGTATTTCAGAACTGACAACAGTAATGCATTAGTAATGATGGTAGAAAGAAGATGGGGAAATAAGAGGGAGATGAAAGTGTTTTCACATAGTTGTTTGCTGTAAGAATATCTGTGTCTAATTCCACAAATTTAAGTAAGTGATAAAGATATAAAAACATAAGTTTCACAAAGTTAGGGAACTACAAGAAAAATTTGTATTGAATTCATGATTTTCAAAGCAACACAACAGAACAGTAAGCCCATCCAATGAAAGTCAAGAAAGAGAAAGACAAAAATAATATACACAGAAAGCATATGTAAGAGCAAAAATGTTATATCATTATCACTATAAAAATTTTATTTAAGATATACCATAAAATCAAGAAATGAATCATACAAACACACACACACGTGTGCGCGCACACAATCAGATCTATCAAATTGTCCACAAGAAACATAGTAAAGCAAATATCTATACAAAAAATGAGGGAAAACTAAAGAAATGAAGAAATTATGCAGGGAAGCATAAACCAAAAAACTGGAGACAGCAATTTAAAATCAAACAACATAGAAGAATGCAGTGAGAAATCAAAGCTAAAGGATATTATGTACAATTTAAAAAAAGGTTAACTATCATGAATACACACACACACACACACACACACACACACACACACACACACACACGCTTGAATGTATAAGGCAACAATTGCCCAAGCCAAGATAAATAGTAATAGAAATAAATAATAGTGGACACAATTCAGTTAATAAGCAAAGGATGGCTAGTTGATTTGATGGGTAGAGATATATTTATACAAACTCCTAGTTTAAATATCATTTTGTGGCCTTTAAAAACTGCATATAAAAGCTGCATTAAATATAATCAGCTATTGTTCTAACAAATGATTTTAATAACTTAATACTTCTCTACTTTATCACTACGCATTTTAAACTAACCCTCTTATCGGAAATTAGGTGGTTTGCCACTTTGTGTATTAGAAATAACTGAAAAATGGGGTTGTATACAAAGCTCTCTAGACATTTCTGATTCTTTTTCTTGATGATATCCTTAAAGGACTTACTTGGGTACTTAGGTATGAACTGTTCTTATATTCATAAGACTTCTATAACAAAAATAGCTCATACCAATTTATAATTCTTTCATTATTGCTTCTTATAAATGTCAACAATGATCTTTTTATTGCCAAATACAAAAGATATTTTCCATTCTTACCTTAATTTCAATTCTCAGAACATTTCAAACAGTTGACTTTAAAAAGATGATCTTCACTGTTTCCATGATAGTACGTGATCCTACTTTTCCTCAAACAATAAAGGCTGTTGTTTCTTTGTCTACTTACATGAATATTCCCCACCCTCTACCTGACCTTAAAATATTAAAGTGCCTCCGTGGTCTCTTCATGACTTCCCCCCATTATCCTGTATTTTGTATAGTTTTACACTTATAACTTTTGAATGTACTCCTGCTGCCAGACTTATATTGTAAATTCCAAACTCACATTCCAAATTTAATTGATTTATCTAATTTGATGTCTCTGAGCTGTTTCAAATTTAATATCTCTAAAATGAAGTTCTCATTTTTACTTCAAATTGTTTCTCACCATTTGTTTTTCCTTAGTGAAAGGCAATAAAATCCACCCAAAGACCGAAGTCAGGGATAACAGTCATACTTTACTTCCACCATGTCACCCTCACATCCAATTCAATGTCAAACTCTGTCCTTTATGACTCTGCACCATATTCTGATTTATTTTACTTCTCTCATCTCTGCTGATACCACTCTTGGCCAAGCCACAATCAATTGTTGGACTATTGCCATGGCCTCTCAACTGTTTTCTCCAGTGACTTTCTAATACATTCTTTGCTGGAAAGTAATTTTCAAAAAAATGTAATTTACATCATGTCGGTCACCTTCTTAAAGTCTTGTAATAGCTTTCCATTAGATTTTGAATACTATCCAAATTCCTTAACGTGGCCCAGTGACCCAGCTCCAGCTTCTTTCTCAAACTTCATTTCTGACAGTTCACCCTGTCTTACTCTGCTTCAGCTACCACACTGTGTCAGTTTCTAGAACCCACCAATCCCCATCCAGCAGCAAGGTCTTGCCCTGCCTATTCATTCCCTTTGCCTGAAATAGCCTTCTGGATTTAGGCCCATTTGCTTCTTACCTTTTGGAGTTAACCATAATAACCCCAGTGATATCATAGCTTCCTGTTACTCTCTGGATTTCCAGGTAGCACTTGTTTCCTTATACTTAATACAATTTACCATTGTTCTGTGGAGTTTTATGTTTGTTTTGTTTCATTTTGTCTTAATTCACACAAATTTTTGCTTTTTCTTTTACTACAACATAGGGTCATAAGACTAGAGATTGTATCTACCTTGTTTCTAATTGTGAACAAGTATTTGCTATTTACTATGTTGTATGGCAGAAAGTACACACTTAAATTATTAAATACAATAATTATATGAGATATTATTTTGTGGAGATGAACCGACAATGAATACATATATATATATATATATAATATCATTATATTATGTCATTACATATTATTTATATGATGATCATTATATATTATTTAATGATATATATATCATTATATATTATATATATATATATGTCTTAGAAATCCCACTGTAAAAATTCTTGTAAGTATGAGGGAATAAAAATGTCTGTTTTAGGGGCACCTGGGTGGCTCAGTTGGTTAAGGGTTTGACTCTTGATTTCAGTTAGGTCATGATCTCAAAGTTTGTCAGATAGAGCTCTGCATTGTGTTGGGCTCTGCATTGACAGCTGAGAGCCTGCTTGAGATCGTCTCACTTTCTCTTTCTCTCTGTGCCCCTCCTGCCTTCCTCTCTCTCTCTCTCTCTCTCTCTCTCTCTCTCTCTCGAAAAATAAATAAATAAACTTTTAAAAATATCTGTTATATTTTTTATTCCAGTTGTGCTTTAACATTTCCTGTATATTTCCTTTATTTTCTTTTAGCTTTACTGAGATGTAATGGACAAAGCTTTAAGGTATTTTAAGTGTACATCATAATGATTTGATATATGTATATATGTGAAAAGATTCTCCCCTTTTAGTTAACTAACACTCTATGACTTCACATATTATATATTATTTTCATTGAGAAAATGTAAGTTTTACCCTCTTAGCAAATTTCAATTATGCAATATAGTGTTGTCAACTATAGTCACCTTACTATATATATTAGATCCTCAGACCTTATTCATCTAGATAAATGTTATTAGTCCTTCACTATTTCCCCATGTCCGTTGGCAACTTCTTTTCTAATCTTTGTTTCTATGAGCTTGACATTATTTAGATACCACATATAAGTGATACTATGCCATATTTGTCTTTCTATGTCTGGCTTATTTCACTTAGAGTAATGCCCTGAAATTTCATCCATGTTGTTGTAAATGCCAGGAATTCCTGTTTTCTCATGGCTGAATGATATTCCATTGTGTACATATGTACCAGCTCTTCTTTATCCATTCACTTGTTGACAGACACTTAAGCTTTTTATCTTGGCTATTGTAACATTGCAATGAGCAGGAAACTGTAGATATCTTTTAGATATTCTGTTTTTATTTCTCTAGTATATATACCCAGAAATGGAATTGCTGATCATATAGTGGTTATGTTTTTAATTTTTGAGGTACTTCCATACTGTTATATACAGTGACTGCACCAATTCACATTTTCACCTGCAGTGCATATAGTTCCCTTTTCTCCACATCCTCACCAACACTTATTATTTCTAGTCATCTTGATAATAACCATTCTAACAGGAATGAGGTGATTCCTCATTGTGGTTTTGATTTGGATTCTTCTGATGACAGTGATGTTGAGCACATTTTTATATATCGGTTGGCCATTTGTATGTTTTCTTTGGAAAAAAATGTCTACTCATTTCTTCTGTCCATTTTTAAAATCAGATTTCTTGTTTTATTCATTATTGAATTATATATATATATATATATATATATATGAACAAATAGCAGCACAATGTTTGATATGAACAAATAGCATCACAAAGTGCTAGAGATATTTTCTGTTTTCCTCACCATTAGGTAAGACCATCATAATGTTTTCCAAACTTGAATTGTGAGAGAAAGTGATATTAATCACTTCTGAATGTGGTTAAGAGCATTCTCTGCATTGTTGGCCATATCTGTGAACCCACAACTGAGGAAGAAGGCTTGCAGGCTTATGAAGCCACTGGTCTAAAAGATCTGCAATCCCTGAATGTTGCATGAAATGAAGAGCCCTCCACCTCCTATTTTCCATGTACTTTGAACAGATAAGTAAGAATGCACTAAACTTATTACTTGAGCCACCAAGTTTTTGGGATCATTTATTTTGGAAGATAATCCTCTCTCACTAGTAGCTCACATGTAGCATTTTCTCCAAGGATATCTGTATACCTTTACATTTTGTTCAAGTTGATTGATATATACAAATTATTTCTACCTATATAAAAAAGTTTCCCACTATAATTTCTTTTGATTTATATTTAAAAATATTTTCGGAATTCTGGATTTGGGTGAGAAAACTGAAGTTCAGAGAGGATAATTAACTGAACAGGAAGCGGCAAGATGGCGGCTTAGGAGGACGCTGGGCTCACCGCGCTTCCTGCTGATCACTTAGATTCCACCTACACCTGCCTAAATAACCCAGAAAACCGCCAGAGGATTAGCAGAACGGAGTCTCTGGAGCCAAACGCAGACGAGAGGCCCACAGAAGAGGGTAGGAAGGGCGGCGAGGCAGTGCGCGCTCCACGGACTGGTGGGAGGGAGCCGGGGAGGAGGGGCGGCTCGCCGGCCAAGCAGAGCCCCCGAGTCTGGCTTGCAAAAGCGGAGGGGCCTGACGGACTGTGTTCCCACAACAAGCGCGACTTAGCCTCTGGGAGGTCATAAGTTAACAGCTCTGCTCGGAAAGCGGGAAGGCTCGAGGACAAAGGGAGGGAGAGCTGCTGAGCCCCCTGACAACAGAGCTCAGTTTGGTGGGGAAAAAAGGCGCTCGCCAGCACCATCTCCCCCGCCCATCCCCCAGCCAAAATCCCAAAGAGAACCAGTTCCTGCCAGGGAACTTGCTGGCTCCACACAAACACCCAACTCTGTGCTTCTGCGGAGCCAAACCTCTGGCAGCGGATCTGACTCCCTCCCGCTGCCACAGGGCCCCCCCTGAAGAGGATCACCTAAGGAGAAGCGATCTAAGCCTGGCCCTCCTGCCCCTGTGCACCTTGCCTACCCACCCCAGCTAATACGCCAGATCCCCAGCATCACAAGCCTGGCAGTGTGCAAGTAGCCCAGACGGGCCACACCACCCCACAGTGAATCCCACCCCTAGGAGAGGGGAAGAGAAGGCACACACCAGTCGGACTGTGGCCCCAGCGGTGGGCTGGGGGCAGACATCAGGTCGGACGGCAGCCCCGCCCACCAACTCCAGTTATACGCCACAGCACAGGGGAAGTGCCCTGCAGGTCCTCACCACGCCAGGGACTATCCAAAATGACCAAGCGGAAGAATTCCCCTCAGAAGAATCTCCAGGAAATAACAACAGCTAATGAGCTGATCAAAAAGGATTTAAATAATATAACAGAAAGTGAATTTAGAATAATAGTCATAAAATTAATCGCTGGGCTTGAAAACAGTATACAGGACAGCAGAGAATCTCTTGCTACAGAGATCAAGGGACTAAGGAACAGTCACGAGGAGCTGAAAAATGCTTTAAACGAAATGCATAACAAAATGGAAACCACCACAGCTCGGCTTGAAGAGGCAGAGGAGAGAATAGGTGAACTAGAAGATAAAGTTATGGAAAAAGAGGAAGCTGAGAAAAAGAGAGATAAAAAAATCCAGGAGTATGAGGGGAAAATTAGAGAACTATGTGATACACTAAAAAGAAATAATATACGCATAATTAGTATCCCAGAGGAGGAAGAGAGAGGGAAAGGTGCTGAAGGGGTATTGAAGAAATAATAGCTGAGAACTTCCCTGAACTGGGGAAGGAAAAAGTCATTGAAATCCAAGAGGCACAGAGAACTCCCTTCAGACGTAACTTGAATCGATCTTCTGCACGACATATCATAGTGAAACTGGCAAAATACAAGGATAAAGAGAAAGTTCTGAAAGCAGCAAGGGGTAAACGTGCCCTCACATATAAAGGGAGACCTATAAGACTCGTGACTGATCTCTCTTTTGAAACTTGGCAGGCCAGAAAGAATTGGCACGAGATTTTCAGGGTGCTAGACAGAAAAAATATGCAGCCAAGAATCCTTTATCCAGCAAGTCTGTCATTTAGAATAGAAGGAGAGATAAAGGTCTTCCCAAACAAACAAAAACTGAAGGAATTTGTCACCACTAAACCAGCCCTACAAGAGATCCTAAGGGGGACCCTGTGAGACAAAGTCCCAGAGACATCACTACAAGCATAAAACATACAGACATCACAATGACTCCAAACCCGTATCTTTCTATAATAACACTGAATGTAAATGGATTAAATGCGCCAACCAAAAGACATAGGGTATCAGAATGGATAAAAAAACAAGACCTATCTATTTGCTGTCTACAAGAGACTCATTTTAGACCTGAGGACACCTTTAGATTGAGAATGAAGGGATGGAGAACTATTTATCATGCGACTGGAAGCCAAAAGAAAGCTGGAGTAGCCATACTTATATCAGACAAACTAGACTTTAAATTAAAGGCTGTAACAAGAGATGAAGAAGGACATTATATAATAGTTACAGGGTCTATCCATCAGGAAGAGCTAACAATTATAAATGTCTATGCGCCGAATACCGGAGCCCCCAAATATATAAAACAATTACTCATAAACATAAGCAACCTTATTGATAAGAATGTGGTAATTGCAGGGGACTTGAACACCCCACTTACAGAAATGGACAGATCATCTAGACACACAGTCAATAAAGAAACAAGGGCCCTGAATGAGACATTGGATCAGATAGACTTGACAGATATATTTAGAACTCTGCATCCCAAAGCAACAGAATATACTTTCTTCTCGAGTGCACATGGAACATTCTCCAAGATAGATCATATACTGGGTCACAAAACAGCCCTTCATAAGTTTACCAGAATCGAAATCATACCATGCATACTTTCAGACCACAATGCTATGAAGCTTGAAATCAACCACAGAAAAAAGTCTGGAAAACCTCCAAAAGCATGGAGGTTAAAGAACACCCTACTAACGAATGAGTGGGTCAACCAGGCAATTAGAGAAGAAATTAAACAATATATGGAAACAAACGAAAATGAAAATACAACAATCCAAATGCTTAGGGGCGCAGCGAAGGCAGTCCTGAGAGGAAAATACATTGCAATCCAGGCCTATCTCAAGAAACAAGAAAAATCCCAAATACAAAATCTAACAGCACACCTAAAGGGACTAGAAGCAGAACAGCAAAGGCAGCCTAAACCCAGCAGAAGAAGAGAAATAATAAAGATCAGAGCAGATATAAACAATATAGAATCTAAAAAAACTGTAGAGCAGATCAACGAAACCAAGAGTTGTTTTTTTGAAAAAATAAACAAAATTGACAAACCTCTAGCCAGGCTTCTCAAAAAGAAAAGGGAGATGACCCAAATAGATAAAATCATGAATGAAAATGGAATTATTACAACCAATCCCTCAGAGATACAAACAATTATCAGGGAATACTATGAAAAATTATATGCCAACAAATTGGACAACCTGGAAGAAATGGACAAATTCCTGAACACCCACACTCTTCCAAAACTCAATCAGGAGGAAATAGAAAGCTTGAACAGACCCATAACCAGCGAAGAAATTGAATCGGTTATCAAAAATCTCCCAACAAATAAGAGTCCAGGACCAGATGGGTTCCCAGGGGAGTTGTACCAGACGTTTAAAGCAGAGATAATACCTATCCTTCTCAAGCTATTCCAAGAAATAGAAAGGGAAGGAAAACTTCCAGACTCATTCTGTGAAGCCAGTATTAATTTGATTCCTAAACCAGACAGAGACCCAGTCAAAAAAGAGAACTACAGGCCAATATCCCTGATGAATATGGATGCAAAAATTCTCAATAAGATACTAGCAAATCGAATTCAACGGCATATAAAAAGAATTATTCACCATGATCAAGTGGGATTCATTCCTGGGATGCAGGGCTGGTTCAACATTCGCAAATCAATCAACGTGATACACCACATTAACAAAAAAAAAAAAGAGAAGAACCATATGATCCTGTCAATCGATGCAGAAAAGGCCTTTGACAAAATCCAGCACCCTTTCTTAATAAAAACCCTTGAGAAAGTCGGGATAGAAGGAACATACTTAAAGATCATAAAAGCCATGTATGAAAAGCCCACAGCTAACATCATCCTCAACGGGGAAAAACTGAGAGCTTTCTCCCTGAGATCAGGAACACGACAGGGATGCCCACTCTCACTGCTGCTGTTTAACATAGTGCTGGAAGTTCTAGCATCAGCAATCAGACAACAAAAGGAAATCAAAGGCATCAAAATTGGCAAAGATGAAGTCAAGCTTTTGCTTTTTGCAGATGACATGATATTATACATGGAAAATCCGATAGACTCCACCAAAAGTCTGCTAGAACTGATACATTAATTCAGCAAAGTTGCAGGATACAAAATCAATGTACAGAAATCAGTTGCATTCTTATACACTAACAATGAAGCAACAGAAAGACAAAGAAACTGATCCCATTCACAATTGCACCAAGAAGCATAAAATACCTAGGAATAAACCTAACCAAAGATGTAAAGGATCTGTATGCTGAAAACTATAGAAAGCTTATGAAGGAAATTGAAGAAGATTTAAAGAAATGAAAAGACATTCCCTGCTCATGGATTGGAAAAATAAATATTGTCAAAATGTCAATACTACCCAAAGCTATCTACACATTCAATGCAATCCCAATCAAAATTGCACCAGCATTCTTCTCGAAACTAGAACAAGCAATCCTAAAATTCATATGGAACCACAAAAGGCCCCGAATAGCCAAAGTAATTTTGAAGAAGAAGACCAAAGCAGGAGGCATCACAATCCCAGACTTTAGCCTCTACTACAAAGCTGTCATCATCAAGACAGCATGGTATTGGCACAAAAACAGACACATAGACCAATGGAATAGAATAGAAACCCCAGAACTAGACCCACAAGCCTATGGCCAACTCATCTTTGACAAAGCAGGAAAGAACATCCAATGGAAAAAAGACAGCCTCTTTAACAAATGGTGCTGGGAGAACTGGACAGCAACATGCAGAAGGTTGAAACTAGACCACTTTCTCACACCATTCACAAAAATAAACTCAAAATGGATAAAGGACCTGAATGTGAGACAGGAAACCATCAAAACCTTAGAGGAGAAAGCAGGAAAAGACCTCTCTGACCTCAGCCGTAGCAATCTCTTACTTGACACATCCCCAAAGGCAAGAGAATTAAAAGCAAAAGTGAATTACTGGGACCTTATGAAGATAAAAAGCTTCTGCACAGCAAAGGAAACAACCAACAAAACTAAAAGGCAACCAACGGAATGGGAAAAGATATTCGCAAATGACATATCGGACAAAGGGCTAGTATCCAAAATCTATAAAGGGCTCACCAAACTCCACACCTGAAAAACAAATAACCCAGTGAAGAAATGGGCAGAAAACATGAATAGACACTTCTCTAAAGAAGACATCTGGATGGCCAACAGGCACATGAAAAGATGTTTAGCGTCACTCCTTATCAGGGAAATACCACACTCAGGTATCACACTCAGGTATCACCTCACGCCAGTCAGAGTGGCCAAAATGAACAAATCAGGAGACTATGGATGCTGGAGAGGATGTGGAGAAACGGGAACCCTCTTGCACTGTTGGTGGGAATGCAAATTGGTGCAGCCGCTCTGGAAAGCAGTGTGGAGGTTCCTCAGAAAATTAAAAACAGACCTACCCTATGACCCAGCAATAGCACTGCTAGGAATTTATCCAAGGGATACAGGAGTACTGATGCATAGGGCCACTTGTACCCCAATGTTCATAGCAGCACTCTCAACAATAGCCAAATTATGGAAAGAGCCTAAATGTCCATCAACTGATGAATAGATAAAGAAATTGTGGTTTATATACACAATGGAATACTACGTGGCAATGAGAAAAGATGAAATATGGCCTTTTGTAGCAACGTGGATGGAACTGGAGAGTGTGATGCTAAGTGAAATAAGCCATACAGAGAAAGACAGATACCATATGGTTTCACTCTTATGTGAATCCTGAGAAACTTAACAGGAACCCATGGGGGAGGGGAAGGAAAAAAAAAAAAAAAACAGGTTAGAGTGGGAGAGAGCCAAAGCATAAGAGACTGTTAAAAACTGAGAACAAACTGAGGGTTGATGGGGTGTGGGAGGGAGGAGAGGGTGGGTGATGGGTATTGAGGAGGGCACCTTTTGGGATGAGCACTGGGTGTTGTATGGAAACCAATTTGTCAATAAATTTCATATAAAAAAAAAAAAACAATTCTCAAGCCAGGAAAAAAATTATATATATTTTCTTTCCTAATATCAGATAGTCATTTTCTTCATTTTCCCCTAGTTTTACTTTTGTGTCTTTAAACAATTTAATATTAAGTTGCAAATTATTTGAAATAAAATCACAACTTTTAAAAAATAATTAAACCATTTTTCTTCAGGTCAACATTTTAATAATTTTTCCAATATCCATAGCTTTAAATGTTACTCTTATGGAAAACAAAATTCTTTAATATCTTTGTCTTTTTATTCTAATCCATCTGTGTATAATTCCTTCATCAATATTAATTTTATTTAACATACCTCCTTTATATACTTTCTTTATTAGTCATTTTTCTAAAAAACAGTCTAATTCTTTTTTATATACAAAGTTTAAATAATATTTATTACTATTTTCAAAATTAAGTGGGAAGGTCTAGGAATTTTATTTAACTTCTTAAGTGATCTAAAAAAATAAAAGATCTTCATCTGTATCATTCTTTTCTTTTTCAAATATTTATTCCTTAAAAAAAATGGCATTATTCCCTTAGTATGAATCCTGCTTATTGCTTACTAAATGCTTTTTTAGCTATTTATACTCTTGTTTCTATTGCATACTTTTTAGTTTTAGTTTCACTTACAAATTAATAATTTAATAACTTCTAAATGTCTTCACAGCCGGGATAATTATACTTTGTTTTCCCAAATCTTCAATTTATTTCCTTAGAGTTTGCGTGCACACAACTGTATCAACTGCAAATTGTATTTCTTTTTCCAGAAGTGCTTCGTCTTCTAGTGCTTACATTTCTGGCAATATCTTGTGCTGTGTCTTGCAGGTGATTGTCTTAGTTTGGAAATAGTAATTTACAGAAATTTTCTCCCAAAACTCCATAAATGTTGCTTCATTGTTTTCTTTGCTTAAATATTTTAAAGTTGATTTCTGAGTCCAAACGATTTTTAGTATATATAGATTTTTTTCTACTTAGTACTACAGATTTTTTTCTTATGATTAAAATTCAAACTTTGCACCAAAATGTGTTTAGGAATGTTGTTAACTTATTTTTTCGTAATACTTGATGAGCCTTTACACATGTGCTTATTCAAAGTTCTTCAGCTTAAGAATGTTTGACTTCCTTTTTGTTATATCTTTGATCATTGTTTATATTCCAATATCTCCTGCTTTCAAATTCTGAAATTCCTTTTATGTTTATACTGATGTCTACTTTTCATCACTTTTTCTTTCATTTTTCATTTTATATCTTTATACATGTCTATAAATTCTGGATATTTTCATCTCCTTTACTGATTCTAATTTTGAAACATCTAAACCATTGACTCTTTTCCGATTTTTTAAATTTATTTATATTCAAGTTAGTTAAACACAATGTAGTCTTGGCTTCAGGAGTAGAACCCAGTGATTCATCCCTTATATATAACACCCAGTGCTCATCCTGAAAAGTGCCCTCCTTAATGCCCATCACCCATTTAGCCCACACCCCTGGCTCTTTTCTGATTTTAATTCAGCATTGATATTTTTCATCTCTGTGTGCTCTATCTTGAGTTCAGATACTATATGATTTATGATTGCCTAATTTTATATGAAATATTTTAACCTTAAATTTTAATCCAAATATATTACTAATTGGTACAACTATTTATGTTTTTAAAAAGTGGTCTGATTCCTGACCATTTCTTTTTAAAAATTGGCGCTTGTGCATGTATCTGTTGCTTTTCCTGCCTTTATTCACTCTCAAAAGAAATTTTATTTTTGTTATGTACCAAGAGTTGATTTGATCTAAATCACTAATGTTGGGGTTCCACATTAAAAACCTTTAGGTCATATAGATGCTACTAAACATTGATATATATTTCTATTTCTATTTGAGAATTCCAGAAACATTTAGGAAACTGGGTGAACAACAGAGCTATAATCAGCCGCAACAAGAAATGGGTCCTGAAGCTTGAGGAGTTGAATCCCATTTAATATATATCATATTTAGATTTCTGCTCTCCCATTGGGTTACATGATATGATGCTGCCTCCAACAAGTTTTCAGGAACCAAATAAATAGAGGGAAGGATTCTTGTCCTTTGAAGTTCAAACTCCAATTCTAGGTAAGACATAATTTTCTAAATATAATTGATGAGAATTTTTATTCTATCACCCTGTCATGTCACTAATAGACTTGATAATGTAAGAGATCTAAAATATATATTAAAAAGTAAATCAAGAAATGGTCAGGGTTTTTGTGAAGTAGCTCTGCTTCCTCTCCACCCACCCCAATGGCAGGCTTACCATTAAACTGTACCTCTTTTCCCACTGGAAAGCTGAGAGAGAATTCAGTCAGTATCACTGTGGCTTAGTCAAGTGGCTGAACTTTCCAGAAATACTGAAGAGGGAACAGAATCACTTTGAAGAGAGGAATTGGTTATTCTACAGCAGTTGTAAGGTTGTAATGAGGGGACTCTGTAACAAAAAGTAGCCTAGACTTAGGATGACAATACATTTTATCCAGAAACTGGAGTGCTATAGAATACAACAGTACTATTAGTAATTAAGCCATTTCAACAGGCATATACTGTTCCAAGGAAACCAAGATATATGATTACTCTATCTAGACTCTACAAGTAGAGAACTAGTAGGAATACAAATTATTCAATAGGGACAGATTGCTAAATTTGCAAGTAAAATGTAGCAAAACATCTCCAGGCACCATAGTTGGATATATGACTGAGAATTCAATCCAGTCTTTTGCTAGTCAAAGCCTGGTCCTCCCCACTAGTCATTTGCAGCTGGCTTTTTTAGAAATTCAAAATCTCAGGTCCCATCCCAGACCTACTGAATAAGAATTTGCTTTGTACCAATCCCAGGTGTTTTAAATATACATTGATGTTTGAGGAGTACTTGTCTACATACTATTCTCTCATTTCTCAAAGCCTTGATGTAAACCTTTGTTCCTTACATTCAACCAAAGGAAGAGAATGAGAAAAGCATAAGTCTCAACTGAGTAAAATTTTCTCAAAATTATTTGTTTACCTGAATAAGTAAGATTGGTCCAGTTTAAATACAGTGTCAAAATACTAATAAGATTCAGTCACAGAAAAATAAATTGGCTTGATCATCTCAAGAACTTTTATCATGTCATCACGTTTTAACTTGTCATCATGTTTGGTATGGTAGCTGAGAATTGACTAGGACAGTATCCTCACTGTTTTCATATGGTAGCTGAGAATTAACTAGGACAGTATCCTCACTGTTTTCATGACGCAACTAGGTATCTTGTACCTAGTCCTTCGTTTAGTTATGGGTAGCAGAGTCAAATGTAATCCGGGAACAATTTCCAAGATGATGGTAAATTCTATACCCTTGATGCTGATACTTGATCTTTGGATTTGCAACTGGGCTAGTGAAGGTATATTGGAATGGGTGTCTTTCACCCAACTCCAAAGCAAATCTGTTTTTAATTATGGGCAGTGGTGGGTCCATTGATTCATCCTTTAATTTAGTTGTAGCTAAGCTATATCAGTAAACTGACATCAGGAGAAATTGCTCAAAAGTTTCACTACATGGATGCCCCCGCTTCTTTTAGCAATGCCATGAAACTTTCCTCTCCAGTTTTATTTGTATTTTTATATTCAGACTTGAAAAGAAGGATAAAATGGACTAATCATTTCTCCTCATCAACACAAAGGAAATCAGCCAGACAGGAGCACACTGAGGACCGATGTGGATTCTATAAGGGGAAGGGGTACAGATACATAACAGGAATGGCAAAGATACTTTGTCTGAGCCATATTTTTGTTGAGATATTATCTGGCCAACTCAGATGCTAGAGTGGTTTTGTGATGATTTTTCCCCATCATTTATTTATAGAAGCCTTGGTGAACTGCCATAGTGAATCTTAGTGAAAATGTACTTGAATACAGCTGGCCACATAAAGGCAATTTTGGGGAAAATGTCACAGATTTCTTCTAAGTGTAAATGAATATATTTCTTATTAGAGATATTTTATAGTAATATTGTGATCCATTTTGTTACATCAGAAGGTAAGGTGTCTTCCAAATATAAAAGACCTTTTTAAAGTGAACCACATGCTATGTAATGTATTTTGATGTTACATTAGAAGGGCCTGTCTCATGCTGTCAAAAAATCTAATATTATTGAAACAGAATGCTTACAGGAATTATGAGCTTGGATATTAAGTGCTAAGAACACTCCAGTTTAATGAGTAAAAGAAATTATCTTGTCACTAAGAGGATAAATTCAAGCCAATAACCACAATGTACTGTAGGCCTGAGTGAAAATAATTATTTCCTTTGAGAAAAATTAAAATAGGTCTTTTTAAACTGTAACCTGCATTAGATTTTTTTTTCTAAATCACACATAGGTTTTTAAATATCCTCCCAAAGTAGTCTGCAATTTACTTTTTATAAAGTTATAAGACAGATCGTTGCATTAACCATCATTTCTGCCGACACATTCATTCAGCAAACTGAATTGAATTATTTTTTCTGCCTATCCTAAAGAAAATAAATGCTCTTTTGGGATTTTTAAAAATAAATTAATTAGATTGATGCCTGAGGTTTAATTACTTCAGAAATAATAATCAGAGAATGGAAACTGTATGAGTTACCAGAGTCTGTTTATAAGGTTATAGTTGTTTTCTGTCATGAGCCATCATGGGGGATATATTATCAGGAAGATATTTTAAATCTAGGTATAAATGTAACTGCTAAAGGAGATGAGACTAGTCATAAATTGGTGGTACTTTAGTAACTTGATGCTTCAATTTAGCAAAGACTATCTTGTGTGAGCCTGCTCTCCCAGATATGCACCAAAGTGCAGAAAGGGCCTCAAGGAACTCACCAGGGCATTGTAGAGAAAACAATTGCTTATATTAATAGGATTTCCTGTGTTTATATTGGCAGGTAATACAAAATACATATTTTTGTTATATTAAAAAATGGACTGCTGTTACTGGTGTGTGTCTTAACTCACTTTTGAAATTTCAAAAGGCAGCAGATATTTCAGAACAGGTGTTGACCCATATATGTGAGAATGTCTTGATACAGGCTCCTGGATTTCCGGCTACCCCACTGTTCAACTATTTAGTGCCATGGGATCTACAGAACATTCCTTTCAGTTGGGGAGGATTTGGTTAATGGAAGCATGAAGAGATATAAAATGAAAGTAGTGAGTGGCTGAGTTGGCTGAGTGACCAACTTTGGATGGTCTTGTGGTTCTTGGGTTTGGGCCCCTTATCGGGCTCTGTGCTGACAGCGCAGAGCCTGGAGCCTACTTTGGATTTTGCATCTCCCTCTCACTCTGCACCTCTCTCTCTCTTTCTCTCCATCAGAAATATATAAACATCAAAAAAAAAAAAAAGCAGTGTATTTGGTTCGTGTGTCAGGCTTAAGAGAAAGACTAAAGCCATGGAGCAAAGACAGATTGCCTGTATTGAACATAAAAATTAGATATAAGAGGACATATGAGAAACTACTTTACATATACATTAATGAAGAGAGTAAATAAAAGGAACCTGAATTGGGTAAAAGTAATTGGATAAAGTAGAGGCTTCAGTTAAAAAGACCGACCGAGGATAGAACTTAGAAATGTCCTAAATTTCACTGACCTACATCTTCTGGTAGAAATGGCTAAAGATAGAACTTATTTTAAATATGTTTTTGAAAAAGTTATTAAAGTATTTTTTTTCATTTCTGCATAAGAGACAGCATGACACATTGGTGGGCATCATGTGATTCAGAAGCAGCCCAGTAAGGCTGGATGCCCCATTTTGCCTCTAAATGGTCATGTAGCCTCAGGCAATTTACCTCCTCCCTTGTGCCTCATTTCCTCAACTGTAAAATAAAGATAATTATGCTGTCTAGCTCAGAGAGTTGTTGGAAGCAAGCAAATTATTTAAAATGCTTAGAACAATGTGTGGCACCTAGGAACCATGCAAATAATAATTGGAAATATTAACTATTATATTCATTGTGTGCAATTAGTTTTAACTGTAATTATTCTAATATTTAAAGCTAATATTCAGGTAGTGCTAATGATACTATATCAAGGAAATGAAGAAGAGAGAAAAGACTGGTATGTTTATAGGACTTATTTTTATCTCTTTTAGATCACCTTATAAAAAAGGTGACTTTTGAACAGACATATGAAAGGAATAACATTGCAAGCCTACACATATTGACGAATTTTAAAAAGAGAAGATTCGGTAGAAATAATGAGGGGAAAATGTGCTTGGTAAACTTGAGGAACAGAACAAATCAGAAAAATGATAGTGGAAGATAGGAGTTGAGGTAAGCTAGATCATGTCCCGCCATTTAGTTCAGAATAGGGAGGTGAAATTTTATTCTATGAAAGGAAGCCATTGGGGGTTACAGCAACATAATATTTTAAGAAGGCATCCTGAGCTATTATGTGGAATATAAATTGTTATGGGAAATAATAGCAATAGGAAGATGTGTCAGGCAACTTTTGAGTTATCCAAAAAAACAGTAATCTATGAGGGTGGAAGAGGGAAATTGTGAGACGTGGCCCCTATTTGGCAAAGAAAGGTCGACCAGTAAAAAGAAAATTTCAAGTTAACTCATTATTCAAAATCATTATATCTTAAAATAGGGGAATATCTGTAGCTTTTTGTGTGTGTGTTCCCAGGACATCATGAGCCTTGGTGTGGCTGGGATACAGCATTTGAGGATGCTCTGTGGGAAAAGAGAATTGTGAATAGCTAGCTATGCCTATGACTTGGGATTCATTTTGCATAAAATTTCAAACTAGACATTTGAGCAGGTTATGACTCTGGCTTACCTATTATACATAAAAATAGCGCTGTAGAACAATAGTGGAAACACTGGTGAAATGTAAATAAATCGTGGATCCTAGTTAAGAGGAATACGGCTGTATTAGCTTCTTAGCTTTGACAAGGATCACATAGTTATATTGGTGGGCATAATAATACTCTCCACCCTCCCAGAAGTCTACATTCTTATCTCTGATACCTGTGAATATGTGATGTTATATGGCATAAGGGGAATGAGGTAGCAGGTGGCATTGGGGTTTGCAAATAAAATGACTTTAAATTAGAGGGAGTGGCCTGGAGTAACCTGGCGGACCCAGGTGGACCCAGTGTAATCTCAGGATCCTTAAATGTGGAAAGGGAAGACAGAGGAGCCAGTATCAGAATTATGTAATGTAAGAAAGATGCTGCTGGCTATTGCTGTCTTTGAAAGTGGAGGGTAACCACAAATCAAGGAATACAGGAGGATGCCAAAAGCTGGACAAGGCAAGAAGATGGATCTCCTAGGGACTCCAGAAAGGATAGAAACATTGCTGGCACCTTGAGATCCATTTTAGGCTTCTGACCTCCATAACTGTAAGTTGATAAATTTGTGTTGGTTTAAGACACTTATTTTGTGGTAATTTGTTACTAAAGTTATAGGGAACTAATTCAGTTACATGAAATGTCCATATTAGGAGAAGTTGGGTGAACAAAATATGGAAAATTATCTGTAACATCCTTGTGACTTTTCTCCAAATTTAATATTATTGCACAATAAAATGTTTGAAAAAATTAGTACTCCTCTTGCTCCCCACTTGCCCCCTTCTTCTTCTTCTTGCCCCCACCAGTTCTTAGATATGTTTTTCTTTTGGCTTTATATCTTCTATTATACCCCTCTAGCTCATGGGTATATTTTATATATTTATATTCATAGTCTCATATTCTTATCTTTAATGCATTCCCAAACTGTTTGCATGCTCTCTCTTGCACTCTGACATTTTCAACTGTATTTCCAAAAATTATAATTATTTCCCTAAATTCCACTTTATACATTGACTCTATCAAAGTTATAACTTAAAACAAGTTTTAAACCTATTGAACTGTATAATATTTTCTCACCTGTCTTAAGTATCACAATATTAACAATTATTCCAAAAACTATCATATCAATTCACTTTTCTCCATCCTTACACTCCACCTCATATTACTGGAGACCTTTTACTAGCTTTCACTAATTATGCATATCTAAATTCTCTTTTTCAGTGACACTGTTGTACTTTTCATATGCATAACTGTTTGTGATATTCTACTACCAATGGCAATATATGCTTTCAGCATCTTATTCTAGCTTTTCATCTCTTTTTTTTCCCTTCACATACCCAAGCTCAAGGCACACTGAACTCTTCTGTTGTCCTTGAATAGACCACACCTTTGATACTGGATTTACTTTAGCATATATTTTTTTACATCCTCCTAGCCTATTTCACTAACCCTGCATTTTGTTGTTAGTAAAGTAATAATGGTTGTTATGTTGGTGATAAGGAATCAACCTTTCCATGTTTTCAATGGTTTCTTATTCTGTGGTCTTACACAAAATGTCAGATCATTTATCCACAGTTAAATATCTTAGCATATAGGTAACAGTACAGGTCACATTGCAATGTGCTTGTTTTTGTATACTCTCCATTCATTTCTGTATTCCTCGAAGTAGACACCATGTCTTATCATTGTATATACAATTACTATAATCTTAATTATTAGCTGTGGAGGAGGGCTCACAAAAGGGAGAAAAATTGGCCCGAAAGATACACATTTGAAGCTTGTTACAGACTTGGAGGGATTCTCTTTGTTGATTTACATGTTAGTTTCATCATTGACAAACTGTTTAGGATAAGACAGCATGATTCCACGATTTACTAATTTTATGATACAGCAGCTAGACTTCATAGACTATATCCTTGTTTCTAACAATCTCTCATATCCTCCATACCTTAAAGGTCTTCCAACCAAGGACAAATGAAGGTTTCACTTTTCCCTACTTTTGTGTTTTTTTTATTCAAGGCACAGGTGGTATTTATCATATCAGGATACATCTGAACACATTAAAGCTAATGGGAAGCTCATTCAACTTAATAGGATGCATACTTAACTAACAGGATAAACATCACCCTAACAAGGCATCTGTAACATATTTCACTTGGTTATACATTTTGATACTTATCCTGGTGTGAATTTCAACTGCAGAGGCTGATGTTCTAAGAGTGATATAGAGAAGCAATGTGAGTGAAATTAAAGCAACGTAAATTGAAAGGTGGTGGGAACTGATTGAATTGATGTTGGTGCTATAATTGAAGGGAAAAGCTTGAGTACAAACAGTGAGAATAAAGAATTATTTGCAACTTCTGGCTTGAATGGCTAAGAGAATATTCCAATTATTGCCAAAGAGTATTAGTCATTGATACATCCAAGTGTTATTTAGCTCTGTCTTTTGTTGTACTCAAAACTCTACTTTGTGCTAATATGAAAAAAACCCCTGTGACATACTAAAAAAATACTCAGATTGTTCATTTCTTTGTAAAGTAGATGAGGTGTAATGAGGCAACAAATGTGCTGAAAAGAACAATGCATGCAAAAAGAGAAGTTGGATTTAATTTTGTTTTCCAATTAGAATCTGTATAATTTGGGGAGAGCATCTTTGCAAAGTCGGTATTTGTCACTTCGTGTGAAAATTGTATGTTAACATCAAAATTATGAACTTGTATTCATTAACATATCAATTTATATAACTATCTGTAAATTGCAATAATCATAGAAGATTTTGCATTACTACTGAGAGATTTAAAAATTACTGTATCTTTTCTTCTATATACAGAGATTCTTAAAAGTGGTTTACATACTGATTCCCTTTCTTCTTGACTCAGCCACTTAAGAATCATTACTATATAAAGATAGAAACTTTAAGTTTTGACCAAATTTACCCACTATATCCGTGATTCTATAATAAAAAGTCTTAACCTCTATATCATGTAAAAAATGCACACATAGAAGCCAAAAAGATAAATTCTGGACTACTTTTTGTATGCAAGACTTGTATTTCCTTTTAACAAGTAATCATTACTTGATTTTTTTAAGTTCACAGAAGAGCTTAAAATATTTTACTTCAGAAACATTAGTTTATTAAATTGAAGATTCAACAGGCAGTCTTATTTTGGAACAAAACCTAACACATGTATTTCATGCAGGCATACACAGCATATAAAATGGAGTGCCTTTGGGGTGCCTGGGTGGCTCAGTCAGTTAAGCATCTGACTTGATTTTGGCTCAGATCAAGATCTCACAATCATGAGATCATGAGATCAAACCTCATGACAGGCTCCATGCTGAGCTTGGAGCCTGCTTAAGATTTTCTCTCTGCCCCTTCATGCATCACGCATATTCATTCTCTCTCCCCTCCCCAAATAAATAAATAAAGTAAAAGTATTAGCCGCAAATCTTTTTAAAAAAAATTTTTTTTCAACGTTTATTTATTTTGGGGACAGAGAGAGACAGAGCATGAACGGGGGAGGGGCAGAGAGAGAGGGAGACACAGAATCGGAAACAGGCTCCAGGCTCCGAGCCATCAGCCCAGAGCCTGACGCGGGGCTCGAACTCAAAGACCGAGAGATCTTGACCTGGCTGAAGTCGGACGCTTAACCGACTGCGCCACCCAGGTGCCCCTAGCCGCAAATCTTTTTATCTTGAGATTGTGTTCATAGCTCATGCCCAAAGAAAACTAAGGGGAAAATAAACATCATTCTGGGGTTGTTGCATTTTGTGTGCCAATTATTTTAGGCTGGATTCTTCAACAAAACACTTTTGGGAAGGAGAGGAAGATGATTTTTTAGTAACAGAAGGAAATTCAAAACTAGAAATGAGAATAAAAGCAAACCAATAATAGAGTATATTGAATCCAAGGAGTGTTTTCATCACATTCATATAAGTTCACGTATCTAGCTTCTGTTTACCCATTGTCACAATGAGCGATTTGGATTAGAAGACCACTAAATTCCTATCCTTCTTCATTATTCCTAATTGTGTGATTTTTATATCTCCTTTGTAAAATTATAACTTGGTTGTTCCTGTTCTGCCTATATCCTTTAACAGTCGACATGAGATCATGTGGGGAAAGAGTAAAGACCTTGAATACTTCTAAAATTTTTTAATGTTTATTTTTGAGAGAGAGAGAGGGAGAGAGATGGACAGAGTGTGAGCAGGCAAGGGGCAGAGAGGGAGAAACAGAACCCAAAGCAGGCTCCAGGCTCTGAGCTGTCAGCATAGAGCCTGACTCAGGGCTCAAACTCACAAACTGTGAGATCATGACCACCCATGATGCTTAACCCACTGAGCCACCCAGGCACCCATAGTACTTCCATTCTAAATAACAATAGCATTTGTCGGTTGCTCACCTTCAGATCCTTGTGCCATAAAAACAGTGGGTTTGGGTCAGGTTAGGAATTTCATCCTTGATTATATAATGTCTGTCTTTGTTCAGAGTAAACTCTTTTGTATGAAACTGTGGTTGTCTCCTGACTGCTAAATTTCTTTTCTTCCTTTAGCTTCTAATATAACTGAAAGCAGTGCATGGCTAATCATATCTAGGAATAAACGATGATTTGTAAGTTTCAAAAGCAGTATCACTTTTCAGACCAGTTGCATTGAACAGATATCTATTTAGAGGCATCCTTCCTTATGTTCAGAGGATTGTGTGAGATGTTTTAAGGCAGAGTTGATGAGTACCATTACAATTATTTTAGGGCAGAGGATAATCTCAAATATGTACAGTAGTCAGTTTAAAATACTATTCATACTTTTGTTAGCCATACTTGTCTTATTAATATATAAAGTTTTAACTCTTTTTAAATGTAAAATAACAACCCAAAAAACAAATCAATGACTTAGTTTCACAGTTTAACCATAAATATGCTTAGTGACCATATGTTAATAGGATTATAATTTTAATGCCTACTTTACATCTTAGGCCATATACAATTAGTAAATGGAATATTATATGACTGCACTGATTGTAAGAGAATTGAGTATTGGAATAGGAGATTTAAATTTCATTGTTTTATTTATAGACACTAACATAGTTAGCAAAAGCAAGTTAAATAATTTGTACTAATTTTTTTCAATACTTTTAAATACTTAGGCAAAAAAAGTTCATATGCACTCATAATTTACTATAGATGTATCTTTAGGTCCTGTTCTTGATACTGTGTTAAAACTTCCAACTGAGGGCAATAAAACAAATCATCTATTTCTAGGAGCCTTGCTTTGGAAGGGCACCATGAAAACTGAACAAAGTAAATGAGATACAAATGTCTATGTGGCAAGATTTTCTACATGATTGCCATTTTAAAGTTGTGATGCATTTTAATATGCATAACATAAAGTGGTATCTATTATAAAAATGATTAACTATAATGCACAAAGTATATCCCTTCAGAGATTTGCTTCATGGCAAAGGAAATGTGTTTAAAAAATGAGGCATAATTTCTTAGTTAAGCCTAGGGATATAAACAAAAGAGAAATAAAAAGAAAATGGATAGATCATCTAGGGCAAGCTCCAAAAAGGGAATAAAGTACGTCTTAATTGCTAGCATGCTAAAAGTTCATATGAGTCTTAAGTTAAAGTAGCAGTCCCAAGACAAACAGTTAAAAGTATGTTGTTGTGGGGCTCCTGGGTGACTCAGTTGGTGAAGCATCTGACTTTGGCTCAGGTCATAATCTCCCAGTTCGTGAGTTCAAGCCCTGCATTGGGCTCTGTGCTGACAGCTCGGAGCCTGGAGCCTGCTTTGGATTCTGTGTCTCCCTCCCTCTCTCTCTCTCTGCCCCTCCCCTGCTTATACTCTATATTTCTCTCTTCTCTCAAAAGTAAATAAACATTAAAAATTAAAAAAAATAAAAGTGTGTTATTGTTTTATGTTAGGATAGTTTGGCTATTTAACACAAAATGAGACCTAAACTTCCTTCAGAGTCCCTCATGTTCTTCTTCTTCCCCGCCCCCTCTCCCTCCTCTCTGTCCCTTTCTCACATTGTCTACCTATCATCCTACCTTACCCACTTTTGCTTCTGGGGATTCTCAAATGTGATTCCTCTCCAAAGGACCTCTATTCATCCAAGACAATTCTTACATAACAGTCAAGTCTCACTTTTAAAAAACCTGTCTCTTCACAGAAGCCTACCTTAATTTCCTTGTACTAGGTTAGGAGCTAAACTAGGAATAGTATGTGTCCCTAATCCTCCTGAACTTCTGTGGTAGCACTCATAGACTTTACTATTATTCCATGTTTTAGAGTTTATCTTCCCCAGCCAAGTCATACATTATGAAGCTGGCTATAGCTCATGAAGAGTCAACCAGTCACTTAGCCATTTGTGGTATCTCTGGAGAAATCATAGAAAAAAAAGTCATGGCTGGAGGATTTTATTGAAGAGAAAAAGGAGGATTTTTTTTTTTTTTGGAAAGTCCTTTTCTGGTTTCTTCCATATCCCATATGTCATTGACTCAAAGTATGTCCATAGGGAGTTAACTGATTTTTCTGGGTTGGATTTTCCTGCTCTTTTTGCAACTTGAGGCTTCATTTGAGCCTTGAAATGTTGGAAGAAGGCCCTCACATGGGGCAGGATTCATAGTAGAGGGTCTGGAAGACAGATATGCTCCCAAAGATCTTAGGGAAGTAATAGATGGTTAAGGTACAGGAAAAAAAGCCAAAAAAGTGGAACTTTTTTTCTAATCTGCAATTTTATTTCTCATAGGAGCTCTAAAATATTAAATATACTGAGTCTGATTCTCATTTTTGAGACAAATTAACAAGCAGAAATTATTTACAAAAGTCATTAGATAGAGGGAACCCTGTGGCTCAGTCAGTTAAATGTCTGACTTCTGCCCAGGTCATGAACTCACGGTTCATGAGTTTGAGCCCCATGTCAGGCTCTGTGCTGACAGCTCAAAGCCTGGATCCTGCTTCAGATTCTGTGTCTCCCTCTCTCTCTGCCCCTTACCTGCTCATGCTCTTTCTCTCTCTCTCTTAAGAATAAACGTTAATAAATTTTTTAAGTTATTAGGTAAAATTGGTGCTAAAACCCCATTCCCCTTATACTCTACTGTCCCCATTGTTTTCCTAGTGAGAGCATACTGACAGTTTTAGACTATTGTTATTGCATGAATTGTCTGATTCAACCATTTATATTAATTTAAGTAATTTGTAAAATATAAGTTTTCTATTTTAAGAAATTGTCAAATATGCTCCTTCCTTGCAAGATGTATGTACCTTTCTTCTTCTTCTTCTTTTTTTTTTTTTTTTAACAAACCTGTTCTTTAGTTGGGGAGAGAAACACAAAATCTGTCAAACTACTGAGACCACATAGTTATGAACACAGACTATTTCTGAGACTACCACAGAATAACTCTTGGAAATGGGGAACAACAATTGAACAATGGTCTGCTTTTAACTCCTGACTAAATGCTTATGAAACACATAATAATGTGTTCTTTGAGACAATAAGTTTTTTTTCCAATGAAACAATGGAACTCTATTATATTGACCCTAATACAAAACAAATTCTTTAATTTTATGGGAAAAGTTACTCTATTTTATTTTGAAAATTACTGTATTTTAAAAAATAATGTGATCATGTACATGTACTCATGAAATCTATAATTAGAGAAATCTCTCACATGAACAAAATTTCATCCCAGTTGAAATAACCAATTTGAAGTATGATACCCTAAATTTATACAGTCAAGATAGTCTTCTTAGAATGCATACAAACACAGGAGATTGAATTGAGTATTTGTTGGAAAAGATGATAGCAGATTTTGTGTTCTTCAGATACGCTGTTTGGGAAACAAGGCTTCAGTCTCTGCTCTTGTACTGCAATTTTACAATCCCTGAAGCCCTGTTGTAATATATCAGACTACAATGTAACTAATTATGCCACTGGAGTTCATAACATGATAAATGTCTCTTATTTTCACTCTGAAAGCTTTCTGTTTGCTGAAAGAAATGGGAGAAAGTTAAGATTACCAGAGGATTTTCTCCCGTAGTATTACAGCATTTGGGGGAGGGCATGGAAGGAATCAGAGCAAGCCTCATTTTGCAAAGATGACTTCAAAGCCCCTCTTTATGTAATTTTTTCTCACCAAAATATAAGTAATATTCACAATTGGACAGATAAAATTTTTGGTGGTATTAGTCTATGTTGAAACTCAGCAACATTCTCAGATTTTTCTGGTGAGGTTGGTTCTGAAGTATCAAGGTCTTTAGTGAAGATGCTTAGAAAGATGGCTACATATGTCAGCCTTGAATTATAAGTAAGTACTTTTCATCCTAAGTAGAATGTTGGTTATACTGACAGGAGATTGTTGAGCTGCTAATGACTTTAGCAATGATTAACTTCACCCTTTTATTCAGACTATATAATATATGTGAAAAATGAAGTCCAGGATTTCTAGTCAATGAGCACAAGACCTTATAGCTAAAGACATGCTTGTTATGAAGCTAGACTTCTTGATCGGCTCTCCAACCCTTGTTTGTTGTTGTTGTTGCTGTTGTTTGGTTTTGTTGCTGTTGGTTTAACTCTTGTTTCTTTATTATATTTTTTATAGCACACTTCTTCCAATCTTAGATTCAATGGGCCCATTGTTTCTGTGTCAAAACCTTGCTCGTGTAGACAGGCAAAGTTGTATATGGAAAATGCTTGATATACAAAGATATATATATGAGAGACAGAGTGCCCAAGCTTTTTTCCCTTTCTAACCTGATATCTACCATATATATTAAGAACTGAAAGATCTTTTGATATCTACCATATGTTAGTTAAGAACTCAGATTTTTGAAGTGTCTATTAAAAACATTAGTTAAAAACAAGGCACAATCTTACTTAGATATTTTGTTTTACTTATCTAATTGATATACAAACAAATAAAATAATTTTAACTATTAAAACAATTCTTCCTTAAAATGCTCACCTCTACTGATTTGGGATGACTGCAGACATATTAGAATTTCTTATGTTGGGACGAGGTCTTCCTTGGAAAGAGTAGAGACCTCAGGGTCATCCCTGCCTCCCCACCAAATATCACTACTGGTTTTGTTCATATCAGATGGCATAAAGGTCGATGTTAATTCCATAAAATTATGATGACAAGAGTCAATTTATATTCAATATCCTGCCATTCCTCAAATATTTAGGTTTGTATTTTGGATGAGGATAAGTTATCTAAATTTATGTATATATAATAAATAAGGTATGTATTTTTACTCCACTTTGTTTTTCTTTTTTTTTCTCCTGTGGATCCTTTATAGGGTTTCATTTCCTGTATAGAAATGGAAAGTAGTTCTACTCATTTATATATACGGATAATAAAGCATACATGATAATGGAGGAGAAGTGAATCAGATTCAGAGAGTTGTGCTCATTATGACTATAGTATGTGTGTTTGCGTGTATATGTGTATTTATTTCATTTCTTAGTAAGTTTATTTTTTCGTGTTTTTATTTAAAATTCCAATTAGTTAACATAAAGTATAATATTAGTTTCAGGAGTGGCATTTAGTGATTTCATTATTCATATACAATGCCCAGTGCTCATCACAAGTGCCCTCCTTAATACCCATTACCCATTTAACCCATCTGCCACCCCCACCCCTCTGGTAACCATCAGTTGTTCTCTGTAGTAAGATTCTGTTTTTTGGTTTGCCTCTCTTTTTTTCCCTCCATGTTCCTTCATTTTGCTTCTTAAATTTCACATATGAGTGAAATCATAAGGTGTTTGTGTTTCTCTGACTTATTTTGCTTAGCCTACTACTCTGTAACTCCATCCATATCTTTGCAAATGGCAAGTTTGCATTAATTTGATGGCTGAATAATATTCAACTGTGTATGTATACCACATCTTCTTTATCCATTCATCAGTTGATAAACATTTGGGCTCTTTTCATAATTTGGCTATTGTTGGTAATGCTGCTATAAGCATTGAGGTGCTTGTTTCCCTTTGAAATAGTATTTTTGTATTCTTTGGGTAAATGCTTAGTAGTACAATTGCTGGATTTTAGAGTAGCTCTACTTTTTTACCTTTTTGAGAAACTCCCCACTGTTTTACAGAGTGGCTATACCAATTTGCATTCATACCAACAGTGTAACAGAGTTCCCCTTTCTTCACATCCTCACCAACACCTCTACATCTTGCTTCCTGTGTTGTTAATTTTAGCCATCCTGACAGGTGTGAGGTGATATCTCACTGTAGTTTTGATTTGTATTTCCCTGATGAGTGATGTTGAACATCATGTGTCTGTTGTTCATCTGTATGTCTTCTTTGGAAAATGTCTATTCATATCTTCCCATTTTTTAACTGGATTATTTGTTTTTGGGGTGTTGATGTTGATAAGTTCTTTATATATTTTGAATACTAACCCTTTATTGTATATAACATTTGCAAATATCTTCTCCTATTCCTAAGATTGGCATTTAATTTTGTTGATTGTTTCCTTTGCGGTACAGAAACTTTTTATCTTGGTGAAGTCCTAATGACTTATTTTTGCTTTTGTGTCCCTTTCTTCAGGAGACATATCTAGTAAGATGTTGAGACAGCTGTTGTCAAAGAGGTTCCTGCCTGTGTTCTCCTCTACAATTTTAATGATTTCCTGTCTCACATTTAGGCCTTTCATCCATTTTGAATTTATTTTTGTGTATGATGTAAGAAAGTGGTCCAGTTTCATTCTTCTTGTTGCTGTCTAGTTTTCCCAACATTTGTTGAATATACTTTATTTTCTTCATTGAATAATCATTCCTGATTTGTCAAAGATTAGTTAAGCATATAGTTGTGGATCTATTTCTGCATGTTCTATTCTTTTCCATTGATCTATGTGTCTGTTTTTGTGCCAGTGCCATACTGTCTTGATCACTACAATTTTGTGTTATTGCTTGAAATCTGGAATTGTGATGCCTCCAGCTTTCTTTTTCAATATTGTTTTGGCTAGTTGAGTTCTTGTGGTTCCATATAAATTTTAGGATTATTTGTACTAGCTCAGTGAAGAATGCTGTTGGTATTTTGATAGGGATTGTATTAAATATGTATATTACTTTAGGTAGTAGAGACATTTTAACAGTGTTTATTCTTCTAATCCATGAGCATGGGGTGTTTTTCCATTTCTTTGTGTCTTTTCAACGTCTTTCATCAGTTTTTATAGTTTCTGGATTACAGATCTTTTAACTCTTTGGTTAGGTTTAATCCTAGGTATCTTATGGGTTTTGGTGCAATTGTAAATGAGATCAATTACATGATTCTCTCTCTGCTACTTCATTATAGGTATAGAGAAATGCAACAGATTTCTGTACTTTTATTTTATATCCTATAATTTTATTGAATTCATGTATCAGGTCTAGCAATTTTGGGGGAGTCTTTTGGGTTTTCTATAGAGCATCGTGTCATCTGTAAATAGTGAAAGTTTGACTTCTTCCTTGCCAATTTGGATGCATTTCATTTCTTTTTGCTGTCTGATCACTGAAGCTAGGACTTCTAGTAGTATGTTATACAACAGTGGTGAGAGGGAACATCCCTGTCTTCCTGACTGTAAAAGAAAGCTCTTTTTTCCCCATTGAGGATATTAGCTGTGGGTTTTTCATATATGGCCTTTATTATGTTGAGGTATGTTCCCTCTAACCCTCTAACTTTATTGAGGGTTTTTGTCATGAATGAATGCTGTACCTTGTCAGATGCTTTTTCTGCAGCAATTGAAATGATCATATGGTTCTTATTCTTTCTTTTATTAATTTAGTATATCATGTTGATATATTTGCATATGATGAACTGTCCTTGCAGCCCCAGAATAAATTCCACTTGATTATAGTGAATGATCCTTTTAATGTACTATTGGATTTGATTTGCTAGAATTTTGTTAGCAATTTTTGCATCCATATACATCTGGAATTTTTGCCTTTAGTTCTCTTTGTGAAATCTTTGTCTGGTTTTGGTATTAGGGTAATGCTGTCCTCATAGAATGAATTTGGAAGTTTTCCTTCCATTTCTATTGTTTGGAATAGCTTGAGAAGAATAAGTATTAACTCTTTTTTAAATGTTTGGTAGAATTCATCTATGCAGCCATCTGGCCCTGGAGTTTTGTTTGCTGAGAGATTTTTGATTACTTATTCAACTTCTTTGCTGGTTATCATTCTGTTCAAGTTTTCTATTTCTTCATGTTTCAGTTTTGGTATTTTGTATGTTTCCAGAAATGTACCCATTTCTTCCAGGTTGTACACTTTGTTGACATATAATTTTTCATAATATTCTCTTATGGTATTGGTTGTTATTTCTCCTTTAATATTTGTGATTTTGTTTGTGTCCTTTCTCTTTTCTTTTTGGTAAGTCTGGCCAGTAGTTTAGCAATTTTATTTGTTTTCTCAAAGAATGAGCTCCTGTTTTCATTGACTTGTTCTATTATTTTTTTTAGTTTCTATATTTATTTCTGCTCTATATTATTTCCCTTCTGCTGCTGTCTTAGGCTTCATTTGTTGTTGTTGTTCTTTTTTTTTTTTTTTTTTTTTTTTTTTAGCTCTTTTAGGTGTAAGTTTAGGTTGTTTTTTTGAGATCTTTCTTCTTGGGGTAGACCTGTAATGCTATATACTTCTCTCTTAGGACCACTTTCACTGTATCCCAAAGATACTGGAACATTTTCATTTTCATATGTCTCCATGTATTTTTTATTGCTTCATTGATTTCTTGTTTGACCTATATATTCTTTAGTAGCATGTTGTCTAACTGCTATGTATTTGTAGTCTTTCCAGATTTTTTCTTGTGGTTGATTTCAAGTTTCATAGGATGGTGATCAGAAAATATGCATGATATGATTGCAATCTTTTTTGTATTTGTTGAGGATGATCTGAGACCTAGTATGTGATCTATTCTGGAGAATGTTTCATGTGTACTTGAAAAGAATGTGTATTCTGCTGTTTTGGAATGAAGTGTTCTGAAAATATTAAGTCCATCTGGTCCAGTGTGTCATTCAAAGCCATTGTTTCCTTCTTGTTTTTTCTGTTTAGGTGATCTATCCAATGCTGTAAATGGAGTGTTAAATTCCTCTGTTATTGTATTTTTATCAATGAGTTCCTTTATGTAGGTTTATTATTGTTTTATATATTTGGATGCTCCTATATTGGCATAATTATTTACAATTGTTAGATCTGCTTGTTGGATAATCCCCTTTATGATGATATAATGCCCTTCTTTATTTCTTGTTACAGTCTTTGGTTTAAATCTTATTTGTTGGGGTGCTGGGTGGCTCAGTTGGTTGAGCATCTGACTCTTGATTTTCGCTCAGGTCATGATCCCAACGTTGTGGGATCGAGGCCCACATCAGGGTGTGCACTGATTGTGGAACCTGCTTAAGATACTCTCTCCCTCTACCCCTCTCCCCTGCTTGTGCATGCGCTTGCGTGCTCTCTTGCTCTCTCTCTCTCTCTCAAAAAAAAAAAGAAAAGAAAAACACTTTAAATCTTTAAATCTAGTTTGTCTGATATAAGTATTGCTACTTGAGCTTTCTTTAAATGTTCATTTGCATGAGAAATATGTCTCCATCCCCTCACTTTCAGTCTTCAGGTGTCTTCTTCTAAGCAGCATATAGATGAGTCTTGATTTTTTTTAATATATTCTGACACCTTCTGTCCTTTTTTTTTTATTGAAGTTTTAATTCTGGTTAATGTATATGGTGAAATTGGTTTCAGGTGTAGAATTTAATGATTCATCACTTACATATAACAACCAGCGCTTATCACAGTGCCCTCCTTATTCATTTAGTTCATCTCCTGCCTCCTGCCCTATTATTCATTTAGCTCATCTCCTGCCCCCCCCCCCCCCCATCAACCCTCAGTTTGTTCTCTATAGTTAAGAGTCTTTTCTGGTTTGCTTCCCTTTCCCTCTTTTTCCCCCTTTCCCCTCTGTTTATCTGTATTGTTTCTTAAATTCCACAAGTGAGTTCAATCAAATAGTATCTGTCTTTCTCTGACTTATTTCACTTAGTATAATACACTGTAGCTCCATTCACATTGTTGCAGTTAGTATGATTTCATTCTTTTTGGTGGCTAAGGAAAATTCTATTATACACACATACATACATACATACATACATACATACATACCACATTTTCTTTATACATTCATCAGTTAATAGAAATTTGGGCTTTTTCCGTAATTTGGCTGTTGTTGATCATGATGCTCTAACCATTGGGGTGCATGTGCCCCTTTGAATCAGTATTTTGGTATCCTTTGGGTAAATACCTAGTAATGCAATGCTGAGTAGTAGGGTAGTTCTTTTTGAGGAAGTTTAACTTTTTGAGGAAACTTCCATAAATGGACCCACAAATATATGGTCAAGTAATCTTTGAAAAAGCAGACTAGAACATCCAATGGAAAAAAGGCAGTCTCTTTAACAAATTGTGTTAGGAACACTGGACGGCAAAATGCAGAAGAATGAAGCTGGACCACTTTTTTACATCCTACACAAAAATAAATTCAAAATGAATGAAGACCTAAATGTGACACAGGAAACCATCAAAAATCCTGGAAGAGAACATAGAAACCTCTTTGACACTGGCCATGGCAACATAGAATGTCTCCAGAGGCAAAGGAAGCAAAAACAAAAATGACATTTGACGCTTATTAAGATAAGAAGTTTCTGCACAGTGAAGAAAACAATCAACAAAACTAAAATACAGCCTAATGAATGACAGAAGATATTTATTAATGTCAAATGTAAGGGTTGGTATGCAAAATACATAAAGAACTTATCAAAGTATCTATGTCTTTTGATTGGACTGTGTAGTCCATTTACATTCAGTGTAATTATTCATAGATATGTATTTAATGCCATTTTATTACTTGTTTTATCATTGTTTCTGGCTATTTTTTTCCTGTTCCTTTCTTTGTCGATTTAGGTCTTTCCTTTCCACTTAAAGTTCCCTTTAATATTTTATGCAGGTCTGGTTTAGTGGTTGCAGTCTCCTTTAATTTTTATTTTTGTGAGAAATTCTTAATCTCTTCTGATATTTTGAATGATAGGCTTGCTAGATAGGGTATTCTTAGCTGCAGAATTTTCCTATTCAGCATGTTGAATATATCCTGTGCTCACTTCTGGCTTGCCAAGTTTCTGTTGAGAGATCTGCAGCTAGCCAAATTGGTATTCCCTTGTAAATTAAGGACTTCTTTTGTCTTGCTGCTTTTAGGATTTTTCTTTATTACGACATTTTGCAAAGCAAATTTAATTACAATATATATTGATGTTGTCCTGCTTTTGTTGACTTTGATGGGCGTTCTCTGTGCCCCCTATATCTGGATGTCTGTTTCCTTCCCCAGATTAAGTAAATTTTCAGCTATTATTTCCTCAAATAAATTTTCTGCCCCTTTTCTCTCTTTTCTTCTGGGACTTGTATGATAAAGATGTTATTACATTTGGTGGAGTCACTGAGTTCCCTAAGTCCATTCTCATGTTCTAGAAATTTCTCTTTTGTTCAGCTTCATTATTTTTCATTATTTTATTTTCTATGTCACTTATTCATTACTTTATCTATCCTTGTGTTCATTGTATTCAGTCCATTTTGAATCTCAGTTATTGTATTTTTCATTTCTGACTGATTTTTTTTAACTCATTTATCTCTCTAGTAAGGGCCTTCCTGAAGTCTTTCATTCTTTTTTCAAATCCAATGAGTATCCTTATGATTGTTGTTTTAAATTCTCCATCAGGAATATTGTTTATATATGTTTCTAGTAGATTTCTGGCTATGACCTTTTCTGGTTTCTTTCGGGATGAATTCCTCTGTCTTGGTATTTTGTCCACGTTTCTGTTGTCTTCTGTGTGTTAGAAAAATCTAGTATGTTTCCTGATCCTGAAAGTAATGGCTTTATGAATAAGAAGTCACACAGTGACCAGGGCATGGAACTTCAAGAGTGTTTCTGGTGTATGCTGCATGCACTACGCTGCTATGTTTTGGCTGCTCTGTCCTTCAGGTAAATCATCTGCAGAGGCTCTCCTTGCCTGCAGTGGGCAGTATTTGATCCTTGGCCAGAGTGTGGTGAATTTTAACTAGGTGTGCTCTGGTGTGCTTGTTAAATGATACACGATACTACTTCCGCTAGAATTGAAGCCTTGCAGAACTCTCTGGTCAGGAGACTTGGTGTGGGCAAGTCTGCTGGTCTTTTGGGGAAGGGACCTGCTGCACTGTGACTGGCACACTTACCTGAGAAGGGAAGTACCTGCAGAACACAGAGTCATGAGACTTGGTGTAAGCAGGTTAGCAGTCAGTGTCAGGGCTGTGCTTTTGACTGCAGGTGGTGGATCTGTACCTATTCTGAGTGTTGAGGGAAGGAAATGCACCCTACAGACTTTTTGTCCTCTAGAGGCATCTCTATGAATGCCACCTCTCACAGATGCACTCTGAGAAGAGGGAAACAATTTCCTCCTGTGTACTTTAGGCATTTATCTGATTGTGCTGTCTGTCCCTGGGTTGTTTGCCCACCTTCTGTGTAGTTGTGATGTGCACTGGGTGGTATATGTAAGTAATGAATCACTAAATTCTACTCCTTTAATATTACATGTTAACTAACTAGAACTTAAAAAAATACTTGAAACAAATAAGCAAATGTTGATTATCCAAAAAAATTAAACAAACAAACAAAAGCCCTCCAGTCTTCAAGCCTTGCTGGTTACAAAAACTCATGAAAATCAGTCCCTCTCATTTTGCTGGCCAATGGCTTTGGGGAGGCGTTCTCCTGTGTGCTCTTCTCTTTTGCCCTCTTCACAACCACATCTCCCTCCCCTCCACAGCACCTGCTATCCGCTTCTCCCCCAAACCACATCTTTGCACACTCCCTCCCTTCCTCAGTGTGGCCTCTTCTCTCCTTCTAATTATGCAGTTTGTTTTGTCAGTCCTCAGGCCAATTTCTTGGGTATTCAGAATGAGTGGATAGTTACCTAGTTGTGTTTGAGGGATGAGATGACCCTAGGGTCTTCCTACTAAGTCACCATCTTTGCTTCTCCTATTAGGACCATGGTATTTAGTTTGGAAGGTACAAAAATCTATATATAGAGCATAATATTTAACTCAAGTATTATGTATAATCACTTGTCTTGTCCTTTGTTATCACATTAAAATACAGTGTGGGAGTGTTATGGATGTGAGAGAGCCTGCATTGTGTGAATGGAGCTCCCGGTCCCTGGATTCCCCAAAGGATGATTTACGTGAAGATCTGTGCTGGAATAAAGAGGGCCAGAGGGAAAGGAGCAAGCAGTTTATTAAAGCAAAAGTACAGTTTCAAGGTGGGAGAATGGGTAGACTCTGCAAGGTGGAACCAGCCCCTAGGTTGTTTGGGGATTGGATATTATTAGGTCTCTGTGCTGGAAAGAGCTATAATGTACAGTGAAATGGTCTCTTGGAGTCTGCTTCCAATCATTTGGGAAACTCCTCCCACAGGTTGGGAAGGAGAATTTTGACCCTACAAGATTGTGAAATGCTTACCATGTTGTAGTTATATCTGTGACAAAGTTATTATAATATTATTTACCATATTTCTCTGCTAAACATTTCGTTCTGTGGTAATTTTATTATCTTTTATTTTCATAAATTTTTATTATGATACTATACTTAAATTTTAACTACGTATCAATTTGTTAAAAGGAGAGAAAGGTGAACCTTTTCATGGATAATATGTATGTACACCAGGCCAAACCAGGAAAACTACTGTATCTATTATTTTAATAATGATAGGGTGAAAATAGTTAATACTTAGCTCCTATGATCTAGATATTAGTAAGATGTTTGTGGTGGCTTGGCATAGGGTAAGACCAACCCTTCACTCAAAGCTGATTTGAAAATTGAAACAATTGATGCTCTATGTGCATTAAGAAGGTATGAAAAAGTTTATTACTCATGTGAAGGGCTTTCCTGAGGAGGGCAGGACTGGTACCCAAGCCAGTCTGGAGTGAGCTGATTAAGGATGTGGGGGCAGGTTTAGGGGTGCAAATTATGGTTAATAGGTGGAGTTGGGCAAAGTTCCAGGTCTTGGGCCAGGGCTTACATAGTATGTATTTCCACCTGAGCCAGGGGAGATGTGGGACCGGAGAGCAAGAAACAGAGGTAAGAATTAAAAGCTGTCAGTAGTCAAACACCAAAATTGGAGTCCGACTCCTAATTAAATAGAATATATAATTAGAATTTAGAGCATCTATTTTCTTTTTCTAGTTCCAATATTTATTAGCTATGTGATGCTAAAAAGCCAATTAACCTACCTAACTGCTCTACTTCACAAGGTTTTAAGAGGATATTTTAAGGTAAAAATACTAGAACTTTTGAGACTCTTTTGAGTCTAGTTGATCCCAGGCAGCCTGTGCCCAGAATCAATCTGCTTAAGCATTACATTTGCTGTCTCCTAGTATTGTCTTGCTCAAACACACTAGGCAGTCTGGGTCCAGCACAGACTCCATCTCTTCTTGAATGATCATGAGCAGCACCCCAAGGCCCTCTGTTTCTCAAGTTTTTATATCTGTCAAATGAAGTAGTAATACCCTAAGAGTTACTGTGGGGATTAAATGAGTTAATATATGTAGAACACTTAAAACAGTGTCTGCAATATAGTCTGGCATGTTGTAAGCACGTTACAAGTGTTACTTATTTGTAGAGAAGTGAAGAAAAAACAGTGTCACTTTTATGATGTTATCTTAGTAAATAAGTAAATATTTATATTTAAATTTCTCAGAAGCATGTCTTCAGTTTATCATATTTTCTTAAAATCTTATGTAATAAAGTAAATTTAACTTAGAATAAAATTAAGAACTTCGTATGGCACCTTCAGAATATCTTTTCTTTTCAGAAATAAATAAATCATCAAAAAGATCCTATTGATTCTCTTCATAAATATCACTTATTATTCCACCCTCTGTTGTTTTGAAGTTGACAGCAGGTTCTTTACACTTGGAAAATCCCTGTCAAAGTAATAATTACCGGCAAACAGCTTCAATAGTAATTTCAACACATGGTAGACATGGGCCTACTTTTTAAAATATGATTAACAGATACTTGCCTTATAGTTACCTATATTTGCATCGTAACTGGATATATCACCCTACTGTCATTGAGGAAGAGTTCTGGCTCTTATTTGAAGAGACACATAGTACATTTTCACATTGTTGCAGTCAAAATACCCTTGGAGGGTTTCCTCTAAGCTTTGATTTTTTCTTTTTTTCCTTTGGGAGATGGTTTGACTGTGGATTAGTGACTCCCTTTCCTTACATTGGTATTTATCTATCACTAAGAAGAATCTTTGCTTGAGTTTGAGGGTTCAAAGGAGATATAAGAGAGCTCTAAATAAAGGACATTTATTTTTAAAAACTTTTTAATGTTTATTTATTTTTTGAGAGCGAGACACACAGAGAATGAGCAGTGAGGGACAGAGAGAGAGGAATATACAGGATCCTAACCAGGCTCCAGGCTCTGAGCTGTCATTAGCACAGAGTCCAATGGGAGAAGATTATAACCTGAGCCAAGTGGGACGCTTAACCTACTGAGCCACCCAGGCACCCCTCAAAAGTCATTTATAAGTTTGGATACTACAATTGGAGTTGGCGACCAAATACTTCATGAACTCATAAATATCCTTGCTGACAGGTGATGTATGATACATGATGTCTCTGTTTAGTATTCTTCAAAATTTCTTAAAAGTCCTCATTCACTCTTTTTTTAACAATCTCAGTGAAACAAAGTTGTAATCTCAGGGACATCCTTTTAACTCCCTTCACAGATTCCTCAACTTTAAACTGTTTCAGTGCAGGAAAGTCCATTAGAAAATTCTTGAAGAGACTTCACATCTCTCATCAGCAAGCATGGACAGAATTTCAACTTAAAGTGGATTTGTTTATAGACTAAGTAGAGAAGCTCTCTTAATTTTATGGAAAAATCAGGTATGAAGGAATCAGAAAAAGAATGAAAATGCTGACTCTTGACAGTCATGAATTCATTCAACAATGGCTCATTCTATACTTAGCATTATCCCAGGCCAGCCTTCCAATGCTATACCTCTTCTTCTATAATAAATTATCCTAAGTAGAAATGTAAAATTAGAAAGGGTCCAAAATCACTAGTATTGTAATTGTTAAACATAATAAATACATTTGAGAAACATGTACTTACATATTCCCACATCAACTCTGAAACATTTTTATAATGAATAGAATACTTAGGACATGGAAATTTATGATATTCTCAAAGCTCCTAGAATTTGAAAGTGACTAAAGATTGGTGAGAAAAATCCCAAATATAATAATGCTTACATATTCAGTGACAAGAGCACAGCCTACCCGTAGTGACAAAAATTTATATTTATAACTCCTGTTTGCTTGTAGAATTTCTAAATCTTTACAGGCAAAGGTTCCCAAAGTTTCATCCTGGAGAACATTCCAGAAATGCTGATTCTAAAGACTATTGATAGAGCAAGTCACCAATCCCTGATACAGGGATTGTGGGTTTTGTAAATTAATCTTCTGAAGAGATTATGATGATCATTTAGATTTGGAACTACGAGTCTAAAAAAATACTATATTAAAGTAAAATGTATAAAGCATAGTGATATATGGTTCTCAAAGTGCTTTAACATATGCTCATTATTCACTCAACTCTAAGCCATTTCTAAAGACCAAATGTGAGATGTTATGGTTATACACCAAAATCAGAGCCAACATGCTAGTACGCTTCAACTTTACTTTCTGCATCCATCACATGGGAAATGTGATGGGGCATATTTACTTGGCCATGACACCCCATTCCCACCCGTTTGAACAGCAAATAAGAAAGCTTTGAATAATGTCTAGAGTCTTCTTGGATAACTCTCTCATAAACACACAGATGAGTGTGTACACACAAGTGTGCATTTGTGTACATGTGTATACCTATACAGAGAATCCTCATTTCAGAATGGGAAGAGTGCTAATACAAAAGTATTTATTAAAAATAAAAACTCTAGGAATAAAATAAGATAAAATATATATGGCAAGACTATCAACTTTATATATTAACAGTATCAATTTAGGAATATCAAAATATCCTCTATAAGTTCTATACATTTGGTAGAGTTAACATATTGAAGTTGAGAGAAGAAAACTTAATCTAGCCAAGGTAAATAGGTAAGGCTTTTAAATGGTACTTTAATGTCTATCTTAAAATAGGCAAGGTTTTGTCTGATGAAACTGGAATATTTTTAGAGATTCATAAGTTGAGAGGCATAAAAAAGGAAATTCAAATCATTTTTGAGCTTGTAGAACAGTTTGGTTAAAGCAATGCTTATGTTGGGAAGTAGTCTGAAGGGAAAAAATGGAAAGGTGATATGAGTCCAGACTCAGAATAGAAATGGCTCCATAAATTATTAATAAAGAGTCTAGAGAACAGTAATTTTTTGTAACTTTAAAGGGGGATAAGGGAGGGCAATATCTGAAGGAAAGGAAATGTGAAACACTGTACTTAGCCATGGTGGTTAAAAAGTCTGGGAGATATGAGGCTTGGAATCTAGATTATTAGGAACACATTCGTTATCTTCTTCCAAGCATGTTACTTCCATTTTTACCAGCTGTAATTATTAAGCTTTTTTCTTTATAAGCCCTTAAAAGCTCTGCAAGAGGCAAAAATTACACTAGCAATAGGTCTTAGTGATCAGTGATGCCACATAACAATGGAAAAGCTAGAGAATGAGACTCTCCACCAAGTACCATAGCTAAGGGTAACAGGGCTGGAAAGAATATAACTGGAGGCCTGATCATATTTTGATCTGGAAAGATTAAAAATTAAGGTAGAAATGGATATTGAGTGATTAGTTTGTAGGTGCAGTGACATTTAATCCTCCTAAACAAAAAGTATAAATTAATATAGTAATTCTTAGAGATGAGAAAACCTAAGTTATATGGGTTAAGTAATTTGCTTGATGTCTTAGTCTGTTCAGGCTACTATGTCAAAACCATATGTTGGTTTATAAACAACAGAAATTGATTTTCACATTTCTGGAGACTGCACATTTCTGGAAAGTGCAAGATCAAAGTGCCAGCAGATACAGTCTCTGATGAGGAAACTTACTGTTTCATAGACAATGAAAACTCTTGGGCCTCTTTTATAAGGTCACTAATCCTATTCATGGGGGTCCATCTCATCTCATGACCTAATCACTGTCCAAAGGCCCACTTCCTAATGCTATCACATTGGGACTCAATTTCAACATATGAATTTTGGGGGACACAAATATTTAGTTTATCACCTACATTTACAAACTTTCTAAGAGGCCAAATTGGGATATGAACAGAGGCAGTCTGACTACAAATCTACTCTCAATTTTTAAACTATAATCCACAATAAGAAAAAATAGAGTTCCATTTGGTTATCAGGCATAAGTCATGACTTTGGAAATCTTTCTTATTGATCTTTGTTATAAACAGAACTATCTTTAAAACCAAAGAGGCTTCTTAGGCTCAATTATGAAGATATATATTATCTCTGCATTCAAACACAATGAATAAGCCATGCTATGTTTCCTTATTATTATTTTTTTGTTCCTAGTCTCATATTATGCTGGTGTATCTTAACCTTTGGAGAACTATGTTAATAGTTGTTTATGATAAAGTACAAGATATTTCATTCATTTAGTTTTTCATATTAGAGACCTCAACATTTTTCTAAGTTTGCACTCTTCATATCCATGATTTCCCAAGAGAAACATTGACACCATTATAACTCACACTTAAAAATGTTTGTATTACACAAATCTTATCTATGCCATAGGGTATTTAAACGATTGGTTTAATCATATACATAATTGTAAAATGCTTTTATGAGTTCTAACTCCTATTAAGGATATTTTAGAATAAATATTTGAATTAGGATAAATCTCCAGCAGCATAAAGTAATATGGTTACTTATTATGATTACTTATTATGGTTATTCAGTAAATAGGGTTATTAAGTAAATATGGTTACTTATACAAGGCAGGAGAGTAGGATGACAGACACATGGGAAAGAGATTTCTCTGTGTACAGTTTTAGATAATTTTACCTTTGAACTATAAATACAGCACTTATTTAAATAATATTTACATCTTAGTTCCATGCATAATTTGGGGGTGTTTGTAAGAATCTACATATACTTCTAGGAGTTTTATATCCAAATACACATCAACTTGCCTGTTTTGGGAGTGAGGGGGAGGAAATTAATCTTCTGCAGGGTGGTTGTGGTAGTTAGTGCTAGTTGTGGTAGTTGTGGTAGTTAGTTTTTCAACATCTCTGGCTCTTCTGTTTATGAGCACACTTTAAGACAACAATTCCATGCCTCCTTTGAGTCATCTATGGTCTTGTGACTTTACGAAATGAAATGTGAGAGGCCATAAGCAATTGGGCACATAGCATGAATAGCTGATGCATAGTTTGGCATGTTGTCTACTCATGGTTATTAGGATTGGCAGTATTTCATGTGGTGGAATATCTATCATCTTGGGTCCCTGAAAAACAATACTGCAGAGAGAACTATTATTTACTTGAGATTGACTGGTAGCAAGAAAAATGAAGAGGAAGTGGTGGTAGGTGGTGGATGGGTTTTCAGGCTAGTGAGATTGTTTGGGTAGCTTTTATGCAACAATATCTAACCTGACTGAAAGCAGTTTTTCAAGTACTTAAATGTAATTATAATATCTCTTCCTAATTTTTCCTCCCTAATAATTCCAATACTTTCAACCTTACCCTGGTTGACATGTTATCCAAACTGATAATGCTTTCTAGTTTTGTGGTAATAAAATCTTTGAAACCTCAAAGAGTTTGACATTTTCTTCTTTGGATTTCTAAAGATTATGTACAGGCCATGTTCAAATTTGATGCATTTCATTGTGAAAATTCTTATATAGAGGTCATGACACTGCTAAGAAAGGTCATTTTTGCTGGAATGAGTGTACATAAATTCAACCGTATATCATTGTTTTACAGATTTTAGGGATTAGTCATTTCATTAGTAAGTACATTAATCCTGAAATAAATAAAAACACGAACTATTTGAAACTTTGAATAGTTCCATAATAAAATTTTATTTTGTATGGTGCAGCTTGAGTCATCACTATGAATATAAAACACCTTATATACTAAGAGGATCGTAAAGGGGCCAAGTGATGGCATCACAAATGAAACAGACTGGACTGCCTAAAAGTAGTATTTGTAATAACATTGAAACAGCCTTTTGGCTTTTTTTAATTAAAATCTTTATAAATTGAAAATTGACCTTACTTGTACTTCTAAGCTTTGCCACTTTAATGAACTCTTAGTGAGCTCTTGAGGAGTGACCTGAATTCCACTGAGGAAACTGAACACAATTAGTTTTCACTCGAGTTTCAGACATGACATGAAAAAAAAAATCAGAAAAGGTGAACTATTTCTTCTTCATGTAAATGAAGTTTTCAATAAAAATTTTATCTTTTATTTGAAATCTACAAATGTGATCATGTGATCTTTATGAACCCCTCAAACATAATTCTATAAACAAAGGGTAATGTGTCCGGATATGTATTTTAAAATCAATTGTCATGGAGTTCAAAGTGAAAACATTGTACATTGGCCAACAGATTCAAAGATTTTTATGGTTTCTGATTAACGCAGATGGGGTATAGAGAATGAATGTGTTTTATGAATATAGTACAGAGGTAAAGGATGGTGATTGCTTGTGATTTGGTTGTAAAGCAAAGGAATCTCAAATAGTTCTAATATACTACCCTTCATCTATTTTGCATAGGAGAATGAACAAGACACAACGGAGCACTTATTGCCAAATGTGGTGGCATTAGATTATTCTAACTTTGTGTGAAGGTAAAATCAGATCATTCCCTAAAGTACAGAACTTTAACATGCTCCTCAATAAATGTGGCTTAGTATCCGGCTTGTCTTCTTCCCCTTCCCTCTCCCGGTCCCCATAGGGAAACCCATGGAGAACCAGTCTTATAGGAAATGATTCTTCCCTATCTTCTGATTCTAGATGTAAGTACATAGGCAATACCAAATGTTTCTACTCCCCATCACCAGAGCAGGATAACAGAGCACCAGGAGACAAGAATAGGTACAAAATTTTAATTATAAATGTGTATTTGATAGAGATTGAGTATTTTAAAAAGTCATTTTTCTTCTACACCCACATGTAAATTCAAATGATATGTGTTATTGTGCTGGCTTAAGTCCACTGTTGAACATCTGCCTAAGTACCAGGGTAAAATCTCCTTTAACAGATGGTGAAAATTTTTTGATTTTAGTTTAGTTTAGTTTGAGTTTGGTTTTGATTTTAGTTTTGGTTTTTTGATAATAGTTTTTATATTATACTCTTGAAACTATTAAGAAAAAGAGTTAAATATATTAAAATGTACAGAAGGACCAGGGACCTTAATTTGGAGCATAATAGTAATGAGTATAAGTGACCAAAGAAATAATCATGAATTTGCATGTATACTTAATCAGTATACTTTTAAACTTCTAAATTGTTTAATTCGGGATTTAAATGATTTTAGCTGTAATATTGGTTTTAATATACCTAACTAGTTTTCTGTTTTTATCTTGGAGAATTTTTAGAATTGCGGCAAGAATATTAGGTGACCAAAGTATGATCAAAATATTAGGACATTTTGTCTCTGTTTTTGAATAGTTCCTCACAAATAAAATAGTAAATCACAAGGGACTACCATTGTCTGTAGGAGATCTGTCCTGGGGCAATACAGAAATGGTAGCTAACCATGTGCCATCTGTGAAGGAATCTGCCTGGTAAAAACAGCAATGTCTCATTTAATAAACATTTAGTTACTCTGGGAGTTTTTTTCTTGCAGGTATGATATTTTAAAAGGGTTGCTAAATTGCCATAGTTTTAAGATTCTGAGTGACCTCACTTGCTGCACTATGGATCGTTACTTATAATATGAAAGAAAATTTAATCATTTATCTTGTGGAAAAGAGTCTATTTATTTACAAACAAATGTTAGTACAAGGTTAGTATACATCGGGTGACATGTTTATTAGTTTAATAAATAACAATAAGACATGCCAAGCACATTCTTGTTCTGCTAATGCAGTACACCATAAAAGAAAAGCAACAACTAAAATGTGCATGAGATGAAAAATACTTATTTAGCATATATCCCCCCAAAAACACTGAATAACTTTCTAATTACTGATTTTTATTTTCAGTAATATAATTTGTATCTATTTAAAAATACTGGAGACAAAGCATTAAATAAACTTGATTTTTAAATTTTCCACATAATCTCAATGCACTTCTTAATAGATTATGTATTAATTCATTTTGTCCATTTAAAACTACTTTGCAGATTGAATGAAAATGTAGGCATTTGATTGTATAACATCTTTGACCAAACAACTGAATGGGCTATTATCAAGCTAAATAAACAAAGTGTATCCATGAAATACTTTTTAAACATTTTATTTTGAGATAATTACAACCTATATAACATTTGCAAAATAGTATTGATAGTTCACATACACTCTTCACCATCTTCCTGTAACACTAGTATTTACATAACCATGATTTGAATATCAGCAATTAACACTGATGCAAATATATCAAAGTTTATTGAGGTTTATCCATTTCCCCCTGTGGTTTTCTGTTCCAGATTCCAATAAAAAAATCTCAAGTTTCATTTAATAATTTCTCCTTAATCTCTTATAATCTGTGATCAGTTTCTCATTCTTTCTTTGTCTTTCATGATTTTCTTGATACTTTTGATGTATACTAGATAGTTATTTTATAGAATGTCTCTCAACAAGGGTTTGTCTGATTTTTCTTCTACATAGAGTAATTTTATGCATTTTTGGTAATAATTCTATGGAATTGATGTTGTCATTCTCATATGTTGGGCATTTGGGCATTCAAGATGTCAGTATGTTTTATTACTTGTGGTCTTAAGAACTTGATTAAGCTTATGTCTGCCAAGTAGCTCTACTGTATAGTTTCTATTTTAATTTTGTAATAGATATGAGATAATGCTAATACCAAATTTTAATATCAAATTTCTAATCAAATTTGCCCACTGGTCTTGTTTTATTTTTTAAATAAAAATTATATAAATTTAAGGTATATAACATAATGATTTGATATACTTAGTGAAATAATTATTAGTCAATCTAACATATATTCTTACATCATTACATTTTTGTGTATGTTAACAAAAATACCTGAGTTCTATTTTCAGAAAATGTCCAGGATTAAATAGAATATTATTAATAACATTCACCATGCTATACATGAGATCATTAATTATTTCCACTTGACTTTAGCATCCCCTGGTTGACTGTGCCTGGAAAAATTATTAGTGTGCTGTTTGCCTAATGATGATTTGGGGTTTCATTAATTTCTTCTATATGTGTTAATTTAAGTTTTTTTTTAAGGAAGAGCTATTTTTCATATATTTGATTATTCATATCCATATGTCCTCATGATTGCTAATTTTATGTTTTATAATCCAATACTATCATTCAAAAAAAATTGCTCAATTCATACCAGTTTTGGCCATGGAATATTCCTTCAGATTCCTCTTGTTTTTTTGTTTTTGTTGTTTTTTTTTTTTTTGACTTGCCACCATTTTTTTTCACTTTTTACCTGGAACCATTAAATATTTCAGATTCTTTTATTTTAAAGTAGCTTTTAATCTTCTAAAAATAATAGGCATAAAAAACAGTTATTCAATATTAATCTCTGATCAAATAGAAATATGACCTAACAAAACAGAAGTTTCACTTGCTTGATATGTGTAAATGGTAACCAGATATGGTAATATACATGAGGTTAATTATTGAAGGATTTAAGGAGAGCCAAGTACAGTAGTAGAAAAAATACTTATCATAAAGAGTAAAAGTAGAGAATAATATTAAACTAAACTAGTAATGATGGTGGCATATTCTCATTCTTAGGTCAAATGTTTGTTAACTTGGTTGTATAAATATGTGTGGTTCGCCTCTTGTATTTAAAGCATGGCACTGGATGTAATAGGAACTCATTTTTGTCAAAGAGCTTACAATCGTGTCTAAGATGCCCATAATTACTGTATGTGTATGTATTCAATAGTCATTGGATATCTATTATATAAGGTGTTAGGCTAACTGCTGAGGCCCCAAAGGCAAATAAGAAATGTATAAACTCATAATTTTAATAATACATGGTATTGTGACAGAAAAATAAACATGATCTTGTGGGACACAGAAGAGAAGAATGCTCTAGCGCATGTAATTAAAACATATACTGATTTTAAAAGGCTGCATGTAATTAGTGCTGTAAGAGAGTTACAAAGACATACAAGAGATCAAAGAAAGTAGAATTCCCCTACAATTGGGAGGGAACAGGGAAGGCAATTGAAGCAGATAAACATTATGAATAAAGTGCAAAACCTTCATAATGCAATGACTTCTGGCAGATATTGGGGAAATAGTGGTAGGAAATATTAAGAATTTCAGGGATTTTGCAGACAGGTCATCTCCATACCAGGATAAAATATCAGACTGGGACTATGGTGTAGAAGGCTTTTAAAACCAAGTTGTTGTATTTTGACTTAGCTTTGTTGGCAAAAGGAAAATATTGAATATGTTTTATCCCTAAGTAACCGAGTTGAAATTTGTTCTAAAGATATTCAGACATTGGTGTGAGAGATAATTTATGTAAATGTTGGGGATTCTAGGAAGACGTCAGAATGAGTGAGAGGTGGAGACCTTCCTGTTTCCATCTATTTAAGAACCACTGAAGATCCACTGAATGTTAAAAGCAAATGCAATGAATACAACCTCATCTACATCTTCAAGGAATTTCGTGTAAGAGATAAAGTGAACACATGGCTATGATAGAAATATACTGAGAACACTGTATGGCACCATGAAAACGGAGCACAGATGCCCAATCCAGATTGGAAGGGGGTTGAGAGCAGGTCATCGTGCTTTGAGGTTTGAATGATTCAAAGTAGTTTTGGAGCTGAAGTGGACCATGTGGGGAGAGCGCCTTCTGTATAGAAGGAAAAGGCAAGAAAAGTGAGATTATGATATATATGGAGAAATTACAATTTGATGTCTATGGTTAGAGTTTAAGAACTAAAAAGGAAGAAATGAGTTTTAAAGTTAACAAAACCATGAAGAATTTTAAGAAGTGTACACTTTTTCCTGTGGACTACTTAAAAAAATGTTTAGAGGAGCCCAGTGAGTTCACTATATATTAGATGGACAGGCAAGAGGTAGGAACATTGATCTTTGAGCCCTTTCAACCACACTGAAATTATTTCTATCCTTGAGGCATAAAATTTTATTTGCAGAGCTTATTTTTGCTGAAGAAAATACATTCTGAACTAATGTGAAATAATGAAAGTCTGCTGGGAGTAGGTAAGCATAAGGGTAAGAGTCGAGAGTAAAATAACTGATTGATACATTGGTTTCTTGGACACCTGAGTAGAAACTTCAGAACAAACGGGAGAAAAGTTGTTTCACATGGTCACCAAAATTGGTAATCAGGGAAACAGCAATTAACAGAGCAAAAACCTGCTCTTTTTTTCTATCCAATTAGTAAGCATGAAATAGTAATAAGCAATCCTGGCTTGCACATAAGGAGTTGAACAATAGTATATACTTCTGGAAACAATCTATTATATGCATTCTTAAAAGCAGGGCAACATTGGCTAGTACATCATTAATTAAAATTTGTCATGGTAATTCTACATCCAAATGACTCTTCTTATAGAAATAGTAGAAATGTGAGCACGTCTACACTGTTTATGTTGGCTGAAGCCCATTTATATTATAGAAGAGTTAACCTGAAATTTAAACATATGTGACTGCAGATACATACAAAGGAATACTGTGCAACTATTAAAATAGGCATCAGAATTTTAATAACTTGGAAAAATGCTCCCAATATTTACATCTCTGCACTTATGTCACACTATCATGATGTCTTCCTCTGCAACACTAACATAGGACCTCCTTTGCCCCACCTCCCGCAATGCCCACCACTGTCTTTTACTTTAGGATGGCTTTATTTTCTTAGCATTCTGTTCTGGTATATTCATTTATTTATTGTGTATTGCCTGTCTGTCACACACTGGAGTATGAGCTCCATGAGAGCAAGAGATGTGTTTTTTCAGTGCTATATTCTTGGTGTCAAGAACAAAACCTGGCACATTATAAAGCTAAGCAAATATTTGCAGAATAAATAAGCAGTGCATAATTTTATGGTCAGATATCAATTGTGCAAAAATATGTATTGAACACTCAAATATCAAAAATGCCACCACTAATTATGCCAGAATTTTAAAGTTGTCACTATGTTTTTTTCTTTATCATATTTAGGTACAATTATATTTTCTGTAAGAATGAATGCCTTGTTAGGGAAAAAAAGTATCAAAAGTTAAGACCAAAAATGAAATATTGTGATGTCAGTGCAATGAGGAGCACACTGGAGTCCATTATGAACTTTTGCAGTTAACTCAATTGGGAAATGTTGAAAACAGGAACTAGGAATGCTGAGATAAAAAGCCTGAGAATATTACTTTGTTCCATTAAAATATCCATGATAATATACGAAATCAGTAGTTAGGGGACGAGTGTTTTTTGTTTTGTTTTGTTTTGTTTTGTTTTTGTTTTTGTTTCTTGGAATTGCCACCCTTCTACCTGCCCACACTTTTCTGGATGCTTTCTTTTATCCTAGCACAGAGTGGAGGAACAGGCAGGTAGTGGCCACACTTGAGCTGTCCCCACACTCCATGGGCATTGGAACTGCTGCTTTTTGCTTATCACTCTTTCTGTGAACCTGACAAATGTCGTCCTTTTCTCTATTGTGGTTTGCACGATCCCAGACCTTTTATTTTTTTTCCTCATTCTCTGGGTCTAGTTTAGTCATGGCATCCTAGAACTTTCTTGCACAAGAAAAGACCCTACCTGATTCTACTTACTCTGCATCCAGAGATTCCACATTGGATCCATTTCTAAGAGAGGACTACAATGCCCAGCTTGTTTTTCCTTGCTTCACTGTGCATATTGCTTCCTCATGGAGCTGCAGGGAGAGCAGGGTTTTGAATGTGTATGTGTCCTGCCCAAATTCTATAATAATAACAATCTGTAAACATATAGTCTCTTCTTGTATCAACCTAATTTAATAAGGAAGAAAACTCAGCCATTTAGAAATTGACATTTTAGATATTATTTCAACCAAGTTTTATATAAAAGTTTCAGGACACTAAATGTATTTATTATATCAGGGCATTTTTTGTGAATTACTTTTAATTTATTGGTGCAGAAAGAGGATGGAGAGGATAAATGATGTATAAAGTCATAGATACAGAAAAAGGTGGGAGTTTATTTTAACAAGACCCTATTCAGTACATGCACACCACGAAGCGAGAATAGCATGGATCAAGGTTTGAGTCACAAATTTGGGCACATTTGGAGAAAGAGATGAAATGACACAGAAATACTGCATTGACAAAAACACAGTAGTTATGTCATAATCTAGCCTAAAAATAGCCCTAATTATAATAAATTCCTCTCCACTTTTAGTATAGAAATTAGCAAATATTGTAATAAGGCAGTTAGTAAAATATACTTCTTTAACTTAAAATTTTAACCAATAAATGATTATATGTAAACCACTATCGAAAGTTCTGTTAAAGGAGTTCTAATTAGTATAAAGCTGGTTCAAGATTACTACAGCTAAAAAGCACTAAATTTTGTAACATACTATCTATTACATTGGATCCTGTTACAGAAATCTATAGAGAGATAAATTCATTTTCCCACATAATATAACCTTCACATTCATGAAGATGTTAAACTTATCTTCAGATAAGATTGAAATTGCTTATGTGAAAGTTCTACCACCTGAAGGTATTGGTTACACTAGGAACACATCTCTATTTGAATGTCTTATTAGACTCATATCTGACAGATCCTTGTCCACAAACGAAATGCTAGTGTGAAATATTAGTGAGGAACCTCATATCCATTATCTGAGATATTCTTAAAGCAAAGAAGGAAGAGAGAACTGTCAGCACAGACATCATTTTCAGAGAACAAAATAGTTAAGGCATGAAGCAAATACACAAGCAGGAATACAGAAATTCCTGAGGTATACCAGAGTAGGGGCTATCTCCTCTTCCAAATATTTCAATAACTCCACTGCAAACTAATATATTTCATTACTGGAAATATTTTACTTTCAAATGTAATTGATATGGCTCATGGTTTACTGCCAGCTACACTTTCATTGTGTCATAGCTGCTGATTATAATGACATTCTGCAAGGATACCACTGACACCAGTACTTTGTCTTCCATAACTGCACTCAAGGGCATCTTTTTAACACAGAATGAATCAGGGAATCACACCCATAACTTTGGGAATGTGATGCTGAAAATTGATTCTACTGAGTTCTAACCAGATGTTTCCATAATCTGGAATTATTTATTGAAATAATTCATTCACATTTATGAACTTATTATTTATGTTGAATCATAAGTTAGCACAGCTATATAAGATAAACATAGGAAGATAAGTGATGCTTTCATATTCTAAAAGGAGTTAAAACAACTAAAGCAGAAAAAATGCAGATATAAGTCATGATTTTCTGGAGCAGTTAGAAAGAAATAGCATATGAGGTTAAATATACAAAAGTACTTGAAGATGGAGAAGTGCTTTCAAGAAATATGACTATATTGTACACCTGAAACTGCTATTACACTGTATGTTAACTAACAGGAATTTAAATAAAGATTAAAACAAAAGAAAGATTATGGCATGAATAAACTTTGACTATGACTGCAATGAAAAGGAAATAATAAGTGTTCACTTTTGTTGAAAGGGAATTAAAAAAAATAATATGAATGAGGTAGTAAGATTACATAAGACTTGAATTTTCAGAATATCTAAAGTATTCTCGATTTTTGTACAAATTGGGAGTTACAAATAGCAATTTAATATCATGAAAAAATGGAGTGTAATATTTAGCTACAGGCTGAACTCAGGCTGTATGTCTTGAAAAAACCTATTCACTACACACACACACACACACACACAATATATATTTACTTTGTACCTGCAAGCTACCAAGTACTTGACAAGGTGCTTGGCTACGTTAGAAAACAAACCAAAGATGATACCTAATGTATCTGTTGTTATTGAACTTCAACAGCTTTGATTGCAATGCAGATAGAAATAAGAAAATAAAATAGGTATAACGTATCAGAAGGTGGTAAGTTCTGTCAAAAAGCCAGGTAAGGATCATGGGTATGTAATGAGTTAAGAGGGAAGGCACATGACTGAAGGGAGGTGTGAATATTGCTTTATGAAATAGGATATATAGGGTAGGCCTCACGGAGAAAATGACGTATGTGCAAAGATTGAGATGGGGCTGTCATCGGTATTCAGATCTGGAGAAAGAGTGATCCATGGAAGGGAATAGATAGGGCAAAGCCCCTAAGGCAGGCAGGCATAAAACCAAGCATGTTCCGGGAGAATCCAGGAAGTCTATGTTTGCATCCCTGTGAGGAGGATGGGATGAGTGGTAACAGAATAGGCATCTTGTTATGAAGAGACGTATAGGCCGTATAACTAAATTAAATGAGGAGCCACTTCTGGATTTTCAGCAAAGGAGTTATGCCATGGCTTTCATTTCAGTAGGTCTTTTGAATGGCTAATAAAGATTAGAAGGGGCAATGATAGAAGTAGGGAAAACTCTTTGAAGTTTCTTCCACTAATCCATATGTAAAATTTGGTGGTAGTAGTGCTAAACTGATCAGTTCCTGGTTACAGAGATTTGGTTTTACTGAGATGAAATGTGCAGTGTGTGACAGAGAGTGGAGTTACAGATGGTGCCAATTTCAGCATAAGCAACCTGAAGTATTGCCGTTGCTTGAAATGAGACAGATTAGAAGTGGAGGAGGTTTGGCAAGAAAAGCAGGTTCAGATTGGGCACACAGAGTTTGAGATGTCCAGTCTCATGTGAGTAGAGAATAATGAGTATGCAGCTCCAGCTTAAGTCTGGGTTTGGGGAGGAAGACCTGGAATAATGATACAAATTTAAATGTTGTCAGCACATGGGTTAATTTCAGCATTTAATTCCAGAAGATGGAATGAGGTTACCAAGGAAAAAGGTATAGACAGAAAAGGTGAAAAGTCCAATTCTACTGAAGGGATGCTTCTCCATCAAAATTGCCAGTTCATATACTTCTAGGTTAGAAACTATAAAGAAACCTAGGTAAATGTGGATGGAGAGATTCAATCTGATTATAGTGAAAAATCCCTAATAGTGATAAACAATGTCACCATTCCATATGGAAAAAATTGTGCAAAAGTTACTTCACTAGAGTTCCAACTCTTAATTCCATGATTCAAGAAGTAGGATAATGAAGATAACTAAAAGATATCAAGAGTAAAATAAGATCATATTGAAAGAATGATATAGATTTACTACATTGGATTAGAATGCTGCCTTTAAGTTAAAAGTTGTGGAAAGTAAGGGCTCCTCAGAACTGTGGTTAGAATTATATAAAATGAAACTTAGTATTTTTATTATGGCAAAATAATTACTGTAATAATAGCATATGCTAAAATTTATTACATGGAAGAATTTTTTCTCATTTTATACTCAATTCACAGTAAAATAATAGAAATACTAAAACATTCTAATGAGATGTGAACATTAAATGAAACAACATAAAGTAAAACTCCATGCTGTGTCATACAGGTTTTAAATTTAAACAAAAATAATGTGAAACAGTCCAATATTCTTTTCTGAAGGGGGAGAGTGGGGAAACAGCTGTACAGAACTTAACATTCTGTAGTTGACTCATGAAGTTGAGTGTCTGTACTAAGTGAATATTTAGTATTGCAGCTGGCATAGTTACTGATTGAAGAATTCTGTTTATTTTTCCAAGTATCTATTTTCCTAGAAATTTGTCTCAGTGCTTTCTACTCTATTTATGTGACATCCAAGTGAAATGCCACCAGTGTACAATAGAATAAGAGATTTTATTTTAGTCAAAAATAAGTTAGAATTAAAAAAAATTGGGCTTTGAAATATTCAAGTCCCTGTGAGCTTCCTTGTTAGCTAGGGGAAAAGTTGTATTTATTTTTTTTAGTATCACATTGGGTCTGCTGAAGAATTTAAATTTACTTTGTAATCCCAAATTGTTAGATAAATCTATGGCATCTAACTCTACTTCCCTAACTATTAATGTAGAAATAACTTGAATTTATTTCTATGAAAAACATTGGATTTCTCTCCTCATAAGAATGCTGTCTTCTCCTACTAGCAATTATAAAGATATATTTGCTATAAGTCACAAGAATTATTATTGTGATACATGTGGTGGGAAACCAGGTGCAGAATAAACATCAGCCATGGCTGTCAAGTAATATAAAATAGAAGCACAATTAGCTATTACAAGAGAGCTTTTAGGGAAACTTTCCAAATAGAAACCCAGTGCCTGAATAACTTAATTAACTTCCTGTGGGATCAAATCCATCACTGTTAAGCACCTGTCACATATAAGCATTGCCCATAGTGAGGCTCAATAAATGTTTTGTATTAATGCTGAAATTATTTATGCCTCTATAGTAGGATATCTAGGGAAATAAAACATATTTGCTATATTAAAAAGGAACTTTTGTAATTGAACTAGCAACTACTGTGATATTAAAAGAAAACTAATATTGAAAGTGAACAATGGGGGGGATATATTGAACGGTTTATTAGGGGTTAGAAACATAAAGACATTTCTCTGCAATACTGTTGTCATCTCCATATATCACTATATGAGGTGGAAAGTTCTGTCAAATTACATAAATGCCTACACAATTACCTTATGACTCTGCTCAAAGCTAAGCCTGAAAAACCATAAAAAAACAGTTGTTTCAGAGTTACTCGTGAAATACATTCATTTATTCTCTATTCATTCAATCAGAATTTGATTTCCAAGGTGTCCTCAAATTACATATTCAGGTAGGTGTCACCACCTTGTCTTTCAATATAAAATGTGTCAATTTAGTTCTCCAAAACTGAAGGCATACAAAGCATTTAAGTACTACATGCCCAGGATATTTGATCTCAAGCACCATATTCTTAAACACTGCATTCTAATGGAGATAAAAATGAAAAACAATGGTTTTATATTCTAAGAGCATATTTAGGTGTACTCTAACAGCTGTTTTCTTATATTACTGAGATGGAGCATATCTAGTGTGAGAGTTGACAATGGTAGAACCCAAATTTAGGAATTAGGAGATAGTCACTATGCCATTGATTCGCCATGGAAATCATTTTTTCAAAGTGGATTTTATTATTTTTTAATTTGGTAATGTTGAGAGAGAGAAAGAGACAAGATTGTGAGCAAGGGAGAGGCAGGGAGAGGGGGAAGACACAGAATCTGAAGCAGGCTCCAGGCTCTGAGCTGTCAACACAGAGCCTGATGTGGGGCTCAAACTTATGAACCGTAAGATCATGACCTGAGCTGAAGTGGTATGCTTAACTGACTGAGCCACTCAGGCGCCTCTCCAAACTGTACTTTAAACAAAGTAACTTGGTACAATGTGACAACTGTTGGGAAAGTTGTGCTAGTAACAGATAACTGCCATTTCTTTAACCATGTTTCAAAGTGAGCATTCTGTGTCCATTCACAGAAGTCTGGGACTCAGTTCAAATGTATATGTTCATTGGTTGTATAGGGAAAGCATCCCAATTTTTGTAGTTTAAAAACTATGTAATCCCAATCATTTTATACAATGAAAAATTAAATATGTACAAGTAACACTTGTAAGTACCCCAAATATACCTATTTTATGTCTGTTTAACTTAATAATTAGAATATATCCAGGAATCTTTATCTCAATATTAGTGAAAATAGCAGAATTTAAAAGTTTGTTTTAAATATTCAGAGCCACCTTGGTGCTCAGTAGTAGAGTCAGAATCAAACCTTTATTTATGTGGCTCAACAACCAATGCCTTAGTTTATTCAACAGGAGAAGTGAATGAATATGCTTCTCCAAATCTGATATGAATCTTTGAGGAAGAGCATAAGCTCTTCAGAGTGGAGTTTAGTTGGGCTTTAGGACATTACTCCTAACTGGAATTTAATATCATGGAATTTCTCTGATAAAGTTTATTTTAATTGAGGTATAATTTACATTTAACATATTAGTTTCAGGTATACAAAATAATGATTTGATATTGTATACTTTGTGAAATGATCTCAGTAAGTTTAGTTAATATTCATCACCTTACATAGTTATTCTTATTGTGATGAGAACTTTTAAGATTTACTCTCTTCGCAACATTCAAATATACGATAAAATATTATTAACTATAGACACCATCTTGTATATTACATTCCCATGACTTGCTTATTTATAACTGGGAGTTTGTACCCTTCGACTCCTTCATCCATTTCTCCCACCCTTGCCTCTGGCAATCACCAATCTATTCTGTGTAGCTAAGAGCTTGTTGTTGTTGCTTGCTTTTGTTTTATCTTTTTATATTTCATATAAGTGGGATCATAAAGTATTTGTCTTTCTCTGACATAGCAAAATGACTTCAAGGTCCATCCATGTTGTCACAAATGGAATATTGTGGGCATTTCTTTCTTTTTATTATGGCTCCATATATATATATATATATATATATATATATATATATATACACACATATATATGTGTATATATATATAATATATATGTGTATATATATAATATATATGTGTATATATATAATATATATGTGTATATATATATACATATTATATATGTGTATATATACTGCATTTTCTTTATTCATTCATCCATTGATGGACACTTAAATTGTTTCTCTATCTTGGGTATTGTAAATAATGTGGCAATCAACATGGGGGATGTGTATTTCTTTTCAAATTAGTAATTTTATTTCTTTCAGATAAAAACCCAAATGTGGAATTGCTGAATCATATGGTAGTTCTGTTTCTAATTTTTTTGAGGATATTTCAAATTATTTTCCAAAGTGATTGCTCCAATTTACATTTCTACAAACCCAAGGGTTTCCTTTTCTCTACATCCTCACCAACACTTATCTCTTGTCTTTTTAATAGTAGTCATTCCAAAAGGTGTGAGATAATATCTCAAGGTTTCAATTTGCGTTGTTTTCTGGTTAGTAATGTTGAGAATCTTTTCATGTACCTGTCGGCTATCTGTATGTATTCTTTGGAAATATGTCTATTGATCCTGTGCCATTTTTTAAATCTGATTTTCTTTCTTTTCTTTTTTTGTTATTGAGTTTTATGACGTTTTTAAAACATATTTTGGAGTTTTAGATATTTATACATTTTGGATATTAACCCCTCATCAAGTATATGATTTTAAAATATTTTCTCCTATTCAAAAGTTTGCCTTTACATTAAAAAAAAACTTAATGTGTATTAATTTCTGAGAGAGAGAGAGAGAGAGGGAGGTGCAGAGAGAGAGAGAGAGAGAGAGAGAGGGAGGTGCAGAGAGAGAGAGAGAGAGAGAGAGAGAGGGAGACAGAGTCCGAAGCAGGCTCCAGGCTCTGAGCTGTTAACACAGAGCCCCACGCAGGGCTTGAACCCACGAACCATGAGATCATGACCTGAGCTGAAGTCGGACGCTCAAACAACTGAGCCACCCAGGCTTCCCTGTCTTTATATTTTTTTAAAGATTTTATTTTATTTTTTTATTTTTTTTAAAATTTTTTTTTCAACGTTTTTATTTATTTTTGGGACAGAGAGAGACAGAGCATGAACGGGGGAGGGGCAGAGAGAGAGGGAGACACAGAATCGGAAACAGGCTCCAGGCTCCGAGCCATCAGCCCAGAGCCTGATGTGGGGCTCGAACTCACGGACCGCGAGATCGTGACCTGGCTGAAGTCGGACGCTTAACCGACTGCGCCACCCAGGCGCCCCTTAAAGATTTTATTTTTAAGTAATCTCTACACCCAGTGTAGGGCTTGAACTTACAACCTCAAGATGAAGAGTTGCATGCTCTACTGACTGAGCCAACCAGGCACCCTGCATTTTCATTTTGTTGATGGTTTTCTTCACTGTGTAGAAGCTTTTTACTTTGATGTAGTCCCACTTGTTTATTTTTGCTCTTGTTTCGGCTTCTGGTGTCAAATTCAGAAAATCATCACCAAGACATTATGTCAAGGACATTACCACCTATGTTTTCTTGCAGGAATTTTATGGTTTCAAGTCTTTATGTTCAAGTCTTTAATTCATTTTTAGTTATTTTTTGTGTATGGTGTAAGATGGTAAAGTTTGCTTCTTTTGCATGTGGCTGTCCAGTTTTCTCAATACTATTTACTAAATAGACTCTTTTTTCCCCCATGTTATATTCTTGGCTTCTTTGTCATAAACTAATTGACCATATATGCATGAATTTATTTTGGGACACTCTGTTTCATCAATCTGTGTGTCTGTTTTTATGGCAAAGCCACACTGTTTTGATTAGTATGGCTTCGTAATATAATTTGATATCATGGCATATAATGCTTCCAGGTTTATTCATTCTTTCCCTCAAGATCACATTGGCTATTAGGGATTTTTTTTTTCTGGTTCTATAGAAACATTAGGATTTTTCTGTTTTTGTGAAAAATGCCATTGGAATTTTGATAGTAATTGCATTGAATCTATAAATTGTTTTGGGTACTATGGACATTTTAAGAATATTAATTCTTGTAGTACATGAGTATAGATCTTCTCTTTTTTTTCATTAATGTCATATAGTTTTCACTATATAGGTCTTTCACCATCATGTTTAAATTTATTCCTAGGTATTTTTTTTTTCTTTTTGATACAGTTGTAAATGGATTATCTTCTTAATTTCTTTCTGATAGTTTGTTATTAGTCTGTAGAAACTCAGGCAATTTTTGTATATTGATTTTCCTATCATTTAACTTTATGGAGTTCTTTTATTCTAACAGCTTTTTGGTGTAGTGTTTAGTGTTTCCTATGTATAGTATCATGCCATTTGCAAATAGTATTACATTTTCCTTTCCAATTTGTATGCCTTTTATTTCCTTGTCTGACCTAAATGCTCTAGCTAGAGCATCTAATATTGTGTTGAATAATAGTAGTGAGAGTGGGCGTTCTTGTCTTTTTCCTAATCTTAGATGGAAAGCCTTTAGCTTTTTACTGTAAAGGTTTTTTTAAGAAATATCTTCTTACTTAAAAACAATTTCCATGAGTAGTATAGATTATATGACCACAGACCCTGGATATTTAAAATTTAAAATGTGTTAGAACATTCACATGCAAAAATGTACTATTGATCCGAAATAATATAAAAAACTAAAGCACTCTAGAAATGAAAACTGTTAAAAATCAGTTTTAACACTGTATGTGCGTATGCATATATATACACACATATGTGCTAAACTTTCTATATTTTATCTTCTGCTATTGTTGGTTAATTACAATTCTGTTACTATAATGCATATTACTCAAAGGAAGGTACCATTGGCAAAATTACTTCAGTAGCTTAAACCAGCAGGAAAATAGAGGATTAAATTATTCTATTTCATTGATTAAAACTTTTCTACATTATCTTTATTTAATCTGATTTCCCCCCAGCTAAGGCAGTATTTTCCAAGGATATAGTCCTTGGAGATTTCCTCACATATTGCACTTTGGAAGATAAGGATGAAATGAAGGCAGATATCAACAGTACAATTTTTATAGAAGCTTCTGATTTTAAAGGTGGTATATCAAACACTCCACAGAGCTTCTTATAGGTCTCAGATATTTATTACTTAGATTCAAACAGAACATGAAGAGTTTGAGACTATGAAAAGAATATTACTCTATTACTCACTAAATGTAGTATGTTAAATAACTTTCTTGAGATATGTAAATGATCAGAAATTAAGTTTTCTCATAAGAAAAATAGATATACTACCACCTGCATTGTACTGCTGGTATATGTAAGTTATGGTAAAACATGCTTGAGAGATCCATAGTAAGCTTTCAGTAGATGTTAGTATAGTTGAATAATGGCAGAAATTAATCACACCATAGTCAAAACTTGGTTTTGAACCAACTGAAAAATGGGCACAACTTTGAACTGGTGACAAATGTCAGATTTATTTGAGGCTGAGTTAGAGAATGAGACTTGAACTTGAAGCCACTTCAACCTTTAGGTCTGGACATTATGGCCCATCTTGAGGAGAATGAGGTCTTGCACAGATCATCTGGATCTGCAAAGTAGGCCAGATCAAAGAGCAAACTAAATATACTGGTAACCTCTATGGTTACCATATCATAAGTAGTATGATAAGGGGAGAGTAACACATATCCACTTTTGTTCCATATTAATAAAATAAATTACCCTTTTCGTGAATGGAGGATCTAATAGTATGCAGAGGAAAAGAAGACACCTTATGTCAATACTTCAAGGAAGTTCTTAATTTCTATGCTAGCTGAAAGGAAGAACAAAGTAGCATAGTGCAATGGTAAAGAGGTCTCTAGAACCACACTGCCTGGATTCAACCACAGTTCTGCCACATATTATTAGGCAGCCATCAGTGAGTCCCACGTTCAATTTACATAAGAAGCAAAGAAGTTCAGGGGCACCTGTGTGGCTCAGTCAGTTAAGCATCTGACTCTTGAGTTTGGCTCAGGTCATGATCTCGAAGTTTGTGAGTTCGAGTCCCACATGGGCCTCTGCATTGACAGTGAGGAGTCTGCTTTGGGTTCTCTCTCTCTCCCTCTCTCCCTGCCTACCCCCTCAAACCAAAGAAACAAACAAACAAACTTAAAAAAAAAAGAGGCAAAGAAGTTCATATTTGCATAGTGCTCAGCGCAGAGCAGAGGAAATAATTTCACCAAGAGCTAATTCCATTTATGCCCTACCCAAGTGAGTTATAATTTACATATAGCTTTAAAATGAAAATATGAATAATACAGAATAAGTTCTTTCACTTGTGGGGCAGTGGGAGGCTAAAAGGTGCTGGTTACATCCACAGTCGGTATATGGGAAGAAAGTTAATGAGAAAAGACAAAAGTTTACTACCCATATTTAAACATAGGAATTCTAAGTGCTATTCTACAAGATGGGCCATTTTAATCAGAAGTTAACCTGTGTAAAAATTTTTAAAAATTTCAGTAGGGGTCTTTCAGCTAGAGTCTAAATTTGGTCTACAGGAAAAACTGGAGCTGTGTGTGAATCTCTCTGATGGCTTCGTGATGTGCATCGATTTGCATGAAAAACTAGGTACCTTACTTACAGAGAATATATTCTAAGAATCATAGAAGCGGATAAAAACAAATAATAGCTAAACTATAGGAGGATTGACAGTGTAATTTTTAGAAGTGATGGTCTATAACTTGCATTTATCCATGGCTTGAGCTTTAGTAGATTTACATCTGTGACCCAGTGAATAAGGAAACTCTGGTTAAATATTTTTTTCAATAAAATCTTCTTAACGTATTACTGCTCTGATTATCCTCTAAGGGATTATAACTACAAAGGGATTATTCTTCCTGTGCTGGTTTCCATAGAACACAGAACAACTTTGGGCCCTTAACGGCTTCCACACAATTTTGATACTGCACATCGCAAATGAAACCAGTCTTCACAGGATGTGGCAATGTTCAGTGAAAGAGTCAGCCATCCTGGGGAGACTCCGTGGGAAAATAATTTTACAAAAATTAATTTCTAATTTAACTATCAGAAACAAAGCATTAAAGATACCAATCGTCAGGGGGCAACTGGGTAGTTCGGTTACTTAAGCGCCCAACTTCACCTCAGGTCATGATCTCCTGATTCGTGAGTTTGAGCCCCTCATTGGGCTCTGTGCTGACAGCTCAGAGCCTGGAACATGCTTCGGATTCTGTGTCTCCCCATCTCTCACTGCCCCTCCCCCGCTTTGCGCTCTCTCTCTCTCTCTCTCTCTCTCAAAAATAAATAAACATTAAAAAATTAAAAAAAAGATAACCAATCATGGATGTAACCCAACATGCTAATTTGTTTTCAACTTTGTAATGCACTCAGTTGCCAAATACATAGACTGTTAACATATTGGTGTTGGTAGTGGTGTTGTGGACAATTTTGGAAAAGATGTCAAAGAAACAAGTTAGATCTCCAACTGAAACAAGTACCCATATCAAAAATTAATTTGGACCGGTAACACAGAAAGATGAGTTATCTATGTGTGTAGCAAACAACAGTAAAGGCAGTATGGACAAATAGCCCCTGGCAGTATAGATCACAGCAAATTTCTAAGTAGGAGTAAAAAAAAAAAAATCTTTAAAGATACACTCTCTTGTCCTTCAGAGAAGCCTCTGAATGTTCTCTGTTTTTAGGCTATGAGAAAAGGAAATTTGGAATTGCAGCACAGATAATATCAAATACTCTCATAAGAAATCCTATAGCTTACTCTATTCAATCTGGCACTCTCCACCATTTATATTGATCTAATAATTGCACATTTCTCCTACATATGATGTTTTAGTGCTTAGTTTTTATACTAATGTAGTTGTCAGTTCTTTTCAGGTTTTAATGTATGCTCAAAAAAGGAATATTTTAGAAACATGTATTTAAAAATATAATTAGAAATATTTGATACATTGTATGCAGCATAACAAATACCTAATAACTAAATTTTCAATTTTGCTTTTTCAGTTTCTGAAGTATTTTGTGGTTGTGTTTCAGCATATTATGGGCATTTCTCTAAGATTTTCAAAAATAAATCAAAGGCAAGACGAGCTGTACTCATTATTTATACATAATAGATGACATCTTTTCTTGATATGAAAAACTTTCATGGCCTAGAAATAATTTATCAACTTTAGATTCAAATAAACTTCAGCATGCATGCTGCATTATCAGATTCCTTGTCTCATCATATTTTCTAGTCCTTTAAATTTATTTGGCTATAAAAATGCTAATCAATTAAGTATATATAATGTGTATATATAAAGATCTTTTAGAGAAAAGTATAATTGCTAATTGACAAATCAACTATCATGAGTAACAATGACATGCATTGTGTTTTTCTCTAGGAAATATAATGTGTGGTATTAATATACATAAATACAAGAACTTGTTTAATACAAGGTACTTAATGAGTTATAAAATCATTTGGTTTACAAATGTGATCTAGTGAAAAACTTGGTAGTTTAATACAGTATTAAAAAAATAAGATCTCACTGATTAGGCAGAATACCATATTCATTCATAAGATAATTTTCATAAAAATGTTTAAAATAGTTAAATTGGAACAACTTAGCATTTTTGGTACACATACTTAGGTCCACAGGAAGCCTGGGGTGTAGGCATGAACCGAGTCTTGTTTAAGCAGTTGGCTGAACTTTACTAAGCCCGTGCAAAAGTTTAAGCCCCTCAGGTATTATCTTTGCTGCTTTGTTTTGTTTGGTTCTGGTTGCCTATTTGTTGTGAGCCTGAATAATGGTACTCTCCTATTTCTTTTCTCTTTGACCTTTATTTAAAGCCTTATTCCTTTTCTGTATTTTTTTTATCGTGTGACCTTTTGCTATATTGATTCCCCTCTAGAATCTGAATCTGTTTTCTGGGTTCTTGATGGTTTGAAACTAGTTCTTTCATTTGATAATTTATTTTCAGTAATTATGATGATATACAATTAGAAAAAAGAAAGATATTCAATATGAGTGATTTTTTTTGTGCTTGTAATCAATTATATTTACTTCAGTTAATGGTGGTTTATGACATGCATACTTTTGATGCCATGATTAGGATTAACTGATCAAAACAGCCTTGGCATTTCCCTAGGCTTGACTAAACTTTAGGTACATATCTTTCTGACTCTAGGTCCTGATCATCTTTTTCGTAGAGCACTTACTGATGAAAACTTATAGTTGTCAACTCTTTCTCTAACCCTTAAAATATATATAGATCTTACAGCTTCTTACCAGATCCAGGAATGAGGTCTTCAAGACCTGGGAGACATCCTTTGAATTATCATCAAAGGAGATTTCTATCTCCCAGTCTGTAGGAGGGTAAGAGTCTAACATCAATAAGTACCAATTAGCAAACACAGGTGGCCTAATCACACTACTAATGTCCTGCAGTACATTCCCATAGCTTACCCCAAGACTTAAAAACAAAACAACAACAACAAAAAAAAAAAAAACAAAAAAAAACAAGAAAAGAAAAGAAAAGAATAAAAGAAAACCCTCTGGCCATTTGTTTCAATAAAGTAGACTTCAAACTTCCTTGTCTATTACTTTGCCTATTTAACTTTGATGTGTATTTTCTTCGGTAGTTCTGATGCCATGACTTGGATTGGATTCATCTCTGGATGCGCCAGGACCTCATCTTTGATTCATGGTGTACACTGTACAGTGTTAAAGCTTCTTCACTCACGAGCGAGATCCAGCAACAGTTGGTGAGTCTTTTGATCCAGTGATCTGGACATGGAACTGTTGAATCACGGTAAGGAATTGACTTCAATTCTAATAAAGTGTTACTGTTTTTAATGGGATCTCATTTGGTTGAACTTTGGTTCTTTGGTATTTTGAATATTTTTTCTTTGAAATCGCCATATATTAAGATTTAGTTTGACCTTTTTTTAAAAATTTTTGTTTGTTTTCCTTTGATGCCTCTTCTCTCTCCTATGGAAATTCATACTCTTCTGATTCTCCTTCTTTGAAGATTCCTGGTGACTATATGCTCAGCGACTATAGTGCTATGGCTTTCCTTTTCGGTGTGATCTTACTAAACATGATTTAGAACTTCATTGATCTTTATGGGAAACTTGAGATCACATAAACTAACTATGCTAAATTTCTATCACCTCTGCTCCTCCTTTGATCTCCTCTTCAGTTTCCTTAAATCTTTTGATATGCCTCCCTTCAAAATCCTTTTCTTTATTCCTCAACCCACCTCTGCCAGAGAATTCCCATTCCAGCCCCTTAATTCCCTAGACTCAACTTGAGCTCTAGGCCCCTGCCCCTTCTGATAGTCAGAAACTCCAAATGCAACCACCTGAGACTGAAAAGGCTAACTGGAAAAAGACTGGATGTTTTATTCACTTAGATAAGCTTTGGAGACACCCAAACATCTACTTGCTGCTTCCTTGTTCTAAAAATTCAGCCTACAGTCTCTATAAGATTGTATATCAGGGTAAAAGACAGCTTTAAAAATCACCACACATATTGATGAGAATCTGTAGCCCTCATATTGAGCAGGTCATCTCAAATTAACTGATCTACTAGCAACATAATTCTGATAAAAGTGTAAAATAGGGCAAAGACAAGAACTGAATCATTTAATAAATTAGTGAGTTCGGATTACTGTGTTTATGCCTGACTCATAGCTAAATATTTAGAATGAAAACTAGGTCTCTATTTGTCAAATCTACATGTCTATATCTATGTATGTGTATATAATATGTTTCCTGCCTCTGATGGAGTATCAAATTATAGTAACTATTAAAGGAGCTCTATTCTTATGGGATTAGAGACAAATAAATGTTTATATAAATATACTTGAACTTCTTAAAGTAAAAACTACATTCAACTTATGATTCTTACAATACAAAAAAAATTTATTCTTAAAAATTAATCAGAATAGTTTAAAACTCAAGTTCACATAAATTAGGTAAACCTTTGGCAATGATAATTTAATATTGCTGGGTTTTGAGCTATCATCATCAAATGTGATCAAAATATACATTTCTGTGGTGCTTGGGTGATGCAGTTGGTTGATTGCCTGATTCTTGATTTTGGCTCATGTCATGAACCCAAGGTTGTGGAATAGAGTCCTATGTCAAGCTCCACACTGGGCATGGAGCATATTAAGACACACACTCTCTCTCTCTCTCTCTCTCTCTCTCTTCCCCCCTCTGTTCCTCCCTCCCTCTGTCCCTTCCCCTACTCACATGCCTACTGTCTCTAAAATTAAAAAAAAAATTAAAAACAACATACATTTCTATTCCACTTGGGTTTGCTAGTCAAATAAGCTCATACATATACTAGATATTTAAGATCATAAAACTTGATTTTAGTCAAAGTTAGTAATTCTGACCAACTTTAATTCAAAATTTGTGTTTTAGATTTCTATTTAAAAATAGTTTACAAAATCTTGGGGCATCTGGGTGGCTCACTTGGTTGAACATCCAACTTTGGCTCAGGTCATGATCTCAACGGTTCATGGATCCAAGTCCTGTGTTGGGCTCTGTGCTGACAGCTCAGAGCCTGGAGCCTGCTTCAGATTCTGTGTCTCCCTCTCACTCTGCCCATCCCCTGCTTGCTCTCTGTCTCTCCATCTCTCTCAAAAATAATAAATATTAGAAATAAAAAATAATAGTTTACAAAATCTTAACATAGCATCGTACTTATGCTAAATTAAGTAATATCCATCAAATATATAGATCATTTCTAAGTAAGATGATCTACTGAAACATTTTATGCACAAATATAAGTTTATATAATTTTAATTTATTTTTTATGATGCAGAAAGTCTTATCAGTTTGGATATGTTTATAAGTATATTGTTGCAATTGAGAAATTGTACAACAAGAAAGCATGCACCTTACCTACAAAAATTGAGATGGTATATTCATAAAATTTAATAGTCTGCTACAGAATGCAGATAAAACTGTTCACATTTATCTACTTGTTTTGTCTATGAAATGTAAGCTATATGTGGTTAAAATTATCAATATATCTAAACACAACTACTAAAATGGGGCAAAGAGAAATAATTTCATATGCAAATATATAGGAGTTTAGGAATTGTTAAAGTATCATATGTAGGATATGTTTTTGTTAAGGGGAAAAATAGGTAATTTTATCCTAAATCAAACTGGCTGTTCCAAGGAGAAAAGAAGAAAAAAATGTAGGACAAAACATGATGGGTAGAAATAGTCATAGGTTGGCAGAAATGAAATCTTATTTTGTGTATTCAGAGCTAGTTAAGATTGGATGGGTTAATTTTCTTCAGTTACCCTTAATATCACTAACATATTAATGCAAAACTAGAATTTTGCTTTCTCTCTATTAAAAAGATAAAATTTTCTTTGATTATGGGTTTGCTTCTACTAAGAGATTGTAAAGGATTTTCCTTTGCATTCTGAGTGATTTTCTGAGAAGGAATGGATTGGGGCTGATCAGAATAGCTTAGTATGTCTTATGTTGACCTTATCATGTCTTTGACTATTTAAGTGAACAAGAGAGAAAGTTGTTTCAATTATGTTCCCACCTATATTTGCTTTTAAAATCCTTTACACTTTGGTTACGTAGATAGCTAAGTATTGTTTCTTAGTGACCCATGATCTCTTTTAGCCAGCTGTCCAAATCTTTTGATATTTTTGACAACCTCGGATATTTGCCTCCCTAAAATAGAGTTCTAAATGAAATATTCTTGGTACAAACTGACTTTGCAATTATTGACGATTCTTGGTAAATCACACAAGATTTGTTCTTTCATCTTGTGAAAGGAGAGTCTTTGAAATAATTATATTAGATACATTGAGTTGAATTAAAAGCATTGCCGAATAAGAGATGCTTAACCTTCTATAGGTTATTTGTACGGGTAAAATATTAACATAACATTTCAGAAACTTTAAAGTTATTAGACATTTGTCAATGCCTGTGCTGTTTATGATAGGTCCTGGTTGTGCTCTGCTTGCATTAATTAGACAGCAGCATAATTTTATAGTTGTAATTTCTGAATTGTTCAGTGGGAAGCCTAGAACACTCCTATCCCTCAGCTTCTGTGGGAGGTAGGATCCTAACTTTAATAAGTACCAATTAGTAAACACAGACAGCTTACTCACATTGACCAATCTCCTCCATCATGTTCTCCAGTATTTTTCCACCAACCCACCCCAGTGTTTAAAAACCTTCCCACCTTTGGTTTCCATAGAGTTGAGTTCAGTCCTTCTCCCCTATTTCAAAGGTCTTGGCTAAATTCTGTTTAATGTTGTCTGGTTCCATTGGTGTTTTATGTAACCTTAACACAAATATAGTATCATTTATATTGTTTTTCCTGCCTCTTTTCTAGATGTTTTACAAACATAATCTGATTTAATACTCACAGCCACCTTCAAGTAATGTTTTACTCTTTCACTTGGCAGCTGAGGAAACTGATGGTGTAGATTCATTAGGCAAATCATCCTCAGTCATCAGAATTTGAAACTGGGAATGTCTTATTTCAATGCCTGTGTGCTTCCTCCTGTACAATTACTTCCCATCTTTGTTTTGGAGTCCTAGCTATTCAGAAGAACTACCTCAGAGGCAGTTCTGCAGAACTATATGCAGTGAGAAGGGCTGGGACTGAGCCCTGCTTCTACCTCTCCCTCTATTTCCTTGTGTTATGAATTAAATTTATTTTAAGGAAATTATTTTGTGACCAAAATACTTTGAAAATAGTGGCATAATGCCAGACTGCCAAGAACCTCTTCACTGAATACATGTTGACATAGGGTAGCAACTGTGGGAAATTAATTACACAAAATTTATTCAATTTATTTTGAGCTGAAAAGGCTTAAGAAATTATCTAGCCCAACTTCTTCCTTTTAAAGATGGGAGGAATGAGTCACAGAAAAGAAAGTAATTTACCTAAGGTTAAGACTGGTTCAGCATAGAATTCCAACTATTAAACTCTCATTGTGGATTATGTCATAGCTTATTTTAAGAATACTTTTAAAAATTGCCTAATGAAACTTGTCATTACATTGACTGTACTGATGTTTTGGAGGTCATTGTTCACTATACTACATTCTTTTTATGAGTGAGCACAAAAGGTATTTAATTACATTCAGAATCAAACGGTACTGAGCAGCTTTGATTTTGTTTTGCGCTTTTTTTATTTTAATGTCAAATATATAAGTGATTGAATTTCTCTCTTTGATCAGGTTCTAGAACTATCACTAAGGGACCTAATGCTATAGTCTGAATGTTTGTGTCCCACCCTAAATTAATTTGTTGAAGTCTTAATCCCTAATGCGATGGTATTTGGAGAGTGAAGCCTTGGGGGAGTTAATTAAGGTGAGGTTAGGTCACGAAGGTCATGAAGGTGGGGCTCTCATGCTCGAATTAATGACCTTAAAAAAAGAGAGAGAGAGAGAGACATGAGATCTCATTCTCCTTGTGCCCATGCCAAGAAAAGGCCATGTGAGCACACAGAGAGAACGCCGTTCTCTAAAAGCCAGAAAGAGTTCTGACTAAGAACTAAATCATCTCATACCTTAATCCTTACACTTCAGTTTCTAAAATGAGAAATAGATTGTGTGGTTTAAGCAGCAGACATTTAGGATACTTTGTCATAGAAACCTGAGCTAAGACGCTTAATGTATATCCAAATAATGGGTACAAACTTTCAGTTTGTATCTTCTACAGCAGGCTATTTGCTGCTTGTTACTGTTATTTGGTATTATCTCTCAACTACTTTTATTTCTTTAGTTTTTTTGCCTGATATATATTTTGGTAAGCTATCACAGTTCATTTGAACTGAACCTAGACCTAAAGACAAGGAACCATATCCCATGAAGATTTGTATGTAATTATATCCTTATATCATTTGCATACAAGTATTTCTCTAGTTTTCAATAGTTTTGCACATTACAGAGCTCTAATAGATATTGACTGAATGCATAAAGGTATATGAAATACACGTGAATGCTAAAGTTTTAAAATCTTTGACAAAGATCAGAAACAAGTCTCCTGATTCTCAAATTATTGAAGGAAAAAAGAGGAAAACATCATTTATCCTTTTGGTGTTTTGCATTCTGTGTAGTATACTTTGTATAACCTATCATATTTATAAGCTTTCATTTAGAGATGAGAAATTTGAGACTCAGAGGGGCCAAGTGGAAGTTTATATTTCTAGCAAATTGAAGAGTGAGAATTTGGATATGTAAATGCCATTTCCTATTACTATCATAGAAGGTATTACGTTTCATAATAAAGTTATGGAGAAAGTGCTACAGTAGCAAAAGTCAGGGAGAGAGGACTTATTACAAGGTAGAGGACTTATTACAAATCACAAGGTAGCATTGAGGTTACATATTGAAAGTGGGATAGAATTTGAACTGTAAGTAGAAGAGGAGAGAAAAGAAAATATAATTTAGGTATATTAACATCCTCTGAAAAATTTTATGGTCATAAAAATTGATCATAATTAAAGCAAATTAAGGACTCTTTTCATATCACTCTCAAGCTAAGCACTTAATTGGGTTTTATGGATTTTCTTCACAATTATGGAGAGTAACTGGCCGTCTGTATTATATAAAATATCAATTGAGATGAAAGGATCTAGATTAAGAATGCTTGGTTTGAAACTCAGACCCATCATTTATTCACTTGAACAAGTTACACATTCTCTATGCACCTCAGTTTCCTTGTCTAAAAATGAAGCTGATACTACTTTCTGTATCACATGATTGCAGTATTGAGTCATATAATCCTTGAAAATCCCATAAGGAAACGCCTTGCAAGTATATACTATTTTTTTATGTTCTCAATTACTTCAAAAATCTTCCTAATCCTTTATAAATAATTATTTTCTATTTATAAAGGTATTTCCTTCTAAAAATTCTCTGGATGGAAACCATAAACTGTTTCCTTCACATTCCCCTAGCTTTGAAAATGTGGCATCTGATTGGCTTGAAATTAATTTCTCTTGAGTGCACCCGTCAGATAGACATGAGTTTTATACCCTGTTCAATTCTAAACATAGTATCCATTATCAAAATGAAGTGAAGTACTCTTTCTGGTAGGCTTTATTTCTATCCAGTCTACTTTTTGGTCTTTGCTTGAGGATACAATATGAGATCAAGAAGCCATCATAAGAATAAGCCATCATTCCACTCCCCCAGGGAAAATTCACAACTCAAAGACTTCCAGATTATCAAAGATTTTGAGATACAAACCAATAACTGATATATAACCATACATTTGAATGGCTTAAGCAATAAAATAGGCAAAAAAAAAACCTAGGACCAGTTTTCAGAATCAGCAGTGTTGATTATTTTTAAAAGAATAGCAAAGTCACTCCCTATCTGGAAAAATACACATAAAATAATTTTTAATTGTCAATTCCTTTATTGAAAATTAACATTTTAATATACCAGATATTGCCTAAAGTTTCTATAAACATCATACTCTCACTCTCCTCCAAATTATTCTTTAATTCAAAACAGATTCCTCATATACTTATTTAGCGTGTACAGTAAACCAGATATTGTGTTAGGTGCAAAGTTATAAATCATCATTAGAAATTATCCAGACCTTCAAATAATCCCATAAAAGACAATAAAGAAAATTAACAAATAAAGTATCCTGTGACAAGCATAAGTCTATGGGAATATGAAGAAAATATCTATCAAATTAGTGGGGGGTGGGGGAGCCAACATCTTAGGTCGATGTAAATCTTGGTTATATTAAGTTTGCTAATTTTATTAACATAGGTAAATGAAAAAATGTACCTAAAAACAGGCATTAGTTGCCTCTACCCATCTGCCCGGCTGTCATGTCTCACTCAATCTAAAGTCTTTATTTTTTAATTTTTTTAATTTTGATTTTTGAAACAGAGAAAGTTCAAGCAGGGAAGAGGGGCAGAGGGAGGGAGGGAAGGAGGGAGAGAGAGAGAGAGAGAGAGAGAGAGAGAGAGATTGAATGAATGAATCTTAGGCAGGATTCACGCTCAGTGCAGAGCCCATCAGGGGACCTGATCCCACAACCCTGGGATCATGACTTGAGCTGAAATCAAGAGTTGGACATTCAGCTGACTGAGCCACCCATGCATCTTGATCTAAAGTCTTTAACCAGGCTTATTTTTAATTTTCCTGTAATGATTATCTAACATTCTTTATCTATACCAAGAATGAAGTTGTTCATTACTTAGTAAGGACCACTTCCCTTGCAGCAAGCCTGTACTAGTCCTACCACATGCTTTTAGTGTTTTTTCCAAATAGCGGATGAAGGCATTCAAGACAGATAGTAGTACAAAGACAAAGAGTTGCAATATGATTGTGTATAAAACTTCAAGTAATTTTGTTTGAGTTGTATGACTAAGGGTGAGTGTTGAATTTAGAAAAGTAAAATTTCTAGTTCAGGAAGTGCTTTATTTGAAAATGAAGGGAAGTCTGAAATTTTCACTACAGTTCATGAAGAGCTATTGAAGAATTTTAAGAGGAAGGAGACAATTATGTTTATATATTTTAGTTAAAATAATCATGAATATTTTCAAATATATTCAAGAGCAGAGGAAGCAGTGTAAAGTTAGCCCCAGTATATCTATAATCCAAATACAATAATTACCTAAGCACTTATAAATTAACAATACTTCTTGGCTGCCAGTCAATACCCAAATCATAATTAAGTGTCCCTGATTAGTCTCAATAATGATATTTATAGGATTTGTTTAAATCAGAACCCATATAAGGTAGCCACATTATTTGGTCATTATACAAGTTAAGTCGCTTGACATGAAATAGTGTCTCCTTTATTGTTTTTCTTTTTTACTGTAGATTATTACAAAAGCCAGGCCTATTCTTTCAGAATGGCCTATTTTATTCTTTTTTCCTTCTTTTCTGGAGTCATATAATGTTCTACCTTCTGTGTTTCATGTTAATAGAAATGAATTTTAGAGGCTTGACAACTACAGATTCAACTTTTCAAAGACTAAGAATTTATATTTAATTTTTTATTAAGAATTTAAATATATAAGCTGAATTCATATATAATATAAATTCATCATTTATATAATAACTGAGCAAGGCAAGACAGAATTTATAAACCACTGTTGGTTTATAATGAGTTGTATTCTCTTTTGTTTTTGTTTGTTTTTATTTCTTGTTCTTGGGCAAACTGATTGACTGAAAACCATGAGGGATAACAGTCTGCCCTATAACAGATTGGCACAGTTATTAGGGAAAATGGTTTCAGTTATCTCTGGATGTTTCTTAAACTTGAGATTGCAAGTATAAATTGTACATGTTCTTTTCATCCCTGGGTAATGGCCTTTGGTATGCTTCTGTTAGCCTCTCCACTAGTTACACAAAGATAGCACCATTTCTCACATATTAATTCCTGTTTTTCTTTTGGGTCAGACCCAGTTCCCAGAGGAACCAAACTGACTATGAAGGCTACTATCTCTTTTTGACATGCCATCTGCTGAATGACAGCTCAGAATTATCACTGGAAATTAATGTTTAAGCATCTGTATATCAGACAGCAGGGGAAGAATTATTTACACCATCAAAAACAACTTAGGTGACATGTGGAAACTTCCTTTTCACCAGTTTTTGTTTTTAGTTGGCCTAAACCCTCCTAAAAGAATTAATCCCATATTGGTTTTGCCAAATTTTGTTAACCAACAAGTCTTTTTTCCTATTTGAATACTTGATCAATCTACTTTTCTAAAGTGTTTACTCAGGTTTTTTTTTTTAATGAACTAATTTGTTAGGTGTGTAAAGCTCCAGCTGTTTCATATGATAATTGAACAATAATCAGAAATTATAGATCATATGTTCTAGTCTAGATGAGAAGACCTTATAAGTTAGTGAATCCCATTGGTAAACCCCTTTAGGCTCTTAATAACATAGGAATAAATAGGAATTTGTTTGAATTCTTTAAAGGTAAGATGGCCATAGAAAGTATATTCTATGTTTTGATGAAATAAGCATGTTAGAGCCATTTGATCATACAAAAAAATCTCAAGGACTATAGTGAAAGATAATAAGACAAAAAATATTGGCTCAAATTCCTATCTGGATTTGTTAGTCTTACTGTAGAAGATAAATTCATGGTTTTATAAGAAAATAATTTGGTCCTAGCTTGTTAGTGCTATGTCTTTTGAGGTTCTAAAACATTTTTTTCCTGTTAACTGTGGGAGTGCAGGGTTTACCTACTGAGTATCAGAGGGGTCTGGAACAAAGTGAATAGTTGGTAAGTATTACAGCTATTGGAATTGTTTGAGAATGGTGAATCAGAGATAACAAAAAGTTTAAAGGGGCAAAAGAACTGACAGAAGGGGAAAATAATATAGTGGTAATTTTTATTATCTAAGTGGTTAGGAATAACACAAGGGAAATGGTAAGGGTAAGGGAAGAAAAAGACAAACAGAAGTATATGTACCTTATAAAAATCAACTAGAGATCTTGGTAGGAAACTGTTTAGAACCTACTGTCAAATTCTTGATTCATAAATTTTTGTAGTTGATATCTGCTTTTGGAAATGTGTTCCTTTTGAGGTAGTTTGCTGGATTTCAGGGTTAAATCTTTGGTGTGAATGGATGTCCAAGTTCTAAATTCATTAGCCCATTTACACAGGGCAGCATTAATCTTTGGGTGTATTCTGGGGTATAAGAACAGGGCATACAGTTAAATAATTATCCCTTTTCAGTGCAGTTATAAATTTGCATTTGTGCTACTTTTTTCAATAAATATCAATATTCTAACTGTATATCATATAAAGTTCTACCTGGTGAATATCTGTTGGAAATGTTTCTGTGGTATATGTATATGTATATATGAGAAGTTTAGTCTGAAGATCAGAATGTAACAGTGTCTGACAAAGGGGGAGTCTAAGATTCATGGGACATATTACATAATTAAAATAAATAGCATGCAGATAAAACATCATTAGAGCTAGGGATAAAACTTTAGGTCACGATTAAATATTTTCAGTTTGGACAGTTTTGATTTTAAAATGCATTAGTTTAACTCTTGATGAAAACTGGGATAGTAAGGAATAGAAATTTATCTTTTAATGATAATTTGTATAATTCCTTGGTTGTTAAATTCATAATGCAAGTTTCTGTCACATCAGCATGTAATAAAAGTATTTCCCAAGGAAGAAAACAAATTGTGGAGTCATTTTGCAAGTTAAAGATAAGGAAATGCATCAGTCTAACCAGGAAATTTTCATATTATTACTAAAACATCGATATATGTGAGATTAGTATAATTGATTAAAATCCATTTATAAAGTCAATGGTCTCTGGATGATTGTTTTGAATCTCACCCTACTTTATAGTTCTCCTGAATTATAATTACAGATAAGGCAAATTTTGGTCATCCTTTGAGTCTCAGATAAAATTTCACCACCATTTTTTTTAAAGTTTTGATTAACTTGACATTATGGGTGGTTTATGTAACACAAGCTTTCAAAATCTTGATTTCAGTGATTCTAGGCAGCCACTTTGGATAAGCCAAAGTCCATGGAAGTTGATGAAATACTTCTAAGAAAATAGATAGCTTTATTCTATTATGGAGACAGAAGGTTGTATTTAAATCAGTCATTCTGGATTCATAAAAATCAGATTGAACAACTGTCTTTAAAATCTCAACAGTGATAAAATCAGTAAGTACTGCTTGTTTTACAGAGTAGTCATCCAGGGATTTATCTCTACCTTCTCAATTATGGTTTAAATATAATAAAGTATATAGAATGACAGATTTTTGTTTAGAAATATTTTTCTATAAGGTGTTCCTTAAACTTGAATGTGCATATAAATAACTGTATTAAAAACTTCGAATTCCTTTACCATACTGCCAGAGGATCTGGTTAGGTAATTCTGAGGTGACACCTGAAAATATACATTTTAACAAATATTTCTCAACTCTAAATTGAAATTTATAATAGCAAGCTCTCTGGATTGTTAGAGGATTACAGTGAATGGACTGTACACTGTTTTCATTCACTTGAAGATCATTACTAGAACTAAATAATTTTATATTCTTAAACAATTTCTAAAATGCCTCAGTTGAAACAAAATAATATAAGAATTAAGATTCTGGAATCTCAAGCTACTTCCAACTATGAGTACTAGTTCTAAAACTTACTAGTGCTTTGATCTTTTATAGGTTTCTTAACCTGAAATAGTTATACATTACATAAATGAATTTCTACTCCAAGTGGTCAGATGGGGTAGGGAGGAATTAAATACAAAGATAATAGCACATGCTTAACTCATAGTAACTGCTCAGTAAATCTTAACTCGTTTATTATGTGAAACACCTGCCACATTATAACAAACACGAAATAGACAACACTTTTTATACTATTTTAATTCAGGTTAATGAGATTTATTTTGGAGATTTTGAAATCTAAGAAGAAAAGCAGGTTGTTTTAATAGCAACCTTGAAATATTTGTTACTGCATAATTATGTATAAAATGCACATGCGTTTGTTTATACAATAACTTAAATTATTCACAAAGACTTCTCTTTCACTAGCCATCAGCATTTGCTGTTTTGGACAATTACAGCTCTATGAAAACTAAAACATTTAGAAAAAATAGATAATGAAGCTGATTTGTGTAAGATTTTGGAGAGCAACCAAGGCAGAAATGATTTGAGGAGTCATCATCGATCACTTTAGGGGTGAGAACCCCAGAAATATGTGATGTTATAATTGTTATGTCTTTTCATTTTGAGACATTTGCTAATCAAGAACTGGCGGCTGAGAGAATGAGAAACCAAACCAAATAGTTGCCAGTCACAAAATCTAGGAGACAAAATTGGACCTCAGGCCTGGCAGGTTTGAGAAGCTCTTGTACATGCCATATGTTATCAGTTGTGATCTCTGTTGAGCTACACTCTAAAAGTACAAGTGAAGTGCAAGTAGTATGGTTTTTGGCTTAAGAGGTTCCAAAATCCAGTGTCCTATCAGTGCGTTCTTATTTGAGTAAGGCATTCTTCCCTTAATTTCTTTCAGTAAATTGTCTGTGCGGGAAGTATATATGAGTGCTTTAAATTATCCATAGAATTCTTAATACAAAATGCCCCACACTTATTTAAAATAATCAAGCATACAAAAAGAAAATAATTGGACAGCATCAGACCCACAGAGAGTCCAAGATACTAAGTGTATTAGGCAAATAGTTTTAAATAACTGGCCAATATGATTAAGAGATTCAAACACAAGTTGAAACTATAAACTTTAAGGAGGGCACCTTTTGGGATGAGCACTGGGTGTTGTACGGAAACCAATTTGACAATAAATTTCATAAAAAAAAAAGAAACTATAAACTTTATAAAATCAGATGATTTTACAGAAGTAAATAAAATCTCTCAGATTCATAAATAGGTTTAATAATTGATTAGACACAAATGACAAGGAAATTAATAAACTAGGCAAAGAAGAAAATATGCAGATGAAATTTCACAAGCAACTAAATATTAAAGTATGTAAAGGAAAAAATAAAGTAAAGTATTAATATTTTAATATGTCTAAAAATATTAAGACAAATAATATGGAGATTAAGAACATATGATAAAGAAAATTAAACTAACTGCTAAGTGACTACACAAACAATATCTAAAACTGCTTAATTCATTTCGTAAAGAGTTCTTGTCACAAAGCAAGTCTCAATAAATGTCAAAAATTTAGAGAGTAGGTGTACCTTTCATAGAGAACTTAGTCTATAAATCATATTTTTAAAAGAACTAGAAGAGAAAACTTCATACATTTGGAAATAAAGATCTATACATCTAAACCTCATTGTAAAAATTAAAGTGTTTTCAACATTTCTAATAAAATGCAACTTATAAAACACATGTGTGGTAGATAAAGCTGCACTTAAAGGATATTATGTGTATATATACATATATAAATGTAAATACATATAAAATACAGTAGAAAATGAAGTCTGAATTAGTGATTAACGCATCCATCCATCCATCTAATGCTATCCGTAGAATAGCAGATTAATTTCAAAGAAAATAGAAACAAAATATAACCACAAATGAATAAATATAAGACATACAGATGTACTAGTGAATATTAACAATGGCAAAACTCATTATTCTCTCAGTGGAGTAATGAAGTTGCTAGATCTCTGGTAAGGCTGGTTAAAGAAAAATTAGAGAAGGCACAATTTGCCAAATTCAGGTTTTAAAATAAGATTTCACTGTAGACTTACACATTAAAAAGTTAGTATAATAATACTATAAAAAATTTAACCCACAAAATTTTTAAATTTAGTTAAAACTGGTAAATTTCTGGAAAAACACAATGAAATGGTTTCAGATATTCTAATGAAAATATTAGCAAATGCATTTGAGCAATATACATTACATCTAACCTAATTGGTAAAGTTGGTTTAATATTTGGGATTAAAAATAAATTATATGATTATTTCAATCAATTCCAATAAAATCATGAAATTCAAGATATGAATTTTAGTATCTAGAATATTTCCTGTAGCAAATATCATACTTATTGTAAAACAATAGACATTTTCTACTGAGAATGGAAAGAAGGCATACATTGCCACCATCAACACTTCTGTTAAGTCCTTACCACTGCTAAAAAAGAATAATAGTAAGCTGAATATACAAGGTGTGTAAAGAAAGAAAATAACATCATTGATAGCCCCGATGAGATTTTTGTATATGATTAAATTACAAAATAATTTAAAGATATATTAATAAACAGTAAGTTTACTAACGGTGCCTTAATGTAGCCATGTATGTTGCTATATACCAGCAACAAGCAAAGAATAAAAAGTAAACAAAGAAACAAAAGAAAAACAGTAACATTAAAAAACTCAGATACAGATGTATTCGTTTGCCTGACAAAATGTTTGGAGACCTTAAGACAGAAAATTATAAGCAATATTGATAGTTTTTCTAAAATTTAACATAAGTAGAATATGTTACGTTCCAAAAATGAAGGTTTTATATTGAAACGATGTCATTTTTTCCCCGATTGATGTGTAGATACAAGGAAATGTCTACCAAAATCATAATTGATTTTGAGGATTGGTGTGGTTATTGGTAGTGTCAAAATCTTACTCTAAAATGTATACAAATGTATATAAAATTTAAAAATTTGAAGTTCACAATAACCAAGATAATCATGAAGACCAGGAAAAGGAGAATGGGAATGGGCAGGGGAGGAGGAGGAAGAGGCGGGAAATCCAATAGAACTTAAAATCTAAACTCTGTGTGTGTGTGTGTGTGTGTGTGTGTGTGTGTGTGTGTGTGTGTTTTCTATGATGCAACAGTACTGAACATATTGTAGTGTTGACACAAAGATTAAAAATTAGATTAGTGAAACTTCAGAAATAGCCTCACATGTGAAGCGACATTGGAATTATGAAGATGGCAGACAGAAAATTTTAAATGGTCTTCAATAATTGCTGTTACTTCAGTTGACTATGTGAAACCAAATGAATCCTTATTTCCAATCTATATCATACACATGTATCAATTTCACTTAGAACATAGATCTCAATATGAAAGTAAAATAAAACTTAGAAAATAGTACAAGAGAAGCATGGTCTTGGAAGTAGGAAACCATTTCTTCAGCAAGATATATGATACACTAATCGTAAAGGAAAAGTTTGACAAACTGGACCGCATCAGAATTAAAAGTATGTGTCCATTAAAGAGGTAAAGGTAGTGAACCAAATGTTAGGAATGTTTACAATTTATGTAATAAAGTAATTTTCTAGGTTGTACAAATAACAGGTAAAATATATTCATAATTTTTAAAATGAAGGGAAAAGTTCAAAAAATTAGAAATGCATTTAACTAGTCATAGCAAAATTGTCAAGATACATAAATGCTGTTTAAATTTATGTCATAAAAATACAAATTGTAACCATAATTGATACTATTCCATTCTTAATAATGACCTAAATTAGAAACTCACAGAATTACATAGAGAAATGAGAATTCACATACACTGGTGATAGAAGTACAAGATGCTCTAATCACTTTGGAAAATGATTTGGCAGGATCTACTAGAACTAAGCACATGCATCCTCTGTAATCCAGCAATTTCATTCCTAAGAATAATATATTATACCAAACAGAATTGGTAAAATGTATGCAAAATATATGTATAAACATGAGTCCATAGCATGTATATCATCATCCTAATGGCAAACAATGAGAAATTATCAGCAGTAAAATAGATGAATGAATGTGTGATACCATCACACAATGGGAGCAATATGAGGCAACAAAATTAATAAATCACAATTACTTATAACTGTAAATCACATGTCTTTACACATTGAGCATCCTACCCATCTGCTTACCCCATCTACAGCTCTAGACCTCCTCAAGTCTAAAATTAGCTGAAAAGAATGGAGGTGTTGTGGGGAAATAGCCCAGGGCGGAAATCCTTGGAATTTACTCAAGGATCCCTGTGCAGAGCATTGGGAAACTGGTCTGGTCCTTCTCCAGTTCCCACTTGGCTACATCTTCTTTTTCACTCCAGCAGTTCTTTGGTACTTATTGGACTTTCTCCTATATCTCCAAGTCTGTCTTCTGCTTTTTGTCCTCACCACTCCCCTTCATCTGCAGCCAGATTATGGTACCTGGATACTCAACTGACACACTGAGACTGGTATGCGATAAAAATATATCCTGCGAGAGGAATTGTGCCAGCCTCCTAGTCTTGCTGACTCCACCACTCACTAGCCCCAGCTGTCCTAAGTCACTTCTCTAAGACTAAGTTATTTTGTTTTGTTTTTTCTCTCTGTACAGTTCAGTTGACAAAACTATGGTATTAGGTGGCAGGATAGTGGTTACCTGTGAAAGGTGAAGGTGGAAAAGGATATGAGGGCCTCCTAAGGTGTTGGTTATAGTCTGTTTCTTGATTGGAATGCCAGTTTCATAGGTCAGTTCACTTTCTGAAAATTTGAGCTCTAACTCATAATTTATGCTGTATGTTTTCTGTTTGTATGTTATACTTCAAATAACAAGTTCATATAAGAAACATTTGTTTTATTGTGTTATAAATATTTATTATTTTGACTAAGTCTTGCAATAAGATATTAAGGTGTAAATATACAAGTGATATGCAGAGAATAACCAATCATTTAATTCATTAACACGAATAGTATTTGAATAGCTACAAAGTCCCAAGCACTATGTTAGATATTTGTATAATCTCTGTCCTTAAAACTGTAAGGTCTAGGGGCACCTGGGTGGCTCAGTCGGTTGGGTGGCTGACTTCATCTTAGATCATGATCTCATGGTTGGTGAGTTCTAGCCCCACATCAGTCTCTGTGCTGACAGCTCAGAACCTGGATCCTGCTTTGGATTCTGTCTGTCTGTCTTTCTCTTAAAAATAAACATTAAATTTTTTTTTTTAAATTGTATAGTCTAGTTGATGTACAAAAATAAGCAAAATTAATGAATAAATGAAAACATAGAGGTAATGAAGAGGGTAGTTAGTAGAGAATAATAAGGTCTATGGGATATTTGCAACTAGTTGACAATATATTACTAAAATTTTGAGAAATTAATTAAGGCAATAATAAATCTGAAATTTAAAAAATCAAGTAAACAATGGTGTTTAATTTTGCTAGATTTCAACTTGTTTGACACTGTACTACTCTGGTTTAACCTGCTTTAATATCTGCATTAATAGACGGTATCTGGTTCAGTGTTGCCTCTTTATTTGTTTATAATTTACAAGTTTAAGACTCATATCTCCTGTATATAAACAAAAGAAACAAGACACAAAATACTTCACATATATTTCAATTAGACAAAATCTAACACAAGCAAAATGATTCTGTTACTATTTGGCATGGTGGTTGTCTTGGTAAAGAAAAGAGTGGGTAGTCACTGAAAGGGATCAGTAGGTGGGTTTCCATTGTACCAGTAATTTTCTATTTATTAACCTGTATGGTGGTTACATAGAATTTCGCTTTTTATTTTAATTCATCATATGACATATGCAATTATTTTAATGTATATACAGTTTAATTAATAAGCTTAAAATTGTTAATTTGAGAACCACACAAAAATAAAATTACAGAAAAGTTATGACTCTAGACTTTGAGGGGTGGGGATAAACAAAAGTTACTTCCTTCATTAGTCACCTTTAAGTGGAAATTGCTTTTTTATCATCAATGTATGATCTTCTTCTGTGCTGCAACTCTTAAAGACTCTTAAAATGATTCCCTAACTATGAATTTTTGTCCAAGAATGTAATATATTCCAAGTGCCATCTTAAGGGAGAAAATTTCAAAAGATATTGTATTTTACAAATATGACAGAAAATGTCTCTGGGAATATCTTTTCTCCCCCTCATAGAAATTACTAATTCTCTAAGATGACAGCTACTCCATAAAATTAAGTAATGTACCCAAGTATATTCTTGTATATTCAATACAAAAGTTTCCCTCAGTTAAGTGAAATCCCACTATTTGGATGTATGAAGCAAAATTAGCTTCAGATATCTTGAATTTATGGTACCTTAAGTTATAGGTGATAATGAGAAATGGTTGGACTATGGTTATACTTTAAACATAAAGTTGAGAGAATTTGCTGGTAGTTTTTTCATATGAGACAGAAGAGAAAGAAAATACTCTAGCACCTTTGCCTTGAACAACTGAATAAATGAAACTGTCATATTCTAAAAGAGATTAGGTTGCTGCATATATTCAGTAAAGAATTCTGGCTCAAATATTTTAAGTTCTGAATGCCATTAAAATAAAAAATGTAGTCTCTGAGTTGGTAAGGAAGTGGTCACACCAAAATGTACAGTTGAGTGTTATAACTCCATATGAAGTGTCCAGGGGAGAGGGAGGAGACAACAGTGTCAGGATGCAGAGTAGAGTTGGAATCTTGACTCAATCTAGCCTAGATGGGATGGTGTGGGTATTACGTTTACATTGTATGATCACAGTAATGCCTATATTGTAGGATTTTTTTAAAGATGAATGAGACAATGATGTCTGTCAAGATCAGATTACAACTGGAGGTTCAGATTTAAGTGCTTAACAAACACTAACTTTAATTAGGCTGTTAATGACTTGACAACATGCTTTAATATCTCCAAAAGTACCTTCCAACATCTTTCCCCTGCAGAACCACCACAAAAAAAAAAAAAAAGTTAAAGAAAGAAAAAGTAGAAATAACTAACTAGAAAACTATTTTCTAACCATTAATGCTTCCTGTAATTTCACCTCTAAAAATGTACCAAAACAGTGCAGCTAGCTAAAGAATTGTTCTAGAGCAATCCTCTGAGGAAATGGAAAATATATTCAACACTTCTGTTAGCAAGAAGATGAAGAAGTAAAGACATAGACATTGGAACACATTGTAGGAACACTACTTTTCCTGCAAGGAGTTTATCACTGGGAATACTTATAACCATATGTTAAAACATTTCTAAAGACTTGTATAATTGTGTAACATGTGGGAAGATACTGCCCAATACTAGACAAATAATTGCAATCACCATGAACTCTTAGGCACCTAAAGAATAGAATCCTTTATTAGAAATAGTGAAGGTAGGAGAGTTGCGGGTATTTCTCAAATTTTATATCTAATTTATATCCTGAGAGTTTATTAGTTAGATACAAAATTATTTACAAATACAATAGACATGCAATTAATATATTTCTCAATATATTTGTGTTATTTAAAATAATATATTGTAGATGTTATTATAAAAGATATTGATTATTTGAGTACTATATTTTGACAACAAATTTAAAACACTCATGTATAATAATTCTTCTTACCCTGCCCCTTTTCTCTGTTTTTACTTTCCTACCATCCAAGAATATTATGACACTATCCACTCATATAACCAGCTACTGGCTTGTGCAGTGAAATATTTGTAGGATAGCTGCATGCCAGATGGAAATCACAGGTAACGGTGCCAAACAATGTATATAAAAAAAGCATACTTCTATTTTCAAATTCCAGTGGAGTCTATTAATATTTTTATGAACTCAGAGTTAGAAAAAAGCATCAGTGCATGATTTTGAAAACTGGGTTGCTCAGAACAAAAGTAAAAATATCAAGACAGGGAATGTCACATAGCAGAGCAGATTGTAAGGTGCAAAATAAAGGAAACACAAGGGCAGAAAGCTGAAATAAAATTTCAATAGTGATGGGAAATATAGACTGTGTTCTCCTAATGCAGGTTACTAACGTACCAGAAAGTCTGTACGTAATAAAGAAAATACACTGTGAAACTTCGGGTGCTATGAAAATTTAACTAAGAGTATTTTGGCTTCATCTTTCATTTTGTAGTATCAGAGGACCTTACACATGTTTGCTTTTTACTTTTGACATTTCTCATGAGCTAAATGAAACTATAGGGTACAAGAATCCATATTCTGGAGACAATTCTGACAGCTGCTGATATGAAAGTGAGAAAAACCATTGGAGACAATAGCCATGATAGAGAGTGCATTTTGTGATGTTGGCAAAATGTGGATCTAAGCTGGAAGTCTCAGACTCGGCAGCAGAGAAGAATTATAAGCAAAAGTTCAAGTGCACAAAGGAAATGGGAAACACAGATACATGATTTTTAGGGAAGAATGCTGTAGGAAATGGTTACTCTTTTGTTAGGAGAGCAGTTAATGACTTTAAAAAATGTGGGTCCTCAATAATGGATGATCCTTTGTTATCCAGTCACTCTTCTATTTTCTGGAGAGTCTTAATGGACAGAGTGTAAGGTACTTGAATTTATATCAGGGGAAAAGCTGATGCCTGGTTTGTTTTCTGATATTAACATTCTTTATTGCCTTCTTAGAGGATTTTGTCCTGTTTAGGTGAAAGTTGTAAGGCAATCCCATTGCTTACTAATTTAAAAAAAATTAAATGTTTATTTACTTTTGAGAAAAAAGGAGAGTGCAAGCAGAGGAGGAGCAGAGAGGGAGAGACAGAATTCGAAGCAGGCTCCAGGCTCTGAGCAGTCAGCACAGAGCCCGATGCGGGGCTCAAACCCACCAACTGCGAGATTGTGACCTGAGTCGAAGTCAAACACTTAACCAACTGAGCCACCCAGGCACCCCTCATTGCTTACTAATTTAATTGCAATGATTCCGTTTCCTAATTTCAGGTATTAACACCCGTCTCTACCATTATATCATATTATATTATATATTATATTCTCAGAATGAATTTATATATATATATGATATATATATGTGTGTGTATATATATATCTCAGAATATTCTGAGAATATATATGCATTCATGTATATACATACACGCTTTGGAGACATTTTCCAAGTTAGTATGTTGAAGAAGAATTGATAATTTATCATTCTAGCAGATTTGGATATAATGTGGGTGATAGTAAACTATTTACTAAAGCCTGGTGGATTTCATTGTTTTAAGTTCCAAGCATCACTAAGAAGTATACTGTAGAATTAAAATGTGCAAATTGAGGTAAGCAGGGAGTCTGGCAGCTTGCCACTCAATGTGTGATTTGTGAACCAGAAGCATCAGCATCACCTGTATTTTACATAGACAGTATCTTGACCTCACCCAAAATCTACAGTAATTATCAGCATGACTCTATCTGTATTTTCCCAAAGACAAGACTCTAATAATTGGATATAAATTATGAAAGACCCTGGCCTTAAGATATGTAAAGCTTCCCAACATCAGTGTTTAGTAAAGTGTCCCTTAGAAGGCAGATGCCATGTAATAAAGCACATTTTCTTAAAAAAATTTGAGAAAGGATGAAATAACTACCTCTGAGGAATATGTGAGAAAATGAATTCCAGTTTTCCTCAAATTACATTTCTGTGATAAAATCAGTATTTGTTAGTAAATGCCAGTTTGTCTGATCTTGCATGATGAAATCACCCTCCTTAACCCATGGACCATTTTTGAACAAGGTCAAACTTTTGGGACTCACAAAACATGTAAATTTCTTTCCTTCCTCCCAGTTCTTGCATGTCCCTAATAGAAATTTGTTGCTGTAACTAATTCATTCCCATCCTTTAAGAATCCTTGAATATACATCCACTATGGAGACTTCTCTGATATCCATTCAACTAATTCTAGTCAAAGGTGGATGACTCCTCCCCGGTACTTTTATATACTGTAAACCCATTTCTCTCATAGCATGTTTTAAATAATTGTACATATAATTATGTCACTTGTTATACTATGAAGTTTTTGAGACAGGTTTGCTTTATCATGTATATCCTCATGCAGAACATTTTTTAAAAACCTCAAATAAAATTAGGTCTCAAATAAGACTGATTGATAGGCAGGCCAACGAATAAATAATGGCATGTGAATGATATAAATGAATCCTTTCCAAACCATGCAGTTTTTAATAAAATTGCTTCTTGCTCTGGTTTCTTAAATAGAATATTTTGAATAGAAGAAAAAATTTTTTTTTGCTTGAAGAATTTTTCATAGTTGACCATTGACTAGCAAATGTGGAATCTAAACAATTAAAAGCTTGGATATATAGATGACTAGCTATTTGTATCAGCACATTTCCTATTCAGAGTTTCAAATGGTTAAAGATCATAACATGTGTTTAAAGTAAAAATTCTAATAATGGTGCTACCTTGTCCCATCTGCTATCCAAAAAAATGAGAAACTAAGCTTTTTCTAGTTATTATCTTATTACATTATCATTATAATATTTTAAACATAAGATTATATAATAGATTGATGTTAAAAATGTAATTGTTTATAGTTTTCATGTTTAAGGTGAATAAATTTGTATGCATTTCTGTTTACTTTCTATAAACCTAGTATCAGACATGCTGAGGATTTGTTGTTTATTAATATCAGTTTGTGATTTGATTATGGTGTTTCTCTGATATTCAGAGGAGCTTTCTCATCATATACATTTGCTTAAATATTAGATAGAAAATTTAGGCATTAATTTCATTTGGCAGCTTTATCTTTTAATTTTTTAATGTTTATTTATTATTGAGAGACAGAGACAGAGCATGAGCATGGGAGGGGCAGAGAGAGGAGGAGACACAGAATCTGAAGCAGGATCCAGGCTGTCAAAACAGAACCGGACACTGGGCTCAAACCCCACAAACTGCGAGATCATGACGGGAGCCGAAGTTGGACGCCTACTGACTGAGCCACCCAGGCACCCCATATTTCGCAACTTTAAAACAAAGATAAATCTTTAATCTGCATGTATAGATTAAAACAAAATTATATATATATATATTTATATATATATAAATATATATATATGTATGTGTGTGTGTGTGTGTGTATATATATAAATATATATATATAAATATATATATGTACGTGTGTGTGTATATATATACACACACATATATATTTATATATATGTATATTTATATATATATATGTGTGTGTGTGTGTGTATATATATATATATATATATATATATATATACTGAAAAGCTACTTCTCTGTCTTTAATATATAATTATAGCAGAATAGTTCACTTCCAAGTTAATTTTGTCCTGGCAGAATTCATAAGTGCCAGCTTGTATAATAGCCGCTCATGATCTCAACACACAAAAAGGTTGTTCCCAGCAAGTCTAATAGATTTATGGTAGCTATTTAGGTATAAAAACAATAGTTAGTACTTTTAAAATCACAATCATAACATAATGATTGAGTAGTGCCCTAAAAAGTGTAACACCTAAGCATAAAAATATTGACTAGAAAATTGCAAGTAAACCCAACATTTCCAAATGTATTCTCAAAATTAATTCAAATGACCAAATTTTATAATGAATATAATTAAAATTCATGTAAATTTTAAATCCAAAGCTCCAAAAATTTGCAACCTTACTTAGAATTTAGAAAATAGATGATTGCATTTTTTTCAAATTGATTAGATGTAAAATTTGTTTATCTAAAATAGGAACAAAAACAGCTAACATTTGGTGAAATTCTTGTGCATACTTAAGATGTATTTATGAATGCATTAGCACGATTTGTAACAATCCAGACACAATTTATATTGAGTGATAAGATACTGATATAATTGTGTTGTCTGTGGTATGTGAAAATAATTGTATTAGATTACAAACAAAATCTGTTAATTAGTTTCTCTTTTTTAAAAAAATAGAAAATATATATCGGAAGGTTCTAAAAATCATAATAAATTATAATTTAATACTCCAATTAAGCTGAGAAATTTCTAGGTGTACACTATGATAAAGTTTAGATTTACTTAAATATTTAAGCCATAGAATTCAAAGAAATTCACAAGGGAATATAAAAACTCTCTGCTATTTATTTACTCCAATGCTTAAAAATAAGATTACGTAAGTCAGGGGTGCCTGGGTGGCTCAGTTGGTTAAGAGTGTGACGTTGGCTCAGGTCAGGATCTTGCCATTTGTGAGTTTGAGCCTCACATCAGACTCGCTGCTGTCAGCACGAAACCTGTTTTGGATCATCTGTGTCCCTCTCTCTGCCCCTCCACTGCTCACACACTCTCTCTCTCTCAAAAATAAACATTAAAAAAATAAGATTAGGTAAATCACATGTAATATTAAGTAGGAGATATATCCATAATATAATTTATACATACATTACTGGCTGCATGTCCCATTCTCTTTTGTTATTTGTGTGCTTCATTATTGAATCTAATTTGCTTTAGCCACCACCTCTAAAATAAATCCAGTCTTTCTCTTTAGGAAGTTCTACATTTACATCCCTTCCCTCTTCCCCCTTAGATATGCATTATGTCCAGATTGAAACATACTGTCCTAGAAGAGATTGTCTTACTCTAAATTTTATTTGTATGTATGTATGGATAGATGGATTTATTTATTTATTTATTTATTATTTTTAAATTCATTTTTGAGAGAGAGACAGTTTAAGCAGGGGAGGGGCAGAGACAGAGAGAGAGAGAGAGAGAGAGAGAGAGAGAGAATCCTAAGCAAGCTCCACGCTATCAGCACAGAGCTTGATGCGATCTCACAAAACCATGAGATCATGACCCAAGCCCAGATCAAGAGTCCACCACTTAACTGACTAAGCCACCCAGGCACCCCTATTTTTATTTATTTTTATTTTGTATTTAAATTCAAGTTAGTTAAAGTACAGTATAGTCTTGGCTTCAGGGGTAGAACCCAGTGATTCATCTCTTACATATGACACCCATTGCTTACCCCAAAAAAGCAATTACCCCTCCCTAATTCCATCACCCATTTTACCCATTCCCCCACCTACCACCCCTCCATCAACTCTCATCTTTTTCTCTATATTTAAGAGTTCTTATGGAGACATCTGGGTGGCTTAGTCAGTTGAGTGAGCATCTGACTTCGTTTCAGGTTGTGATCTCACGGTTTTCAAGTTCAAGCCCCACATCAGTATCTGTGCTGACAGCTCAGAGCCTGGAGCCTGCTTCAGATTCTGTGTCTCCCTCTCTCTCTGCCCCTCTCCTACTCATGCTCAATAAATAATAAACATTAATAACCAATAAATCATAAATAAATACTGAAAATTTTTTAAGAAAGAGTTTCTGTTCATCTGTTGTGTTTCTCAAATTCCACATGAGTGAAATCATATGATATCTGCCTTTCTCTGACTGACTTATTTCATGTAACATGATACCCTCTAATTCCATCCATGTTGTTGCAAATGGCAAGATTTTATTTTTTGATCACCGAGTAGTATTCCATTGTATATACATACCATATCTTTATCCATTCATCAGTTGATGGACATCTTGGCTCTTTCTGTAATTTAGCTATTGGTGATGGCACTGCTATAAATATTGGGGTGCATGTGCATCTTCGAGTCAGCATTTTTGTATCCTTTAGATAAATACTGGTAGTGCACTTGGTGGGTCATAGTTGTATTTTTAATTTTTCGAGGAACCTCCATACTGTTTTCCAGAGTGGCTGCACCAGTCTGCATTGCCACCAACAGTTCAAAAGGGTACCACTCTCTCTGCATCTTCTTCAACATCTGTTGTCTCCTGAGTTGTTATTTTAGCTATTCTGACAGATGTGAGGTGGTATCTCATTATGGTTTTGATTTGTATTTCCCTGGTGATGACTGATGTTGAGCATCTTTTAATGTGTCTGTTAGCCATCTGGATGTCCTCTTTGGAGTACAAAATGTTTTATGAAATTTTTACATGAGGAAATTATTTCTAGTGTTTTAACTAAATTTATTACTTTACACGTTTCTACAGATGTAAATGAGCCATTTGACAGAAGTTAGACATTAAATGACAAATCGAAAAAAAAGAAAAAATACTCCCTTTCTAAAATCTTCTTTATTCATCCTGATAACATCTTCCTCCTGGCTACTGAACTTCTAAACCTAAAGCCATATGGACATTTCAATAGGATGTGCAACATGATCATTTAATACACATTACAAAATTAATACATCTGTCACCTCACATAGTTACCTTTTTGTTGTTGTTCCTATGGTATCACAAAAGATCCTGAATAACCAAAGCAATGTTGAGAAGGAAGAACAAAGCCAGAGGTTCACACTTTCCTTCAGCATAATCAAAACAATATAGTTCTGACTAAAAACAGATACATAGGCCAAGGGAACAAAATAACTCAGAAATAAACTCTACACATATACATTTGACCAACCTTTGCAAAAGAATATACAAAGGAGAAGGGATAGTCTCTTTAATAAATTGTTCTGGGAAAACTGTCTATCTATAAGCAAATGAATAAAATTGGACCCTTATACCATATACAAAGAGTAACTGGAAATGGATTAAAAAATGTAAGACCTGAAACCATGTTATAACTCTGCCTTGTCTTAAGCAGTTTAGATGCCCTGTTGAATGCCCTTATATAATTACCACTTAAGTTATTCCTCATCTTCATGTTCCTACTGTCATTCATATTCCAGTACCTGGATCATACACCATGTACTTTATTGAATATGTAGATTAATTAATAAGGCTGACATGTAACTTATTACAATATTTTTCTATCTTGTGTCTCTAAATGTATTCATATTCGTAGTTAATTTTATAACCATAAAAGCTGTAAATTAGTCAAATATTGATGAGTTGGAGGAAACTCACAAGGTATGCTTTTAGTACTAAAGAGACATTGGTCTTAATTTAGTCTACTAGTGACCAGTTAGACAAACATGATGCATGTTGTGTTCAATTTAATACCTTTTAGAAATAGAATATGGTACCTGAGCATAGACTGTTTCTGTTTAATTAATTTTGTGTTTATGAGTATGCAAATGTATTGAGAAATGGATAATTGACGTAATTAGGGATACTGCATGTAATATAATTGATTATTTTTTTTGAAAAAGGGGGTATATGGAAAATCTCTGTACCTTCTCAATTTTGCTACTACCTAAAACATCTCTAAAAAGTAGATAATTAAAAATGATATGTAAGTGGTAGTTTGGACAATTTATTAACATTGTGTTCTATATGTTAATCATGATTGGCACCACAGAGTAAAATATTAATGCAGACTAATTGCTGTAACAAATAATGCAAATATGTACAATGTCTCAAATAAAAGTTTATTTATTTTCACCTAAAAGCATTTGGCAGGTGAACATAGTAGGGTTTTCTCTTCAGAGATCTAGTTTGATGAGGCTTTGACATTTTAGTGAGAAACTTCCAAGGTTGCATGGAAGGATGGTTTTCTTGGATTGGCAGATACTCAGCAAATGAGGGGGACATGGATCATCCTGTGAATCTAGCACAATTGATCAAAGTCTGTATTTCTGGACCACAGGTATATATGTATGCTCTTCACTCTCCCTAATCATCTTCCAAGGCCCAGTGCCTATACTCAGCATCATTTTTTCTCTTCTTAACTGAGACTGAACCATGATATCCTATAAAACTTTAAATTTCTAATTATTTCCCTGTGTTGTACCTTTTGATATATATTCTATATAGAAAAATATATATAATATAATATATATAGTTTATGTATATAGTTCATGTATATGTTTACACAAACGCACATTACTTTGGTAGAAATTTAAAACAAAGTAAAACATACTTTTTTGAGGTCTAAAAATAAAAACGGTTACACATTTTATCAATTATCTCCTCTATGACTCTGTCAAGCAAACTATATACAGATTGGGAATTAAATATTTTAATTAATAATTATATAATTTATATGGTTTAAATTTCAACTCCCATTGATAATAACATTGTAATGTTTAAGCACCCCATTTCTATTCTAAATCGTAGAAGTCTAAATAAAATAGAAAATAAAAATGCAAGAGTCCTATCTCCCAAATGAGATCTCTCAGAATCAAAAACAAAACTAAAACAGAGAGCAGAGAGCATGGCTGAAACCACAGCCTATTGTACTCTTGATCTGGAAGCAGGTGGGAGTTGCCAGAAGTTCTGTTCTTGCAATATAACCATGGGGGAAAAAAAAAACCCTCCATTGAAAACTTGAAAATGACTGGAGTTAGGCTCATAGAAGGAAACTAGAGGTCAAGTGTGTAGGTCATATCTCTCCCCAGCTTCAAAAAGAGGGCTTCATAAAGCTGATGCTGACCTTTGCCCAGAGCTAAAGCTTTTATGAAACTATAGTCCAGGCAGATGGGAAGAGGAATTCACAAACCCTTGACCAGAGAGTGAGTCAGGCCACCTACCGTTCTGAAGAATAGATTTTCTACATCCCCAAAATAAGCACACAGCATCAGCCCATACCAAGATTAAAGACCTATTTTTTGGAGAAGAGGCCACAAAGGAAGAACTAAATGAAAAAAAAAATGCTGGATGGGATGAACGCATGTATAAAGAAAGTAATGAAAAAATGATCAAAATACAGTCTGACACAAAGAAATTCAACAGTGGATAGTGTATAAAGACACCTAATTTTAAGTAAGATAGACAAAACCCAGAATATATATGCTTCCATATAAAATTTCAAATATTAGTCTGAAATAAACTTCAGAGAGAGTATTTTTGGTTTCTTCAAAAAGATAGAGGCATAACAGAGATGGAAATTAATTTTTGCAAAAATGGTAGAAGCCACATGCAAAAATATCAGTTGACTGTCAACAAGAACAATTAAGATGTTCCAAATGAGAATGAGATGATATGCAAAAATTAAGACGCAAGACAGAAGAAGGTGTATGTTAAACAAGTAGAAGTCAAAGGAAAACCTGTGAATGAATGCAGATTAAGAGATATCTTTAAATGTTTAATGGAAATTTCAAAAAAAGACCACAGAAACTTGGTAACTTAGGTCCTCAAACTAAGGTACATTTCAAGTGCTAAACAGGAAAAAGGAATTTTAATGTGGATACATGAGAGTGAAAGGTGACTGTTTAAGGATAAAAACGAATGTTAAAAATTGTACAGGCAACACGCAGAATATATAGAGAGGATGGCAGGTGTCCTAAAAGTGCTTTGCTTAATCAAAACTAAATGGTAAAACACAATAAAAGTAAACATAAGAGTGAAGAGGGAAAAATAATTGTCAGTCTAGAATTCTAAATTCTAAATTGAAATTCTAAATTATTCATTATTAAAGGAAAATAGTCTTTGGGATGATACAGTTATTTACTGAAAGAAGAACTAAATGATATAATTTCACAAGAAAAAAAATGTATACAAAGGATGGAATGAGATGTAAAAGAAAAAAAAAACTAAACTCAGATATTGACAGAAAATGTTGGTGAATTTAACCAGTGAATGTGAAAGAAAAAAATTAAGTTTAAATGTGGCTAAATGTTGTATGCTAGAAAAGGTGAACCCAATGTCTAGAAAACTGACAAAGATAAAAAGGGGAAATGGGAGGAAAGGTGTTGTTTAGTCAATAAAGATGCTAAAGAGTTTGTTTTATTCCAGGAGACAGAAATCAGTAAGTTGAAGAAAGTCAGGTCTTATTAGAAATAGTTATAACTCAGTACTGATGTTAAATAATCATGGATATTCAATAAAAAAATTAAAAATGCATGCGGCTTACAAATGCACAGAGAAAACCATCATTTAGAAATTTTTAAAATACAATAAAAGTTTTTAATAGAAAATAATAAATTAGGTTAAAGGATGCTAAATATAAATATATATTTAAGATATATATTCAGAATGATTAAAAATGATTTGTAGAACCATTATGCCTATGTCTTTTAAGACAGTTAAAACGAAAATAAATATTTAAAAAAAGCAGATATATCACATGGCCACCAAAAGTAGGATTTTCTAAATGAAAACTATAAAAGATAACTTAAGTAAAATACTAAGAGATAATAAATTGGATAATTAATGATAAAAGAACTCCACAAGAAGTATTAAAAAAATCATAAAGTTTTATATACACAAAGTCCAAAAACATGTAACAAAAAACTCAAGCATAAAGCCATAATCATAGTAGATGTCTCAATATGCTTCCACAAATATGTAAACTGTTCAAGCAAATATAAAAACATGTAACTTCAAATAGACATGTATTGAAAAACTATTCAATACATATTTAAGATGATGACAGAAGAGAAATTAAACTCACTTGTTAAAATACATGCAGAAAATGCACTAAAATATAGGTAATCTTCCTTCAGCCCTATAGAAGATGAAATATGGCTATAATTTAATTGCTGTTTTTCATACTAAAAGCGGACACTTATTAATCTCTCTTGAAAATGACCTTGTTTTAATGACTTGGTTGACCAATAGAGTATCATCAGCTGATGCTAAGCAGTTATTAGTCTCATCTCTGAAAACATTAACAGTTTCTACTGATGCTATTTTGGGGCCTTGAACTGCCATATGAGAAGCCCAGTGACTCTGAAGCTACAATGCTCTGACAAAGCCCAAGACACAAAGAATTAAGTATAAGTGCTCCAATTGAACTCCAACTCTGTAATTATCTCTACCAGAGACTAGAATGTGAATGTCATAAACCAACTTGGATTTCCAGTTTGATCCATCTGCCAAAATATTACCAAATGGTATTTGTTAGCACCACTTGGAGTAGAAGAATTAGTAAGTAGAATATTCCCCAAATTCTTGACCTACAAAATATAAAATACAGCAAAATATCTGTTTAATCTTGTGGGCTATTTTGTTAGGGAGTAATAGATACTGGAAACAAGCAATGTTTTAAAAAGCATATATCAGACACTCTCTCTCTCTCTCTCTGAGATATATATAATCAGACTCTCTCTGAGATATACATATATATATATATATATATATATATATATATATTTATACACACACACATATATATGTATATATATGTGTGTGTGTATAAATATATATATATATATATATATATGTATATAGTGTGTGTGTGTGTATTAGTGTACCTGACCGCATTAAGAAATTGAAGTAAGACAAATTGTTGCCTCAACAGATGCAAAAAAATTCAGTAAAATGAACTATTAATGTATAACATTCAGTAAACTAATCTGTTCAGTTTATAAGTAGAAGAAATACATATTTTTAACTTAAATGTTAGCAAAATGGACTTAAATAGTTTTTTTTTTTTTTTCAGAGAGAGAGAGAGAGAACACAAGCAGGGGAGGGGCAGAGAGAGAATCCCAAGCAGGTTCCACACTCAGTTGGATAGCCAATGTGGGACTCGATTCCATGACCCTGGGATCACAACCTGAGCCAAAATCAAGAGCCAGACACTCAACCGACTGAGCCACCCAGTAACCCAGATCTGTTCAATTTATAAGTAGAAGAATCCCATATTTAAAGTTAAATGTTAGCAAAATGGATTTAATGCAGCGTTTTTTAGAAAAAAAATTGATAAAATGATAAAAGAACTCCACAAGGAGTTTTAAAAATTATGAAGTTTTATATACACAAAGCAAAGTCCAAAGACATGTAACAAATACTCAAGCATAAAGCCATAGTCAGTATTCTGCACAGTTCAAGTTTCTCACAGTTTAGTTTTCCAGGGGTGACTCTTATAGTGGCCCCTTAAATCTCAGGTTTTGCTGCTACAGGGACTAAATCTGTTAAATGTTCTAATCATTCTTAATATAAACAGATGGCTTCTATTCAAGCAAAGCAAAACAATAATTATACACATCTGTACAATACCAATAAAATCTAATACATCCAGAAGCTATTGGCTGCCATTTCAGAACAGTGTCTGAGAATAACATTTGTATACTCATTTAGTCATTTTTCATAAAAGTTATAATGACATCCAAATAATTTTTATCAAGTAAAACATAAGAGAAGTGCCTTTGATACATTCCCTGTGTTTTAAAAAAAGGCTATTGACTATTTGTCAGTAGAACATAAGCTTGTTAATATTAGTATCTCTTTGCCATTTTTCTTCCTTTGTGTGATACTGATATTTGCTTCTGTTTGTAAAGAAAACTCATGTTTACAGAGTTATTTGAAGAGACTTGTATATTCCTGTCATCAGGGGTATGATAAATATTACACCTCCACAAATCATGCTAAAAATATTGATTACTAGCAAAGCTGAATACAGTTCTTGAATTCTAAATGTTTCTTCAGAATTTTCATACACGGGCAAAAATGCCATCACCTAAAGTAGGGTGTTGCAGTTCCACGTGAAGGAACAGCAGCTTGGCCATCTGGAGAGATACTTTAAAGGTTTTTATTGTCCAATTGGTTTCTCTAGTTCTGTACGGCAGCCTGTAGACACCCACATTTTCTGTCTAGAAGTGAAAATGAATGCTTTTATTTCTGGCAGCTCATGTAAGATGCTTTACTCCAGATAGCCAGACTGAAATGCTTCTGGCAACCAAAATAATTTCATTAGCCCAGTTAGAATGACATGCATAAAATTCAAATTATCCCTGTAAAATCAATTCTCATAACTAATCTTAATAGGCCCAATATGTTTTTTTCTTTATACAAACTGGTGAAGAATTTAGCTTAAGTTTAGGATCAAATGAACATACACATTTCTGAATGTTTGTGGATATTGTGCAGTTTATTGCAATAAAAAAATTCCAAGTAATTTTAAAGGAAATTATGATGAACAACTGTTACGAGTATCGCCAGAAATTTTATATTCAAAATAGTTATTTCTGTCTTTCAGATTCCTGTCTCACTTCAATTAAACCTGCATTGATTACTGTGAGTTAGTTGGAATATACTCAGATAAATTGTCATTGTCTAAATAGGAAAGCTAAAGCTTTGCCTGTGTTAGCAAAGTTAAGTGAAGTTGGTGAAAAATGGCTTTAGTATTGAGAAAGGTATTAACCACTTAGACCAATGTAAGTCAACAAGTATTTATCACTATCTCTCTTATAGAGCACTTTTAAAGTCACTTGTAGGAATATTGGCAGGAGGTATAGGTAAGGAAACAGATACTCCATTTCCTAACAAATTTACAGTTCTGTAAAAAGTTTTAGATATAGGGGCACCTGGTGGCTCAGTTGGTTAAGCGGTCGACTCTTGAATTCAACTCAGGTCATGGTCTTGCAGTCCTGAGTTTGAGGCTCACATCAGGGCTATGTCAGTGATATAGCTGTGAGTATGGCTAATGACATAAAGCATATAGTGGTAAATTTGACATTTTGAATGGTAAGTAATGCTCAAAAAATGAAGAATGATTCTGAAATGACAGGCATTGAGACTATCCTAATGCTTAAGGGAAGGGATGCATAATTGCTCAAGTGTGTACATGTTTGGCAAAATATGACATCTGAAGGATGAAGCAGATTAGTGTTTTTCATTATAAATGAGGCAACTATATATCGATATGTATTTATATTAGATATACATTTATAATAATAAAGTTGAATTGTTGAACTAGTGTTTAGAATGTTAGATTTATAAAAATCATACGAATTATGTGGAATATCAACATAATAAATAATTATATCTCACATGTTCTTCATTCAACACACATTCCTTTAGAGACAGTAAATAATTTCAAAAAATGAGCTACAATGGAGGGGAGAATCTGTTTTGATGTTATAAGTTACATTAAACCTTACATGGTAATTGGAGCATTGATTGAAGCAAATTTTCTGAGGACAGAATAAAAGCTTTTATCTGAACCACACATGACAAATATTAGTAAAGCAGATACACATGGGCAAAGAGCTAATTTCTTAAAATTAGAATGTGCTTATTATAGAAAGTAAGAACATCTTTACAGGTTATTTTTCAAATTAAAAATCTTAAAACTGACCATTTAGTTCCTACATGAAATAACTAAAAGTCACAATCAGAAAGGATTTAAATTGGTAGAAATGATTTCCAGTTTAAAATCTGCAAGAACATTCTTCATATGTGGAATGTACAATCTCACCTTACTATCAACTTGGCTCATTAGGCTACACTGCGAAGACAGTAGAGTATCAAGTAGAGAACACTAGACACAGAATTAATCCCTACCCATGTAATGGTGATAGGTGGTAGGTAATCCAATAATCAAAAGCCTAGAAACTTACAGTAGCACATTTAATTCTGGAAAAGTTCTAATTTTGAGAAAATATTCCTTTAGAGTGATGGCCTGTCTGATTTTATATCATTACTGCTATTTAGTCCATGTTTCAGCATACATATAGTTTGAATACCCTGTAGCACGAGTTTACAAAAAGAGCGTGTGATGATACTATGGGGATTGTTTTTTAAGAGACTACTTCTTTCATAGAGATGAATACTGAAAGATACATGGGTTAAAAATTTTGGATTTCCTTCAAATACTTAAGCACAAGAAGACTAGTTGAGGGGAAAGAAAACAAAATTAGCAATAAGATAATTATTGCAGCTGGGTAATGGATACACAGATATTTGCTATACAATTCTGTCTGCTTTTATATGTTAGAGGTTTTTACAATTAAAAAATTAAACAAGGAGACAAAAAAGACATATCACCACTTCCCACTCCAGCTCCATGTTTTCCCTAAGCTAAAATACCAGAGGAAATGCCAAATTTCCTAAATATGAAATATCTTTGGGATATAGAAATATTATTGTAAGAATGTTATAAGAAGCTTTCCTGCTTCATCAAATATAATCATTCACACTAGGAAAACAATTCTTTAAATACTGGCTAAGCTTCACAAAAAATAATTTAAGGAAGTCTTTAGACAAAATAAAATGAAAATTACTATGATAAGTGTGAGCAAATCCTGAGCTTCCCTGAGGAAATTCCCCAATTGTAAAACTGAAAGTCATGGATTTTTATGTCTTGTAGGGATTTCAAAAAAGGAATTAAGCCTTATCACAGGGGAACTAGGAACCAAGAACCAAGATTTTCACATATAACCAGAACCTTGTAGAGCTGCCATTACCTGTGAAACTATAGTCTGGGGGAAAGAAAAAAATCAATTCTATACAAAGTCAATCTGTTAAATTATTGTTTTACATTCTAAGTAGGATAAAAGAATTCTACCCTGTGATGGTAAATATAAGTAAGTTCTCAACTTACAAATTTGTTTTCAACTACAAATTTGACTGATAAAACTGAGTTTATACTACATGCTAGGTCCAAGATACCTTATTATGAGATATAAATTTAAAGTAATCCCAGGTTGATAGAACCTAAGAGTGCTGTCTGAAACAAATATAAATACTGCCTAGAATAATTCACCTTAAATCTAGCAAACTTACAACTTACAAATTTGTTCTCAACTACAAATTTGACTGATAAAACTGAGTTTATACTACATGCTAGGTCCAAGATACCTTATTATGAGATATAAATTTAAAGTAATCCCAGGTTGATAGAACCTAAGAGTGCTGTCTGAAACAAATATAAATACTGCCTAGAATAATTCACCTTAAATCTAGCACCTCAAAATTCCAAAAGGCAAAATTAAATTCTAGTGGACTACAGATAAGGAAATTACTGAAAATTTGATTTTAAAATACTCATATATGAAATGTAAACAAATACTACTACTAATATCCAGAAATAAAAGACTATTAAAAGGATCAAACAAGATTTATAAAAGTACCACAATGTTTCTGTGAATTGTGATGTATGAGAGAGATTAAAAAAAAAAAAAAAAAGGAAAAACTCAACACATGGAGTTAATATAACCTAAACAGAGCTAAAGAGAAAATTGGTCAGCAGAAAAGACCAATGTGAAAAATTTAGCCAGGAATTCAATAAATGGAAAGGGTAAAAATATTTAAGAAGAATAAAGAATCATGGAGAGCAAAAAATGAGAATATTTATTGTGGGTCTAATTTGATTGCCAGAGTATAGATGAAAATAGTCAATGAGAAAATGAGTAAGAATTTTCCACAACTGATAAGTGATTAACCCTCAAATTCAGAAAGCACACAAAAATCTAGGAAGAATATATAAAAAGAAATCTACAACAAAGTACATCTTTAAACTGCCCCCAATGCATTAAGATAAATGGATCTTAAAGACAAGGAAATTGTATACAAATGAACAGTAATTACACTAACATGAGAATTTGCAACATCAATACGAAAAGCTGAAATAAAATCTTCAAAGTGTTAAGAAAAAAATAACTATAAGCTTAAAATTCTACACCTAGGTTAAAAAAACAACAACACAGCATTCAGATATGGGAATGAGGCAAAGGCCTTTTCAGATATAATGAACTAACTAAAATGGCATATCATCAATAGAGTAAGAATTAGATAACTGAAAATTGATCCTAGAAAGAAGACATAAAATACAAAAAATAATTGGAAGTTATGATTTCCTATGTCCATCCATGGTATTTCAAATGGCAGGATTTCCTGTCTTATAGCTGAACAATATTCCATTGTGTGTGTGTATGTGTATATATATTTGTGTGCACATATGTGTGTGTGTGTATACATAACACAATATCTTTTCACCACTGAGTATGACATTAGCTGTGGGTTTATCATATGATCTTAATATGTTGAGGTATGTTCCCTCTACACCCGTTTATTGAGGGATTTTATTATGAGTAGATGTTGACATTTGTCAAGTGCTTTTTTTGCTATTGAGATAATTATATGATTTTTTAAATTCAGTTTGTTAATGTAGTGTATCACATTGGTTTGTGGATGTTGAACCATCCTTTGGTCCGTGGAATAAATCCCCCTTGATGATAGTATATGATCTTTTAGCATATTTTTGAATTCAGTTTTCTAATATTTTTTTGAGTAATTTTGCATCTCTGTTCATGAGGGATATTGGCCTGTAATTTTTTTGTGTGGTGTTTTTGTCAGGTTTTGGTATCTGGATCAGGGTAATTCTGGCCTCATAAAATGAGTTTGGAAGTATTTCCTTCTCTTCTACCTTTTGAAAGAGTTTGAAAAGGAGTGACATTAATTCCTCATTAAAAGCATGGTAGAATTCAACAGTGAAATCATGTGGTCCTGGAATTTTGTTTGTTGGGAGGTGGTTGTTTACTGATTCAATCTCATTAGTTTTAATTTCTACAGATTTGCTATTTCTTCATAATTCAGTATTGGTAGGTTGTACATTTCTAGAAATTTATCCCTTCCCATTTGTCAAATTTGTAGGCATATAATAGTTCATAGTCATCTCTTGTGATCCACTGTATTTCTGTGGTACAATTATAATGTCCCCTTTCATTTCTGATTTTGAGTTTTCTTTTTTCTTTTTTCTTGTTAAAGGTTTGTCTATTTTGATGTTTTCAGACAGTGAGCTCTTAGTTTCATTGATCTTTTCCATTGTCTTCCTTGTCTCTGTTTCATTATTTCCACTCTATTCTTTGTTATTTCCTTCCTTTACTAAGTTTGGGCTTTGTCACTCCTTTTCTAGTTCTTTTAAGTGTAAAGTTAGACTGTTTATTTGAGCTTTACTATTTTCTTAATGTGGTATTTATTGCTATAAACTTTTCTATTAAAACCTCTCTTCTGGGCTGCCAGGGTGGCTCAGTCAGTTAAGTATCCAACTCTTGATTTCAGCTCAGGTCATGATCTGATGGTTTGTGAGATCAAGCCCTATGTTGGGTTCTGTGCTGAAAGTGTAAAGCCTGCTTGGGATTCTCTCTCTCTCTCTCTCTCTCTCTCTCTCTCTCTCTCTCTCTCCCCCCCCCCAAATGAAAAGAAATAAGCATTTAAAAACTGCTGTGCTGCATATCATAAGTTTTGATATGTTGTATTTGCATTTTTATTTGCCTCAAGTTATTTTTTGAAATCTTTCTGATTTCTTCTTTGACCCATTGGTTGTTCAGTAACATGCTATTTAATCTCCACATATGTGTGAAATTTCCAGCTTTCTTCTTATAATTAGTTTCTAGTTTCTTACCTTTGTGGTTGAAGAGAGGCTTGATATGATTTTATTCTTAAATGTATTCAGACTTATTTTGTGGCCTAACAATTGATCTATCCCAGAATGTGTTCCATGTACACTTGAGAAAATGTGCATTTGGCTTTTATTGGATGAAATGTTCTGTGAATACCTAAGTATTTAGGTATACTGGTCCAAAAGATATTTTAAGTCCAATGTTTTCTTATTGATTTTATGTCTGGATGATCTATTCACTATTGGAAGCAGGGTCTTTACAATTCTTGTTATTATTGTATTGCTGTCTATTTCTCCTTTTAGGTCTGTAACTATCCGCTTTATATATTTAGATTTCCTATGTTGGTGCATCACAATGTTAAATTTTTTTTTTAAAACCATAGAAATGTTTTTTTGTTTTTCAAGCAATTTGGTTATACCTTCAGAGAAGAATATTACTGGCTGTAAAGGACACTGGCCTATAACAATAGAAGTTGAGAAATAACATAAAACTATCAAAATAACATTTCAAATTTTCATTATAAAATGATAATTTCAAAAGTATATGCACCATTTAGCATGGTTTTATATAGCATATACAGATTAGTTTCCAGAAATAAAAACACAAATATAAGGATACTTAATTTCTAATGTATGGGACACCGGAGAAAATGTTATTTGGAATATTAATTCATCAAAGATACTACTTAGAGCATCATAAAATAGCATGAAATAGGCCATAGAGTAATATAAGTTATTTGTAGCACAGTTACTCAATAAAAATTTTATAACAATTCTATGTCAAGTGCTCCTTTAAATCAGTAAAAATTGAAAAATTTGAATCATAAATGAAAAATTAAAAGTAATATCTAAGAAGCTAATATATATTTGAAAAATGCTCAACATCATTAATCTTTAGGGAAAGAAAAAAGAAAAACTACACGAAGTCAAAAATCACCCATCAGAAGGGTTGAAATTAAAAGATTGATGATGTCAACTGTCAGTGAAGATGGAGAATAATGAGAATCTCCATGCATTACTGATAGGAATGTAATTTGGAGAATCACTTTCAGAAGCTGATTGACATTATTTATTAAATTTTAACATTTTCATTACCTATGGCTCAGTAACTACCTAAAAGAGAAACCCAATGGAAATGCATTTATAAGTGCACAAAAGAACATTTAAAAGTGTGTTTATAGCAGCATTGTGCATATAAACCAAAAGCTGTTGTCCTCAACAAAAGAATAGATAAGTGTACGGTTATATATCAATCTGTTTTACTGTTGGAATAATATGCAGAATTAAAAAATGAACATATTATTGGTATACCATTCATGGATGAGTTTCAAAAACATAATTTTATATTGAGACACAAAATATTGTATAATGTATGATTTTCATAAAGCAGACAAAAATAATCTTTGATAATGGAAATCAGGACAGGGTTACTTTCTAAAATGAGTGAGTAGGTTTCTGTGGTAGTGGTATATTCTATTCCCATATATGTTTATGATTAACATTTTAATATTTATTTAAGTATGTACATATAAAATGTATACTTTGTTTTACTTTAATAAAAATTGTATCTAAAATATATACAAAGTGGAAATTGGTTAACACAAATGGAAATTCTAATCGTCAGAATCTTACTAGAAATTTTAAAAATATACCTCTAAGTAATTTAGAGTTTAAGGGGGTACAAAACCAGTAATACACAAAAGAATTGAAAAATCAAGTGAAAAGAACTTGGCTTAGAAAGCATGTAGAGGACATCCATTTAAGCTATAAAGGTTGAAACCAGAAGAACTAACTACTTACTAGATAAAGCTCAATAAAATTTAAAGAATAATACTGTATCTTCTCACAATGTAAATAGATAATCAATAATTGTAACTACAGCAAAAGAGAAACAAATGCTAGAAATATAAAAACTTACTATTAAAGGGCTTGTGAGTCAAAGAAGAAATTACATGATTTCTTACATGTTTAGGAAAGATTATAATGCAGTATATGCAGTAGTTTTACAGTTATTCTTCAAAATCACTAGGCGTAAGAAATTTTACAGTATTACCAACATAAAATGTGGTAAATATTGTATTAGGAAAGAGATTACAGTCATGAAGAGGTCTTTACTAACAATTAAGAAAGAATAAAAGTAATTGGCCTAATTTCAACATAAAGAGTAGGTTGTCTGTTGTTGATTTTGCAAAATAAATGCAGAATGGGGGAGAAGAGTAATTTTAAAATTAAAGATACTAATTGTAGTATAACATGAAGACAAAATAGAAATTTAAAACATAATAAAAAACTGTATTTTTGGTAAAAAACTAATTGAATATACAAAAAATCAGCAATATTGGTCATGAAATACTGAGACAAATTAATATTAGTAACAATAATAATGTGACAGGGCCCTAAATATTATATAACACAAATATTAAAATATAATCAAATGATACATTTGAAAACTAAGAAAAATAAAACATCTTCTGGAAAAATACAATAATAATACTCAGTATCTAATAATATCAATATAAATAATATCTAATAGTACTCAGGATAAAAATAGAAACTTGAATTCTCTTGGGATTCTTACAGAAATTTAATCATTAGTTTAAAATCCATCCATCAAATTCACTGAGCACAGATATTTTTAAGAGTTTATCAGACATTCAAAAACTGGGTAATGCTGATTATTTTTAGATTATTCCAGAAAATAAGACAAAAGTAAATAGTTTACAATGTGTTTTTGAAACTAGAATTTATTTTGTTACTTAAATCAGAAAATGAATATGAGGTAAATTTTACCATATGATATAAATTATATGCATAGATAAAAATCCTAAACACAAACAAATTGAATAAACAACCATATAAAATAATTATTCTTTATGACCATGTATGTATTCTCATAATGGGAGAAAATCGATTAATATAATGATAAACCTGCACATGTGATTGTTCAAAATAATAGCATAAGAGAGAAAATCTATATGATCATGTTACTATGATATTGTATCTAAATTAATTCCATTATTTTTAAAAAGGCTTATTGACAATCCAGCAATAGATACATAATGCATTTACCTGATAAAGAACATGTGTAGTATTTGTGGGTTTTAATGCTATGTGTGAATTCAGAATGTATGCACACACTTACTTTTTTATTTAATGGTGACATTTCAAGTATATCTTAGAAAACCAGAAATGAAACCTAACATTCTATATTATTTTCTATTCAACATTCTCCTAAAAGTTGTAGCCATTATAATCCAAACTAAAGTCACTATTTGAATACTATAAAATGGTCTATATAGAAAAAAATAGAACTTTACCAAGCTTCTTGGATACATGATTAATAAAACACAAAATCAATTTTTATTATAAACTAGCAAGAATCAGAAAATATATAAGTAGTTGTTATTAAACAAAATAAGGTATTTAGCAATAAATCTAACAAAGGATAAGCATAAAATTTATGAAAAATGTAATTGTATTAAATGACATTGAAGAACACTCAAATAAATATAGAGATATATTCATGAATAGAAAAACTCAGTATATTAAGCATCTCAATTATATTCAAATATACAAATTGTAATGAGGTTTTTTTTTTTTCAGAGAACTAGATGAGATAATTATAAAATTCATACAGAGGTTCAGATAAAATATATTCTGGAAAAGTATAAATAGTTAATAATACTCAGCATAAAAAATAAAGACTTTAAATTGTTTTATAACTCTTATAGAAATTTAATCATTAAAGTCTACCCATCAAATTCACTGAGCACAGATATTTCTTGTGGTTGACTTCTAATTTCATAGTGTTGCAGTTGGAAAAAATGCATGGTATGACTTTGATCATTTTTGAATTTGTTGAGACTCGTTTTGTGGCGTAATGGGTGATCCATTCTGGAGAATGTTCCATGTGCACTTGGAAACAATACATATTCTGATGTTTTAGGATGGAATGTTCTGAATATATCTGTTAGATCCATCTGATCCAATGTATCATTCAAATCCACTGTTTCCTTGTTTATTTTCTGTTTGGACAATCTATCCATTGATGTAAGTAGGGTGTTAAAGTACCCTAATATTATTGTATTGCTATGAATTACTTCCTTTTTATTTGTTATTAACTGCTTTGTCTATTTGGGTGTTTCTATGTTAGGTACATAAATATTTGCAACTGTTATATCTTCTGTTGGTTTGATTATACTTTTTCCTTCTTTGTCTCTTGTTATAGTCTTTGTTTTAAAATACTTTTTCTTCTCATGGTCAGTGAGTTCAAGCCCCACGTCGGCCTCTGCACTGAGAGCTCAGAACCTGGAGCCTGCTTCAGATTCTGTGTCTCCCTCTCTTTCTGCCCCTCCTCTACTCATGCCCTGTCTCTCTGTCTCTCAAAAATGAATAAACATTGAAATAATTAAAGTATTTTTTCTGATATAAATATTGGTACCCCAGTTTTCTTTTCACTTCCATTTGCATGAAAGTGTTTTTCGATTCCTTCACTTTTAAGGTGCATGTGGTGTTACGTCTGAAATGAGTCTCTTGTAGGTAACATATAGATGGGTCTCCCTTTTTTATCTCATACTATTCTGAATGATAGCCTTGCTAGATATATTATTCTTAGTTGCAGGGTTTTGTTTTGTTTTGTTTTGTTTTCTTTTCTTTCAGCACTTTGAATGTATTATGCCACTCCCTTCTGGCCAGCAAAGTTTCTGTTGAAAAATCCACTGATAGCCTTATGGGATTTCCTTTGTATGTAATTGCTTTCTTATCTTTTGGTGCTTTTTATTTAATTTTTTTTCTCTTGCTGTATTTTGGCGTGGACCTCTTTGGGTTGTTTTTGTTGGAGTCTCTCTGTGCCTCCTGAATCTGGACTTCAGTTTCCTTCCCCACATTTGGGACATTTTCAGTTCTTATTTCTTCAAATAAATTTTCAGCACCCCCCCCCCTTTCTCTCGTTTCTCCTTCTGCGATCCCTATCACACAAATGTTATGACCATTATGCTTCATGGTCTCACTGAGTTCCCTTAGTCTTTTTTTTTTCTCTCTTGTTCAGTTTGATTTCTTTCCAATACTCCATTCTCCAGTATTCTCCCCATGTTCTTCTGCTTCCTCTAGTCTACTACTTACTCATTCTAGCATATTTTTAATTTCAGTTATTAAGTTCTTCATCTGTGATTGGTCCTATTTTAAATTGTTTATCTCTTTGTTGTGGGTCTCACTGAAACTCTCCAGCCTTTTCTCAAGTCTGGTGAGTATCTTTATGATAATTACTTTAAATTCTTTTATCAGGAATATTACATATCTCCATTTCTTTTAGCTCTCCTGCTGTGACTTTGTCCTCATCTTTCATTTGGGATATATTCTTCTGTCTCCTCATTTTGTCTAACTTTCTATGTGTTAGGAAATTCAGGTTTCGAAAGCTGACTCCTGCTTTTGAAAGCAGTGGTCTTATGAAGACAAGGTGCTGTAGTATCCTGCAGTGTAATGTTCCCTGTTAATCAGAATCTGGCACTTCAGGGGTGTTTGCTATGTGCGTTGTATGTGGGCTACTCCTGTGGCTGAGCTACATTTGCTTTCAGCCAAATCATCTTCAATGTTTCTCTTTGGCTGTTATAAGCAGGATTTGGTCTCTGTGTTCTTAGTTGGACAATCTGGGGCTGCCTGGTGCTTGAGTTCTATCAGACCAGGCATTTGCCAGAGATGCAGTTACACTGAACTGCATGGTGCTTTTCCTGTGTTATCCCCTGAGAAGATTTCATTGATTGGCAAGGCCTGTAGTGAGACCCAATGTCTGTTCCCAGTCCACTGCTGGAGCCACAATTGGACTGATGTGTGTGGTTTTCCTCCCCTCTCTCTGGAGCATGAGTCACTTTGTTGTGGTGCTGGCCTCTGTCATGGCTGGTTGAACACTGTCAGGCTTATGGCACCACTCTGGGTGGGCTCCAGCTAAGGATTTATTTGAGGGGGCAATTCCACAAGAGAAACATGGGGCTGAGCAAGTGGTGCCAGCAATTCTGCTCATCCACTGAAGGAAGGGACCTGCAGCTGCCTAGGAAAACTGTTGAAGCCTGCTGTGTTGAAGGTGGTGGATCCTATGAAGATTGCAGGGATGGGGCGAACTGTTAGCAAGGAAAGTGGAGAGTATTGTTGGTGTGCTAGTTTCTGCAGTTGTCTGTACATCTCTGCTAGGGGTTGGGGAGGGAAATGGTGCCTGCCAGCTCTTTTCTTCTTGGAGATGTCTATGAAGATCCCTGCCTCTCCAACACAAGCTCTGAAATTAGTAAAACAAAATCTGCTTTGGGTGTACTCCAGGCCTTTTCAACTGCTGCTTCTATGCTATATCTCAACTGGGCTATTTGTTGTGCTGTCTCACTAAGGTGGGAGGACTCTGTCCTCTGGATCTCCCAGAGTCAAACCTGTTGGTTTTTAAGGTTCCGGGTGTTAAGCCCCACTAATTATTAGACCCTTCTGTTTTCAAAGCCAAGTATTATGCAGATTTGTCTTCTCTGGGTGGGTCCCTTGTGCCTGAGGTACCTGTCATAAGGGTCTGCTCTTCTCTTGTGTGGTGCCTCCACATCCTTCCTTGCCATGAACAGTTTCAGAGGTCTGTGTGGCTCCAGACCACACTTCCACCTTCTTATCTCTTTGATGTGACCTTCTCTCTACAATTAGCTGTGGAGTCTGTTCTACCAGTCTTCAGGTCATTTTATGGTTTAGTTACACTAATGTGGTTGTTATCTAGTTGTATCATTGGGAAGAGGTAAGATTAAAATCCTCCTACTCCACTTTCTTCCCCAAAAGTTATAAAAGACATTTTTAAGATGTTCAACCCCATTATTAATCATTTAATTACAAATTCAAACAGCTATGAGATATTTTTTCATACTTACAGTGACAGAGAATACAATATCAAATGTCGGTGAGAATGTCTAACAGTAACCATATTTATTTGTGGTAAAATCAAAGATATATATAGCCTGTGAGCCAGCCATTCTGTTCCTGTGTATACACTAGAGAAACTTAAATCACACAGAATACACATACACAAATGTTTGTAGTATCATCTGTAATAGGAAACAAAACGTGCGTGTGTGTGGGTGGAACCTATGTATGTATGCATTGGCAGAGAATAAAACATTATATTCACATTTCATTACGTGTTCATATAATGAGATATTACACAGAAATGAACATTAATAAGATAACACAGCAGCTATTAATGCTTATGAATTTTACAAACATAATTTTTTCCTGGAATAAAATAAGTTGTTGAGTTACATACCATGAGGTCAACTTCTCTAAAGTTTAGAAACACAAAATAATATCATTGTGTCCTTATAAATGCATATGTACAGAGTAAGGTTATGGAAGATGAATCAGAATCACAAGCATAAAATTTGAGTAGAAATTTCTATTATGGAGTAAAGCAAATAGAGAAGGAACTTCAGCAGTGCTGGCAATGTAAATTAAGTATGGTGATGCGTATACACATGTATATTGTTTTATTCCTTATACACTTTGCATGCATTTAATCTCTTATAGCAATATATTTTAAACATGTATGTTAAATTTCTCTTACCATTCTAACTGCTCCATTTTGAACAGGATTTCATTTACTTCCTTTTTAAAAATATTTACCAGAACTGTATACAATGATACAGGTATTAACAACATAAAGTCTATTATATTCCTTTATCTGTATATATCAATTTTACTAACGTTCTTTTTTTTTTCTTAATTTTTTTTTTCAACGTTTATTTATTTTTGAGACAGAGGGAGACAGAGCATGAATGGGGGAGGGTCAGAGAGAGGGAGACACAGAATCGGAAACAGGCTCCAGGCTCTGAGCCATCAGCCCAGAGCCTGACGCGGGGCTCGAACTCCTGGACCGCGAGATCGTGACCTGGCTGAAGTCGGACGCTTAACCCACTGCGCCACCCAGGCACCCCAGTTTTACTAATGTTCTTAAAAGCAATTTTTTTCTCTTTTATATTATGTGTTTTCTATCTTACTCATCTTGTCAGAATCTTTAAACTTGTTCCATGTGTGTTGATGTGGGTTACCATCACTAGTTTTTCTATAGCTGATTCTGAATATATGCTGGAATTTAAAAATTAGAGCAAATGCTGATTTTGAATGGTAAATAGCAATTCTATGCTGAATGGTGTGTCTTCTGGGAATGGTCAGAGGCTGTCCTTCAAGAGGGTCTCATTATGGTGCTCATGTATTCATGAATTTACCATGGAAGAGGGGCTGACCCTCATATTGGCAGGGTCAGAAAACTGATTATATAATTACACCCATAATAGATCTCTCACTTGTGAAATAACTTAATCAAGCTCTTAAAATTGATCTATAAAAGCAGAACAACAATTTATTCAAAAAAGTAAATAACTTTTAAAAGGAAGGGAATCTTTGACTTGGTATTAGTGACTTATTCTCTCCCTGTAGGCAGAGCCATAATGGAAAAAAATAGCATAGTCAGAAGGTTGTTTTGAGAGCATTTTATAAGGACAAACAGATGAATCTCATATTTGGTGGTATCAGGATAACATAATATGTTTATAAAAATATTAATAATAGTTTTATTAATGTAATATGAATATTTTAAACCCATTAGCTAAGATTATTTCTCTCTTGACCAGGGCTAGAATAGTAGCATCCAGAGTTTGCCTCAGTGACCCTTCTTTTTCTCATGATGGATACTTCATACTTGACCTATCTTTTTAATAAACTATAATTGCATATAACATATTAGTCTTAGGTGTACAACATATTGATTAAATATTTGTATACATTGAGAAATAATCACCACAGTAAGTTTAGTTACCATCTATCACTATACAAAATTACAATTTCTTATACAATGGAATACTACTCAGCCATAAAAATGATAGCTTACTATTTGTAGCCACATGGATTTACCTGGAAGATTTTATGCAAAGTGAAATAAGTCAGATAGAGAAAGACAAATACCATATGATACCACTTATATGTGCAGTCTGAAGCAATAAATTAACAAGCAAAACAAATCTCATACAACCTGAGAACAGATTGGTGGTTGCCACGGAGGGGGTGTGGATTGGAGGTAGGCAAAATGGATGGAGATCCAGACGTACAAACTTCATTATAAAACAAGTAAGTCATGAGGATATAAACATGGTGATTATAGTCAATAATATTGTATTGCATATTTAAAATTTGCTAAAAGAATAAATTTTAAAAGTTCTTATCACACACAAAGAAGACATATTCTGTTTTGAAATAAAACAATGCCGTTAGCCAAATTACAACCAGTCTTTGAAGGCTTGGACCTTGCCTGCATTTCAGGTGACTTTGTACAAATCTGCTTTAATACATTGTGTTGTTTTTCAGATGTAACTCTCATAGGACAGCTGATGGTCTTTGTTTCTTATTTGCATCTAATGTCTGTCATCCAATATAATAGCTATTACTTCCAGTTTTGTGTTGTCTACAATTTTAATCAGCTAACTCATTGATAAAAATGTAAAACAGAGCAGAGGCAAAAACATCTGTTGCATGCTACTAGAATCTGTTTTCTCTCTTCACAGATTTTTCAGTAATTGTAGCTCTTTCTGAACATGATCAACCATTAACGACTCCATTCATATGCCCTGCCTTCCACCAAAATGACTTCTTGTTCCCAAGACATTATGTTACTCCTTGTGAAGTGCCTTTCTGAAATCCAGATGTATGGCATCCAATAAATTTCCCAGACTAATAGCTAAGTAAATTTCCATAAAAGAATGTGTAGTTGATCTGAAGTGATCTAGTCTTTGTGTCCACATATTCTTGGTTAGTTCTTTTTGTTTTAAGAATATAACATTTTTTGTTTGAAACATTATAGTATATACATCTTCTTTCACAATTAGTCACATGTTAAAATTCATATTAATGGCTCTTCTACCCATGCAAGCAGAAGTATAGGAATTATTTGAGATTCTGGACTCCCTTCTCTTTTTCTGCTTTTCACTTTGCCACCGAATCTTGGGTTCATCAGTTCCATTCACTCTGCTGTCTACATTCCTACATAATATCATCCACTGTTTTTTTTAATCTGTAAAATAGATGTTATGGGATTGAATTGTGCCCCTTCTCCCAAAATCATCTCCAAAGTAACTGTATTTGGAGACAGGATGTTTAAAGAGATAATTAAACTTAAGTAAGGACACAAAGGTGGGATCCTAATTTAATGGGACTGGTGTCAATATAAAAAGATGATAAGACACTAGGAGAGCATCACACACACACACACACACACACACACACCCCACACCACAGAGAGAGAGAGAGAGAGAGAGAGAGAGGGAGAGAGAGGGAGAGAGAGAGAATACAAATATGGATTAAACATGAGGGTAGTCATCTGTAAGCCAAAGAGAGAGATCTCCAGAGAAATCCAACCTGAAATGTAACACCTTGATATAGGACTTCCAGAGTCTGGAACTTTGAAAAAATAATTTAGCTGTTAAAGCCATTCACTCTGTGGTATTTTGTTTTGGAAGCTGTTGCTAATAAATGGTAATCTTATATTAAGACTACCTTGTATAAAGCTATCACTTCTTGGTAAATTTCTAATCTCTCATTAATTTAGATTTTTGGTTTCCCACAAATACTTGTGTATGTCAGTGGTATACTTTTATATTTATCGTAAGTAGTGTATCTGGCTTTTCATTTTTGATCAAGACCAATTATATATGTTATCAGTGTGCCCTTGGAATGCACACTGTTGGATACATGACTTGTTTCTTCTTCATTAAAAAATACTTGTGCTGGTATATAAAAATTAATTTTTAATTTATAAACTACTTCAGATAATGAATTATTTCATAATTATTCAAGCAGAAGTAATTCCCTCTCTTTTGAGTGGTGATATTATTTTGTTGTTCTTTTAATTCTGGCACTCATAAATATAATTATTATAATATATTTAAGTGTTTCTTACTTCCTTACTAGATTATATATTCCTTGAGCACAGATTTGGCTTTTCTCACTTCTCCTTTCTTTTACATTTTCTTTCAACTAATAGAATATTTTTTTAAAAAAATTTATATCCATTTACTATTGAGAGAGAGAGAGAGACAGAGCGCCAGCAGGGAAAAGTCAGAGAGAGAGGGAGACACAGAATCTGAAGCAGACTCCAGGCTCTGAGCTGTCAGCACAGAGCCCAACACAGAGCTCAAACTCACAAGCCATGAGATCAAGACCTGAGCCGAAGTCGGATGCTTAACTGACTGAGTCACCAAGCACCCCTCAACTACCAGAATATTTATATACTGTGTGAAATTGGATAAATTTTGATATATATTTTTTAAATTTTATCAACCCATGGTACTATTTAATGTTTTCTAAGAATTTTAATTGAACAGTCTTTTCTAAAGCTTCTGCACACCTAAGAAAGTGTAGATAGATGTAGTAGAGATGGAAAGGACTTTCTATGGGAAGAATTTTTTTGATGTACAAAATGAGCATAGTGGATTCAAGGGAAAGGACATTAGACTATCTGAGGTGGACTTGTCATATTCGTCAGTAAAGGGAACAAATGGGATAGGAAAACATTCTGAAGTGTTAACTAATATTTCCTCTGCAGTTTGTCATATGTTGTGTCAATCCCACATTCCTTCATAGGTTCCTTTCTAATTTATTATCATTTTTATTGTTTTCTATAGTCTAATTCTCCTGGGGTTACCTTGTTGTTTGCTTTCTTGACCCAGTCAACTGTCATTCAACTTCTATTCGAAGGTGGTAAACTGTGAGGCAGATTGTGAGGTGTCAGTATAATAGGTGTAGACCCGTAAAGATGCAAGAACAGCAAGAAAGCAGTAGACCAGAAGACACCAAATCAGAACTTGCCAGATCCAGTTTCAATGCCAGTGTCATGGCACCCTAAAGATCTGTCTGCCTGGTGTACAAAAACATGGTTTACTCCTTTTCAGTAAATCCAAGAATTATTGTACAATAACTTATGATCACAGAGGTGGATTTCCTGTTATTAGAAGTAGGTAGGTGGTTAACAATTATTACAAAAGGAAAAAAAAAGGAAGCGGTCACATTTATTAATATCAAAATCAGATGAATTAGATCATACCAGTTGAAGTACTAAAATAAATATTTCAGCTTTATTTTAGCCATATTAGAGGGATAGTCAGGTTAGAAAACTCTGGGGCGATAAAGAAACGTCACTATCACTTATGATTAAAAAACACCTCTTTTCCTTTATTCTATGGGCATAAAAATGGGAGCCACAGTGATAAAATGAGACAGACAAACACAAATTTAAAACAGTAGAAAACAGATTCCCATCATTATAGTAAGCTACCTCTCCTAATTGTTATTTATTCCCTACAATGGTTATCTATACATACCTGTGACTTAAGAAAATTAATACAGCATAGATAAAATTGTGTATATGTTGCTTTAAGAAGAGAAAATATTTCATATATTATCACAGGATATTTGGGAGGTTTTTGAAAACTCGATGGTTAAAGAAAGTCACTGTAACAGTGAGAAAAGAAATTATTTGAAAAACTCAGAATTCTTGGGGCATCTGGATGGCTCAGTTGGTTAAGCACTGGACTCTTGGCTTTGACTCAGGTCATGACCTGACAGCTTCATGAGTTAGAGCCCCACATCAGACTGTTCACTGGCAGTGCAGACCTGCTTGGGATTCTCTCTCTCCCTCTCTCTCTGCCCCTCCCACTTGCGTTGTCTCTGTCTCTCTCAAAAGAAATAAATAAACTTTAAAATAAAACCTGAGAATTCTAGACACAATGACAGAAATAGAGGAATTTCTATTTATTACTAAACAGGTTAAAAGAAGTATTTCCAAGCAAATATTTAATATGGATGTGCTACTACTGAGGTAATACTAAGACCTCCACTTATCCGAGTTGGAAATTTCCAGTTTAAAAAAATGAAAAAACAAACAAACAACAACAACAAAAAACAGGAGCAATAGTCTAGGTGAATTCTCAAGTATAATTTTTCTCATTATTGTACAATCAGAAATATTGTAGTTACTTTCAGTGGTATTGAAACTGACTCAATGTGTGGTATATGGTATATGTATATAGTACTTCTTAGCTTCATTGAATACAACAGGGGTTAATGTATCTAATGGGTAAAGTGTCACTGTCCAAGATAACATATAAACATTGTAGTCAATCATCATACTCTTACTATAGTTCTATATGTTTCAGAATTCTCTTCCCTATGGTAAATTTTAACTTTGTTTACTACAAGCACTATCTGTAGTCAGATGTTAACTACACGATGTATGTTTAAGGGGTTTCAGGATGGCCATGTATGTACTACTATACAGTTAGAAGGGCAAAAACAGTTCACTGAGATCTTTGACATCACACAAAACTGATTTTGAAGAGTGGGTGAGGTCTAAGCACTAATATTGACTCAAAATTTTAAATCAGATAATCCTGCAGTTTATTATTAAATCCAGTTTAAATGAGGCTAAAACAAATAGAGATTAGGCATATATTAGATCCCTGGATGTAGGGCTAGGGGTATGTTTGGAAATGGAAGGAGCACTAAGACATAAGTTAGATACCCAGGTTCTAGTCCTGATTTCTTTGCACATGATGATTTAACACTGGATAAATCAAGAACATCTCTGATTTTAGTTTCCCAAAACTAAAGATTTTCACTACATGGTATCTAAATTCCATTTTCACTTTTACACTCAACATTAAAATATCGATGCGTTTTGTTTTGAGTTACAAAAGCTTCCAAGTACAAGGAGTCCACTTTCATTTTTTATCATTGGGTGTTATTTCTTGCCATTTCATGTATGCTCTTACCTAACCTTAACAAGATGTGTTATTTTCATGCAGATGTATTGACAATTCATTAACCAACTTCAAAACTTAATTTTTCTCAAATCAATGTATGTGCTATTTATTAAATATGCTAAATTTAATAGCATATTAAATGCTATTTTAATAGCATTTGTTGTGTTGGAACACACAACGAATCTGCTCTGTTTCAGCTCTTAAAATTTAAAGAACGCTGTATAGGGTGAAAGAATACAAGCAAGATATTTGCTTCTGTCCTAATACAGTATTCAGACAAAGTTTCTTTTGTTTTATTTCATTCTGAGTGATTTGGCCTGTATTGAAAAACAGTTCAGAGACTCTCAGATGAGGATAATGTCTGTTGAGGATAACTGATGCTGACTTCCATGGAAATGCTAATTTGGTAGCAGTCGCTGCCAATCAGTTGCCTTGAGTTATTGTTCCAGCACTTCTAGATGCAGTATGTGATCGCTGATGAAAAATCCTCACTACAGTAATTAGACTGTTTTCAAAGAAGAAGAAAGTGCTGTTAACATAGGCTCAGGTAAACAGTTTCAGAGCAGGAAAAATAATCATAAAGAGCTGGAAATGATTCAAACAAAAAAGAGGAGATTTAGAAAATCCTTCTGGGTCTTATTTTGATAAAAGAGAGCATAGGTTGAACAAATTCAGCCTATTACACAGTTTAAAATAAATGGATTCTTCCTGGTTTGTTTATATATGTACTATAGATACAGAATTCAAGGCTGATCATGTATCTATTGAACTCATATGCATTTTTTTAAAAAAAGTTTAATGTTTATTTTTGAGAGAGAGACAGAGACAGAGCATGAGTGGGGGAGGGACAGAGAGAGAGAGAGGGAGACACAGAATGAAGCAGACTCCAGACTCTGAGCTGTCAGCACAGAACCCCACACGGGATTCGAACACACAAACTGTGAGATCATGACCTGAGCCGAAGTCAGATGCTTAACTGACTGAGCCACCCAGGTGCCCCCATGTGTATTTTTAATATAGTATTCAGGTGTAAAAGTTTTAGTTCTGTAATGCTCTTCATTTTGAATGTTTATACAGCTGTGTATTCAAGTTCAAGTATCTTTTCATTTGTGATATCAAAATGTGTTTTTAATCCCACTCAGTGTATTTTTTTTATATTAGACCATATAGCCTTCATCTCTAAAATTATAGATCTGGCTTTTTTATATCTTTCCTAATGCTTTTTCTTAAGTTAGTTATTTGAGAGAGAGAGAGGCAGAGAGAGAGAGAGAGAGAGAGAGAGAGAGAGAGAGAGAGAGACAGAGACAGAGAGACAGAAAGACAGAGAGAGAGAGAGACAAAGAGAGAATCCTAAGCAGGCTCTGCACTGTCAGCCCAGAGTCTGATGCAGGCTCGAACCCACGAAACATGAGATCATGACCTGAGCTGAAATCGAGAGTCAGATGCTTAATCGACTGGGTCACCCAAGTGCCCCATCACTGCTGACTCTTAATTTTTTTAAACTGTTGAATACAGGTAAAATAACTATTTTAATATTGTGTGTTCCTAATTCTAACATCTGTATCAGTTTGAGTTCAGTTTCCATTGATTAAATTCTATCTATCATACTATGGGTCAGAAGTTCTTTTTTTGCTCTTTGAATTCTTGGTAACTTTGATACCTTCTTACTGGATGGTGGAAATCATGATATTCGCCATTGGCAGCTAGATACTTTTGTATTCTTAGAAATATTCCTGAATATATCTGTGTGACATAGTTAAGTTACTTGGAAACAGCTTGATCCTCTGTAATCTTGCTTTCAGTTTCTTTAGGCAGGACCAGAGCAGTGCTTGATCTAACTCTAACATTCCCCATCAGTACAGAGGACACTTCTCTATATTTCCCAAATATACCATGAATCATAGGTATTTCAATCTAACTGTTGGGAACGGGCACTATCCTGGCACCAGGCACTACCACTTCTAACCTACAAGGGAGGTTCTTGTAATTGCCCATATACCTTCACTGATGAATGCTCAGGTGACTATTTGAGAGGTACCACCTCCTGGTCTGAGACTTCTTACTACACGTATCTCTTACCTCCTCAGGACTCTGCCCTTGGCTCTTTCTCCCTGGACTCAGTTTTTGTTCTTCACCTCATAGGGTCCATGGAGCCTTGACTGAGTTCTCTTTTCCTACACTACCACCTGAAAACTTTCTTAATAATGAAGTGGAAAGAAACATAGTGTTCATCTTATTTGTTTCCCATCACTCAAACATCATTGTCTATTATTGTCTTTTGTTTGGCATCTTGAAATTAGAAACAAAACAGAACAAATATTCCACTAACTGCCCAAATAATATTTGGAATACAAGTCCATAAACTGATCATCATGGCTTGAAATCTGAGTTATATGATTCAGGAGGTCTAGATACTGAAGATCCCCTACCAAGAGCACAAACATAATATGAACTTACATCTAAGATCAAAAAACATTCTATCCTAATTCTCATCTGCAGAAACCCTGACTTCTAGGGAAATACCTTGCAAATCTTCCCAAACTCCTTCACATTTACATCTCTATCACTAGCCTCAAAAGGCCTGTGATTATAAAGAACTGGCAAATAACACCTCTGTGACTATATTAACTAAGATCATTAGAAAAACAATCATTAGTATAGTAAATGTTTATACTAGATTGTAGACAATGACAGAATACACTCAATAGCAAGAACCTATACCTATTATTTTGCTTCTAAACTATTTTCCAGAACTTTAAATATCTTAGAACTAGGCAAAAGGAACATACAAATAAACACTTGACCATTCAGCCTCATATTCCAAAATTAATATTTTAAAAGCAATTACATATTTAACTTAACCATGATTGTTTACAAATTATTAGAAAGGTATATAAATTTATGTTTTTATTTTGTAAGTACTTTTATATTTGCCTAAAGAGCAAAAAATGATCAATTGGAAATCATTGTAATATTATTGAGAGACACAACATGTTTAACTGTACAATTCCTACTATCTACTGTAACTATGATTTTCAAGCCTTCCCAGAGTTTAGTAACACACACAGTACACACACACAAAGCACTGTATTCTCAACTATTCTGTGAACGAGGATTTCATCAGAGGAGACAGCTTATCTCTCTCCTGTTTGGGACTTCAGTTGCAAAGACCCAAAGGCTCAGGTAACTGAATGGATGGTGCCTGCAATCATCTGGAGGTTTCTTCACTTTCATGATTGTCAGCTGGTCTGTAATGACTGAAGCACTGAGTTTAACTGGGACTGTCAACAGAATGCCTAAATGTGGCTTTACTTCCTTACAATCTTCATTGTAGCCAGTCTTCTCAGTTCAAATCTCAAGCAAGAGTAATGCAGAGAATAAGTCATCCCTTTTATGACCTAGTCTCTTGAAAGTCACTTCTAACATACTTTTCCTATTGGTCAAAGCAGTCACAAAGTTGCCTAATTCAAAGAAAGGGGGTAGAGACCCTGCAACATCATGGCAGTAGTATCAGAGAATTGTGTGGTTATGTAGATATATAGATGTATAGATATATAGAAATTGATCAGTTTGTGTTCAGTTTCAATTGATTAAATTCTGTCTATCATACTATGGGTCATAAATTCTTTTTTACTCTTTGAACACTTGGTAACTTCTTACTGGATGGTAGAAATCATGATATTTGCCATTGGCAGCTAGATATTTTTGTATTCTTATAAATATTCCTGAATATTTCTGTGTGACATAGTTAGGTTACTTGGAAACAGCTTGATCCTTTCTAATCTTGCTTTAAGTTTCTTCAGGCAGGACAGAGCAGATAAATTAGCTATATATAGATGATAGATATAGATATAGATATAGATATAGATATAGATATAGATAGAGAGATAGATAGAGAGATACAGATAGATAACCCAAAAACAGCCATGGTACTTTAAGTCGTATCACAGGATGTTTAATCAAAATTTGAATTGTCCCCAAAAACAGCTTCTTCACTGTTTTTAGTCTCTTATCTATTTTCTTTTTTCCTTTCTAAAGAACTATAATTTAAAAATGAGAGAGAAGTATTGCCCAATGTGATCACTATTAGAAAAAATGAGATTATTGGGGTGCCTGGGTGGCTCAGTTGGTTAAACATCCAACTTTGGCTCAGGTCATGATCTCATGGTTAGTAGGTTCGAGCCCATGTGGAGCTCTGTGCTGACAGCACAGAGCCTGGAGCCTGCTTAGGATTCTGTGTCTCCCTCTCTCTCTGCCCCCCCCCTCAAAAATAAAATACACGTTAAAAATTAAATACATAAATAAATAAATAAACATTTAAATAAAAAAATGAAATTCTTTAATTGAATTGGGCATCTAGAACCCAGACAGAAACTTTTCATTATTGGCTGCACTAATCTCTCAATATCTACCTTCCTAAATATCATTGTCAGGTTGTTTTAATTTTGAATACCTTGCTTGTCTCATCTATACTGGTCCATATAATCATTATTTAAAGGGATTCAAAAGAAACGGTATTTAGTAAAGTTGTGGAAAAGAAGAAACAGCTACAGTTCCTGGTACTCACTTGCATACATTTTTATTTATCAGAGCAATAAACAGAATCATCAAAAGTAAAGTCCAGGATGTTCGCAGCTATGATTCTGGTCTCACATACTTGTTGATAACAATGTAATGCTTCTGGCTTATAGAAGCATGTGTTATGAACATGTATGAAGATGAAATAAATATATTGTAAAAAATGCAACACAAAATATATATTGTCACATGCCATAGTTCCATGAGATTGTGTTTATGCACTTTTATGTGTGCCAGAGGGTAATGCCAAATACATCATCATTTCATTTTTTATAAACATGCTTATTGTACCTGGTTAAATTACCAAAGGTTATGACCTTGGAAGCTAACAGAACTGATAGCATAATTTGTAATTTTACTGTTTACTTAAAATGTTTACATACATTTTTTTCCTCAAGAGAATATGTTAACTATCCCCATTGCTTACTATGGAAGTGGTCAGTGAGCAGCATGCTAAACAAATAAAGAGTGTAAAAACAATTTACCTATACACACTGGACAGACATGAAGTGCTGGATAAGTTTAAGGATTTCAGTCAGAGAAACAGCTATGACAGTGTGCCCTGAAAAAGGTATATTTGGTTGTCTAGGAAAAGGAAAACTTACAAGTACCACGTTAATTTAAATATTTAATCTGCTGTATCAGTATCACTAGAATTTTAGAATTTTTAACCTGGAATATCCAGTACAATCACCAATAAATAAACCGATGGAAAAATCTAGAAAATTAAAATTAGTTACCTAAAATCAAAAGCTATATATTTGTAGAGCAGGAAATAGAGAAGAGGTTCTCAATAGGTTAGGTTATCATAATTACCTAGGGAAATGTTTAAAACTAAAGATTGCCAGATCTACTTTGCATAGGTCTATTTCAGAAATCTCTCCTACCACTTCCTTAGGATTTAAAAAACTGTAATAGTTTAGGAAGCATGCTATGGAATTACTGTCATTCCAGAAGCCTTTATTCAGCAGCTACCATGTGCTGAGGGTTGGGATTTGGAGTGAGTACAAATAATGAGTGTTAAGCTTCCTGTCCTTGAGGAACTCAGTCCACTGAAGGAAATAGAGAAGTAGACAAATGTTTGCAATTTAATACAGTAAGCACTATGACTGTGTACCAGGAGAGTACTTAAACTAAATTGAGGAAGAGAAGGGCATTGCATGTTCTTGAAGGAGAGACACTGACCTGATTCTTGAATGATGATGGAAAGGGAAAGGCATTTAATAAAGCTGGAGGGGGAAATGACTCTAAGAAAATGAACAGGCTTCAGTAATCTAAAGCCTTTTTGGACCCTTTTATAGAAACTGGCCTTTATCATAAAGAATAGGGGGATCAATTTAAGGTATCTATGCAGGACATTAGTTCATTTTGTGATTTGGAAATGCTGATCTGAATACATCATGAGATTCCATCAGAAGGGTACAAGCAAGAATTTTATTAGAGGAAGCTTTTATTTTGCATAAAATGAATTACATTGTAATACCATTATTGTGTCCTCATTATTGTAGCTTGGTTATGGTGTTAATAACATCTGATATCTGAGTTCTCAATGAATGAAAGACAAACGCAAAGTTCAATTGTGGATCAAACTATACTGCATTAGTTTGCTTTAATTAATAAATACACATTTTAAGTCTTGGTAGAATTTCTATCTCTGGTATACTTAAGCATGCACTTTTGTGCCTTTCCAGTCCTGACTTACTATATTCAATTTCAGACTGAGAAATTGGAACCTGGGGAGCAGAGATATGACTGGAGCTTCTGCTGAACTGCTTATATGTAGATACATGGCATATCTCAGCATAAGAATCCATGAAGCAAGGTTTGGCATGCTGTTTTCCAGGGCTGGCTGACATTTTTAATGCAGAGGTCCTGCCTCCTGATAAGCATAGCCTCTCTAATTTAGGCATTTGCTCTCACTAAACAAATGAGACACTCTTCTTCACAGTGGAAAAGAGAACCTGAAACATTCCTTCAAATATTTCTCTCTTGAGAATTAGGACAGAATTTCTCAAGGTACCATAAGACCATGAAAATCAGCCCTTTTTCCCCAACATTATTTCCATTGTTTTCCCCTAAGATTTTTACCTTCAGAAGCATGTAGTCAACCAATAGTGTGATGTTTCCTTTGGAGTCATACAGCAATAGAATATGAGGGCAGTCTGGCTCCCTAACGTTTTTCTTTTGAAACCAACTCTGCTTCTTTGAGTATCCTTTGAGACTAGCCAAACTAGAATGAATAAAGTCACTACAGTATTTTCAAAGTTGCATTAATATAACCACAATTCTCTCAGGCATTCTCCCTTATAAAGAGTATAAAGAACCGCTAGGTACATTGTGATTATCACATGAGTATACTGAATTTTGAAAACTCTGAAAACACAAGGTAATCCCTCATCATACCTGCCACAGTTTCATGCATTCAGGCAGAGGACACAAGACTCCTAGATCAGAAAAGTGTGTTCACAGCAATGGAAGTAGCCAGAATAAGAGCACTTTTTGCCCTAGTTTCACAGGCCCAATTCCCACAGGGTGACAAAAAGCCTGATCCCGGCACATACAGTGGACGGAGTTAAAGAAGAAGAAATTTGCACTGAGAGAACCTGTAAAGGGTATAGTGGACAGTAAGCATGCCTGCCCTTGCTCCTGAGGGAGACACTCTCTCTCTCTTTCAAGGTTTTAAGTGAATACTCCCCTTCCTTAGTGGGGAGACTTCATTTTTAATGCTATTTTCTATACAGACATTCTTGCAAAGTAAGTTTGCAACAAAGGACAGTCACATGTGTACAACATATGCAGAAATGTGAAAGACTCCTGGGGAATTGTCTCCCCAAATATAGATCGATACACACACACACACACACACACACACACACACACACACACACACACAGGCATAAAATATTTTAGAGGCAGAATAGTGCATTCTTTCCTAAAGGATAGTATTGACCCATTTTTGTTGTAAACAAATTTACAATGTGTACCAAATTTACAAGATTTTAATCTTCTGTGTATGGCTAATAATATTCTAACCCATTTAATTTTCATTTTTCCTTTGAATTTTGTGGTTCTGGCGTTCTAATGATGACGTGTGCATGAAACTTCAACCCCGTGGTCCAGTTAAAATATTTTTCTTAGCTTTAATAAAATCTATGATCGTTTATCTACATGTTTGGTATCATGAATTAGAATCCCTAAGGCTATTTTGTTATCATGTTGTAATGGCCACTGTAATTTCCTGATTTAGCATCCCATGATAGGGAAAATATAGTGTTTGTTAATGCTGTTATTTTATTTTTTTTAATTTTTTAATGTTTATTTTTGACACAGAGAGAGAGAGACAGAACATGAGTGGGGAGGGGCAACAAGAGAGGGAGACACATAGTCTGAAGCAAGCTGCAGGCTCAGATATTAAACATCAGAGAAGGGAGTCTCTTGATGAAGATAGTTGTAGATCCTGTAAAGAAAAAGGATATCAAGAAAAAATGGCCTATGTGAGCTAAGAACTGAAGGGGTAAAAATGGGAGTAATGAGTGAAAGTACTGAGGAGAAATCAAGCACACAGTTTCCACTTGGCCTTAAATTTAGGAGAAACTTCTATATATACAAAAGAATAACTCGTGCAAGAAATTTAGTTGATATAGGTGCTACAATATTGACCTTAACCTTGCAGCTGTACAAACTCTTTTGCAGTCAACAATTACTCTGGTGGTAGGTATCTCCAATAGTTCTCAGACATTCACTGTATCCTGGCCTATATCACTCATATTCATACATTAACCAGAGGATATTCATTCCTCCTTGGCCTTGCTACACTCTCTAACTTAGTAGGGAATAATTACAATATAAGTGCAATTGCCATATTAAATGTTGTCCTGATGATCTCTTCCTTGAAATCCAGGAGGACTCCTCTATTCATAATGTGGTTGTGTCTAATTTGGACCTTATCTTACATAGCCTGTGTCTAAAGCCCAGATTAAATATCTAAGGAAGATAATGGATATCTTTGTACGCAAAGTATTTCCCATTATAGGTAGGATTATATGAATTGAACCCTTAAGAGTATAAATAGGCCCAACAAAGCCTCTAATGAAACTTGGACAATATGCTTTGAAACCAGAAACTAAATAAAGGACTATCTCCTTTAAAACCAGAAGTTTAAAAAGGGGAGGGATTAAAACCAATTTTCAAAGCCTTATAGAAGAGGGACTTATATATTTTACCAATCCTGCTAGTACTATCTTCCAGGCAAGGGTGAAGCAACTCTTTGGCTTAATAACAACTCCTTTGGTAAAACTACAATGAACAATGCTTTGTGGATGGGTTATACCTTAAGAATGAAATAAAAATATATAAAGTGGGATACACTGTAACCCTTTATCATAGGAAAATCCTATCAAGACTGCAGAACTAACTCAAGCTTGCTACATTATATTGGTTAGCTATAGATGAGAAGAATGATATGTGTATTGATAGTGGGTATTCCTTTGAGGTCATCTATGAATTTGGAAAGTTTTAGAAGCAACAGTTTTCTGACCTGAGTGGAAACTCAATTAAGCATGATCAAGAGGTTAGAGAAACTTTGATTGTTTTAATGTATTCTATGGTGGTGGCTATTATAAATGTAGAAATTTGCACAAAAAAAAGCATAGATATGGAAACTAAAAGAAACTTCCTTGCATAGACATGGAAATTAAAAGAAATTTCCTGGCTGATCACTTCCCCAGAAATACTACCATAATAAGATCCTACACCTCATGATCAACCATGAGGCAAAATCTTTGGAAAAACTTAGAGAGTCAGTTTTAAAATGTCCATGATTGTTTTCTTTTTTAAATTTTTTAAATATTTATTTTTGAGAGACAGAGAAAGAGAGAGAGAGGGACAGAGACAGAGACAGAGAGAAGGAGACACAGAATTGGAAGCAGGCTCCAGGCTCCAATCTATCAGTGCAGAGCCTGATGCGGGGCTTGAACTCACGAACTGTGAGATCATGACCAGAACCAAAGTCAGATGCTTAACTGACTGAGCCACCCAGGTGCCCCCATGATTGTGTTCTGATTTGAAAAGTGATAGTGGGAAAATATGACTGCCGAAAATGAAAATAAACTTTGTTATTCTGAGATAGAGATTGAATAGCCCTGGAGAACCTTAGCAGAGACTTGCAAAAAATTTACCTGGAATTACCATCACAGCAAGAACAAATTTGCCACATAACTTACTGAACATTGTTGGGGAAAGTTTATAGAAAAGCCAAATTTGTTTCTGGTGTATCTGTCACCACCATAATAATCCTGATAAACTATAAAGATATGACATACAAAAGCCCAAACTTCAGGACTCTTTTGAACATCTCCAAATGAATTTTCCTACAAGTATCTCCCCATGTGGACTTTGAATACATGTTTGTCATTGTTTGCTTGTTCTTGGGTAGCCTTTCCTTGTCAAAGAGCTACCTCTCAAATAGTAACAAAAAATTGCTTGATTTGTATTACCAAACTGGAGAATTCAAAGCTAACTCTCCAGTGACAAGGACACCTGTGTGATTTAGGTTGTTATCAGAGAGTGTTGCAAAGCTCTGTAACTATTCAGAAAATTCACAGTTTATATAACCCCCACTCTTTATGAAAGGTGTAAAGAATAAGTAGAATTCTGAAAATAAAATTAGTTATATTCTCAATGATGTTCAAACTTCCTTGGCCTAAAGTATTGTAAATTCATTATAATAAAACTCCTATTGGGATGCTTTAAATATCTCATTATGGGTTAATAACCATACTCATTTTTACACTCTATACAAGTATACACAGCCAAATATTTTGGGAGACTCATGCAATGCACTCATTCTTATCAACAGATAGAGGCAGCTTTTCCTCAGCATTCTCCTAAACCATCCTTGCATGGCCCAGTACCTGGAGAAATGGTATTATGGAAGATCCAGTAAAGATTGACAGTCCTAAGCAGGGATGGAAAGAATCCTGTCAAAATACTGTTAGCTATTTTAGCAGTGAAATGGCAAGGAATCAATACTTGCATTTGTATATCTTAATAAAAGAGGACAAAGCCATCCTCTGATTACTGAAAGATAGTCCCTACTAGAAACCTAGAGCTGAGAACTTTTATAAACTGAAACCAGTTTCCATTTGGAGACTGCTTGTACCTAAGACATTTGAATCAAGTAGTTGGCTCTATGAGATACAATTTCTTCCCAAGATACATGGGACAAAGAAAAAAAAAAGAACATGATTCTTTAATCTTTCTTAATATTGCTTTCAGAATCCTTAGTCACCCCTTGAAATAGGTTTAATACCTGGACACAATTTATTCACAAACTTGCTGAAGTGTATATAATAAAATGTATTATGGGATTGGTGAGCATTTTCTTTAGGAGCGACTAGGCTTACCTTGGTACAATTTCTTTGTGATGAATTAGTTGATTTCCTGGGAACTGATTCAACCATTAGGTAACTTTGAAATGGCATATACTGCAACTGGCTAAATAGCTAGAAATTGAAAATCCTCTATAACTTTATTATTTAAAAATTAGGTTCCTATCCCATCAAAACAATACTCCAGGATCTTGCATTAGAGCTAGATTTTTTCTTTTAAAGATAATTGGTGTATGCACTTTCATGGAGATAAAACATGGAGGATGACTAGAGAACAGATGGTGTGCATTGGAGACTGTCTCCCTTCTACTGATCTTATGAGAAATACCTACTTTTGCTTTAAGTGTAATTTACCTTAATGCTACAAATTTGATTTCTTAGGGACATTACTGATTGAGCAGTACCTTACTGTTACAGCACTGGGCCTCATTTTCAGAACTGAAATCCTAACCCCTAAAGTCAGTTCTAGACTATTTTCTTCTCTCCTGAAGCCTCTTTACTCTGTGCTTTATAAGATGTCCATGATGGGGGGAAATTCTCTGTGTATAGGTTAGCAAGGGCAGTTGTACTACATTATGCCTTCTTTGCCCATGAAACCTAATAGGCAGTGATTCAGAATAGAGCCTCTTCAGATAGCACGTTGGCCTTCCAAGGAGGAACGTATACTGTTTTAGGAGAAGAATGGTGTGCTTATATCCATGTGGATCTCTCTGCAATCTTTGATACTAATAAAATGATCTGAAAAAAATTGGGTAATTTGTCTAGTATAACTGTATCTATTCTGAGGACACTTTGAATTGGAAATGGGATCTAGGTTTGTCTTAATTTGGGCACTCTTGGCTACTGGTTTAGAAGCAGACTATAAACTCTGATAGTAATTCTTCTATTTTTCGTCTGTGATGTACTATTTAGATGTGTAGTCTCTATTGCCATAAATGCTTCTGTGTAGCTGCTATGTACTATCAAATGTTCTAAAAAATGATCATCAAGCAACAAGACAGGAAAACATGACATTTGGTGAAAACCATCTCCCAGAACTTGATACACCATTAAGACACCTGAAATAGTGCCGAAGAGCAGGATTGATAATGTCCCCAGGTATTAATAGTACTTTCAAGTCAAGATGGGGAAGAAAGGGGGTACTGTGAGCTGAAACCATCTCCAAATATTCAACTTCTTGTCTACCCTAATGTGATTTTACTATTTGGTTGCATTCATTGACATGATTTTGTGATCTACTGTGTTCTGTAATATAAACATTACTAATCCCTGGAAGATAAGTGTTCCAAATAATTTTATTGTCAATTCAGAAGCTTCATGAAAATCTTATTTAAAAATATGACACTTCTAATCTTTTCAATATATCACATCAAATAACTGTATCATCCAGAAGCTTTTTCAAAACCCCCACCTCAAAATCTTTGTCTTGCTGAGTCTACCAATTCTAGACTATTATATCATGATGCATACTCCCTTTTTGGTTAAAATCCCTTCATCACCTCTTCTATACAGAATTTCTTGTCATAACATTCAAGGTTTCTCAATGTCTTCACGCTCACCTCCCCAGCCTCATATCCTATGGCCCAAGCATCCCCATGTTCCAAAATACTTTTATTTTAGATAGAACCAGTATTTGTTGTCAATTTCATCTCCAAGATTTCACCAACTCTTTTGCAAGCCATTTCTTTTAGCTTTTTATTATATTACCTCCTTTATGACACTATCTCTGAAGCCTTAGGATTACTATCATATACATACACTAATATTTATTAAATTACACTTTAAGGTTGTGTTTATATGTCTGTGTTTCCTGTTCTTTTTGTATTAGTGGATTGTTTGTAAATACTAGAAATTTTGGCAGCTGCACTTGACAGAATTAAGAGTAAAAAATTACTACCCACAAGTCAAGAATAATATAACAAAATATCTACAATATAACAATGTCTCAGAGTGTCTATAAAGGAATCCAGAGTTACTGCACTATTTAATGTTTGCCTTTCAAAACCATGTTGCTTTTAGAGTGGAATGTTTACTGCCCTGAATAAACTCTCTTATGTTCTCAGGAGGCCAAGTTCTTGCATGTTCCAGAAAACACTTTCTGTGACATTAATTTTAGTTTATGCTTCATCTCTTACCTCTGACACAAAGAAGTTGTACTTTGCTCTGCAAACAATATTGCATTCAGTCTGACAGATGTAGCTATAAAAATAGTTGTATAGAGTTTCAAATAAAAATACATGTTATACATCCCTCAGAATTTGGCACATATTTGGAAAGGCTTTAGAAAACACCATTATGCTGTATCATGCTTTGTCATACAATTGTTTAAGACAGAGTTTCTTGAATGCTAGTGTGACTTTTTATTTTTATATTCTCAGGGCTTAATACAGTATTTGGAGTATCAGCAGTTCAAACTGAGTCAAATTCAATATGCATTACCTGTCTTTTGATTTTTAGCTTCATTTGCAATAAGTATATCAATAAAGCTACTGATTTCTCAATGGTAATTTTTTAACAGAAATCTTGTGAACATTTGTTTGAAATGGGTAACAGAACTTCTCAAGTCTTCCCTTGGACAACTTTCAGATATGTGCTTGGGAGTTGCAGTTCACTGAGATTCAACTGGGGGTGCAAAAGAGAGCCCAGGGAGATGCAATTAGTTTTGTTAACAAATGACTAAAAACCACCTAGGCCTTGGTATTATCTGAGTTTTCTCTTAGTTGTGAAGAAGTTGGAACTCTAAAGATAAACTCAAAAGTTTGGAAAATCTCATATTTTGCACAAAATCCAATTATAAAACCTGTAATATGCTAACCCCTTCATCATTCAACCTTATAACAAATATTTACTTTCTACTATATATAAACCACTCCATAAGAAATGTAGCTGATGGGGCTAAGGAACTGAATTTTAAATCTTATTTAATTTAAGTAACTTAAATATACATATTCTCATGAGGCCTGTGTGAGTATATCAGACAGTGCAAGTCTAGATAAAAAATTCTCCCTCCTTTATAAAATTTACTTGTATTCCTTTTCATTTACAACTGCTGTGATTCACATTCCATAATGATCTCTATTTTTAAACAATAACATTAATATACTCACAATTTTTCATATTTTAAAATAAGTTAAATGTGTACATAAATTTAAGTTCTTAGCTTAACTTTGGAATAAACATAACTAATAATAAGTATATTAGTGTGCTCTTAGCCAGTCTTATTTGGGGAGAAATCTTGTCCAGTTATATATACAATATAAACTTTATGTGATTTCCTTAAAGGGAAATATTCCTGTACAAGAAATAGAAAAAAAAAAACTATTTTAGCAGACTTTGATGCATGACTTGTATTTACTCACTGTGTAAATTATGTTAAAAATATCAAGAGACAATCAATGATCAGCTATATTAAAATAAATTATACTTATAAATACTTAATAACTACAATTATATTTTAATCACGGAAATAACCTCATCAGGGAACATACTATCCACGTGATTTATTATTTTTGATGTTCACCAGCTAAGGCAGTATTTTTCTGGTTTCTTTACCGTGGCTTTATTTATTCTTTGTCTTTTTTTTCTCTTTTCTCTTTTCCTAATCCTTCTACTCATTCCTGTTGTATTTTTTATTGCTTGTTGTTCTTGATCTTGTTTCTGTCCTTGTATTTCTTCTTTGCTTGCTATTTTTCATGTTGTCCTTGCCATTTTCCTTGACATTTTTCTTCTTGTTATTCTGTTAACTTATAGTTCCATTTTTGTCCTTGTCCTTATTTTTTTTAATTACTCTTTCACTTCTTTTTCTTTCTTTTTGGTTAAATGTTAGTGTGATTTTGATTTTTCTCTGTTCTATCTGAAGGCAGTTTCTCTTTCTTCAGAAGTTTTTTCAGCAAGAATCTCTCTAAAATTATTTCAGTATATAAGTTAATTGAGAAATTCATTGATTGTATTTTATTAATTCTTTTTATCATTAATAATTGGACAGATCCATAGGAAACAAATAAGTACTCATTGAATAATAAATAGGCTCTCTATCATATAGAGATGTTAGACTATATTGATGTTAGACTATATTGTGTGTTAATTTCATTCCCTTAAACTTTCTAGGATTTACCTTGAGTTTGTATAACTTTATTTAAAAAAAAGCAGACACAGATCTGCATGCACATAATCTCTAATTCCTTGGTCATACTGAAAGTGAAGGACAGAAACGTGAGTACAAGAAAAGGTATATCCCGAAAGCATTCCAATTATAACTTTTGCAAGAATTAAAATCAACCTCTAATATCAATTTAGGTTTGAAATGCTTCTGAGAGTCTCCATTAAACTAATGCTAAATATATCAGTTTTTGCTTCAAAAGCAGGTAGACGTAATTCATTTAAAGTAAGATTCTGGGGGCACCTGAGTGGCGCAGTCGGTTAAGCGTCCGACTTCAGCCAGGTCACGATCTCGCAGTCCGTGAGTTCGAGCCCTGCGTCGGGCTCTGGGCTAATGGCTCAGAGCCTGGAGCCTGTTTCTGATTCTGTGTCTCCCTCTCTCTCTGCCCCCCCCGCGTTCATGCTCTGTCTCTCTCTGTCCCAAAAATAAATAAACGTTGAAAAAAAAAATAAAGTAAGATTCTGTCATTTCAAAAAATGTATAGAACATTTGATAAGTTTTATGCATTCACTAAAGACACGAATCTACTCCAAAGCATATTTCTTAGGTAAGAATATTGACTATATGATAGTATGTAGGTGTGGGAGTTTGGTTTTGCCTTTTTTTATTATTATTTTTAATATTCTCGATTTCTACTGGTTATTCTCACTTCATCTCTATTTTGACTCTAATTTTTCCACCATAAAAATAATGTTAATAGTAATGTGTAATATGGACTAGATATAGTTTAAATGGCTTATAAGGAGGAATTAAGGAATGTATATATAATTTAATCTGCTTCTGATCAATCACTGTCTCCCTCCAGTCATCCACAAACACTAAACTGATTCCCTAAACTCTAATGGAACTAATACCTTCATGCTGTATAAGCCTCTTCAGAAAACTCTTTTCATCACTAGAAAATCAACTATCCCAGGTAATTTACAGTCTTCCTGACTCTAGTTTTATATAAAGCATAGCTGTCTGACCCAGTTTCAAACCTCTTCACATTTCCACTGTTCTCATTAGAACTCGTTTCATCATCTTTACCATTTTATATATTCCTCACCTCCACCATGTGTTTCCCCATCACCTTCATGCTTTAAAATGAACTTCACTTTCTCCTGAGGATACTTCTTCCTTGTATCCCTGAGCTCATTGGAGATCTCTCACATCTTGCCTTTTGCTTTGTTTTGTTTCTAATTCATTCCACGTTCCACAGGAGATATGTAGGGAGTCACTTATCTTCCTTGATTTTCATTGTCATTCCCAAACCATTTCATTTCTTGTTTCCTTCAAATACTATGGATCTTATGAGGCAAATGTCATCAGATTTACATACATAATTTTGTATTTGTAAGTATTTATAAAACTTCCATATATTCTAATTCATCAAAATTCAACTGCCAGAATCTCAGTCTTAACTCTTTCAATATTTCAGTACTCCCTTGGAGTGACTGGATGGCTCAGTCATTTGAGCATCCAACTTCAGCTCAGGTCATGATCTTGCAGTTCATGAGTTCAAGCCCTGCATCCAGCTCACTGTTGTCAGTGCAAGGTCTGCTTTGGATCTCCAGTCCCCTCTCTCTCTGCCCCCTCCTGCTTGTACTCTCTCTCAAAAATAAATAAATCTTTTAAAAAAGTTTTAAAAAATAATATTTCAGTACTCGCTCATTACACAGAATCTTTCCATTTGAACCCTCAGTTACTTTATGACACTTTCAAAGATCTTAAACTCACTCATGATAACTAAAACATTATCATTAACTAAACAGTCTCCACAGTCTTTATACAAATCACTCCTAATTTCTACCTGGTATTTTTCCAAGCTGCTATTGAATCTATCACCACCTTTTTAAAAATTCCTTCATCTCACGAGACTGCCAAACTTTGACCACATCACATCCATCCCTTTGCTACCTATCACCCTCCAGTCATGTCCTTATTTATCTCATTTTCTCCTCCTTGCTACACAAATTCTATCCCTTATTGCTGTATCAGGGTTCAACCAGATAAATGGAACCAATAGGATACATGCATATGCATGTATGGATGTGGATGTGTGTTTATACATGTATGGATGTGGATGTGTGATGCATGTATGGATGTGGATGTGTGTTTATACATGCACACATGCAAATAATGAAAATAGTAAAGGAAGAAAAGTAAAACTGTGGTTTCAGTAAAGCTTTCACCCTTGTTAGGTTTTTAAAAATCATTTAATGCATGCTCTTTTAAAGTAATAAAATCCGAAAACTTTAACAACTAAATTAATGACTTTTTAGGCTTCAACTGCCTAACATGACATACATAACCAATATGTGCCCAACATGCTAATCTGAGTTTCAATTTAGCTTTGTATTTAAGACTATAACTGACAAAGCTTTATAAAAGAACCCCTTGAATCATTACAATTATTCATTGTTTTCTACAATGGAGAATTGATTCCATTTTTAGTATATTACCACTGATGGGGTAATTTTCCTATCAGATATTGGTGTAGGGTAATGAGTAGTTATATTTTAGTAAAATAAAAAAGTATCTCAAATATCTAGCTTTTCTCATGTCTAAAATTTCTAAGAAAATCACAATTTAGTGTTCAAAATGAAAAAATGTGAATCTATCATAATATTTCACATAGTCTAACTAGTGCCTCATTTTTCTTATTAAGCTACCCTCTTCTGGTGATGACACTATATAAGAATTAGTTGTTGTGATGAGCACTGGGTATTGGATGGAAGTGTTGAATCACTATATTGTACACCTGAAACTAATATTATAGTGTGTGTTAACTAATTGGAATTTAAATAAAAACATAATAATAATAATAATAATAATAATAATAATAAATACAAAAAAGAATTAGGAAGTAGGAAGTCTCTGGTCTTGCCTAAAATGAAGAAAGGTGCCATCTCCATGCCAGCCAATTTTCTAATATAGAGAACGAAAAACTCGTAATTAAAATTTGTTTACTACAGAAGGTTTTCTATATTTGAAAATCTACTTCCCTCTGATGTCCCAATCAACCTTGGTCAAGATCTCACTGTTTTCACAATTATATGCCTATCTAGGTGGAGTCTGCTTAGTAGAAAGAAAGGAAATTATTATTTTGTGTTTTTAATATTAATTATAAATAAAACTAGCATTTCTTGATAACTACTCATTTTGTTAAAATTTTGCACTTTTAATATTACTGAATCATAACTAATTTTTTAAACAGAGCCCTGCAAAGCAAGAATTAATTATGATAAAAATAAGTTAATTAACTTACCAAGGGTTAAATCATTCTAAGTCACAGAAGTAGTATTCTCAATAAGGATCTCCAAATATGAATAACACTTTATATTTCAATTACATAAGTATATCCACAATATATATTATAATAATTAAATATTTCAATGAGAGGGAAATGATGACTTATAAATAGATCTTTTAAATAATTATTAAGCTTTGCACAAACTAAAATATTGTAACATTTTTATGTAAACATAAAAATATTTGTAACAAATCTATTGGATTTGGTTTTCTCAGAAATGTTCTGAGAGATGACATTCAAATGTCAGTTAAAATATTAACATAGCAAAGTTATATTTTCCTTTTATTGAAGATTAAGCCATATAGTTCACTAACATATTAGAAATGGAAAACAAATACATGAACATATAAATCTCTCTAAAATTTAAATTAGGTGTCTATATGAATTCTCATGTTTTGACATATATTTAAAGACACTTTAGGAAAAACACATAATATTTACTGTCTCAATTTGAGCTCATGTAAACAAGGAAGTATGTATAACTGATTTGCAATTTGAATGCTCCCCTGAGCACATTCACGTGAGAAAATATCTAGAAGGTGAGTCAGATGACTTGGATCAAACCTGGTAAAATATTTTAATACATAGAGAATTAATTAGTCTGTCCCTAGTGCAGTAATAACTCCTTGTTTGAAAGTTATGAGTATATGGAAGAGTATTAAAATTTTAAGTTTAAATACACAAATAAATAGTAAGGGTGCATATAAGTTTAAAGTACTGTGATCCCTGTGGAAAACAGTCTGGGGTTCTCAAAAAGTTAAAAATAGAGCCACCCTATGATGCAGCAATTGACTACTCGGTATCTACCCAAATAACACAAAAATACTGATTTGGAGGGATACATACACCCCAGTGTTTATAGCAGCATTATCTGTACTAGCCAAAGTATGGAAACAGCACAAGTGTCCATTGACTGATGAATGATTATACACACACACACACACACATACACACACACACATACATACATATATGTATGAGATATTATTCAGCCATAAAAAATGAAGTCTTTGCAACAACATGGATGGGGCTAAATAATGAGTGTTATGCTAAGTGAAGTCAGTCAGAGAAAGACAAATACCATATGATTTCACTCGTGTGTGAAATTTAAGAAACGAACAAAAGGGAGAAAAAGAGGGAGAGAGGCAAACCAAAAAAACAAACTCTTAACTGTAGAGAACAACCTGATGGTTACCAGAGGGGAGGTGGATGAGGGACTGGGTTAAATAGGTATTGAGGACAGCACCTGTTGAGATGAGCACTGAGTGTTGTATGGAAACCAATTTGACAATAAATGTCATAATAAAAAAATAGGTAATGGGGATTAAGGGGTACACCTGTGAGGAACACTGGGTGTTGTATGAAAAATTGTTGAATTTACTATATTGTACACCCGAAACTATATTGTACACCTACATATTACACTGTATGCTAATTAACTGGATTTTAAATAAAAACTTTTTTTTCTGTGTTTATTTTTGAGAGACAGAGAGAGAGCACGAGCAGCGGAGGGGCAGAGAGAGAGGGAGATACAGAATCCAAAGCAGGCTCCAGGCTCTGAGCTGTCAGCACAGAGCCCAAAGTGGGGCTTGAATCCATGAATACCTAGACCATGACCTGAGCAAAACTCAGATTCTTAACCGACTGAGCCACCCAGATACCCCATGTTTTTTCTTTTTTCTTTAGCTTTTTGATATGTGAAACTTTTTTGTGTAGGATGAAAAGTAGTAATCCAGTATTCTTCACCAATATAATTTAATAATTTCAACACAGTTAATGGAAATGTTCATTCCCTATTATGCTGCAATGCTACTTCTATTGTATATCTAGTGCCTATGTAAGCATGGCTGTTTCAGTTTTTATTCTTCTACACTAGTCTGTGTGTTTATACCTGCAGCAACATCACACTTTTATAATATATCTTGATACCTTAAACAGGAATATCTCAGAGATACTGCGGATTCAGTTCCAGACCACAATATGTCGCAGTAGAGTGAGCTTCTCAGTACACATAAAAGTTACACTTTTACTTCACTGTACTCTATTACATGTGCAATAATGTGTCTACAAAGAAGTCTATACCTTAATTAAAAATACTTTATTCCTAAAAACGCTAGCCATCATCTGATCTTTCAACAAGTCATAATCACTTATGACAAATCACTATAACAAATATAATAATAGTGAAAAGGTTTTAAAATATTGTGAGAATTACCAAATAGTGACACAGAGACTCAAAGTGAACAAATGCTGTTGGAAAAATGGTGCTAATAGACTTGCTTAATGCAGGGTTGCTGCAAACCTACAATTTGTTTAAAAAGAAAAAAAGGGGGGAGGGGGAAAACACAGTATCTGTGAAGCAGAATCAAACAAAGCCCCATAAAACAAGGTTTGCCTGTAGAGAGAGCGCCTTCATCTCACTTTTCTTTTCGAGCAATGCTTGGCCATGTTTTGACTTTTGTAGTTCTATAGAATTGTGTTATCAGCTTGTCAAATTCTTCAATAAACCTTTTTGAATTTTGATTGGCATTACATTGAATTTACACATTAATTTGGAGAGAATGTAAATTGTCATGTGGATTTCCCCAGTTCATGAATACCTTATAAGTTTCCATGTTTTGATTCATCTTTAGTCCTAAAAAATGGTTTTATATTTTTCAGAAGAGGTCTTTTAAAACGTTATGAAATAGATCTCAAATTATATCTCAATTTTTATGCTAATTACAATAACCTCTTACAAATTTAATATTTTAACTATTAGATTGCTTCTTTTAGAAATATTGCTAATATATATGGATATAATTTCTGTATATTATTTTGGTGTCCAGAAACTTTTAAAATTCTTTTCTGATTTTGAAAATTATTCTTTAGACAGTTTGATATTCTATCATATATGCTATCATTTGGAAATAATTAAAATTTTGTTTTTGTTTATTTTTCTTAGTACTATTACTATTCTTTGTCCTATGGGACTAACTAGATTCTTTATTGAAAAGATGATTAAAAGTGACAATGAACAGCAAAGTACATCTATAGAATTTTAAAGATGTAGGCTTGGAACTGATGTAGGATCATTTCTTTCATTTTCTGTTAGGACAGGTCACCTGGCCGAGTTTTGGGATTAAGGTATAAGGAAATAAACTCTACCTCTTTAGTGGGGAGGACTGGAATCTCACTGGCACAGGTTATGGATAAAGTGAAGGATGATATTTTTGAGGCCATTAATGTAATCTCCAACAGAATATTTCTTTTCACCAACATTTGAGGATTACTTTTTTCCATGTTTCACCATACATCATAATATTTACTGTAGATTGTGGTTTTATTAGATAGACTATTATGACAAACGGCTTCCTAGAGGCAATTCCCATGACCGAGTTTAGCATTCAGGATATTCTCAGTTATCAGTGCATGTGAGGACACTTGGAGGAAACAAGACTGAGCACAGGTAGACATCAAACTGCATATACCTCCAACAAACTTTGGGTGACTCAGTGGGATTCTCTAAGGAGACATCATATCAAAGTCGTCTCACATAAGGCTAAATCTCCAAGTCATTATACCATTACTGTGATCAATCATAGGATATGGGTTGTCCCAGGAAAACTGTTACTTTGGATGAGGCAATTCTCTGAGCTTTGTAAAATCCCCCCAAAATCTGAGAGTTGAAGACAATCTGCTGACAGCATTTCCAGCTGCTGCAGCAAGATGTGCTTTCTTGAAGGGAAATCTGGTCAAACCATCTCCCAGTCTATAATACCTATATTACATTTAGAAAAACTGTTTCCTTTTCCCAGCTGACTAGCAAAGTTAAATATCATCAAATTGTGCTTTAATACATCAAATTTATCTTTGTGTTATCTTTAATACATAATGAATTTTATCAATTTTTGTTAGAGTTTAGAAAGTCATATTTTTTGTTTAATCCGTTAATGAAACAAATTGAATGAAGCTGCTTGCTATTTTCTAAAATACATTGAACCTTGAATTCAATTGAAATCAATTTTTTTCTTACACTTGTGTCTTTGAGCAAATTCTGGATAATTTCTTCTTACCTATTTTCCATTTAACTACTGGTTTTCAGCCATGTATTAGCGGTAGGGAAGCCTATCAAATGACATTTTACCTTTAATTATTGTGTTTTTCTACATGTAGGAGGTGTGTATTTGTTTTTTTCTCCGAAAGATTTTTTTATAGTTCCCTATCTTGTATTTTCTCTGCTGAAATGCCTATTGCTATGACTTCCCTGCAGCCTTTAGAAGTAGGGAGGATGTGGATTTATTACTAGCTCCTTCTTATTCTATGGATGTAGCCCTTTGTGTCCTAATTTTATGGGGCAGAAATCACCTTATTAGAATTCTTGCTTGGCAGACCTCTACCTTGACTTCTGACTCCTCACGTCCAGTCTCCTGAACACAATTCTGTCAAATATAAAGTTGAGGGCTATTAGTTGGACAAATGCTCTCAGAACAAAAGCAGTCTCTCTATAACCTTTGAAGTATTGCTTTTACTTTGATTTCCTATTGATGTTTATTATATTACTAGCTCTCTGAGGATTTTTTTAATTTAAGCATCTAATCTGCATTTTCGATTGTTGTTATTGAAAGAATTTTATTAAGATAGCCCGTACTACCCATATTACTATAAATAGAAGTCAAATATTTATGTGAAAATCATTACTTAAAGATTATAAAACACAGATTCCATGCAAATAAACCTAATGGTAAAAACAATAAATTCCTCTATCAAACTTCCTAAGATTTGGAAAACTAATGCATCAGCGTCACATGTGAGCTGCTTGCGATATTGAAACATACTTGTATAAGGTACTTATGGGTGTCAAATGCAAATTTACTTTTTACTTCAGATAGAGTATATATTATTTATTTCTCCATATAGTAGAAAAATCCTAGAAAGGATTATTATTTTATGTATCTTATGGATCATTGCTTTTCAAAAGTAGAGTCTCAAGGTAGTGATATTGATTTAATATATCACAAATGGTATTTTAATATGAGAATAACAAATATAGAATGAAGTAAAATAGAAAATATCAGAATGAATTTTCACGAAGTAAGTGTAAGAATTGTATATCATACTTAAGTATCATCTAGATACAAATGTATACACTGGGAATTAAGGTGAAAGTAGTTTTACACTTTGGGTCAAAAAAGTTTGAATGACACTGCATTGATTGCGGAAAAAGAATGAATACTAAAAATTCTATTCCATATATCTTGAAGGAAGAAGACAGTTCTATCTCATTTAAAACTATGGAGAGTAAACTAGTCTTCATTTATGAAATAACAAACCTATAACTTTCTATTATTTAGGATAGTCAAAATAAAATGCAATATACCATGGGGGTGTTAAGTAATTAAGCTGTAGGGATTTAGATTTTATATGTTTGTATTAACTTTGCTGCCTATTTTTTCCTGGTTTTCTACTTCTATCACTAAGGAATAGAAAGGAGATTATGAAACAATGAAATATCCAAATTTATTTTATCAAGGGAAACCAAACTAAAAAAAGAACAAAATAATAACCTTATCTTTGAGAAAAATACAAGGCAGGTAGGCTCAAAAAATATTTTTGTACTCCTTGAGAATTTAATTTATGCAACATCATTTCCTCTGTTACCATGATTAGATTAAAATGATTATAATTGATAAGCTTGTGTATTATATTTGACACTTTCTAGTCTGAAAATTTTCTTAATTTTGATATAAATTAGTTTTAAGGGAGTCAGAAACAAAGATGATTGTATTTTCACAGTGATATATGTGATATACTATGTGTATTGCACATCAGTAGACTAAAAAGTGCTAGGAACAGCAATTTTCAACTTACTCAATATAAGTAATGACTTTTACTGATTGTTCTGCATCCATCCAATACACTGAACTACATTATTTTGTATAGCATATATAAGCACAGTTTATAATTTGTCAGCAGAAACTCATCTTGCAATTAGTTTGCTATACAGAGCTGACCTCATCAGTATTACCTGGAGAATGCCATCTAACATTGACAGCATTCTCTTAGTTAAAGATAGGAACCTGTCAGGGTTTCCATTAAATTTATATTCCCAGAGGTTTGTAACTCTGCTTCTAAAAATGCCACAGGCATAAACTTAGCATGCAAGGTGTTAGCAAGGTAGTTTATTTTAAAAGGGAGGCTGTTTGTAAACTGTGAAAATGTCCTTCAAGTTTAAAAAGGCAGCCAGGAAGTATGAATGTCTGCATAAGAAAGCATGTGTATTAATACCATCTCTGTGTTCCTAGCAATCCTGCTGATGTTAAAATCAGAGAAAGAAAATAATATAGCTACAGTTGACTGGAAATGTCACACTGTTCAGTCAGTCATTGTGTCCTCAGCTGTCCATGTATGGGTTCAGTAAACTATTTTTTTTATTGTAAGCTTATCCCCAAATGAGAATATCAGAATGATATTGCAAACTCTGAGATGAAATTTACCCTTTAAGAAAGAATGGCATGCCTTCACAGAAGCAGAGAGTAGAATGATGATTGCCAGGGGCTGGGGTGGGGTAATGGGGAGATATTGGTCAAAAGGTACAGACTTTGAGTTAAGTTCTGGAGATCTAAGATTCAGCAACTTGATTATAGTTAATAATACTGTCTTGCATACTTGAAGTTGCTAAGTGAGTAGATCCTAAATGTTCTCACTTAAAAAAAAAAAAAGATAACTCTGAAAAAAAGAATGATCTAACTTTTAATCTTTTAGTCCTAGATCTAACACTGTCAGCTAGTAGAAATCAAATTAATGAATATTAATTACTCAAACTGTAAACAAGAATAATGATAATTTCTTACCAAAATACATGTACCAAGTTCCAAAAAAAAGGAATGTAAAATTTACAAACTAGAAAGAGTTATGTTAACACAATGACCCAGGATACCTCAAGCAAGGTGCCTCAACATAGATTTCTATAGCCTAAGTGGGAGGCAGATTTAGACACTGATATTGTTGGAGTTCAGAAGTATTCCTTGTGAGTAGTCTTAAGGCATTCCTTTATTCTGGTTTTTATAATTTCAAGAAAGAGAGATTTTTTTTTCTATTGGTGAATGTTTCTGTGAGAACCCCTAATGCCCACATTAGTTTGTTTAACTTTCCAACCATAGAAGTCATGTGGGTTCACATGGCCAAAACAAAGTTAACAGTCACAAGATTTACTGTGCTAACTGAAATAACCATAAAACAAAATGCACAAGACAATGGTTTTCAAGATAATGGACACCAATCACTAAAGGAAAGTGACTCCATGGAGAATAGAAATAAACAAGGTGAGCTGTACGGTTGTCCTCGTTTACTAATGACAAAGTTTTCAAGCTGCAGTACAGAAAAGGGGAACAAAGATAGAGCCCAGTAATCTCCCTGAATTAAGGAAATGAAACTAAGGATCCAGAGAAAATGAGACACTGTTACAGTCCACAAGGCAGATTATGGGAAATAAGAGAGCAACACAGAGAACTACAGAGACCTGAGCAGATCCCTACCAAGTATTAGGAAGAATATTGACCCAAACATGTATACAATGAAACTACATTAGAGAATCGCCCAAAAAAGTTATTGGAAACAACAAACATTCAGAGCTCACATGAGACCAAGAAAAATACCTATCCACCAATAGTCAGACTAGAATATTTTAAATTCTCATAGCATTGAGTAGAATATCCTTAGGTTTCTTGCCTCTGTACGGAGACTAAATTAACTCTGGAATAAAAACTGCCCATACCTATCTAATAAATTTTTAAGAAGCAAAACCTAAAAATACCAAAGTATTTCAAATTAGCTTAACTGTGTTATACAATAGTATTCAAGAATATTTATGGAAGAAAATATATATATATAATGTTTAACCAAAATTACCAAACATAAAGAGGTAAGGAAATATTCTCTTAAAAAAAAAAGAATCACTCAAACCTGAGAATTTTTATAAATATCAGACTTAGCAGGTGAAGACAATAAAAGTTATTAAAACTGTGGCACCTGGATGGCTCAGTTGGTTAAGTGTCCAACTTCAGCTTGGGTCATGATCTCTTGTGAGTTCAAGCCCCACATCACACTCTGTGCTGACAGCTTGCTCAGAGCCTGGAGGCTGCTCCAGATTCTGTCTCCCTTTCTCTCTGACCCTCCCTGATTCACACTCTGTCTCTGTCTCTCTTGAAAATAAATAAACATTAAAAAAATGTTTTTTTAAGTTATTAAAATGTAACTATATTCCATACATGCAAAAACTTAAATAGATGCATTGAGGGTATAAAAATATTTTAAATTTTTTTTTCAACGTTTATTTATTTTTGGGACAGAGAGAGACAGAGCATGAACGGGGGAGGGGCAGAGAGAGAGGGAGACACAGAATCGGAAACAGGCTCCAGGCTCCGAGGCATCAGCCCAGAGCCTGACGCGGGGCTCAAACTATGGACCGCGAGATCGTGACCTGGCTGAAGTCGGACGCTTAACTGACTGCGCCACCCAGGGTATAAAAATATTTACAAACTATTAGAGATGCAAATGTCAATATCTGAGATATATTTGCCATGGGTAGAAAAATGGCAGATTAATTATTGCAGAGGAAAATGTTAGTTGAAAACTTTACTTGAGAACATAACAAGGGAGACTTTCTAAACATTAAAAAAAGATGTAAAAATCAATAAAATTAAAAGTCCTAAGTGTAATAAAATCTTTGGAAAGAGTAGAGATTGATAGAAAAAATAATTTGAACTAATGTGATTTTTTCTAAACTTGAAAACAATTAACCCACGGATCCAGGAAGTTTAGTGAATCCCAAACACACACAAAAAAATTGAAGTTAATTTCAAGATTGCATCATAGTCAAATTGCATAAAACCAGTGATAAGGAAAAAAAATCTTAAAAACAGCCAGAGAAAAAGACTAATTGCATACAGAGGAACAAAAGTAAGAAAGAAAGCAGATTTTTTTCCAGGAACATTGTAACTGAGCTGACAGTGGAGCAATATCTTTAAATTCTGAAATGAGAAAATTATATCAACACAGAATTCTGCAGACACCTGTAATATCTTTTAATAATGAAAGAAAAATGACATATTCTGAAATTCAAAACTAGGAAAAAAAATCAATCCCTGTCAGGTATGCTGTACAAGAAATGTTAAAGGTATCCTTCAATCAGAACGAAAAATATGCCAGATGTAAACATCGATCCCCAGGAAGGAAAAAGTGGCAAGATAAATGGTCATGATGTGTAGTTGATAGCTAGAAACTTACAACTTATGTGTCTTTAAGGGAAGAATTATTGCTGAAACATAAATAATAAGATATTCTGCAGTTAATGTATATGTGTATATAAAATGTAGGTAAACAAAGCATAAACATGGGAAAGGAGGGAAATGAAATATTTTTGAAATACTCTTATACTATACATCTGATAAAACATTTGCATTTAGGCTGTGATAAGTTAAAGGTATATACTATAAAATATAAAGTACCATTGAAATAAAAAAGTAACCATAGCTAATAAAGTGACAATAGAAAAGGATCATAAAAATACTCAATTCAAGAGCTAGCAAGAAAAAAGGAACAAGGAATATTTAAAGCAACTAAAAAAAATAGCAAAATGATAGACTTAAACTAACCGCATCAATGACAATGTTAGATGTCACTGGCCCAAATCTCCAATTAAAAGGTATAGAATATCAGACTGAATGAAAAAGCAAGAAGAAACATGTACACCTAAGATATAAAGGAAGAAATGGATTAAAAGTAAAATCAGAAAAGCTATAATTTGATTTCAAAATAAAGCTTACATGGCTATATTATCATGAAAAATAGCTATCAGAGCAAATAATGTTACCAGGGGAAAAAGAAATCATTTCATAATGAAAAAGAAGGTAAAAGTAATTAAAAATCCTAACTGTCTATGTACCTATTAACAAACCTTCCAAACACATGAACAAAAACTAAATAGAACTGTTTAAAAAATAGATAATTCTACATTTATGGCCACAGATTTCTATACTGTTTCCAATATTGGTAAAATAAGTGGATATAATATAAGTAAAGACATATAATCTGAATATCACTACCAATCAGATGGACCTAAATGATATTTATTCAACACTCCATACAACAACAGAAACCCTATATTTTTTTGCAAGTGCACATGAAACATTACCAATATGATAAATATATCCTGTGTCACAGAATGAATCTCAATAATATTAAGAAGATTTTACTTAAATATTCTATAAAATATTCTATGAAATATATTCTGTCACCACATGGAATTAAATTAAAAATCAATATATGTATCTTTGAGATATGTCCCATAAATATTTGAAAAATATAGTAATGTAATTCTAAATAGGCCATTGTTCAATTTAAAAAATATTTTGAACTGAATGAAAATAATATATCAAAATTTGTTGGCTCTTGTTAAAACATGCTTTAGGACAAATTTATAGTGCAAAATCCATAGTAGCAATGCACAAAAAGATAGAAGGCCTCCTATCAATAACATCTATACCTTAGGAAACTAGAAAATAAATTATAAATGTAACCTAAGGTAAACACTAATATAGAAATAATAAAAATCAGAGGATAAATCAATAAAATGAAATTTTGAAAAAGAAAACCAAAAACGTATACCTTTCAGATCAATAACACTGATAAACTTTTAGCTAAATATCAAGAAAAACAGTAGGAATACTCATATTACCAATGCCAGAAACAAAAGTATGACATCCCTGTATATTCCACAACCTAAAGAGGATGATAAATAAATATTAAAATCACAGTGAATTCTTTCAAACTTTAAGAAAAATATAATAATGCCAATTCCACACAGAATTTTTCATAAATTTTCAAAATAATAAATATTTTCAATTTATTTTAAAAGACCTAAATTACCCTAATATCAATTATAGAAACAGTTTAGGGGATAACACATTATTATTATCCCATAGAAATATAAATTTAAATGATATAAACTATTTTAGAAAATTGAATCCAGCAGTATAAAAGAAAAAAATATATATCATGACCAACTAGGATTTATCCCAGGAATAAAAGGTTGATTTAATAATCAAAACCATGCATTAATGTATTATCTTATCAAGCTAAACATAAAAAAAAATGTGGTAATTTCAAGAGACAGAAAAAAGTACTTGACAAGTACATCTATTCTTGCTATCTAATATCAACAACGTAGAAATACGAAAGAATGCTCTCATCCTAATAAATTTTATCTTTGAAAGACTCTGTAACTAATGACTCCTTAATGCTAGAAATTACTGCTCTCTCCCTAAGATCAGGAGGAACAGAAGGTTTTCTCCTCTCTTCACTTTTAGTCAATATTGTGCTGGAGATTGTACCTATTGCAACTTAAAAAAAAAACAAGAGTCATACTTATTAGAAAGGAAGAAATCAAAGTTACTCATAGACTACCTGAATATCAGTGTAGAAGGTAATGGACTTTTAAACAAAAAACAAAAATAATAACAAAAAACCCTACAACTATTAAGTTAATTTAGCAAATTTGTAGTGTCAATATATAAAAATCCAGTGTTTTCTATAGACTACTAAAGAATAGTCCAAACTGATTTTTTTTATTTAGAAAAATTTTAATGTTTATTTTTTGAGAGAGAGTCAGAACTTGAGCAGGGGAGGGACAGAGAGAGGGAGACACAGAATCCAAAGCAGGCTCCAGGCTCTGAGCTGTCTGCACACAGCCCAACATGGGGCTCGAACTCAAGAAATGTGAGATCATGACCTGAGTGGAAATGTAAGATCATGATCTGAGCTGAAGCTGGACACTTAACTGACTGAGCCACCTAGGTACCCCCCGCAAAGTGAATTTTAAAAGAGTACAATTTACAATAACAACAAATATATGAAATGCTTAAGAATAAATATTATGAAACATATGCTAAGCCTGTACACTAAAAAGTACAAAACTTTGCTGAGAAATTAGAGAGCCTAAGTGAATTTAATTCTGTTCACGAGGCTGAAGACTCTACATTATTAACATAGCAATTCTCCCCAAATAGCAATAGCAAATCCCAATCAAAATCCTAGCAGGCTCCCCAATAAGCAAATGAAAAGATGCTCAACATCACTAATCATAAGAAAAATTCAAGTCCAAACCACAATGAGATCTCACCTCAGACCCATTAGGATAGTCACTATCAAAAGAACAGAAAAAAACAAATTTGGTGAGGATGTGAAGAAATCAGAACTCTTATGCACTGTTAGTAAGAATGTAAAATGGTGCAACAATTATGGAAAAAGCATAGAGATTTCTTCAAAATTTAAAAATAGAATTACCATATGATTCAGCAATCCTACTTCTGGGTATATTTACAAAAGAATTTTAAAATAGGATCGATCTCAAAGGGATATTTACATACTCATGTTCATTTCAGCATTATTCACAGTAGCCAAGTGGTAGAAACAAATCAAGTGTCCATCAGCAGATGAATAGATAAAGAAAATCTGGCATATACACAGACTATTAGACAACCTAAAAAAGAAGGAAATCCTGTCACATGCTACAGTGTGGAAGAACACTCAGGGATATTACACTAAGTGAAATAACTTGGTCACAAAGGACAGCTACTATATAATGCCACTGATATGAAGTACCTTAAGTAATCAAAATCATAAAAACAGAAAGAAGCCAGATGTTTGACAAAGGTTGGGGGAGAAGGGATTTAATGGGTGTAGTGTTATAGTTTTGCAAAATGAAAAATTTTAGACATCAGCTATGCAAGAATGTGAGTATATTTAATACTACTGAACTGTAGACTTGAAACTGATTAATATAGTAGATTTAATATTATGTTTTTTTGTTCTTGTTACCATACACTCATTCACACACACACACACACACACACACACACACACACACACACACCTCACAAGCTTTCTAGTAGGACTTGAAAAGGTTATTATAAAAATTGATATGGAAATGCAAAGAACTTAAAATAATGAAATAAAATTGAAAAAAGAACAAAGTTATAGAACTAGAAAACTACCTGACTTCAGTGTAAAAGCTGTCTCAAAACTTGTTGTAAATCTATAGTAATCAAGGTAATATAGTTTTATTACAAAGAGAGATTAATAGGTCTATGTAACAGAGAATCTGGAAAGAAATATAGAAATTTATAAAAGATTGATTTTTGACAAAGGTACAATTCAGTGGAGATAAGGTAGTTTTATTTTCAACAAAATGGTGCTGGAATAATAGAAAGTCCATATGAAAAAAAAAAACCTTTAAAATATACCTCACTTTACAAAACAATTAATTAAAATATGGAAAGTAGACCTTAAGGAATGCCCAAAACACTATTTTCAGAAGAAAGTAAAATAAACTGAGACCCCTGGGTGGCTCAGTTGGTTAAGCATCCCACTCTTGACTTGGGTTCTGTTCATGATCTCACTGTTTCTGGGTTTGAGTCCCACATCCCGCTCAGTGCTTATTCTCTGTCTGCTTGGGATTCTCTGTCCACCTTTGTCTCTGCCCCTTCCCCACTCATGCTCTATGTTTCTTTCTCTCTCAAAATAAATAAATAAATGTTTAAAAGCTTTGTGATCTTGAATTCATTAATATTAAAAATATCTGCTTAACAAAAGTCATTGTTAAGAGAATAAGACAATCCACAGATTGGTAGAAAATATTTGCAAAATATATCTGCTAAAGTACTTGCATCATTAACTTATAAAGAACTCTCAGAACTCAACAATAAGGAAATAAAAAACCTGGTTTTCTGTGATCAAAATATTTTAATAGACATATCACAGATGGCAAATAAGGATTTGAGAAGATGCTGGATATGATTAATCATAGGAAAACTAAAATCAAAACCACAAAGAAATAGCACTACCTACTAGAATAGGTAAAATGAAAACAACTGACCACAGCAAGTATCTGGAGAGGAGGAGGAACTGGAACTCTCATTACTAGTGAAAATAAAAAATGATACAATCACTTTAGGAAACATTTTGGTGGTTTATGATAACGTGAAACACATACATACCATGTGTACCAAACATTCTACTTCTAGATATTTAAGAGAAAAGAGGGGCGCCTGGGTGGCGCAGTCGGTTAAGCGTCCGACTTCAGCCAGGTCACGATCTCGCGGTCCGTGGGTTCGAGCCCCGCGTCAGGCTCTGGGCTGATGGCTCGGAGCCTGGAGCCTGTTTCCCATTCTGTGTCTCCCTCTCTCTCTGCCCCTCCCCCGTTCATGCTCTGTCTCTCTCTGTCCCAAAAATAAATAAAAAAAAAACGTTGAAAAAAAAAAAAGAGAAAAGAAAGCATAGACCCAAAGTCTTCGAACTAATGTTCAGAGTAGTTTTGTTTGTTATAGCCCTAAATGGAAAAGTCCCAATGTCCATCAACAGGTGATTGGAAGAACAAATTGTAGTATATACATATAATGGAATACTACTCAGCTGCAAATAGGAATGCACTATTGATACATACTACTGCACTGATGAATATTAAAATAATTATGCTAAGTAAAAGAAGTCTGACAAAAAATGGAATGCATACTCAGTGAATCTACGTATGTAAAATTTTAAGAAAATCCAAATAAAGCTCTTGTAACAGAGATCTGTTGTTGCTTGGAGATGAGGAATTCATGTTCAGTGGGCAGGAAGAAGAGACTACATGGGGTCATGAGGAATTATTTGGGGACAATAGATATGTTCATTATCAGGATGACAGTGATTATTTCATGGGAGTTTACATATGTCAAAATGTATTGTTAACCTTGAACATAAAACTGCCAGGTATTTTACCAGCAAAAATGGGTTTATTCTGGAATAGCAGAGTTGCAATTTGGGACAAGCAAAGCATAACAAAATCAGAGAAAAGAAATGAATGCTCTCTTATGGAGAATATGAGTGAGTTCAGAGAGCTATTATAAACAAAATGTCCATTAAAGTGAATTGGGAATTCAGAGAATGATGGCCATACATTGGCTGTGTTTTATTTTTTTTTATTTTTTTCACATTTTCATTTCTAGTGGAATTTATTATTTCTATAGAAAAGTATGAAAGTTTTCTTTTATCTTCTGTATATTTACTATATAGCTTTCTTGTTATTTGAAAATAAAACATTTTATTTCTGAAAATATTCTTTTTTTTTTTAATGTGGATCCTGAAAAACTTAACAGAAGACCAGGGGGGAGAGGAAGGAAAAAAAAAAGGTTGGAGAGGGAGGAAGCCAAAACATAAGAGACTCTTAAAAACTGAGAACAAACTGAGGGCTGATGGGGGGTGGGAGGGAGGGGATGGTGGATAATGGGTATTGAGGAGGGCACCTATTGGGATGAGCACTGGGTGTTGTATGGAAACCAATTTGACAATAAATTTAATATTGAAAAAATGCCATGAAGAATATATTATATGGAAGAATCATGTGGCCGATAAATGAAAAGTTAAACCAATCCCAGATTATTCTTAATTCTTCTGTTTTATTTTTCTCAAATATATTTTTTGAAAACATTGGCTTTACTTTAACATTTATCTCATTGGCTGGACTGTTGCCAGGGGAGGAGGAATCCTTTCTTCCTCCTGCTGAGGTAAAAAAAAGAAGTAGTTAAAGTAGCATTGACTTGCAAGAGATGAGTTTCTGTTTTCGGTAACCAAATATTGACCAGTAGTAATGCATGAGGTCTCCCCCTTCTGTCCTCTGCACTCCATTTTAGTGATGTTTTCTTTTATTATTTTTCACAGTATCAAATTATGTGCTCTAATTATATGCACTTATCTTTTGTCAATTTTACCTCAATAAATAAGCACAGAAATAAATTAATACAATTTATTGTATTGTCCTAGCTGTAAAATAAAGTTAGTTATTCATAAAATTACAGAAGTGCTAAATCTGGCTGACATTTTGGCTTAATTTTATTATTACTGTTTGATTGTTTGGGGTAGTATTTTGCTTTTCCTTTATTCTTTTTCTCAAACATGTCCTGTAAGTTGAAGGATCCATATGTTTTATCTTTGCTTGCTGTAGCCAGATTTAAATATTATCATTTCTTGTTAAATGCCACCAGTCTATTATAGTTTTGTATATGTATATGCATGTATACATATATATGCATACATATGTGTGTGTGTGTATATATATATATATATATATATATATATATATATATATATAGTGTATATATATTAGCTTTCAAAAGACTCCATGAATATTGTGTGTGTGTGTGGTTCTTTGTGAACATGCAATATCATTTTAAAAGCCAGGATAGAAGATACAAATAGAAGGAGAAAGGAAAGAGGAAGGAAAAAATGAAGGTAGTATTTGCTAAATATTTGACAGATCAAACTAATTGAAGTTACTTTTAATTAAAAGGTAAATTACTAAAGACTATATTTTCTGCATTTAAGACCTAGATTGTTTTAATTGTGCTAAAATGTCTATAACATAAAATGTATTTCAGTGACAAAATTTATTATTTTAATAATAACATTTATTAATGTGGTATATGACATATTTTCTCTGTTCACTTGTCAGTGGATATTTGAGTTGTTTCTACTTCTTTCCTTTTTTAAATAGTGCTGCTATGAATACTGGTATAAAAAATACCTGTTAGAGTTCTTGCTTTCAGTTCTTTTGGGTCTATTCCTAAAAGTAGAGTTGTTCATTTAGTAATAGGTTCATATAGTAATTCTATGTTTCATTTTTTTGAGCAACCACTATTCTAAATTTTTTTTCAATGTTTTTTATTTATTGTTGGGACAGAGAGAGACAGAGCATGAACGGGGGAGGGGCAGAGAGAGAGGGAGACACAGAATCGGAAACAGGCTCCAGGCTCCGAGCCATCAGCCCAGAGCCTGACGCGGGGCTCGAACTCAAAGACCGCGAGATCGTGACCTGGCTGAAGTCGGACGCTTAACCGACTGCTCCACCCAGGCGCCCCCCACTATTCTAAATTTCACAGCAGCTGCAACATTTACATTCCTACCAGTAATCTACAAGTGTTCCAATTTTTGTACATCCTTGTCAACACTTTTTTTTAATGATTTTTTTTAAGCCATCCTAATGGCTGTGAAGTAGTAACTCATTGTGATTTTCAGTCATCTTGGGCTTCTTGTCATGTACTTATTGAACATTTGTGTGCTTCTTTGAAGAAATGTCTATTCCAAGTTTTTTATCCATTTTTTAAATGAGTTATTGTTGAGTTTGGGGGGTTCTTTATACATTCTATCCAGTAATTCTATTGATCACTTATCAGATATGTGATTTGCAAATATTTCCCCCCATTCTGTGCTGATTTAATTCTTAATGATTGGATCACTGTTGGGCTTACTGTAAGCCTGCAAAAGTGCCTATTATTTTTTTTCTCCGATTTTGTCCCCTCTCATGCAGCCTTTCCGGCCTTGATGTTTTTCTTCATGACTAGAACTGCTTTGATTATATAATGGACCAGTTTAGTTCAGATTCAAAAGAGAGGTGAGATTTTTCCACTCTTTGCTCAAACCTGACTACACAGCAATAACTTTAGACAGTATACTTACTATAGCAGAAGGAAACATAAATAAGTCAAATTTCTCTATAAATTTTACAAGGGCTCATAGTTGCCTATTAGAACAATTCCATTTTCTTCATTTGTACTAGTTTTCCTCATTGTACTATTCTTTCCAAATGCATTAAATTCATAAACACATTTACTTGGATGTTCTGTTTCATCACAGCTCTGTTATAACATTCTTAGTATAAAATTTTCTAATGCTTTCAATGATTTCCTTAAGCTATGCTTCCTCTAAATTTTATTCCAGCACATATTTGTTGAGCCCTTTCTATGAGCCCAGAATCTTGGACGGTATGGATGGTTGAATAGAGCACGAAATGTAGTCTGCATTTTCAAGCTGTTAGTCTTAAAGCAATTGGGGCACAATAAAACAAACATGGAATTAAGCAAATAGTATTTTTAAATGCCCACTGTTGAACACACAATGATGTATGATAAGGAAGGTGAAATTTAAGAAGAAATCTACAGTTATAAACCTGACATCATCACTTGGAATATATATGCCCTTAGCATGGGACACCTCTCTGACCTTTATTATGTTCATCTGTAAACTCCATTCCTTACTGAGTGATCTTATTGTGTGATTTTATCTAATTTCTTAAATGTTGACCAATGTATTTTTTATTATTATTATTTTAGTGTTTATTTTTGAGAGAGAGAGAGCACAAGAGAGAGAAGGGCAGAGAGAGACAGGAGACACAAAATCTGAAGTAGGCTCCAGGCTCTGAGCTGTCAACACAGAGCCTGATGCAGGGCTCGAACCCATGAGCCGCAAGATAATGACCTGAGGGGAGGTTGGACACTTAACCAGCTGAGTCACCCAGGGCCCCTGACTTAATTATATTTTATTAGAAGCTTCTACACCAACACCAAACTTCTGTACCACTATGATGAAATCAATTTAATTTTTTTTCTGTTTTATCACATTATTTTGCAATTTTAATACATTTTAATATAGTATTTAAAAATTTTTGGTCTAATATGTTATTCCTTTTAGAATATTTTTTAGAAATCTTAGTGTATTATGAAAGTTGTATTTCTTCCTTTTTTTACAGAAGACAATAAAATGTTGCCAGTTTTACATTAATATCTTTTTCTTTCATCAAATTGCTTCAATAAGTTTAAGAAATGTGACCTTCTGGTTAAATGTCATTTTATCATTGAAAAACAGATATGTAATGTCAGGTATATTATTGTTTATTTAAAATCCAAATAAATACATGTTTTTTTGCCTGCAATCTAGGTGTTCTTTTTGAATTTATCATTGCCTGTAATGTTAATTTGTTTAAAATATTATGGGGGGCGCCTGGGTGGCGCAGTCGGTTGAGCGTCCGACTTCAGCCAGGTCACGATCTCGCGGTCCGGGAGTTCGAGCCCCGCGTCAGGCTCTGGGCTGATGGCTCAGAGCCTGGAGCCTGTTTCCAATTCTGTGTCTCCCTCTCTCTCTGGCCCTCCCCCGTTCATGCTCTGTCTCTCTCTGTCCCAAGGATAAGTAAACGTTGAAAAAAAATTAAAAAAAAAAATATTATGGATCATATAACCTCAGTGAGAAATTTTTATCAGTCAGAAATATAATAATGGCATTGATCCATACTGGCTGTCAGGCTTGAAAACTCTCTCTCTCTCTCTGTCTCTCTCTCTCTCTCTCTTTTGAAATCTCTTTTATAGTTAGTCTAAATTAGTGTATTATGGGAATATGTCTAACTTGACTAAACATGTTTCTCCTGCATTAGCAATTGTTCTTCTAGACATGGCTTTAGAATAAAGGCATGGAATCAGTCCAGTAAGTTTGACAAATTCTGTTTATTCCCTCCAGTAAGAGAGAAATGAATTGTCAAAAGGAGAATTAGAATATGACTCTTACTCCAAATGTTCCATGGCCAAAGAAAAATGTTTGTAGGGAAAAGTATACTTCATGGCTTCATGACAGCTGCCTGTTTGTTTGTTTGTTTCTTTTATTTTTTCTGGAATTGAATGAACATTTCCTTGAAAATTTCATTGCTGTTCCCCAAATTCTTCATACAATATTGTCATTTTCTTGAATTATTCATTATTTCTGACTGCACATTTTCAGTCTATCTACTCTTTGTTTACATATTATGTATTCTATATATTAATGGAATTGCACTGTCATTTGCATTTGTATTAACATAGTGTCAGACAGTCTTTCCTGGCTTGGCCAGTTACTACAGCTCAAAATAATCCTGAAATCTGTGAACTTCTTGTTACTCCATGGTTATCTATTTTTAACAATTCATTTGGCTAAGAAATAAAATGCTATCAATAGGGGGAAAAAGGCCACTATTGTTAAAATAATACTTAGGTGGCAATGTTATAGATCAGATGAAAGAAGGCCAAACTAGGAAGTTTAAGCTCATGATGTGAGTCAGGGAGCAATGCCAAGGATGGGTTGCTTCTCCTTCTTCATGGATAGAATGTTTGATGGATCTGAAATAATGAGATCATCGCCTGTTGTTCCAGAAATTCTTGGCTTCTTCAGCTTTCAGTTATCAGTCTTCTTATCTCATTTCACTTGTCGACAGAAAATCTAGTCATTTTCCAGGTTTGTCTCATGTTTGCCAGTAAGTTCATGATGAGTGTATGTAACGTGAATTGACCTGAGATTCAGATTCTGCCTCAGCCAACAATCTTGTATTTGCCAGCTAGTGAACACATTTGCAATATGTGTTTCCTTTCCTCCCCTAACTCTCCAAGGTGCTGACTTTCACAGTATATTTAAAATTGGACACTCCATTTATTCCCCACAACATTTGTAAAATGTGTCACATTAATGAGACTTTACAAAAGGCTTGTAAATGAATTACAATACCACACACACATAGTCACACATATTTAGACTCCTTTGATGAAGTTTCTCTCCTACCAGTCCCATATCTCCCCAGTCTCTGGTCCCTACATAGGTTTTCCTTGTTCTTTTGAATAATGGAGAACATTATCTCATTCTTATCTCTCTCTTCGACTGGGTCCTCCAGTTCAAACCTCACAATCCATGTGTCACACCACCTGGGCTGCCATGGCAAAATATCTACCAAAACTGGGTGGCAGAGACAATAGAAAATTATTTTCTTACAGTTCTGGAGGCTGGAAGTCCAAGATCCAAGAAATCAGTATGGTTAGTTTGTGCTGAGCACTGTCTTCCCAGCATATAGACTCCAGCCTTCTCACTTGTCTTCACTTGTTGGGGGGATAGGGGGTGAAGGGAAGGTGGGGGGAGAGAGAACAAGTTCTCTGGTATCAGTTTTGTGAAAGAACTAATCCTACAATGAGGTCCTTTATAACCTCATCTAAACCCAAAGACCTCATCTCCAAATCTCCAAATAGCATCACATGGGAGGGTAAGGCTTCTGGGGGGGACACAGTTTAGCCCTTAACACCATCCGTAGATCATTTCCTTTCAGGATGGAAATTGGAATGTCTGTTCTTCTCGGGCAAAAGAAGTTCTATCCCTTATTCATTCTTTTAATTTGACCAGCCTCTGCCAATGCCCTCTGCCATGACAACCAGAATAATCTATTAAAATTATTTATCCTTCTCATTTATATTATAAAATGTTTGTCCTATTGCAAAGTCTGAGACATGTCAGCACGGAACACCACTTTGGGCTGAGTGTCATGCAAGTGCATTCTCCTCTAAATTTCATCTGGCCTGAGGTGACTCCTTTTTCATTCTTTGCCATTGTCCAGTGGCTCCTTCAACTTTACTCTGGATAACTTTTGATAGGAGATACATGAATTGCAAAGAAAAAATAATTCCACAATGAAGAAAATGCTTTATTATGCAGAGTGATTTAAGTGTTTATTGTCTTGAAACTCTACTTGTCATAATGGAATCTTTAATTTATCTTTGAATAGGACGGAGGCCCATTAGAGTGTTTTTGTTTGTTTATTTTGTTTTTTGGTGTTCTTTTTTTTTAAAGACAAAGTGGTAATTTGCTAAAACTAAAATAGGTTTCTGTTTGAAAAACAGGAAGGCAGCTCAAAGCTTAAGTGTCAGTTCTTATTCCTTTCTAAATTTTACATTTTCTAATGATAGTGTCCAATATTAGAGACCTACTAAAGTCAGTGGACAGAATTTTTCTTTAATTGCATGCAAATTAATGTTTTCTTTCTAGTAATAAAATGTTGTAATACCATGGGTTGTCTAGTACTTAGTATAAATAGGTAGCAGGATGAAGTTGTCATTTCCCTTCATGATTATTTTTTCCCCACTGCATGTATTCTCAACTCCCCCCATTTAGCATTAGTTTCTTTCTCAGTTTCACTAATTCCTTCAGGGAAGGAATCAAGAATAAAGAAGTTTTTAAAAAGGTTTGCAGTCTCCTTCATGGATATTATGGTAAAATGGTATTGTGGAAATAGTTACTCTTAATTTAATTAATTCACTGAGTGGGAGAGCGCATGTGCACAAGTGATCATTGCCTTAGAAACTAGGAAATTATTTTCCAGTCATGACAAAAACAAAATAGAGATAACGGTACATGAATAAAATGGTTCTGCAATTCATTTTCAAGGCAAAGCCCTGGGGAGGTAAAGAACTCACAGGGGTCATACAGTTGGAGAATGAGATTGTGCAGAAAAGACAACTGTCCATGATATTTGTGCTGCAAAAGAACCTGAAGTAAGCAAAAATGTCCCATATCTTCAAGTGGTACTAGCCTCATGGAGATAAATAATGGCTGCCTCAGCAAGCACCAGTCTGATGATATCAATTTCCAAGGACCAGAAGGAATAAAGGACTCTTCAGTCTAGAATGGAAGACTGGATGTGACACCTCCTGCAGTTGTCCCACATGGTCTTGCTATCAGGTTACACCCACACCCTAAGAATGGAGATGAAATGCAGGAGGAAAAAATGGGTCAAAAAAATGAATGGAGAATAAATTGCAGGCACCTTAATAGAAAATTTAAATTTTAAGTAGAAATTAATGGAGATGCACTTATTCAATTACTACTTGAAAGCATACTGTGGGATAAAATGTTTAGCAAAATAATCACAACCCCTCTTCATGTTTTTATAGGTTACTAACTTATTAAATAGATGTTAAATACACAATAAATTATCATGGCAATATGTAATAAGTAATAGAAAAAAGTACTATGAGAGATGGGGATTATGCAAGCAAATAGTAGATGGAAATGACCTGGTCAAGACAGACTGGAGATAATATTTCTGGGGAAGTTATATCTGAGCTGAGAAAAAAGAGATAATTGGAAATTAGCCAGTTAAGGTGCTGTTAACTTGAGTGTTTGAAGATTTGAAGGTAGGCATAGGGAAATGGATAGACTTAGAGTAACAGCAAGGACTTTGAGATGAACAGGAGCCGGAGCCCAGAGAATAGTGGGAGAGGAAGATAGGTGATCAGAGGTGAGATCATCAAAGGTGACATTATAGGTTATTTGCTAGAATTTAAGAATTATAGAAATAGTAATGGAAAGGTACAAAAGGGCTTTACACATGACTGGCATGACCAGATTTCTGTTTGTAAAATTTCATCCCAGCTACCCCTACACTCTATTAACAATGGAGAGTGAAAGGCAGTGAACCAGGTAGTATTGAAAGAGAGGATTCAAAGGCTACTACAGTCATTTAGGCAGAGTATACCTTAGTTGTACAGGAGGGAAATAGTGAATGAAAAGAAATAAGGGCAGGTTTGAGTCTATCAGGAAGTAAAAGTGACAGAATTTCATGAATGATTGATTGAATATTGGGAATTCAGGGAGAAGAGGTATTCAAAAGTGACTCATATGTTCCTCTATAAAGAATTGTGTATACGGTGGAAGAGGGCATGATTTAGGCAGAAAGTTTATAAGTTTGAACATAAGACTGAATAGGTCTGGTAGATTATTGTCTCATACAGACTTCGACTTTTACTCTGAATGAAAGGGAAGACTCTTCAGATATTGAGTGGAGAAGAGATATGATCTGATTTAGGTTTTAATGTGATCATGTTGACTATGTATTAAAAGTATACTGGAAGAAGTTTCAAAGCAAAACTTGTACTGAACAAATTAAACAGGTGTCTTAGTCCATTCATGCTACAATAACAAATTACCATTTTGTTAGTAGGAGGCTGGGAAATCCAAGATGGAAACTCTGGCAGCTTAGTAAGGGCCCACTTTCTGCTTCATAGGTGACAGTCTTCCTGCTGTGTCCCTACTTGGTAGAAGAAGTGAGGGAGCTCTTTGGGGTCTCTTGAAGAAGCAGTACATGAGGGTGCCATCCTCATGACCTAATTATCTCTCAAAGACCCCATCTCCAAATACCATCACATTGGGAATTAGGTTTCAATGTGTGAATCTGAGTAGGGGGGGGGCGGGAGGGGGCACTTTAAGTCTATAGCAACAGGCCAAAAGACTTCGTTCAAGACAGTAAGGGAAAGAGGTCAGAACTCAGTCTGAACTTCACTAAAACAAAGGACTGGATAGTTTTTAAGCCCTGGGTTGTGATGGGTAGTGGATGAGGCTGGGATTCTCACAAGCCACTTGTGTTTGATAATTGGGCTCATCTAAAGGAAAAATAGCTATTATCCTATTTTCATGACAGTAGCTAGTTTTACAACTTGGAGCAAAGTGTTCACTAAAGTTAGAAGTTAGTCTTCTACTCTTACATAGAAACTGGGAGATGGGGACACTATCTCCCTTGAAGTTTATATCTCAAAAGGATGGTTCCCAGGTCCCTAACAAAGACTTTCTTAGATTGTAAAAATGGCAACAGACTTTTTTTCACTTTCTTTACTTTTTTTTTATTTTAATTCCAGTACAGTCAACATGCAGTGTGATATCAGTTTTGGGTATACAGTACAGTGATTCAACAGTATCATACATTACCCAGTGCTTCTGAGAACAAGTGTACTCTTGCGTCTGCATCACCTATTCACTCACTCCCACACCCACTTCCCCTCTGGTAACCATCACTTTGTTCTCTGTAGTTAAGAGTCTGTTTCTTAGTTTGTGTCTCTCTCTTTTTTTGTTTCTCCTTTGCACATTTGTTTTGTTTCTTAAATTCCACATATGAGTGAAACCACATGGTATTTGTCTTTCTCTGTCTGACTTATTTCACTTAGCATTATACTCTCTAGCCCCATCCATGTTGTTTCAAATAGCCCTTTTGCACTATTGGTAGAAATGCAAACTGGTGCAGCCACTGTGGAAAACAGTATGGAAGTTTCTCAAAACGTTAAAAATAGAACTACCCTATGGTCCAGTAATTGCATTACCGGGTATTTACCCAAAACATACCAAAAAAAAAAAAAAAAAACCCACCCACTAATAAAGGGATACATGCACCCATATCTTTATAGCAGCATTATTTACAATATCCAAATTATAGAAAAGCTGTGTCCATCAATAGATAAATGCATAGATAAAAGAAGATATGGCAACCAGGTTTTAATAGATTAATATCACAAAGTGACAGAGAAAATTTACAATTAAGATTTTTCTAAAGTAAATGCTATGAAAAAGATGAGATCAGACGCCTTAATTCAAAATGATGCTTGTCCTTGGGGCATCAGGTGGCTTAATTGGTTGAGCATCAGATTCTTGATTTTGGTTCAGGTCATGTTCTTGCTATTCACTGGATCAAGCCCCATGTTGGGCTCCTCACTGACAGTGTGGAGCTTGCTTGGGATTCTCTCTCTCCCCTCTCTCTGCCACTCCCTCAGCCACACATGTGTGCATGCTCTCTCACTCTCAAAATAAATAAACATTAAAAAAAAAACAAAATGAAGCTGAAGTTCAGTTAAGCTGAGGAGGCTGTTAAGGCTTACTTAGTCAAAGGAAAGGGTAGAAGCTAGGATACTTAGTTTTAAAGATGAGATATCCCTGCTCATTCTGTATTTTATCTTCCTGTGTCTGATTATTGGCTCATTATAATTAGTAGGATCATTCACAGGATTTATCTCCTGATATAAGAGATTAGATGTGCATATTGTTCTCCTATTGAAACATTTTTCTGGTCCACCTTCTTGAAATATATATGACCGGGTATTCTTCATTATGGATTTCATGTGTGATGCCCACTTCATATGTTCATGTATATGAACAATATATATTCATAATTATGAAGCACACATACTTTCATATTGATAAATTGCAATATATATCGTAAATGACAGCACTCATCTCATGTAGATCAATAAAAGACACATTGGATATTCTAGTAGATGACAGAGGAATGAAGAAAAAAGCTAGAATTTTAGCAATCAATATAAACCTCAACTATATAATTTTAGATGTGACCAGCCCTATATAACATTCTTCCTTACTCAAAAAGGGAAAATGAATTATGTCATTGTTATCATAAAATACAAATCACATATTTTTAAAATATGTATTCATTGCAAGTGTTATTTAGACCAAGAGTTTTAACACAAGGGTATTATTCTCATTTTAAATGCTCAATAGCCTCATTTGATTATTGATTACATATTTGAGGGTGCAGACACAGAACTTTCCCATCACTGAAACAAGTTCTATTAAAACTGATTAGAGTCATATAAACAGATGCAAGATAAACTTAGAACAACAGAAAATAAAATTCAAGTCTAATTGGATTAATATTGTGACAGTAATAATTGTCTAAATGTTGAAACAGTTAAATCACAGACAAGAGGTATACTAATTGGATTATACAAAGCTGTAAAACCTGCACAAAGTGAAAAGTAACTGAGAAAGTAAAAATAGACTTGGTAAAACTAATATAATTGTGCTAAAAAGCTTATGTATAAATATACAAATATATAGGAAAATTATAAATAATCTAAAGTTTACAATATAAATGTTATGCTAGAATACAAAGAATAAGTGATTTCATGTAAAATAAATAAAGCCCATACTTATGGGAAAATATAAATTATATATAATTTAGGGAGGATTTCATCAATATTATTCATCTCACAAGGGGAAACAATCAAGCATTATATTTTAAAGACGTAAATTCTACTAGCGACTTACCTTTAGGATATAATTTCAAAGGTTAGAGAGTGGTATATGTTTAGAGATGTTTATCACAGATTTTTTTTTTACTACAGATTGGAGTTATCTTGTCCATGTGACAGTTAGGAACTTGGAAAGAAAGGGTTTTGTCCATAATTTGTAAAGGGTATAAAGGAACCTAGTAAGTGAAAAAAAATGCAGAAATATGTACTGTGTTTACAATTATGTAAAATTATTGAACTATATAAACAATAGTAAGAGGACAGTAGAAAAATGAATTTCATAGCCTAGTTGGATTTTATCAAATAATGATTGTTACTATTTTTCTAAAAATATTTATTAAATGTTTAGATTACTGCATGGTGGGCATAGTGCTAATCACTGTATGTCTATTCATTAACTTAATCCTTCTAACAATTCAGTGAAAGAGTTATTATCATTCTTCATTTTACAAATGAGAAAACTGCATATTAGGCTCTGCATCTTGTCCAAGGTCACTTAGTGATATCAATAGCAGAATTTAGGGTTTAACCCAGGTCTCTGTTGCTAAAATGCTGACTGTGCAATTTAAAATAAACAGACAAGAGTTAGACACACTGAAAAATTATCCAAGAACGGGTTAACTCTTTCTACAGCATTGGCTTCTTTTTATTATCCACAGGGATATGGATTTTCCTAATTTTTAATGGTTAAACAAGTCTTAATAAGGTCATATATGAGATGTGAGATGTGGATGTGAGAATAAAATAGTATCTGTTTTCACTTTCTATTGTTGCCATAACAAATCACCAGCAATTCAGTAGCTTAGAACAACACAAAATTATGATCTCACAATGTCTGTTTGTCAGAAGTCCAGGTGGGCTCGCCAAGCATCACAGAAGTGAAATCAAGGAGATAGCAAGGTTATATTTCTTTCTGGAGTCAGTGGGGTGAATCTTTCAGGTTGTTGGCAGGATTCAGTTCCTTGCCACTGTAGAACCAATGTCTCTATTTTACTTTCTGACTACTGGCTAGGGGTCACTTTCAGCTTCTAAAGGACACCTGTATTTTCTAACATCTGGCTGCCTTCAGTGCCATCAATTGTGAGCTGAATTCTTCTCAAGCTTCTAATCTATTCCACTTTCCCCTCACCCTCTCCTTTGTTTCCTTCTTCCATGGAATCTCTCTATCTCTACTACATTTGTCATCTTTAAAGGATCCTGTGATTGACTGCACTGAGCCTAGAATTATCCTGGATAATCTTCCTATCTTAAAGTCAGCTAATTAGCAACCTTGATTCCATCTGTACAGTACCTACACAGCAGTCCAGTTACTTTGTATGTTAAAAATGAAAGTTATATTTTTGGTCACAATTATGTTATAACAATCTTTGAACTATAATATTAGAAGTTTTAATAATGCATATCTAAAAATAACTTTAGAAATATTCAAATTAAGTGGTTACTCAATTTCTAAAATTGAACAATTTTGATCCGTTTCATTTGGAGTTGTAATTACATTTGTATTTTCAGTCACATGACTTTGCTTTTTCCATTGATCTTTTAAATCTACAATGGAGACATCTCAAATTAAATATTTTGTTAGAAGGACCTTGACTATGTTAATTAAAAGGAAATTACACAATGACCTGAGAATTTCACTTAACAATGCCATTCCCTTTCTGTTCTCATAGAGAGCTAATTGACTTTACATATATTAAATGCAATCAAAATAACGACTTAAATTTTCTTCAGTGACTAAGTACACTCTTAACTGCTTGGGTTGATTTGGATGCATTAGGATACCTCACCCTTGGAGAGAACATATTGTCATTTCACAGGAATATACAAGAGTGATAGGAAAACACACCTGGTGGGACTAAGTATTTTTGCTTAAAATATCCACTTGTCCTATTTACTAACCTAGAATGAATTAAACTGCTGGTCCTTGGTGTGAATTCTTTATGTTTGTTTTTATTATAAGACAGAAATTCCTGGTAAACTAAAGTTTCTACCTTATTCTATGTGGAGAGATCAGCCATAATGTTAATTTTCTGTTTTTTTTGGTTTTATTATAGCTCTTCACTCCCTGCTGCCCCCCCCCCCCACACACACACCTTGGAAAAGGCCAAGTGAAAATTATGGTCTTTAATCACCTTATTTTAACTCTAGCTTGGTTCTTTTTTAAAAAAGAATGATTAGAAGGTAAAATGTAATTCCCTTCCTCCAAGGCTATTATTAGTTGCACTAGTATACTCTAATGTGGTATCATTTTGAAAATTACATTCTCCCATGTTCCATCAGTAATGAATCCTAACAAAACTGAGCTAAATTCATCAGCCTTGTTAATCCACTAAAATCCTCTAAGATAGGCAGGGACACAGTTCTGAACACTTGTCTTACATTTTGATGGAAATATATTCTCAAGCCATAGATCTAATTTAAAGTTTAAAATGAATGCCTCCTTTTAAATCAAGACAACTGGGAAGTATGTGACTCTTTGACATAATCACTTTGTAAGAGGGAAACTTTGCCCTTGACTCAAATTGCTTTTTCAGCTTCATCTCTTGCTTCTATCATCTATTCAACAAATACCATGGGTACATAGCTCTGTGCTAGGCAATAGAGATAAAGGGAAGGAAAACATGACCCCTGTTCACAGAGTGTACAGCCTCGTGAAGGAGCTGGAAGAGTGGCTATGCTGTGCTCTAAGAGCTGTAACACATACATACCTGGTCTCATGGCAAACACAAAAAAGAGACAGATATGTCCTAGCCCCACCAGTCAACTTGTCTCTCCTCAAACAACCATGCACATTCCTACCTCTATGCCTCTCACCACATAGCATCGTAATTCTATTATGCGCTTTTCATTGTAAAATTCCCAGAAACATTTCAATTCTGAAGGCAATTTAAAAGACTATATTGCACACGATTCCACCTCCTACCCCAATGCATGCACAAGTACACCTTCCAAAATTGGACTAAAGGTCCATGTCCTCTGCATCTCTAGTGTATCATTTATATCTCCAAGAAACTTAGTTCATAAGTAAAAATAAGAATATAGTACTTCTCTCATTAGGTATTTATGATAAATAAGTATGACTTTGGTAAAAGAAAACAATATGTAAATTCTAATGCATTACAGATCCTCCTCAACTTACAATGGGGTTATGTCCTAACAAACCAATCGGGAGCTGAAACTATAGTAAGACAAAAATGCATTGAATACACCTAACCCGCCAAACATCACAGCTTAGCCTAGCCTACCTTAAACATGCTCAGAACACTTAGATAAACTTACAGGTAGGCAAAATTATTTAGTGCAAAGCCTGTTTTATCATAAACTGTTAAATACCTCATGTAATTTACTCATTTCAGTACTGAAAAGTGAAAAACAGAATGGTTATATGGCTTCAGAATGCTTGTCATCAGTGTGTGGGTTGTTGACCCTTGTGATCAAAAGGCTGACTAGGAGTTGCAGCTCACTGCTGCTGCCCAGCATCATGAAGAGCATCAAAACACATATTGATAGTCTGGGAAAAGAGCAACATTCAAGCAACAGTTTCTACTGGATGTATATCACTTTCATACCATTACAAAGTCAAAATATCATAAAGCAAACCACTATAAATCAGGGACTGTCGATATTTAAATAGATCATACCTGGCCTTTTTCTTTAGATACGTTAGTGCACTTTTTACACTTGATTGAAGTAATTAGAGGACTGCAATCATGCCAGGCTGTTGTTCATTTATCAGCTAACATCTGTTGGATTTTGTACATTATCTCTGCAGACACCCAGAAATTGATTACACACATATCTGTTTTCTTACCTTAAGAAGAGAACACCTCCTTTCATCTATTTTAGTTAAAACAGTTTTCTCCACCTTTACCACAATATCTTCTGGAACTGTATCTAAATGTAGTTGATTTCATTATTACTCATTCTGCTGATGGTCCCCTAAATATGTTTTCTTGCCCCCCAGATCCCCATACCTAATTTTGCGTATGTTACTAATGACCTTCATATGCATAGCAGCTTTTTACATTTACTACCCTTTAAAACAATAACATTTGGCCCAGCTGAACACTTCTTGAAAATGTGTACACCCTGGTTTTCATAAAACTGTAAAGTCCTCATTCTCCTCAGTTACAATTAACTCAACAAATAACTTGAGTTCTTCCCATGCCAGTTACACTTTCTCTGCTACTTTTACAGTTTTCTCTGTCTTTATATCTGACTTGCATCTTGGATCATTTGCCATTTTTTCATGCTTTTTATAACTTCTTTGACAAACCAACTTGCTCTCACGTATAAAAGTATGTATAACATATGCAAATTATTTCAAATGTATTTATTATATGAATTAATAAATTGGGAGGGGGGCTTTTCTGAAGAGTGGAATGCTAACTAAAGGAATACTATAACTAGAAAAATGAATGGATGTTAAAACCACTGGATAAAATCTTGAAGAGGACCAGGATATTTATACCACTTCAAGATATCTCACCACATATTACTTATAAATTACAAAGAATAAAATGTTAACTTTACAGTGGAGAAAACTGAGAAACATCATCTTAAGTATCAAAATTAATATCAACCATAATGGGACACACTGACATTAAGGGACACACTGTCTCTTAATGCAATTCTGTAAGAATGCATGATCCACTATGTGGTATTCTGGATGAAAATGCAAATTTTGAATCATGTGGGAAAAATGATAAACAAGAGAATTCTACAAAACAACCATCTTGTATTTCTGCAAAACAATTCATAGCAGTTACAGAATAAGTGAAATTAAGAACACACAGGACAATATAATAATACAATGCATATTTTTGGATCAAGAAATTGCTGCAAAGTCTATTATTGGGAAAATAACAGTGCATCAATATTAAGTGTCCCGGATTCTTTTTTCTGTGATTATGGAATATAATGTTCTGAAGAGATATGCACTGAAGAGGTACAGAGTTAATTATGTCTATAGTTAGCTCTCAGCGGTTTCTAGTAATGTAAATGTGTGTGTGAACTCACAGAAACAAAGAAGCAAATGTTACATAATATAAACACATGGTGAATCTAGGTGAAGGATTTACAGGTATTTGTTGTACAGTCCTTGCATTTTTATTAGTTTGAATTTTTAAAAAATTAAGATTCAGAAAAAAATGACATATAAGTTAGAAAGAATAGTGAAAATGGTGTCTAATGATTCTGCCATAAAGAAACCTACATACTGAAATAAAAAATAGATACAAAGTATATGAGTGTAATTATAGATTATGGTGAATTTGACAAAGGAAATACATTTTTGCATTGTGGGAAAAACCCTCTTTGGAAATCTTGATCAGGACTTCCATCTCAGAGATTGCACTTGAATTGAGATGGAACCACACAAAGGAAGTGCTTGTGAAAGAGCATTCCCCCAAAAACAAACAGAGAAACAAACACACAAAAAAACCTCAGGTGTTTTACCTATTTAACTCCTTCCCTTCCCCTTATTTTACAGCCACTACAGCTTTGCCATTTCCAAACTGTCAAATAACTAGAATCATACAGTATGTAGCTTTTTCTGACTGGCTTCATCCACCATTTTTTTTCCCCATGGCTTGAAACCTTGTTTATCTTGAGTGCTCAATAATATTGCATCATATGGATGCATCACAGATTGTTCATCCACTCTCTGTTGAAAGAAATCTTGGGTGCTTTCAGTTTTGGGCAATTATGAATAAAGCTACTATACATATTCATAGCTTCTATAAGTATTCAAATCAATTGAGCATGATTATCAGACCATATGCTAAGAGGATTTTTTGGTCATTTTCATATGAAGTCTTTTTTGTTGTTTTTTATTGTTTTTTGTTGTTAATTTTTTTGTTTTGTTTTTGATCTTGTTTTTGTTTCCACTCCAGTATAATTAACATACAGTGTTATAGTAGTTTGGTGTACAATATAGTGATTCAACAATTCTATACCCAGTGCTCATCGTGATGAGTATATGCTTAATCCCCTTCATCAATATCACCCATCCGCCCAATTGGTAACCACCAGTTTATTCTCTGTATTTAAGAGTCTGGGGTTTGTTCGTCTCTTTTTTCTTTAGTTTTCTTTCTTAAATTCCACATATCAGTGAAATCATATGGTATTTGTCTTCCTCACGCTATTTCACATAGCATTATAGCCTCTAGATCCATCCATAACATTTCAAATGGCAAGATTTCATTCTTTTTTATGGCTGAGTATTATTCTATTGTGTATATATACCACATCTTCTTTGTCCAGCCATCTATTGGTGGACACTTGGGCTGTTTCCATATTTTGATTCTTGTAAATAATGCCAAAATAAACATAAGGATGTTTATCTTTTTGAATTAGTGTTTTTGTATTCTTAGGGTAAATACCAATATTGGGATTATGGGATTATATGGTAATTCTATTTTAAAATTTTTAAGTAACCTCAATACTGTTTTCCGCAGTGGTTGCACCACTTTAGATCCCACCAACAGTGCACAAGGGTTCCTTTTTTCCTACATCTTCACCAACACATGTTGTTTCTTGTGTTTTTCATTTCAGCCATTTGGCAGATGTGAGGTGGTATCTAATTGTGTTTTTGATTTGCATTTCCTGGTGAGAAAGTATTTTCAGCATCTTTTCGTGTGTCTTTTGGCCATCTGTATGTATTCTTTGGAGAAATGTATGTTCATGTCCTCTGCCCAACTTTAAATGGATTTTTCTTCTTTTCAGTGTTGAGTTGTATAAGTTCTTTATATATTTTGGATACTAACCCTTTATGACATATATCCTTTAAAAATATGTCTTGCTATTCACTAGGCTGTCTTTTAAGTTTTGTTGATTGTTTTCTTTGCTGTGAAGAATCTTTTTATTTTGATGTTGTTCCAATAGTTTATTTTTGCTTTTGCTTCCTTTGTCTCACAAGACATATCAAGAAAACTGTTGTTCAAGCCAATATCAGAAAAACTACTGCCATTCACTCTTCCAGCATTTTTATGGTTTCAAGTTTTACATTTAGGTCTTTAATCCATTTTGAGTTTATTTTTGTATACGGTGTGGGAAAGCGGTCCAGTTCCATTCTTTTTCATTTTGCTGTCCAATTTTTCCCAGCACCATTTATTGAAGAGACTCTATGCCTTTGATACCCTTGCCTCCTTTGTTGAAGATTAATTGACGATGTACGTGTGAGCTTATTTCTGAACTCTTATTTTGTTCCATTGATACATGTGTCTGTTTGTGTGCCAGTACCATACTGTTTTGATTACTACAACGCTGATTACCCAGTATATCAATGGGACCGTGATACCTCCATCTTTGTTCTGTTTCAAGATTGCTTTGGCTATTCTTTTGTGGTTGCATACAAATTTTAAAAGTATTTGTTTTACTTCTGAGAAAAATGGTGTTGGTATTTGATAGAGATTGCATTAAATCCATAGATTGCTTTGGGTAGTATGGACATATTATCAATATTGTTTCTACCAACCATGAGCATGGAATATGTTTCCATTTGTTTTTATCATCTTTAATTTCTTTGTGTCATCCTCAATTTGTTTCGCCAGTGTTTTACAGTTTTCAGAGTACAGGTCTTTCACTTCCTTGGTTAAGTTTATTCCTAGGTATTATTTTTGGTGCAATTGTAAATTTAGTTTTTTTTCTTACTTTCTATTTCTGCGACTTCATTATTCATGTATAGAAATGGAACAGATTTCTGTACATTGATTTTGATACTGAATTCATATATCAGTTCTGGTAGTTTTTTGTGAAGTCCTTAGGGTTTTACATATACAGTATCATGTCATCTACAAATAGTGAGTTTTCCTTCTTTCTTCCTTTACTTCTTCCTTCCTTCCTTCCTTCCTTCCTTCCTTCCTTCCTTCCTTCCTCCCTCCCTCCCTCCTTCCCTCCCTCCCTCCCTCCCTCCCTCCCTCCCTTCCTTCTTTGTTGGATGTCCTTTATTTCTTTTCTTTGTCTGATTGCTATGGCTAAGACTTCTAATAGTGTGTTGAGTAAAAGTGGTAAGAGTGGACATCCTTATTTTCTTCCTTATCTTAGGGGAAAACTGTTTTTCAACATTGAGTATAAGGTTACCTGTAGGTTTTCATATACGATCATTATATGCTAGATATGTTCCCTCTAAACATACATCGTTGACAGTTTTTATCATTAATGGATATTGTACTTTGTCAAATGCCTTTCTAGAATCTAGAGTTTTTATCTTTTCTCTTGTTGATGTGATCTATCACGTTGATTGATTTGTAAATATTGAACCACACATGCACCCAGGAATAAATCCCACCTGATCATGGAGAATGATTTTTTTTTTAACATACAGTAAAACCTTGGATTGCAAGTAACTTGTTCTTCAAGTGTTCCATAGGACAAGCAAACATTTCTAATAAGTTCTAACTTGATAAATGAGTGATGTCTTGCAACAGGAGTACTATATGACACTGAATGTCACATCACCACAACTGAGCCAATGGTGGTTTTCTCTCTGTGGGATTGTGGGTGATCGCCTCCCATGCTCAGATGCTCAGTCTCAGGCCATGGTGTTTGGCAGAAATCAGTATTTTTAAGAATGTTGGAAGATGCCCACAACTGGCACTAGTATATTTTTGTCACTTCAAAGCACCTATGGACAGTCCTTTGCTTTTCTATTCAAGAATAAGCTTAGGCATGCTTTGCTTCATTCTAGGTCAGGCTGCCTACAGATATAGACCCTTTCCTCTACTGCCTTATTGCCACTTGCATTCAATACAGCATATGACAAGAATTTATTAATATAGTACTGTAGTCAACATCTGTTAGTAACAGTGAAAGTTGTCCTACACAATAACCCTCCTCTCTCTTGTCTCTCTCACGCCAGCCATGAAAGTTTTCAAAGGTAAATGTAGGTTAATTTATTTTTCATCATATTTTGTAGTTTCATTATTACTTTGTATTCTATTAAAGTACTGTAGTCATTTTTATATGAATATTTTGGGGTTGTGGAATGAATAATCTGGGGAAATTTCACTTTGATATATAAGTGCTTTGTATTACAAGCATGTTTCTGGAATAAATTATGCTTGAAAACAAATGTTTTATTGGACTGTTGAATTTAGCTTGCTCATATTTTGTTGAGATTTGCATCTATGTTTATCAGAGATATTAACGTATAGTTCTCTTTCTTTATAGTCACTTTATTTGGATTTCGTGCAAGAGAGAGTGCGCATGCACAATTGCAGGAGAGGCAGAGTGAGAGAGGGAGATAGAGTATCCAAAACAGCTCAAGCCCTTGAACCATGAGATCATGACCTGAGCCAAAGTCGGATGCTTAACTAACTGAGCTACACAGGCGCCCCTCTCTTAATACTTTTAAAATTCTCTCTTTATCATTACTTTTTACCATTTTAATTACTATGTATCTTGGTGTGGACCACCTTCAGTTGATTTTGTTGAGGGGTCTCTGTGCCTCCTGGATCTGGATTTTTGTCTCCCTCCTCAGATTTGGGAAGTTTTCAGCTATTGTTTCTCCAAATACATTTTCTTCCCCCCTTTCTCTTTCTTTTCTTTCTGGGATCCATTTAATGCAAGTGTTATTACATTTCATAATGTTGCTGAGTTCCCTTAGTCTATTTTTATTTCTTCTTATTTTTCTCTTTCTGGTTCAACTGATTGCTTTCCAATACTTTGACTTTCAGGTCACTGATTCATTCTTCTGCTTTCTCTAGTCTACTATTATTCCCTCTGGTGTATTTTTAACTTCAGTTATTGAGTTCTTCATCTCTGATTGGTTCTTTTTAATATTTTCTATCTATTTGTTGAGCATCTCTCTGCAGTCCTTCACTCTTTTCTCAAGTCCGGTGAGTATTTTTTTTGACCTTACTTTATATTCTCTATCAGGTATATTACTTATCTCACTTAGCTCTTTTGCTGTGATTTGTTCTTTCATTTGGGACATATTCCACTGTTTTCTCATTTGTCTAACTCTCTGTGTCTGTTTCTAATGTTTTAAGAAAGTCAGCTACATCTCTGGATTATGAAAGTACTGGCCTTATGAAGAAGAGGTACTATAGTGCTTGCAGTATAATATTCCCTATTCACCAGAACCTGACACTTCAGGGGTATCTCCTATGTGTGTTGCGTGTGTGTTACTGCTGTGGCTGAATTGTGTTTGCATTTAGTCCAGTTATCTGCAGTGGATCTCTATGACTTTTGTGGACAAGATTTGGTCTCTGTGCTGTTAGTGGTCCAGTCTGAGGCCACCTTGGGATTGAGTTCAGTTAGACCAAACATATGCCAGAGCCGCAGTCACACTGAACTTTAGGACACTCTCCCTGTGTTTTCACCTGAGAAGCTTTCATTGATGGGTGGGGCCCACAGTCAGACCAGATGTCTTCCCCCTTCCCAATGCTGAGACCACAGGCAAACTTGTGTGTGTGGTTATCTTCCCCTCTCCCTAGGGCAGGTGTCATGTGGAGTGATGCTGGCCCCTCTTTGGGCTGTTTGCATACTGCCACATTTGTGGTGCTACATTAGATGGGACTCCTGCCATGTGGGTGTTGGGTAGGGTAGGTCTTCAGAGGATCACAGGGTGAGGTATATTATTAGCAAGCTAGGTGGAGAGTATTGATGGACTGGTTCCCACAAGTATTTAGGCTACTGGGAGGGAAGAGAAATGACACCCACCAGCTTTCTTGTTATTGGAGAATCTCCTAATGATCCCTATCACTCCAGCACATGTTCTGAAATTAGTAAATAATTGTTTTTCATTCTGCTGGCTTATGCTGTATCTCGAGTTGCGATGTTTGTTATGCTTTCTCTTCAATGTCAGAGACTCAGTAACCTATTGTCCTCTTCTAGAGCTGAACCTGTTGATTTTTAAAGTTCTGTGTCTTAATCCTCACTGATTGTAAAAATTCATGACTTTAAGCCCCTCCCATTTTCAAAACCAAATGTCAGGAAGATTTGTTTTCCCAGTACAGTTCTCCTATGCCTGGGGTGCCTGGGGTGAGGTCTACTCTTCTTTCTCCATGACTGCAGTGTCCCTTCCTGCCATAGACAGTCTCATGGACCAATTTGGTTCCCAAACAAGTCTCTGCCCATCCTACCCTTTTAATGTGCCCCCTTCTCTACATTTAGTTATGGAGAGTCTGTTCTGCTTGTCCACAGGTCATTTTCTGGTTTATTTACACTGATGTGGGTACTGTGCAGGTATATGTGTGGCACAAGGTGAGCTTAGGATCCTCCTACTCTGCCTTCTTCCCCAAAAGTGCAAAAGTATGTTTTCTGTCAGAGTCTGCCAAACTTTTTTTTTCAAATTTGTTATAACATTTGCATATAAATGAGTTTCAGTTGCTTTTCAAAGTCAACACTTGATAATGTCAACTTTTAAAATTTTCATATGTAACATTCTATAAAAGTGTAGTGGTTTCTCATTGTCGTTTTAGCCTTTTTTTTTGTTTTATTGGAACCCAGGTGCACCAGTCATTTGTGTATTGTCTTATTGCTGCTTTCATATTACAATGGCAGAGTCTAATAGTTGTGACAGAGTTGCATTTGATCTACAAAGACTTAAAATATTTACTATATGGCCCTTTACAGAAAATGTTTGCAGAACTTTGTCTTAATTTATTAAAAAATGCTTTAAAAATATTTATATAAGCTTCTAAAATTATACTTTTGACTTTTAATTATACACTATAATGATTTTAAATAAAATTAATTAAAATTGTACAATTACATTTCTTTACATAGAATTCTAAATAATATATTAATATAAACTTTCACAGAGAATATTCTGCAGATAAAATTAATTTTTACATCTTGTCTTGCTTTTTTTAATATTTGCAAAATAGAAAATTATGCAAATGTAAATCTTAAGGGATATAGCAGAAAGTACTTACAAGAAAAATAGAAACTAAAGGAAATAATATATTTTAATTGTATTGTTAAATTCTGTGTAATAGCTCCATTTAACGATAAACCCATGATACAGTTTTTATTATTTAAATATTAAATAATTAAAAATCATAAAGTTTTCCAAATGCATAAAATAATAAATGGGTAATCCAACATTTTAACTTATTTCTAAGTGGCAAAATTTCTTTGTGTTTTCAGTGCTACCTAGTTCAAAATATCACAAAAGACAAAGATTCAAATATTAGTGGAGTCTGTACCTAACAGGTGCTTATAACAATAGCATTTTCTCAAGGGTACTATATTTCTTATCAAAATTTTGGTGATTTGGGGGAATGTTGCTTATATATATATATAGACTATATTTACTAAATCTGCAGTATCAAATAGTTGAAAATGTAGAGTTTCATATGGTTTCAACTCTTATAGAGTTGTCCATTGAAAAATGCAGATTTGAGGTGCCAAACTCCCTGCATAGTCAAAAGTTTATGTAAAATTTTTGACTCCTCCAAAACTTAACTACTAATAACCTACTGTTGACCTTATTGATAGCATAATTGATTAACATATATTTTCTATGTTTTATGTATTGTGTACTATATTCTTACAGTAAAGTAAGCTGGAGTAAAGAAAATATTATTAAGAAAATAATAAAATAAAATGCATTTGCAGTTCTATACTGTATTTACTGAAAAAAATCCACATATAAGTGGACTCATGCAGATCAAACACATCTAGTTCAAACCCATGTTGTTCAAGGTTAAAGAGATAGATATATAGGTGATACAGTTTGATATTTTGGAAAAACAAATCACCCAAAAAGCTGACATATAGTGACTCAACATGCCACAACCATGAACTAAAGATAGAATGATTATTTTGAAAAACAATGATAAGTTACAAAAATATAAGTGATGTGTCTTGGCCACAGACCTTTAGAGCAAACAGAAATAAGTCCCATTTTCAGCACCTGAGAATTTGAGCATTTATCTTGAGAAAAAGCTTGAGATAGTCTGGATTTAAAAATCAACATTGAAAATAGCTCTATTTTTTCATATAGTAACTATGCCCATAAATGGTCATCAAGATTTAGAATACCATAAATATTTAATTGCTTCTATTGTCACACTTGCCATTTAACATGCACATTAAAAATGGGTAGAATACATCAAACATGGGCAGCGGCAATCTTCCTTAACAGAAGATTGGTTTAACTAAGCCTACCACCAACATACCATCTGTTCTGCAACTCTTCTTAGATCAAGACACAATAGACTTAAGCATATGGACTGTAGGTTGTGAACATGAAAGGATTTTGAACATGTTAGCTTTCTTTTTTGGATTTCTGTTTTGTTTTGCTTTTGATTGTTGTGATTTGTTTTGTTTTTCAACAATGTATGCTTTTATGTCTCGGGGGGTAATTTAAATATTATCCTAATTGAAGGATAAGTGAAACAACATGCCTTCTAAGGATATTTAAGGATATTTGTTTCTTAATTTGAGATTTGGCAACAACTGATTGGGTTAGCTAAAAATTCCAAGCACATTTTCCCTACCCCCAGCTCTTCAGAGTTAAACTTAATATGTTGACAACCATTGCTGTTGGAACAAAAGTTGTTCTCTTTGCATACCTTTTCCATATTCCCCTTGCCTTCTTAGAGTTCAGAGGTCCAAGGGCACAAATGCTATATATGGCTATATGATATTGTCTTACCTGCAGTAAAATAGCAGTGATCATGAAGGTACTATCTAACACTAATCCTCTGCTTATTCTGTATCACATGTTGTCCTAACTACCTTATAGATACTAATTCTGTGAACATGTATGTTAGATATTGGTATTATAAAAGCCCATTTTATATGAATGGGAAGAAGGAGAGAATAGCTCTTGAGCCTAATAATTGGAAGATACCCTAAAGTACTTAGACAAAACATATGAATCTTATGTTCAGCATAGTCAAAAATCAAAATGGAACTTTAGGCAATTTAGATAATGAAATTTTGAACCTTAATATCAAGAAATATGTTATTAAGTTTTATTATGTGGAAAGCAATATTTTGATTACAAATCAGGAATGGCATTAGGCTGGACTTGACATAGAAGTATTGCACCTTCTCTCTGGTTCTCATCGAACTAGACATTTGCATCCAAATGAAAGCAACTTACTTTATAGATCTGTATAAAATAAAATTAAAAAAAAAACAGAGGAAAAAGATGAGATTCATTGATGCACTGTTTTATTCTGTCTAGTCAGGAGAAATCAGCATTTTGATTACCAAATTGTTCCATTCCCATCGTTTTTTTCCCATGATCAGACATAAATGGCCACTTCTAAAATATTCTTGTCAGTGTTTCCTATCATTTCAGATGTAAATGTAGTCATGACACTTCCTTGTTACTAGTTTGCAAGTCTGCTAACCTGAACAGCTTTCACAAAGTTGGTTCCGCCTATCAGTCAAACAAGACAAGAGAAAAACAAATTTCTGGAGACCCTAGACAGAAGAAGAGAAAGAACGAAAAAGTGAAAGAGACATGCAACATCAAATTCAAAAGATGTGGAAAGCTTTCTTGTTTATAACATCAGTTTCTGTCTGTCAGATTTAAACTAGTGCTTCCACCTAAAAGACCTAACATGTAATAGGACAGCCCATGCTATTGAAAAGGGAAAATAAAGCCTGAGAATTTATGCCACTATAACAAGTACGAAAAAAAGATCTTGAACCTCAGTTGAGTTTGGCTTTCTTACTTTTTAGTTTTGCTACTAAGAAACAGTTGTTTAACACCTGTGCCTTGGTTTCTGCCTCTGAAAAATGAGAATTATAATTATATGTGCCACATAAAACTTGCTATGTAGATTAAATTAATTAATACAGGCAGAATACTTAAAAACATTCTCTCCAATGTAATAAGTCCTCAGTAAATAACATTTATTAACAACATTACTATTTTTTGGAGTTCAGGTCAATATGTTTTGGAAGAAATGATGAGTCATAAGAAGTTATAAGAACACAATAAAGAAATGGAGTGTATGAGTAAAAGTAATCTAACGTCTAAGTTCACCTTCTTAATCTTATACCATTTAAAAAGTTTCATTTAGATTTAAAATTGCCATGAACTAAGGATTTCACTTAAACTAGAATTTACATGAATTATTAATGAAGTTTATAGTTAAATTAAAAAAATATTATGGTTATATTATCACTAGTGGGCTGAGAGATTTCACATAGGAAAGAGAATTTTTTTTAAGTTTACTTATTTTGAGAGAGAGAGGGAGAGAGTACATGTGCCAATGGAGAAGGGGCAGAGAGAGAGGGAGAGAATCACAATCAGGCTTTTCTGCACCATCAGTATGAAGCCTGAGGTGGGCTCAGTCCCACTACCATGAGATCATGACTTGAGCTGAAATCAAAAGTTGGATGCTCAACTAACTGAACCACCAGGAGCCCCATAGAAAAGAGAATTTTTAATTAGTAATTTCTGCTTTAATATCTGCAAAACTTTTTTTAAAAGTTGCATAGGCTACTTCCCTAATGGTAAGATTTAAAATAACTAAAAAACAGGGCACCTGGGTGGCTCGGTCAGTTAAGCATCCAACTCTTGATTTCAGTGCAGGTCATGATCTCACAGTTCATGAGTTCATGCCCCACATTGGGATTCTCTCTCCCTCTCTCTCTGCTCATCCCCTGCTCATGCTTACTCCCTCTCAAATAAATAAACATTACAAATATAAATAAAATAAAATAACTGAAAGACATATTAGTTATCTATAATACCTCTTACTTGGGCTGCTGTCATTTCTTATATTCTTGCTTATCCTACTTTTTTGTTTGTTTGTACCATGAAAGTCTGAATGAACCTAATTAGATCATAAGTAAATGATAACACTTATGAATATGCTAGTAAAGGGTTATTTAAGGGAGAAAGTAAGAGAATGTCATTTAAAGTCCCACAAAAAACGTAACTAGATTTTTAAAAATTTTTTTAATGTTTGTTTATTTTTTGAGAGAGAAAGAGACAGAGCATGAGCAGGGGAAGGGCAGAGATAGAGGGAGACAGAATCTGAAACAGGCTCCAGGCTCTGAGCTGTCAGCACAGAGCCAGACACAGGACTCAAACTCATGATCCATGAGATCATGACCTGAGCCAAAGTACAACACTTAACTGACTGAGCCACCCAGGCACCCATAACTTGAACATTTTAAAAAAGTTTTTCTGGTGATAAAAATATGTGAAAAGTTAATATAATTTACAAATATAAATGAAAAGAATAGATTAGTATAAAACTTTAGAGAAATGGTTCAAATTATTAATATACAACTTAATATTAAATCTAATACTCTAAAGATACATATTTATATTACTAATAATATACCATTTTCAATAATTATCTTAGCCAAAGTGTAAAAAAGAGAATTATCTTAGCCAAAGTGTAAAAAGTGAAAAATTAAATAGATTCCCTTCTAAACTGATTTGCAAAATTAAAAATCTTAAAAGTAATTATAATTTGAATCATATATTCTTTAGTTATTGATGATCTTTTAAATAATTATAAATATAAATAATGATTTAAGCCAAGACATGTCTATTACAATTTAATATATAGTAACAAAATTGAATGTTTTGAATACATACAAAATTGAATACTTACAAAATTGAATGTTTTGAATACATAGAAAAGCCTTTTAATATGTATTACTTTTTTCCTTGTTGAATATTAGGAAACTCAGAAAAGAGTGAAGGAGAAAATAAAAACTGCCAAAACCTTTGCACCTCTGCTCTTTAGGGCTAAATAAATATTTAGGTCCATGTATATACACATACATATATATGTATGTATATATATGCATGTGTATGTATGCTATATATGTATATATTTGTGTAGGTATATACATATATTTGTGTATATGTATTCTTTCAAAGTATTTTTAAAATGTGTTTCCAATTTTATTGAGCAATAATTGATATACAAAAAAAGTACATGTTAACATATATAATTTGATGAGTATGGACTTAAATAGACATTTCTCCAAAGACCTACAAAGGTTAGAAGGTATATGAAAAAGTGTCAACATCAGTAATCATCAGAAAAATGAAAATCAAAACACAATGAAATATCACAATGCATCTGTTAGAATGACTACTATACAAAAATTAAAGATAACAAATGATGATCAGGATGTGGAGAAATTGAGATCCTTGTACAGTGTTGATGGGGCATGTAAAATGGTACAGACTCTACATGTAACCATATAGATGTTATCAAAAATATTAAAAATAGAACTGTCATATAAACTACTGTTCCCTCTCCTAAGAACATATTCACAAGAATTGAAATCATGTTCTTCAGGAGTTGTCTACACTTTCGTGTTTATTGCAATATTACTCATAATAGTCAACATATGGAAACACCCTAAATGTCTATCCACAGATGAATAGATAAAGAAAATGTGTATATACATAAAATGGAGGATTATTCAGTCTTCAAAAGTAAATTTTTTATTGAAGTGTAATTAACACAATGCTATATTAGTTTCAGTTGTACAATATAATGCTTTAACAATTCTATACATTTCTCAGTGCCCATCAAGGTAAGTTTCTCTTCGGGTGCCTGGGTGGCTCAGTTGGTTGAGCATCCGGCTTCGGCTCAGGTCATGATCTCATGGTCTGTGAGTTCGAGCCCCGCATCGGGCTCTGTGCTGACAGTTCAGAGCCTGGAGCCCGCTTTGGATTCTGTGTCCCCCTCTCTCTGCCACTCCCCCACTCATGCTCTGCCTCAGAAATAAATAAACACTATTATTATTTTTTAAAGATAAGTTTACTTTTCATCCTCTTTATTTCTCCCATTCACCTCACCTCTGGCAACCCTATATATCTCTATATTTAAGAGTCTACCTTTTGTTTGTTTCTCTGTTTTCTTTGTTCACTTGTTTTCTTTCTCAAAGTCCACATACGAGTTAAATCATATGGCGGTTGTCTTTTTCTGACTTAGATTAATCAGCATGATATATCACATTAACAAGGGAAAAGATAAACACCACGTGATCATGTTAGTAGATGCAGGAAAAGTATTTGACAAAGTACAACATCCATTCATGAAAAAACTCTCAACAAAGGATTAGAGAGGACATAATATAACAAAGGCCATATATGTAAAAGTCATAGTTATCATCATACTCAATTGTTGAAAACTGAAAGCTTTTCCTGTTACAGCAGAACAAGACAAGGATGTCTTCTCTCGCCACTTTTATTCAACATAGTACTGGAAGTCCTAGCCCCAAGAAAAAGAAATAAATTCACCCAAATTGGTAAGTAAGAAGTAAAACCCTCACTATTTGCAGATAACATGATACTATATATATTAAAAAAAAAAAAAAAAAACCCTAATGACTCAATCAAACACTACCAGAACTGATACATGAATCTAGTAACATTGCAACACACAATATTAATATAAAGAAATTTAGTAGCATTTCAGCATACAAAATTATTTACAGAAATCTATTCCATTTGCATATACTAATAATGAAGTACCAGAAAGAAAAATAAGAAATCAATCCCATTTACAATTGGAAGAACCAATATTGTTAAAATCCATCTACAGACTTTACACAATCTCTATCAAAATACCAACAACAGTTTACACAGAACGAGAACAAAAATAATACTAAAATTTGGTGAAACCACAAAAGATCCCAAATAGCCAAAGTAATCGTGAAAAAGAACAAAGCAGGAAGTATCACAATTCCATATTTTAAGATACACCATAAAGCTGTAGTAATCAAAACAGTATGGTACAAGCACAAAAACAGATGCCTAGATCGATAGGACATAGTATTTTACAAAAGTTTTTTTAGTGTTTATTTATTATTGAGAGACAGAGAGACACAGAGCATGAGCAGGGGAGGGGCCGAGAGATAGAGAGACACAGAATCTGAAGCAGGCTCCAGGGTCTGAGCTGTCAGCACAGAGCCCAACGCAGGGCTTGAACCCACAAAGTGCGAGATCATGACCTGAGCCGAAGTTGGACGCTTTAACCGACTGAGCCACCCAGGCACCCCTGTATTTTTAATATTCAATTATAGTGGATACTCAAACAACAAACACCATGGGTTTGAACTTCTTGAGTATACTCTATGTAGACATTTTATAGTACAGTACATGTATTTTTCTTATGATTTTCTGAATAACATTCCCTTTTTTTCTAGTTTGCTTGGTTGCAAGAATACAGTATATAACACCTCTACAAAATATATAATACCTCTACAAAGCTGATTGTTTATGTGATCAGTAAAGTTTCCAGTCAAGAATAGGCTATTAGTAGTAAAGTTTCAGGAGAGTTAAAAATTATACACATATTTTCAACTGCTTGGGGGTCAGTACCACTAATACCTGTGTTATTCAAGGGTCAACTGTTATCAAACTTTTAAATATTTTTAATTATTTTTTTTGTTTGAAATAATAATTCAGTGGATATCTTTGTATCATATGGATGAGATCATTTTCCCAGTAGATACATTAAAAATAATTTGTTTAGAGAGTATAATTTTTTAAACTTTGATATGCATTTGCAAGATATTCTTTCCTGATTTGTCTAATTAATATTCTACTTATATTGTTGCAAGTAGTATTTAAGTTTAATAAGGAATGGCATCAGAAATATGCAGAGCCACTAACACAGCTCTGTTGAATAAACAATTGTGAAAAATTTTTCATATTGTTTCTCTGAGGAATTGAAACAGCATTATATTATGGATGTTAGGAACTAAAGAAATAAAAAAGAGTTGGTAAGCACCAAAAATCTCCCATTTAATCTTCCAAGCTTATGTATGTTTGGGACACAAATAAAAATTAAATCCGTCACTGGGTATTCCAAGCATCCCTCTTCATTTTTTTGCACATAGATCCTTCTGTGAAAAAAATCTAAGTATTAAATTTTAAATCATCATGTGTTTTTAAGTCAAAATTCTTAATCCAAAGGAAAGCATCCAAATGCAAATGAATATAGATTTTTGACTACTTAAAAGCACAACTCTATCTGGATTTCCCATCCTTCAAAATCCGGTCCCACTACTCTTTTCCAATCTCATTTCTTAGAACCAGTTAACTCACACTTTACTTCAGGCCACAGTGAGCTAGAATGCTTAATTTTTCTCATTCATTAGTCTTGCTGGTTTCCCTGCTCCCCTGCCTAGACTTAAAGAACCACTCAAGTCTCATTTTCCATAAAATACTCAGTTACTACTGTTGAAATCTGATTCTCTTAAAATAATTCTTGCTATTAAAGCAAAATTTTTTAAATTTTAATTATTTTTTTAAATTTACTTTCAAATTGGCTAACATACAGTGTGTAAATTGTCCTCTTGGTTTTGGGGGTAGATTCCCATGGTTCGTCACTTACATACAACACCCAGTGCTCATCCTAGCAAGTGCCATCTTCAATGCCCATCACCCATTTTCCCCTTTCCCCCACCCCACAAACAACCCTCAGTTTATTCTCTGTATTTAAGAGTCGTTTATGATTTGCCTCCCTCCCTCTCTGTTTGTAACTTTTTCCCCCTACCTTTCCCCCATGGTCTTCTGTTAAGTTTATCATGTTCCACATATGAGTGAAAACATAGGTTTTCTATCTTTCTCTGACTTATTTCACTCAGCATAATACTTTCCAGTTCCATCCACATTGCTGCAAATGGCATGATTTCATTCTTTCTAATTTCCAAGTAGTATTCCACCATATATATAAACCATATCTTCTTTATCCATTCATCAGTTGATGGACATTTAGGTTCTTTTCATAATTTGGCTATTGTTGAAGGCACTGCTATAAACATTGGGGTACATGTGTCCCTATGATTCAACACTCCTATATCCTTTGGATAAATTCCTAGTAGTGCTATTTCTGGGTCATAGGGTAGTTCTATTTTTACCTTTTTGAGGAACCTCCACATTGTTTCCAGAGTGGCTGCACCAGTTTGGATTCCCACCAACAGTGCAAGAGGGTTCCCTTTTCTCCACATCCTCGCCAGTATCTGTTGTTTCCTGAGTTGTTACTTTTAGCCACTCTGATTGGTGTGAGGTGGTATCTCAGTGTGGTTTTGATATGTGTTTCCCTGATAATGAGTGATGTAGAGCATCGTTAATGTGTCTGTTGACCATCTGGATGTCTTTTTTGGAAAAGTGTCTATTCATGTCTTCTGCCTATTTTTTCACTGGATTATTTGTTTTTCAGGTGTTGAGTTTGGTAAGTTCTTTATAGATTTTGAATACTAACCCTTTATCTGATATGTCATTTGAAAATATCTTTTCCCATTCCATCAGTTGCCTTTCAGTTTTGATGATTGTTTCCTTTGCAGTGCAGAAGCTTTTTATCTTGATGAGGTCCCAGTAGTACATTTATGCTTTTAATTCCCTTGCCTTTGGAGATGTGTCAAGCAAGAAATGTGCTGTCACTGAGGTTGAAGTTGTTGCCTGCTTTCTCTTCTAAGGTTTTGATGGGTTCCTGTCTCACATTTAGGTCTTTCATCCATTTTGAGATTATTTTTGTGTATGGTGTAAGAAAGTAGTCTAGTTTCATTCTTCTTAATGGTATTATTCTCCAGGTCTCCCAGCACCATTTGCTAAAGAGACTATCTTTTTTCCATTGGATACTCTTTACTGCTTTGTAAAAGATTAGTTGCCCATACATTTGTGGGTCCAATTCTTGGTTCTCTATTATTTCCCCTGGTCTATGTGTCTGTTTTTGTGCCAATACCAACTGTCTTGATTATAGCTTTGTAGTAGAGGCTAAAGTCTGGGAGTGTGATGCCTCCTGCTTTGTTTTTGTTTTGTTTTGTTTTGTTTTTTCAATACTACTTTGGTTGTTCAGGGTCTTTTGTGATTCCATACAAATTTTAGGATTGTTTGTTCTTGCTTTGAGAAGAATGCTGCCACAATTTTTATTGGGATTGCATTTAATGTGTAGATTGCTTTGGGTAGAAAAATTTTTTAATTATTTTAAAATTTTAACAGGAATGCAAAGTTATTAAATGCTGGGACTATACTGCTTCTCCTATCCATTTATCTCTCCATCCATCCATCCATCCATCCATCCATGCATCCATGCATACAATTTTGAAATTTTTCAGAATAATTATAGAACACTATCAAATTATATTAAGTTAACAAAAATGTTTTATTTATGATATGTAGCATTGCCATTGCTTTTTAAGAAGTGGAAATTTGTATATATTGAAGACTTAATTTGGGACAGTGTGACTGGATTTATTTTAATTTTTTTTAATTTTTTTTTTCGTTTTTATTTATTTTTGGGACAGAGAGAGACAGAGCATGAACGGGGGAGGGGCAGAGAGAGAGGGAGACACAGAATCGGAAACAGGCTCCAGGCTCCGAGCCATCAGCCCAGAGCCTGAAGCGGGGCTCGAACTCCCGGACCGCGAGATCGTGACCTGGCTGAAGTCGGACGCTTAACCGACTGCGCCACCCAGGCGCCCCGAGACTGGATTTATTTTTAAATTGGTTTATACAAAAACATTTTTTCTCTGTAGTTAATATATTTTATGCAAGCTTGGTAGCCTTTTATTTATTTAAATTTTTTATTATTTATTTATTTTTGAGAGAGAGCGAGACAGAGCGCAATTGGGGGAGGAACAGAGAGGGAGACACAGAATCTGAAGTGGGATCCAGGCTCTGGGCTGTCAGCCAGAGCCTATTGTGGGCCCCGAGCCCATGAACCACAAGATCATGACCTGAGCTGAAGTTGGATGCTTAACTGACACAGCCACCCAGGTGTCCCACTTGGTAGCCTTTTAAAGTAATTATTAATGCAAGGTTTTATTTTATTCAGGCTGCTATTGTAGAGTTAATAACTATTAGCTAGATAAAGTACAAAGAAGAATGTTTTGCCTATGGCACTGTCTTTTCTAACAGAAATAATGAACCAAAAATATAGATGCTTTATTTGCAAATCAAAGATAAGGAGCAGGTTGTGAGACAGGAGCTTTTAGTTTTGGCAAAAAAAGAATTTGATTAAATATGAAGCTGGTATATTTGAAACATTCATTCTTTTCCATAATTACATAACCCTGGAGTAAAGTATAATTGTTTGCATTGTTTGGTTGAAGTAAAATTAAACATAAGGCAAAGATCAAAGACTACAAATAAAAGGAAAGGTAGCTTAAAATATTGTGTAAATGGGCATAATCTAACATTCTTTTGGTGAAGCCATTTTGCCTCATAATTTAATATAATGGATTCGTTCCATTTGACTTTTGATGCCATTTTCTCTCCTGTTGGAAAAGTTTTCTGGTGCCAAGGAATAGAAGTCTTCATAAACATGTTTTGTAAAATAAATGAGGTAGAAGAAGGTTTTTACAAAGATAAACCATAGTGTCAGAGTACTCAAGAAGTTTTGAATAGCCTGGTGGCCCATAAGGAGTGAGAATAAGTTAAAATGTTTAGGGTATGGTACATACAAGATAATAAAACACTTATGCTATCAAATTTCCATCCTTCAGGGCATCATCCGTGGAATATTATGCCAAAAAATGTATTTTTTTATATTAGAATTATTTGCCAAATCTCAAGAGGAAGAAGGGAGGAGATGGGGGAAAATATTCTGTCATACATGACAAATACAAATGCTTATCAATAAACATTTCTTAAACATAGCTATGGACAAGACATTGTTCCAGTAGTTACCATGTTTAAAACACATATGACATATGGTTCCTGCTTCTAAAAAATCAACAAGGTTATAAATGATATAGATATGTAATTTTATGTCAGCATATCTAAAGGAAAAGTAAAGGAATTAACAATTATTAGGAGGATAGTGACATTTGAGGTGTTATTTAAATGAGAGAGAAAGGAGGTTGGAGAGAAAGATGGATGATCTGGAGACAGATGGGCAGGTGAAAAAGTTAAGGGAATACAATGTGAGCAATTCTGTAAGGAAAGAAGCTACAAATCATACACAAGTAATTCTTCATGGCTGAATGGGAAGTTTGTGTGACTATAAGTTTGTATAATAACATAACTTTAAGATGTGGTATATAGTGGGAGTAAGGATGTTTTTACTAATTGAATCTTATTGTTACTCCTCTGTTTTTTATAACTTTTTTTAACATTGCATAAGTTTCAAGTATATAACATTGTTTTTTGAAATCTGTATGCACTACAAAATGATCAGTACTAAAGGTCCCTCTAACATCCATTAGCATACAATTGACCTCCTTCATGTATCTCACCCATTCCCCCCTGGAAACCACCAATCTGTTTTCTGTATCTATGATTTTGTTTTTGTTTTGTTTCTTTTGTTGTTTTCAGATTTCACATAAGAGTGAAATCATTTAGTATCTTTGTCTGATATATTTCACTTAGCATAATACTTCAAGATCCATTCATTCTGTCACAAATGGCAAGATTTTATTCTTTTTAATGGCTGAGTGGTATTCCTTTGTGTATGAGGTTATGTGTGTATGTGTGTGTGGGTGTATGTGCATATATATCTCACATCTTCTTTATCCATTCATCCGTATGGACATTTAGGTTGTTTCCATTTAAAAGCTATCAGACATAATGCTGCACTGAACATAAAAATGCATATCTTTTTGAATCAGTTTTTTGTGTTATTCAGATAAATACCTAATAGAATAGCTAGATTATATGGTAGTTCTCATTTTAATTTTTTAGGAAGCTCCATAATGTTTTCCATAGTTCTGTACCAATTTATATTCCTACTAACAGTGTGCAAGTATTTTCTTTTCTCCACACCTTGCCAACACTTGTTAATTTTTTAATTCAAAGTATTGTGTATGTTTCAGGTGTACAATCTAGCAATTCAACAATCCCATATATTACTCAGTGCTCATCAAGATATGTCTATTCTTAAACCTCTTCACCTAATTTGCCCATCCTCCACCATCTTCCCCTCTGGTAACCCTGTATTTGTTCACTATGGTTAAAAGTCTGTTTGGTGGGAAAAAAAAAGTCTGTTTTTTGCTTTGTCCCTTTTTCCCCATGTTCATTTTTTTTTTTTTGTTTCTTAAATTCCACATATGAGTGAAGTCATGGTAATTGTCTTTCTCTTATTTTGTTTAGCATTATACTCTCTAGATCCATCCATGTTGTTGCATACGGCAAGATTTCATTCTGTTTTATGGCTGAATAATTTTGCAATGTATAAATATCTCACATATATGTGTGTGTGTGTGTGTGTGTGTGTATCTGTATATATTTCTTCTTCTTTTTTTTTTCAACATTTATTTATTTTTGGGACAGAGAGAGACAGAGCATGAACGGGGGAGGGGCAGAGAGTGAGGGAGACACAGAATCGGAAACAGGCTACAGGCCCTGAGCCATCAGCCCAGAGCCTGCCGTGGGGCTCGAACTCACGGGCCGCGAGATCGTGACCTGGCTGAAGTCGGACGCTTAACCGACTGCGCCACCCAGGCGCCCTTCTTCTTCTTTTTTAATATACCACTTCTTCCTTATCCATCCACCTATCGATGGGCGCTTGGATTTTTTCCATAATTTTGCTATTGTAAATAATACTGCAATAAACATTAGGGTGCGTATATACTTTCAAATTAGTGTTTTATATTCTTTAGGTAAATACTCAGTAGTGTTATTACTGAGTTATATGGTAGTTCTATTTTTAATGTTTTAAGTTACCTCCCTATTGTCTTTCACAGTGACTGTAACAGTTAGCATTCCCAACAATAAAACACCAGAGTTCCTTTTTCTTCACATTCTCACTAGCACTTGTTTCGTGTGTTTTTGATTTTAGCCATTCTGATATGTGTGAGATGATATTTCATTGTGGTTTTGATTTGCATTTTCCATATGAGGAGTGATATTGAGCATCTTTTTATTTGTTGGCCATCTATATATTCTATGAAGAGATGTCTGTTCATATATTCTGTCCATTTTTTAATTGGATTATTTGTGAGGAGTTCTGGTGTTGAGTTGTAGAAGTTCTTTATGTATTTTGGATACTAACCCTTTATCAGATATGTCATTTGCAAATATCTTTTCCCATCAGTAGATTGCCATTTAGTTCTATTGATTATTTCCTTTCTGTGTGGAGGATTTTTATTTTAATGTAGTACCAATTGCTTATTTTTGCTTTTGTATCCCTTGCTTCAGGAGACATATCTAGAAAAATATTGTTAGAGCCAATGTCAGAAAAATTACTACCTGTGTACTCTTCTAGAATCTTTATGGTTTAAGGTTTCACATTTATGTCTTTAATCCATTTTGAGTTTATTTTTGTGTGTGATGTAAGAAACTGGCCCAATTTCATTCTTTTGCATGTAGATGTTCAGTTTTCTCAACACTATTTTTTGAAGAAGACTATCTCTTTGCCTGCAAACTCTTGCCTCCTTTGTTTAAGATTAATTGACCATATATGTATGTGCTTATTTCTATACTCTGTATTCTGTTCCATGGATCTATGTTCCATGGATCTATTTTCTGCCAGCCATACTGCTTTGATTACTACAGCTTTGTAATATAACCTCAAGTCTAGAATTGCAGTACCTCCCATTTTATTTTTATTTTTCAAAATTGGTTTGGCTATTCAGGGTCGTTTATGGTTCCATACAAATTTTAGGATTTCTTGTTCTAGTTCTGTGAAAAACACTCTTGGTATTGTGATAGCGATCTCATTAAACTGCAGATTGCTTTGGGTAATATAGACATTTTAACTATATTGGTTCTTCCAATCAATGAGCATGGACTGTCTTTCCATTTATTTGTGTTATCTTCAATGTCTTTCATCAAAGTTTTATAGTTTTCAGAGTACAGCTCTTTCACTCTGGTTAAGTTTATTCCAAGATATTATTATTATCCAAGATTTGTTATTTTTTGTGTAATTGTAAATGAGATTGATTTCTTAATTTCTCTTTCTGCTACTTCATTATTAGTGTATAGAAATGGAATGGATTTTTCTATGTTGATTTTTTATACTGCTACCTTACTGAATTCGTGTATCAGTTCTGGTAGGTTTTTGGTGGAGCCTTTAGGGATTTACAAAGATAGAATCATGTCATTTGCAAACAATGAGAATTTTATTTCCTACCAGTTTGAATGCCTTTTATTTATTTTTGTCTGAGTGCTGTGCCTAGAGTTTCCAATATTATGTTGAATAAAAGTAGTGAGAATGGTCATCCTTGTCTTGTTCCTGACATTAAAGAGAAAGCTCTCAGTTTTTCCCTATTTAGTATAATGTTAATTGTGAAATTTTCATACAGATGTTTCTTCTAAACCTACTTTGTTGATGTTCCTTATCATGAATGTATGTTGTACTGTATCAAATGCTTTTTCTGCATCCATCGAAACGTTCATAGGGTTCTTATCCTTTCTCTTATTGATGCTACCTTGATTGATTAGCAAATATTGAACCATCCTTGCATCCCAAGAGTAAATCCCACTTGAAACTCATGAATGATTTTTTAAATGTATTGTTGGATTCAGTTTGGTAATATTTTTGTTGAGGATTTTTCCATGTATGTTCATCAGAGATATAGGCCTGTAGTTCTCTTTTTTTGTAGTGTTTAAATCTGGTTAAATTCATGGAATGAATTTGGCGTTTTTCCTTCTTGTATTTTTTTGGAAAAGTTTGGGAAGAATAGGTATTAACTCTTCTTTAAATATTTGGTAGAGTTCACCTGTGATGACATCTGGTTTGGGGCTTCCATTTTTGGGGAGTTTTTCTGATACTGATTCAAATTTATGGCTGGTAATCAGTCTGTTTAAATTTTCTCTTTCTTCCTGCTTCAGTTGTGGTAGGTATATTTCTAGGAATTTATCTTTTTTTCTGGATTATCCTGTTACAATATTTAATAATATTCTTTTGTATTTCTGTGGTGTTGGTTTTTTCTCTCCTGATTTTGTTTATTTGAGTCCTCTTTCCTTTTTATTTTAGTGAATCTGGCTGGAGGTGTATCAATTCTGTTAATCTTTTTAAAGAACCAACTCTTGGTTTCATTAACCTGTTCTATTGCTTTTTTAGTTCTATATTATTTATTTCTGCTCTACTTTTTATTATTTCCTTACTTCTGTTGGATTTGGGTTTTGTTTTTTTTCTAGCTCTTTTGGGTTACTAATTTCATATTTTTCTTGCTTCTTGACATAGGCCTGTATTGCTATAAACTTCCCTTTTAGAACTGCTTTTGTTGCATCTCAAAATTCGACTGTTGTGTTTCCATTTTCACTTGTCTCCATATAATTTTTTATTTCTTCTTTGTTTTCTTGGTTGATCCATTCATTATTCAGTAGAATATAATTAGCCTTCATGCATTCTAGATTTTTTCTTGTAGTTGATTTCTAGTTTCGTTACATTGTGGTCAGAAAAGCTGCATGGTATTAGCTTTCCTTCTTTTGAATTTGCTGAGAATTATTTTGTGATCTGATATGTGTTCTGTCCTGAAGAATGTTCCATGTTCACTTGTAAAAAAATGTGTATGCTTCTGTTTTAGGATGGAATGTTCTGAACATATCTGTTAAATCCGTCTGGTTCAGTGTATCATTCAAAGCCACTGTTTCCTTGTTGATTTTCTGTTTAGATTAACTTCTCTTTTATGTAAGTGGGGTGTTTAAGGTCACTACTACTCTTGTCTTACTATTGATTAGTTCCTGTATGTTTGTTATTAACTGTTTTATACATGTATGGACTCCCATGTTAGGTGCATAAATATTTATAATTGATATATCTTCTGGTTGGATTATCCTCTTAATAATTACATAGTATTATTCTTTGTCTCTTGTTACAGTCTTTGTTTTAAAGCCTGTTTTTCACCGATATAAGTATTGCTACCTCAGCTTTCTTTTCAGTTCTATATGCATGATAAATATTTCTCCATATCCTCACTTTTATTCTGCATGTGCCTTTATGTCTGAAATATGTCTCTGATAAACAGCATATAGATGAGTCTTGCTTGTTTATATTTTCTGTCACCCTGTGTCTCTTGACTGGATCATTTAGCTTATTTATATTCAAAGTAGGTATTGGTAAGAATGTATTTGTTATTTTTTTGTTATTTGTTTTGTAGTTGTTTTTACAGACTTTCTCTGTTCCTTCTTTCTCCTCTTCTCTCACAGAAAGTTGGCTTTCTTTAGTGTAATACTTGGATTCATTTCCCTTTATTTTTTATATACCTATTACTAATTTTTGATTTGTGATTACATTCAGATTTGTATACAACATCTTCTCATATAGCAGCCTATATTAAGTTGATAGTCACCTAAGTTTGAACCCATTCTTTACTCTCATCTCCTCCCCACATTTTAGGTATATGATGTCCTATTTTACATTCTTTTATTTTGTGAGTCCCTTGACTGAGTTTTTTTTAGATATGCTTATTATTTTTACTGCTTTCTGCTTCATATTTTCTTACTTTTACTTGTGGTCTTTCCTTTCCTGTCAGAGTCCCTTTTCACATTTCTTGTATAGCTGGTTTAATGGTCATGAACTCCTTTAGCTTTTGTTTGTCTGAGAAACTTTTTATCTTTCCTTTCATTATGAATAATAGCCTTGCTGGATAGACTATTCTTGGCTGCAGCTTCCTTTATTTTCATTACTTTGACTATATCATGCCCCTCCCTTCAGGCCTGCAAGGCTTCTGCTAAAAAAAAAAAAAATTGATAATCTTATGGTGTTCTTCTTGTATGTAACTGTCTACTTTCTTCTTGCTGCTTTTAAAATTATCTCTATGTCACTACTTTTTGTTACTTTAATTACTATATGTTTTGGCGTGGACCTCCTTGGGTTGATTTTGTTGGGTGCTTTCTGTGCCTCTTGGATCTACATATATGCTCCCTTCCCAAGATTTGGGAAGTTTTCAGCTATTATTTATTCAAATACATTTTCTGTGCCCCTTTTCTCTCTTCTTCTAGGATCCCTGTAATGCAAGTGTTATTATGGTTGTTGGAGTGACTGAGTTCCCTAAGTCATTCTCATTTTGTATAATGTTCCCCCCCGAAACCTGCTCAGCTTGATTACTTTTCATTGCTTTGTTTTCCTGGTCACTAATTTGTTCTTTTTCTTCCTCTATCTTGCAGTTTATTCTATCTAACACATTTTTAATTTCAGTACTGAGTTTTTCACCTGTGATAGGTTCTTTGTATGTTTTCTTTTTGTTAAGGGTTTCACTGATGCCCTCCATTCTTTTCTACAGTCTAGTGAGTATCCTATGGTCATTACTTTATTTTTAAGTCTACTTATTTATTTTGAGAGAGAAAATGTGAATGGGGGAGGGGCTGACAGTGCGGAGCCAGACATAGAGCTTGATCCCATGAACTGTGAGATCATGACTTGAGCCAAAATCAAGAGTTGGATGGTTAACCAACTGAGCCATCCAGGTTCTCATATGACCATGACTTTAAATTCTCTATAATGTGTATTTTTTATATCCAGTTCCCTTAGGTTTCTTGCTATGTTTCTTCTTCTTTCATTTGGGATATATTTCTCTGTCTCCTCATTTTGTCTTACTTCCTATGTTTGTTTCTCTGTATTAGGAAAGTCAACTATCTTCTGGTCTTAAATGTCATGGGTACGGTATGCACTTTTAATAGGGTACATGGGTTATCCCTGGGGCGTGACTCGCCACAGCTGCCACAGGGACCAAGATTCCACAGAGCATGCAGTTGAGAGATATGATGTTGGCAAGGTTTGCATTGGTCTTCTGGGAAAGGGAACCCACAGTGCTGGGACTAAGGCCAGGTCCAGTTGGTGGTGCTGGCTGGGCACAGTGTAAGCAAATTATATAGTGAATGTTGACACTGCACTGCTTCCCCAGGTGACCTTATGCTTATGATAAGGAGCAAGTGAACCAAATGGCACTTGTCAGCTTCTTTATCCCTGGAAGAGTTTCCCAATGAAATCTTCCCCACTAGGGTCTGCTCTTAGATGAATAAAAAACTCTCCCTACTGTATGCCCCCAGCAACTTTTCAAACTGCTCCTTCTAAGCTGTACCTTTGAGGCTGTTTGTTGTCCTGTCTTTTTAAGGTCAGGACGCAGATTCATTGTGCCCTCCAGTCCCTCCCAGAGCTGAGGCTGCTGATTTTTCAGGTTCCAGACTTTAAGTATCATGGTTTTAAGAACCAAGCAATTCAGCCATTCTGGTTCTCAAAGCCAAATGCTATGGGTCTTCCCCTGTGTGGGCTCCCCAGCATGAGAGTTCATTTATTTTCTCACTGCACTCCCAGGACTTCCTCCTGTGAATGGCCTACATGTCCATGTAGGCTCTTTGTCATGTCTCCTTTCTTCCTACCATCTTTGATGTGGCCTTTTCTCTACATTTAGTTGTAGTGTTTATTCTGCTAGTATTTGGGGCATTTTCTGAGTTATTTACACTGATGTGAATGCTATCTAGTTGTATCCATGGGATGGGATGAACTTAGGGTCCTCTCTGCCATCTTCCCCAGAAGTACCAATGCTATTTATTTCTTATCTTTATTATTATTTTTTTTAATTTTCTTTATTTATGTTGAGAGAGAGAGAGAGAGAGGTAGAGAGAGAGAGCAAGCTGGGGAGGGGCAGAGAGAGAGGGGAATGGAGGCTGAAGCAGGCTTTGTGCTGACAGCAGAGAGCCCGATGCGGGACTCAAACATGAACAATGAGATCATGACCTGATCCAAAGTCAGACGCTTAACCAACTGAGTCACCCAGGCACCCCTATTTCTTGTCTTTTTGATAACAGACATTCTAATGAGGTGATATATCATTGTAGCTTATATTTGTATTTCCCTAAGAATTAGTGATATTGAACATACTTGTATGTTCCTATTGGCAATTTATATGTCCTCTTTGGAGAAAATTTCTATTCAAATCTTCTCATTTTTTATCAGGTAGTTTGTTTTTTTTATTGAGTTTGATGAATTCTTATATGTTTTGGATACTAATCTCTTATCAGATACATGATTTGCAAAAATGTCCTCCCATTTAGTAGGCTGCCTTCTGATATTGATAATGGTTTCTTCCACTTTGAAGAAACTTTTAAGTTTGATGTCATTCCATTGTTTATTTTTGCTTTTGTTTACTTTGTGTTCAAAGTATCTGCTAAGACCAAGATATCTGCTAAGACCAATGTTGAAGATCTTATTGCCTATGCTTTCTTTTAGTAATTTTATGGCTTCAGGTCTTGCATTCAAGTTTTCAATCCATTGTGAGTTAATTTTTATTTATGGTTTAAGATAGTAGTCTACTATCCTTTTGTGTGTGGCTATCCAGGCTTTCCAGTCACAGTTATTGAAGAGACTATCCTTTCTCCATATTTTTGGCATTTTTGTCATAAATTATCCACATGTGTGCGTTTAATTCTGGACTCTCCAGTCTGTTCTGTTGATCTCTGTGTGTTTTTATGTCAACACCATAATGTTTTGATTGCTATAGCTTTGTAGTATAGTTTGAAACCAGGGAGTATGATACCTCTAGATCTGTTCTTTCTCAAGGTTGTTTTGACTGTTAAGAATCTTTTGTTGTTCCATGAAAATTTTAGAATTATTTGTTATAGTTCTGAGAAAAGGGGCAATGGAATTTTGATAGCATTGAATCTGTAGATTGCTTTGGCTAATATGGACTTTTTTTTTGAGAGAGAGAGTGTGTGAACTGGGGAGAGGGGTAGAAAGAGAGAGAGAGAGAGAGAGAGAGAGAGAGAGAGAGAGAATCTTAAGCAGACTCCACACTTGGCATGGAGCCCAACACAGGGCTCAATCCCACAACCCTGTGATCATGACCTTAGCTAAACTCAAGAATCAGATGTTCATTCAATTGAGCCACCCAGGTACCCCTAATATGGTCATTTTAACAATATTAATTTTTCCAGCCCTTGAGCATGGAATATTTTCTCATTTATTTGTGTCTTCTTTAATTTCTTTCATCATTGTCTTATACTTTTCTGTATATAAATCTTTCACATCCTTGGTTAAATCTATCTCTAGGTTTTATTACTTTTGGTGAAATTGTAAATTGGATTGTTTCCTTAAATTCTCTTTCTAATAATTCTTCACTAGTGTATAGAAATTTCACAGATTTATGTATATAGATTTTGTATTCCACTGAATTAATTTATTCTAACTTTTTTGTGTGGAGTCTTTTGGGTTATATATAGTATGTCATCTGCAAATAGGAACAGTTTTATTTTTTTTTTCTAATTTGGATGTCTTTTATTTATTTATTTTGTCTGATTACTATACTGGGACATCCAGTACTATGCTGAATAAAGTAGTTAGACTAGGCATCCTTGTCTTGTTTCTGATCTTAGAGAAAAGGCTTTTAGCTTTTCACTCTTGAATATGTTAGCCATGGGTTTATCATATATAACTTTTATCATGTTTAGATATGTCATATATATATGTCATGTATGTATATATGTCATGTATATATATATGTGTCATGTATATATATATATGTGTGTGTGTGTGTGTGTGTGTGTGTGTGTGTGTGTGTGTGTATGCATATATGTTGTGGATTTGTATCATAATATTAAATTTCGTGAAATGCTTTTTTTTCTGCATCTACCAAGGTGGTCATGATTTTAATCCTTCATTTTGTTAATGTGGTATATCACATTCATAGATTTGCAGATATTGAACCATTCTTGCATCTGTGGAATAAATCCTATTCTTTTTTTTTTTAATTTTTTTTTCAACGTTTATTTATTTTTGGGACAGAGAGAGACAGAGCATGAACGGGGGAGGGGCAGAGAGAGAGGGAGACACAGAATCAGAAACAGGCTCCAGGCTCCGAGCCATCAGCCCAGAGCCTGACGCGGGGCTCGAACTCACGGACCGTGAGATCGTGACCTGGCTGAAGTCGGACGCTTAACCGACTGCGCCACCCAGGCGCCCCGAATAAATCCTATTCTTACCTGGATGTGCCCACTGGCTACCAGGTTATGGGATAGTTCTAAAATGGCATATGTCTGCACCAACCTTAGCAAGCTAGGACAAGTTTGAAAATTTGGTGCTGGTGCATGCTTCCATCTCTAAAACAAACAAACAAACGAACAAAAAACCTCAAATGGTTTCCTGCCTCTTCAGCAGGCAATATAAGAATCTTAAATCCTTGGCACAAAAACAGACACATAGACCAATGGAATAGAATAGAAACCCCAGAACTAGACCCACAAACGTATGGCCAACTCATCTTTGACAAAGCAGGAAAGAACATCCAATGGAAAAAAGACAGCCTCTTTAACAAATGGTGCTGGGAGAACTGGACAGCAACATGCAGAAGGTTGAAAGTATACCACTTTCTCACACCATTCACAAAAATAAACTCAAAATGGATAAAGGACCTAAATGTGAGACAGGAAACCATCAAAACCTTAGAGGAGAAGCAGGAAAAGACCTCTCTGACCTCAGCCGTAGCAATCTCTTACTCGACACATCCCCAAAGGCAAGGGAATTAAAAGCAAAAGTGAATTACTGGGACCTTATGAAAATAAAAAGCTTCTGCACAGCAAAGGAAACAACCAACAAAACTAAAAGGCAACCAACAGAATGGGAAAAGATATTCGCAAATGACATATCGGACAAAGGGCTAGTATCCAAAATCTATAAAGAGCTCCCCAAACTCCACACCCGAAAAACAAATAACCCAGTGAAGAAATGGGCAGAAGACATGAATAGACACTTCTCTAAAGAAGACATCCGGATGGCCAACAGGCACATGAAAAGATGTTCAGCGTCGCTCCTTATCAGGGAAGTACAAATCAAAACCACACTCAGGTATCACCTCACGCCAGTCAGAGTGGCCAAAATGAACAAATCAGGAGACTATAGATGCTGGCAAGGATGTGGAGAAACGGGAACCCTCTTGCACTGTTGGTGGGAATGCAAATTGGTGCAGCCGCTCTGGAAAGCAGTGTGGAGGTTCCTCAGAAAATTAAAAATAGACCTACCCTATGACCCAGCAATAACACTGCTAGGAATTTATCCAAGGGATACAGGAGTACTGATGCATAGGGCCACTTGTACCCCAATGTTCATAGCAGCACTCTCAACAATAGCCAAATTATGGAAAGAGCCTAAATGTCCATCAACTGAAGAATGGATAAAGAAATTGTGGTTTATATACACAATGGAATACTACGTGGCAATGAGAAAAAATGAAATATGGCCTTTTGTAGCAACATGGATGGAACTGGAGAGTGTGATGCTAAGTGAAATAAGCCATACAGAGAAAGACAGATACCATATGGTTTCACTCTTATGTGGATCCTGAGAAACTTAACAGGAACCCATGGGGGAGGGGAAGGAAAAAAAAAAACAGGTAGAGTGGGAGAGAGCCAAAGCATAAGAGACTGTTAAAAACTGAGAACAAACTGAGGGTTGATGGGGGGTGGGAGGGAGGAGAGGGTGGGTGATGGGTATGGAGGAGGGCACCTTTTGGGATGAGCACTGGGTGTAGTATGGAAACCAATTTGTCAATAAATTTCATATAAAAAAATAAACTAAGCTTTATAAGATAAAAAAAAAAGAATCTTAAATCCTTCACATATGGTCTAGGTACTTTTCACATTGGCATTTTGATTGGTCCCCAGGTAACTGAGTATGCATAAAAGCCCTTTAAGAGCAGATTCTCTGTTTCCTACAGTTTTATGGTTTTCCAGAAGTGAACCTGTTTAATTTCAAAGCCTCGTTTTTAGGGAGCTTGTCTCTCTCATGTAGGATCTAAGGGTTGGGATACCTGACATGGAGCACAAACCTCTTACTTGTCACAAAATAGTTCCATGCTTTTGAGATTCCTCTCAATTGTGTATCACTACACCTGGGATGGGGTGTTTGTTTGTTTGTTTTGGTGAGGTAGTGTCTTTGCCTCTCCTACTCATCTTGTTACTATCCTTTTGTATTTTGTTGTAGAAGCTCTATTTATCCAGTTTTCTGGTCCTTTTCAGAGGAAATTATTCCATATATAGTTGTACATTTATTGCATACATAGGAGGGAGTGAGTTCAGGATCCTTTGGTGTGGTCATCTTGAATACCTCCCCCAGTTTTTGTAAATCTTATATTTGAGAGTTCAGATTTATATAAGTCTAATATCCTACTCTCTTAGTATTTAATTCTCTTGGCACTTTAAAGCAAAGTATGCTTTTAAATTGTGGAGTCAGAATATGGTAAATCTGAACTTAGTCTATGACTTGTTGATACTTAAATATTAATTTCACTCATGAATAGATGTATACATTTTCAAATCAATTTGTAGTCTTCAAATGTACCTGGAAAATAAGATTTTATTTGTTAACTTATATTGCATTACAAAACATTGAGATTCAGAATCCATTGAGATTTTTAATTTCCTAATGAAATGGAGAAAGAGAGAATAAGCAAGCTGGTGGAGAGAAAAAAAAAGAGGAATTAGAAATCTTGATTGTTCAATATTGTAAGGGTGTGAAGAAGTGGAATGTGGTGATAGGACATTTTAACTTTACATAGCAAATATTTAATACTTAGAGTTGTAATATGAGTGGAAAGTTATTGGAATTGAGTTGACATATTACAAAATTAAATGTTTTTATTAAATGCCACTGGAAGCCTATCTCCCAAAATTAAATGTTTAGGTGTATAATTACATTTCACTGAGTTCTGAGAGCAAAAAAAATAATTATTCAGAAAGATCTGAAGCCAATCTTTCTGAGTTTCACATTTCTTATTTATAAATTGATGTGAGGGTGTTTACCACATGTCACATGGTGATAAAGTGACACAACATATGCTGTTAAACACTTACCACAACAAAGTAGCATTTTTTTTGGTAAATTGTTGCAATTATTAGAATATAAACCTTTACAGTGAGTCTTGGTTCTTTGTTGTTTAACTGATTTGTCTAATAAGGGGTAGAGGTAATCAAGCATTCCTTACGCATCAATCTAGATTAACTCTGATTCACACATCAGAATCAACCTGTGCCCAGAAGATTCACTAACCTGCTTTTAATAACTTTCATTTCTTGGTTCTACAGAACATATTCAGATTAACGGGAAGAATTGCCTTACTGTGTTCTACTCTGAAGCCTAATAATAAATTCATGTGCTTCTGCAGCCCCTACACTTTCTAAGCACTGATCATTTATATTTACTTGCATTCCACCAAACAAGGTAGGAACTTTTACAGATCCAAGTCTTTGCTTGCTGTCTTCCTTCAGGTAAAACCCAGCGCTCATCCCACCTGTTCTCTGTCTCACAAACTCCTGTGAACCCCCAAACAAATGCCACTTTCTTCAAAAAATATTTCCTATATATTTAAATTTGACTTGCTAACTTTTCAAATTACCCTAAAGTCTGTAATGGTAGTAGTGTATCAAAATGCCAGGTAAAAGGGGAATAGAAAAGTTTTCTTTGATAATGAGAAAAGTAGCAACTTAAAAGTTTATAGGCACATGTGTCTAGAATAGTGCTTCTTGAACAGGGAAAGTTCTGTCCCCTAGGTATAGTTGATAAAGTCTGAAGACATTTTGCTTGTCATTCTTGAAGGGGGAGAGGGTGCTACTGGCATCTAGTGGATGGAGGCCAGAAATACTGCTAAATACCCTACAATTGACAGTACAGATTTCTAGAACAAAGACTTACCCTATCAAAATGTCAGAAGCACTGAGGTTGAGAAACCCTTGTTTGGAGCAGAATATCAATACTTCATTTCTCTCATTCACTGCTAAAGGACTGAGTATGAAAGTGTGCTGTTGGAATAGCAGTTCTTTGTCATTAGAGCTGATCACAAGGAAGGCAAAGGAGTGTGACTGAGCCCCTATTCACAGAGCTATACAGTATAGCTGCCACAGCAGAGAAAAGTCTCCACTGTTAAGCATTTTCTATTCTCCTTTTCTGAGGCTGTTAAAGTATAGGATAGCTTACAAGCATTTGGACATATTATGGGAAAGAGATACTCAAGACCATAGCAATTGTGTCTGTGATTCCAAAAGTTAAATGTTTTAATGTGATTTTTTTGGTGACATAATAATAAAACTAGGCATGTTGGTCATAACAGTAACTGCTTCTCAGTGGCTACCATTTGTCAGGAATTTTATGTCTGCTATTTAATATTCATAAGAACTTTGAAGTAGGTGCTACTATTTGCATTTGACAATACTCTGTTTATTCTCATATTTACTTTTTTCTTAATAAACTAATAGGTGTTCCTAAGAAAATGTTATTTGCATATACTTTTGTACCTTGCACAGTGGTTTGCTAATAATAATGATAATTATAATACATAATAATAATAATAATAGAATTATCAGCACCATCATTATGCTGATGATGACAACTACCTTTACTCTGCATGCCTGAACTGCAGTGAATTCTCTTTGTGGTACTATTTCTTATTCTAAGTGCTTCACCTCTATTAACTGAATTTAGTTTTCCCATTACACTATGGGAGAGATATTTAAAGATTAGAATAATAATAATAATTAAACATACAGAAATATATCCCAAATTGTCCAGTTTCCAACATGGTAGGACTAAGTAAGCAGTCTGAGTTGAGAGCCATTATTGGAATCACTCTGCAGTAGAGAAATGTTCTATAATGTTTATCAGTACTGATTAAATATGAAACATATAATCTACTTGGGGAACATCCAAGAGATTCCTGGTGTATGCAAGGATGCAGTCACACATGAGGATAACTGGCTGGCTGCCCAGAAAGGTCTCCCTTTTATGCCTTAACTTAATCCTCTGACCTAAGTCCAGAGTTCATATCAGGCTAATCTGTAAGTAGCAACGGGCCCACATTCTCTAAGATAGTTGTGCTTTAACCAAGTTTGATATAATAAACCAAAATAACAATACAATTAGCTTACAGTGATAAATAAAATAGAGAAGGGAATCCAATGCATATCTCTTTCGGTAGGTACTGAGTAGAAAATGACAGACTCCATATTTGAAGATTTCTTGGTAAACATACAATTAAATGGAGTATAAATAATAAGAATTCTATATTTGATGTTATCATATTAAATTAGTCCCGGAAATAGATCATCACAACAGGTTCTGATCAGATATCATGGAGGAGAATCTCTTTTGTGTGTAAGGTAATTTGTAAGGTAATTCCATTCTGATACAGTGGTATTAATGTTAAATTTTATAACTAAACCCTCTCCAAATCTGTGTTTTCTAGCTGTTATAACTTTTATTTTGGGGAAGGATTTGGTTGGAGAAGGCCTTATTATACCTGTTATTTAGTGATATATGCTTATGTTTAATTTTTATAGTTGCTAATTCTCTAGTTATGATAACTTGTTTTTCCATAAACAATACTGTACTTAAATGCCATAATTATTAACAATTTAAGTACGTAAGCCATAGATCTAGGCATAGCATTTGCATAGAATAAGACAAGCAGACTACCAGGATTTACTTATTATGATATTATTAACCTATATAAATGTTTAATAGGTGGTATTTTAATTAATTTCTGCAACAGTTTCTCATTTGAAGATAGAAATTCCGTCTTAACCTTCAAAATTATAGATCCATACATTTTTTTAGGTAATCATTTATCAATTTCCATATCAGAAATTTTCCTTTGTTTTATAATAACCAAAAGTATGGTGGTGATGATTAAATATCACATATTGCTTTTACTAATTGGTTGCTTATGACTCTATGACTACTTAAGTTACTGCCTCCATTTCTCAGATGAGGGATAAATTTGATAATGTTCTCAAGATCAGTGGACTAATTAAGAGAGATTGTCATGTTTTGGATTTAGGTTTTCTGACTCTAAAGCCTACCAACTTTTGTGTTTCCATTCTTATAAATACATAACAAAAATTGCTGTGTAGTACATCCTATTTTCCTCTAAAATATTTTGAAAGACTGTTTCCACAGTGCTTTTTGCATACTTTATGCAAAAGTATACAGTCTGTCTATATTCTATTTTTGTAGTTTATAAGTCTAAATGAATTAGAGAATTTTAGGTGTTGAGTTTGTTAAGTTCTTTATAGATTTTGGATACTAACCCTTCATCTGATATGTCATTTGAAAATATCTTTTCCCATTCTGTCAGTTGCCTTTTCGTTTTGTTGATTGTTTCCATTGGAGTGCAGAAGCTTTTTGTCTTGGTGAGGTCCCAGTAGTTCATTTGTGCTTTTAATACCCTTGCCTTTGGAAATGTGTCGAGCAAGAAATTGCTGTGGCTGAGGTCAAAGAGATAGTTGCCTGCTTTCTCGTCTAGGGTTTTGATGGTTTCAGGTCTCACAGTTAGTTCATTCATCCATTTTGAATATATTTTTGTGTATGGTGTAAGAAAGTGGTCTAGTTTGATTCTTTCTCATGTTGCTCTCCAGGCCTCCCAGCACCATTTGCTGAAGAGACTGTCTTTTTTTCTATTGGATACTCTTTGCTGCTTTGTCAAAGATTAGTTGGCCATACATTTGTGGGTCAAATTCTGGGTTCTCTATTCTATTCCACTGGTCTATGTGTCTGTTTTTGTTCCAATACCATACTGTCTTGATGATTACAGCTTTGTAGTAGAGGCTAAATTCTGGGAGTGTGGTGCCTCCTGCTTTGGTTTTCTTTTTCAACATTACTTTGGCTATTCAGGGTCTTTTGTGGTTACACAAATAATCCAATGAAGAAATGGGCAGACAATATGAATAAACACTTTTCCAAAAAAGACATCTAGATGGCCAACAGACACATGAAAAGATGCTCAACATCACTCATCATCAGGGAAATACAGATCAAAACCACACTGAGATACCACCTCACACCAATCAGAGTGGCTAAAAGTGACAACTCAGGAAACAACAGATACTGGCAAGGCTATGGAGAAAAGGGAACCCTCTTGCACTGTTGGTGGGAATCCAAACTGGTGCAGCTACTCCGGAAACAGTTTGGAAGTTCCTCAAAAAAGTAAAAATAGAACGACTCTATGACCCAGAAATAGCACTACTAGGAATTTATCCAAAGGATACAAGAGTGCTGATTCATAGGGACACATGTACCCCAATGTTTATAGCAGTGCTTTCAACAATAGCCAAATTATGGAAAGAGCATAAATGTCCATCAACTGATGAATGGATAAAGAAGATGTGGTTTATGTATATAATGGTATATTACTTGGCAGTGAGAAAGAATGAAATCATGCCATTTGCAGCAACGTGGATGGAACTGGAGGGTATTATGCTAAGTCAGTCAGAGAAAGACAGATATCCTATGTTTTCACTCATATGTGGAACTTGAGAGACTTAACAGAAGACCATGGGGGAAGGGAAGGGGGAAAAAGTTACAGAGTGGGAGGGAGGCAAACCACAAGAGATTCTTAAATACAGAGAATAAACTGAGGTTATGGGGGGACATGGGGAGAGGGGAAAATGGATGATGGGCGTTGAGGAGGGTGTTTGTTGGGATGAGCGCTGGGTGTTGTGTGTAAGCAATGAATCATGGGAAACTACCCACAAAACCAAGAGCACACTTGAATCCTAATCCCCACTGTTATATTTGGAGGTGGGGATTTTGGGAGATCCTTAGGTCATGAGGGTAGAGTTTTCGTGAGATACCAAATATACAAGCACCTTGATCTTGGTCTTACCAACTTCCAAAACTGTGAGGTATGAATTTCTGTTGTTTATAAGCTACCCAGTCTATAGTATTCTGCTATAGCAGCCAGAACAGATAAGATATACATTCATATATAAATGTATTTTTTAATATGAGATTTTCTTGCAAAATGTTCCATTGGGAAAATAGGTCAAATTAGTGACATGTCTCTTATATAAAAATGTTTCCCAAAATAGTTTATGTTCAATAAATATTAATCTATGAACTTCTGAATGCCAAATACTGAATAGAAAAGTGTTCTGATTCTAGCTACATGGCCAACTGAGCAGATATAGGTCACTCCTTCCATCAATACATAAGATATCTGTATATAATATAACAAAATAAAAAAAACATTTTTTAACATTAGGTTCATAACATGAAAGGGAAATATACAGGTCCAAGAAACATCATTGGTATAAAAACCACACCCATAGCCAAAACTTTGAGATGTTGCCAAAGTAAAAAACCCAGAAGTCTGGGAACAGGTTCCAACTCCTTCAGTCTTGAGGAAAATAAAAAAGTTTGAAAGCTTACTTAGGAATGAAAAATATGATGTTAGAGCCAAGTGAGTTTGAGAGATAAACAGGAAGCTTTGAAAGTCTGCCCATTTAAAACATGGTATTGGTGGCCTAGAAATACATCAACCCAATGAACTGGAGAAGCAGTAAGCAAGTTTGCTGGGTCATAAAGTTCTCAATGGGGAAGAAAAGGGCCTTATTGACATATAAATTAAAAATCCATGTGGAGCACATTTTAAGTTGATTTTTTTGCATGTTCCACATGGGGTCTTAAAATGGACTTCCCAAGAATGAAACTCTAAGATCAAGTAGTATGTGGAGTAAGTGTACAGTGGAGTGCTTTCAGGAGCACATGTAACAGAGTGAACCATGATGCTATGAAAATGAAAAAAGGCCTCCACTAATTAGGAGACCTGAGTCCAGGATGGTCCTTCAGAGTTGTCCTCAGTAGTGGACAACATTGTGTCCCCATATTGAACAAAAGGAAGGCATAACCTTGGGGCAGACAGACAATTATAGCAGAGGTAAAGAACTAGGCTGTCATCTGTAAGCAGAAATTCTCTTAGCTGCTGAAAGAATACTTGCCTTAGTCTTGAAAATAATGCGGGGGAATTTGTATAGCATTTCACAGCATTCACCATAGTCCATTCTTATGTTGGTCTGATCTGTGTGCTTTATATGAAACGTTAGTCCCATTTGGAAACTTGCAGAATGTTTGCTCTTTTCCTGGAGAAGCTTTCAAGGCAAAAGTGGAAAAACAATACAACTCCTACAGCTTTTTATACAATAGCAGGTCTGTGGACCACAACTGATATTTGTGGTCTCCTCTACTTCCCTTCCAGATTCTTCTCTCTTTTAAGTAGCTCCTCTGAATGTCTTGGTGGCTAATGTCTTAGGGTGACCCAAACACTCATCCCTAAATGTCCTTATACTATATAATTATCAATCTGTCAGCTGTACTTGTCCACCTAACATCAAAAATAAGCAGGAAAATACCAAGAGAGGCCAAATGCATTCTTCCCTGAAACTATCCTCAGCTTTATCTCCTCCTGATTATCATGGTAAATTACTCCTACCCAAATGTCACTTCTTTTCTTGCATGATTGACACATGGTACAAGGATCCAAAGTAACCAGAAAGAAGGCAGGGCTTTACGTTCAGTAGCCTCTTGCTATATTTCCTAGTAAAAGAGTTTTGTTTTGTTTTTTTTTTTTTTTTTTTTTTTTGGAACCAAGACCCCTACATGAACATATCCTAGTTTGGGGATGAGAAACACAAATTCCCAAATGGGTAACTGGAAATGGTAATAAGAAAAATCATTCCAAGTTGAACCTTAGGCTCTCAGACATACTTTACCTCTGGGGACACAGCAATATAAAATTATGATCAATTTAGACTGTACACTACCTGCTAGAGAATGATGCTCCATTCTCCCAGGTATCCTCTCCATGAAGACATTTAAGCGTTGTCTTCAATGGCAATTCTCTTTCTCTGGATTCTGAGTAGTGTGGTAAATTCTATGGCCAGTGGCTCCTATGATAGTATACCCACATGTTGACATATATTTCCACTGAGGGAGAGGCCATGGTGCAACAGTAATGATGACATGGGGTCTAGGCCACCTGTTTCTGCTGAATATTTTGTCCTCTAATACTGGTTTGGCCTGTAAGTGGTATATTACTTTTTATGATGTATTATTTCTGGGCCTGTCCAAACTAATGGGTTGGATTGTCTGAGAGATCTCACCCCATGTTGGTTGATTCTGGCACTGTGGTCATGTGTCTGATGGCCATCTACTCTGTCTCCACCAGCACCTACTAGCTTCCAACTGGCTGCTTACATCATGGCACGAACTTGTTGCAGAGGCATTTCCTGCTCTGAGCTCAAATCAAAATGCAAACTCTCCATGTCGTTTGGTAAAGGGGGTAAAACAATATTTCAAGTGTAGAGTATCTGGATTCCAGAACCCAAAGATGCCTACTAGTAATTTTGCTTCCTTTTAAATTGTGGAAGTCATGCAGGACTTAAAATACATGTTGTCTTTTATTTTGGAGGGGAAATCTTGGTAAGTCCCAGAGTATTAGACCCTTAGAAACCTCACCAATATAGCAGGTCCTTGAATCCTGAGTGTTTATCTCACACCTTCTACAGTGCTTTGTGCATTACAAGTCCATTAATATGCCCAATCTTCTTCTCTATTCTGATTACGCAATATTATTGAAATTGAAATTTCTGTGGAGTGTTTAGGTAGTCCAGGTCCCTTGAAACTATATTATGACTGACAGGGGAAGAAAGGTTCAGCATAACTCTGGGACTAATCTGTGAATGTAAACTACTTTGCCCCTCCTTCATAAAGTAGCAAAGGAAAAGAACACCTTCACCTTCTGATTGCCTTAAGTGCTCTAATAAAGATATATTTATCTAGCGCAGCAGCTGCAGTAGGGCTTCTGCAAAGTTTGTAGTAATGCAATATAATCCTTCAAAATCCATCTGATTTTTTTAAGAGTGCCGGATAAATTCTTTGGTAAATGATAAATTAAATGGAGATGTAGTGAGGCTTACCATTCCTGCTTTTTGGAGGTATTTAAAGAAGTCATTAATTTTTGCCTTAGGATGAAATATTTTTGGGAAAAAAATATTGACTCTATTAGCTAGGCATATTCAGGTGCTTCTGCTTGAATTCTTCTGTATGATCGTTGCTACCCAAGGCCAGGGAACACATGTAGACTTCTGTCAATGACAGTGTATATCTAATCCAATTATAAATTTTAGTAAAATAACTATAAAATGGGTTAATGGACTCAGTGAAAATATAGATACTTATAACAAGGCTGGATCCAGTTTATCACCTGTTCTTCTTGAAGAATGCATGATAGCACTTTTAAAAGTTCATAGGTGTCAATGTTCACTTGGTCTGTGTTTCCCAATGGTTCTTGAAATGTCTGTGTATTTCCTTTTCTCTAGTGTATTTTTATCCAAGAGAACAAGCCATAAGTCTCTTTGTGTGAGGGTGGATAAATCATAACTGTGTGTACTTATAGTGATATTACAGTTTCCTTCCCCTTGCTAACTTGGCCTTTCCATCAATCAGCGCTACACCAGTTTTGAACACTGGCCCAATTCCAGAATCTGAGAATGAATAATTATTTTTTATTGCACCAGCTGCCCTCCACCTCTACATCATTCATAATTTATTATTTTGATTATATAGATTGAGAAATAGTATTGTTGACTGTCTCTATGACATTTTGATTTTAGTAACCATCTTCATATCTCTCTGCACATCTGTCTCCACTGGCTGCCATTCTGACCTTGCTGTTCTTATTAATTTTATGTCACCACCTGGCTTCTAGTATGTTGGTATCTTATCACCTCCTCTTACTATCAGGGAGTCAGTATCTGTAACACTTTCATGTCTTGTAAGCCATGGAACACAGAAGACATTCATTATTAAGCTTCTCGAAATTTCTGTTGCCCTTCTCAATAGGATATTCTTTATCATTTTCATAAATAGTTTCTTTTAGCTCTTCCTAGAGAACACAGTTTGCTTTTCTGTTCTTCATAGTAGATCCATCCCAGCTTGTCATTTCTCTGAACCATTTTATTCTTATATCTACCATTTTCCAATTTATCTCTTGCATTTTTATTTTGTGTTGGGAAGGCTATTGCTTTTTCCAAGTTTCTAAGAGTCAAATTAGCCTATCTAATTATCTCCTTCTTATGAACATATAGAGTATTAAATCCTATACTGAGTAATTGCATATAAATACACCCTCTTATCCAAATTTATATTCCATTCCCCATATTCCAGATCTCAAGATCTTGTTGCATTTATACTCTCTCAGTTCCTACCAGTACACATTGGCTAGATCCTACAACTCCCTCCATGTATAGTGCCCTTTCTCATTTTATAGGCCTAGCACATCTCTAGCTCCATTACATTGTGATTCAACATTAGTTATTGGTCTGGCGGCCAACATCAAAGGTGACTGTAAATCCAGAAGGGAGTTATACTTGTCTTACAAGACAGAACCTCTGCATTGTTTTTAAGGAAGAAAGGAGTGTTAATATTATAGGGGACAAATGTGTTAATTCTACTGGCCCAAAAAGTTTATAAAATCTGAGTTTTCAGGTTCTTCAGCACATCAGCCCTTGTGTTTCCATCCCAAATCTGAGAATCTATTCTTTCTCAACAAGGTCACTAATAATGACAAAACCAACACGCAAGTGTTTCAAAATTTACAATGTACAGAGCCTAATTAAATCTAATTCCTGATTAGTGTGGATTTCCACACTTTGGCTTATTCTTGAGTAATTACCTCACTCCTAAAAGTCTTTATTTTATTGATGGCACTCTGTGAGAGTCATATGATTTTATAGAATTTAGATTTAAATTTACTTCTCTCCAACTCTCAACTACCTGAGAGATTGCACCCATAAGCATATTGCCTCCCACTAACACCCTATGCCAGTTCAGTACCTGTGAAATTGTTACCACTACACTGATACAGCATGTAGGGTGGGGGGTTGGAGGGTTGGTAGTGATGAGTTAAAAAAGATTGGACTGAGGTAGAAGTTGAACCATGTTGCAGTTGGAACAGAAGCTGAGGTAGTACTTAAGAGTTGACCAAAAGCATGGGTTCTAGGTTTTTACATCCCTACATCAGATATTTGCTGTTCACAATGAGGTAATGCAAACTTGCATGATGCAGTCCTTTTGCTGGAAAGCTTCCTGGGGGTAAGGGGGAGAAATGTATTAAAGATGTGGTCTCAACAAAAAATTACATCACATAAGGAATAATGGTGGTAATGAAAGTAAAAAGAGAGGAAACATAAGTGATGGTTCCCCCAAAGTATAAATTAATCTAATAGATCTATAAATTGTATAGGTTTAAAGTTTTTAGAGATAATCAAATAAAGCCATGCGGTAATAAAAGAATAAGACATGAAAAAAAAGAATTTTAAAAGGAAACAGACTATCTAGATGTAAAAAATATATATAGTCATTGGAATTAGAAATTTAATTGGTAGAGGGGCGCCTGGGTGGCGCAGTCGGTTAAGCGTCCGACTTCAGCCAGGTCACGATCTCGCGGTCCGTGGGTTCGAGCCCCGCGTCGGGCTCTGGGCTGATGGCTCAGAGCCTGGAGCCTGTTTCCGATTCTGTGTCTCCCTCTCTCTCTGCCCCTCCCCCGTTCATGCTCTGTCTCTCTCTGTCCCAAAAATAATAAAACATTGAAAAAAAATTTTTTTTAAATAGTAAGCAAATGTGTGTCTAAATCAGGAAAGAAGCCAAACACACACACACACACACAACACAATGGAAGAAAGAAAAGTAAACCTGAGGCAGAGAAAAAGCATGTAAAAAGAAAGTTCGAAGTGATATGGTCAAGATTATTTCAAGCTAATCATGAATACAGAAATAATATTTTAAAATTTTGCTTTTCAAAGCAAAAATTTCAGGTCAGTTTTTATTGTTGTTTAATCAGTAAAGCAAAATGATTCAGAAACGCAGCTAAAATATGACTCAAAATGATTGAGGGCTAATGGTGCATAAAAAGGTATTCTAAGCTAATTGAAAAGATAAATTGTTGCAGGAATATTGTCTAGCTATGAAAAAAAATGTTAGAGAAAAAGAGCATCATGACTCAATCAGTAAATTCAATTTATTAGTTATCTGTGACATTGAACTTTATATACCTGATGTATGTCTACGTGTAGATACGAAATATGATTGAGTTGACCCCATTATAGGTATCCTAGTATGCACACTGAGTAAGAGAGGGTAAAAGCTAATTAAAAACTTAAGCCTTTATTAAATTTATCAATATGAAATCAGAAACAGAGAGTGTTCTGGGGGAAGGGAATAAGATAGATTGAGGAACACCAAAGTTCAGCTTCTTCCTAAAATCCTTTACTCCTCAGAAGGAATGCGGAGGCATGGATTTCCTCAGCCCCAGGCCAGCACACAGGGAAATAGGGAGACTAGGATTGCCCTCCAGAAAACTATTGGTTTAGACAATCTGTGTTTAGCAAAGGAGTGAGAATAAAATGGTTGAAGATTAAAATCTTGCAAAGGTTACAGTGGAAAAATGTAATATTTCAAGCTCTTTTCCATTAGAAAGATTCTTTTTTTTTCATCAGAGTTAAAGAGGAAAAATAAATCAATCTTTAGATGTTCAATTTATGATTTTTGTATTGTGTTCTTCAAAAAATTAAAGGGGTTTTCTATAATGGGTTGAGGATATAAGTATAAATATTTTGCAAGCTTTTGACTATTTCTATTTTTGTCTAGCATTTTGTAATTCCCCCCCCCACTATTTATTTTTAGAATGAAAAAGCAGAATGGCATTAATTTACTTTCATCATCTTTGGTCTTTTTCAGACATCTATGTGGAAGGTTATGTATTTATCACCTCACTGCAACTTATTAATTTTGCAACAGAGACAATAAATGACAGAAGTCATAGTAATCTGAAATTTGTGACTTGCCCTTAATAGAAAGAGTTTGAGTTATCTATAGTCGATGTACCTGATCTGAACTTCATATAACTCTATTTTAATGATTTCAAATAAGTAATTTAATTTGTATTTTAAAAAATGATTTAAAATTGTGAACTTTTCAGTTACCTTTTGTATCCCATTATTTAAAATGTGCATGCTAAATAAATTCACTTAATTGAAAACACATGTTTTAATTTTCCAAGTGATCCTAATTTCATTTATAATTTAATCATGCACAGAAAAAGTCTTACTTTGCTACTTTTTGTCATAAGTACACGTTCTCTAAATTCAAAATTAAATAAAACAGATTTAGCTGTATATCTAACTATAGTAACCAGACTTCAAGATAGCCCCAGGATTTCCACTATTATTATTATCCATATCCTTGTGTAATTTCCTTTCACATTGTACTCAGGTTGATCTGTGTGGTCAATAGTATACACTTTTTAACTTCATGATAGCATATTGCTTTTGAACTTAGGATATAACAGTTCAGGGTTATAACAGTTGGGGTCTCCACTGCTCCCTCTCTCCCCCCCCCAAACCCTCTTCCCCTTCTTCCTTCTGGAGGAAATAAGCTGCCATGATGTGAAAAATCTTAATGATAGCCTGACAGGAGGAGGAATTAAACTTTCTGGTGAATAAACATGAAGGAACATGTTGTGTTGCCAACAGACATGTAAGGAAGCTTACAGATTCTGCCACCTCAGACCAGCAGCACTTGTGGTTAGTTTGACTAGAATCTCATGAGAAACCCTGAGGCAGACTTTGGCGACTTCCACATTCCTGATCCTCAGAAACCATGAGACAAAATCAATGTTTATTGTTTTATGCTGCTAAATTGTGGTGTTATTTGTTATACAACAATATATAACAAATACATCCATCAAGCAACATTTTGATTAATGGGAATTCACACAAATCCATACCTTATAAAAATTAAATTACTATATCAGATATTGAAACAGTATAAAATAACCATTATTTAAAACATCAAATGAATGTGGTCCATAAATGTTCCCTGTTCACAGACAAATATATATACAACAACAGTTTGTTTTCACCTCTACGATACATATAGAGTTATGAAAAAACTAGAATCCAATCATCAGTATAAGAGACAGATATATTCATAAGGAGCTTATATATTTAAAAACTATATATAGCCTCAAATTAATATGTATATGTATATATATGTATGTATGTGTTAGCTCAAGTAAACTTAGTTGTATAGAACCAAAATGATTTTCAATCCTAACACTAGTTCACACCTCAAGAACAACATACATAGCCCTGTATTCTTCTCCAGCAGGTATAAGCTTATTCTGTGCCTTACTTGTCCAAAATAGTTGTAAAGAAAAAAGAAATAACATTGGAACACAACTGATGTTTCATGTAAGAAAATGGAGATGTGAAAGAAGAATTCAGCTCTAGTTTGTCTTAGCCAGTTAAATTTAAAATAGAGGATGAATGGCCTCTCTTCTCCACATCAAGCCAAGGGTTCCAACCCAGAGAAATCTTCCCTTTCCACAGTATCTTATAGGACTTTGCTACTCATGACCAAAGGATATTTTTATCAACTGATCTCATAAGGGGTAATTCTTTAGTTATCTTATTTTCTAACTATATGGAAGACTAAATTCTGTTTTATAAATAACTGTAGTTAAATAGGCAAGATGAAAACACAGAAATTGATCGTTCTTCTTTGTTTCATAATTGGGGTGGGAGAACCAATGTGTCAAAACCCTTGGGATGGAACCACTATCTAACCTCACAAGAAGAAAAATCAATTCATGTAGGGTATGGATATACATGTGTCTATGGTAGTAAGTATCTCTAATTTTATTGGCTTTCTTTCTCTGGTTCAAAGTATAATGAGTCTTCTTGGGGTGCCTGGGTAGCTCAGTCAGTTAAGTGTCCGACTTTGTCTCAGGTCATGATCTTGTGGTTTGTGAGCTTGAGCCTGCGTCAGGCTCTGGAGTAATAACCCAGAGCCTGGATTCTGCATCTTCTTCCCTCTCTGTGGTCTATCTCTCAAAAATAAATAAACATTCTGTCTCTGACCCTCCCCCGTTCATCCTCTGTCTCTCTCTGTCTCAAAAGTAAATAAACGTTAAAAAAAATAAAAAAAAAAAAAAAAGAAAGAAAGAAAGGGGATCCTGGGTGGCTCAGTTGGTTAAGCGTCCGACTTCGGCTCAGGTCATGATCTCACAGCTCGTGAGTTCGAGCCCCGCGTCGGGCTCTGTGCTGGCAGCTCAGAGCCTGGAGCCTGTTTCAGATTCTGTGTCTCCTTCTCTCTCTCTGACCCTCCCCTGTTCATCCTTTGTCTCTCTCTGTCTCAAAAGTAAATAAACGTTAAAAAAAATAAAACAAATAATAAATAAACATTTAAAAAATTGAAACAAACAAAAGAAAACCTTCAAAGTAAAAATGAGTCTTCTCTATGAAAGCCATGAACTCAGGAAGAGGATATTTAGCATTGCATCCAAATTCTAGGAGTAGCTGTTAAAAATTGAGCAAGGAAACTATCACTGTCCTATTTGTACCCTTGACTCTTCTCCTACATTTAAACATACAGAACTAAAATTCCCATAATTTTAGGTAATTTTCTGAGGAAAGGAGACCAACTAAATCAGAAAATAGAAACCATGCTACTGTCATCAGAATCAAGTTTTCTAAGCATAAAGGTGTACGAATTTTTTTAAAGGTTCAGGTTTTGAAATGATGTGAGAGGTGCCTGGGTGCCTCAGTTGGTTAAGCTTGATTTTGGCTCAGGTCGTGATCTCGGTCATGAGATCGAGTCCTGCCCCAGGCTCCGTACTAGGCATGTAGCCTGCTTAAGATGCTCTCTTTCCCTTTCTGCCTCTCTCTCAGAAGGAAAAGAAAGAAAGAAAAAGAAAGAAAGAAAGAAAGAAAGAAAGAAAGAAAGAAAGAAAGAAAGAAAAGAAAAGAAAGGAAAGAAAGAAAGAAAGAAAGAAAGAAAGAAAGAAAGAAAGAAAAAAAAAGAAAGAAAGAAAGAAAGAAAGAAAGAAAGAAAGAAAGAAAGAAAGGGAAATCAAAGTACAGAGAGGTATTTGAGGGCAGAAGACATGAAAGAGTGGTATTATTTGGCAGACAAATGTAGCACTAATCAGCTATAAACTATGCAAAATTAATAAATGAAAGAGAATATTTTTAAATATATCTTATTTGAGATAAGGAATTTATTATGGATTACTCTTGAGGGTTTGCTATGTGTTTTAGAAGGCAGAATGATCAAGCTAGGTAAATGGGGGACTCACCAGGAATAGAAATTGGCTGTGTATATTAAACATCACATTTCCGTATTTTTAGGAATTTCTCCAAAAAGCTCGTCAATCTTACAGTACATGGGATCTTAAGCTCTGGTAGTGTTAGTCTGCTTTGCATGGAATTCTTGGCAATAAATAGCTACGGGTTATTGGGCAGCTTGTCAACCACATATCATATATTTGTTCTCGTGGAAAGGAAAACTTATTTCCCAATAGAGAAGTGAAATGTACTGCAGGGCCTCATTTTGGAATGAAATAGAATACTATGGGACAGGATGTGAGTTTCTTATTTGCCCTCTGAGGTATCACTTTCTTTTATTGGATTGGCTGGTTTTTTTTTTCTTTCTTTTTAATTGTATAGCGCTTCTTATTTCTAATCTTATATATTCTAAATTAAACTGGAAAATTTACTTTCTTCATGTAGAGTGAGATTAAATTACTGTGAACTGCAACAAGGGAGTAGGTGGCTGGAAATATGCCAGGATTTAAGGGAAAGGAGTGTGGATGTGAACTCCGTGTTTTCTATTTTAGCCTTGCTCTCTTGCTGAAAGCATCAGAGGTGAGGCAAGCCAAAAGCAGCTGTAAAAGCAATAAACCAAGCACCTGAGAACTGAAATAGATAAACAGCATCAGTTCTTAACTAAACGGATTAGAAAAGGAGAGTCATTCATAGCAAAGTATTAAATGATGTGGAAACTATTTGAACTATAAAAAGGTTGAAGGTTCAGAAACGCATAGTTGAAAATAATATTGAAAATGATTGATGGGGCGCCTGGGTGGCACAGTCGGTTAAGCGTCCGACTTCAGCCAGGTCACGATCTCGCGGTCCGTGAGTTCGAGCCCGGCATCAGGCTCTGGGCTGATGGCTCGGAGCCTGGAGCCTGTTTCTGATTCTGTGTCTCCCTCTCTCTCTGCCCCTCCCCCGTTCATGCTCTGTCTTTCTCTGTCCCAAAAATAAATAAAAAAACATTGAAAAAAAAAAAAAGAAAATGATTGAAAAATATAGCAGGCATGGAATTATGTATTTTAAAAATAAGAGATAAACTTCTGTGTAGGAAATGTATTTTCCTGTGTAGGAAATATTTTCTTTTTAATTTTACATTGTTATAGGAACACTATGTAAAACAGTGTATCTTGCTTTTAAGCAAGGTAAGTAATTAAGAATTTAATGTTTTGATGTGAGATAGATAGCTCCGTGTACACTATATTGACCTTTAGGTTATTCTCATACATTTCTCCCTAAAAATGTTAATGACTTCAATATACCTGAATGATTCTTCTAGAACTTCATTTATTGAACTCTCCTCCATCTTAACCTTTATCCTGCTTCTGCCACTCACAGCTACCGTCATGCTTGTCACTCTCAAAAATTCATCCCTCCACTGTCTCTGTTTTATGCAGCCCTCTCTGATCACTACCTCCTTTGATTGCTGTGAGCTTCCTCTGCCAGGATGCTATCAGCTTTTTGCTGCCATTCAACTCATTGATGCCCTTTCTTCTGCCCTTAACCAGTTTAAATACCATGATCAATCATTATAAAACTAACACCTCAGCTTCCCTGCCTCTCTCATTCTTCATCACACTCACTTGACAAAACCATAACCCTTTTTATTTTTTTATTTTTTATTTTTTTCAACGTTTATTTATTTTTGGGACAGAGAGAGACAGAGCGTGAATGGGGGAGGGGCAGAGAGAGAGGGAGACACAGAATTGGAAACAGGCTCCAGGCTCTGAGCCATCAGCCCAGAGCCTGACGCGGGGCTCGAACCCACGGACCGTGAGATCGTGACCTGGCTGAAGTAGGACGCTTAACCGACTGCGCCACCCAGGCGCCCCACCATAACCCTTTTTAAATCCAACTCTCTGCCTACCTGATCCTTGTACCCATGCGGCTCAATGTGGATGTGGGAAAACATACAGCCACAAAACTCTATTTTAAATTCTTAATTAGAAACCTCAAAGGATTTTAATGCTGTCCTGTAGTCATTCTATATTCCCCTAATCCAATCACTGACCCACACTCTGACACCTGTTCCTGTCTTTAACACTTTCTACTCCATTCTCAGCCTTAATATTCTTCATAAGATTAAGTAATCAAAAGAGAACTTTCACAGGTTTTTCCAAAAACATCTAACCACAGACACACTCCCACTCCTCTGTTTGCCTCTTGCTATAGATTAGGTGTTCATATTCCTACTACGTCTCTCACACCACTGGATCCACACCAGTTTTATTTAATTCCTTAAATATTCCAGAGAGCCCCTCACTTGGGGCCTTTGTGCTAATTATTCCTTTTTCCTGGAACTTTTTTCCCCTAGGTATCTATAAGTCCTTCAAATCTTTGCTTAAGAGCCCTCCTCTGAATGAAGTCTGATAGGACTATTCAATTTAAAACTATAATCCCCCTTTTCCAAATTCCACATATCTGGCTGCACTATTTTTCATTGCACTTATCATAATCTAATGTAACATAGCACTATTTGTTTCCTGTTTTGATTCTTATTTAACATCATGATCTCTATAAATAAGCTCTAGAAAGGCAGTACTTTTTGCCATCTTTGATCACAGATACAAGTTCCTTGAACTGTGTCTGCATATAGTGCATATTTAATATTGACTTGTCAGGAGAAACAGAAAAAATGGTTTTGTCAATGGTAATAGGATTAATTTAGAATCAGATAACATGGATGGGTACAATTTCCCTTATCTACTACTGGCTGTGTGACCAGAAGAATGTTAGTTTAGCCTCTCTAAACAATGTATAATAATGTAAAATGTAGTAATAGTAATATCTGCTATACAAGATAGTTACAAGAATTGACATTTTTAAGCACTGTGTAGGCACACAGTAATATAACATTTTTGTTACAATTATTTAATAAAAATAAAACTACCTAGATTCATTAAATAATTTGTTTATAAAAGTAAATTTTCTTCAACGTTGTTTGAATATGTTATATTGTCAAATATTTGGATATTCTACTTAGTAGCTGAAGTAAAACTTTTCAAAGTCTACGATTGCATACTATTAATCATTGTATTTTGGGGATTAACATAGTGGGCACATAGAGTATTCAAACTGTCCAATAGAATTGAATATAGTTGGCTACAAAAGAGGATCAATAAATAGATCACTTTCTCAATTTTAATAGTCTTACATAAAAAGGAAATTACTTTTGGTACTTCTTTATAAGCAAGGAAACAAAATCTCTCACCTCTATATCCATTGAGTACCTAGTAGATTTAAATGATTTTATCACTTTTGTCTAATTTCCAGTCAAGACTATAAATAATATGCATCAATTAGGGCTATTTCTAGATTGTTACTGAAATTCATGGTTAGTGCAAATAAGTAAGGTGGCTGAGGTCAATTGCACTGGAGTCTGAATACTAAAAGCAACCTTTTATTCAGTAGAGAGATATCAAAAGATTAAAGAGATTGTATGGACGAATCACATTTTCAGGAAACAGGATTTGCATGTTGCCCTTAATTCTATTTTGCTGTCTCTTTGAGGCCATTTGAGGAAACTTTAAGATCAGAGAGCGAAAACATTGTGCTGGCAGTAATCAGGATAAAGACAGCTGAAGAGCCACCTGCTTGTCTGAATGAATTTATACCATTTTTCATGCGTGGAGATCCTTGCTTTCCTGCTACCTCCACACACTCTTCAAGTTTGATAGGTTTCTAAGTACTTAGTCCCTGTTTTTGTGTCCGAGACTGACCTGGGCATTCTGGCCTGACTTCTTATGTTTAAGTGATTCTTCTTCCTCTTTGACAGTGTCTGTTCTTGTAGATTTCAGTTATTTATTATTTGTCTCAGGCTATGATTTTAGATTTAGGTCCAGCTACATATCAGAGCAAGGCTGCCAACCCACCATTTCCCTGCTCGGGGTCCGTAATGGATTTAGCTCATGTCAATTTCTCCTTTACCAGTCCCAACCTCTAAGTAGTAAAACCAGTGAGCCTTTGAAGGTCTTTTACAGACAATTAATAGCTGACTAACCCCTTTCTCTTTCTCATCCAGCTGCAATATTGCCATCCAACATTCAAGCATAGGCCCTTGGAAAATCTACTGTAATAATTTTTAATAGTCATAGATGAAGAACCTCTAACTCTATAATCACATAATAACCCTTATAGTGGAAAATAAATATGTAAAATAATGAATAACTGATTTTCTTCAATGTTTTACCTTAGGGGAGGTTTCCTTCACAGAGAAAACAATAAACCAACTAAACGTTATGAAATCCATAATTTAATTTAAAACATATCAGCCAGGACAGCACAATATGTAAGCTACACTTTAAGGCCAGTTATTTGTCCTACTTCAGAACTGATCAGCTGGTCAAATTAGTCTATCTTAAATCAGTCCAGTAGGTGTTAGGAATTGGCTCTCTCTCTCTCTCTCTCTCTCTCTCTCTCTCTCTCTGATAAAATTTATGGTAGTTAATAACTATAAAATGGCCAAAATATTTTATGGACAAACCCAAACCTTATGTGAACAAGCCTAAGAATCTAAGAAGGTCAGTAGGAAGAAACATACCATTTTATCCATAAAGAATTCTACATGTAGAAATTAAATTGGAGAATTTCAGTTTGCCATGTGCCAGTAATCAAAGTCATAGATTCCTCCTTCTTGAATATTGCTACGCATATGTCTATCAACAATTTCATAAAAATTGTGTTCAGATAGCCAACCACCCAGGATATGGGATTTCTCCAATTTAGAACACAGGTTTTATGAAATATTCTGTGCCTCCTAATACATATTTACTTAACAGGTGTCTGTATGTGTTATGGAATTTTGTCTGAGAACTGTTTTAACAATAAGTTGATGGCAAGGTTGTAGAGAGATATTTAACTTTGTCTATTTCAAGTAATTATAATTTACAAATAAAAGGTACTAAGAGTTGTTCATGTCAAAATTGGCTTAGTATAGTTTATCACACTTAATTGAAGAAGATAAAGTTGAGTAGAAATGATTTTCAGAAAGAAATTAAAAATTGTAAGCTTAAGAAAAACTGCATGCATAAAGAAAATTTATAATTATATAAATAATCATAGTCCACATGAAAAAAAATTGTTTCATCCAGTGATAGTCTAGATGAATGGAATCTTTTATTTAGTACAATTCAGTGGGTTTTCAATTAATCTAATTTAGAATTAGATTAGGAAAATTTATTTTTTTGTCACTAGCTAAGATTGGGAAAGCTAGGTTCTTTCACTAAAGGACAAGAGTCTTGAATAAAAATTATAGATGTATATAATTAGAAATGTTAAGCTTAGCATGCCATAATGACAGGAAAATGGAGTATTTGAAAGCCTGGTGCATTACGCTCATTTATTTTCCCTAATCACAGGAGTCATTTGAAGGGTAAGTCATCTGTTCTTCAGGCAACAAGATCAGAAAATTGCTACCCACCCCTGTTAAGATTTTTTGCTTTTTTTCCCAAAAACAGAGCAATCTAGAAATCTTACAGTGAGAAAAAAAAGTCCTAGTAATAAAAGGAAGTATTAGGATGTTATCTTCAGAAATGTTTAAAAGGAAGGATTCCTAGAGAGGAGTGGCAAATGTAATGAGAGTAATTCCCTTTGTGCTTCCTTAAATGTGCCACATAGTAGCACAACCACAGATAGCTCCGATCTCTTTTTTCTAAGCTTCTTGAACAGATAAAGCAAAATCCTTGATTTCACGATTAGGTATCAAAACAGGGTTTTGTTTTTGTTTTTGTTTTTGTTTTCATCTGATGAGTCAATCTCAGGATTTCCTTCAAAAGAGGAAAAATGAACTGGGCCAAGAAAGTACAAATACAATCAAAAGATGAACAAAAATATGAGACTATCATGTGGTCTTTATACCTACTATGAAAAATATCTGAGTTGTATGTAACAGTACTAAGGAATGAAAGGAAAGAACAAAATAATAATTCATTGATAAGTATATGCATCTTATTTTACTAGATTCTATCAAAACAGACTATATGTAGTCACCACTTCTCCTGAGTCTTGTAATAGTTTATGTCAAAATTCTTTAATATTAAGAAATTCCATCATACTCTATAGTCATTATTCTATTCAAAGAAGTTTCTGGGTTTTTTTTATTTTTTATTTTTTAGGATTTCAACTACATATTTTGCCTAATTATCCAATTTTTAAAAATGTTTTCTTTTTTTTTAATATGAAATTTATTGTCAAATTGGTTTCCATACAACACCCAGTGCTCATCCCAACAGGTGCTCTCCCCAAAACCCATCACCCACTCTCCCCTCCCTCCCACCCACCATCAACCCTCAGTTTTTAAGAGTCTCTAACCTCTCTTCTTTTTCTTTTTTTTTTTTTTCCTTCCACTCCCCTATTTTCTTCTGTTAAGTTTCTCAGGATCCACATAAGAGTGAAAACATATGGTATCTGTCTTTCTCTGTATGACTTATTTCACTTAGCATAACACTGTCCAGTTTCATCCACGTTACTACAAAAGGCCATATTTCATTGTTTCTCATTGCCACGTAGAAATTGTGGTTTATAAAAATATTTTCTATTCTAGAAGGGCTTGCACAAATTAAATATTAGAAAAAAATAATATAGACTTATAAGTAACATTGTTTATGCTTTTAAATACAGTTAACCCTTGAACAAAATAGGTTGGAACTTCATGAGCCCACTTGTATACAGACGTTTTTCAATAAATACAGTGGAATACTGTAAATGTATTTTCTTTTATTTATGATTTTCTTAGCATTTTCTTTTCTCTAGCTTACTTTATTATAAGCATACAGCACTAAATATGTGTTACTCTACTGTCTGTGTTATCGGTAAGTCTTCTGGCCAACAGTAAACTGTTAGGAGTTGTTTTGGGGGAGTTGAAAGTTAAACCTGGATTTTTGACTTCAAAAGGGGTTGGTGCCCCCAACCGCTGTCCTGTTCAAGGGTCAACTGTATGTATAGATTTCCCAACCTATATACTATTGGTGGTTTCAGTCTTGATTGCTGTTATGTCAGCTTTAGTCAAAAGAGTAAGTTTATTATTTTACTCCACATTATTTTTTTTCTATTATGAAATTAAAAACTTGATCTATTGTGTCCCAAAGATATAACCCAATTTGACCTTATACAGATATTTTTCTATAATTTTCTTTTTTCAGGATGTATTTATATTTGTACTGAGGCCCATCACTGATTTGTTGTTATAAATTGAGGAAAGTTATGAGATAATGAAAATATAATGTGTATAATCTCTTAGAACCTCAGTTCCCTTGCCTGAAATGTGGTGAAACTCATGAATGGCACAGAGTATACACTTTGATCCCAGTTTTAGATCTATAAGAAGTTCTAGCCTTCCCTGAGTTCTTATTAAGCCAAGGACACACTGTTTCTGTCCACACTGTTCTATCCACATTGTTGTATATAACATGATCTGGCAATGAGACCACACTTTGGAATAGGGAAAAGAAAAACAGATTGAAAACTAAAGGTCTAACTATTTTGGTATCTGTGTCTTTGCCTTTAATATTTACTTTATGGTCCTTATATATACAGTGAATTGCACTGTATTTCCATGCATAATGCAAAAGATGCCTGCATCACAAACATTTTGTGAGCATTAAGAAACGGTTTACAGGGGCGCCTGGGTGGCTCAGTCAGTTAAGCATCTGACTCTTTATTTAGGCTCAGATTATGATCTCACAGTTCAAGAGTTCAAACCCTACATCAGGCTCTAGGCAGACAGTGCAGAGCCTGCTTGGGATTCTCTCTCTCTTCTTCTCTCTCTTCCTGTCCTGCATGTTCTCTCTCTTCCTCTCAAAATAAATAAACTTGCAAAAAAAGGAAAAGCAAAATACTTTACCTACAGTGGAACATGATTAATATAGTAATAGCACTCACATGGCACTTACATATGCCACACATGGTGTTAAATTTATTTTTCAAATACGACAAAAGAGTAATTATTTTACCTCTTTTACATATAAGAAAACTGAAGCACCTAGAGGTTATGTGAATTTCTCACAGCTGCCCAATCTGAAAGTAACAGGGGCACAATTAACTTCCAGACTTTGTTGTTCTCTTGTTCTCCATGAAAAGATTGTGAGTTCTGAGGAAGCAGAAAACAGCCCGAAACTGAAAGAGTAAAGAAATCTTCTCAGGACTAAGACAATAAACAGCAGCTCTGCAGTTAATCAGACAGTAATAACAGACATTGATAAAGGCAGCTGTAATGATAACCAGAAGTAATATTTCTCTCATTTCTGCTGTATAGTGTCAAAATGACTTCCCTTCTTTGGGTGACTGTTAACCCTGCTTCGCTGTTCTCACCTTGTGAATCAAGGGCTGCAAGACACTTAATTGTTAGCCTCCATCGCCTAAGTCAGCAACCAATCCTGGGCTCAAATCTACTTATCTTACTTCCACCTTAGAAATTGCAATCAATCCAGAGTTGATCCTTCCTATACTTACCCTGCCTTAGAATCAATCATGACAAATTCAAAAGTTACCAGAAACCTTTCCTACTCAAACCTCACTTACATGAACACCTCATGGGTCTGGGGTGTGCTGTCTACCTTGTTGCAACAAATCAATAAGCCTATTTTGCTACTCTACCAGTTTGTGTCTAGGGATCTTTATCAGATGAGCTTTATAACCTGATGGCTAATCCATAGACCTCTCACATATATAATGTGCTTTGTTTGTTTTCTTTCCTTCACCTCCCTGAGGTTTCATACATCCTGGATTCACTTTGCTCTTCTGATCCATGCATTAAAATCTACTTAGTATTAGTATTGACTAAAAATTATGTTCCTGTATTGGTAAATATGAACAAGTTATTTAATCTTGTTAAGATGCAGTTCCTTGTGTATAAAAGAGGTATAATCATTTCTCAAAGAATTTTGTAAGAATTAAGTGAAATAGTACATCTAAGTAGCCCAAGTTATGACATTCAGTGAGTAAATATTAGTCATTATTATTACTGTTTATGTGTAACATTTTTACTTTTACATTGTTCCAAAACTGATTTTGAAATGGGACAGTTAAATAGATATAGAGATAGATTTTTGCAGGTACGTAATAGATATCCCTGTTGCTCCCGTGGGCTAAAAAAGGGAATTTGCTGTGCAGATGGGGCTTTTGTTTCTCCCAATGCTTCAATTGAAGGCATCCTAATTTACTTTCTTTTTTTTAATTACAAAAATTTTTAATGTTTATTTTTGAGAGAGAGAGAGAGAGAGAGACAGCATGAGTGGGGGAGGGGCAGAGAGAGAGGGAGACAGAATCCGAAGCAGGCTGCAGGCTCTGAGCTGTCAGTACAGAGCCAGATGCGGGACTTGAACCCACAAGCAATGAGATCATAACCTGAGCCAAAGTCAGACATTTAACCGACTAAGCCACCCTGGTGCCCCAAAAGCATCCTAATTTTCATGTATATCATCTATTGAGGGTCAAACATAACTCATCATTAAAAATGACTCTGCTGAATAAAAACGTTTTTAAAATATTGAATTAATGTATAAAATATATTAACTAAAATGTTGAATCAGTGAATAAAGGACTATAATATCTATAAAATTTTGCAAACAATATAAATTTGGGGGTAATTTTTGAAAATAAAGATTATTTAGAGTCCATTAATATGGCTTTAAATTGGTATTTTCAATACCTCCAAGTTAATAATAATCTTGAAGTGTTTGAGATATATTCAGGGAAAGACATGGAAAGCATTGATATTTTCCAGAATTACTTTTCTTTATTTTTACATTGGACTTATTCAAAAGAGAGGAAGGGAAGGAACGGAAGCAAGGGAGGGAGACAGAAGTTGCTAATCTTTTGGATTTAGTCACTATGCAAATATAATGCTGTAAAAAAAAAAAAAAAACTGCAGTGCTTCTTTTTGGCCATGGATTTAGCAATGTAAGTATGGAGCCAGCAGAACTAAAGGAGCTCTTTATAACTGTCCATCCTGAAAACAAGTGTGAAAAATAAGCTCAATTTGAACAAGGCTGGACACTAATTAAATCTTGGATTTGCCTCAATCCTTGCCTAAAGCATCTTGTAATTTGCTTGTCATGCAATCAAACTAAGAAATCAACACATAATTTGGCACAATTTGGTTAAGCTATTCATTGCGGTCAAGTTCTGGGTTGGCAGAAATACAGCAGATGACATGCCATTTGACACTTGACACCTTGCCACCAACACCCCCAAAATGACTTTTCTGTTGGTATGTTGAAACTAGTCGTGAAGAAATAGATTGTACGATGCCTTTCCTTTCAACATTCAGCAGATTAGAATGTTCATTCCCCTCTTTGCGGCCAGTTTCTAGGCTCACATACTGACATGTGTTCTCTTTAAATGGTGTCAGAAGTTTTCAAAAAGAGTCAGAAAAATTTTAGGGGGGGAGCTATATCTGCAAATAAAATACAATTGGAGTATTTTGTGCTTTGGTGAGCACCTGTGATATTTGTTAACGTATCTGATTATGTGGTGCTGGAGATGAAAGTAGCATCAGACATCATCAAAATCATTGTTTATAATATTTGTATGTAATGTCATAAAATCTTAGTTAACACTGATGGAATATGTCTTATTTACTACTTTGAATGTCAGCAGCTTCATTAGAGCCAAGATTTGGAATTATTTTCTGTTTTAAGGATGTTGCTTTTTATAAAATGGGAGCGAAATGTGTCATTTTTATCTATGTGTAAAAATTTCCCAAATTTTCAGAGTAAAAGTATTAAAAGAACTCGATTGAACTTCAAGGAGAAGTTTTTATTCTTTATTTTTAGAAGAGAAAGAAACAATTTGACCAGAAGGAGTTCTTTTATGGCAAGGTTTAATTAGAAGATCGTTTACTTAGAGCAATGAATTTCAAATTGTAGTATGCAGCAGAATCACCTGGAGGGCTTGTTAAACCACAGACTTTTGGGTCCTACCCTCAGAGTTTCTGCTTCAGTGAGTCTGGGGTGAAACCCAAGAATTAGCACTTTGATACCCACTGACTTTAGCAATGTTTTGATTACATGAATAATTTATTCTTTATTTCAGACTCTGAATTCAGGAATATGGATGTTGCTGATGAACTATGAGTTCTTTTGACTAAAATGCTACTTTGGAAGGAGAGCTTAAATAAATTGTAGGAACTTTTCAATATTACGGATATATACCAGGTTTGATGGTGACGCAGTCTTACAGATTTGCAGACACCTGAAAATGCTTTTCATTTTTTTCAAGTTGCATTAAAATAAAAATGTAGAGTTACAGTAAAGAGGCAGTCCTAGCCATAAGTGGCCTCACCATTAACCTAAGGACAAAGAACACAATGGCAAATATGCAATATGACTTTGACTTAGAGTCTTGCTGAATTCTAGAAATAGCATTATGTTCATTTTGCAAGATGAACAGAGCAAGCTCTCTTTGATCACATTTTCTACGTAATATGTTTGTAAACCAGTGTTTTCAGCAGTATTTATATGCATACTGCCATTCACCTCTTTATTAGGTCAAATAAATAAAATCTCATTGAAATAATTTTGAGCAAAATGCTATTTGTATTTGTCAATTTTAATTTCTGGGATTTTTTTCATAAACTGATATTTAATTTTCTATTTAAGCAAAAGAACAGGAGACTAATAAATCTTCGTGTAGTTAATTTTTTGTACATCCATATTTTATTAATCTATTTGTAGTTAATAGAGACCTAATTTGAAATATGAACAGTCAGCTCCAATACATTTCATTTTTCCAATACTCCTTTCAATCTCCTTGATTTCCTCAATGGCAACTAGTCCAAAAGTCATCCTTATATCTTGCTCATTCTTTCCACTTCAGAATTTTTTCACGAAATTCTCAGATGTTTATGGCATCCAGATCCTACATGCCAGACACGTACAAAACAGCTCTTCATACCCTTTCTGTCAGTACTCGCGTATCTCAGAGATTTTGCAGGCTCAGTTCCAGACCACTACAGCAAAACGAGTATCAAGCTAAAGCTAGTCAAATGAAATTTTTGGTTTGCCACTGCATACAAGTTATATTTACACTATAGTATAGTCTCTTAAGTGTGCAACAGCATTGTCTACAAAAGCATTGTACATATCTTAATTTAAAAATATTTTATTGCCAAAAAATGCTAACTACTATTTGATATTTCAGCGAGTCATAATCGTTTTACAGGTGGAGAGTCTTGACTTGATATTGATGGCTGCTGACTGATCAGGGTGGTGGTTGCTGAAGGCTGGGATGGTTGTGACGATTTCTTAAAATAAGAGAACAATGAAGTTTGCTGCATCAGTTGGCTTTTTCTTTTCCTAATGATTTCTCTGTAGCATGCCATGCTGTTTGACAGCATTTTTCCACAGTAGGACATCCTTCAAAATTGGAGTCAGTCCTCTCAAACTTTGTCATTGTTTATCAACAAGCGTATATTCTAAATCTTTTGTTGTCATTTCAACGGTCTTCATGGCATCTTCACTAGGAGTAGATTCTATCTCATAAAACTACTTTCCTTAATCATTCATAAGAAGCATCTCCTCATCCATTAAAGCTGTATCATAAAATTGCAGCAATTCAGTCACATTGCCAAGCTCTACTTCTAATTCTAGTTCTCTTGTTGTTTCTACCACATCTGCACTCACTTCCTTCACTGAAGTCCTGAGCCCACAAAGTCACACATCAGGGTGAGAATCAATTTATTCCAAACTCCTGTGAGTGTTGACCTCTTCCCATGAATCACAAATAGTCTCAATGACATCTAGAATGATGACTCCTTTCCAGAAAATTTTAAATTTACTTTGAAATTTATATCCATAAGCGTAATCACTGTCTATGGAAACTATAGCCTTACAAAGTATATTTCTTAAATGATAAGACTTGAAAGTTGAAATTCCTCTTTGACTCATGTTCTACAGACTGGATGTTGTATCAGCAGACACAAGAACACCATTAATTCACTACATATCTCATCAGAGCTCTTAGGTGACCAGGTACATTGTCAGTGAGCAGTAATATTTTGCAATAAATCTTTTTTTTCTTTTTTTCCTGAATAGTAGGTCTCAACAGTTGGCTTAAAAGATTCAGTAAACCATGTTGTAAAATGAAAGTCACCAGCGGAATTAATCCCTAACAAAAGAGTCAGCCTTTCCTTTGAAACTGTCATTGGCTGAAGCAAAGCATTGACTTTTCATCTTTAGCTATGAAAGCTCTAGATGTGGCATCATCTTCCAATAGAAGGCTATTTTGTGTATATTGAAAATCTGTTGTGTAATATTCCATTGTATATATTCACACCACAATTTTTTATTCGTTCATCCATTGATGGACATTTAGATTGCTTGTATATCTTGCCTATTACAAATAATGTTGTAATAAATGCATTACATTTACACATTGCATTTATTGTTGCAATGAACACTGTCTTTTCAAATGAGTGTTTCTGTTTTTTAGGGGGTAAATACCCACTAGTAGAATTATTGAATCATATGGTATTTCTATTTATACAGTTTTGAGGAACCTCCATACTGTTTTCCACAGTGACTGTACTAATTTACATTTTCACCAATAGTGCATGCATGTGTCTTTTTCTCGACATCCTTGCCAATATTTGTTATTTCTTGTCTTTTTCATTCTAGCCATTCTGACTGGTATAAGATAATTTGTTTTTGATTTGCATTTTAGTTTTATTTGCATTTCCCTGATGATTAGTAACGTTGAGAATTTTGATGTGTATGTTGGCCATGGGTATGTCTTCTTTGGAAAAGTTTCTGTTTAGGTCCTCTACCCTTCTTTAATCAGATTACTTGCTTTTTTGGTTTTGAGTTGGATACATTCATTATATACTTTGTATATTAAACCCTTATTATTTATATTATTTGCAAATATTTTCTCCCATTCAGTAGGTTGGTGTACACACACACACACACACACACACACACACACACACAGAGGAATATTACACAGCCATAAAAAGCATGGCATCTTACCATTTGCAACACCGTGAATGGACCTAGAGGGTATTGTGCTAGGTGAAATAAGTCAGACAGAAGGATAAATACCATACAATTTTGCTTATGTGTCAAATCTAAAAAAACAAAACAAAGGAATAATCAAACAAACAAAATGCAGAGTTAGACCTATAAATACAGAGAACAAACTAATGGTTTCCAGAGGAAAAGGGCATGGAGGAATGGCAAAATGGGTGAAGGGGAGTGTGAGATACAGGCTTCTTATTATGGAATGAGTAAGTCATGAGAATGAGAGGTACAGCACAGAGAATATAGCCAATGATTTTGTAATAGCATTGCATGGTGGCAGATGATATGTGTGCATAGCATAACATATAGAAATGTCATATCACTAGGTGGTACACCTGAGACTAATGTGACATTGTGTCAACTATACTCCAGAAATGTTTAAAAAAATCTATTGTTTAGTGTCGTATTCATTAATTACCTTAGCCAGTTTTTCTGGATAATTTGCTACAGCTTCTACATCAGTACTCACTTCTTCACTTTGAACTTTTGTTATGGAGATAGATTTTTTCCTGAAACCTCAGGAGCCAACCTCTGCTAGCTTCACATTTTTCTTCTGCAGCTTCCTCACCTCTCTCTGCCATCATATAATTGAGGAGAGTTAGGTCCTTGTTCTGAATCAGGCTTTGGCTTAAGGAAATACTGTGATTGGTTTATCCAGACAACTAAAACATTCTCCATATCACCAGCAAGGTTGTTTTATCATCATTCATGTGTTCAGTGGAGTAGCACTTTTCATTTCCTTCAAGAACTTCTCCTTTGCATATACCACTTGGCTGTTTGGCATAGGAGACCTTACTTTCAGCCTGTATTCTCTTTCAACATGTCTTTCTCACTGAGCTTAACCATTTCTAGCTTTTGATTTAAAGTGAGAGACTTGTGACTTTTCCTTTTACTTAAACATGTAGAGACCATTGTAAGATTACTAACTGGCCTAATTTCAATAGAGTTGTATCTCAGGAAGGAGGCCTGGTGGGGAGATAGGGGAATGGTGTATCTGTGGAGCAGTCAGAATGCACACATTTATTAAGTTTGCCATTTCATATGGGCATGATTAGTAGTGCCCCAAAATAATTACAGTGAAACACAAATCACCGACTACAGATCACCATAACAGATACAATAATAACGAAAAAGTTTTAACTATTGTGAGAATCACTAAAATGTGACACAGAGACACAAAGCGAACAAACGCTATTGGATAAATCGTGCTGATAGAGTTGCTCCAGGCAGGGTTTCCACAAATCAATTTGGAAAATCTGCAACCTCTGTGAAGTTCAATAAAATGGTATATGCCTTTATTCATAAGCCATGAAGAAACCTCTAAAGACTGTCCCTGAAAGCCAGAGGTTTTATCACTGCTGAGGTAATTTATTGGTATCTTGATCTCAGCGTAGAGTGCAGTGTTTCTTCATAGATTGATGATTCTCTTCCTCAATATTATGGTTGCCCAATGCCTAGCATCTTATTGTTGCAGCCCTAAGCCCTCACTGATGTTAGTTCACATGGTCTTCTCAACATGGAAAATGACTGTGAAAGTGTAGGACAGGACTGGTTCTAGCAATTTCTGTCCCAAGCATCACAATTTCCTTCTGGCCTTCCCAGGGATACTTCCCAGTAACAGCATCTCTACTAGTGTCTAAAAACATAAGTTATCTTACTTGTTTCTCTTAGAAAACCAACAACCTGTATCTTCCCATCTAGTGTGGGCAGAATGAACTGTCCTCAGAGATTTCTATATAATGTTCTTTCCTTGTAAGGAATGTTCCCTAAATGACCCAAAGGTGATTTTTATCCTGGTTAATTATATAGTGCTTTACTCATTAAAAAACAAAACAAAAGAACAAATTACATATCTCGTTAACAAATATAATTTCTAGGTGCCTGTGTTCTTGTGCATTTTTAAAGGGAAAGGTGCTCATACTTTTTTCTCACATTTTCAAAGAAGTCCATGACCAAAAACAAATTTATAGCTAGTTGGTTATAGGGATTGAAGTTTAGGGATAGGCCATGTCAGGGTAATTTTTAGAAAGAGGAGTCAGCACAGAAAATAGCACAGATGTATCAAAGATACAGAAAAAGAACAAGAACAATGGACATCATGGAAGTCAGGGAAGTAGTGAGTTGAATGCTGAAGAGTCTAGTTAGACCAAGAATACACTGATACCTGCCATTGGGAGCATTTCCTGGGTGTTGCTATTAAGGCTGTCACTTTCAGTGTGAGTTACCTCTGGCAACATTGCCAATGAACACAGCCTCCAGGGACAATCTCCAGCAGCAGTGGAGGAGGATGACAACTTACAGGAAGCAGTGGGAGGTACAGAAACTCTCACTCACTCCTCAAGGTTAATAAATAATTGAGAAGCCAGCCTGACCATTCAGGAACATTTATCTGGCCTGATTCTACCTTGTCACTTCCACACATTTTCCTTAATCACATGGTGCTACTGCACTATCACTAATGCTTCTCAAATTATTCATGGTTAAAAAGTAGGGGAGGCTTTTCTCCCCAGATCTATTGTGAGCCAATCTTTTTGTAAAACACAGAAAAAAATGAAATAAAAAACATAGAAAATGCAACATTATTTTTTATTATTAGAATATCTGAAGTCTCCATGCTATAGGATTCCATTATAGAGGATTCTTAGAAGGGCAAGATTACAGAAATGGAGAATAAATTAGTGGTTGCCAGGGGTTAAGGCGAGAGTAGGAGCAAGAGGGGAAAGTTTGTGGATGCAAAAAGGCAACCCTCTTGGAGTCTTGTGCACTGGGCACGTCTGTATTTTGGATATCAATTTCAATATCCTGGTTATGATATTGCATGAGAGTTTTATAAGTTACTGGGAGGAATTTGGTAATGTGTACCCGGGACCTCACTATACTATTTCCTATAACGGCATGCAAACATATAATTATCTCAATTAAAAAGTTTATTTAGTAAAAAAAAATAGACATGACAATACCTTGTTAAATTGCTGTGAAAGTTTTTAAATGCTCTCATTTTCCATTTTTATCTCACTGAATGGTAATGTCCAGCGGATCCACACTGGTCCACAGACCACACTTGCAGGAACACAAAGCAGCACTTTCTTTTTTTCTATTTCAGTACAAATTCCTTCTGCACAGCCTTCCTCTAACCATTCTTCTGAAAACAGACTGCTCTTTTATGCCATTCGAACTTTTCAGCCTCATTACCCACATCTTTACCTCAAACCATCCTCAATATATGATGGTTTGTCTTCTTAGCATAACGGTTCCTCCTGCTTAGACTCTTCTCTCCTAAATCAGATCTGCTTTCCCAGATCCACATATCTTTTACATGCCAGGATGACTCTCTTTATTCACAAAGTTTCTCTAGATTCCACCACTGAGAATTAATATCTCCTATTGCAGTTTTCTGTGTTTCTTTTTATCAGCTATAACAATTTATTTAAGAATAACTACTCATGCATTTTACTTTCTTCTCACTTTAATGAAAAGCTATGAAGAACATGATACCCAGGGTCACTCAGTGGTTGTTGAAGTAGGTTAAACCACACAGGAACAATTATCATCATCTAGCTGGTACCTAAGGAGGTCCCTGTCTGACTGAGCATGTTCCCTAAAGTCAGCATAGGAAGCAATAACTGGTGACGTCAACTCAGGGGATCTTTTGAATGTGTTCTATTTCAAGTGGATTCTTCTCTGATCAGATAGGCATTAAATGAAGAGACAATAACAAATCCCCATTAAGGACCATGATGGGGTAGGAATCCTACAAACTTAGTTTAAGGGCTTGAGACCACTATCCTGACTTGATAGTAAGAGAATAGCTTAGCCATTCCTGTTCTGGTTGAGAATATCACTCAGCAACAATATGCCACATTATAGGGGAACTATAGAAAAGAGTAAGCTGGTAATGAAAGAAATTACAGTGAAAAATCCAACTGCTGATTAGGAAGCTTCATTTTTAAAAATTTTTTAATGTTTTTATTTATTTCTGAAGGAGAGACAGCATGAGCATGAGCTGGGGAGGAGCAGAGAGAGAGGGAGACACAAAATCCGAAGCAGGCTCCAGGCTGTAAGCTGTCAGTACAGAGCCCGATGTGGGGCTCGAACTCACGAACTGTGAGATCATGACCTGAGTCAAAGTCGGACACTTAACCGACTGAGCCACCCAGGCACCCCTAGGCAGCTTCATTTTTAATTTATATTATGTATACATGCATATAATCAATATGATAACTGTAGCAATATAATTAAAAATAGTATCACGTTCACTACTTTAGCAAACACCTTTTATTGACTTTAGGATTTAGTCACATGTGGTCCAAAAGCTTTCCTATTTCCATAAAATCTATGGAACTGTTTGACTTATTTATATTTACTTAATATTTACAAAACATTTATTAAAAGTAGCAATCTGAACAGTTAGAGTTTTAGCAGTGAACACATGCCTCAACTTGGCTGTATTCTGAGTTCAGATTTCCCTTTTTGTGATTAGTGCACAGCCAGACTAAAGGCCCTAGGAGCTGCCCTTCATCTTCTTTAATAAATTTAGCTTCCCATGAAGATATACAATTAAACTTGGCAGTGCAGTCTGATAATCTGTCAAATATAAACGAGTAACCCTACTACCGTCAAGTACTAGTTCTTTGTGTCTACGATGAATTAAAACACTTCAGTCCTGGATGCAAAAGTGACGAAATCTCCAGTCAGCACATATTTATTGAATCCCTGCTGTGTGCCAAGCAATCTTATATTTGAAGAGCAGTTTTGAGATAAATTATACACATTTTTTTCAGCTTATCCTCAGAACAGCTCTCCAATCTATAGAAGCAGAAATATTGGTCTCAATTTACAGATGAGGAAACGGCACTTCAGAGAGGGAAAGTGATTTCATAGGGGTCACATGATTTTAAAAGGTATAGTTATGAATAAAACTTGCAGCTCCTGACTCATCACCATTTGGTCCTTTCACATAACTTTCTTGGTTTCCAAGAACAAGATGCTCTGTGCATGACAATGGAGGGCTGACATCCTTTGTGTGAGTTTCTTTATCATCAAACTACTTACAGTTTTGAAAAAAAACTATTTCTCTACTGCGAAAGTATTAGCTCTGTGGGAGTCAAGGAGAGTTCTACACCACAGATCTTTAAAATGAAATAAATAGAATTTGCAAACATTTCTGCAGACAATAGCCCATTCAAACTTGTGACAAAAGGAGTTTTAATGACAGCAATAGTCATGTTTTCACTAAATAACGTTCCTCAGTATTAGCTCAAAGCAATAATATCTGCTAGGAAAAGTTGATTCTTACATATCTGGTAAATGTACACATATTGCTTTGTAATTAACCCTTCAAGTGTCCCTCATATATTTCTTCATTTTACAGCAAAGAATATGAAATCTAAGAAAACATTTCAGGATGAACAAGTGATTGCTGCAAAGCCCATGTGTTTATCATCATAGCAGTGTCCTTTACTAAATGTAGTGAAGACAGATAAGCTCCCCTGGAATGTAAGCTACAATAAGGCAGAACTTCTGTCTGATTCATTGCTCTATCTCTAACCCTAGAGTAGTAACTGGCACACAGTATGCAGTTAATAAATATTTGTCAAATACATGAAACACAAGAAGTCTATTTTCTTCTTGATCCTTACCTGATTGCATATATGTCTGTAATAATTGAGGTAATTGTCTCAGAATGTTAATTTAATATGTGGCTAAGTGAAGCTAAAATAGCAGAGTGATGATCCTATGATATCCTGTTATTCGCATTGTACCTCAGCCACAGTTAGCACTGGCTGTTTCAATAGCCATCTTCAAATAGAACAATGAACACCTACCAGTGGCACAGATCAACAGAAAGCATACATTCCTTTAATTGCAGGTCAGGACTTGGCAGATATGCAGAATAAAAGACAGCATATGTCAAAGGTTCTAGCCTAGTTCTGGATACAGGGGATGCTCAATAAACATTAAGTGAATGTCCGTTTGATTTTGTATTTCTATAAACACGACCTTGTGGGTGTAGAACTTGTGTCTTATCTAATTCATGTGATAATAAGGCCAAAAGTCTTTATAACTTAACGTTGTATTTAATAATATTTAAGGAACTTCTTTAAAATAGTTAAGCTAATGGAATTTGGAGTAAGAAGACTTTGGCTCAAAGCTTGACTTCATCAATTATCATTTATCTAAAATTTTTCAAGCTAAACTTGTCAAGCTTGAATTTCCTTATCTTCAAAGTGAGGATGATAATAGTAACAACTTTATAAGGTGGTAGGGTGTAGTACTTGAGAGACCTTGTATTCAGAGACCAACAAAAGAGGGCAGGTCCAAATCTGCGGTGATGGCTTAGGTAATTCTATTTGCGTAAATAAGATACCAGTGAGACCCACTTTGCTTCTGTGGATCTGTATATGGTACTGGCTTGAATCCAAGTTCTATAATCCACTGACTTTCAAATTCCTTTTCAAGGTTTTTGAGGATTCTGAAGAATCCCATTTTCATAGTAAACAGTGCATCTAGAGTTCTGTTCTCAGAAGAGATCAAATGTAATTAGATCAATTTCTTTAGATCAAATGTTATTATTGAGTGAGATCAGAAAATAAGGCTCTTTCATTCCCAAAAATACCCACTCACACAAGGTATTAATTAAATGACTTTATCAAAGATGTTGAAGCCAAAGGAAAGAAATCACATTAAATAGCAAAATAGTGTTAAATTGTATGTTATATAATCTTACTTTAATTTTGAATTTTTATTTTTCAACTACCAATTTGGCCTCTTACACCTAAGCTCCCAAGATCTCTTTACCCACCCTAGTCCATTCTGTATTCTCCTTTCTCCCACCCACCTCTAAAAAAATTCTCATTACTTAAGCAAAACAGATTTACTGTTTATTCCCTTTGAAGATTTCTGTGGTCAGAATTTCAGAGTCTCATATTTTAGACCATGGAACTTAAGACCCACCTCCCAACCAAAGGCAATTCCTATCCAGAGAATAATATTGTACAAATGTTACGGTAATGTATTTCTCACTTCATTATACTCAAGACTAACTGCCAATGCCTCCTGTCATGAGAAGGACCAGATGTCTCTCATTTGTTTGCTTATTGCTACTGCTGCAGTACACATACTCCAGCTTCCACTGCTAATTGGCCACGTGAAATACTGACTACATTGTATACTGAATGACTCTTCCAGACCAAAGTTGATTTCTACTAGTCATGATATTCTCCTTCAAATGACAATCAAGACTAAATTAAAACTATGTATATGGTGTGTATGTGTGTGTGTGTGTGTGTGTGTGTGTGTGTGCGCGCGCGCGCACTCACATGTGTATGTGTGTCTTATGAGCTCCTGAACTATACTGGTTATGAATGTTTCTAATCATCCAGTCTTTCTAAAGGTGCTCTTCACCTCCTATAAATGTACCTTTTCTTTTAAGCATTCCTCACCTCACCACCAACTGCCATGTTCTTTTCCTTGCTATCATATTCCATCTTCCTGGTAAATCTTTTCATTCTTTGAAGACGTGAACACTCTCCCACTGTTGCACTCCCCATCATAACTCCTGATTCCCCATGAGCAGCTTCCATGTGAACATCCCCTTTAGCTATTTGACACATTCCCTTGGCTAGTCTAAGGATCATTTTTTTCTTCATTATGCTATACAGAAGCTCTTTAAAATCACTAATATAGCATTCCTTATTGTAACCATGTCCTATTCTCCTACCCATAGTCCAATTCCTTCAATTATTCACTGGGATTGATAATTGCTAATTATCAATTAACTGTCAATCTTTTAAATATCTGTTATCAATCTTCTGTCCTCAGTTCCCTTCTCCCAGCATAGTTTTCAGGATTTTATTTGCAACTACTCTCTTAAAAGTACCTTAAACTTCGTATTTTCCCATAGAATCCATATGGTTAAACACTAACATTAGAATATATTAGGATAGGCTACTATTGCTTTAATAACTGTTCTATTAGTTAAGGTAGAACAATTCCTGTTTAGAAACCATACCAGACCTCAGTAGCTTATCACAATTAAGTTCATTACTTTGCCATCTCTGTTCAATGCAGTTTTCTGGAAGGAGAATGGACTTTCCTTTATGTAGTCATTTCAGAGGCTCATCAAACTCCTTCCATTCAGCTTGCTATAAGCATGTGTGGAGAAGACATATATTTTCTTAACTATTTTGGACCCCAAATAATGCATCACATATTTGCACATTTAATTTGTGAGAACTAGTCAGTTACATGGCCTCTATTTTATGCAGAACTCTGGAGGATACAATTTGTATGTCCAAAAACAGAAAAAAAAATGTTTGCTCAGCAATGATAGACCACCACATGCTAGTAATACCCCACCCAAGAAGCTGAGTACTAATAATTAAAACAAAAAGACAAAATAACAATGGCAACAGCTGGGATGTGTATACTCGTCCTATAAAGCCTCTATTCTGCTCAGCAGTTTCACCACATTTCTCTAGCTAGTTCACACTTCTTTGTTATGCTATTTCTCTTTCAATTATCTTCTAAAATCTGTCCCCCCAGTGTTTCTTCTTTCTTGCTTTAGTTATCATAGAGAAAAGAGAAACCTCCAAGTAGAAATGTTATCTACCTCTTCCCAACATATCGAAACACATTTCTTTATCTGAGTCTTTCTTGCTCACTTTTGGTTCTGTTGAACAGAAATAATTGTCCATCTTCCATTTCAAAGACAATCTTCCAGTGTACAATGTCCCACATCATTATACAGTTTGGTAAACAGACATTTCCCGTATGTTAATGGGAATCATGCCAGTGACTTCCATCTGTAAGTATCTGTATAACTCTCTTCTGCTCTCTTATTTCTCTTTTCCTTTCTGAAGTGTCTTGAAAGGGCTGATTGTTGCTCCTGCTTCTTGATACCTCCAGTAATATGCCCACAACACTCAACGGAAGTTGCTTTTATCAAGATCCTGTTGATTTTTGTCATCAAATCGAACAGTAACTTTTAATTTCACTTGTAATTTTACACTTTAACAACTTTCAATACACTTCAATATTTGAAACACTTTGAATATTGAGTCTCTTTGAAACACTTTCCTTAATTCCTCTCACATTGTGCCCCCTTTCTCCTCCTTGCTTCAGTTCCATTTTTATATCACCTTTCTTTGCTGGAACTTTACATACTGCAGCTCTTCAGGTTCACCTTTAATTTCTATTCAACTTTTCCCTTAAAGGAAACTCAAACTGAATATGTTCAACAGTAAAATTCATGATTTTCTCTTTTCCTCTAAATCTATACTTCCTCCATACTCTCCCATCTCAGTATCTTACTCAGTTATTCAAATCCAAATTCCATGAATCATGAGGCTCTTTCTTCTCCATCAGCCAACAAATCAAATCAGTTATGAAGTCCTGTTCACAGTAAAGTGATGTTTCCATTTCCATAGAAGTCACCATCAGTTTTTGCAGCAGCACTCCAAAAGTATAAAATCCCTCTAATTTTCTTGAATCTATTGTTTATTGCCACCTTTTTATCTCCAAGAACATTCAGAATGGTCTCCGTTAGTCTCTCATCAGATCTTATCGTTCTTTTTTAAAACTCTTTGCTGTTAAATTAAGGAGAACACCTGTTTATCTTACTCTGCAAGACCTTTAATTGACTCTGTCTTCTTCTTCCAATTTTTGTTGGGCCATGCTCCCTTCCCACCTCATTACTTCAGTCAAAATTGTTCTTATTCGGTCCCTCAAATGTGTTCAACTCCTAGCCACAGGAGTTTGGGAACATTAAGTTCTACTTGCTCTAACTTTCACCTAGAAAATTGATCGTAATTTTCAGTTCTCAGTTCAGTTTCCACTTTTCCAAGAAAAAGTATGGCATACTTTACTTTGTATTGCATTAATTGATTTAAAAAGCTTCTTAGAACCAGCATCATCTAGTTGCATTTAGCCAGACTTTAAAAACCCATGTATATCATGTGATTCAGTGCTGCTAATAGGTAGTTACCTAGTAAGAGCTTACACTGTTGTGTCTCCTCTGTTAAAGTGAACTAAAATCAGTACTACTAAGAAAAGTTTCTATATGTGTGTTCATTTGTCAATTGTTACTCCATTCTGTTCTTCCTTGTAATGACATTATATTTTTCTCACTACTCCAGATGAAACAAGAAAGTATTTCTTACCAAACATTCTACATTTGTTAATTAGCAGGTTACATTAGTGTTGGAAATGCATTGCAATTGTGACACTTTAAACTACAATTATTTTATAAAATGTATTTTCTTCTCCTTAAGATAGTTTCTGTGAGATAGGGTTTGAAGGAAATGAAATAACACTAAATTTACTAGTCTGATGTTCTTATATAAAAGGAATTCTCTTGAGAGAACAATTAGAAAATTCAGTAGCATTTTCTACAGATTATGTGATAGCAGTTATTCCTTTACTTCAAGCCCTTTTTTGTGCATTTAGCTATCAATAGCAGATAAAATCTATTTAGTGCTCAGCCCTTTCCCCATGTGACTTCATTTCAACTTAAAAGAACCTTGGGGATAAGTACTTTTAATACCATGTAATGAAGAAACTAACAGCTAAAAAGAATATCTACCTTGCTTAAAGTCACATAGCTACTAAATTGAGCCGAGATGTGAAGCTAGAATATGCAGCATAGAACCCTTGATTCTAATCAATAAGCACTATGATATTTTGTTTTACTACATAGCACATTCAGATGACATAATCTTGATATTCTATAAAGGGCTAATTTTACCTGACTTTACACATTTAGCTTAATTTGAATTATAAAATTCAGAGGAAGTCCAGACTCCAGAGATCTAAAGTAACAATATCTAGAAAAGTGTTTTTTATTTGGAATATTATAAATGTAATTATAGGATTTATTGGAATTCCATAAACTCATTCTTAATTAAGAATGTGCACAAATGTATTATATACTGTAGGGGAGCACTCTAAAATTTATGAAGTTGCTTTTGATATCAGTGTCCAGGGTTCCCTCATTAAGAACCCCCTCCAGATCTTGCTTATGACTCACATTTATCTATCCTGCCTACACAAACATTTTTGCTATTTTGTTTTCTGGCTTGTATTATTCATCCCAGATAGTTATTAATTATTGTCTCTCTAACTGAAAAATTCTGTAGATGTTTAGGATATTATAAACTCTCCAGTTCAAGGTTCCTGTGGGAAAGAGGGAGTGTATAATACCCATCTGGTGGAAAAAACAATTTCAAGACTAAAATCTAAAATGAATTCCACCATTTATACCATGTCATTTATTATTACTCATGTGGAAAATTATTGCAGTTATAGCCTCCAGTTTTTTCTTTCCTGAATATTCCTCCTTTGACAGGTCCTCCCTCCACACATCCTAGTGTTTTTGTTTTTGTTTTTGTTTTTTTTTTTTTTTAACAAAAAACATTTACTTCTCACAGTTCTGGGGTCTGGGAAGTTCACGAGATCTGGTGTCTAATAAGGACTCACTTCCTGGTTCTTAGACAGCCATCTTGCTGAGTTATCACATGGCAGAAGAGGCAATGGAGCGCTCTGTGTTTTCTTCCATAAGGGAACGAATCTCATTCATGAGATCTCCACCTTCATGACCTAGTCACCTCCCAAATACCATATTTCCAAATACTTTCCCATTGGGGATTAGGTTTCAACATATGAATTTGGGGAGGGGACATAAACATTCAGTCCATAGCATTTTTTTATAGTCCTTAGATAGGTAGGTCTTCACTCATCCTAGTCTTGATAATGTGACTTGCTTTGGCCAAGGAGTTGGGGAGGTGGCTAGTAAATGTGACACAGAGACTTGAAAAATGCTTATGTTTCAAGACTTAATTTGTCTTATTGCTCTTATAACTTTAAATTGTCCATGAGTGGGGTGCCTGGGTGGCGCAGTCGGTTAAGCGTCTGACTTCAGCCAGGTCACGATCTCGCGGTCCGGGACTTCGAGCCCGCGTCAGGCTCTGGGCTGATGGCTCAGAGCCTGGAGCCTGTTTCCGATTCTGTGTCTCCCTCTCTCTTTTCCCCTCCCCCGTTCATGCTCTGTCTCTCTCTGTCCCAAAAATAAATAAAAAATGTTGAAAAAAAAATTTAAATTGTCCATGAGCAAGCCCATCCTAGCCTGCAAGATGACACATGACCTAGTTTTTCCTCTCTTCTTGGCTAATCATTAGTCAAGTGAAGAAGCAGAGCCACTTTGTTGGTGGCTGATGACACTAACAACACCTGATGACAGGTACAGAAAGCAGCCCACGAGAGGCCAACAAAAGCACTGCTTTTCTAAGCATGGCCTACTTGTTGATCCACAGAATTTTGAGCTGAATAAATGGTGGTGTTTTATTTGGTTTGGTAATGTATTTTTTTGTGTTTTTTTATACAGTAAAAGATAGCTAATGCGAGTATTCTCTCAGCTACAGAATTTATGCTATAGAGTTTACTGTTTAATCACTACTGGCCCTATAGCATATACTTATGCCACTGTATTTTCAAGTGAGTAATATTCATTTTATAGGCCTTGTAGCTGGAGGAGAAATAGTACTTAGGCAAAAAGGAATAAAGAAAAAAACATTAAAATTGAGTGCTCAGTCAGTGTCAAGCATTGTATTATATACTTATATACATACTATAAAATGTGTGTTTCTTTAGGACAAGTCAAATGCCAGCAGGAGTCCAAGGATCAATTATCTTGATAAATAAAAAGAATGCATCTTTTTCATTGGTTGCCCAATTAAGGGACTAACCTCTCAATGCTTGTAATAATCAGCCCGTACAATAAATACATGTCTAGATGCATAAGTATCTAAGGAAAAGCTAGAAAGAGGTAAATTTAGTCAAAGACTTGCCATCGTAATTATCAGGAAAATTGTGGGCTTACCATTCCTTATTGCTGAAATATCCCTGGATTTGTAAGCATTGTACAAAAAGGTGTGTAACATTTAAGTATTTCTTTGGATTTTAAACTTAAAGACTATGTGGTACTTGAATACAACCTAATGATAATTTCCAAGGTAATAATTCTCTTTTGAAGAGTCCTATGACTTGCATTAAATTAAAACCTGATTATTTGATAGATTATATATACCATGACTGATAGAAATATTTCTCTCCTACCTCATACACACTAGGAAATAAAATATTACAATGGGCTAAAATTTCACAAATACACTTATATTCAAAATGTTCCCTTAAAGTCATTCATACCATAAGAAGTTTCTCTTCCATTCATCACCCTGTTGTGGGAGGTTTCTCAACTATTTGTCAGACAGTTCTCTAAGCAGAAGGAGTAGAAACTAAAATAGAAAAGTTGTGAGTGGTATTCTTAAATGAACAGAATAATGAATCTTTGTAAATCATAATAACCTTAGGAAACTGAAAACATGTCATACTTGTTGATAGCTTAATAGCATTTCTTTTTTTTTCCTTAAGATAAGTGAAAGTTTTCTATTAAAAAACAAATGACATATATTTTATTAGATACCTCTATTGTATAACGTTAAAAGAGTAAATCCTGAAATATTAAATTATTTAATTTGATGAATTAGATTCTGAGGTTATATATTGGTTATAAATGGAGAGGATGAGATCAGTTGGTAATTAATATAAAAAATTGGGCTGTCCACACTTTTTAATAGAGAATGAGAGTAACTTCCAAATTGATGAAATGAGATTTGTTAATGTACCAGAAAGTATGAGTTTTCAGTCTATTAGCATAAATCAAAGATTATCCTTTTAAAATATATTTAATATATAACAATGCTAAAAATTACCTTTTAGCAAATAGATGAGATACTTTAAATTGCTTCGCATATATATACATATGAAAACAAAATGTTACTGCATATTTGAAGTTAATTTTGGAGGCAGATATACTTTTACATTGCTTGCAATTATATAGCCTTGATTAGTTTTTTTCTTAAGATATTTAAAACGTTTTTTGAGAATTCAGGTTTTTTTTCCCAAAACACTTAGTATAAACAAAATTATTTCAGTTTCTTTATATCACCTACTCTCTAAAAGTTGCATACTTGTCAGGGACAAAATTTCAGTCAGGTGAACTCTCACTTGCCAATATTTTTATATTGAAACTTATTTTTCATGAGTTGAGGTTAAATGAAAAGATGAGATTGAATGCCAAAATATCCTCTTCTTCTGATACAAGGTTATTGAAAACTGAAATACAGAAGAAAGAGTGTCGGCATTATTACTTATTTAGCAATTATCAAAAATGTGTAGCCTATATGTGAGTTTGTAAAAATTTCTATGTAACAAAACTACATAACTGTTCATTTCATAATATACAGCTATCAAGTTTTAATATTTATTTTACAGGAAGCTAGGTAGCATAATATGTATTAAAGGTATAAAATAAAAGGAGATGATTTTTTTTCTATCACATGGCAACTAAAAGAATATAAAATTAGAAATCATGACAGTGGCATGATTTAGGCTTGAAAGACATGTTTGAATCTGATTTAGGATTCTCAAGAGAGTAAAGATGACATACCAGTTCATTCACTTGTGAATAAGGACACAGGGGATGATTGACAGGCATGACAAATATTCTTTTGACCAAATAGGTAATAGTTTACCTGCAATTAAAGTTTAAAAGGCAAATGAATGTGTAATTGAGTCTTAACTTTTCAAAGAACATGAGTTTTGATATCATAGGTAATGAATAGATGGTTACTGACTACTGTTATAGTGCTACTCAATGTGGATTATTTTGGCATCATCATATAGAATCATCTGAAAACATGAGTGAGAGCCAGTAGAGTTTTGCATGCATGAGAAGAGAGGGGCCTGGAATAAGGTCAAAGCTATGGAATACAAATAATGAGTTAAATCTTAAAGACTGAGGGATAAGTAAGCACATGATTTATAGGTGAGTAAAAGAGGGTGAGCACCCTGAAAGGGTAGCTGGATAGAAAAAAACAAACAAAAATCTAAAGTACCCACACTAAGTGGTGCAGGTAAATGGAGGCAGAGACATTTAGAAAGGTTATTACTCGAATGAGAGAGATAATAAATGCATTTCCAAGCAGAGGAGTTACTAGGTAAAAAGAATAAAAAGTAGAAGGAGGTTCCGTGAGAGCTGCAAATATGGTGGTTATCTACTAATATCACCAGAGGTTCCTGTTCAAGCAAAGCACAGAGATGCCAGACACTGACACGGGGAAGAAAGGGAGTGAGGGAAAGAAAAATGTGAACAGTATCACAGAAGTCAAAAAAGGTGATTTTGAGAAAGATAATAGTCAGTAATAGCAACTTTTAAAGAGGAAAGAAAGCAAGGCAGTATCTAGTGGGAGAAAATTATAGGCAAACTTATAGAATAGTTTAAATGTGGTTATTAGGAAGGAAATCAAATTCTACAGAACTATGGAGGGAATAGTGAATGAGAAATTGGAGTTGACAGTACAGAAAACTTATTTAAGAAACTTAGAGATGAACAATAAGAGAAAAAAAAACAATGTTTTTATAAGCAAATGAAAGCTATTCTTCTATTCTGTCATCTTATTTTCCAATATAGAAAAAATAACTGGCAAATTTTTCCTCTGTTATAGAGTAGGGGAAATGTTTTGGAGAGTGGGGGGATATTTTAAGAGGAAACATTAGAGAATATTGCAGAAATGGAAGAGAGGGAAAAGGAGGAGGAGGAGAAAGAGAGAATTAGGAAGATGTCAAGTAAGGGAAGAGATAATGACTGAATAAACTTTCACCTCTTAACGTTTACAGTCAAATCAAAGCAAGGACTGAAATCTGTGTGGGCTTAACGGGAAAAAAATCAGATGGAGAATAAGTTTAGCAATCACTTGAAGAGACAGTTGTGACATCTTGGCTTTGCCTAGAGGACAATTATCACTATTAACTCTCATTTAGCAGTGAGGTAGAGCTGATGGATTCTCAGACTTCTTGTAGCGTTATTTTTAACAAATGTATAATAAACATTAAAATGCTGTATTTGTCTATAATTGAGGTTAATATGATGGCAGAGACAGAGGTCTGTTGTCCTACATTGGGGGACAAGACATCAAGGAGGAAATAAGGAGAGACTGCATGTATCCTCATAGGGGGAGTGCCAGAAATAAGAATTTCATGTATAGAGTGACAGTGGAAAAGTGAGAATTATTAGAATAGAGAATTGGGAGAAAACAACATTCATGACAAAAACTGTACAGGAAGTTTCTGGCCATAAAGGGAAGTCTTATTTTGGGGGTGACTCGGTGGAGAATAAAAAAGTAACATAGCAGAAATTCATGAAGAAATTCATGTGGGGATAGATAAAAGAAGCAAACATGAAAGAAATATTGTGCAAACAAATATGTCCTAAGTAAGTAAGTATGCACAATTATGTTAATACACCTTTGTAGGCATTAACATCCAAGTGTATACAAAAAGAATGTTTTCTGGGGTTAAAGTTATTAAATACTACAGACTTTTAAAGACTATATACTACAGCTTTTGTCCTTCTATATCAAGATTTTTTTTCAGGGATAATTTGCCTCATTTAGAAGTTTGGACAACAAGTATAATTAAATATGCATATTTTTAATTTACTGACTCTGGCATTTTTTTAGCACATGTATCTATAAAACTATAAACAGTACTTGGAAATACAACTAGATCAATGCTTATTCAGTAAACATTGTTATTACTCCTTCATATCAGTATGTTTTTTCCACTGTGACAATTGTAATTTTCTCTATTCAAAAACTGTACAAATTGTCATCAACTAGTTTTATTAAATTATTTATTATAAGTGTATACTGAACCATAGTTATACTGAGGTTTATAACATACATAGTTTTCATAATGTGACAAATATTACTGCTTGCCTGCCTAATACCACGTCTTATTTTTCTTTTTCAAAAGATTTGATTTCTCAGCCTTTTAGACTTTTATATAGAGTATGAAATGTAATCTGGTATACAAAATATATTCTTTGGAGGAAAGCTTCATAAAATGCTGCTGCTTCAAATTTATTCTGAAACAAAGCTATAAGGATTAGAATGTCATTGCATTGGTATAATGTATCATTGTATACAATGTATAATTCTATACATGCAATAATTATATCAATGTATATAATATTACTGTGTAACTAATGATATCAAGTGGTAGCTCTCTCCTGTTTCAGCTGATATGCGTATTTTCCCTTTGGGTTTCTTCTTCTTGCCTCGAACACACACTTGATAGAAGATAAAGTAACATCCTGTGACAGTGGGGAAGGAAGCTACAAACTAAGAAAAATAGACAACCAGAGTAGATGGGACCTGGAGTGTGATACTTGTACCAGCCATAGTTGCTCATCCCCAAACTGCGGATTATCTAAGAAAAATAAAACTTGCATTTGTTAAGTAACTGTTGTACACAGCCAAAGATAATCATAGTTGATATTTAATGTGCTTATTCAGAATCAATTATATTTGTGAAGACATCTTAATCTAAATATTGAGACATGATATTAAAAATAACATTAGTCTATCTATCAATCAAACACTTTGAAAGAAGTCACTAAAACTGAAGAACTCTCTGGCCAGTATTCTCAAAAGAGAAGTTGTACTCTGACAGTTTTCAAATTTTCTCTACCTAAACTATTGGAAAGCACTCTGTATTTTGTTGCAGGGTCGTTGGGCAGATAAATAGGAAGATGAATTTTTTAAAAAGGGAAGCAATCTTACGTATGTGTTAAAACTGTATTAGATGGAAAAGATACCAAATTTCTCTTTTCAAACACCTCAACACAGAATGAGCTCTAAAAGTCATTTGCATAAGCAGGGGCTCTCAGATCCTTCTTAAACAGTCTTCTTTGACTCCCTAAAGCCATAGGTACTTATTACACATTAGAGTCAGAACGTTAGGAGACAAACTCATCTACTGAGGATTTCCGGTGCATCAACTATGACATAAATTGGGTGACCTTTTCTTACTGAGGAGGGTCTTACAAATACTTAATCAAGTATATACAAAGAAGTGTAATATATCTGGAGAAAATTTTGTTGGGTTATTTCTGGAGCTTTCTTGGTTTGCTTAGAGTGTAAGGTGAAATCCATGACTTTGACAATTATATAAATTCTACCATGCTCAGCTGATGCAGAACATGGTTTAAAGCCATTTTCCAAAGGCTTTAGGTACTTTAAAGTGAACAGAGCCTTTACTTCACAGCATGACTTCCTTATTCAAGAATAAAATAGAACTTGCAGAGCAGCAATAAAAATGATACCAAATAAAAGCCTGTGCTTTGTTGAGTGGGGTAAGAGCCCAGAGCAATATTTTAATTCAAGCAGAAAAGCAAAAGTTTCACATTATTGGTCCGACACACCACTTCATGCTCAAAGAGACACATCTCTCCTGTGATGAATATATGCATAGCAAAGAAGCATCTCTCTCATGTCTCAGCCTCTGAGGAGAATTTTTTTAAGATAAGTGAGTCTTTGAACATATATAGGTTCTTTAATAAAAGAGAGAAAGGGAGGCATGGGTTTGGATAAGATAAATTCTACAAATACCAAAATGATATTCCTTTTAGTTGCCAGTAAATAAATCCATGGGGGCTCAGATATTAGTGTGTCTTCATAGGTTTAACCTCACATGGCTCTGTTTCTGTCATATTACTTGGCAGGGGAGTGGGGAACTGGGATTGTTTACTTGCAGAATATTTATTTTTTGAGCACTGACAAGGAATTTTCTACTAGACTGGGGCATAAGAAAAGTTTTACTTATAGCCAAGCCAGACTCCAGCTCAAAGAATTACCTAAAATGTTAGGAAAATGCGTGAGGGAGAAGGAAAATTTTTGGAATTAACCTTTTGACCATGAAGCATTGCAATTCAAATATTAGAGTAACTCCAGAGTATAAATAGCTTCCTGAAAGTCAGAAAAAACATGGAAAACTATAAAACTCTTGTATTCCAGTCAAAGCTTTTGTTGTAACATCTATGGAATTATTGCCAAGACCAATGTCCTGGAGATTTCCCCCATGTTTTCTTCTAGACATTTCAGTTTCAAATCTTACAATTAACCCATCCTGTCATTATGGCTATTATTAAAAAAAAAGGATTGGAAAGAATGTGGAGCAATTGGAATTCTTTTTCTCATTTTTAAGTTATTGTTCCAATGTAAAACAGTCTCAGAACAGTGAATGTGAAATTCATATCCCTAACTATGTATGCAGAGCTGTGTCTACAGTCAGGAATTTTGGATTTGTTTGGACTGGGGCTGGGTTTTATTTTTTTTTCTTTTAATCCCTGAATTTATATTTCATTCCAAATTATGAAAGCAAAGCAATTTAGATAGCATGAAGAGACCGTGGATAGTCTAAATGACTAAAATTAGGCAAACTAGAAGATTTTCTTTTTCAGTGTCTTTGGTTGCTCACATATACTGTTTAACTTTCTATCTAAAAAGCCTGGAGTTAAAAGGTAATTCCAAACCTCTAATCATGTGCTATATAAATGAATTCTGAAAGTTCCCTCTTCTACATCCACATGAAGAACAGTCAAATCTGTAATTCTAGCCTATTCTTTAGCTTTTTAAAAAGTCACCTTTAGAGGTCTGCTTTACAATCATTAAAATTCAACAGTATTAAGTATAAATTTGATATATTTGACAGTTGTATACAGTTATGCAGTCATGTAATCACCACCAAAGTTATTAGGTAGGACATTCCCATCACCTAAAATGTTAATTTATCTCCCATTGCAGTAAGTACTCTCTCTACATCCCCCTGATTTTGATTTTGTCATCATAGGTTTATCGAATAAAAATGATACTGTATAATATATGGTTTTCTATATTTGTCCCTTTTCACTCAACATCATGCTTCTTAGATACATTTGTGTGGTGGTTGCAGCTATAGCCTTCTCCTTTTTATTGCATAGTTGTAGTCCAATGAATGGATAAACCAGAATTTGTTTATTCATGCCTAAACTGATGGTTATTTGTGTTGTTTCCAAGTCTTGCTTATTATAAACAAAGCTATTGTGAATATTTGAGTAAAAGTCTTTGTGTGGGCCTAGGTTTTCATTTTACTTTAGTATATAGTTCAGAGTGGAATTACTAGGTCATATGGTAGGTAAATGCTTAATTTTATTTAAAACAAAACAAAACAAAACAAAATAAAACTGCAATCTGTTTTCCAAAGTGGCTGAACCATTTTGGCTTCTAACTAGTAAACTATGAGTTCCAATTTCTCTATATTTTCTCCAGCACTTTTTATTTTCTGTGTTTTTCAGTATAGCCACTTCAGTAGGATATAGTGGTATATCATTATACTTTTAATTTGTATATCCCTAATTGTTAATTACATTGGGCCCTGTTTCATGTTATTATTTCCAGTCTTCTTAGGTGCAGCACAGGAGCAAATCCTTTGTGATTTAAAATTTTCTTATTGAATTGTAGGCATTCTTTTTATATTCTGGATATAAATTCTTTATCATATATCTACTATACATATGGATTTCTCTTTAATTTTCTTAACACTGTCTTTTGAAGAACATGTTTTCACATTATCTTTTAAAGAACACTTTGATCATGTTCAGTTTATCCATATTTCCTATAACTATAAAAAAATTTCTTTCTATATTTTATTTAGGAATGTTTGCCAAATCCAAGATCACTAAGATTTTCTTTTAAGTTTTCTTCTAAAGTTTTCATAGTTTTAACTCTTATAGTTATATCTATGATTAATTTCAAGTTAATTTTTGTATATGACTGAGGTAAAGGTTAAGATTCATTTTTTAATGTGCTTCTCAATCTGTGGAGAGGGAGTAATTTTGGTTAACTTCCAATTTTGGTTTTATATAACTTTTTAATTTATACACAATTTATTAAATAAAATTAGTACTAAAAAGAAATTAAATATCAAATATATACAAAATATAAGCCTAATTATTTTTATTTTTAGGTTCAATGCATAAAAGATTACTCTGTTAAATTGAGACAAACGTTCTTAAATGCTTACTCTCAATTTCTATCCGTATCCTATCATGGAATATTAGTCAATTCAAGCGCCAGTATCTGTAAAGTATATATTGGATAGGTGTAGTTAACAGGATATTTTGATTTTATATTATTTAAACATATCCATCCTATTGTTATTCTATTATTACTATGAATTTTGCTATCAGTAAATTGCTTGCTGATGGGTAAAGATAGATAAACCTTCCTTCAGCATCTTCCTTATTTGATTATGATCTCGCGGATCCTGAGTTCCGCGAGTTCCGCTCAAGCCCAATGTTGGGCTCTGTGCTGACATCTCAGAGCCTGGAGCCTGCTTCGGATTCTGTGTCTCCTTCTCTCTCTGCCCCTCCCCCACTCATTCTCTGTCTCTCTGTGTCTCTCAAAATAAATAAATGTTAAAAAAAATAAGTAAAAAATAAAAAAGAAGAAAACTGGGCAATCAGAGCATGCTGCTCTCCAGGACAATTGTTTTAAGATAGGGAAAGAAGCTACAACCTATGTGAGATTGGTGTACTCCTGTCAGGGAGGAGAAAGTTCTGTTATGGGACACTCAAAATGGTTTTAAATAAATAAATAAATAAATAAATAAATAAATAAATAAAGAGACCCCAGGTTCCCTTTCAAGTATAGCATGACCTTAGCTCCTTTTCCCCCTTTCTTGTAATTAAGATTACGAATATATTGATTGAGGAAAACATCCATACCTTAAATTACAGCTGTAAAGAAAAGAAATACAGGTCATAAGTAAAATGGATGAGCAGAAATAAATTTCTTAAAAAGGGAAGGGGGAAAAGGAGGAAAAGAGCAGAAAAAGAGAGAGAAGTCGAGGGGTCCTAAGACAAAATTCATATGAAAATAGAGTGAGATTATAACATGCAAAAGAAATAAAACAATAGGGGACAAAATTTAAACTATAATACAGAAAACCTCTCTTTTAAAAGTGCTTCAATCTGCTATAAAAATAATTAACACATAAATTTATTAGAATAAGTTCTCAGACATAAAAGATAAAATTATATAGAGAATTTAAGGAGGCAAGGCAACAAGCATGAATCAGAAGTATAAATTATTGATTTAATAATTTAAACAGAAACAGCAAGAAACAGAACTGACTCAGCTGAAAATTGAATTTCAGCATGAAGATTTAGTTTGTAATAATTATAATGAATAAAGAAACAAAATATATTGCAAGATTAGAAACAGAGAGGGGATACAGGGGTTTTTTTAGTCAATGTATTAATAATTATTGGCCATGATACAGCAGAAGATATAAACAATTCAGAGATATAAGGAAAGTTTTGCGTTGATATGAAGGAACTGAATTTATTGACTTTAATGCTGCATCATATAAGATGAAAAGTGTTACCAAATGATTTATTCAGTACATATCCTTTTTAAATTATGAAATTCCAACAATGAAAAATACAACAGCTGTCTTGGCAGGAATATAAAAAGCAAAAGAAAAAAACCTTTACAGTGAAGAGAGGGTGAAAATATCAATTTAAGACTTCTTTGCAAAATCTCAGCCAGAAAATACTGGTATAATTTTGTGAAATGATTTGAGGAAACTTTGACAGTTCTAAAATTATGCCAATTGAAATTAATCATTTGCTAAATATTTCTACAAATATTTTATTAAAAAAATTCTCTCTTCATGTAGAGTGGTGGACATGAAGTTACTAACTCCTTTGAGTTTGGCTGAGGCCACATAGCTACCTGTGACCAATCAATTGAGAGCAGAAGTGCCTGCCTCATTCCCAGATGAGTGCTCAAGTCAGATCTTTCAGTGGAAAGTTATCCAACAGAACTTTACATGATGAGGGACAATAGTGTGTCTTCCAATCCAGTAGTCATTAGCCACATGTGGCTGTGTGGGTAGTGTGACTCAGAAACTGAACTTTTAATTTTATTTAATTTTAACGAGCTGAAAATTGATAGTCATACAAGGCTAGGGATTGTCCTTTGGGTAATTAAAACCCAGAACATTCTTTTCCCTTTGTTGGCTTATCAACCTCAGTTTGTCAGCCTTGGGCTCAGAATTGAGTAGAATGGAAGGAACCTATGCTTGATTTGTGATGGATATTTAGCATGACAGGTAACAGAGGTATGTTGTTTTAAGTAACTGAGATTGGGGGTGCCTGGGTGGCTCAGTTGGTTAAGCTTCCTACTTTAGCTCAGGTCATGATCTTGTAGTTAGTGAGTTAGAGCCCCCTGTCAGGCTCTGTGCTGACAGCTCAGAGTCTGGAGCCTACTTCGGATTCTGTCTCTCCTTCTCTCTGCCCCTCCCTGCTCATGCTCTGTCTCTCTTTCCCCTTCTCAAAAATAAATATTTTAAAAAATTTTTAAATAAGTAATGAGATTGATTTTGTGTCCTTTTTAGATAATATAACCTATCCTGATTCAGATGCATGGGTAAGATAATTTTAACAGACAAACATTCACACAGATGAAAGAACTCATTTTGTATAAATAATATATTCTTCCTGAAAAAAATCTATCCTGAAGACTACATGAAAGTAAGAACTCAAGAATGTGTAAGATTAATAAAGTCCTGCTGATAAGCACTAACCAATATATACCTTATTATATATAATATATGTATATATATTTTCAATGTATCCCCCATTGTGTTATAGAATTTTAATATGTATATAGATATAGATATTAATATGTATTTGATATAGATATTGAAAACTCTAGTTTCCTCAATACTAAGAGGATGAATGTTGACAGATTGTAAGTGTGCTTATATAAATGATATGAGCAACAAAGATGAGGCTATGAGAATAGAGAACAGAAAGAAAACATAAAAGTGAGCACAAGAAGTGGATTTTTACCACATATAATTAAAGCATGTAGTTACACAGAATATAATGACAGTAAGTCTTTTTTAAAAATTGCCATATTCCACATTTTCCTTCTTAAGGTTCTTTTCCAATTTTTGCTTTAGTATTGCCGAAAGCTCAAATCTTTTATTCTCCAGATTTAAACATTTGCCACCATCTTTCACTTGTTTCTACTGCTAATAATTCATTTCCAATGTAGGTAGTCCCGCTATTGTTTTCTCAGAAAATTTCTAATGTTTTTGTCCTTAATTTCCATCTCTCCCATCCTGGTTAGGCCTAATTCACTCACTTTCTCCATAACTGCAGGACTCAGAAAGTGGATCTATAATTATTTGCCATGTGGATTAATGTTAAATGATAAACACAATAGCCTCCTGCTTCTTTCAGTAGTTCTTATCAGTCTGTTTTATTTTTAACAGCCAGAAAATAGGTTTCAAATCTCCTTAATGTAAGAGCTGTTCTGCAGCTCACATTTCTCTGCAAGAAGTTAGAATTCACCTATTCTAATCTCATCCTTCTCTGTCATCCTTGAATGAGCCTCTATTCTGCTGGTTTTATGAGATAATCATTTTTATCCTCATTTAACCTATAAGAAGACAGGAGATTAGTGTCTCAATGCTCGTCACAGAGCACGGTAAAACCAGCCTTTGAGTCCAGGTGAGCCAGCCACACAGACCCCCAATAAGCAAATTGCTAATAAAGACTATAAATGAATAAGAGCTAAATTTGCTTTATGGAGCTCTCCTTTGAGGCAGGGAATCAGAAAGCACATGCCTAAAAAGACAAATTAGAAACAAGAAATAGGACAGTTGTAATTTTAACAATGACGACCACCTTTCACTGCAAAAATGTAAAAGAGCTAAGCAAAATATTACAAGGAGAAAGTGCACCCAGTTAAGTGTACAAAGAATAGAGGAAATTTGTTTATAGAAGCAAAAAGAAAAGTGAAAGCTAAAAGGAGCAAGGCTCCAAGCAAATAGCACATTGACCCTGCATGTTTAAGACAAGGAAGATAGCAGACATAGAACTTAATTGCTATGTATATCTGATTTTACTTTTTATAAATTTCAATTTGGATATAATTTAAATGTAGAGAAATATTGCAAAAAAGGTAAATATTTGCCAATCATCAACATTTTTGGCTATTTATTATTTTCTATTTATCTATGCACACATACATAAATGTATGAACATATATATATATATGTATGTATATATATATATATATATATATATATATGTTTGTTTTTTCTAAAATATTTGAGAATAAATTACAGTTTTCATGCTCATTTTGTCCATAAATATTGAGTGTGTATTTCTTAAATACAGGATGGTCTCTTTTGTGACTAAAATACAAGTATCAAAATTCAGATATTTAATATTGATGACATTGATAACAAGAATCCACAGGCCCAAGTCAAACTTTGCCAACTGTCCTAATAATGTTCTCTTCAACCTAGAATGTTTCTTTAACCATTTTTGTTCTCTCATGAACTTGACATTTTTAAGAGTACTAACAGATAATTTTGTAATCTGTCCCTGAATATAGGTTTGTTTGATGTTTTATTATATTTGGATCATACGTATTTAAAATTATTTTTGGCAAGAATATTACAGATGTGAGGTGATCTCAGTGCACTATGATGTCAGATGGCCTCAATATTGGTGATATTCAATTTTATGACTTAAGTTTGTGGAAGCCATGTAATTCCACTGTAAAGTTACTGTTTTCCCTTTCCAATTCATCGTTTGAGGGGAGATACTTTTGGGATTCTGTAATATATTGCTCATCATTTTTCCCCTATTTTTAGCATCTATCCACTGATGATTTTTGTCTTAATCAACTATGACTATGTTGGTGAAGAATAGGATTTTCAAATTCCATCGTTTCTGTTGTACTTACTAGTTCAAATTTCATGATGAGGAAAACATCTCTCTTTTACCTCATTTATGTATGTGTGTATGTATGTATACATATATTTTTATTATGGATTGATTGAATTTTAATATCTTCTCAAGGACAGGGCATGAGGTCTTGGGATTGTGCGAGGTTTTGACGTTGGAACTGAAAATCCCTGTATGTATTTGAGACTCTCCAAACACTGAATCTTTAACTTTAGGGAAACCACAAAATCTGAATCTCAGGGAAAATGACCAAAAGATTTTCTCTACCCAGGACTCTGTGTAAACAAAATTCCCTTAGTAAATATTAAAAAATAAAATATGCATGCTTCTGCTAGCTGCAGATTTGGGGTTTGATTTTTGTGTAATATGCATGGTACAGAAGTACCCAAACTTCAAAAGTAACAAACAATTGTTACTAGTCTAATGAAATCCCTGGACTATCTGGAAGATGCCAGTGAACAACACTCTTTTTTAAGTATGGCAGTAGAGTGTTCCTAAAGTAAAACAATAAAAATTTCAAAAACATAAGAGTAAACAAACATAATGGAACCAGAAAACATAACAATCAGGAGTATTAATAAGATCCAAGAACCCTTATAGTAAATAAATATATTTAAAGTAACTAAGGACATTAAAGAAAGAATGAGATGATGAGCAAAACATTTTATACTATGAAAAATATAGGCAATATGAAAAAGAGCTTTAAAAAATGAAAACCAGAGTCATTTGAAATAAATTAGCAAAGGACTGACTCGAAAACACGTTATACACCTAGAAGACAACTGAAAGATGGATCAGAGGACATTAACCTTAATGAGCACAGATTGAAAAATGATGTTAAAATGTGAAAGAGAGTTTAAGCGACAAGAAAAAAGAATTGGCAAAAGAGATCAGACCAACAGGGAGAAGGGAGGGTTTTAAACATTCAGGTTAAACTAGAAATAGATGTATAAGTTTGTCAAATAAAACAAATGTGGACTTAGGTAAGGAAGAGCTTTACTGGAAAGAATGATGGACATGGGGGAGAGGGATGAATAGGGGAAGGATTATTGTAACAGAGAAGATGCTCTGACCATACAGTCTGCAAGTGTTTGTTTTCTTTGACAGGGAGGAGTAAACAAGACTAGAAAAACCAGATGTGAGGGAGTAGGTGGCATGATCAGACAGTTGATCAGGGGAAGTTTTGACCAGTTTCCAAGAAGGGCTGTTGAGGAGGGGCTGTATGGTGGATCAGGCTGAGCATGGGCCAGAATTCCCTGGGAGAAGAGAAGAAGCGTCATCAAAGTTTAGTCTAGTCAGATGTTTTGTCCAGATTGGTCAGTGGGCACAAACTATTCAGCTAATCATTTATGATGCAAAGAATGGAGTTTGGAGGATATGTATTTGGCTTTACCACAGGCAAACAAGGGAAGAATCTTTGAGTCTTATCTAAATCATACTTGGGGGAGGTAGGGACACCTGGGTGGCTCAGTTGGTTAAGCATTGATTGATGAGGCTATTGATTTCTTGATTTGGGCTCCAGTCATGATCTCACAGGTTTCTGAGATCCACCTCCGTGTCAAGCTCTGTGCTGACATCACAGAGCCTGTTTAGGATTCTCTCTCTCACTCTCTCCCTCTGCCCCTCCCCTGCTCACATGCAGTCTCTTTGTCTCTGTCTCTGTCTCTCTGTCTCTCAAATAAATAAATATTAAAAAAATAAATCATTCTGGGAACATAAAGGATAGGAACATTTCTTTAATCATTACTGGTGTCCAGGATCATAGACCTCTGATAACGTTCAACATTGTCAACTTTTAAACCAGCATAAGGGGAAAGAAAAGGGAAATGCAGAAATACCCAGTAGTATATGCTTAAGGGCAGTGTGAGCAATAAAGGCAAAACATAATCCAAAATTTCCTATTCAATAAACTTTTACCTAGTGGAAGTTGTGCACTGGGTAACATTGAAAAGCCATGAGTGGAATAATAGATAATGCCCATAACTTCAAAGGGCATCTTATCTAATGCAGGGTATTTTGAGTCCTATACCACAACTACTATAATGGAGATATAAATTAAAAGCTTTTGGAGCCCAAAAGGAAAAATAGTTTTCTTAGATGTAGGACACAGAAATACTTCATGAATAAGGTATATTTGTCTTGGTTCATCTAGTAAAACTTTGCTCTTTTCAAATTGATTTCACACATGTAATCTTACTTGAAAATCACAAAATATCAAGAGTTAATCATAACAGGTATGGTTTTCCTACTTTTACAAATAGAAGAATATGGCCAGTTAATGATAGAATTAATTCACTAGACTCTAGTTTGTTTGACTGCTAGTAATTTTTTTCCTTCTCTCCTATATTATACTTCTAGGGCAGTCAAGAGATTAGAGAGTGCACAAAAGAAATAGATCTTATTTCAGATGGAAGGGAAAGTTAAAAAAAAAAGGAAGAGGAGAATAAAAAAAGTAAAACAAGTTAAGATATAAATGTCTACCATTGAGCCTAGGGTTTAGGAAGAAAAGTAATGAAGAAATCTGGGAGGTAAGATGGAAAAATGCCACTGAGTACGGCCTTACATGGAATACTAGAATTTACTGTTGTGCAATGGAGTGTCGGAACACTTCTGGCAACACTTATAATGTCTTTCCTCTCAAATCTAGCCCAAAGTCAGTTTCTCTTTTGCTATCATGATTTTCACCCTAGGTGGTCCCCTTTTTTTATCTTTGAGTATGTCATTATGTTGAGTTTTCTTCCCTAATCTGAATTTTAATCTTATTCTGTTTTTTAGTCACTTATATTTTATTTCAAGATTTATTGAGGTATAATTGACAAATAAAGACTATATTTTTAAGTATGCAATGTGATGATTTGATATACCCATACATTGTGAACTGATTATCTACCATCATCAACCTAATTAACACATCCATTGTTTCTCATAGTTATCTTTTTTTTTCTTACACATGTATGGTGAGAACACTTGAGATCTACTTTCTTAGCAACTTTCATGTATACAATGCAGTGTTATTAACCACAGTCACCATACTATCCATTAGATCCCCAGAATTTGTTCATCTTATAGCTGAAAGTTTGTACCCTTTGACCAATATCTCATTTCCACACCCCTCCAAAACTTGAGTGTGCGTGTATGCACATATAGTATGTGCATCGATTTGTATACACATTTATATACTTACAATGATTATATTCACAAATAATGCAAACAACCAGGAAGGGCCTACAGTTGACACTGAAACACTTAACAGGCTGATTATTGTGCAGTTTGAATGGTTTATCAAAATTATCTGCTAATAAAGAGAAATATAAATATAATGTTATTCATATAAAACAAAACATTGCAGATTTTACAGAAAATGAATCTTTTGCCTTTTTAAAAGAATTCTTAAGTTTCATCTAATAATGAGATGATTTTCAGTGAGTTATGAAATTATTCAAGCTTGTGAGAACAGCTCATCATTTACATGATTGCACCTTAAGGAAACAAATTTGATTAATAATATTCAAGGCTGGGCAGTGTCATTAGATTAAAAAAATGTCATCACCTTTTGAAACAATCTTCTACATTATTTGTGTTTATTAGAATATTCTCTATTCAAGAAGGTAAGTTAGACATAAATTAATTATGTATTGATAAAGATAGATTTGCAATAAAAATGAAATGTTCACTCAAAACATTGCATTTTTTTTCTGGATAAACATCCTCACTATAGCTACAGTCACTATAGTAAAATCTAAAAGAAAAAATGATTTTTCAATAAAAATCTATAGTGTCACATATAAAAAGTTGAAACAATATGCATGATAAGTTTTGTCTTCACCAAGTGAAGGACTTGAAGGAGCTATAATTGAAATATCCTGAAAAAGAACTGACATTCTAATTTGCCAATGGTTTGTGGCAGACACACTAGCTGGAAGAGACAGAATATCAGTCTTAAGGAATAAACATAAAGGGGAGATCCTAAATTATCCAAGAAGAGAAGTTCTGAAGAGTGCCAAATACTTTATATGGCAAACTGAAAATGTTGGCAATTATTTTCCTACAGAAGCCCCAGGATTCTAGTATGTAAGTGAGAAAATGAAACCCAAATGGGCAAATAACAACGGTTTCTCATTTTACACATTACTGTAAAAAAAGCCTATTACCTACTTCAACCTAAGCATAGTATCATATAAAAGAAAAGTGCTAATTAATTTGAAATAAGTTAACAAATACTAAGTAATGGCTGTGTTCAGTGCTTACTTTGGACAAAGCATGTCCAAAGAACAGAATGTAAAACAAACCGACTGTCCAATCCTTATAATCTGTTGAAACAGAGAAGGAATAAATGGATTGTTAACAGCTCTGCAGTTATTAAAATGACATGTGCAAAGACCTCTGTTGCTTTGTCCAGATCCTCTGCGATTTCTTTTAAAGTCTGTGTGTCTGTCTTCTACCTTTGAGGAGTCGGTTTCTACTGTCTGGCCTCTTCCATCTTTGGTAGATTATCACTGTGCTACTAAGGCTGCATGACTCAGAGAAGCCTAGAGCCAAACATGATGAGAGTTAAATCCCACTCCCATTTTGACCCTACTCCCTCAGAGTACCTTGGTATTACTAAACACTGAATGCCTGCTACAGTATTATGGAAATTATGGAAATTCAACTCACTTACCTAGGAATGGGATAAACTTACTCCATGTTTTACATGCCAGAGATCTCCAGGGGATCCAAGTGAAGCTGTGTGTTCATCTCAAATAACACTTCTGCCTGACTGCTTCAATTTGCATGCAAATTTTTGTCTCAGAAGTTGGTCTAAGAAAATAATTGTAAGAGATATTGTATGATAATCAATACTTTTTTAAAAGTATATTTATTTGAGAGACAGAGGGAATCGGGGAGGGACAGAAACAGAGAGAGAGAGACAGACAGACAGAGACAGAGAGAGAGAGAGAGAGACAAAGGGAATCCCAAGTAAGCTCCACACCGCCAGCACAGAGCCAGACGCAGGGTTTGAACTCACAAACTGTGAGATCATGACATGAGCTGAAATCTAGAGTTGGACACTTAACTGACTGAGTCACCCAGGTGCCCCAGCAATAAATTCTTCATTGAAAATAAGCGAAAAAAATACACACACACACACACACACACACACACACACACACACACACACACACAGTGATGTCCCAGAAGAGAGAGACATTATTGTGGGGTGGGAGAATAGGCTAGTTTTCATAGTACAGAGAAGCTCTTGTGCTTGAAAAAAAAAAAAGGATAGAATTAGGACAGGTGGAGGAAATGAGCTACTCTGGAATAGGAAACAATGTAAGAAAATCTTCACAATAGAGTGCTTAAGTTTTTTTTTAGATTAGAGTAATTCTGCTAGAATAAAAATCTTGATGATAAGTGGTGATTTGCCTACAAATAGATTATAAAGGTCCTTAAACCGAAAAAGAATTTGAGTTAAAAAGACCATATAACCTAAAATGTGTTCTCTAGAATTGGAGGAATTATTTAACACTTAGGAATAGAAGAATGTTATAATTACAGTTGTATTTTAAGATTCATCTAGTGGTGGTCTGGTATATAATTGAAGGACAAGAGAGGAAAGACAAAACAATTTGGAACCTAATACCAATGAGCAAAGATGAAGTTACTGATGGACCTAAACATAGAAGTTACAGGTTATGGGGGGAGCATCAATAGGAATGTTAATGAGAAGTAGTTATAATAATGAATGTTCTAAAATGATATTTAGAATAGCTCACAAATTTCTTTGATTAATTTGATGGGAGGTAGGGGATGTGTAAACAGGTTTTAAAAATAGAAGTAAAAATGTATCCAATGAGACACATTGATTCTTAGAGACTAAATAATTAATAGCACCATTATGAGAACTGGGCACGTATAACATCAGAGTTCTAGTAGAAAGAACACAGAATAAGAATTTGGGATTCATGCATTTTAGTGCTAACTCTATCCAAACTCTTGGTGTAATCTTAGATAAATCATAATTTTTTAGGCTTTAAAAATCTATCCTTAGATAATTCTGGTGGCCCTATTGGTTGTCAAATTATCTTCTGATTTTTACATTATGGAGAATATTAATGAGTTGATGTAGAATATTTTCTTTAGAGAGGCATACATGGTCAATTATCTAGACTGTAGTTGCAAGAAATGCGGAATTGATCTTGAAGGTCGTATTAGGACAGTTCTCCCACAGGACTTTGATAAAACCTGGAGACATTTTTGGTTGCCACAACCAGAGAACTGCTGCTGGTATCTAGAGAGTAGAGACCAGGGATGCTGCTAAACATCCTATAAAATACCTGACAGCCCTCACAACAAAGAATTTTCTGGTCGGAAGTGTCAGTAGTGCTTAGGTTGAAGAACACTGGGCTAGATGTCATCATCTTAGATTAGATGTATTAAAGTTGCATATATAGACAAACCAAACCAATTTGATTTGATTCTAAAGAGTGGTGGTTTCAAATCTGCCTCATATTCTTTCTTGCATTACATATCTTCTAGTTATCTGTTTGATCTTACTTGTAAAGTTGTCAATCAGTATTCATAGCACACCAAATTATAATCTTCATGCATTCACCACTGTCTACTCAATATATAGCATAGTGTCTAATCAGTGTTGGACAAAGAAAATATAGTTGTGAAGTAAGTGAAGAAAAGAACATGTAATTTTTATTATGGTTACCATTGCAATTAATTTTTAACTTCCCAGAGAGGATACATGTCTTCAGGAATAACTATCAATTACATATTCTAAAATTAGATATTTATATGCTAATTAATGAGTGGTGCATGGCACATAATGGATACCACATATATTGATATAAAATATATATTTTAGGGCGCCTGGGTGGCGCAGTCGGTTGAGCGTCCGACTTCAGCCAGGTCACGATCTCGCGGTCCGTTGAGTTCGAGCCCCGCGTCGGGCTCTGGGCTGATGGCTCAGAGCCTGGAGCCTGTTTCCGATTCTGTGTCTCCCTCTCTCTCTGCCCCTCCCCTGTTCACGCTCTGTCTCTGTCCCAAAAATAAATAAATGTTGAAAAAAAAAATTTAAAATGTATATATATATTTTTTAATGAATATTTATTGTATGGGACAGGTAGAGTTGGAAGCTTAAGTAATTACATTTTCATATAAAGATATTTAAAGGCTAAAAAGAGAAAGTAGTGGATTTAATATTAACTGGTCATTAGGTATCTTAATCTCTGTTTTGTTGATATGGCACCATATTGTCATTTTTTTTGCATACTATGAACTTTTTTAGACATATTGTGAAGTTGAAAGGAACACATATAGACAATATCTCTATATATCTATATTTAATAGTTACCTCAATCTTAGCATGCTTAAAACAAAACCCATGTTCTTATCCATCTTGAGGCATAGTATCACCCAAACTCTCTGGAGCTTAAGGTCAGACTTAAATACCATTTTGCTCTTTCCCTCAACCTAAAATCCAAATAAGCAATACATGTTTTTGGTAAAATCTCAAATATAGAGGAAATCAGTTTGCCTCTCTGCGTCACTGTTGTTAATCTCTATGTTAACATACTGTTGCCTACACTGTGCACTACAGTAGGATCTCAACTGGCCTCTCTGATTTCACACTTAGTTCCAACAACCCATTCTCCATACAGCAGCCTAAACAATTTAGAAAAACCACAAGTTAATTTATGGCATTTCCACTTAAAAATGTACAACCTTTTACTTTATTTAGTGTAAGCTCATTAATATAGCACAATGGATTATTTCGCTGCCTTTCTAGGATCATTTTCTTTCTTTTCTATGGAGGATTCTTAGAGTTCTGGAAAAAGTGACTCTACCAGGCCAAGAAAATGAAACTAAAAAACAAAAGCAAAAAGTCTTGCCAACACATGTTACATCCTTGACTACAAGGATTAATGAGGGGAAGGTATACAACTTAAGCCTATCTAATCAAAGTGAATTTATTACCAAAAGTATTCTACAGCAGTAGGCATTAGACATTGGGGTCTTAGGACTCCTTGGCCCCCTTAAAAAAGTGTTAGGCACTCCACAAATATTTTGCCTATGTGACTATATCTATCAATATGTTAGTTGTTTTTAAACAACGTTAATAGTGGCCCCTAGGTGACTCAGTTGAGTCTCTGACTTTGGCTCAGGTCATGATCTTGCGGTTTGTGAGCTTGAACCCTACATTGCACTTGCTGTCAGTGCAAAGTCCACTTTGAACCCTGTGTCTCGCTCTCTCTCTGCCTCTCCCATGCTCATGCTGTCTCTCTCAAAAATAAAACAACAACAAAATAACGTTAATAAACTAATTGCTTGTTAACACGAATAATTAAGTTACCATTTTTTAAAACAATATACTGGCATTATTTTTCATTTTTGCCAATCTCTATAACATCTGGCTTAATAATTGACAAATCAATTCTCATATCTGCTTCTGTATTCAGTCTGCTGCATTTTTTTTAACCTCATGGACAAAATATGAGCTAACCAAAATATGCAATTAGAAAAAGAATGAATATGTCAATAACCTTTCATATAATTGTGTATAGTCTTTGTTGATACTACACCAAAACTCAACAAGTGGTCATTTCTTAAAGGTTAATTGCAGTGTGGAATCTAAAAGCACCTCAATAAATTGTTCATTATCTGCTATTTAAAACTCCAGTGGTCTATATAGCACCTGGATTAGAGCTGTTAATCATATAAGGTTTTGTAATATCATTCATTGATCATTTAAGAAATAGTGGTTTACTGGTTTTTGCAGATTTCCAAATGTTAGTGTATTTTATTACAATGTCAAAAATTGCATATACTAAAAGAATCACAAATTTTAGAAACAGCTGTATTCCTGTGGAAGTTTCACTCTCATTGTGGCAGATACAAATTTTCTAAAATCTGATTTTTACTTGAAAGTATGGGTTTTATCATTGCCACAAATACTGCTAATGACCTTAAATAGATAAGTTCACTTAGGGTCATATTCAGAATAACCATAGTTTTACTGACAATCATTCTTTCAATTAAAAATTGTGTTCCATGATAAAAGAAGTTCATTTAAAATTTTAAATATCTAGGGCGCCTGGGTGGCTCAGTTCATTAAACATCCTACTTCAGCTCAGGTCATGATTTCATGGTTCATGAGTTCAAGCCCTGTGTGGGGCTCTGTGCTGACATCTCAGAGCCTGGAGCCTGCTTCACATTCTGTGTCTCCCTCTCTCTCTCTGTCCCTCCCCCACCCATGCTCTGCCTCTCTCTCTCTCTCAAAAATAAGCATTAAAATTTTTTTAAAGATTAAAAAAAAATTTAAAAAACCAGGGTGCCTGGGTAGCTCAGTCAGTTAAGCATGTGACTCTTGGTTTGGCTTAGGTCATGATCTTGTAGTTTTGTGGGTTCAAGCCCCACATCAGGCTCTGCAGTGGCAGCCCCAAGCCTGCTTGGGATTCCCTCCCCTCCCCAACTTGAACAGTCTCTGTCTCTCTCAAAATAAATAAATAAACTTTTAAATAAATAAATAAATAAATAAATAAATAAATAAATAAATAAATAAATAATGTTTAAATTTTTTTTTTAAAAATCCCTCAAGTGCTTTTCCTTGAGACAGTTATACTTTGGTTTACAACAGAAAGGTTTTGAGTATATTTTTCATTTAAATAATCAGAATATTTAAAAATTGTGAGGTTTAAGAAAATTGGTAATTTTTAACTACTTCATGGACATTCCTAATTGAAACTGGCATTTTATATTACTACAACTGCATGGCACTGAAGAATACAAAGACTATTAATACAGTTTGATTTTTCTGCCTTTTTACAAAAATACTAACAGATTTACCCACTATTGTTTTTGTACCATAAAATAGTAAAAAGGGAAAATAATGTCTTTGCATTGTTTTAAAAATCTTTTTGACTCTGCACATTCCCTTAAATGTCTTGGGGACTTCAAGGGCCTGGGAACAACTGTGCTAACTTAGACTGTGTACTCCCATATACCATTGCTTATTAGCCACACTTACTGCTTATCTTTTCTGCGTTATTCACCACAGATTTGTTAATGCGCTAATGACCATTGCACATGTTTTTTCAACTTTCTAATACCCTGTTTAGTGACCTTTATAATATTTTCTACTCAAAATTTAATTCTCAAGCCAAATGCTATACCTTAACAGACATCTCCCCCCCATCGCCACACCTTGTATTCCTCTTCATGTTTACAAAACACTTTTCTAGGAAATTATTCTGTTTTTATCCCAACATTTGGAAAAAGACTTGGCTTATAATGGGTATATAATTATCATTTGTTGACTAAGGTAACAAATTTTTATTAAGAATCATTTATTTGACCAGCTGCCCTATTTTTATAAATATATAAATTTTATACAGTTTAACTAGTAACATTTATTTGGCACCAAAAAACAGTACCCCTGTCACTCCCCATTCACCCCTTCTAGGGTTGATTTCAATTTGTTCTCTTAAATCCCATGTTTATCTTAAAAATACTGTATTTTCCAACTAACCAGAAGAAATAGTTTCTAATAACTGTCTAGAAGAAATATATTTTTGTATTGCTAATTCTGCTGGTTTACTTGTTCAATAGATGGCCAAAAAACAAAACAGGAGGTTTAAATGTACTTGACATGGGCGCCTGGGTGGCTCAAGTCTGTTACGCATCTGACTCTTGGTTTCAGCTCATGTCATGATCTCAGAGTTTTGTGAGTTCAAGCCCTGCATCAGACTCTGAGCTGATGCTGCAGAGCCTGCTTGTGATTTTCTCTCTCTCTCTCTCTCTCTCTCTCTCTCTCTCTGCTCCTCCCCCACTCGCACTGTGGCTGCCTGTCTGAAAATAAACAAATAAACTTAAAAATAAATTAAAAAAAATGTACTTGACACTTGCCACAACATTTTGATGTAGACGGTGATAAATTTTGGACAGGGAAAAAGTATGCCCTCCTAAACAAAATACTGTAGTAAAATAGACATTTTCAATAGCTGATAAGATAATTCACTTCTTCCAGTATGTAGGAGAAAGAAGCTTATTCTAGTAGTGGGGGGTATAAGATACGATTCCCTTCAATGTTGCTATTAAGTTGATTTTTTTCTTCCATTTCATTTACTTTAAGTTTGTCATCTGAAGAGTAAATGAATGGATCGGGTAGCACAAAAAAGAATTGAAAACAGAAGTTCTAACAGTATTAAAAAATGGTTGTGACTGTCACAAACTGCTAGGGGAAAAAAAGACCATAGTCTGACACAAATTACACCCTACACACTAATTTGCATTCATTATAATGGCATATAGGTCCTAGGCTCTATTGGATCTAAATAAGAGAAGCAGTATTTCACCACTTACTATTGTTTGATGACAATTGTCCTATTCCAATGAGACTAGAAGTAAAGCCACTGTTATTTTTGCTAGATAAGGCAAGACAAAGCAAATCAACATCTGCGGTCTTACCTCAGACATGTGTGGCTTGTTAGAGAAGAAATAATGCTGTTAGTACTCTGCAGTTCCCATCTCTGCTGCAAAAGGGCACAATGATTTTTTTTTTTTGCTGTACAAAAATAGTCACTGTTACTCTTGTCATACAAAACCATTTAACACAGTTGATTTGGTATTATGTCACTAAAATTTCAAGTAGGATAACTGTATTCTCATGCCAGCATCAGACTGCATTGTGAATCGCTTTTCTAGCTTTTATTGTTTTGTACTCATGAAACAAGGGTGGGAAGAGGAGGAAATATGTATGTACACACACACACCCCAAATACCTCTAAATAATTCAGGAAGCTAAAAATCTTGTGTTTGCTAGCAAGCAAGCAATGCTAACACTCACATACTCTATTTTCTCTGCTTCACTTCATCAGATAAAACCAAACTGGACACTATGAGTTACATTTTATGTGTACTGCATAGGGAATTAGTCCTGCAGTTTCCAGGGACAACAGCAAAAACTGTGCTGGATTTCTTTTGTGTGACTGAAAGTGACTCAAATGTTTCCAAATAAGCTGGTTTAGGGAAACTGAAAGATTTCTTAGGAGGTTAAAAGGGGTAAAGACACTGTTTTGTGTCATTTCATAATAATCTTCTGTTAGGATATTTGTTTTACAAAATGATTCTCTTTTCTATTTGTAGTTTCAAATTAAAAGTAATTATTACAGATATGTAGTTATATACCCAAAGAGAACAAATAGTTTTTCTTTTATGATCAAGTAATTAGGAGTTAAGTGCTTACAATGTGCAAGCTTTTTTTTTTCTTTATAATTTGAGTTTTAGGAGACATTTTTATATGCTTTTTAGAAGTATTGTGATTCTCTTTTTTCTTAAATTTAAGTCTAAAATTGAATGCCTATTTTGAAGGAAATAAAAGTTGCTAACATAAATTGATTGCCTGTAAGGCACTAGGAAATTTTACAACGGTGAAGTGTTGTATGAAATAGGCATATTTCCTTCATTTCACAGTTGAAGAATTAAGTTTAAAAGGGTAAATGCCTTGCCTGTTACTGGCCATGATAGGGCTGGGTCTGCTCTGAACTCAAAGTACCTGCTCAGTGAAAGCCCTACCCAGTCTTTTCTCTCTTTGGAATCCAATTAGTGATTCACAAATGCTCTCTCTCTTCATTACCAAAGTATTCCTGAATAAAGAATGAAACGGCAATGAAGATAATTACAAATTATAAAAATAGTCCTAATAAGAAATCTAACATAATGGATAAGGTTTAACAATAAGGGATTAAAAATTAAAAAACAAACAAACAATGATTTCTTGTATGGTATGTATTATATTTTAAAAACCACAATTTAGCTATTACAGGGTAAGGAGACAGAGAAAGTGAGACAGTAGTATTTACAATATTTTTACTTATGTACATAATGTGTAATACATATATAAGATTACAGGTGAGACTTCCATAGAAACCTACTGGAGCATGTTTGCTTTTCTTGTTGTTTTATTGTGTAGACTTTACAAATTGTGTGATTCTGTAGTCTT